>NW_026991720.1:46407500-47607500 GCF_029215605.1 Mirounga angustirostris | reverse complement strand
CTGACCAGGGAGCCCGATGCGGGGCTTGATCCCAGGACTCCAGGATCATGACCCAAGCCGAAGGCAGTCGCTTAACCGACTGAGCCACCCAGGCGCCCTGATCGTCTTACAATTTTTTCTGCTCTCATGTTCAAAGGACAATTTACTGGAATGACGTAGGTCCCACGCCTGGGATGCCCCCAGCAGAGAGTGGGCACAGGGATAAGAACTCCCCTTCCTCCAAAGGGTTTGCACTCTTCTTGCTGATGAGGTGATCTGCTGAAGAATTTTAAGAGTCTGTCCACGTTCTCTGAAAGTTCTCCAAGATAGCAGTAGTTATAAAGAAAGCTAATAACCTACTCTTCTAAGGTAAAAAGAAAAAAAAAACTACAAATGTATTTTTCTTTGGTTTTTAATTAAAACTGACCTTTCTGAATCTATGGCTGGAGGCAGCGATAGTCATGAATAACGATGTCATTTACTGGTGACACTAACAATGTGGCAGTACAATGAAAAAGGCTATGATGAAAAATTCATCATAGAATTCCTAGGTCTCTACGTAGCATCTAATTGCTGGGGCGAGGGTGGGGGGGGGGGCGGGATACAGACTGAGAGACGTTATAATCACACTTAAACAAAGGACTGACCCAACCTTCTTTGAAACCCATTTTGGGATTCTCAGGAATTTAGTGTCAGTTTTTCCTTTAATGCTTCCAACAACAGGAAAAGCAAGGGGGAAGGAGTTCGATTGTTCCAAAGCGATGACATCTTGACACCAGGGGTCACCAGCCTCTTAAACTCTGAATGAGGTAAAACCAATGCCTCCCCAAGGGGCGGGTAGGTAGGAAGGAAGGAAGGAGAAAGGCTGGGGGAAGGAGAAGGAAGGTGAAAAGTAGGGAGGCATAAAAGAAATCGGCTCTGCTTCTTCAAAGAAGGCGGGGCTGGGGCTGGGGGAGGCGGGAGTGTGTCTATAGAAGTGTCGCTGAATGGCTGTGTGCCTCAGAGCGCATTTTCCCTAAAATCTAAAATGTTTTCTTCTGACACTAGCTGGGCTGCTTCCTTTGTTCCTCAGCAAGTCAACCCACACTGCGTAACAGATGAAGGGGAGCTGCCAGGAGAGGAAAATCTTTCTAAGGGACACCTGAAGAAAACGGAACTGAGCTTAAACTATCTCTCTCCTCCTCCTCCCATATTCTGGATTATTCCAAACTCAGGGGGCGCAGAAAGTGATCAGAATAAGAACTACCGGTAAGTGCAGTGACCGCAGTACAGACTGAATTGTTAAGTAGAGTGAGAGCCCATGGGAAGGCTGATGCCGTCAGGAACACTTCCCATAGGTGTGTGGGGCTTTTTGGTTTAGTTTGTTTTACCATCACATTAATTACTTACAAGCACTGGGACAGGTATCCTTCTCCAACTTTTTCAATGCACAAATACAAAACTGCTTGTGCTACATTTTCTTCCACTTCTTAGTGAGCGCTTACTACTGTGCCTAGCACGATGCATGGAGCATCCAACCCATTTACTTCCCACAAAACCCTTAGGAGGTGAGTATTATAAAGAGCCCCCATTTTTACAGTCAGGCAAACTAATGATTAGAGAAGTTAAGTAACTTGCTCAAAGTCACTCAGCCTTGTAGATATCAAGTCTGTTCCACACCTGGGCTCTGAACCACTTTGCTGACAAATGGCATCTATCATGTCAAATTATACAAAACTCGCTTGTTCTTTTTAATGGCTGCATGGTATTACACATAATGAATACTCCAAAAAATTTTTTAAAGATTTTATTTATTTATCTGACAGAGAGAGAGGGAACACAAGGAGGCAGAGGGAGAGAAGCAGGCTCCCCGCTGACCAGAGAGCCCGACGTGGGGCTCGATCCCAGGACCCCGAGATCATGACCTGAGTCCAAGGCAGACCTTGACCAACTGAGCCACACAGGCGCCCCATGAATACTCCAAATTTTATTTAACCTGTTCCCTTACTGAGGGACATTTAGGCTGCTCCCAGGTTTTCTGTACATAAATACTGCTCTGATGAATTTCTGTAGTATAGCAGTAGATAGCCGCAGCTAAGGTCAAAAGTAGGTATGTTTTAAGTTTGGGTAGGTGCGACCCTCCTAAACAGGCTGTGTAAATCTAAACTTCCAGTAGGAGTGTAAGAGAAGGCTCTTCCTGCCATGCCCTCCCAAGCATCAGACATTATCAGTCATTTTAATTTTTGGCAATCTGAGAGATGAAAACTGAATCCAGTAGTCGTTTTCCTTAATGGTAAACGAAGGCATTTTCATGTTTATTAGCCATTTGTATTTCTTACGTGATTGCTCATATTCTCCCCACACTTTTCTATTCCCCTGTCTCTCCTTACTGATTCGTGGGAGCTCTGTATAAATTCTGAATACAATACTGTACCTGCTACATTTGTTTCATATACTTTCTCCCACTTGGGTATCCATACTTTATTTTCCTAGTTTCTTTTGCCATAATTTCACAAAACTGAATTTGTTAAATATTTTAAGACTTCAGGGCTCCTTGTCATGCTTCTAAAGACCTTCCCCATAACTATAAAAGTATATTGCTTTATTTTCTTCTAGAATTTTATGGATTTGAAATAGATTTGAAATAGCATAAAACAGGGATCTAAATATTTATTTCCCCAAAGAAAGGGTTGACCCTTGAACAACATGGGTTTGAACTGTACAGATTCACTTATACACGGAATTTTTTCCATAAACGTTATTGGAAGAGTCTTTGGAGATCTGTGACAATTTGAAAAAGCTCAGACGAACAGTGTGACACTAATCATCTCCCCGTGAGCAGCTCATTTCTCTGACAAATTGCCTATCACAGTAAAAAGTGATCTCTTGTGGTGGTTCTCCCTATTAGTAGTTAAGTTTTAGAGGGAATCAAGTTACATGCAGATTTTTGACTTCGCACGGGGGTTGGCACCCCTAACCCCCATATTGTTCAAGGGTCAACTATAGATATTAAATAGCCCATCCTTTCCTACTGAACTGAAAGTTTTATCTTTATCACATATTAAATTCTTATGTACCCACAGACCTATCTATAGATTCTCCATAATATATTGTAAAATCTAGTAGGGCAAATGCCCCACAATAATTTGTTTCAAATATATTTCTTTGCCATCTTTACTTATTCTTTTATATGAACTTTAGAAGCAACTTGTCAAGCTTTAAAAAGAAATTCTATTGGGATCTTACTGGAATTGCATGTAAGTGTTACATTAATTTGGAGAAAACCTGCTTTATAATACTGAGTTGCTAGCCGGAAGTGGAACGTATATCCATTTATTAACAGCTTTATATACATTTCAGTAAAGTTTTTGTTTGCCTAATATACATTTTTTGGTTAATTATCCTTTCCTATTTTTACAGATTGTGATGCCATTGTGAGAAGTGTCATTTTTTTTCTATAATACTGTATATGTGGTTAATGCTATCATATAGGAAAAATACTCATTTTTGTTGATTCATATTCTAATGATGAAATAATCTTGCTGAAGCTTTCTTTTTTCTGAGATTTATCACACATAGAAATAATTATGTAGGCATTAGCATTTTATCCTATTAACAGCGAATTACACTGGTTTCCTAATATTGGACTATCCTTAACTTCCCACACTAAGCTTACAAAATCATGGTTGTATTATTCTGATAATGATGTGTATTATACTGACAGGTGGGATGGTTCCACATGTTCTTGGTCATATTCTCATCTGGTTTACTTAAAAGACTTAGGCTGATCTGTAGAATAAACCTAGATGCTTACTGTGTTTCTCCATGCTTAGGCATTTCTCTCTGCCAATGCCAAAATGTTTATCTGGTATTTAGGAGGAAGGAGATGGCTACTTTTCATAAAGGAATTGGATGGTTGGCTAGGATGGAAATGGAAGGGTGGATAGATGGATGAAAAGGAGTAATTTTCTCCTATGGTTATTTTCTATTTGTGTGCTCTTTCTTGAGTCAATTTTGATAATTCAATAATTGTTTGAATTTCCAAATTCATTGTTAAAAAGGAACAGTTGGTTGTATCTTTCTCCTTTCTCTGATTAAGCTTGCCAGAGGTGTCTCTATTTTATCAATTTTTTAAAGATTTTATTTATTCGCCAGAGATCGAGAGACAGAGAGAGACAGAGAGAGCACAAGCAGGGGAAGCTGCAGGCAGAGGGAGAGGCAGGCTCCCTGTTGAGCAGGGAGCCCGATGTGGGACTCGATCCCAGGACCCTGGGATCATGACCTGAGCTGAAGGCGGACGCTTAACCGACTGAGCCACCCAGGCATCCCTATCAGTGTTTTCAAAGAAAAGTTTTCTCAATTTTATTTATCAAATCTGTTAGGTTTTTTTCCTTTACTCTTGTTTTCTATAATTTCTGAATTTATAGTTATTACTTAGGTTGCTTGACATTTGGGGTAAATTCTGTTGTTCTTTTTCCTCAAATATTGATTTGGGTACTTAATCTATTTTCAGTAATTCTAAGTTTCTTATAAATAATTTATATTTAAATATACTATCATTCTATTCTATTATTTGCACTTTGAGGGCCGCATTGGCCACAGCTTACAAGTTGTTTTTTTTTTTTTTAATTTTTGTTTATTTGACAGAGAGAGACACACAGCGAGAGAGGGAACACAAGCAGGGGGAGTGGGAGAGGGAGAAGTAGGCTTCCCGCGGAGCAGGTAGCCCAATGCGGGGCTCGATCCCAGGACCCTGGGATCGTGACCTGAGCCGAAGGCAGAACCTTAACGACTGAGCCACCCAAGCGCCCCAGCTTAGAGGTTTCTATAGGAAGCGTTCTCATTCCCAGTAATTTCTAAATAGTCTTTCATTCTAATTATGGTTTTATTCTTTATTCTTTATCTAAATTATAATTTTATTCTTTAACTGAGAGTTTAAAAAAGGTTCATACAAAAAACTGTACATGAATGTTCACAGCATCATTATTCATGATGGCCAGAAGGTGGCAACAGCCCAAATGAACATCGATGGATGAATGGATTTAAGAAAATGTCATAACCATACAATGGAATATTATTGAGCCATAAAAAGAAATCAAATGCTGATTTGTGTTACAACATGAATGAACCCTGAAAACAAGCTAAGTGAAAGAAGGCAGATACAAAAGGACACATATTTTATGCTTCCATTTATGTGAAATGTCTACAATAGGCAAATAAAGGAAGAAGGGAAGTAGGTTAGTGGTTGCCAAGGCTGGGGACAGAAGTGAATGGGAAGGGAGGTCTAGTGGGCTCAGGGCTCTTTTAGAGGTGATAAAAATGTCCTGAAATTATGGAGTGTTTATGGTTGCCTAATTCTGTGAATATGCTTAAAAAAACAAAACAAAACACTGAATTGGGGGCACGTGGGTGGCTGAGTCAGTTAAGCATCCAATTCTTCATCTCAGCTCAGGTCTTGATCTCTGGGTTGTGAGTTCAAGCCCCGCGTTGGGCTCCACACTGGGCATGGAGCCTACTTAAAACAAAACAAAACAAAACAAAACAAAACACCCCACAGAATTGTATACTTTAAAAGGGTGACTCTTATGGTATAAGAACTGTACCTCAAATAAAAACAACAGTTACAAAGAATAGTATTTTAAAATTTCCAAGGCTGTCCTTGTTGCTGACATCTAGTATTACTGTATCTTATTTGAAAAACCTGGACTATGCATGGCATCTAACTTTTGTAATGTGTACAGATTTTCTTTGTGGCCTGGTCCATACTCGATTTTTGTGTCACATGAGTACCTGAAAAGAATATATGCTCTCCTTTTGTTGGGTATTAATACTGTCATTAAACCAAGTTTGTTAATTGAGTTACTAATATTTACTAATATTTTCAAATAATATTTGTTATTGAGTCTCTGGACAATTTCTAAGAGAGACATTATGACTGTGTTTTTAAAAAAACCACTGTAATATAAGTTTTTATTTAAATTTCAGTTAGTTAACATACAGTGTAATATTAGTTTCAGGTATATAATACAGTGATTCAGCACTTCCATACAATACCGGATGCTCATCAGGACAAGTGTCCTCCTTAATCTCCATCACCTATTTCACCCATCCCCCTCTGGTAACCATCAGTTTGTTCTCTATAGTTAAGAGTCTTACTGTACTATTTTATCTTTTTTTTTTTTTTAAGATTTTTGTTTATTTATCTGAGAGAGAATGAGAGACAGAGAGCACGAGAGGGAAGAGGGTCAGAGGAAGAAGCAGGCTCCCTGCTGAGCAGGGAGCCCGATGCGGGACTCGATCCCGGGACTCCAGGATCATGACCTGAGCCGAAGGCAGTCGCTTAACCAACTGAGCCACCCAGGCGCCCTTACTGTACTATTTTAAATGAATATAATTTACTTAGGATAAATAATGTCACTAATCTAGTAAAATTCTACATTTTCTCCTGCAAACTGGTTTCTGAATACTAATTTTTCCGGCTCCTTTTGTGTACTCTTCATCTGTTTCACTTACAAGGAACAATCTCCCCAAAAAGGCACCCCCTGACAACCTTACCACTGAAAATATGTCCTGAAATACACAGGCAAACGCCCTACAAAGACAGTGCCATGAAAGAGTGTGATAAGTGGCACAATCAACATTTAAAGATCACAAATAAGAACAATTAAAATCAACAAGTAACTCAAAAATCGTAAGGGAAGAAGTCACACCTAAAATTGATCTAGACGGGCATTTAGAAACCCTACCATGTGATTTAGTGACAGAAACTAAACATTCTAGTGTGGCCTAGTAGAAAAGAAAAACTACTGTCATTTTTTTTTTTTTTTCTGTTTAGGAGCTGATGTACTGAATCTTTGAAATCGCAGGTTCATTCCGAGGGCAGGCCTCATGTGATGTTTAAAGGGGAAAAAAATTAACCTTGTGCACACCTCCTATATTCAAGATCATTAATGAAAAGCCAGAATGTTTAATTTGCTCTGATGTTTCTGCTTTCTGTCATTTTTGTATAGTTAACAGGATCATAATTTAAGTAAGTCACACATTGTAAATAACCTGGCTATATTATTCTCTCCTCCTTAGTAATTAGGCCCCCTTTTGTTACAAAGAATCCTTTAAACCATTTAACCATGAGTGGTTGTAAACTGCTCGTATTAAAAATTGGGTGCTCCCCCTCCTAAGATGAATAGCACCAAGGAAACGGCATACCTTTTGGTCTCTACATCATTCTCATTTTACTTGAGTTTCTGGAATCGATTTGACAATTTGATAATTTTAATACAGGCATAAAAATCTACTATAAAAAATTCTGGAAGAAAGCAATTCCTACTGACACTGTCACTTTGCATCAGTGCAAAGGAGAGGTGCTGCACAGATTTGTAATCTACTCACTGACAAGCGGTTTCTTTAGCCTCGTTTGAAAATGATCAAACCATTTGGCACGGCAAGAACTGAAGAAGTATTTTAACAAAGAAAAAAAAAAAAAGAAAAAGAAAAAACCCCGCGGTTCTCTCTCCAATTTCACAAGGAAAGCAAAGTAACCTGTAGCTTTGTGTTACTTGAGATTACTTGAAATGCGGATCAGTCAGGATGTTAAAATCAAACCTGTAAAAATCATGCTAAGACTCACAGTCTTAGAATAAAGGACACTCACAAAGATGAGAAATCATCTTTATCCAAAGAGAGAGGAACAGGTATGGAGACTATTTTCTCTTTATTGTGGTAAAAAATACATAGCATTAAATTTATCATCTTAACTGTTTTTAAGTATATGGTTTAGTTGTGGTAAACATATTCACATTGTTGTATAACAGATTTTAGGATTTGGGTAACTTTAAATACTTCAGACACTCATCTGAGTGATACAATCTTTGTCCATGTGTGACTGGCTTATTTCACTTGGCATAATGTCCTCAAGTTTCATCCATGCTGTAAGCATGTGTCAGAATTTCCTTATTTTGAAAGGCTTAATAATATTCTATTGAATGTACAAATGTTCACTGACAGAAAACCACATTTTCTTTGTCCATTCATCTGTCAATGAACATTTGGGTTGCTTCTATTTTTTGGCTATTGTGAATAATGCTGCAGTGAACATGGGTATGCAAACATATCTTCAAAACCCAGCTTTCAATTCTTTCAGGTATACGCTGGGGAATGGAATTGCTGGATCATGTGGGAATTCTATTTGCGGGTCTTTGAAGAAACTCCATACTATTTTCCATAATGGCTGCACCATTTTCCATTCCCACCAACAATGTACAAGGGTTTCAATTTTCCACATCCTCACCAAACGCTTGTTGCTTTGTTTTCTTTTTCTTTTTTTGATAGTTGCCATCATAATGGGTCCAAGATGACATCTCATTGTGGTTTTGACTTGCACAAATTTCATGATTAGTGACCTTGAGCATCTTTTCATACGCTTCTTGGCCATCTATAAATAGATCTTCTTTGGGGAACTGGCTTTTCAAATCCTTTGTCCATCACTTAATCAGGTTATTTGGGTTTTTGTTGTTGACTTACAGAAATTCTTTATATTCTCAATGTTAGCTGCTTATGAGATATATATAATTTGCAAATATTTTCTCCCATTCCATAGGCTGCCTTTTCATTCTGCTGATTGTTTCCTTTAATGTACAGAAGTGTTTAAGTTTGATATGGTCCCATTTGTCTATTTTTGCTTTTGGTGCCTCTACCTTTGGTGTCATATCCAAGAAATCACTGCCAAATCCAATGTCCTAAAGCTTTTCCCTATATTTTCTTCTGGAGTTTTAGGTCTTCAATCCGCTGGAGTTATTTTTAAAGGTAGACTAGAAACTCTAAAAATTATGTTGTCTGATATCAAAACACATTTCTGAGAGAATCAATTCACTATATCTGACATACATTATGCTTTCAACTTTAGGTTTCTAAATTAAATGGACTGATGTGGGTAAGACTATCACAATTACAGTTAGGAAGAAATACTCTTTTTCAGGGGTACATTCAGGAAATAATCAAAGAAGTCTATTCTGCTACCTAGCAAAATAAGATAGTACATAAAACAGTACTTTCATATCTCCTAGCAATGGCAAAAGTATCCTAAAGATCCAAAATATGCTGTAATCCTAAATGACAGATTGCAACAGATAAGAGTTTGAAATGAAACAGCTTTTTAGACTTTCACCACACTACCAACTGAGTTTTAAGCAAAGGAGCAGAACGGAGTGGAAAGAACTGGAAAATGCTGAGAAGACGCGGGCTGAATCTATCCACACGTGGAAATATGCTAGAAGGGCTTTGTGGGACCCTCCCACTCTCATCTTTCCCACCCAAGCCTCAGTCACAGCAGCTCTGCAGTAATTTTTTTTAATCTGTTGAATCAGGCAGAAATAAAAAGGACAAAGGAAAATCACTTCTGTTTGAGCCCCTCCCAGGATTAAAATCCAGTTTCTTCAACTGGGGGGGAACCAATGTAATTCTTTGCCTGTTCTCCAACTTTTCATATATGCCTTCCCAAATATAATTTCCCAAGTCCATTTTGAGTTCTTTTTTTTTTTTTAAGATTTTATTTTTAAGTAAAATCTCTACACCCAATGTGGAGCTCAAATCACAACCCCGAGATCAAAAGTCCCATGCTCTACCAACTGAGCCAGCCAGGCGCCCCTTGTCAAATCCATTTTGAAAAGAAAATGTGCCATAAACTGATTAATAAGGGAAAACAAAAGTTTCAAATACTATCTGCCTCAGGGTAGGTATTCCTAAATATACTTAAATACACAAAATACTACTTTGATAATCAATGCTATTTACCTAGAATGCCTTTCTTATTTGCCTTGACATAAAACTGACCACACAATAGTTATAAAAGTTGAAGAACTACAACGTAAAAGAATCTATCCTTTAAAATTTGACCAAACCCAGTGGTCTTTTATAACAAGTGATACAAAGCTTTTTAACTAGTCGATGGCAATGCAATAATCAGCAATGAAACAAAAATGGGTCCCTTCCTGTGTGTACAGAGAACGCTGTACCATCACTTGGAGAGGGAGAATGACCCACTGCACCACGGTGTGGGCCAGGGCACATCCGAGACTCAGGGACCCCTCACCCTAGTGCACTGCTGACAGGATCTTTATTTGTGGTTTGTTTGGGTATGTTCTGGCCTCACTAAAATGACTTGTAAATATTTCTACTGTTTCCCTTTAGGGAAACCCAGGCTTAGTATAAAATGTGATTCTCTCATGCTTGGGGCCGTTAGGGTAAACGTGCTTCGTGTATCCCACTTAAAAAGTTAACTCAGGAAGAGGTGCAGACTCTGGTAGACACAGTCTGCCTTTCTTCCTGCTGTCTGGTTAATGTAGCAACAGGCTGCTCAGGAAGGAAGGGGAGGGAGACGGACGGCAGAGCTGAAAAGACTGCTGGCTGGCGCGAGGTCGGATTTACCCCACAGACTTGCCCACCATCCTTCCCTGAAACAGGCTACAGCAAATGGTGCCCACGCTGCATTGTGAGTTAAAGTCCCTAATATAGGTGCTGGTAATGTTCTAGATGGTATCCACATGAGTATATATGTACCACACATTTGTAAAAACTAATTGGGTACACTTAGCATTTCTGTATTTGATGTCAATAAGAATTTGAAAAATTAAGTTTTAAAAGTTCCCAATATTGACTTAATATGGCACCAATTCATTCCCATTGGGCTTTTTCTTCACTAAGCTTTTGCAATGACCTGACCTCTCCAAATTCCAATCTCTCTGCCTTCCAATATCCTTTATGCAGCATTAACATATTAAAAACTTCCTGAAGTCCAGATCTGGTCAAATTATACCCCAGGTTAAAAAAAAAAAAAATCCCTGTTTTGCTTTGTTGATTTCAGTTGCTCACGGTCTATAAACTCCCCAGCCTGGCACTCAGGCTGCCCACTCCTCACCCAGGGTCAGCCATGTGTGCTGGTCCAACACGCTCCTCAACGGTTGTCTCTGAGCCTATCCTCGGCAAATTTCCCACCCTGCACTTTGGTTCCATGTTATTCCTTGTCCCATACTTCCATCCCTGTCCAGATTTCCACCTCAGACTGTTAAAACCCTATCTATTTCTTTCCAGATTCCTCCAAGTGGATAATAATAGTAACAACAACAAATAGTTGCTTATTGTGTTTGTTAGTCGATAATGCTTTAATACTCTTTATCACATAGAATATAAGCTCCGCAAAGGGAGGACTCATTTTATCCACTTGTGTATCCTATGGGCTTGAAACAGTGGCTGGAACATAGTAGCTGCACAACAAGTATTTACTGATTTGATAACTTTCATGCATATGAGCCTGTTTCCCATACACTGTGCTTTACACATATCATTTCTATTCCTAAAAACACCCTTGCGATACATATAATACAAGCCCTACAATCTAGATGAGAAAACTAAAGCTCAGACATGTCCATGAACTTGCCCCAGGCCTCCCAGCTCTGAGTAGTCTGGATTCAATATCCTCTTCTTTCGAATTCTCAGAAAACAATGTACCCCCACTGTGGTGTGCATCTTCTGCCTGAGACTGCAGTTATAGAAGAGCCTGTCCTTTCCTGCTAGTTTCCATTCTTTATGAGCAGAGAGAGTAGTTACCAATCACAGGACCCAGCCCAGAGTCCACGATGAAGGAGGGGCCTCCATAAATATCTAGTGAGGCACTGAATGGCACATGATAAAGGGGGTGGAGAGAGTATGATTTGGACAGACTCTCAAAAAATTTTTTTAAAAAGCTGGAGCACACAAAATACATGAAGTGAGCACTAATTAGCACAAGGAGGCAAGTTAATGAGAAAAAGGAGGCAGCTCACACCACGTGTATATAGGACAGTAGCGAGAAGCTCCGTGTTCGATTGGGCTCCCGGGAATGCAAGTCTTTAGTGCATAAAAATGAACTTCGAGACTCACAGGGCAACAATACATTGAAGGCAACTTATTTTCTTGTACTATTTTGGGGGAAAAAAACCTGTTTAGGCTGGACTGAAAGTATTATCTGAATGTAAGCATGAAACTTCACAGAAGAAGAAATCATTCCAAACGTTTTACTCCGTAAGAACCACGTCTACCATATCATAAGGGCCAAACTAGTGGATTAAACTAAAAGCCAACACGGCTTATGAAATCAAGGAAGCTCCCCCGCTTTATCCTCAGGCAAGGCTCAGGTTGCCAGGTGGCAATAACCAGCATGGCCATGCACTCCCCTTCTGTCTTCCTTATCCTAACAGTTCCTGGTGTGCACTCTTGCCTGCCCCCTGCTGAAGCCCCTTGTCATGTCTGTGGCCCCTTGCCTCCATGACTCAGGAATCCAATTATGAGGACATTTTGGAGCGCATCCATCTCTAATGTGGGGCTGCCTATACCATCCTCTATTAATAAATACTTACACAAAATGTCTTGTGCCTTTAAGGGATAAGATGTTAAGCTGCTGTCCTAGAACATGCCAAAATGTTAAGTCACTAAATTAATTCTGGAGCACAAAAATCATACTAATTCGACCATTTTCCTCACTTTCTCACAGTAGAAAGTAAGACTGAAGCTAGTTCCCAGTGAACTGCCAAGCTGTGACCCTCACCGCTGAGTAACTTCCAGCCTTTTTTCAATTCTCAGTAAGCCTGTAAGGCTACACTTTTCTAAGTACCATTCCGCTGCCTCCCTTAAGTTTTGATAGGTAAATGTTGTCATTATTATTTCTAAATATTTTATCATTTCTGTACTCTGTGCTTTGTCTTGTGATGTATTTGAATGCGTGCTTCATAATTTCCAAACATGGGGGCTTTTTTCTAGTTAACTTTCATTACTGAGTTCTAATTGAATTGCAGCTATTTGGTTTGTATGCCAGTCCTTTTAATTTGTTGCAAGTTGCTTTATGGTGCAATATTCTCAAATATTTAAATAAAATTTAAATATTTTATTTTCTTAAATATTAAAAAATATTTATTATTTTAAACTTTAAAAGTACGCATTCTTCAGATGTTGGATACAGGGTTCTTTATATGTCTTTTGCATCAAGCTAAATACTGTGTTCACTGTGTTACTCATTTCTTGCCTCCTGATCTACCAATTAATGAGAGAGAGAGAGAGAAAGAAAGAGAATATTTTAAAAATCTCCTCCTATGATAAAGGACTGTTTTATTCTTCCTTGTAATTTCAATAATTTTTACTTTATATATTTTGAAGTCATCGTATTAAGGTATTAAGTTATAAAAGTTTAGAACTGCTTTATGTTTTTGGTAAACTGTACCTGTTATGACCTTCTTTATCACTAATAATACTTTTGACTTAAATTCTATTATTAGTACATCAGCTTTCTTTTAATAGGACTCTGTCTGGTGTATAATCTTACATACCTTTAATATGTATGTAGTTGTGATTCTTTTAGTAAACAGCATATCGCTAGAATTTCTAAAAATCCACTCTGATAATCTTTATCCCTTAGCTAGAATAATTTGTCCATTTACACTTAATATAATTACTATTATATTCGAATTTGCTTCTATCATCTTATTTTGTGCTATTTGTCTTATCTATTTCTATGTTTTTTAAGTTTTGGACTGATTAATTATTTTATTTCTTTTTTTTGCTTCTACTGGTTTGGAAGCTAAGAACTTTGTTTAGCTTTATTTAGTGATTATTCTAGAAATAGTGACATGTATACATAATGTATCTAAATTTTAAATCTAATTTCAAATTTTAAAACCCAAATTTTATCATTTTCTTCACCTTCCTCCAAAATAACAGGTTATGTTTAATCACTTCACGACTGATGGTGCTGTGTTGACGTATACTTTATTTTCTAAGTTCATTACCTAAGACAGTTAATGCTGGTTCAGATTTACCACTTGCCTTGTTTTTTGTTCCTTTTAAAAATTCTGATATTTTTATTTGAAAGCTCTTTCCTTCTTTGCAAAATTGATACTTTAGAAACTCCTTTTGTGAGGCTCTGAGGATGACAAATCTTTTCCTCACCTTCTTTTCTCTAAATATTGCCCTGTTTCACCCTCATTTTTGAGAAATAGATTTAGCTGGGCAGAATCACAGACTTCACTGTGATTTTCTCTCAGCCTGCTGAAGACACAGCTCCACTATTTCCTGCTTCTATCATTGCTGTGTTAAACTGCTGATTTGTTCCTTTGAAAACTATCATCTCTGACTACTCTGTCATGAGATCTTTGTCATGGCATTGTGCAGTTTTACTACATCATATCTAGGTATGGACCTCTTTTTAAGAAATTTAATCTGGCTTGGAATTTGCTGGGTGTCCTGAATCTGTCCCCTGATCTCTTTCATTTCTGCCAAATTCAGTTTTCCTTCTCTCTTAGCCTTTCTTCTGTAGTTTCCCTCTTTTTGTCCCATAGTACTATATTCTGAACATTAATTCAATCTTCTTTTCCAGTTTATTAATTCTCTCTTCAATTCTATCTGTTATTAAACTGCCTTTTAGGCTTTTAATTTCAGTTATGTATTTTTTATTTATATAAAATGTCTTGCTCCTTTTGAGACAAGCTTTCAATCTCTTCTTCCATTTTTATTATTTATTTATTTATTTGGTGGGGGGGGCAGAGAGAGATAGGGAGAGCACAGAGGGAGACTGAGAGGGAGAAGCAGAATCCCGACTGAGCAGAGAGCCCCATGCAGGGCTTGACTCCGGGACCCCAGGATCATGACCTGAGCCCAAGGCAGATGCTTAACTGACTGATCCACCCAGGCACCCCTCTTCTTCCATTTTTAAACACAGAAAACACACTTATTTTATATATTGTGTCCGATTTAAATTCAGTATCTAAAGTCCTTGCAGGTTGATTTTGCTGACTCCTTCATGATGATTTTCTTGTGTTTTGTGATTTTTTTTTTTTTAAATGGGAGCTAACCATTTTAGAAACTATGTGAGGGTCCTTTATGGTCAAATTAAGGTGAGTTCCTCCACAAAGAATCTGCATTTGCTTCTGCTAGGTACTGGGAGGGACTACCAACCTTAAATGTTTTTCTGATCATCTGGCCAGTGTGAATTCTTGCTGTAAATCCATGAACTGTCTAGAGGTTACAAATTTTCTGAATTTTATGTTTGCTCCACCACATAGTTTGAAGGTTCAAGATAGAAAATTTTCCTTGGAAGAACCTGGGTTTTTGTTACCCTAGTTCGCCATTACCAAGAGAATGTAGCTTAAGGATTCTAGCTCCATAAAGGAAGGAGATTTTGCTAATTACATTAGCCAACTTCGGTGGGTCCAGGGTTTTGCCTTCTGTGGCCCAGGAGATTATGAAAACCTAAGAGCAAGTTTAAGGTAAGTCAGCCTGCCCTGCTCAGCTTAACTCTCTGGGTTTCCAAATGTCACTTGGTATTTAACATCCGAGCCAGTTTTCCTTGTCTTGTCAGATCAGCAGTATACTGAAAAATAACTCATTCCATCAATCTTGTGGGCAGTATGGTATATAGGGGTTCAGAATGGGAGCTCTAAAACCAAACTGCCTAGGTTCAAATTCCTGTACAGTACTTATTAACTAGGTAGTCTTGGGAAATTTTTTTCAGTTTCTGCCTCAGTATCCCCACCTGTAAAATGGGAATAAGAATAGTATTTGCCTCATATGAGGGTTTTTGTGAGGATTAAATGAGTTAATACATATAAAGCACTTAGAACATGCTTGGCCACAGCCAGCACTCAAAAAAGAAATGTTGCGGGGCGCCTGGGTGGCTCAGTCGTTAAGCGTCTGCCTTCGGCTCAGGTCATGATCCCAGGGTCCTGGGATCGAGCCCCGCATCGGGCGTCCTGCTCGGCGGGAGGCCTGCTTCTCCTTCTCCCACTCCCCCTGCTTGTGTTCCCTCTCTCGTTGTCTCTCTCTCTGTCAAATAAATAAATAAAATCTTTAAAAAAAAAAAAAAGAAATGTTGCTATCATTATTATTACAGTTAGATACTAGTGCCGTACTGAGACCTTACAGTGCAGATGCTGACACTCTGCTCGATAATATTGTTCCCTTCTACTACCACTTTGTAAAAATCAAGTTCTGTAATATGTAACTTTACATTAACGTTTTTGCCAATACATTTATTTTTATGAAACTTCTAGTTAAGAAAATATACAATACACATAAAAATATATATAATAATGAATGGCAGACACACTTCACTGAACATCCCTATTTATCCACGCTTGTAATTTAAGACAAAGAGAAAGCACAATGAAATTAAAAGGCATAAATTTTAAAAACCCAAAGAGTGATTTTCATGATGTCTAATGGACAGAGCCAGCTGTTGCCATCAGGTGTAAAGGTGAGCAACTATGTGGTATGTTGGTAATGAGTGTGACCTGGGGCTTGTTAAATAGGGTTATCCTTTGCTCTTCTTAAGCCTTATGAGATAGAGACACAAAAATAAGAGGCATAAGAGTTTTCAGGCCCAGAGTGTCTGTTTAGAGGTGAAAAGCTAATATATTACAAATTATGTAAAAGGCACATACTATGCAGTCTTTAATCTTTTAATAATCAGAGAGATCGTTTTGTAAGACAAGTATTTCATGAATTTAGTATGTGCTCATTTTAAAAATAAAGTGTCAAAATCAATCTATCATGAACTCAATTTTTAATTGAGTACGCAGCTTACACGGCCAGCACTGACGGGTTCTTTCAGTTACAAAGTTACAGAGTGAGTCCTCGAACAGAAATCAGCTCCTTTTGATTTACCTCCTGTTCTTAACGACAACAAAACAAAACATCCTTGACTAAACTGGAATTTGGGGTTGTGCCAGTTATCAGTTTATCCTGGCTCAATTCCAAATTCACCCTTTAACACCTGCTCTGTGATAATGAACTAGACTAAGCATCTCTTCTTTACATTGAACTCAATATTAGGCTTTGTCAGTAGAGGGCGCTGCAGGGACACTGCAGTGATTCCAGCATACTGTTTTTGCATCTTGGTCCCTCAGCACTGCACGCATAGGAGAACATCTGGTGATGCTCTGTGCTCCAGGCAGGAGTCCAGAGCACGCAGTCCCTCAGTGACCATGTAGGACTGTTCTGGGCCCAATAACTACCTCCCCACAGCCCTGCTACACCCTGCACACTGCAATTCTTGCACCCACAGCTGTAACCCAATTCCCTCTGCACGTTGGCCCATCAGCCTCAGCTTGCCTGTGCCCAGAGTGTTGTTTCCTGCTAGTCCATCACTGTGGGCAGGAGTGGCCCACATAACCTACAAACTTCCTGCCATCCCAGGAGGTGTGTCCACACCTTTCCAGTGAGGTCTGAACCCCAGCCATGAGGAAGGGTCCCTTTCCAAACCTGTCCTTCCTTGGTATTCTTCAGCTCCAGAGGAGCCTTTAATGTTCTCTTCACATCCTATGGTTACTCTCCTATCTCAGCTTAATAATTCTTTATTTTAGATTTTTTTTAAAGTAATCTCTACACCCAATGTCAAGTTCAAACTCATGATCCCAAGAGTTCATCCCCCAAGAGTTGCGTGTTCTACAGACTGAGCCAGCCAAGCACCCCAATAATTCTTTATTTTAAACGTTCCCTATTTGAATGATGGTGTGGTTTCTGTCTCCTGGTTCGACCCAAACTGATATAGTGTTTCTGCATTTCTAAATTCATATAGCCATGCATTCTTTTCTTATCATACACCACTCCCCCTATCGATTCAACAAATTGTCTTTTCGTGTACATTACACCTAAAGTGTTGGCCAACCATACTCCTCACATGTTCTGAAAATCCTTGAATGATGACAGGGAATATCTCCCAAGCTTATTTTATGCTTTTCTTATATCATATGAAAGAATTCCAAGCAGGGGTGCCTGGATGGCTCAGTCGTTAAGCGTCTGCCTTCGGCTCAGGTCATGATCCCAAGGTCCTGGGATCGAGCCCCTCATCGGGTTCCCTGCTCAGCGGGAAGCCTGCTTCACCCTCTCCCACTCCCCCTGCTTGTGTTCCCTCTCTCGCTGTGTGTCTCTCCCTCCAATAAATAAATAAAATCTTTAAAAAAAAAAAGAAAGAAAGAAAGATTCCAAGCTTAGCACCTCATCTACCCAAGGATTTCAAGTCAAATTAATTATTTCATCCTCTTTATACACCCTGGCCTTTCTTCCCCTCACAAAGAAGGGATGGTCTTTCGTTCATAATTTCAAAATAACAAACAGAAGATTACCTTATTCTCAAACATTTTATTTTGACAGGAATTTGCAGCTCCCAATCACTTCCTGGGTAATAACTTTCAGCTAAGATACTAAAAGTCATTTAAAAGTATGGGCTATTTGTCCATTTATTCAACATTCTTTGAGTGTCCAATATGAGACAGATCCTAAACCAGGTACTCTGGCATAAAAAGATGAGTGAGGCACAGTCCCTTCTGTTCAGTGGAATAGGACCAGAACATTGGTGAAAAGGGGCGCCTGGCTCAGTCAGTGGAGCATGTGACTCTTGATCTCGGGGGTTTTGGGTGTGAGCCCCACATTGGGTGTAGAGATTACTTAAAAATAAAACCTTAAAAAAAAAAAAGAACATAGGTGAAAAAAAGAATGAAAAGGAGGGAGACTTAGCAGTGAAAGACTAAAAAGCACTCCCAAAGAATCACCCTTGTAATCACTGTTAAACAGTATTAAATCCCTCTTAAGTATTACTGATACATTCAGGAGGGAAAAGGATCAAATATCTTCAAGAGTGAAAATTTACAAGTTCCATACCACATCCATTTGGAAACAGATTCTTAAATGAAGAAGCTGAATTAAATTAAAGAAGAAAACAAAACTACCTACACCATAGTAGTTACTGTTCAAAAACAGAAAAAGAAAATGCGGTGTCTCATTCGTGATATTTC
The DNA here is from genome assembly GCF_029215605.1 of Mirounga angustirostris. Lineage (NCBI taxonomy): Eukaryota > Metazoa > Chordata > Mammalia > Carnivora > Phocidae > Mirounga > Mirounga angustirostris. The sequence goes on along the minus strand of NW_026991720.1, from coordinate 47,588,730 downwards.
TCCAAATTCCTTGGTAAGGAAAACAAGCAGAGAGCGAGGATTACAAAATTTTTTAGGACATCCAATTCATTGGCATGCAAATATCTTGACATTTTACAACTGTATTTTCAGTAACATTTGAGATTCCCTCAGTAAATAGTTTCCAATCTATATGCCTCTCTTTGACATGTGAGGGAGGCCTCGAGAAATGCCACCGTCTGAAAATCATCACAGTGGAATTTCAAATGCAATGAGCTGCATCTCGTGTCTACATAGAGAGCTTCAGCAGGACTGCAAGAGATGTTCTCTTCTTTCTCCCCAAAAATAATTCTAAAAGGTCACACCATTCTAATAGTGATAAGTAACTGCCAACAATTTTTTTAAATTAGGCAATCTTATAAACGATAATTTTTTAAAAATAGAAATGACTGAGACAAGCAAAATTTATACACATCAAGAAAAACCAAAGACACGGAACTAACGCCCCTCAATGACCAGAAAAATCCAGCCATAGTCACTTATTTCCATCTTTTAATTTTAAGTCCCATTAATTTCCCACAAAAATATAAACATATTTCAACCAGCAGCATTTTCTACCTTCACTGGCCAGCAGGAAACCAGCATAAAATTTAAAAAAGGAAACTATGTAAAAAATACTCTATAAGTGGGGTGCCTGGGTGGCTCAGTCGGTTAAGCGTCAGACTTCGGCTCAGGTCATGATCTCGGGGTCCTGGGATGGAGCCCCGCATCCAGCTCTGGGCTCAGCAGGGAGTCTGTTTGTCCCGCCCCTCCCCCCACTCGTGCTCTCTCTCTCAAATAAATTATAAAATCTTTTTAGAATATTATATAAGCAAATGCTTTTTCAGTTCTTATCCCACCATGTGAGCAGAAAGCAACATTTCTGGAAAGTGATTATTAACTAGAGAAGAATTAAAAGAGATACAGTCCTACTCATTACCCACTTCATAAAGAACCAGTTTTTAAAAATAAAGCAATGCATTCCAAAAAGTGGTTGCAAAAGAAATTCTGTACATTTTCAAACAAACCTAATGACAGTTGAGAAAACAAACTGTCGGCAACACTAGTTCAACAGCGCTTCCCCATACCTCATGTTTGCCAAACAAAATATCATAAATGTGGGATAAAACAGAAAGAGATTCTTATCATCTAATTCAGTCTCCTTTGACAGATTTTGAAATCAAAGACCAAATAAAAAAATTTTTTTTTCTTAAAAACTGCTCTGTTACTGGCCTTATGAGCAGGTGGAAGAAATAGGTGCCACTTGAGAGGCACTAGGAAATGACCAAACCTTTAAATTTCTTGACCAGCCTAATGGGATATCTGAAATGGTCCCATTAGAGATTCATTCTACTGGATTATGCATCAGATCTAAGAATCTGGAAGTTAGGAGAGCATTTATAGATTACTGGTCTAAGCTCCTTCACGGAGCATATCTGAATTACATTTAGGTTAAGCTCTTTTAGGGAAATGACTGTGCTCCTTGGCCTCCAGAACCCCAGAGAGCCTGGCAGACAGTAACAATGCACAAATCAATTGTAGTGTTGGTGAAAATGGCCAAATAGGTCAAATGACTTTCTCCCTGAGCACTGATCTAAAATCCTCTGGGAATAAGACTCTGGAGAGGTTGTTTTTAACAGTAGGAGGGACCAGAAGGGAACCCCAGAGACATAGGTTGGAATTCTTGCAAATGTAAGCAGAGTGAAAGCTCCAGGTAGAGGAGGGGCGAGGGAAGCTGGGAACGTGCCTCAAGAGAGCATTCTGGAAGGTGAAATGAGGGAATGGAAGAAACACGTTTTGTTTATTGCACAATGTTTCCCAGACCTCCCCTGCTAGTGAGCAGACCGTAAATGTCACTATCCTGTCCCAACATGTGCTGTTAAGTCAGTGCAAGATGACTTAAAAATGTTGCAACTATGTTAAAAAGATTACCAAAGATGTTTTAATTCTTAAAATCTTGTTAACTAGGTTAGTAAAATCACAACAGTTTAATGTGATAGCTGAAAGAAAAAGAAGAATCACCAAAACATCTCATGACTTTTTTTTTTCCCTAAGAAATTGTGTTTTATAGGTCCTCCTATTTGTCCTTCTTTTTAAATTGGAAAAAAGCAGAGAAAAGAAAACTACAACATGTTTTATTTTTGTGTTAGCTAGACAGCCTGGGGCTATTTTTTCTTTCTTTTTCTTTCCAAACAATGTACCTTTTAGATCTGACAAAAAAGACAGAAAGGAAAGAGCTGAGCTCTATCAAGCAAATTTTTACTGGTGACAAAAATACTGGACCAGATGGATTGCACTCTGGCCAAGAGCTCAGTTAAATGTCCACATGAGGACTGCTAGCATCAGCACGGAGCCTGCTAGTTCTTCTATCTGTTTTTGTTTTTATTCCGCCAAGAACCAAGGGCTTAGCGATGCTGAGGAAATGACCCCCAGGCAGATTCAGTCTCTTGCTTAGCACATTACCTAAGCGTTAACACCTTAGATGCGTGGCATTTCCAAAACTGGATACTTGCTAAAAGAACGCTGGAAAGGCTCCGACCCAGGCTGGGTCAGGGCCGGGAGGGCAAAAGCATCCACGACAAACGATGGGAGATGCCAGACTGTGTAAGATCGCTCCCTTCAAGTCCTGCAGGATTCCTGTGTGTGCTCTTGGGCTGTGACTATCCGAGCACACACAGAACATTCTCCAGAGGATGGCTGCGCTGGCTGATTTTGTTCTTGTTGTTTTAAGACTCTAATTGGGAAAACCAGTTTGTGATTCCGCTTTATGACCTGAAGAGATGAATGGCCTTTTTAAGAAAGGCTTTCCCCCAAAACCCTACAGAATCCATCCAAATGATGCCTCCACTCATCCAGAGCCAAGAGAACCAGCAAGTACCTCCAGAATCTTGGCATAGTTCCAGATCGCATTCCAGATGGATACTTCTGCCAGTTAACTCCTTGGCGCCTGCCTCACCCTTGAACATGAGGGCCTCTTGCAAGTGGCTGCCATCCATCCTCAGCTACGTGAAACCACCCAGACAAAATGAAAGCAGACAATACTGGAGCCTGTGTCCCCTTCAGCGAACGAAGCAGAGCTTTTATCATTTACCTGGCCCGTGGCAGAGGGAGGTAGAAAAGGCTGGGTTCAAACAAAATTGAATTGGGAGAACCATCACTAAAAACGTTTCCCTGCCACTTTAGTGTTGGCTGGAGGGAAGGTTCCAGGGGATAGTGAGCTGGGCATGAGCAGGACTGAATGCCGCTGTTACTGGTTGTTGAACTTGTGGACTGCTCCCCCAGTTGGCAAATGCAGCTGTGCCCGTATCCCCAAAAGAATCCCTTGCTGCTCCTGCCCGGGGGGCACCTCAGCCTCCCCACAATCCTAGGGACCTCCACACTGAGACTCCAGCCAGCCTCTCACCAGGGGCTGTCCACACCATGCCAGGCATTAGGTAATCCGATGACTGCCCCCCTGGGGAACTATGGAGGACAGGTGATGGAGAATGGGTCAGGCAAACCTTCTCTTGTTTTCTGCCTAGCTTAACAAAATGGAAAAATAAAATAAAATAAAATAAAATAAAATAAAATAAAATAAAATAAAAAGGGAAATTGGGTTTTGGTCACTTAGACAAACACAATTAATTGGAATCAAGTAGGGAAATCAGTGTCAATTTGTGAAATCTCAGTGTAGAAAAAGGTTGGAAGGGCTTATAGGTGCTCTATCCCATCTGCAAACTTTACAGATGGGATAAGAAACTTGTAGTCACCTGCTGGTCAGCTTTGGCCTCAGTCTCCTGGTCTAGCGGCCCCTCCCCTGCCTCATTCTGCCTCTCCTGAGTTACTTACTTTTAAGACAAACTATCTGTATTACTTTCAAGTATGTTAGAAACTGGGCTAGGAGGGAAACAATATGGTTCTTCCATTAAAATAAAAAGTATGTCTAACCAGCATGCCGTTGATCAGTGAACACCTCTAAGTTTTGTGATGTATGCAAAAGGAATTGGTTTAAGTTAAACATTCCTCTTGTGATATGAATTATGCTATTTATCTAACTAATAAACTCTTTCCTAAATTGCATAAAGGCACACTTCCCCACAGACCTTGCCAATGATCTCAGTGCCCAACTGCTAGAGGTGACAATTTCAGGTTTCAAGATACCTATCCATACACGTAACATAAAATAGAGAAGTAACAGGCCTAGGAAATGTCACTTTAAAAAAAAAGGAGAGAGAAAGAAAACATGAGTCATCAATAAACAATCTGTTGACAATTTTGTTTCAAACCATCCAAAGCGTTTTGGGGTATTAACTATTGCCCAAATTTTCCCTTGGAATTGCAGAGAAGCTGGCTCTGGTAGCAAAAACAGATGGCCCAGGCCATTAACTGAGTCATCCCTGTATATGGTTTCAAAATGCTGCCTGATATCATGGCAACTGCACACGAATGAATGTCGCACAAAATGTGATCAAGGCCTCCGCTGGGGGAGTCCCACGGGATCGACTCCATTTCCGAGATGATCCCAGGGCTCTGGAAATCGGGCCTCCGTTCACAGATTCTCAGAGCAGGAAGAACTTCACACCCCACAACCTGCCTTCCGTACAAGGCAGACGTGTGGACAAAGTCCCAGCAACAGAACCAACAGCAGAGAACAGAACCAGGCTTCCTGGGATCCTAAGCTCAGGGCCTTTCCTCTCCTCTCCCTGCCTAATCTTTCCTATGTTAGTGAAAACTGAAATCACTCACCACTCAGCTGTTTTCACAAGAAGACCCATGCTTCATAACTATATATTTTTTTAATCTGGAGACCTGAGTACAGCACATGAATTAGGTATTTGTGTCACATGGATTTTTTCTTGTTTTTTTTTTTAACTTTTTAAAATTAAAAAAAATTTTTTTTTCTGGAGGAGCTGAGGAAGGATTTTTTCTTTTTTTTTTTTTTTAAAGATTTTATTTATTTATTCATGAGAGAGAGAGAGAGAGGCAGAGGCAGAGGGAGAAACAGGCTCCCCGCGGAGCAGGGAGCCCGATGCGGGACTCGATCCCAGGACCCTGGGATCATGACCTGAGCTGAAGGCAGACGCTTAACCGACTGAGCCACCCAGGCATCCCTCTTTTTCTTGTTTTAAGGTGACATGAAACATGGCAGATCCCACTCTCCACTTCACCAGAGATGGCCTTGAGGACAAGTGTCTCAGCTCCCCTAGTCCTCCAGCTCCCTGGCTGCTAACTAGACTAGGGTCAGAAAGCAAAGGACCGTGGAGCAGGGAGAGCTGTGGAGCAAGCCTGAGCCATGCACCTAAGGTGAGACCTACTGCCCGAGAGGCCTGGTTTCCTGTGTCTGGATCACATTCAAAATTCCTAAAAAGGTTCTCTCCATGCCTGAACTGGAATCACGGAGAAACTAAAACTGTGCCTCCTATCAGACGTAGGGCTTATGGAGACTGTAAACGTAGGTGCCTCCTATCAGACGTAGGGCTTATGGAGACTGTAAACGTCCCGGTTCCACCCACCTTGCAGATGACCCAAGCACCTTTGATGCTGCTGCCGTGGAGGGGGCCCAAGTCCTGCGCGTCTGGATCACATCTAAACTCAAACCGATCCGGGAAGCAAAGCGACATGCTCTTACAATTAATTTCCAATTTAAATCCCTGGGGTCTTTCCCTAGGCATTGTTTTCGTCTCTTTGTACATAACTACACAAACCGAGGGAAATGAACTTATTTTCAACCCAGCTGGTTCCCTGATAAGCATGTGCAGAGGCCCTCAGCGTTAGAGTTGGGCACTGGTTTTTCTCGGGGCGGCAGCTCGATGCTGGGTTCACAGCACTCACCCGGCTCTGAGTGGAGCAGTTTGCTCAAAATCTCATCCCCCTCAAATGGTAACAAACTCACACTAGTCCCCAGAGGAGTTCCCACTGGCCCAGTCTGTCTGGCCCATGGGCTTCTGCGCACCCACGTCTGAGGCCCGCGGGCCTGGAGGGAAGCCAGCACCAAACTTCTTACCCGCGGACACCCCTGCGCCACCCTTCTCTGGAGGCCTTTCCCTCCCTGCTTGCTGCAAAGTGTACTTTGAAACAGTCTCCTCAGATGTGGAGGGCTGAGTCCTGGCGGTAATCCCAGGAAAGGGGAGCTTTTCTGTGGCTCTGTCCTTAATGGATCCTCACCCTCAAACAGCTGTGAACCTTTTTCTTCGTTTATTTTCAAGCAATGAAAACTACAGCTTGGTATCATTATTGTCATCTCTCTGCATGGCATCTAGGGGCCTTTGTCTTTAAGACCCATGTCATCTATCCGAAAGATAAACGTCTAGAGGCACCGCACACCTCAGGAGAATGACCCCCCTGGTGTTCATGCCTGAGAAAGCCGAGCACTTGGAAATGAGAAGTTGAACACATACATGTGGCCACGTTTTTCCTCTCCTTTGCTTCCATGTCCACGTGGAAAAGAAGAAAAACCGTAGATATTTGCAAAGGCTTTATGAAATATGAGCTTTGGCTAAGCCAACGGTTTTGAAAATATCTGGACCATCCAAACAGAACAGATGTTTTTACAAAATTTTCCACCCTCCTGTCGCTGCGAGTCTCCTGTGTAATTCTGCTCCCTCCACCGCCCCCACAAGCCCCTGGCAGGCTGGCAAGCGGCAGTGGGTCCGAAATAGTGCCCCAAATCCCTTGGCCTTTCTTACAGTTTAGAACAAGCCCCTTTTCCCTCCCAGCCCATTGCTGCTCTTGTCTGGTAAGAGGAGGCTCGGGCGTTCAAGCAGCGTGGAGGGCCTGAGCGGAGTGCGGGGGCAACAGGAAGATGCCAGGTTCTCGCCACAACAGTCATCACGAAGCCGAAAAGGTCACAAGTACAATGCTTATTTCTTACCATGTGCTGAAGCACTGAGGTCACCCCAAGCCCCTTACTAAAGCGTGAGCGCCTCGAGGGCACAGACCTGTGTTTCTATTCATCTTTGGACACCCAGCTCTCGCATACTGCACACACGCGGCTGAGACCCAAGAAATCTGATGGAGCAGAATGAAAGCTATGAATACCTTTGTGGGAACAGGGCCATGACCAGCGGGCATCCTAACCAGAACTGGCTGCCAGCTAAAAGTGAGATGAACAGAGAATTCCTACTTGGTCAATGCAGTTATCTAACATGGGATTGGTTGGTTTTCCCACCGCATGAAGAGCCAGCCCCGCTGTATGCGTGAAATATCCTCATGTCAGCAAGCGATGCGCTGTTGATACCACAGGTTCCAAGTGACCTGCAAAATCGAAAGTCGAGGGCACAGGAAAGGCCTGACACCAAGGAGACTCGGAGCGTGGTACAAGGGGCAGGGAAGGCCCCAACGTGTTCTGAGAAGTTCAAATCACAGCATACTCTTCTTCCTTTTTTTTTTTTAAGAGAGCGAGCGAGCGCACACGCTCATATGCGGGCAAGGAAGGAGCAGAGGGAGAGGGAGAGAGAGAATCCTCAAGCAGACTCCCCACCGAGCACAGAGCCGGACTCGGGGCTCGATCCTACGACCCTGAGATCATGACCTAAGCTGATAGCAAGAGTCGGACGCTCAACTGACTGAACCACCCAGGTGCCCTGCACACCATACTTCTTTTTAGCTTTTATGACCAGGACAAAGATCCAATACCTTTAGCTGATACACCTCTGTCAACCATAACCGGGAAAGTCTACAGTCTCATTGCTAAGTTCAAAGTCTGAAAATCCTGCCTCAACTGTCCTGCAAAAAATCTTTAATCCTCCTCCCAGACAAACTTTTACAATTAAACGTTCATTTCTTTTCTCTCAAATAGGACCATTTGGAAAGGTTTTTGGTTTTTCAATAAATGTATTAATACACCAATGTTAACACCTTCCATAAACGTATTTTTAACCCAGCTCCCAACCTGCCAAGATTTCTGCCAAACCTTTACTTAAAATTTGCCACCCACATACAGCCCCCCAGATGGACCTTCCATCCAGTGACGGCACTTAAGAGCCGATTAAAGGGTTTGGAGGTGATGACAAAAATACGCGTGGTTGACAACAACAGGCAGCGTGGAAGGGCACATCTGTGATCAGAAAAAGCACGAATCTGCAGAGGAAGCTGCTTTCGATTTGCATTATGACCGCCACTTTCAGGGCGAGAGGCTGGCTGTGCCAGGGGCTCGCGTGGCCTGGTGTCCTAATAGGTTCCTGGTAGTTCTTATTCCAAAAGTATGGAACAAAACCACCCACAATAAAAAGGAGCTCATTTTAACTTTTTTTCTTGTCAGAAGACAGAACATGTTAAAGAAGAAATGAGTGATCCCTTAACATAACAGCCTGAAATCATGAGAGGACACAGTACCTGCATTAAATAAGTCTAAGGTTCCAAAATCTGCCAAAACGAAGAACTTCCGAGAGGATGCATGAAGGAAATACATATTGCTTGCACAAACTGAGTCCCACTGCAAATATGGTGGATACACTTCAAACACAGTTTGCACCTTAACCTTGCATCTGTTATAATTGCCCTGGAGCACTATCCCAGCTCTTTGATTTCAGCGAGAAAGTGTGATAACGTTGTCAACCCACCGTGTAAAACTGACTTGAAACAAACTGCTATAATCCACTTCCCCCAGACCAACTGAACTGTATGCATGGTAGTATGTAATAAATAATTAATGCAATTAAAAAATGGCATGAGCCCACTATAGAATTTAATCTGTTCAAGCTGAAGAATAAAGTTTTTCATTTAAGATAATTGTTACCATATTTCCTTATGGATATGACTGTATGCAACTCCCTGATTAAATAGCATAAAACAACTCCTAAAATCTGGTCTTCAATGTAAATTGGCATTGCTTCACCTTTGAGATAAATATCCTCAGTCATACAAATTTTTGCATGTAACTTAAAAAAAAAAAAGCCTAGAAATAACTGTAGAAATGAGAAAATAAAGAAAAACAAAACAAAGAAAATATAAATCACTCTTCATTCAGTTCCCTCCCACCCTTCCATGTTTTAGAAGTAAAGATATAAACACGTAACAGCAGCTGTCTGACAAAGTTGGAATGGGTTAGGGGATCAGGGGAGGAGGAACTTACCTTAATAAATTGTCTTATCATGTGCATGTATTATGATTTTAATTTTTTGAAATTAGTTTATATGTACATGCATATGCCTTCCAGACTTTTCTCTGGATACATTTTTTTTCTTTTTTTTTTAAAGATTTTATTTATTTATTCATGAGAGACAGAGAGAGAGAGAGAGAGAGAAGCAGAGGGAGAAGCAGGCTCCCAAGGAGCAGGGAGCCCGATGCGGGACTCGATCCCAGGACTCTGGGATCATGACCTGAGCCGAAGGCAGACGCTTAACCATCTGAGCCACCCAGGTGCCCCTGGATACATATTTTTTTAAAAGCTAAAATGGCAATTACACTGTGTGAATGACAGAAAAAAATTATATTTAGGAAAAACAGAAAGACAACCTTTCTCACCTTGTTGCCCACGCCTTCCCAACCTCAGGGAAAAAAAAAAAAAAAAAAACTGTAGCTCTGCTCCCGTATGAAGATAGGACTTTTATAATCAGCATTATCTGCCGGTGTGTGTGTGGGGGGAATATGTGAACCGCAATCTTTCTTTCACACAAAATCCAACACTATTGTTTTCTAGATTCACTCACAGGGGTTAGAGAGGATCTGTTGGATCCCCTGTTTCTAAACGAGAACCAGTATCCACAAAGGTTACATACGCAGGGCTAGTCATGCCAGAGCCTGGTTGGGGACCGGGTGTCTGGACCTCCCGCCCTCCACCCCATCCCAGCGTGGCTGTTAGTTGTAGGGCTCTTTCATATATGTGGGTTCATTTCTGAGATGGAGGGTCAGTCCTCAGAGGTGCCCCACAGTGTGGTGACTTTGGGCTGCCCCAGACCACGCCACAACATAGCAATGCCCAAGGTTTGCAAATCCAAGTCATGAACAGTCTCCCCAGCTGACTCTTTGAGCCCGAATCTTTGCATTTTGCTTTATTTTTCATTTTCAATCAAAGCAGTTAAGTTGGGCTCAGTCTCTTAACGGTTTTGCCTAAAGCATTCTCCCCTCCACAGCGAAGAATTTTACAAGGGGCACTGAAAACCACCAAAGTCTACTCCCTTTTGAGGAACACCGAATCCTCACGAGGCTCGTCATGCTGAATAGACCTGTTTATGTCCCTGACTTCATGTCTGCATCATTCTCCCTGCCTGGCAACCCCGGGAGGGGGGACTGCTGTGCTGTGGCTGGTTTCAAAGGAACTAACCTTCCATGTGCAGAAGCCCCTGGATTTGTGAATTCTTCTCTGCCACAAAGGGAAAGAAGGTTCAAAGGCAACCTGCATGGCCAAAGGCGTTGATAAGGTGCAAAACATAGTAAGATAAAATAATCACAACTGGAAAGAAATAGTATATGAAAAAGGAACCCAAACGCCAAATAAACTCAATCATCTAAGTTGGAAAAGATGCTCAAAAAAGAATAGTTTTCTTCAGTTAAAAAGATCAGAGATGAGGCTCTTTCCCTCCAGTGTATTCTATCACTTTCCATGCTTCATAAAAAAAATGCAGTTAAGTAATGGTATTATACAGGAGTCACTGCAAAATTTCAAAGTGCCTCATGTTTACCTACGCAGTACTGTTTTTTCCAGGTTCTGGGAGAGGATGTTTAAATTATTTGGCCTAGATACATTACTTAGCAGATAAGTTAATAAGTCAGTGTCACGATGTCAAAAGAAGGGCCATTAAATGTTAGTTCACTGGATGAAGCTCACTTGTGTCTAAATTTAGTAATTTTTTCCCAATGTTTTTTATTGTGGTAAAATACACAAAACATAAAATTTACCATCTTAACCATTTTTAAGTGTATGGGTTAGTTATACTAAAATACATTCATAATGCTGCACAAACATCCACCTCCAGGGCTTTTCATCTTGTAAACTGAAACTCAGTTCCCATTAAACAATAACTCCCTATTCCCCCAGCCTCTGGTAACCACCACTCTACTTTCGGTCTTGGAGTAATTCTTTCTTTCAAAGGAATAATTCCAAAGTTTGTAGGGCTTAAAAAGGTATAGGACTTAAAAAAAAAAAGAAATGGAAATACATATATGGTATATATACACTTAAATATACACACACAAAGAAAGAGATTTCTAGCCTATGGAATAAGCTTCATGTTTTTATGGAATACAGAAGATTCATGGCTTATTAAATAATAAATATGTTAGAAGAAATGACTAAGTAAGTTACTGTTCAGCAATCAGGAGCTTATCTAAAAGAATACTTAGATAATTACTGCTATCTTTACATTATGCATGCTACTTACTATTAATGAGGACATCGTCCACCTCACCCATTGTGTGAAATCATTTACTTTTCAGCTGCTACTGAATTGACATTACTATACACGGCATCATTTTAGGACAAAGACTTCCACTCAATGGAGTACACACGGTGAATCCCATGGGCCCGGAATGACTTTTTAATGACTGGTTCAAGGGTTTATAAGAAACAATACTACCATACAATACTTATTTGACAACAATACTACCATATAATAACATCTACCCCTGAAGTAGGTCTTCATTTTCTGAAAAGAAATCAAACATGAAGGGATAATGTGACCCTGGAAATAAAATCTGCTTTTAAAGAACTCTTCTCATAAACCAAGCAGGGAGGAGAGAGAGGGTTAAGAGCATATAGCCTTTGCGGCTGGGCTGATCTGGGTTCAAATCCTGACACTTTGCTTCAGATTTGTGGCCTGGGAAATCATGGAATCTCCCCAAACCTGTATGTCCTCAGGTGTCAAGTGAGTATCTGTGGAGGAATGAGTATCTGAAATGACAAATGTAAAGCTCTCATTTGGTAAATAACTTCTCTCATTACCGTAACCCAGCACCTCGGGCAGTAACAGAAGCAGGGGCTTCTCCCTCACAGAACCTTCTGCTCCACAGAAGCTCATTTATTTACTTACAGTAAGTCAGTGAACTGAGCTACCCCAAGAATATAAAAATTATTGGTTAAATAAATGAGAAAATAATTTTAAAATATATATATGAAGTCAAAATCTTAATCTACCTTTCCATCCCCTCTCTCCCTTATTGATTTGGTATGTGTTCTTCTTAATCTTTTCTATGCACCTATAAATATATATTATAGTTGGTTGGGTTTTTTTCCTCCCAAACAGGATTATGCTATCCATACTGTTCTGTAAATGAATTTACTCAACAATATATAATAGACAATATCATTCTTTTTTTTTTTTAAGATTTTATTTATTTATTTAACAAAGAGAGCGAGAGAGCACAAGCAGGGGGAACAGTAGAGGTAGAGGAAGAAGCAGGCTCCCCGCCAAGCAGGGAGCCCAATGCAGGGCTTGATCCCAGGACCCTGAGATCATGACCTGAGCCGAAGGCAGACGCTTAACCATCTGAGCCACCCAGGCGCCCCGACAATATCGTTCTTTTTAATGGTTTCCTATAGTGAGTATATTTTATTTTCCCACTCCCCATATTCATGGATATCTTGGGGAATCCAATTTTATTTATTTTTGCTATTAAACAAAAGTCGAGGGGCGCCTGAGTGGCTCAGTCGTTAAGCATCCGCCTTCGGCTCAGGTCATGGTCCCAGGATCCTGGGATCGAGCCTCGCATCAGGCTCCCTGCTCTGCGGGAAGCCTGCTTCTCTCTCCTCCACTCCCCCTGCTTGTGTTCCCTCTCTCTCTGTCTCTCTCTCTGTCAAATAAATAAAATCTTAAAAAAAAAAAAGTTAAGCTAAGTGGTCTTGCTAAGTATCTGACTGATTTGAAGCTTAATTTGATACTAGCTATCCTGAGCACAGTGACATCAGACCATAAATAAGGTCACAATAACATAACAGGATGGATGAGAGATACAGAACTTCCACGGGCATTCAGAGCTTTTTTTCTCTTTGACTCAAAATGGATCCATTGTAGAGGAATGCCCTCTCCCTATACTCAGTGCAGAGACAAAGCTCACGTGCTTAAACATACATGTTTAGGATTCTAGACTTGGTTTAACTCAAATGGCCTTGATTGGATGGGGTCCCTCCTCAGTATTAAAACTGCTCTAATTGCATTCTTCAAGCCAGCTGAAGGCTGACAGCTTCCGCTCCCGGCTCATTATCAGAGCACTTCAAGAGGCTCCATTATGAGCAGAGCACCTGGTCCAAATTTATTTCAACGGCCCAGAGCAAAATGGGAAGGTGCTTAATGTTCAACCACAATGGTGACATTTTTATGAGATATCCAAGGTTCAGAAACAAATAAATGAAAGGTTTGAAAGGAGCACGAACAGAAACTGTGACAATAAAAATTCAACATTAATATATCAATTTTAAACCATATACCACCCATACACTTGGGGTAAGGCCAAAGGTTCAAGACAGGCTAAACAGAAAGAAAAAGAAGAAAGGCCAATACCCAACTCCTCCCGTGACAGGCTTCGCTAAAAAGACGGATCGTATGTTTAATTTAAGGACTTCAGAATGGGATTTGGATTCTGAATTCTGGTTAGGATAATAATCACGTTGTCTAGCTGCACCGACATCAGAATGAATGGAAATTCAGCCAGAAGTGAGTGTTTGTTCTAAATGTGTTATGTCCATACCTTTTCTCTGATTTGCTCACACAATTGCTGTTTCTCCATTTTAAAAATTCCCTTTTGGACATGAATAAGTTAAAGATTCCTTACACAGATGTTTCGATAAGAAAACATTGTGCAAATATGTATTTAGAAACTTTTTAATAAATGCATCATAGGAAAAGTTTCCCAGGTAGATCACAGCAGGTCCAAAGTAACATTGCATCCTACTGCATAAATCCATATCTAGAGACTTCTTTTCAAGTGGGATTTTGCTCTCTGCGGCTGAGTACTTGCAGAGGACCTGGTATGCAGACGACAACCAATTTTAAAGCCCCGAAACCCAGCTGCACAGCATCAGTGAGTTCTACCCGCCACTAAGAATCTGTTTAAAGAAATCTTTAAAATAAATATTTGTTTTCTTTTACTAAACACAACAATGACACTCTTTTTGGAATCTAAGAAAATGATGAATGAAAAATTGTAACACTGGCACTTTACAATGGGAATGCTGACTTAACTGGAACTATATGGATTTACTAAATGTTTAGTCTCTTAAGAGAAAAAGAGGAAAAAAAAGAGAAAAAGAGGAGGATAATTAATCAACTATGCTTGGAAATGTTCCTCAGCTATTAGATGCTTTTGGTATTGTAATTTTATCTTTCTCAAGCATTTTCCTTATTAAGCCGAACATACAGATGTGTAAACATTAATTGGCCAGATTATAAAGGCTTTAATTATTTTACTGATTTAAAAACGCAATTAGGCAGCACCTATTTTTCACATATTGATTGTACCTATTCCGGGTTTTAGACCTGAACGCATGAATCATCGGGCAACTAGAATAACCACAGGCTGCTGTGTGAGCCTTTTATTTATTTTTCAACAAATGAATAAATGCACTTGAAATTAATTACCTGATAGACTCATTCTAACTACAAAAAAAAAAAAAAAAGCAAAATTCCTTTAGGATAAATTCTGTATGTAAGCCACCCAGCAAAGTGACCACATATGTAACTGCCTGCAGTGTTAGGTTTGGGAATTTGGGAGCATAGAAAAGTCTTCATCCGGGTGTTCAGTATGGGGTGTTTCGTTTAGTGCTGACACAGCCTGGCGTTTGCCTTTCCTGTGTTCTGCCGTCTCCTGTGAAACTACTTCACGGGGTGCAGCTCTGGGAGTCCACAGGGAAGTTCCAAGGTCACCATGGAAACTGAGCAGTCGTTTGGATCATGCACATCGGGGTCCCGGCTTGTTCTTCGCTTTGACCTCTCCCATTGTCCTCTCCATCTTCTTCTTTTTTTTTTTTTTTTAAAGATTTTATTTATTTTTATTTGAGAGAGAGAGAATGAGAGAGAGGGAGTACATGAGAGGGGGGAGGGTCAGAGGGAGAAGCAGACCCCCCGCCGAGCAGGGAGCCCGATGCGGGACTCGATCCCGGGACTCCAGGATCACGACCTGAGCCGAAGGCAGTCGCTTAACCGACTGAGCCACCCGGGCGCCCCTGTCCTCTCCATCTTCTATCTAGTTAAGACCCTCTTTATAATATAGATCAAAAGAGCTGAGACTGCAGGGACGGCTGTCCATGGTGGTACTCACGAAGCTAACATTCCCGGCCTCTCCCATCTTTCTGGGACAGCAGGACGCGTAGGGGTCTGGAAAGCCTCCACAAGATGTTGTGTTCGCTGAAAAAAATCTGAGAACCGCTGCTACAGACCAGATGGTTTTCAAGCTCTTGGACAACCTCTCCGCTCTACTTTAGGAGGTCACCAGGATGATGACAATGGCCATTTATGGGCAGAGCGGTGTGGTGGAAAGGGACCTAGATTCAGGTGAGAAGACTTGGCTGGAATCAAGCTCTAGATGACATTATTAGCTGTATAACTGTATGCTCTAAGCCTTTCTGGCTTCGGTTTCTCCATCTGTAAAATGGAAATAATTATGTCTGCTTTCTCTGTCACAGAGAACCGCTGAGACTGTCACATACACACAAAGATGCTTTGTAAATGGAAGCTAGAACTACAAACATTGTCATTATTTGTGCACAAGCCATTTCCTCCATTCAATCACCTGCACTGCCCTCTTGTGGTGAGAAAGCTGCAATGCTACTCAAAAGGCAAAGTTCTATGACTGCCAGATTATTTTTATGTAACTAACTCTTGATTGTGAGGCTAGTGGAGAAAGGAGCACTTGACATGGAATATAAAATGAAAAGGATCTACTTGGGGTTTTGTGGGTTTTTTTACCTGGATGCCCTGACTTTCAGGGACAGAATGGAGAGAGTTTAAGGAAAGAATTCTTTTTTTTTTTTTTTTTAAGTGATTTTAAATGTATTCACTTTTAGGGAAATTAAGATCTTTGTAATCAGGAGCCAAGTATTTTCAAACTGCCTTTCAAAAAATCGAGATAAATTTAGAGCTTGACTACCCTTCAATTTTCAGCTTGTTTTCTCTTCTCAAAATCGTAAAATAGCCAATAGCATTTCAGCTATTCTGATACTTGAGTATAGGACTTAATATTAGGAAATGTAGCATATTAATTCTGATTCCAAAATAATGCTAAAATATTGTTCAGCTTGACTGTTTAACCTAGTTCTTCACCTCACCTGAATACCAGAAATACAGAAAATAGTCTAATTCCTAATAAATAGCAGGGCCGATCAAGGAAAGAATTCTAAATTTGTGAACCGGAAATCCAGACACAGTGCTCCTACCCATTTTTTTGGAACCATTAGACAGTGACTTAAAAAAAAAAAAAAAACTGGAAAGTGTGAAGCACTGAACAAGAGGAGAACTTGTCTCAGAAGATCAGCTGAGCATTGGTGGGAAGTCTTGCCCTCCTGGCTACCTTGAACATAGATATTCAAGCTAATGGAATTATTCGCAAATTATAGGACCAAAATGCCACACTCAGATTTCCCTGGACTCTAGAACTAGAAAAATAGACTTTTCAAACTGGCAGGGACCCAGGATGTCATTCCACTTCCTTTCTTCATAGTTAAGGACCCTAAGACCCAGATAATTTAAAAGACCTGCCTAACTTGGACTGACGGCTGAATCCACCAGGCACAGCAGGCAGCCTCCAGCTTCCACGTTTATCACCTCTTCACTCACAACTCAAAATGCACCTTCAGGGGCGCCTGGGTGGCTCAGTCGTTAAGCATCTGCCTTCGGCTCAGGTCATGATCCCAGGGTCCTGGGATCAAGCCCCACATCAGGCTCCCTGCTCGGTGGGAAGCCTGCTTCTCCCTCTCCCACTCCCCCTGCTTGTGTTCCCTCTCTCTTTCTCTCTCTGTCTCTGTCAAATAAATAAATAAAATCTTAAAAAAAAAAAATACACCTTCATTCCCATTTCTCTGTGACGCCGGTATACAGCAATGAGGAATACAGAAAAATATTGAAAAAACTAAGCCAAAGAGAGCAAAATCAAATATAGATATTATCATTTAAAAGAATTCATTACGTGAAATCATGGAAGTAGCAAGTTTCCAAACAAAAAATTGCCTGAGAGTTCATCTGTGGGTTAGCAAATACTAAAATAACACCAACGACGACAGTCCGTTCACAAGCAAATCAATAAATGCTCGTGGATGGATTGAGTAAGCATTCAAGAACCTGGCTCCTCACTACAATGTTTAATTAAGAAATATTTGATTATACCCACTATGCAGCAGGCTCCGTTTTAAATGCTTTGCTCCTTATAATCTCATCATAACACACAGCATGCTGTTAACAACCTTCATTAACTACAGCATCAGTTTACAAACCACAGTGAGCACCACAGATCAGAGAAATGACCGATTAATGAGGGGGAAGACGTCAAGAAGAAATTGTGAGTGAGTTGGTAGTTGGGGGGCAAGTCAAGAAAACCCTGTGGAGAACAACATACGGAGAAGTAACTAGAAGCACTAAAGGATGCTTTGCATTCCTCTGACCTCAAGGCAGCAGAGAACGGCTGGAATGCGACCAAGTTAAGGTTTTGGGGACAGACTAAGCTGAGTGTCCCCACTCTTTAGTAAGCCTAGAACAGAGTGCTCCCCACTATGAGGATGGCTCTATGAGAGAAGATGCATGCAGAGAAATAGTAACTGGAAGACAGAGCAACCTTGTCTAGCTCCAACTTGAAGGACGGTCAGGGAAGGAGTTTGGGAGTGGTCTTCCCAAAGCTTCCGGGTGCCAGAAGCTTGCAAGGTTTGGTCATAACCAACACCGGCAAGGCAAGCAGCTGCCATATCCACCCATCCACACTGGCCCAGGGTGGTTGGTTTTAGGGACTAAGAAGGGACCTGGGTGTGGAGAGTGCAGTGCCCATGCTCCTGGGTAAGCTGGTGGGGCCTGGAGCACTGCCATGGCCTCCGCCCTACCCCCAAAGCCTCGGTCAGGAGCCTGACCCGCCTGGCATCAGTGACATGCAGGAACTTAGAGAAATGTAAAGGTCGAGGAGTGTGAGGTACTCAAAACCTCGTGGAGATTCAATATGCATTTATATTTTGTCTTTCCTTCTTCCCAAACAGGAAAAAAAAAAAGTTTAACACAGACTGAGCTTTTCGTATTTCTATGTATTTAACATTCTTTGTACTCTTATACTTTCTTAACAAGATCAATACAGTAAAGCTCCTATTAATCTATATACCTGGCTGCTAATAGAGTTAAATAAATGTTTCCTGAATAAACCAATGACTAAAGGTAATATTAAGGGGGCTAGACAAGTTGATCTCAAAAATTACCTTCAACCCAGGGGTGCCTGGGTGGCTCAGTCAGTTAGGCATCTGCCTTTGGCTCAGGTCATGATCTTGGGGTCCTGGGACGGAGCCCTCTGTCGGCGTCCCCACTCAACGGGGAATCTGCCTCTCCCTCTGCCCCTCCCCAGCCCCGCTCATGTTCTTACTCTCTCTCAAATAAATAAAATCTTAAAAAAAATTTTTTTAAATTACCTTCAACCTAAAAATGGTACATCTTGAGATAGCAGATACGTTTATTGTTTACAAGTCCCTATGCTATTTTAGAAGACAGTATGTTTGATAATTATGAAAAAGCACGGAGACTTAAAACTTTAAGGACCGCCAAAGCATTCTTTAGGTCTCTGACCACATGAAGCGAAAGGATGGAATTTTCTCAGAAAGCACACACCAGCGGACCGCCTCCTTCACGACAAAGCCCGGGTCACTGTGTGCGGAAGGGCGGCAGATGTCACTCACCTTCACAGCCCTTGGACTTCTGGCTTCTCTGCAGTGTTCAGCTGCATTGGCCAGCATCCTCATTGAAGTCCTCTCTTCTGGGTTTCCCATCTGTCTCAGTCCATTTGGGTTGCTCTAACAAAATACCATACTGGGGGACTTACGGACATCAGAAAGTTTCTCCTCGCCGTCTGGAGGCTAGGAATCCCAAGATCAAGGTGCCAACAGGTTTGCGGTCGTGTGAGAGCCCACTTCCTGATTCCTAGCCGGCCCCTCACAAGGCAATAGGGAGCTCTGTGGGCCTCTTGGAAGGGCACTAACCTACTAATCTCATTTAGAGGGCTCCACCCTTGTGACCTAATCACCCCCGAAGGTCCCACCTCCTAATACCATCACACTGGGGATTAGCGTTTCAACATATGAATTGGATGGTGGGGGACACAAATATTCACAGCACCATTACCCCCCAGCTCTGGCCATTCGTTTTGTTCTCGTGCAGGCTCCCCTTTCTCTGTCCAACCTTGGAGGGTCCTTGTCCTAGAGGATCTTTCCTCTCCTGTGGTGTTAGTTAACATCTGTATAATAATGGCTCTCAGATCTCTTTCTCCAGCTTCAAGTGCCTATGAGATGTGTGTATGGTGACTCCCCGGGCTGCAGGAGGTTCGAAATTGTAGGCATCCTCTGCTCCCCTGGGCCTGGCGGCCGGCTCTGATCCTCTCTGTGAAAAGCACGGCTGGCCGCCCAGCCGCCCAGCAGGGCCTCACCCCTCACAGCCCACCCGTCACCGAGGATCACTAGCATCTGCGCCAGATCCCAGTCATGGCAACTATGACGACTGGGGCTTTGGCCCAGTGCTCCCAGATCTACTCCATGCTCTATAAGGCAGCCAGGGCCAGCCTCCCAGATGCTACTCTCCCCACCTCATCCTGTCCCAAAACCCTCCAGTGCTTTCCCATAGCTCTTAAGAAAGTCAAAACTCCTTAAACTCTGTTCAAAGGCCCTTCTGGCGCTGACTATTACTGAGGATTCCAGCCTGTCCCCAAGTTAAATACTTTTCTTACCTACTTTGCATTTGCTGTACTCCCAGATTAAAATGCTTTCCCTTATCCAACCCTCTGCCTCCCCCCACCCCCAATCCCTTCCACTTGGCTAATGTCAACCCCCCTTAGCTTTTTAGTTTTGGGAAAGTTTTGCCTGAAGCCCTAAATCTACATCAGGTGCCCCTTGTAGATGCTCCCTTTGGGTCTCGTCACACCCCTCAGTGTCCCCCCATGCCTCGTCTGTAATCTCCCCATTTACTTTCTAGTACCCCCATCTCACTCGTTCATAAACTCTTAAAGGCTCTAAATTCTTTAACGCTGTCTTATTCACATCATGCCCCCGGAACATACCACAAGGTTTATCACATGAGAGGTGCACAACCAATATTTACTGACGAAGTAATGAATTTTTAATTATTCCTATTTTACTCGTGAGTACTTGATCTCTGAGCTGTTCATGCAAAATGGTAACGCCCTGAGCTTCAGAATGGAACAGACCTGGGTTTCCATCCTAGCTCCATAGCTCACAAGTTATGTGATCTTAGAAAGCATAAGGAAGCCTTCTAAGGCCTGGCATGCAAGCCTACAGAGGCAGAGTAAACCACCTACTTCACAGGGCTGTTGTGAGGATTTAAATACTTATCACCTAAAGCACCAAGTGCAGCCTATTATGTTGTTCCCAAAACTCATTGCTACAAACTTGTTTATCACTGTATCAATTAACGCTATTGCTGCCTTAACCTTTAGGCCACCAGGGCCTTTATGTGACATTCTTTATGTATGTGAGCAGCTATTCCAAGAAATCAGGCTTGCCCCCCTGGCCCAGTACATTCATTCAGGGCCCTGCATTACTACTCAAGCAAAGTGGTTAAGTCTAACACCCGTCAGCCTAAA
Source organism: Mirounga angustirostris (assembly GCF_029215605.1). Classification (NCBI taxonomy): domain Eukaryota; kingdom Metazoa; phylum Chordata; class Mammalia; order Carnivora; family Phocidae; genus Mirounga; species Mirounga angustirostris. The sequence goes on along the minus strand of NW_026991720.1, from coordinate 47,568,051 downwards.
AATGACGGTATTGCTCCTACATTTTACATGCTATGGTAGCAAGACTAACAATACAAGGAAAATGCTTTGCTCCTTCCCAGGACGACTGAACAAGAGCAGAATTATGAGCATCTTCTGGAAAAGAGATCGGGCACTACACGGAGTGCTGAAACATGCCAGTCTTGTAAGCACTGCACTGCAACCCTCTCTGTGGTCTGCTCCAGACTCTGGAAGAGGTCCCTGCTGCTAGGGGCTGTAAGATCTATATGTCTTTGGAAGGTTTGTTACTGATGCCTTAAAGGGTGTATCCTATTTTCCAAGGGAAGCAAAGGAGGGAGAGAGGAATAGAGAAAGGAAAGGTAGGAAGAAGAGGGAGGAAGGAGGAAGGGAAAGAAGGAAAGAGAATGGGGAAGAGAAAGAAGGGAAGAAGAAAACCCAACACCTGCCCATGGTTGTGAATTTCAGAGTCTTGTTTTACTGATTTTATGGCATAACCAAGCCTTTCTATCCACCCCACTCCCCCAAAAGACAAAACAAATTAACAACCAAAAAAAAAAAACCCTTTTTGGTCAGGTCAACCAGTGGCTTTGGAACCAATCACAAAGTTCTGTAAGATGACTTTCTAAATTAAAACTCTTAAGCTGCCCAACAAGTCAAGTACATTGTGGCGGCTGAACACCCACTTCAAAAGTTTGGATTCTGACCACAGCTTCCCATCCAACCGACCCCAAATTCCAACACAGTTAATCCTAGCTTCCTGGCCTGCACTCACACACTGGAAGAGAAGTACGGCACGCTGACAGCCTGAGGGCTCCTTTCGTCCTTCCCTGACATGACCTAAGAAATCCTGAACTCCTGGGGTGCCTGGGGGGCGCAGTCGGTTAAGTGTCCGACTCCTGGTTTTGGCTCGGGTAGTGATCTCAGGGTCGGGCTCCGCACTCAGTACAGAGTCTGCTTGAGATTCTCTCTCTCTCCCTCTGCCCCTCCTGCTCGTACTCTCTCTCTCTCAAACAAATAATCTTAAAAAAAAAAAAAATCCTGAGCTCCTTTTTTTTTTTTTTAAAGTTTTTGTTTTTGTTTTTTTTAAGATTTTATTTATTTATTTATGAGAGACAGAGAGAGAGAAGCAGAGGGAGAAGCAGGCTCCCAAGGAGCAGGGAGCCTGATGTGGGACTCGATCCCAGGACCCTGGGATCATGACCTGAGCCGAAGGCAGACGCTTAACCATCTGAGCCACCCAGGTGCCCCAAATCCTGAGCTCCTGAGGGTGACCCCACTCCCCAAGATCCTGCGTAAGCGTCACCATGCAATCAATCACCACACCTCAGAGGATGAAAAGGGCTGGCCCTGGACCAAGTTGTGGCGACTTTCCCTCACTTCAGAACTAGAGAAAATATATGTTCTAATTCAGAAGGGATGTTTGTTATCTTACCCAAGGTGACCCACTTCATACTATACCTTCCAAGGCTCACACAGTTCAAGCTTTGTCCTAGAATTCTTATTGAGTTTGACCTACACTATGACTTGATGTGGCTAACTGGCATAAAATCCCAAAGATATTAGTACTGAATAATTTTTAAATGTCTTCTGATATGTATCATAACCATGTTTAAAATATTCCCTTCCTGGTTTAAAATAAATAATCCAACAACTAAGTATGGAGTTATTTCCTTAGGGGGAAAAAAAAACTGAACAAAATGAGCAATAAGAAATCCTCTTTATTATTTAAATATTCTCCCTTTAAAGAATATAAAACTTGAAATTTTTAGATGCAGTTTAGGTCTTCGTAAACTTATAAATAGGTAAATTTCTTCTCTTTACTCTAATTCACTTAAACCTATCCCTTTATATATCTTTGTCCCCCGGGACTAAGACCTCATATTCAAAGTGTCATCCCGAGTGATTTTTTATGACCACGTTATAAACCCCTCCAAAAACAGGGTTTACAATGGAAGTGTTGACATCATGTTAACTATTGCTCTGCAAACAGAGCCCAGTAATCAAGGCACATTATATTTATGAGGCAGGTAAAAGTCTGTACCCATTAATCACGGCGCCATATTGACAGATTCTAAGTTTGAGGTCCAGCAAAATTAGTGTAATCCATTTCTTGCATCATGGAGACCAAGAAGAAAATTTGTAGGCATTTTTATAATTGTAAGGCTGTGACATTTTTACAGAAATCAGGGAAGCAGCCTTGCTAAAACATTTCATTGTATTTACACCTGCTACGGTCAGTTTTTGCACATCTGCAAACTCGTAGAGAAGAGTAATCTTTCCCATAGATAATTCATGAGAATGACATGCATTTGGACAAACATGGCCTTTAATGCAGGGCCATTACACTCATGAACTCCATGCAGCCATGCGCCTAGCCTGCACTGAGGCCACACCAAATTGTGATTAATTACCAAAGGAATATTCCACTCCTAAATTATAATTCAACATTCCTATATAAAACAATCTAAAATGTCAGCACTCTGTCTTTATGACATCACGCCATCCCAATAATTCTGTTTTACAAGTAAATTCCTATTATACATTAATAAGGGCTGTTAGTGGCTAAACATCTTGCCTCCCCAGTAATGACTCGGTGGAAGGCAATTAGGGAAGCCAGGTGCAGCTGAGCTGGGTACTCATAAAAGTTTTTAAATTTTACTATTTCCGTTTGATTTTGGGGAGTGCATTCCAATCTGCCCAAATTAAAGAGGAAGCTACGGCCATGCTTTCAGCTGTTGTGTGTTCTGACCATTACGGATAACTCCCTTTAATATTTCTTGGCTTCTGAGAAGCCGATGATCTGAGGAGTTCAGGTTCCACGCAGAGCATCACTATTTCACGGCCTGTCAGAGCGGTTACACGCGCGCGCACACACACGGTCCCAAGGTAACAGAGCAGCGCCTTCCTTTAAGACTTTCTGGGGCAGCCCTATGTAGTAAAATTGATGCATGAAAGAAAGAACTTTACTCACTTTGTTAACATGTTTTTGTTGTAATTAGCTTGGGTCAGTGAAGGAGACAGCAAATTAAAGTTTTATGTCATAATAGGAGCGATGATTTTCCCATTACAAGAAAATCAATTTCCTCCTACAAACTACAAACACTACATAAAAGAATTAATAAGTGTAAAGACTTAACACATCTGAAGCAAGAGAAAAGGTTACCTCTGATGATGACAACTATCCTTAGAAGTAGAATTTTAAAGAGTTAACAACTTACCCGCAGTCCTATTATAAGGGTGATGTGACCTGGAAATGTGCCTACCAGGGTGACATGTAGAAAACACGGATTCCATCGTCTAATCTTTTATGGTTTTCTTCTCTTTACTCTAATTCACAGTAGTCGGTTTGATTTAATTCATTTTTAAAAAATACTCGAGTGTTATAAACAATTTGTTTATGATACCAAATGTTGGATTTAATGAGGTTTCATCTTTGGTTTTGTGCCTTTCAACAAGTTACATGGATCTTCTGTATGTTCTATGTTAATGATCAGATAGATGAAAGTAACTATGTACCAGCTGTGCTAATTCCAAGGACCAACATTATCCTGAAAAGCTGCATAAATCCTGTTATTGACAATGAGACAGGGTCTCGCTTTGATTTCAAGAACACATTAGCCAGAACCATCCTAGGAAGCAAACTTGGAAGGATGACTTAGTCCAAAGTCCCCCTTTTAAAAACAAACAATCATATTCCATTTAATTTCAGAAGGCAAATGGATATGATCATGTGTGAAGGAGAACTTCTCAGCCTTCAAAAGTGATCCCTGGGGGGCCTGGGTGTCTCAGTTGGTCAAGCGGGCAGACTCTTGATTTAGGCTCAGGTCGTGATCTCAGAGTCCTGGGAGGGAGTCTGGCAGGGGGCTCTGCGCTCAGCGGGGAGTCTGCTTCTCTCCCTCTCCCTCCGCCCCTCCCTCCACTTGCGTTCAAGAACTCTCGAGCTCTTGCTTTCTCCCCTTCTCTCAAATAAATAAATAAATCTTTAAAAACTAATAATAAAAAAAAGTGATCCCTAATTTCCTTACTTGGCTTTTTGGGGGTGTTCCTTTTTGTTTGCTTTTATTTATTTATTTGAAAAATCGACATTTACCAGAATGGGGTAAAAAAAAAAGTCGTGTAGCACTATTTCAGAAAATAACATGGTTCAGAATTACGCTGTTAATTTGCACTAATATCCCATTTCCCCATTTTCTGGGGGAAGAAGCCACATAAAATGAAGACCCTCTGCAGCCACTTAATCATCTTTTGCTTCTTAACAGAGAAAATTTTACTGAGGACTTGTTTACCTGGGATATTAAGCTTCAGCACGTAACCATTTTACCCACGGTTTTTTAAACTTACCAACAGGGAGGAAGCCAATTGTTTATATGAAACAAGAAGTATGTCTTTGTCATGTTTCTTTTCTTTTCTTTTCCTTGATCCACTACTACTCCCCCACGGAAGAACTTTTTTAAAATGCCCGTTTTTTTATTTTCGTTTTTTTTAAAAGATTTTTTTATTTATTTATTTGACAGAAACACAGCGAGAGAGGGAACACAAGCAGGGGGAGTGACAGAAGGAGAAGCAGGCCTCCTGCCGAGCAGGGAGCCCAATGTGAAGTTCGATCCCAGCACCCTGGGATCATGGCCTGAGCCGAAGGCAGACGCTTAACGACTGAGCCAACCAGGCGCCCCTAAAATGTCCGTTTTTAAAAGAAAAAAAAAAAATCAATATTCACATAGCTTCTTTTTCTCCTCCCCGATTTTTTTCCTAGTGGGAATGCAGGAGGTAAAGACAGGGCGCGTTGGCGGGGGTCTCTACTTCGTTCAAGCAGTTACCCAGACAAGCCCGTTTCCTGGTGGCTATCTCCCTGCCAACTTCGGAACTATACCCAGAGCCCCTCAACCAGGTGAGATGCCCTATGGCGACAGAGCCTTAAAACCCAGGAGGGATGTCTCAAAACATGCCATTAATAGAGCGTAAGGGACACTCAGGGTACAGTTTGCTGCAAAAGGGGCTGCGATTTGCTGCGCAAGGGGAATAATCCACGAGCCCGGGAGCCCAGGGCAGCTCCAGCCGAAATGGTGTTCCAAATGTTTCACCACTTTTTAAAGCCCAATTTCTTCATTTTAAAGCCCAACCTCTCTTCAGTGCTGCTAAATCTCGTTGATTCTGAGATATTTTTCGGTTAGCAACTAGCCTCCCAACAGGTTCCCACTGTCTTATAAGGAAATCCAGCAATTCATTAACAGATGCTACTGGTGGCTCTCTTCCTGCCATCAAGGTACAGCTAGGCTGCAGGTAATCACACCTGGAGGCTCCATCATGGAACACGTTTTTCTGTTCCCTAATTACATGAGGAAGCCTCAGCAAGTTCCAGTTTTAACAGGAGTACTTCCTGCTGCAGAGATCAAAGCTGGAGGTGAGTGTGATGAAGTCTAGCCAGATTTAAGTAGTGTCTCCTCTTCCCTCTCCTTCCAAACCCTACCCTACCATCCCTCAAAGGCCTGTCTGTTTCTGGGGAACAGTCCTCTGATCCTCCTCTGCTGGAACACTCAGTTATTCTCATCTGCCAAACCATCATTATTCCACTAAATCACTGTTTGCATTCTCTTGCCTCACGTGTTTCTTTTGTTAGCAGGGATGGTTGTTTATGTGAGCTTATACAAGCTCCCTAAGGATGAACGCATTCTTAAACTATTAAGGGGCTTGATTCCCCATGTTAATCCTGTTCTCCGAGGTCATTTTAATTTACCATCTCTGAGCTAGGAAATTGGTCAAATTAGTAGCACCACATATATTCATCATGTTGTCAAGCACCGCCAATTTCCAACAAGAATGAAAACGCTATCTGTGACATAGATCCCATTTGGATACATTCCAGTCCGCAATAGTGGAGAAGAAAATAATACAGAGGCAAAAGCAATAATAGTACTGGATATTTAGGGGAGCTTAAAATAAACTTAAGCAGCTACAGCTTCTTCCTTACACACATACTAACTAGCTTGTCAAAACTATGCTCCTATAAAAGAAGAAAAAGAAGGACTAAGAGGAGGAGGAAGAGGAAGAAGAGGAGAAGTAGTCGTAGGAGTAGTAAGAGAAACAAACCCAATGTTGGAATTATACTATTCAGACCAAAAAGCCCCTTTCAGATTTGGGTCCCCAAGAACATGACCACAGGCATCCCCAAATCCATCATGGTGCCAATGCCAATCAAAAGTCTGGGCTCCAGACCCAGCCTGGGGTTCAACTCCAACAGCCATTGTGGATACTGAGCAAATTACCCAACCTCTCGACTGTCGGTCAGTTTCATGATCGAACCTCCCTCATCAGGCTGTAGTGAGTACTCAACTAAGACACCGGATATGGCTCCAGTGCCCAGCACACCTCAATGGACCTTCACTGCCACCATCATCTTCATCATGATGAACAACAAACCGCTCTACTTATCAAAGATGCTTCTGTCCAGTAAGAATGCAAGGTGAATACTGCGGTTTTCTCCAGTTTCTTCTACGACTACTTCACTTGTCCACTCTTCATCTTATTGCTCCTAACTTTAAACATTACCAAAAGAAGGCATAGGAATCTACAGTTGACTTTGAATATAAATTCCAAGACAATTTACTTGCCAAAGGGAAGGTTATTTCAGGGTTATAATGTACTCTTAACATTTACATTTTCTATTCTATGTAGACGCAGAGTAATAGCTAACTCTATATGTGAATCACCCCATCTGAGCATCACAATACCCTTTGAAACAAGTATTATTACTCCCTTATCACAGAGGGGAAGAATGAAGCTTAGCTGCTTGACTTACCCAAGGCCACAAGGCTAGTCAATGATGGAACGCGAGTGAAGCCAAGTTGCCCGACTTTTAACCATGCCTCCTCATCCCGTTTGTCTTCCTCTTTTCCTATTTAAGTAATTCTTTTTTCCTGTTCCATGGATGTTTGTGTGTGTGTTAGATGTTTTATTTAAAAATTAATTAGATTTATTTTTCTAATTCTATCAGGTGAAATAACATTATTATTTTCATATACTTTTGAGAGTTGTACTTTATCCTATCACTCTAAACTTCAAGTTTTCATTATGTCTCAAATAAATACAAGTCCATATTTTCATGAAATTTAATGTTTCCCTCTAACAGTCATGTTATTTTTCCCGATTATTAAAAACCACAGTTGTTAAACTAGGTATGCATGAGGCATTTTCCCTTACCCCAAATGTACTACCATAACAAGTTTCACCACTAAGAACATTCTTAAAATAGTTTAGATTTTTTTATGTATGTATTACTCCCATTAAGTCCACTTTTTAGAGACAAGGGAATAAAGTTTTCATTTCTTGTATGCTCTTAAAATCACAATATTAACCTGAAAAATATGAATCCCAAATGAAGAGCTCACTGTGAATTTAACACATGTACAGTAAGATCAAAGGGAAATCCATTTAATATAAAATTTGTTTTAAAAAGGGTTTTAAGATTCAGAAACATGAGGGGCGCCTGGGTGGCTCAGTCGTTAAGCGTCTGCCTTCGGCTCAGGTCATGATCTCAGGGTCCTGGGATTGAGCCCCGCATTGAGTCCCACATTGACCCCTACATCAAGCCCCACATCAAGCCCCACATCGGGCTCCCTGCTCCGCAGGGAAGCCTGCTTCTCCCTCTCCCACTCCCCCTGCTTGTGTTCCCTCTCCCACTCCCCCTGCTTGTGTTCCTTCTCTCGCTGTCTCTCTCTCTGTCAAATAAATAAATAAAATCTTAAAAAAAAAAAAAAGATTCAGAAATATGCTGCAACATCCACATGTCTGTCAGTGTGTGTGTGGCCCAACCAGGAAAATATTCTCTTGTTTTAGATTAGAAGGGTCCTGGAATCCCAAATGATGGAACTTAGAGGACTCAGCTTTTACCTTAGCATGCCAGTAGGTGAAGAGCTTGTAAAATCAGTTTAGCAATAACATTTCATGCAGTTCAAGTGTTGTTGTTGCAAGAAAGAAATCTTTTGCTAGAATGGCTTCATTACACAAGTACACACAGCAACATGCAACTTCCAGTTAGAAGAGGTTTAGATTTGGGGAACTTCTTTGTCCTCCCATCAGGGGCATATTTGGAGTGTTACATATGGCCCTATGTATATACATAAATATTGAGTCGCATAGATATAAAGGACATCCAGTGAATAGGAGTTAATATGTAAACTACCACCTTAAGTTTCTAATAATTTTTTTTAAATCTGGCAACAATATTCTAAATTCAAAATAAATAAATAAGTCTTTAAAAAAATAAATTCTAACATCCTCTTTTATGGAAAAGAAAGCAGAGTCTACCAACCATTGCCAAAGTAGGAAAAAAAGGAAATGATTTCATTTTCAAAAATGATACCTGATTTTTAGCTCTCATTTAGTTAAAATACAGAGTTTGAACTTTACTGTTCTATTGTGTGTTCAGAAAGTGTTTTTAAAAATTATAAAGGCCGGGAGTGGGGGACTGCTTAAAATACTTCACAGAACTTTTTTATAAATTTCTCTCTGGAAACTTCCATTCACAGACCAATCATCAATGTTATCCATATCATTTTAATTCCTTTATTAAAACAGGTTCCTTGAAAGATTTCCATAGGATGTTGTATTCAGAGAAGAACATAGAAGGGCACATCTTTTCAAAAACATTCTTTAATGTCATGTTTCACTATCTGACTTATCACCCCCCTGGCTCCCACCATCGGTTAGAATCAGTGGTGGTGGTGTTGCAAACAAAAAAGGACTGATTAAATAACTTCAAACCTAATTCTTTGAAAAACCCGATTCTTCATCTCTCATCACTTAGATATCTTCTTTCCAATTCGCTAAAAATTTCTCCTGGTAGATGATCATTTCACCTGGCTAAAATCCAATCAGGCTTACCAGGCAGTGAGCGCACTGGGTTGCTAAGTTATCAGGACCCAGTACATTCAGGGGGAAATGAAGGAGCTCAGTGGCATACTCCACTTCTCTCTGAGCCCAGAGCACACCCCCTATGACAGGTGCTGCTCCCTTCTTTTTGGATACTGTAGTGCCCCCCCCCCGCCACCCCCTTGCTCCCATGGCAATGCCTACAAAGTCAGTAACACTGACACCTTTCAGAATGGGTCCCTGACAACAGAGTAAGGGGTGGGTGGCAGAAGCAGGGGAGGAAAGACTGGATTCAGTGCTCAGTAAAACTTGCCTCTTCCCCTTCACTATCCCATACATTCATTCGCAAATATTTATCAAGCTCAACAAGCACATCACAAATGTGGAGACACCTGCAAGGCCAACCAAGGTCCCCTCCCTAATGGTACTTACATTCTTGTGCAATGAAAGCAGGAGACAGATGATAACCATGTAAACACATAAATAAGATCATGTCAGACAATGATAAATGTCCTCACATTGCAGAGGTGGGAAAATGTGTAAATATCCAAAATGTGGTTAAGAGTAGGAAACATGATAATACACAAAAATCAGCAAGGTAGTCCTTTGAGATCGAAGTCATAGTTTTATTTGCATCTATTGTGGCAATAGAGGTTCATATTTTTCTTTTTTCATCAAGAAAGAATCTAAAAGCAAATAGCTGTCTGCCTACTCACTATCCCTCCCTCCCTTTCTCCTTTGACACAGATCCTTAATGTTCGCCGGGAATAAAGGCTACATTTGTCAGTCTCAAGGTTCCATAGCTGGTAACCGGCAGGGCAGAAGCTGAAGGACCAGCTTGCCAAACACCAGAGGTCACACTCTTCCCAGGCCCCGTCTCTCAGCCCACTGTCCATGAAGATGACGCTATATGCAGCTTGAAAGGCCTGAAGAGGGCTGGGGCTGGCCTGGGTTTCTGTCCTAGAAACATAGCTAACTTGTTTGTGACCCTACACATGTTAATAAACGCTTTCTAGATTACCATCTGCTGAAAAGCAGTCACCTGTCTAATGGCCACGTGGGAAGAATGAACAATTCGGCGCAGAGCACTTTCTGGAAGAAGGAAATCGGTGTAAGCAGATCCAAAGCCTCTCCTTCCACACAGGGACACCACGTCCACCCTCCCTTTCTTCATGTTTCTGCTCATGGTCCTTTAACGAAGCCCTGTTTCCTCCACTGCTGTTGACTTAGGAAGATAGAAGGGAATAAATACCTAGAAATATATCTGAAGTCCCAGGAACAAAGAAGCCTATCTGGAAAAACTGGCACCCCAAAGAGGTATACATCCTATTCTGGGGTTTGGCATACCCCTGACATCCCCATGTGTTCCCAAGAGTTTGGCATCTCCCAGTTGAGAAGCTCCCTGGGGAAGCACAAAGCCAAACTACTCAGACTAGTTCTCAAAGTGTCATCCCATTTACTCCATCGAACCCCAGGATTCTTCATTCTCACCCACATCCATGTTCTCACCATCAACCACCCCAGCCATTCTATGCAGTCACTCATTCTTCCAGACCTCCTAGACCAGACCCCATTCCGAGCAGTCCCCTGTCTTTCTGCTACTCCTCAGGCTGCCTGTCCTTCCCACAGAGCCTCTGCTACCTTCCAGCAGACACCAGTGGCTCCCTTCTCGCAACCTTGGATCCCCATGAGGTACCACCATAGACTGCCAAAACAAATACCACGGGCTGGGTGCTTTAAACAACCGGCATCTATTTTCTCACAGTTCTGAAGAAGTCCCAGATCAATGTGCCGGCCAGTTCGGGTGCTGGGGAGAGCCTTCCTCCTGGTTCACAGACAGCCACTCTTACCTTTTCCTTACATGACAGAGAACATTCTGGCATCTCTCCCTCTTGTTACATGGGCCTCAACCCTATTGGATTAGGGCCCCACCTGTAAGACCTCACTTAACTTTTATCACCTCCTCACAAGCCCTCTCCCCAAATATAGTCACTTTGGGGGTTGAACCTTCAACATATGAATTTGGCAGGGGCCCCCTCTGAACCAAACATTCAGTCCAAAACAGAGGGAGAAGGGTATGAGCTATACGACACCAAAAGGAAGAAAGGGGGTTGAGCAAAACTTACAGAGGCTGCCATGAAGACAAAAGGGACAAGGCAGGGACTGTGTCTGCTTTTGGAATTGGAGAAAGCAGGAATAAGGGGAATAAGAGAACCATAGGGTAGGGTTTGCAGAGAGGTTTTATGGTGAGAAAAAAAAAATCATGTATAAAAGGCAACAGTGTTGTGACAATAAAGCACAACAGAATAAAACAAAAGGCCGTCCTTGGTGTTACTCTCTGAAGGTCACTGACATCTGACTGGACCACAAACTCAGCAGTGACCTTTACCTTATTCCCTTGTCATAAAAACAGTGGGAGGGGTGCCTGGGTGGCTCAGTTGTTAAGCATCTGCCTTCAGCTCAGGTCATGATCCCAGGGTCCTGGGATGGAGCCCCACATTGGGCTCCCTGCTCGGCGTGGAGACTGCTTCTCCCTCTCCCTCCACTCCCCCCCACTTGTGGTGTCTCAAATAAATAAATAAAATCTTTAAAAAATAGAAAATAAATTAAAACAGTGGAAATCCTCACAGACATAATAATGAAAAACAGTACTACTAACTGAGCTGAAGAAAAACTCTCATCAAATCAAATATGATGTTTTTTAAGTGCATTCATGAAATGATTTATAGAAGGACTATACCTTCCATTCAGTCACACATACTGGCTGATGGAGGAATCAGGAAAAAATTAAATTCATAAAATAAAATTACAGCTCAAATCTGCTCTGGACAACTTATTTTCTTACCAGAGGACAGTCAAGAAAAGACTTTTAAAACTTTGTCATTATCAATTATTTTTTAAAATTCTCAAGTTACATCTCTCAAATAGACTCAGAACATTCTAGCTCTCCAGTGTGGAAACCCAGCAGCAGGATGAGGGCTGGGAATAAAACGCTGACTTACACTGCCCTCTGCTGGTACACTGACCACATTTCAAGTTCCTTAGTTTACAAAGTTACCAAAAGGCACTACAGTATTTTGAACGAGCAAATTCAAGCCTAATTTACTAAAAACAGGTTGTGGAAAATATTACTAAGTGGCTTAAATACCATCTGCACCACATCAGGCACACATTCCTAATGAAAAGGGCACATGTGTGGGAAGAGGTGGTGCCAAATCACATCTGCTAACCTAATATAAAGGGTTTTTTTTTAACCAACTCTTTAAAATATGCATTAAATTCACAATAATGCCTTTAAATTGCCCCACTATCCTACCTACCCCTGTCATGCCAACCAGCTTTTCAGAAAACAAAGTTAGTAAAAAAAATTAAATGTTGGCTTCACCACTGCATTTCAGCCTCTGCTTAAATCAGCTTAGCAATAAATAACTGCATGGTACAGCAGTTTACAAAATTCATTTTCTAAGTATAGACTTTTTTTTTTTTCATTTTGAAGCTGCTAATTTGCCAGAATGTTGCTGGAAAACATGCCATTTGTTTAAACACACACACATCAGCCTCCATTAAAATGATTACGGCATCATTCAAAAGTCTAAAGCATTTATTAGGTGTCTCTAATTCCACAGAGCATTTTACTAAGCCCTGTATAAATGAGTTAAGCCAAATCCTTGCCTCAGAGCTTGCTGCCTAAAATAGATGAACTAATGCACACGGACACAATGGAACAAATAGCCCAGGTACGTGAACTTAAGTGAGTATACCTACGTTTTGTCCTGAGGTAAAACATGGGAGAGTTCTGGGAGCTGGATGTTTATAAAGGAGTGGGGAGAGGAAATCGCAGTTCTCTAAAATTTGCACAGGAATGCCTCTGGAAGGAGGTGGGATCCCAGGAACCTGAATGAAAAGGGGAAGGCTTGGGGATATGCACCGAGACCTCCTGCACTGAGGCGGTGTGGGACAATGACATGAAGGGAGTGAAGCTGAGAAATTCCATGCCCCCCAGTGGCCACAGAGCAACTCTCCTTAACAAAGTCCAGGGGGTTATGTGCCTCTGCACAAGCATGATGGGCTCCAGGTTCCCAGTCTGCCATGGGCGCCGAAGCGTTCAAGGAGTTCCAGATGCAGGTGCAAAGTCAGCCCCAAGTCCCTAGCCTGTCCTGGTCAGTGACCTGCTTTACAGGCCATCTTTTTTTTTTTTTTTTTTTTTTAAGTAAGATTTATGCCCAACATGGAGCTTGAACTCACAACACTGAGATCAAGAGTCCCCTGCTCTACCAACTGAGCCAGCCAGGTGCCCTTACAGGCCATCTCTGAGAGCTTAAACCTTCCTTCATGCACACGGGCAATGCCTTAAGTTCTCCCACAACGCTCTGATACATTAATTTATTTTACTCAATGAACGCCTCACCAGAGCCCAAGCCTCTTTACAAATATTAACACATTAAATTCTCATAACCATTCCATAATACAGGCACTTAAATTAAATTCCCAATTTTACATACGAGAAAACCGAGGCATACAGCAGTTTATGCTCTACCCAAATTCACAACAATTAGTAAGTGGTAGATCCAGGAATCAAACCCAGGCATTGTGATTCTGTGTTTGGGCTCTTAACTACTATGCTGTATCACAGAACATGATGCACGTTAGACTCTCCAAGTAGAAAAACGAATACCTTATAGTCAGGATAAGTTTTGCTGAGCAAACAATCTCCAAACCCACAAGGCTTATTTCTTGCTCACATGACTTGACCATTGAGAGCTGTCAGTCACTGTACAAGAGGGACAAGGAGACCCCAGAGAACCTCTAATTGGTGATTACGTGCTCTTGCCCAGAGGGGGCACACATCATTTCCTACTCAAAACTCCCACTAACCAATCATATGGACCCAGCCACTTTGATTCAACCAATCATATGATGTAATCTCAGCCAAGGGGCTGGGGAGTGTATTCCTACTATGTGCCCAGAAGGAGATAAAAATGGAAATATTGAGCAAACAACTGTAAAAGACTAGCCCCCCAAAAATGACAATCACACTAGCAATGTCACGTTTCTGGTAAACAAAGATGACATCGTTGGCCCGCTCACATATGTCAAATCATTTTTCTACTTGCAGTAATGGATTTGCATGGAGCCAGGCATCCCAATCAAGTAGCACTGGCTCACTCATGCATGCACTCATCCACTCCAAAAGCGGTTACAAAGTAGCAGTAGGACTCAGTCTTGCTGGGAAAGCCCACATACACACAGTGTGCAGACACTCAGTAATAATGGCAAACATACAAGGATACTAACTCAATGCAGATAACGCACACGTGGGAAAAGATTAGCAATCAAAAAGTGATATGCCTTTTGAAGGAAATAAGTCTTTATGTGGCTTTTATGATGGAAGCCCAGAACCACAGACAAACATCTGAGCAGGGAGAGAGGCTGGCTGGTAAGCCTAGAGCAGAGAACATTCTCTAGAGAGAGCAATGTTCAGAAATGGTGTCCTATGGCTGGGGAAATAAAGAATCCAACGTGAAGGCTGCTCCCATGAATTTGTCTCACCAATGCCACATTATAACACACTGAATTAACAGAGCTGGGACTAAACCCCAACTTTCTAGATTTTCATTAACGACTGATCAGTGAAATGCAATAACGTGCTGCCTGAAAATGGAAGCTTTCACGATACAATGTGTCAAGTCACAAAAGATGCTGGACACTTGAATATGAAATAAAATCATATTGCCATAGGAGAATAAATTTCCCCTCTGCTTACTTCTGAAAGTTGAATATGAAATTTGAATTTTTAACTAGAACAAATACTGGAAAATAACAAACACAGAAAGGTTCAGATTTTGGAAAAAACAATTTATGTTTGAGCAGTGCTAGGCTTCTAGACATTCTTTTTCTTTAAGTCTCTGAGCTATTTTTATAAATTAAAGAATCTTAGAACTTAAAAAAAATATAAACCAAAAATCTAGTCCGGATACACCTTAGAGAAAAATGTGAACAGAGAGGTGAAGTTTACTTGTTCAAGGCCACACAGCTCATTCAGAACCAGAGGGGACTTGCATCCAGCTCCCCTGATTGACTAGCTCTGTTCTCTTTCCACTATTACGCAGCTATTCCCAAGTAAACCCAAGTGTGGCCTTAAATGGTGTAGGTAAATGTGAATAAATGCGTGACACAGCTGACTTCAGAATGCTGACAAACCTAGATTTTGCACATGAGTCAGAATGGTGACTACTCTGTTTCTTCTATTTTAAATCCCCTTGTATCACAAAACACACATTTTCTATTTTGTCATTTAACAATCAGGTTAAAAACCAAGGGTAAGGCAGTGTTTTTCAAATATAAGGCCAATCAAGTTAGCATATCACAACCAGTATTTTTTTTTCTTTTTTAAATAAGACAGAATACATATTTATTTAGGCTGTATTTTCATTTACCAAATACAGACTAATTTCGCTTGTTATAGCCTTTGCCCAAGACTCACAGGCCATGAACAACTCTTTTACTGCCATTTAAGTAAAACATTGGTTTTCTGAGCAAACAAGTTTCGAGAGGATTCAGTCCAGGGAGGCCTGTGAGAAACATACGGGGTGTTGCCCCTTCTAGCTTCTCTCCTTAGCAACACGCCCCAGAGGATGGAGAGAGGGGTAGGGGTCTGAGTAATAGAGCTTTGGGATTCTGAGCTTAGAATTCCATCCTGCAGAGATGGGAGCCCATGATACATGGGCTACCACCTGCAATGGGCCTGGGGAGAGCACTTTTGAGTGAAGACCAAAGTCAACGCAAGCCAGTGAGTTACAGCCCACCCCATAGAGGTGGAGGGAGGAACAGAGACAAAGGTTCTAAGCTGGAATCAAGAGTTAGAGTGGAGATGGCAGCTCTTTTTTTTTTAGCTTTTGGTTCTGTAAATCATGACATTAATCAGCTGTGCAGGGATGGGACCTGTGCAAACAAGAAGTGCCCTAAAGGGGCAAAAGTCAGGGGCACACGTGCAGACAGTTCTATTTCTGTATATAATTCTTCTCCAGGTAAGTACAGGGTTCCCTGCCTAAAATATTTTCTTTGTACTGTGTGATACTCCACCATTTAGATATTGACTAGAGGCTGGCAGGCAAGGTTTCTTATGGAAGTATTTAAGAATCTCCAGGGAAGGGCACCTGGGTGGCTTAGTTGGTTAAGTGTCCGACTCTTGGTTTAGGCTCAGGTCATGATCTCAGGGTGGTGAGATTGAGCCCTGAGCCCTGTGTCGGGCTCCAAGTTGGGTGGGGAGCCTGCTTAAGATTCTCTCCCTCTCCCTCTGTCCCTCACTGTGCTCTGTGTCTCTCTCAAAAAAAAAAAAAAAAAAAAAAAAAAGATGGGGCACCTGGGTGGCTCAGTCAGTTAAGCATCTGTCTTCGGCTCAGGTCATGATCCCAGGGTCCTGGGATCAAGTCCCACATCGGGCTCCCTGCTCAGCAAGGAGTCTACTTCTCCCTCTCACTCTCCCTCTCTGCTCTCTCTCTCAAATAAATAAAATCTTAAAAAAAAAGAATCTCCGGGGAAGGGCCAGCAGGTAAAAAAAACCATTTTTAATAAATCTGGATTTTTCTGTTTGTTAGCTTTAAAAACAGAAACCAAAGAAAGTAAAGTTCAACAAACCTTACTGGCTGGTGAGAACCTTAGGGTTTTGAAGGGTTAACAAATCAATCAACTCTTAGTTTAAACTAGTTCCATCGGGTTGCCTTCCTTCTAATACTATGCCCACATCCCTCCACACTTTCCTGGCTGGCTCTGCTTCCCATCCCAGGCAGCAGGTATTAGCATTCTCTCCCACTCCCCCAAATCTGAGAGCCTGGTCTACACAGCTGTCTCCCAATCCTTCCCATACCCCCTGTACCTTCAACTTCAGATTCCAAGTCCACTGAACGGGCTCTATCAGAAGACACTAAACCTCTCAGCAGAGTGCAGTATATGGAGCACCCGTCGACCCATCTTGAAATCCCATCTTCCCTCAGCTTCTGTGCACATGCTCTTCTGCTTCATCGTTCAGCTCCGCCATCTTCCTTGCCCTCTTCTTCCCGGTTTTCAGCTGTTGGCTTTACTCTCCTCCCCGCACCCTGCTCTAATAAGTGTACAGATTCTCCCTTTGGACAAGCTCATCTGCTCCTACAGTGTCCGTTCCCACCAATGTGATGCTGTTGCAGAAATCTATGCTTGGATTCTACTGGAACATCACTCATCCACGTGATCTCTCATCATCTTCCATCACAAGTCTGCCCCCCTATTGTATAGCTCCCATTTCAGTCAAGGCATTCACCACCCACCTGGATGCCCAGGCCAGGGACCAGGCATCACTCTGGTTTGCCGCCAACCTTCAGTTTAGGATTATCAAGTTCTATCCATTCTTCCTCTCGATGTGTCTTCAATCCAATCAACAGTCTGCCTGGGTTCAAACACTGCCCCTGCCATTCACAATTATGTGACTGGGCAAGTTGCTGGACCTCAGTTTCTCATCTGCCCAGTGGAATAAAATATTTTATATATTCATAGTACACACCTCCAAAGATAATTTGGAGGATTAAATGAGTTAATATATATAAGGCACTCAGAACAGTGCCTGCACAGTAAACGCTATGTAGGGCAGATGACACCCTGGAGATTACTGTGTTCATCACTCATCACCACCCCGACTCAAGCTCTCATCCACCTCTCACCTAGACACTCAAACGCCTCCTGACTGGCCTCTCTCCAACCCAGCCTCTACACGGCGGCCAAAGTGATCTTTCTGAAATGCAACCCTAGACGTGGCAGGGCTCTGCTTGCAGCTGTCTCCCTCCCCTTCTCCTTAGCAAGGCTTCCAGGCTCTGTGCTCCCACCTCTCCTGCCTCTCCCTGCCCCTGACCTTATACTCCAGCCTTACCGAGGTCCTGTAAGTCCTCCAGTGTGCTTCGCTCTCTCTGCTACAGGCCAATGCTCAACCTGCCCCTGTGCTGGAAGATGCCACTCTCCTCCTCGTTCCTGCTCCCTCCCTCAGATCCCAGCCATAGGTCCTTTTCTCCAGCAAGCTTTCCCTGACTTTCCGAGCCTGGGCTGAATGCCCCCAGTAGGCACCAGAGAATGCTGTACCTTGCAACTACTTGGCAATTGCCACTGCCTCTTCACTATCTTTAGTGCCGGGCAAGTCTAAGCTCCCTGCATGCGGGACCAGATCTGTCTTCTTCATTTTTCTATATTTAGCGCCTAGCTATGTGCCTGGCTCGTGAAAGGTGCTCAGGAATTACCAACTGACATTAATAAATAAACCCCACAGAGGCGCCTGGGTGGCTCAGTCGTTAAGCGTCTGCCTTCGGCTCAGGTCATGATCCCAGGGTCCTGGGATCGAGCCCCACATCGGGCTCCCTGCTCGGCGGGAAGCCTGCTTCTCCCTCTCCCACTCCCCCTGCTTGTGTTCCCTCTCTCGCTGTGTCTCTCTCTGTCAAATAAATAAATAAAATCTTTAAAATAAATAAATAAATAAACCTCACTAACCACAACCTCTCTAATAGAACGTGAATTCCATTTTTGAACAAAACAGTGCTCACTTTTCATTTCAGGATCCCCTTTAACTAAAGCATACCTAGATTCTAGTTCCTTTGAACATGGGAATGCTTCGTGACGTGCCCCACTGGGGATAAGGGAACGTTAGGATTCACAATTCAGCATCTGATGGTAACAGATGATTAAAAATGACAATACAGCAGCTAACACTTGCTACACACTGAGGCCACATCAGGCACCATGCTAAGCATACCACAGTACTTCATCTAATCATCAGGAAACTCTGAGGACCGCACTTAACTATTCCCAGTGCATAAAAGTCCCCTAATCATGCCCAGATTCCTCTTCTGACATTGTTCACAAAACAGAGCTGAATGTTTTTAACTAAATGGCCTCTCTTGCACTCTTCCGCGCTCTCTCACTCTTGCTCTCTCTGTCTCGACCATGGTAAGCAGCCACAAGCTACTCTAACTTTTCCTAATAAGCAACAGGGCAAAATGAGGACCAGAACTGAGGGATGCCAGCCCCACTTTCCCCTGACTTGGTTACTGCTGACATGTTGGCCAACGTGACTTAGAATAATGGGATTATTTGCATTAATAGAACTGAAATTCTCCTCTTCTATTCAAAAAGTATACTATATACTTTATCCAAATGTCCAGTGTCTTATTTCCTTTTTTTTCCCCTAAAGATTTATTTATTTATTTGAAAGAGAGAGCACACGTGCGTGCACACTCACGAGCATGGGCAGAGGAAGAGGGAGAGAATCTGAAGCGGATTCCCCACTGGGCACAGAGCCTGATGTGGGGCTCAATCCCATGACCTATGAGATCATGACCTGAGCTGAAACCAAGAGTTGATTGGATGCTTAACCGACTGAGCCACCCCGGTGCCCCCCAATATCTTTTTTCTTATCCTATATTCAGCCAACACACCTCCACCCCCAAATTTCAATGCTAAAAATTTGGGGACTTAAAAAAAGAAAACCTATATTTGGACTGACTGAAAAAAATTCTATGTAATTTTCACTGTCTATTCACAACTTCCAGCAAGACTAAAAAGCATTTTTTACAGCTAATAAACTCCAGTTTAGAAAGGTTAACTTTTCTAAGGTTTGGAATCTCACCAAACTCGGGGAGAGGGAGTGTACAAGATGGAACAGCTTTTTAACATATTTTCAAAAGCTACCCAGTGGCAAAAGCAGAACTGATGAATAAGAAAGGGGTCTTCGCTTTCCTACAAAGAGATTTGGCTTTTTAGTCTCCAAGATTTTGGTGTTTAGAATTCTACTTGGCTAGCGTCAATATTGGGAACGGCCAAGAGAAGTTTCTGTGCTCCCTAAGGGAGGAGAAACACACTAAACATCCTGTTCTTTTTAATAGTTCTGATGATATATATTCAAGTACTTAAAGTCAAGTTTTTGAAAGATGTTTGCTTCATTCTGTTAATTAGTCTGAAATCCAATGTTGGAAGGAAGAGAAATGAACAGTATGTTCCATACTCCCAATTTACTAAAAGGGAGAAAGACAAGTTCTAAAGAAAGGATGAGTGAAATCCATCAGTGTTAGTAAATAAGAGTAATACTTCTGTTCATAGATCAAGTTCAAAATAAACTATAAACCAGGACTTATAAAACAACACATGAGAGCATTTCTATAAACCACAAACCCTACATGAACTCTGGGGTTTAGATTAGCATCTTTGGGCTCACCTAACACTTCTGTAAAGTAAACCCTACAAATCCACATGAAAAAATGTTTTCTTTCTGAAACTATTGATTATTCACGTAGAACTTATGTACATGTAACCAACAGAATATATCTCTTACTGAATGAGGAAGTTTCTGGCTTATGAACAGGAATGGGTACATTCAGAGGCATGGAAGTGAGGTCTCCAATAGCATCCTAATGCAAAGGATGACTCCGCAAGTTTATTTTCATTTACTGTCCTGTATTTTAGAGACGGCACATTAGGTTCTGTAAGCAGCAGAACTAGTTTCCTAGGAAAGAGCTCCGTTAAGCTTAACCCACCACAGAGGTGCCTTTATTCTCTGACCACTCTGGTCACAAACCTACAGGAGCAGGAGAATGGAAAAGAAAACAGGATCACAAGATCATCACCAACATGCACTGCTTTTAAAATCTCCTGCCAATATTCTGAAAAGCAAAGGTCTGCCTGAAGTGAAGAATCATGAAAATAACTAGACCACGTCTGTGGAAAGTGATCACAGGGCCACCAAGAAGTAGGTCTAGGGCATCTGTGTGGAAGGACTGTGTTCTGTGTTGGGTGAAAAACAGGAACAAACGAACAGAACCCGCAGAGGCACATACCGACTTTTTGGATAAAGATAAAAAAGGTCTTACTTAATCTAACATAGAGCTGGGGGTACTAGTTCCTTAGAGATTATGTAATCTGAGCACCTAAAAAGGGAATAATACTGAAGTAATCTCTACGAAACTGCGTTTTCAGTATTGCTTTGAAGCGTGATGTTTAATGACTTCATGAACTAAACAATCAAGTCCCCCATTTTACAAGTAACAACAGGGGTACTGGAAATATAGGAGTTCCCCTTTTATTCTCACCCTGCCACAGTAGTTTTGCAAATAATACCAGAACGGTGATTTCAAACACAATTCATCAGATACGCCTAACACTGCAGGTCGTCCACATTTTACCTCCTGCTACATGCCATATTCAGCACATCTGCATCACAGACAGACCCGGGGTTAGGGGCCATACCCTACACGTTGCTTATTTACATATATTACATGTTCTATAGTATGTTTATTCCACCATAAGAATACCTAACAAAACTGAGATGCACAAGAAGGTTTGAAAAGGAAATCACAGAAGATACTGACATACTTAAAGTTCAAACCACTCAAAGTGTGTGCCTGGCATATTTGACAATCTGCAAAAAAAAAAAAAAAAAAAAAAACCCAAACACATATTTAACGAATGAGCTGAAATATCACTTTTTTTAAGCCCTATCAATAGACTAGGGATTCTTCAAGATGTCAAACTTTTTGTCTGTAACATAGTCAACCTCAAGGGATAAAATCCTAATTTTCCGCATGTTGTCTTAAGAACCACAGATGGATCAATGGCAACTCATCAAATACGTCTCAGTGACTGGGGTGGGCAGTGGTGCCGCTCTGGGAGGGAAGCAGGTTGCCAACGACCCCACTCCCAGCAGGTGCTTCCTCCCACCCTCCTGCGTGCGCGGCTCCCCTGAGAAGACAAGAGGGAGGCAGGCAGCTAACGGCCCAGCTGAGTAGGGGGTCAAATAGGAAAATGCAGTAAGGGATGAGAGATGGACAGTGCAGAACGTTGTAGGCCTTGGAGCTGGACAGACGGGGCCCAAGTCCATCTCAGCTCCAACCCTCGCTGCATCCCAACCATGAGCCAGGGTCTCTCTCTTGGTGTCTCAACTACAGTAACAGAGATAACAGCATCTCCCTCAGAGGACTGTTGTCAGAAATAAATGACACATTGCAAATAAAATGGTTGGTAGTAGAGTCCAGCACATGGTAGGGCTCAATACAAACATTCCCATGATCATCACTTTCCTATTTATGGGTTGAGTAATTCCTATACATGCTTTCTAGTTTACCTCTTAACACCGCAATCTTGGCAAACTATAATAGATATCCAGGCACGATTTTTTTTAAAAAGATATAAAACAACTACACAATATGCATACCATGATGGATACTCATGACGTATTATTGGTTTTAAAAAGGTTCTTAAAAAATAAAAACGTTCTTGGGGGTGCCTGGGTGGCTCAGTTGGTTACGTGTCTGCCTTTGACTCAGGTCATGATCTCAGAGTTCTGAGATCGAGCCCCACATTGGGCTCTCTGCTCAGCAGAGAGTCTGCTTCTCCCTCTCCCTCTCCCTCTCCCTCTGTGTTCTCCTCCTCTCTCTCTCTCAAATAAATAAATAAAATCTTTTAAAAAATAAAAAATAAAAACTTTCTAAAAAGGTGATATATTTAGCACAGAATCAGTCCTTTGAAAAGAATATATATGTCCACAACTATGGCTAGAAGGACATATGCCCATTTGTGAGCCTGGTCATCTCGGAGTGATGCAATTATTCTTAATGATTTTAACTTGTTTCCTTTTGCTTATCTGTTTTTCTAATCTTTCTACTGTGAACATACATTACATATTTATATAAAAGATGTGAGAGAATAGAATATTCACACAAGCCTGGGATGCGGCGCTGACACAGTGGGACTAACATAGAGTCAACAATACAATGCACCAAGCGCGTGATGACCTAAAACAGCACACAAAGGTCAGGTATGGCCAGAGGCCTCTCCTGGCAGAAAGAAAGCAGACTTGACTTTGAGCCCTAGCCCAGCTGTCTCCCCACCATGGCCCTTGGTGAGTCATTTATTGTGGCCTCCGTTTATGACTGATTGATGGAATCGGATCTGACCCACAGTAACACTGACAGGGGATGATCATCCCTCCTCCTTGCAACACTCTGGCTTGGCTTCCAGCTCGTCCCCTCCTAGCTCTCCTCCCACCTCCCTGGCAGCTCCTTCTCCATCTCCTTTACTGGTTCAGTCGGTCTCTTGGCTGCTTATTGTCGCAGTACCTGGGATTCGACCCCTGACCTCTTCCCATTCTATCTATTCTCACCTCCCAGATCTCATTCACTCCATGAATTCAGTTCCACCTATCTCCCCAACTATTCTTAAATGTCTATAGTTCTGACTAAACTCCAGACTGGAGTATCAAGAACTCCCCCCTGGAGGTAATCATTTAGAGGTGCACATGCCATAGCGTGGCCCAAACCAAGGTCATCATCTGCCTCCAGCCCTCAACCTGCTCTTCCTGGTCACCCTCATCAAGGTTAATGGTAACCAAATCCTTCTAGTGGCTCAGGTCAAAAACTTTGGAGTCATCCTTGACTTCTTGCTTTGTCTCATGCCCTAAACCCAAACCTGTTGACCCTACCTCTAAAATATACCCAGAACCCTACCACATCACACTACCTTCAAAGCTACCACCCTGGTCCAGAACCATCAGCTCTGTTCTGGGTTATTGCAACAACCCCCCCTCCCCCGTCAGTCTCCTGTATCGCCCTTGCCCCCTCCAGTCTATTCTGAACCCAGTAGCTGGAGTTATGCTATTAAAGTGTCCATCCACCATGTCATTCTCCTGCTTAAACTCCCAAATGACTCTCCATCTCCCATAGATTAAATGCCAGGATCCTTGCACTGGCCTACACGTGTACACCCCCACCTCATCTCCCACTCCCCTCTTCTTCACTCACTCCAGCCCGGCCGACCTCCCTGCAGTTCTCCCTCCCTACCTTCTTATCTCCTTCAGGCCATTACTCCAATGTCTTCTCACCAAAGTGATTCCCCAACCATGTGATTCAAGTCTGGTGACAAAGCTCCCCCTGTCTCCACACACCCCCTAACCCCCTTCCCTTACTTTTCTCCATAGCAGTTCCACTGCTCAACATAACTTCCTTTATTCATAGTCTGTCTCCCCACAGCGAGGACAGAAGTGCCACAAAAGCGGGAATCTGGCTTATTGTTTTGCTCCCAACTGTATCCCCAGTACGTAGAACAGGGTAGGCACTGAGTAAATATGTAGGCACTGAATAAATATGTGGTGAAGAAACAAGCCGGATTAAACGGTTCCTGTCCTCACTTCTGTCAGGGTTAGGTAAGGAACACGTGAACTCAGGCGTATATAAATAATTTGACACTTCGATAGCTATGTGAATGGTGTTATAATCATCACTGTTACACTGAAGACGCGCCCCAATCCTGTCAGATATGGCTGGAATTAGTCATGCTTGAACACTGTTTCCCCACCTCTCTTTTTACTTATCTCTTTCAAGGACAGAGGGTAGTAACTGAGAATTCCCACAACACTAGGATTCTGGAAAGGATTAGGTTCAGAGATCCACTCAATGTCTAACCCTAGAAATGATGGTCTTAACTCACACGTGGGGATTTTTGTCTTCCCTTGGAGAAGAATGAGAGGATGGGAAAGAGGAGATTAAAAGACTAAGAGTGCCCAATCTCCCTCCATGATGTCAGAAATAACTGCTGAACCTGCACACAACACACAACTCAGGGGGAAAGCACTCTCCTTGACTTTTGCTTGGCCCTGATGATATAATCAAGTCTCACCCGTGGTGGATTCCTTTTTTTTTAAAGATTTTATTTATTTATTTGAGAGAAAGAGACAGAGATAGTGAGAGAGCATGAGTGGGGAGGAGAGGGAGAAGCAGGCCCCCAGGGTGGGCTTCTGTGTAAATTCTCAGTGGACAAAAGCTTGGGTTCAGCTCAGTGGCCTCCATCCGAAAATCAAGAGTAAACAAAATACTCTCTGAACTCTAGGAGATACAGACAATAGCATGTTTCATTATAACACCCCGGGAATTACTCTTGGAGGCACCAAACAGAAATGATACAGCGTTAGAACTCTCTTCTAAATGCAAATGTTTCACAGCCAGTAGAAAACTCAGCTTGAAGACAGATTTGCTAACCTCTACTCCATCTTGGCTAGAATGATTGTTTAAAACGCCTCTCTGAGAGCTCCCAAGAAACCATGGCCCTTTAGAGGCCAATAATAGTACCTGCTGTTTGCAAAACTAACACTTAGTTACTGCAGCTAAACTGCAAAGCATTGTGAATCCCGGTGAGAAAGGCAATTAATCTAATTGAGCTGAACGTGTGAGGGTTTTCAAGTGGGTAGAAGTGCATCCCGGAACACGTGAGCCCAGCAACGAGGCCTGCTCAGGTTAGGGAATGGGCAGAGGTGAAGTAAGACAGTCCCATCATGCTCCACTTGTGAGTTTTAGAAGAGGCTTTCCATCACCTTCCTTCCAGCCCCTTTTAGAAAGAAGCAACTTATAAAATTATATCCTATTAAAGACCCTATCATCAAAACTGACCTTTAAGACTTAACGTAATTGTAAGATTTTGCTTGTCAGCCACATACCAAGACCGACGTGTTCCTCTCCTATCATTACATTGAGACTGCATTACCCAAGAAGGAGGACGAGGATAGTTTTAACCAAAAAGAATTTAACAAGTTGCTACAGAAAAAGCTTTCCTTTCTCACTTTATGTAAATGACTAATTAGTTGAGAATACTGCGTCTAATCCTCATCAAGCTTGGCTTTCTTTTCTTCATTACAAACAAAACAAAAAACCAAATTATTTTGCATCTGGACTCTGTTCCAGGGGCAACAATGCATCCCCAAGAAGAATGAGATGTAATGGGAAACTGTTTTAAGGACACACAGGCAAGCCCATGATCCGTTCTGCTAAGAGCCAATCCAAGCACAGGTGGAGGTTTTCAGCAGGCATTAAGAATAATCTTCATGTGGGGCACCTGGGTGGCTCAGTCGGTTGAGCGTCTGCCTTCGGCTCAGGTCATGATCTCGGGGTCCTGGGATCAAGTCCCGCTTTGGGCTCCCTGCTCAGTGGGGGGTCTGCTTGTCCCTCTCCCCTCTGCCCCCCCACTCGTGCTTGTGCGCGCTCTCTCTCAAATAAGTAAATAAAATCTTAAAAAAAAGAATAATCTCCATGTGGATGATGTCTTAGAGTCTACTTCAGTGTGTGCAATACTTTATTTATGATAGTGAAACTAGAGCAAATGAATGAATCCATATCAGATCACAGGATTACAAACACAGAAATTCTCTAATATTGCTGACATGACATGTTTTTCTTCCAAACAGCAATGATTTTTTTTTTTTTCATTTGCTTTTGACTCTACATTGGATTTGATCTTTTCATCACACACAAGCCAGGAAATCTGGGCTTCGTGTTCCGCCAGCCACTCCCGCCATCAGCCTCTCCAGGTGACTTGCACCTGGCTAGGTATGCATCGGTCACCCATGCAGCGTGTCATCATTTCAATAAATAGAACCCAAGTGTTAGGAGACGACACTAGTTTCTAGGGAGAAACAAGATCTGACACATGGTAATACCTCATTATACAGCCAGGCCTCTGCCAAGCAGAAGGAACGGAGGATCACCTTTTAACATAAACATTACAGGCCTTTCTTGCTATGAGGATCAAGTCCAGTATATTTATTTCATTTACCACATGGTCATTTTCCCTCCACTGTAAAGGACAGCCAGTGAATAAAAGCCATGTTAGCTCAGCATTATGCTTGAGAATTTTAAACAAACCAGTGAGGCAAATCACTTATGGTTTTCATACCAGGCATACCTCTGAGAGGCTCCATATAAATACTTCTTTCAGCTCAGAACACCATATGTGCCATTATGAAATACTGTACTCGATGTGAGCAAGAGACACAAAATTATCCCTAACCTAGGAAATATAGGTTCACATGTTTGCACTTCTGTCCTCCACAGGGGCCCAGTGGTCTAGTGGGCTAGCCCAGACTGGGACCAGAGAAACCCGAGGGTTATTGGGTTTCGGATTTAGCAAAGTTATTTAAATTATACCCCAGTTGCTTTGTCTCAGGAAAAGGAGACTACAACGTTGTAACTGTGGCAGAAGCATCTAAACTGAAGCAGTTCCAAGTGACTCAAGCTACAAACATCAAATTAATCTGTCACCTAAATCTCCCAGCCTTACAGGTGTGCTTTTTTATCTGTCCCTCAAATACCAAGCAAACCACAAACCTCCTTCCCTGGAGAGTACACTTCCAGCTCTTACTGAGTGACGTCTCCCGAGGCATTTCTCCTCATGTGCTGAGTTCTACAGCCAGTCTCTTGAAGCGCTCCTGTATATTGTAAAAGCTGCATACACACGATGCAAACCGTCTAGTTTAACATACTATGTTGAACTGTAGCCGAGCTGAGCCTCGTCACCTACCGAGAATGCAACCAAGAATAGTGGTCGTCTTTGTGCCAGATGACCCAGAGGAAAGAAAAGGGCTGTGGAGGGCAGAGAACGTTCTTGCTACCTACAGTCATGGTGCTTCTCACTCCAGAGCGATGAAATCTCAACTGGGGATGTGGCTAGTCAGGTGTAGCATGAAGCAGCCAGGAATAAAGGGATCTAGTGCTCAATTAGCCTCTCAATCCAAAAATTACAGCGCAGCAGTCGAAGCCAGACCCCACCAGGGCAGACCAGCAGAAATAAGACAAGACACAAGATTAAGCAAAACACAGGCAGCCCAAGGAGGCGAAGAGCGGGCATGACTGACCTCGGGGGTTACACCACCATCAGAGTACAATGCCACTCTATGGCGGGTCAAAGGAAAGAACATAAAGTCACCATTACAGCGCTGGACATACACACTAAGTTTACTGTCAAAGGATGCACACAAAGTTCCACTTTCCAGATCCGAAAATAGAACTAAAACAATTTCGTAGGGATGATTTATTAAACGAACACAGGCCTGCAAATTAAAACAGAGGGACGTAAAACTAAAGGCTTATATACCCCAGCACACCTCACTTCACTGAGCTAGAAGAACATGTGCTCTGTAGGGGATAAACAATGCCCTCCCCAGCTGCAGAGATTCACTCGGGTGGGATGCAAGGACTCCTTTCTTTGGGACAAAGGCTTTTGCGGAAGGCAGAGGGATAGCTAACCCAAAACTACACCTTAATTCTGCAACTGGTTCTCCATACCACCTTTACTGTGCCCGTTTACTAATTCGGCAAATATTTACTTGGCACTTACTTGGTGCCAGGTCCTGTGCTCTCCGCATTGCTTTTCTCCTAGTGCAACACAGTCGTACCCAGGCCCGAGTCATTTCTTGGTTGGATTAACTTTCCAACCTCTCTTCATGTTTACCTTTCCAGCGATGCCAAATACATTCCGTTTCCAAGGTCACCAGCATCCTACTTTCAAAGTAGGAGCCTCCCCCATGATGCTCCTTTTTATTACATTTTGGTGACAGGAGAGCCCACACCCTTGGTTCCCGAGCTCATCTCTCATCATTCCAAGATCATTAAACCAGCTCATGTTCTTTGTCTTCCCTCCTTCCTGCCAGTTCTCTCTGTTCCTCTAACATTCACATACTCAGCAGCTCACTGGTCTCTTCATCCCATGAGGTGCCTTGATCGGGAATGGCTTATCCCTTTCCTTATTTAGGCAAATCCTGACATCCTACCTTTCCTACATGATTCATCTGATAATAATCTAAGCACCCTCTCTATGTATATCAATCTCTCTCCTGTCTGCAATAATACTAGTAAATAAACACTTTATAAAGCACTTCCGACGATGCCATCTCAATCAATCCTCAACAACACTGTGAAATAGATATTACTTAACTCACTTTACATACAAGGAAACCAAGGTGCGTACAAATTAACCAACTTGTCCTAGAGAATATAACAAGCGAGTGGCTGAACTGGGACCCAAACCCTGTCAATCAGCTACCAAATCAGAACCTTGTCCATTCATGATTCTGTCTCTGCCAAACCCTGCTTAGGAATCAGCCATGAGAAACAGGATGGAGAGTGCTTACCTTGCCTCATCTGTTGATGGCCAAACTGGGCCAAAGAATGAAGAAAGAATGGGCCAACTCAAAAGAGACAGGACTTTGAGGCCTGGAATCTTAAAAGGCCTAAGTGAATTTACAAGTAGGATCCAACAAAGTGTCATCAGGAAAGAACCTAAGATGAAGCCGCAAAGGTTAAATCACAAAGTATACTAGATAGTTTTTAAGGAACACTTCCACATCACACATATTTTTTTTTTTAAGATTTTATTTATTTATTTGACAGAGAGAGAGAGAGAACAAGTAGGCAGAGAGGCAGGCAGAGGGAGAAGGAGAAGCAGGCTCTCTGCCGAGCAGGGAGCCCGATATGGGGCTTGATCCCAGGACCCTGGGATCATGACCTGAGCCGAAGGCAGCCGCTTAACCAACTGAGCCACCCAGGCGCCCCCCACATCACACATATTAATTAGTAAAAAGGCAAACATCCATTTGGCTCCTGAAGAGCTAGAATTTAAAAAGCATGATCAAGAGGAAAACACAATCTGTAATTAGAAAGCTTAAGAGAAAATTAAGAGAGCAAGGGTTCCAGCACTCTCAAAGAAGGTAGAGTTCTGCTAACAAGTTGAGAAAGGGATGTACTTCTTGTCCCAATGTCTTGAAAGATCAGTATTTGATGGTGTGCCCACATGGCCAGCCACAGAGTTGCCAGACAGCTACCTGAGATCATGCTCTCACCCATGAGCCTTGCCTGGCAGCCTTTCAGTTCCAGCCCAGATTTCTCTGTCTTCCCTTTATTCTTGTGAAGAGTGCAGTAGGAAACACACCTGGTAATATGTTTTGGCTTTTTTTTTTTTTTAAGTTGAGTAGGGAGAATGCTTGAGATCTACTTGATGAGATGTACAACCACCATGATTTTGCCTACAGCTTCCCAAAGGCTCTCGTGCAACAGAGAACTACACCTGGTTGAAGAAAGTAGGGAATTGATTGTCTCCATGGGCTTCATGTTTGGTAACAATCCACGTAACAAAGTATTCATAGAAAAAGGAATATTCTTGGACTTTTCTATTTAGGTAAGTAATGCTAATTCCATGTAATTCAAAAATCTCTTTCAAATCTACTATAAGCCTGCCTGCACCCTTGCAAACCTAAGTATAGGTAAAGAAGTAACACACAGAAAATACTTATTTGCTTCCATGTTTTTACTATCTGGCTACTGAATTTATTTCCCTTTAGTGTTTTGTTTTGTTTGCTAGGATTTTGTTTTGTTTTATTTGTTTCTTCATTTGTTCATTCATTCATTCAGCTTTTTATTGAAGTAGAATGTGTAGTACAGTGAGGGAGACAAACCATAAGAGACACTTAACTACAGGGAACAAACTGAGGGTTGCTGGAGGGGAGCGGGGTGGGGGGATGGGCACTGGGGAGGGCACGTGATGTAATGAGCACTGGGTGTTGTGTGGGCAATGGATGACTCTACCTCTGAAACTAGGAATACACTCTGTGTTAATTAAATTGAATTGAAATTTTTTAAAAAAGAATGTGTAGTATAGCATTATCCTTGCATGTCATACAGGCTTTGTGATAAAATGCAAAAGTAGGCCTTTATAAAATATCATTCCTTCCTACCATATGGCAGCTATATGTCTTTGACTAAAGTCATAGTACTTCTTTGAGGAGGTTCCTCATTAGTAAAAGAGGGATCATAGAATCTTCCCTATCCGTCTTAAAGTGGTTTTCTGAAAGTCAAATCAAATGATGAATCTGAAAGTGCTTTGTGCATACTTTCAGCATGGGTACCTGTGGATCAGAAAACCGAAGAGCAAAAAAATGTATTGACCTTCCAGAGACTTCCTAAGGCTGTGTCTGTGCATGTTGTGTGCATGTGGGCTATCAGCAAGGGTAGTTAGTGGTACTGGCTTGGTGCCCTCCACATAGTATTATCATTACCAGGCACCACTAGATCTCTGCAAGCATCCGGATTCAGGGTAGGGACAAGTTGGGTACAGCTGCCCCTGAGTTGTATGGAAATCATGGTGCGATACCAACATCTGATCTTCAATCATTCTAACTCTAGAGCTCTTTTTTTTCACTTTGCTCTTGTTCCAAAAGCTTGACTGGTGGAGAAGACACTTGAAATGTTCCAAACCTGTGATTTTGTGGTCAAGGGGTATCATCACCTCCACCCAGCTGGTGACAGAAAAGTGGCTGTCCAAGAGTTATTTAAAACAAGTACCACGAGGAAAGAACTTTCTGAAAGAAACCTTACTGGCCTCCAAGTGGGCAATTGAAAAGAACCAAACGCTAGTGACAGAGAAGTCAATGATACAACAATCAAGGACAGTTTTATTAGTTTGATTCAATGAGGCAAAACTTGGACAAAAAAATTCATCATTCAAACCAGATGCTGGTTTTGTAATATCCATTTCAATAATGAACTGTTTCAATTCTCTTTTATTTTGAATATGTAATATAAAGCAGACAAATCATTACATTAATAAAGGCACACTGGAAATTTGTAAAGTTGGTTTGAAAAAGAACTGAATGTAAGAAACCTGTTTTCCGAAGTTCATTGCCAAGAGCATTTTTGTCTTTTTTAATCGTGTGACAAAAGAAATGCAATAGTGAGTTTAAGCAAGACCAATTATGAACAGCAATGAAATTCCCCTTTAATGATAATCAGCCCCAAATCTTGATTACTGCCAGCTCGAATTATCTGGTCATAAGGCATACAAAGTACTGCGTTCATCTATCTCAAAGGAGAATGAAGGATGGGCCCCTCAAGGTGTGCAGTCAGATAAGATGGGGAAGCAGGGAGAGAAGGACGGGAGGCCAAACACACGGACCTCAAGCGCCAAACAGAAAGCAGGATGCTCATAAAAATGTTTACTAAGCACAAAAGTTACTTTTTAGAAAAAGCCTGATGATGATCTTCCTCTTAGAAAAGATTATTCTTTCGTCAGAAGAATGATGAGGAACAGATCTCCTCACCAAGAAAAAAGTGAGCATCTGTAGCCAGGTGGATCCCAAGAGAAGGTGAGAGCAGACTGTGGGGAATGGAGCCCAGAAAGTAGCCTTTGGCCTTCAGATAGAACCCCAAAGCCGGAGGGGAATCATCCTCCAGTTTGGGGCTGTTCGGAGGTCGCACAACTTGCTGGCAGTTTCCAGGTTCTCGGACGGAGTCCGACCCAGTGACTGCTACCCTAAAAATAATGTGGCAGAACCATCCACGGCCCGCTTCCACTGCTTTATGGAGACAGAGCCGAGGACTCTCCACTGTAGACACGGAGACGATCAGCACCTTCATTTCACAAACAAGGAGACTCACGACCAAGGAGACAGAGTGAACTCTTGTGGCACTGACTAATGGCAAAGTTAGGACTCCTTACCCACCGGCTCCCTCCCTGAGGTGATGGTGAGGCTCCGAAGAGCAGCTAGTAAGGACCGCTACTGTGGGGCGATCACCGCATTCGGGCACCACTATGGACAGACACCCTCCTCTTCTGCCTTGGGCATGCTCGTGTGCTGATTCAACACCGGACAGTTGCAAAAGAAAATCTCTATTCATATTGGAGTTACAAATCCTACTTACCAAAACTCACTTTGTGCCAGACACCATGTTAGGCACCAGCATTCATTCGCCTCTTGTAATGCTCACAACCCAGGAGGTTTTGATAACCTCATTCTACCGAAAGTGCAGCTAAAAGAGGTGACGTCACTGGCTTATGCTCACGCTCGTAGGTAAGTGGCAATCCTGGGTTCAGACATGTTTTTCTAGCCCCTTGAAGACACTGTGCTTTCTCCTATCCTACCAGCCCTCAAAGTTTTGCCAAAGAAAGAACTCCTCATTCAACGGACAGGAAGCTCTGCCGAGTATAAGAAATAAACAGATTCCGGACAATGGTAAGGAAGCTTCTACAATCTGGGTGTAAACCTGAGCCTTTCACAGTTACTCGATGAAGGAGAGAAGTTTCTTGCAAAATTCTACTTTTTCCTTCTGAAAACTCTTTGCTTCACAGATCCTGAATATTCCATTTATTACTCTTTTCTCTTTCAAGCAAAAGCTCAAGTCCCCACAAGCAGAAGAGAAGGACGATGGAAATCTTAACAGGCGGCAACGCCTTCGCATAGAGATGGTCACCGAAGTAAAGAGCCCGCCCACAAGACCGTGGAGAAAACGTCATTACCCCGGCTCGCAGCCTTCTTGTGGCTGGCCAGGCTCCTCTGGCACCTTCACCTCCTGGCCACCTGCCACCTTTACCTTCTGGAAACACGGGCACACGGCCAGGCCAGAGATTTCTGCTCTCTGACTGAACACAAACACCTCTCAGCTTTCCAGTCTGAACAGAGCCCTGAAAACTGGGACTCACTGTGGGTTTGGTGCTACTGATGTCTCCGCAGTTTGTAATCTTCTGCCTGTTTAATTAAAACCAGAACATTCCAAAGAGGCCCATTCTTAACTAAAGGAAGACCCACGGGGTCTGAACCTGCCTTTGTTAATCTACAGACCAGACAAATAGAAGCACCAGCCAGGCAAACGGGGCATGGTGTGCGCCTAACAAAACACAACCAGCCTCATTTTCCTAGTGATTTTTTGAAGTTTATTTCCTGTCAGTTTCAGGTTCTGGGAATTCAAAGATGATGAGTTCTGACCCTGAGGAGCTCACAGTCTGGTGAGGGAGACAATACCTTAGAAAAATTAATGGCAGTATTAGGTGGTAAGTGGGAGAACACAAAGGGACACCAAGTGCTAGAAGGACACAGGACAGAGGAACTAGGGAGATTTCATCAAAGAAGGGGCCACAGGAACTAGCTCTACAAAATGAGTAGGGAGTTCTCAAGGCAATGAAATGGAGGTTCAGAAACATTGCAAGCAGAAGGGACAGTGCATTCAAAGACTCACATTTATGAAGGAGCCTGCAGTCTAAGCAGTGAAGAGAAGCAGTGTTTGTATGTGAAGGGAGGTGGGGAGCTGGTAAAAGAAGCATCTCAGAGACTATTACAAAGGGTCTCTATAGGCATCTCAGAGTCAATGAAGGTTTTAAAGCATGTTCAGTTGGTTTTTTGTTTTTCTTTTTTTAAGAAAGTAGTTCTAGCAGACATGCCAAGGGTAGACAGGAATCTACATCAGTGCCGTGCAAAAAAAAAAAAAAAGAAAGAAAATGTGAGCCACAGAGTCAAGCCAGATATATAATTTTAAATTTTTTAGTGGCCACATCTAAAGTAAGAAAAAACAAGTAAAGTTAATTTAATAATATATTTTAACCCCCAAATCCAAACTACTATCATTCAACATATAGTCAATATTTTTTAAAATTATTAACAAGATAGTTCACATTCTTTTTTTCTAGTCCTACCTCTTCTAGATCTGGCATACTTAACAGCACATCCCAAAATTGGGTAAGCCACATTTCAAGTGCTCGGAAGCCAGATGTGGCCCATGGTTACCATACTGGACAGACAGCTCTAGATAAACCAAATGCAAGACCCACTTGGGAGACTGTAGCCAAGAGCCCAAACAAGGGATGATAAAGCTCTGAACAGGTATTTCCAGTCCCTGAACATTTGCTAAACTGCCACTGAAATGCCATTTTACAAATATGTAACTTGTTGTTCTGTTTTAAAGATTTTATTTATTTAATAGAGAGAGCGTTCGCTTGTGAGCAGGGCAGGGGGTTGGTGGGGGGAGAGAAGCAGAGTCTCCGCTAAACAGGGAGCCCGTCTCAGGACACCAGGAACATGACCTGAGCCGAAGGCAGACGCTTAACCAACTGAGCCACCTAGGCACCCCATGTTTTGTTTTGTTTTTAAAGATTTATTTATTTGAGAGGGGGGTGGGGCAGCGGGAGAGGGAGAGAGAGAATCCTCAAGCTCACGCCCACTGAGCACAGAGCTACAGTTGGGGCTCAATCTCAAGGCCCCCAGGACCCCAAGATTATGAACTAAGAGTTGGCCGCTCAACCAACTATGCACCCCACTTTTTATTTTGAATAGGCAATAATTCATATGGTTCACAAATAAAAATACAACAGGGTACCTAACAAACAGTACTGCCCCTACCCTTTTTCTATCTACTCCATCCCCCACCCACCCATTAAAGACAACCATTTCTTTTTTTTTTTTTAAAGATTTTTTTAAATTTATTTATTTGACAGAGAGATAGCACAAGTAGGCAGAGCGGCAGGCAGAGGGAAAGGGAGAAGCAGGCTCTCTGCTGAGCAGGGAGCCAGACTTGGGTGCTCGATCCCAGGAGCCTGGGATCATGACCTGAGCCGAAGGCAGCCGCTTAACCGACTGAGCCACCCAGGCGCCCCAAAGACAACCATTTCTACTGAGTTTCTTTTGTTTATCCTTTCAATGTTTCTTCATACAAATACAAGCAGATATGAATGTAGACCCCAATTTTGTTCCTTTTCTACACCAAAGGTGGCATACTACATACTCTATTCTGTACTTTGCTTTTTTCATTTAACCACATATCTTGAAGATCTTTCCATATTACTGCATAAAGAGTTTCCATGTTTTCTTTAAATGCTACACAATATTCAATTGTATGAATGGATCACAGTTTATTTCACCAGCCTTCTACTAATGGATATTTGAATTGTTTCCAATCTCTTCTATTACAAACAATGGTCTAATGGAAACCTATCTACATCACTTTGTATGTATTCAGATGTACCTGCAGGGAAAAATTACCAGAGCCAAATTGCTGGGTCAAAGGGTAATTGCATTTGTAATCCTGATAGATACTGCCAAACTGGCCTTCAAAAGGGCTGTGCTATTTTGTAATCTCGCAAGAGGTACAATGACAATTTTTCCAGATCTGGTCAACAATATATAATTATCACACTTAAGAATTTTTGCCAATCTGATGAAGTGAAAAGTACTACTCCAACACAGTTTAAATCTGCATTTCTCTTATTATGTTGGAGACTGAAAATCTTTTCTTTGGTATAAAGATAATCTGTATTTCATGTTCTGTGAACATGTCCCTTTGCCCATTTTTCTATTGATCTACCAGTCATTTTCTTATTTATTTGTAGGAGCTCTTTATAGAGAGATTAACCCCTTGCCCACTATAAATATTTTTTCCCTGACTGTCATTTATTTGTCTTTTGAATTTACTTACTGTGTTTTTTACCAGGTAAAGTTTTTATCCAAATTAATCAATTTTTTTCTTTTACAGTTTTTGAATTTTAAGTCATACTAAAAAGGCCTTCCTCAAAGTTATAAAGGAAGTTACCCATGTTTTTTCTAGTCCTTTTATGATTTTATTTATTTATTTTTTAAGATTTATTTATTTGACAGAGAGAGTGAGAGAGCATGTCCACCAGCTCGGTGGGGAGGGAGAATCTCAAGCAGACTCCCGGCTGAGTGCAGAGCCCAACACAGGCCTTGATCTCGTGATCCTGAGATGACGACCTGAGCCAAAATCAAAAGTCGGACACTTAACCGACTGAACCATCAAGGCACCCCTCTAATCCTTTGATTTTAAGCAAATATGAATATATACCCATCTTTTGAAATACTTGCTAGAAATATCATTTTTCACTTTTTCCAACTGAGGTAGACCAAACATTTTATGAACTGCCTTCCTGATTTCTTCCTCCTTTGTCATCATTCTTTTGAATATCACAGTAAACATCATATAAAATGAACTAAATCAAGGTAGAGTTTATTTGAATGGTATGAGATATAGAACCAACCTCATCTTTCTCCAGATACCTACCCACTTGGCCCAATACCATATACTAAATATTTCATCATTATCCCACTGGAAACATAATTTTTAAATACTTTTCTATTTGTGTAGACAGCAACCTGGAGTTTTAATAAACTTATGGTTCTAATTCTTTAGTCTAGACACCACAGAGGTAAATACAATTTATGCTATTCAGTTTATTTATGGAAACTGCTAAGTTTCATGAAACTGCATTCACCCAGCACTGTCCTTCCTCCCACATCATCAGTATCTTTTCAACAGACGCTTGACTTGAAGGGATATACAGATGCAAACTGTCACTGAGAAATTTACAGTTTGGAAGTTGCTAAATTATATTTCACAATGAATGTTTAAAAGGCAAGCAATATACCAAAATTAAAGTTTGGCAAAACTCTGTACCTCTTGATATCAGGGTTGTGAGTTCAAGCCCCATGTTGGGTGTGAAGCTTATTAGTAAGTAAGTAAATATAATACAACATCAGATTTTTTGGGGTGCCTGGCTGGCTCAGTTGGTAGTGCATGTGACTCTTGATCTCAGCATTTTAAGTTTGCCCCCCACGTTGCGTGTAGAGGCAACTTAAAAAAACCTTTAAAAAGAAAAAGTTTGGCAAAACTCTCATCAATGACAGAATTCTGGTTTATCCAAGTTCATTTTATATGCTCACAAATGTGACATTCAAAAGATTTATGAAAAAAAAAGAAAGGAGAAAAAAAGCCCAGAAAAGCAGTTCAGAAACTATCTGGTCCGCTTCAGCTGGGAAAGAGAAAAGTTATTTATTTTTTTTTTTTTGCATTTTCATAAAGGTAAATAGAAATAGGGGCGCTTGGGTGGCTCAGTCAGTTAAACGTCTGCCTTTGGCTCAAGTCATGATCCCGGCCTCTGCTTGCTGCTTCCCCTGCTTGTGCTCTCTCTGTCAAATGAATAAATAAAATCTTTAAAAAAACAGAAATATGGAACGCTTCACAAAGTTGCATATCATCCTTGTACAGGGCTATGTAATCCTCTCTGTAATGTTCCAATTTCAGTATATGTGCTGCTGAAACAAACATGAGAAATAATATTCTTTAACAAGGACTTAACATTCCCAATTATTTCTATTCAAAAGTTTCCAGTAAACTGGAATTTTTAAGGTAAAAATGAGAAAGATATAGTATTTTACGGTAAATGCTCTTCTACTCCAATATTAATTCCTATCATGTATATCAGCATCCTTCGCGTTTTATCCAATCAATGCATACTGCACATCTTTCCCTGCCACTTGAGGTTGTAAAATTAGTTATCATAGTTCAGTTTCTAAGAGATTTATACACACACACACACACATACAGAGTTAGAAGCAGCATATCCTTCAAAAATTGCAAGGGGATCAGTTCCTACATAGGGGATGCTCATGTAGTAGACATGAATTATAAAATCTTACATAGGGGATAATAGTACCAGAAAAAATAATGACAGCAACAAAATGATCCTACACTGGGAATGTGGGTCAGGAGGATCCTATGGAGTAAAAGCTCCCCCAGACAGGAATGAAGCATAGCTTCTGAGACCTCTGTGATGTTTCTTTTCTTTTTTTAAGATTTATTTATTTGAGAGAGAAAGATAGTGAGCAGGTGTGTGTGTGGGGGGGGGGGGGTTAGGGAGAGAGGGAAAGAGAATCTCAAGCAGACTGCACTGAGCACAGAGCCTGATGCGGTGCTTGATCCCACAACCTTGAGACCACGACCTGAGCCAAAACCAAGAGTGGGGCGCTTAACTTCCTGTGCCACCCCGGCGCCCCGACCTCTGTGATGCTTCTAAAAGAAACAGAGCTGAAGTGGAAGCCAAAAGCCCGGTGAACACAGAGGCTGTACTCATGCTACTTCTGGGTAGCCTCCCTGCCTCCCGACATCCCCCTTCCCCTCAAGCTGCTGCCTCCTATGTCAGCCTGCAGACTCAGGAGAAAGACTCACAAACCTGATTTCTGGCCCTGAGATGATGCTCTTGAATTTCAACCTTTTTTAAATTTGCAAATGCCTAATGAAGGCAATTCACCCCGGATCATACCTAAGTACCTAAAACTAACCATGAATGCCTACTGCCCCTCCCCTCCAACAAAACTCTATCTTTTCCCATCTGTATCAATAATATTATTATTTTCCAATTTATTTGGACTCCTTCACACCCCCTTACACCTTAGGCATCTTCTGACTCTGTCCACACCCTTCGACAGCCACCCACCGAGTCCTTCTCTGGGATATCCCCCATACTGCCCTCCCCGTTTGTTTCCAACTTCAGACGGTCCTCATGACCAGGACCCTGTGCCTACTTTATACACTCTTCACGGATTTCCTTCTTTCCTCACTCCCCCATTTACAAACGATTCTACAATTGCCATGTACCTTTCCCAAGTGGTACCAAAACCTCCAGTGTTTCCCATTATTTCAGCGACAGCCTGAAACCATGTCACTGATCATTTCATTCACTTGACAAATATTTATTGAGTCCCCCTTTTGGCCAGGCATGATTCTAGGCATTTGGGACATATCACTGAACAGACAAAACTCCTATTTAATCTTATCTTAACCTATTTTTTCCAGCCCTTCACCTTACTAGTCTCCTAGATAATTATAAACATTATCTATAAATAAATCTATACCAGAAGTTATATTTTGATATAATTACATTTTCAATGATACCTTAAAAAACCCTACTACCTACGGGATTCAGTAGTGAGCAAGACAGATGCTTTTTCCCTATGTCCTACTCACCCCCTCTCACCTTTCTGCTCTGAAAGCTTTCTCCTTTCCCTGCCCTCTAACCCCTGCCCACCCCGAAACACTCAATCCAAACCCTCCAACTTAGCTAAAGACTTTCTTGGGCAACAACGCCCACAGCAGGGACCATCAGTCTTTCTTTATCTTGAACAGTGCTTCTGGGGGTGTGTGTGGGTGTGTTTTCTTTTCACGGGTTTCATGAAGCTCCCTAATTAGAACAGAGGTCTCTGAAGACCAGATACTTGTTTTCTCCTTTGCACTTCCTGGTAGGATTCCATAATCCCAGAACACTACTGCCAAAGGAAATGTCTGACACCAGTTCATCAAACCAATTTTGCTTCCTGAGAAAGTTGAGGCTTAGGGAGGTTAAGTCATAGTATCAAGTGCTTAAAAAAAAAGTGAATCAATATTAATTGCAGACTGGCAGGCATCCTTTTCTTTGTCCCTAGGGACGGAGGAAGATGGCTGAACGGCTTCTTGCATGCAGTTCTTTCCTCCTGGTATCCACGCAAATGCTCCCAAGCTGTCTGACAATTTGCTGAGAGCTACTGCCCAGCGGAGGCCTAACTCACTTCACCCTGGTGGGTCTGCCTAGTTCTATATGTTTGCCCTCTTCCCAACTGTCTACTGCCTGCCCGTAGCTGGAGATCTCAGTGACACTAAACAAGGAGACCCTAAGCTCCTAGGTTTTCCAGACTCTAGACTGCTCTCCCTCTCTGCCCCATGAAATCCAGGGCTTCCTTTAGCTTGCCATATCAATGCTTGACCTTCTGCCCTGGCCAGGGAGCTGCCCTGCTGGGAACCAGAGAGCTCTCTGAGGGAGAGAGCTGGTAACAGCAGGAGCACACGGGTAGAGGTTAATGGAGCCTTAGTTAAAAGTTATCTACAAGTGCAAAATCAGCATAGTCCTTGAGAAGTACAATTTGGAACGGTCTAGTGGAGTCCAGATGTCATCTACAAAGCAATGAGATGTAGCATGATGTAGGAACGCCAGGATTTTTAGCGTGAGCCCCATTCCTATCCCCTACTGCCGCCATGTCATTCCCTCCACACTATTCATACAGAATTCAAAGAGGCACGTGTGATCCTTTCCTCCCATTCCTCCTACCTACTGAAATGGCAATGGTTTTCAGTAATGTTTCCTGAATCTCCTACAAATGAAAGGCCAGTTTGCCCTTTGCTTGAGCTGAAAAAAGTCAAATTTAACAGAAGCAGTCATATACATGTGGTCAATGTAGATAAAAATGGCTCCTGTCTGTTTCTTCGGGGGGGCCCAGAAGGACGGATAGTACTTAATCGGCCACAGATTATGAAGCCCACAGTCATCAAATTAGACTGGAGGTAATTGCCCTTCACGTGTTGTTTTAGGCAGCTGTTCCATTATTCACAGGTAAATCTGTGCCCTCAACTTATAATAATCCCTCGATGTCATGGTCTTCTGGTACAGCCGAATTCCATAACCTTGGAAGCCACCAACAGTTCTCTCTCAAATTATCTCTGGACCTGGAAGGATGGTTTGGTGGGAAGAAAATCCTGGTTTTCAAGATCAAAGAATATTCCTTACATTTATGAGAACCTTTGAAATATAGAAACTTCCCACCTAACACCAGCTGGCAAGTAGCCTTGTTTGTTTCTATCTAAGTAAATGAACTGTTAAAAGCAGAAAAAGAAAAATATTCTTAAGCTCCAAAATCTTCTTCTACCTGATTTTAGCTTCTTTGGGGGAAGGAAACACAGATTCATGCCTGAACCCAGACCACATGACATCACTCTGTCAGAGAGAGGGCTGCCAGAGTTGTCTCTCCTGTACCCCCTCCCCTCTCTCCGGGTTCAGCTTTTCCTCCCACTCCTCCCCTGCAGACAGGACATCTTCCAATCACTTTGGACTGCCCACCATGTCTGGAACACGCTCTGCAGCTCAGCTTCTGTGATTATCTGAACTTCGTTGACCCAAATTGGGCCACCATGACCCAGGTCAGCCTAACAATAACTGCTGACCCAGACCATGGGCTGGAACTCTTTCTGGTCCCCCCTGCCTCAAGCTGGGACTGATTCAGGAAACTAGGGTGATGCTAGGCCAGTGATCGGTCTTTAAGGGATCCTCCCAGGTCTCACAGAGGAGGAGGAGACAGATGGGGGCCTGACATGTCAGTGCAGCCAGCCTTCTATTAGCCAGCCACAGACCTGAGCAGATGAAACACCGGTGAATCACTGCCTCTAAGGTTATGTCAACCCTGGTGCACCACCCACCAACACCACCCGCTCAGTAACACAGCATTCATTCGTTCATGTGTTCATTCCTTCATTCGCTATTTAATGAGTCCCTGCATAGATGTAGGCAGATACATCTCAAAATTGCAAATCCAGTAAACTCCTAGTTAGCCTCAACCCACTGAAGTACAAACTTCCATCACCTGGAATGATGGGGTTCCTTCATATAAGTGACACTCTGCCATACTAAACAAACTGATATTACTGATATTCTGTGTCTAAACATACCTCTCCTTCTCTACCAGAAGAACTCGGGTTTATTTATATGGAAAGATACAGAAGTCCCTTTCCTAGGAAGCCTTTCCCAACTTCTCCAGTCTTCTTAGAAGACTTCCCAGCTACATCTCCCACCACAACCTTCCATAACTCTCTCCTCTAGCTATACTGCCCTTTTCTCACTTTCTGCCTTCCATGTTAAGTCCCTTTCCGCCTCAGGGCCTTTGCATATGCCGTCTGTGGTGCTGAAATGTTCCTGCCCATATTCCAACTCATTACTGACCCCAGCCCCACAGCTTCTACTGCTCCCCTCCTTTTATCAAAGTAAGCTTCCCCAGCCTTCAGATCTCAGTTGAACCAGGAAAGCCATCCCTGAGCCCCACCATTATTCACCCTCATAGTCTCACAGGACTTTCCTTCCCTATGTTTGTCAGAGCTGTACTGTTGAACGGT
Source organism: Mirounga angustirostris (assembly GCF_029215605.1). Lineage (NCBI taxonomy): Eukaryota > Metazoa > Chordata > Mammalia > Carnivora > Phocidae > Mirounga > Mirounga angustirostris. Next base: position 47,525,857 of record NW_026991720.1, on the reverse strand, counting down.
GATACTATTTGATTAAAGTCTATTCCTCACTAGACTATAAGCTCCATAAGAACAGGGGCCAGGACTCTTTTCATTTATCACTGTAAACACAGTGACTAGCCCAGGGGCACATAGTAGGCAGAGTATTAGCTGAATGAATGAGAGACCTTCTCTACAGTGCTTGGGTCACTGAATTCCAATTGCTTGTTTGTGTACTGGCCCCAAAACCTGGCCCCTGCCAGCCATCCAGAACCAAATACTTTTCTACAATGTCCTTTCTTTTTTTTTTTTTTTAAGATTTTATTTATTTATTTATTTGAGAGAGAGAATGAGAGAGAGAGAGAGCATGAGATGGGGGAGGGTCAGAGGGAGAAGCAGACTCCCTGCCAAGCAGAGAGCCCGATGCGGGACTCGATCCTGGGACTCCAGGATCATGACCTGAGCCGAAGGCAGTCGCTTAACCAACTGAGCCACCCAGGCGCCCTACAATGTCCTTTTTAAATGGACATTTAGCCCTATTATCGACACCTTGTATATCCACATTTAGCAACAACGGAGGGTTAAAATAAGATCTTAAGATCCTAAGGTTGAAGATCCTCATGTATACTAAGGTCATGAGAACTGGCCTTAGAATATATCTAAAAAAGGGGAGGCTGGTTGGCTTAGTTGGTACAGCATGTGACTCTTGAACTCAGGGTTGTGAGTTCAAGCCCCATACTGAGTGTAGAGCTTACATTAAAAAAAAAAAAAAAAAAAGAGTATATCCAGAAAGGTTGAAATAACAATCAAAAATAAAAGGGCGGGGGCATTGAGTACTACTGAGTGTTTCTGGTCAACTCTGACCTACCCAGAAAAGTCATAACCAAAGAACCTCACTTCCTGACTCCTTTTCAGTTGATGTCTCAGCTGTTTTCACCACTGAGTAGGACCCAAACTGAAGGACTAGAGACAGCAATGTGCCACGTGCAGCTTCTTGGTTAGTGGCTGTTATGGGCTGAATTGTGCCCCATCCCCCCACAAATTCATATGTTGAAGTCCTAACTCCCAGAACCTCAGAATGTGACTACATTTGGGGACAGGGCCTTTAAAGAGGTGGTTATGTTAAATGAGGCCCTTAGAGTGGGCTGTAATCCAACCGCGACCTGATCCCAGAAGAGGAGATTGGGACACAGACACACATAGAAGGAAGAGCAGGCAGCCACCTGCACGCCCAGGAGAGAGGCCTCAAGGAAACCCACCCTCCCCACACCTTGATCTGGTACATCTAGCCTCCGGGACTGTGAGAAAATGCATTTCTATTCTTTAAGCCAACCAGTCTGGTATTTTGTTATAGCAGCCCTAGCTAATCCATACAGTGCCCCAGCAGTTCTTGAGAGAACGGGAAGGAATGTTTTTGCCAAGTACCCACAAGCATCCGCTTCCCACCCCACCCACCCTTTGCAATCCAATGTGGCCATGGGTTGTCAGCTCCCCGCTGCTGCTGTACTTCCTTCTTTATTTGACCAATGAGGACACTGAGGCAGAGTCACAGAGGAGGCTGAGCCTCCAGGGCTATCTGCCTCCAAATTCCATATCCTCTTTTGCCCTAGACCTTCAGATCCAAAAGACCAAAGTAGAGTATAAAATAGGAAATGGGATCCCAATTTGCTTTATTTAGCCCTTAGAAAATGGGCAAGATCACCATTTTAGCTAAGCTGAAGACCCAGATGCATTTGTATGCATCACCCAAATAAAGCGATTGAAATACTGTGAAACAGATGTGAATAGGAACTAATTTTGCTTTTTTAATGAGCATTTTGACCAGATCAATACTACAAAATGCTAAACTGCAAAACATCATTACAATTTAAATACACCTGCCCAGTTGATTGGTTCAAAGAGGCATTTACATTACCTAAAAATGTATTTCTCCTCATAAGAGCAGGAGTCTATTATGTAAAATACAGTCATGAAAATTTTAATTTCACTGCATAAAGGACAGAACCTGGTCTAGCCCACAAACCATGGAAGAACAAAAAGAAACAAAATGCAGCTGAATGCTTCATCAGCTGTCTGTCACTTTCTGAATAGTGACTAATATTCTAATTATTAGTCACCACACTGCAAAGGTGCAATTAGGAAACAGGGACGATTGCTTTAATTTTTGTTGTTGTTGTTAACCCACAATTTGTGAGGCCTGCACGAAAATATGATTTAAGTCCCCATCCTTTTATAAAGGAAAAATGATTACAGTTAAAATTCAGTTCCCCCCAACCAGCATTAAAAAAAAAAAGCTTTGAAGTTGTATTGACAGATATGACTAACAACTGTAATCACAGAAATAAATTTAGTAAAACGATAATTTATCTGTCACAATTTACTGAGAAAAAAAATGCAGCACAAGCAGCTGAATGGTGAAGTTAAATGAAAGCAAAGATAGAACCCAGTTTTTAATAAAATGTAGAGCACTATTAATTGGTTTCCTAGCAACAGCCAGGCTAAAATTACTTAACATGTCTGCTCAATCATATGCAAATATGAGTGTTATCCCTTAAATGTTGATTATAGTTGGTCTTTTCAGATGCAAATCCAATGTGTAGAGTGACTGTAAATGTTGACAATGCTGATACCAAAAAAATCCCCTGATTAACATCATTCTGCTGTTCAAAGCACCAGCGCTGAGGATCCACCCTTTGGAAGGGCTGCAAGCGGCGTGGGACGCCATCTTCCTTACCTGCTATCTCACCTGGCCAGGCCCCCAGGCCACCACTGGCATCAAAGAGGACAAACAAAAGAATACTGCTGGGCCTTGCTGAACACCACTGCAATGACTTCTCACAATGCTAGATCATGGGTGGATGATGCTTTCAACTTACAGTTCCATCGGATGATGCAAGGGCTTGCCAACCCAAGACCAAGGGGGGTCTCAGGTTTGGTTTGTACATAAAACCAGACCTTTAGATGAACTCCATCAGAGCCCGAACAGTCAAATTCCCTTCAAAACTGCCAAATGGGGAACTCCTCAACTTTACTTCAGCCTCGTCCTGCTCTTCAAGAGCCACTTGGGAACAACCACATTCCACTGGCAATAGGCACCAAGAAGGGGTGCCTCTAGGGGCAGGAAGTGTGTAGCCCTGTCACGATCACCGTCAGGCTCCAGAGCCCCCTTAATTTAACACACCACTCCAAGCTAAAGCAATGTGCTTGCCACGCTTTCACTTATTCATGCAACAAATATTTATTGCATAATTACAATTTGTCAGGCAATGATCTACGTGCTGGAGAGACCGCAGTGAGTAAGAAAAAAAAATCCCTATCTTCACTCATCTTAGTGCTGGGGCGAGATAAATCAAGAAACACATAAACAATAAAGTCTCAGGTAGTGATAAAAAAATAGGGAAGAAAAAAAGTAGCCTAAGGAGGGGAGGAAGAAGGGGAGGGTTCAGGGGACCATGGCATAGAAAGCCTCTCGCAGGGAGACTTCTGCACAGATTTAGAAGGAAAAGAAAAACCCAGGCCCAGGAAGGGGAAAACAAGCCTGCACCCTGGGGCAGAAATGAGCTTGGAACAACATGAAGGCCAGGGAACAGGACGTGTGTGTGTGTGTGTGTGTGTGTGATGTTACGTGTGTGAGTGATGTGACGTGACAAGTGCAGCTTTGAGCTAAGGTCCTAGCCCCTGCCTTATAGTATTTCAGGGACACTACTATCTCTAGGCGTGTACTTCAGGACTAAAAGATGGAGTGTAAGTAAGGAAAAAGGAGGAGTCTGTCCCACTGAACCCTAAAGGTCTTTTCCTCTCCAGGTCAGGTCTCACTGCTCTCCTGACCCCTGAGAAATTTCTGAACCAACTGGAAAGTACAATCTTGAACTGATGTCCCCTAGAGGAATGGGGGTAGGTTTTTCTGGCCAAAGCCCTCTGCTTGCAAGCCTTCAAAGATTAGGGACTAGACAGTTTGTTTCTGACACCCAGTCAAGACTCCAAGATATGCCAGACAGTGGCCGGAAGCTCAGGACATATATTCCAAGAAGTTCTGAAGCTTGCTCATAAGGAGAATTGACAAAGATTATACAGACAGCTCCATTACCAAGCCTAGGATCCCCAGACTAATCTTACGAGTGCTGGGCCAAGGGACGGACAGATTCTTCTTCCAACACATCACCCTTTGGCCTTATACATCATGCCTTAAGTCTTTGAAGGCTTTAAGAGTTAGCATTAAACGCAAATGACCTTAAGAGAAACTTGTGAAAGCTTGGGTGCAGTCCACCTGGGAGTGGGGCGGGCTAGGGGCTTGGTTTCAGCCTACAAACACCCCAGAGGAACCTATGGAAGTGGGACAGGGCTTAATCCATCTGATTGGCCGAGAACAGACCTGCTTTGGGAATGGTGTCAGAGAAGATGCCACACCGGTCTGTATGATACAAACATTTTACCAGTCTTGCCTTAATTCATGTGAAGCCTTAACAAGAAACAGCGCCGGGACTTCATTTAGCCTGGAGTCTAGAAAGGAAAAAAAAAGTGCCAAACTGTTTCATCAAAGCGGAGCTAAATGTCAAAAAGAAAGAAAAATGGGGCCCACCACTCCATTAGAAGGACAGCCCTCTCTTGGCAGCTTCTAATCACAGCGGAAGGAGGCCAATACACTCAAATAAATTTTGAGTTGCAGAGCAAACAGGTTGTACATGTGACCGTAGTCCTGGTCACTGAGATGGTTCTTTTAGGCCCGTGGTTCTTGAAGGAGCATCAGCAGTGCCTGGGCCCTTATTAGAAATGCATATTCACAGGTCCAGCCCCATACTTACTGAATTAGCAATCTGGCAGTGGGCCCAGAAATCCGTTTCAACAAGCCCTCAGGTGGTTCTAGGCATGCTAAATTTGAGAGCCAGTTTCCGAGGCCCATTCAGCAAGATGGTGTGTCTCCTCTGAGTTTATGCTTAGCACCATCTTGCTGCAAATTATTTCAGTCGACAGGAAACCAAGGATAGAGCTGCACTGTACCTTCAGCACGTGGCATGCGTTCAAAATAAACACACTAATTGTGTGAATTCCTGACACAGTAACTTCTTCCAAAGAATGCACCACTCAGAACATAAGATGCTGATTTACTGATTTCTTAAGATAACCGATTTTTCTGGCAAAGAGAGAAAGGAAAAAAAGAAAGTTGGTTATTATCTAGGAAACCTGGGTTTGGTGGAGCCTTCTGAGAGAAGCTCTGAGGATCACTGAGTTCTCCGATCTACTGCTTGTCTCCCTTCCTGGACCCATTCCTGCACTGTGAAGGCTCCGTTCCGAACAACAGGAGCTCCCTCAGGGGGATGGAGGGTCTCAGAGGAGGACTCACTGCAAACACTCCAAAAGCCCTTGCTGAATGGATGACTCCCTCTCATTCTTATATTTGAGAGAGAATATTCTAACTTTTTAGTGTTCCTGACCATAAAATAGATGTTACACAGCAAACGTTTATCAAAAACACTGAAGATGAAAAAATAATCTAGAAGATGCTTTAATCATTGTAAGATAAATATACATGAGGAAACCTACAATCAGAAGGGTGAATCTCAAAGTTAACTGTGCATCAGAATCACTTGTGATGCCTGATAAAAATGCAGATTTCTGGGCCGCATTACCAAACATTTTGATTTATTCGAGTTGGGGTCCAGTGTTCTGCCTTTTGAATAAGCATGCCCAGGTGATTTTGATGCAGGGATTTGTACTTAAATTACTGACATGGGGGCACCTGAGTGGCTCACTCGGTTGAGTGTCCTACTCTTGGTTTCAGCTCAGGTCATGATCTCAGACTTCTGAGATCGAGCCCTGCATCAGGCTCCGTGCTCAGCAGGGAGTCTGCCTGAGGTTCTGTCTCTTTCTCTCTCTCTGCTCCTCCCCCCAACCCCCGCTCTCTCTCGCTCTCTAAAATAAATCTTTAAAAAAATAAAATAAATATTTAAAAAATTACTAACATGATAACTTCTCCCATTTTCAAGGGGTACTAATAAGGGGTTGAGAGAGGGTTTTTTTTTTAGGAAAATAAAGCAGTTCTAGAGCAAAAGAACTACAAGTTGCCTTTTTTCTATGTGTGCTAATGTTGGAAAACTGTAGTTGAGAAAAAGTTTGTATGTATCTATCATTAAGGTAACTTTTTAATAAGTAACTTTTCTCTGACTACAAAAGTTATTCATGTTCATTGTAAAAAAAGATAATAAAAAAGTAAAAGGGAGAAAGCAAAAATACCCATAACCCCACCTCTGAGATAACTTGGTATATTAATATTCTTCCAGATAACTTGCTTTCACACACGCACACACACTTTTTTTTAAAAAAAATAGTAGGATTAGAGTATATGTAGTTATTGTATTATGTTTTTTACATCTAACATTGTCGACATCTTTCTACCACTCCTTGATTCTTTTAAAATGACAGAATGTCTAAATATTAACTCTCTATTGGCTAAGAGGTTTTTAAAAAATAATCAAGGAATTAAAATTCTATCTATGTGGCCAGTACATAAATATGCACAATGAACACATAAATACAAATATTTGTGTCATTTGTACAAGTATGCTAGAAATCTCATTATTGTTTTTATTTAAGTGATTTAGCATTAATAGAGTTTATTAGCAATTTTTATTAGCTCCTTAGTTCATTTTAATGAATGTGTACACATTACTTAAAGGCCTCTAGACATATATATACAATATATTAACACAACAAGTATTCACTTTAATGAAACTTATTAGACCAACGTTTTTCTCATTAAATTCAAAAGGAGCCAAAAGACTTTACTGGAACAAAATTGAGATCCAAAAATATATATCTATATATTTTAACATGCCCTGAGAGTCTATAAACTTTAATTCTATTCAACCAGGAAGTGGCCAAAACATGAGTGCATTTCACAGAATATACTCATCATAACTTGAAAGGTAAATTCTTGCATGTTTTATAAACGGGGCAGGAAGAATGGGAGTCTGTATGACTAGCTCACATTCACACTCTCCTACAATACTTGGTGGCAGAAAGCTTGCAGTGGATTCAACACTTAGTAGACATGGGAACTTAACTAAGCCACTCGATTTTTCGGTGCTTCCATTCCTCATCTGGAAAATGAGGATGCTAATACATAAATATCTGTGTTGTTGGTTTCCCAAGGGTTTTCTGAGGGCCAAGTGGGATAATACAAGTGCGGTTCTAAAGTACTATGCCAACGTTACCCAGAGTCTAGCTGGGATCTAGTTCTCTGAAACAGTGCTCACTCACCATTTCTTAGCCTACTACCATTCCCTTCAATCTCTTGAACACAACAAGAGATTAGACAGAATGCAAAATCTATGTGTGTTAGGCCAAAGAACAGGGAATAATTTAACCTTTTTTTTTTTTTTAAAGATTTTATTTATTTGACAGAGAGAGACACAGCAAGAGAGGGAACACAAGCAAGGGGAGTGGGAAAGGGAGAAGCAGGCTTCCCACAGAGCAGGGAGCCCGATGGGGGCTCGATCCCAGGACCCTGGGATCATGACCTGAGCCGAAGGCAGAGGCTCAACGACCGAGCCACCCAGGCGCCCCTAATTTAACCTTTTAATACTTGGCCTGAGAAATGCTTTACAAGGGAATCAGACCCGAGGGTCCCTTACTACGATCATGGAAAGTCCAAGTGATATATTCTCCAGGAGCAACTGTTCTCTGAGAGTGATGGGCATGGCCCCACCTCAGGTTTATCATCACCAGTACCTGGGGAGCTTTTAGAAACAAAGACCTGACCTATCACAGTTGTTTCTCAGGCAATTATTCTTGACATTAAACATTGCTCATTAGTATCCATAAGCCTGGGAACCCGAAGTACACCATGCGTGAGCTGCATGTTGGTGACTTGTATATTCGCGAGGATAGAAGGCCTTCAAACTGTGCTCCATCACTTCAACAAAAACTAACCTAAATGACTACCTGAAGGTCCGCAATGAACTTTCCCCAAGGTCAGGGAAATAGCAAAAGACTGCCAATCCCCTTCCAAAACCTTTTTTATTTTACCACAACCTTTCCTCCACACAAAATACCACAATCTGCACTAGAAGAGTAAAAATTTTTAAAATATCCTCAAAATCATAATTATCATCTCTTTTCCTATAAGCAACATAAGCAAAAGGGACAGACATTTGGCCCCACCAACTTGCTCTTTGCACAACTGGACAAAGCTCTGGACACAACATTCTTTTATTCATTCAACAAATGACCAAAATCAGCATTCCTCAGCACCAACCACAAATCTGCAGAGCTTCTCCCAGAGCCGCATCCTACAATTTGCATCCAGTTCTGTTGCGGTGCTTTTAGAGAGTCAAATGCTGCCTGATTCTTTGAACCTCTGGCTTGGAAAACTGCGCTGTCGCTTTGCCACAGGCATTCTTTCTCAAAAGTGTCTCCTCCTCTGCAGGAAAAGCAACAGCACAATTCTCTCCATTTACTACTGTTAGGTGCAATTCTTGAAATCCGGTGGGATTTAAAAAAAAAAAAAAAAAAAGGGCCAACACACAAACCTTCATATTAAGTGTATTCAAAATCTCACCTGGAACATACTGGTCAGAGACTGACCATGTAAAATATTGATTAAAACGAAAAACTCTTTAATCATACTGGCCCCATGATCAGTTGTTTCTTGGCTAAAACATTTCTTAGTTGAAATCCCAAGGAGAATATCATTATATGTAATTTTCCTGCTATAACTGATGGAATGGAATGGAATAAGTGCTCATTTTGAAAGCATGCAAGTTATTGGTCACTTGATTACCATTAGAGAATACTAATTAGGGTAAACAGTATGTGGCAGTCTTGGGCTGAAAGATCATCAGCAATGAATTCATTAGGGAGAAAGAGGATCAGCAAGGCTCAGCTAATTTATAATACTGACCGCAACATGAAATCAAGTTGTGTTTCAGAACCAGAACTCATTAACAGTGCAATGGGAGAAAAGAGAGCAAAGACTATTTTGCTTACAAGCTGGAAGACTTGTGGGAATGAAGATGAGGATACTCATTGCTTAGGGGAAACCAAGACTGCCATAAAGCTTTCAAAAGAGTCAACATCAAGGACGAGGAAAGATTCTTCAGGGTGGTAAGGAGAGGATTAACTAGAAGTTATAAAGTGAAATTATTGCAAATGCAATTTGAGCTACACATAAGGAAGCAATTTCCAGCCATAATTTTAATTAGGAGTACAGAATGATCTTTTGTGTAATGATGGCCCTTCATCATTACCATTATTCAGAATTACCCTGCCTCCACATGCATAAACATAGCGTGGAAATGAAACATAGATGTGGAAGAAAGGTCAACCATAATCAATTTTTTTAATCCTCCAACTGCAGGTGAAATTTTCCAAATAAAATACCCGAATACAGTTAGCTCTCAATTTACATTTAATTTACCAGCAATTAATAAGCCCAGAGAGCCACTACTCTCTCCCACCCTCAACCCCAACCCATCTCTGATTCTTCACACTACATCCAAATATGGAACTTCCTGCTAATGCTGCACAAGAATCTTTAAAGATACCCGTGGAACTCTTGAGAGAATCTGTAAGTGGAGGGAAGGAAGAAGCCATAAAAAGCAGACACTGCTTTAACCACAGAGGCAAATTCCCAAGCAAGAAAGGCTGGGTCTTCCCTGTCCAAAAAAGGTCATCCTCCATACCTCTCATACGGTTCATTCATCTTTAGTTTGCCATTTATTTATTAAAATAGGAAATTCATTTGGCTTCATACTCTTAAAAATGCAAATAATTTTATAAGCAGACCAGACCATATCAGTTATTCACACCATGAAGAAGATCTGCTTTCCTAGCACAAGCTATAACTGGCTGCCTTGAAGAAATGAGTTTTGAATGGCAAGCGGTTAAAAGGGGAAGAAAGGTAAAATACAGTTTAGAAAATGAAATGCCGGGGCGCCTGGGTGGCTCATTGGTTAAGCGACTGCCTTCGGCTCAGGTCATGATCCTGGAGTCCTTGGATTGAGTCCCGCATCGGGCTCCCTGCTCGGCAGGGAGTCTGCTTCTCCCTCTGACCCTCCCCCCTCTCATGTGCTCTCTCTCATTCTCTCTCAAATAAATAAATAAAATCTTTAAAAAAAAAAAAAAAGAAAATGAAATGCTATAGGGGTATGGCAGGGAAAGGGTACCACAACAGGGAGATAAAATTAAAGAATCATGGGGCGCCTGGGTGGCTCAGTCGTTGAGCGTCTGCCTTCAGCTCAGGTCATGATCCCGGGGTCCTGGGATCCAGCCCTGCATCAGGCTCCCTGCTCAGGGGGAAGCCTGCTTCTCCCTCTGCCGCTTCCCCTGCTTGTGTTCCCTCTCTGGCTGTCTTTCTCTCTGTCAAGTAAATAAAATCTTAAAAAAAAAAAAATTAAAGAATCATAAGAACACCTGCTGCCTAGATAAAAGGATACAGATAAGAGAGAAGATGACAATGTACAAATTGTGTTTACTTTTTAAAATCTGCCAGGAGGACCCAAGAAAGAAAATAGAAATGTTCTCTTTTCCCTTTTTCTTTACCTAGCAGCAACTTGCTTTCAGGACCCAGAATTCAACTTAGCATTGTGCTTTCTATATTATAGGCACTCAACAAACATCAAACAAATGCATGGATGATACCCCCACTATTACTCAAAATGAAGCAAGCCAGCTCTGAGCTATCCTGTCTGCAAGCAGCAGTTTTCCCAAGTGATAACTAGGTCAGTGGTGGGGGAGGAGGGAGGGAGATTAACATTTTCCTTATATAATAACATCATCAATTACTCTGCAGAGATACAGACTATTTGAAACACCCACATGCACATGTTACACTGCATGCACCCAGAGACACAGGTTTGAGTGAAGACGAAGCATGGAAAATTCTAGTCCCAGTGTTTGTGCTCCCCAAAACGAAAGACCCCTTTCTCCTCAACAGGCTATGTATCAAACAACTGTGTTGCTACTACAAACATTAACTAAAAGGCAGATGTGAGACAGAGCTTTCACCATGTGGTACAAAATACACTGTTTAAGACGGAGGGGTTGCTACATGTTATGAGTTTTACAATTGTTCTTATGTCAGTTAATTGCTTATAAGAGCAAACAGCACACTGCCACATGCTCATAACTGAATGTTCTTTGGCTATTTTAATAAGAAATGGTTTGGATTTATAGCAAAATAACTTTACTCAGGACTTTCTGCCAAAATCTTATCTGATCAATGCCCCCCACACGCGGACATCTGGGGACGGCGTTTTGAGAGAGAACACGGAGGAGATGTTTTGAAGGGCAAAAGAGAGCTTCAAAAGAAGCAACTGCTTTTTAAGTCTGATCAATAGTGAGGAGCATGAACTGTAAAATGCCTCTTAAAAACTCTTTTCAGCCTGAGGTGAAGTGACATTTACGGCAACACCGAGAACAAAACACTTCTAAATAAGTTGGTGGTATTCTGGTTAAGTAGGTGGCACCAACATCAAATTCTGTTTGTATGTCTGTATCTAGGGAGAAGGAGGTTATCAACGGATCCATCTCTAGTCCTCTTCCTGCATTACCGTCTTGCGCTATTGTCCTGGCTCTCTTGTTTTAAGCAACACTGCGTAATGAAGTTTCTGCAAGCTGCTGAGATTGGCAACTGTACAAATACCTTTTTTCCATTCTCCCCGTTTCACCTCAGGAAAAGCATTCATTTTTCCAAAATGTATGGGTAGCACTGCCAATCTAGAATGCTGTTATGGAAGCCAAAACCGTAACAACCACGAGGACCATCATAGCAGGGACTAATTATGGAACGTTCACGACGGGCAGGTACCATGCTGGACCGTCTGCATTTGCAGCCTTCCAACCCTGTGAAGAGGTATACTCTTATTTTACAGGTGAAGAAACTGGGGCACGGCAAGTTTAAGTGACTCGTTTGAGGTCATACCACTAAGAACACATGGTTGAAATGGGATTCAAACCCAGATTTCCTAACTCTAAACCCAAGCCGTTATCCGCCACACTACACTTTTTCTGGCTCTTGTGATCTCTTTTTTTTTTTTTTTAAAGTTTAAGAATTTTATTTATTTATTTGACAGAGAGAGAGAGAGCACAAGCTGGGAGGAGGTCAGAAGGAGAGGGAGAAGCAGACTCCCCGCCGAGCAGGGAGCCCGATGCAGGGCTCAATCCCAGGACCCTGGGACCACGACCTGAGCCAAAGGCAGACGCCCAATGAAATGAGCCACCCAGGCGCCCCTCCTGTGATCTCTTAAATGGGAAGTCAGCCTTCCTTGAGAAAGAAAAAAACAAAACAAAACTGGATACACACAAGGATACGGCCTGTGTTCTCCAGCAAGGATAGGCCAGAAACAGTAGTGTGTTTAGAACGGAGACAGAACACCACCTCAGCTGAGATGGGGGAGGCTGGGCGCCTTAGGCAGGCAGTCGAGTTGTGCTATGACCGAAATCCACCAGTGTTCACTGAGCACCTGCCACACACCAGCCACATCAAACCCTGCCAGAATTTCCGAGGTCAGAGTCCTTGTCTTCGTGGATTTGCAGTCTAGTCAGGGGGAAAGACCAGCAGGGGTAGCAGTTAAAACACCACGTGATCAGACCTAATACTGACAGAAGTACCAACTGTTCCGGTGAAGGGGTATGCCAGGTGGAGGAGGACAGAGGGCCTGCCAGGAAGGCCTCCCAGAGGCACCAAACCACGAGATAAGCCATGAGGGAGCCGCCAGAATGAAGTAGGCGAGCCGGAGGGCCAGGGGGTCGGACGGGCCCTCCTCATCAGCAGTGTGCGGGAGGGGAGGCCAGAACCGGAAAATAACGGCTAATACTGCGTGCTGACCCTGCACCAGGCCCTGTGCAAACGTTCGACCATCCAACCACCCTACACGCTGGGCCTCTTTTTCTGTTTTTTTTTTTTTAAGATTTTATTTTTAAGTAATCTCTACACCCAACATGGGGCTCAAACTCACAACCTTGGGCTCAAGAGTCCCATGCTCATCCAGCTGAGCCAGCCAGGCGCCCCGCTAGGCATCCTGACCCCATCTTACCAGTGAGGCAGCCGAAGCACAGAAGAGGGCAGTGACTGGCACTAAGCGACTCAGCAAAGCAGTGGGGATGCAACTGAAACTCAGGACACCCCACCCCAAAGCCCACAGCGGACCCTGTGCTGTATGTGGCCTCTCAGGCTCAGTCCTGGGCTTACACAGGGAAGTGACCTGATAGAAAACCACTCTTCCAGCCATATGAAAAGTAGGGGAGAAGGGGTGGGCTGGAGGCACAAGGCCAATCAATGCGAAGAGGCAGCATTTTCTAAACCTCTCCACCTCGTTAGTATCTCCTCTGCCCTGCTGCCAGGCGCCCCCCACAAACCTGTGGCATTCCAAAACAAGAGGGCGAAGTTTGCTTGGGGAAACTGATCTGCAGCAAACCAGAAATACCTTTCCCCACTAATCTGAGCTCCTCCATAGCATTTATCACAGGCATCAGGAATACTTTCTTTCAAGTCCTTTTCTACCCCTGAATGGTCAGCTCCCAGGTGAATTATGCATAACTTGTCTTCGTGCATCCCCAGGATGTAGATGGCAGTGCTTTCTGAATGGTGCCCTCCCCTCTCCACTGGTGCTGTTCCTCAGTACTTATCACATGAGTGGTGTCTGCAATGGAGCCAGGAACTCAGGATGGCCAACCTGGATCCTTTAGACCATCTGGCAAATGGGAGTGACTTGGTGACAAGCAAGAGAATACTACGCTTGGAAATGAAGAGCAACTGAGTACCCATAGGGATACTGTTACTAGTGCTAACATTTATGGGTACTCATCAATTCATTTAATTGTCATGACAACCTTATAGGGTAGATACAATTATTACCCATTCTCCTGATAGGGAGACTGAGGCACAGGCAGGTTATACACCTTGCCTAAAGCCACAAAGAAGGTAAGTGGTAGAGCCAAAACTCAATTCTAGGTGATCTCACTCAGAGCCCGCAGTCTTTTTTTTTTTAAAGCTTTTATTTATTTATTTGACAGAGAGAGACACAGCGAGAGAGGGAACACAAGCAAGGGGAGTGGGAGAGGGAGAAGCAGGCTTCCCGTGGAGCAGGGAGCCCGATGTGGGCCTCGATCCCAGGACCCTGGGATCATGACCTGAGCAGAAGGCAGACGCTTAAAAACTGAGCCACCCAGGCGCCCCTCAGAGCCCACAGTCTTAACAACTATCCTCTACTGACCACATCTCAGGAGAAAAACTAAAAGAGGGGAGATCCATATTCCAGAGCCATACCTAGTTCGTGTTACAAAGCAAGGAGACGTAGCCTCCCTGTAGGGCTTACATGTTTATTAAAAGGAGAGAGTAAAATATAGATAGAACAGCATATATTTTCAAAATCCTGATGCTGGTAAGACATCCTAATGGAAATAGAGCCAGAAGCTACTCTCATTTCTACAACTTGATGAACAGACCCCGCCAACTCAGAAAGGCACAGAGAACAAGTTAATAATGGCCTAAATACAAAAGCATAGCTTCAAATCCAACCTACTATTAATTAATTTATGTATTGTCACTAGGGAGGAGGCAGTTAGTATTAAGTTAGATTAAATTATGGAGAAGCTTCAGCATTGCTGTGACTACTTCAACAGTAATTATTAAGTTGCTATGCCTTCCCTCCCTAATAAAAACCCCTTTATTCTCATTCTCAGAATGCTTTACCGTTCACCTGTCGCTAGCTTCTTTTGACAGGCATGACAAGCTTTCAGATTAAAGACACTTTTCAGAGAGAACAAGGAAATCGGATTTGTAAATCCTACCAGGTTTCCGATCCAAACTTTGCCTCTGAAGAATATTTGTCTCCAGTTTGCTCCAAAGGGTCCTGGGTCTCATTGCTGTGTTGAATGTACACCTGCCAAGACCAACAGGCCCCAAGGGAACTGTGGACATCGGGGACAGGGAAAGGGGGGCTGAACTGGCAGTCCAAGGACCTGGGCTCACTCCTGATGGGCTCTCTCAATCTGCCCTCAGTCTCCATGTCTCTAACACAGAGGCACCTGCCCTACTTCCCAGAGTCGGCAGGAGGCTCAAAGGAGATAACCTACGTGAACAGGCTGTTTGCAAATGGTAAACCACACAAGCGTGAATTGATTAACCGATAACTAATTAGTTGACTAGTTAAATGACTAGTTCAGTAGTCAACTCACTGATTAATAAGGTCCCAGAAAATCTCAAGTGGAGGGGCTGAGTTACTATTCCATGGCCCAGCTCTAAAGGCCTCCAGTCCTGCTACTCTTACCCTATTAGAGGCACATTTCCCCACTGCCTAGAGTGACACCTCACCCTGGTTCACGTTCTGCCACAAAACACTGCTTTTGTGTGTCCCTGTCAGCATCTGAGGACATGAAGGGCCATTGGCCTGCTCCTGAAGTGGCCAAACCTTTCAAGGAAAAGACCAGAGAAAATTCTGAGCAAGGGCTCATTCCTTCCCCTGTACCTGCTAGAGGGCCACGGAATACTTAGTAACTCTGTTGCCCTGAACTCAGTTATTTATTCATTCAGTGTATTCGCTGAGGACCCACTATATGACCAGGCCCCGGACACAAGGATGAAGACAGCAGCTGCCATCAGGGAGCTCAGTGTGGCATAGGAGGCAAGAGCCCTATGGGTGAACACAGGAGTACTGAGAGTGTGCTGCTGATTGTAGGGGGGAAGGGGTGGGGGACGGGGGATGGAGACAGAGGCCATGGTTCTTTCAAGAAAGGGAAGGGGGTGGGTGGCCAGACCAGGAATCCTGGAAGGGCTCCTATAAAGCCTGATCAAGTCACTATAAGCCCCAGTTGCCCAGAAAATACACAGACAGCAATGTGCTGAGATGTCAAAATAGAGGAGCTCTAAGAGAGATAAAAATAGTTATTACAGAATTTTTACTGCAGTCTGGGAAACCTATGTCTGCTTGCCCCTCACCCTAAACCCCAGCAAGCTTCTGATTCAGTGGATCTGAGCTGGGGAGAGAACATGTATGCCCTTAAAGGGTTCTACACGATTTTAATATCTAACCCCCAACAGATTCTGTTGGTTCTTCCAATATTTCTGGGCTCACACACAAACGATAGCATTTATACAGCCCGTTGAATTAACGTGGAGGTGACTGGCAACACCTATATGGGGATTGGTGGGGAAAAATCAGTTTTCTTTCTTTATATTACATGATTATGGTAAGGACAATTATTACATTATTATAAGATGATATATGTTACATTATTATGATTATTATACTTTTATGATAAAAATGCTAGGGAAGATATTAAACAATAGATTTTTATAAATGTTCCAAATACAATCTTTTGAAATCACTACATTCAAGAAGTTTACAAAGGGAGCCATGCAAGTGAGGTTCAAATAAAATTTGAACCGTTACAACTTTCTGAATGGTTGTAGGAAATATTAAATGTTTTACCGCAGTAAGAACTTTATGGCCATGACTCTGTGGTAGCACATGTGAAACCCATTCCCAGCACGTAGTTGTAGGAAGCTCTCAGTTAGGTTATGTTATCCCAGCTTCTAATTTGAGGTAGAACAAAAATTCACAGGCTCAGAAGACACAGCCACAGCCTGTATCCTGTTCCAGTGAAATCCCAAGCCAAATGTTAAATAGAAAGTTGATCTGGACACAACTCAGAGCCACGTGACTTCTAGAAAGTTTAAGTTAACGAACAAAATGAACAAGCAGCTCCTACATCACCTGACAACCAGAAGAGAAGGTTTAAGAAAAGAATTTTTCCAAGGCTCAGCTTTCTGAGCTTTAGAGGTAGAGTCACAGAACTTACCCTATGTTCTTTAGGTACACAGTGAGGGAATGCCAGAAAATTCCTGTAAGGTGTTGGTAAGAGGCCAACACTACTCAAAGCAGGCCAGTTTCCTAAGTAAAAAGGCTGTATTTAGAGTAAGATCACATTAATTCCAACAAGACTCTCAATTTAACTTTTATGCTGTTATATTATCTACAGTCCCAAGATCAAACTACTGACTTTTTCAACAAAAGCATGCCTAAGAACTGGAGGCTTCATGACCATCAGGCATAGACCAAGGCTCTGTGATGCCTCAGGCCTTTTCAGTGCTGTTCCTTGCTTGGTAAGTCCCTGCCAACACTTGTGTATGTTGTGAACTCACCCATATCCTTCAAGCTCCAGTTCAAGGCTATGTATTTCTCCGGTGAAGCCTTCCCTGACTCCCTCAGGTACAGCTTCTACCTACAACACCTTGAACCTTGAACATATACATCTTCCTTAGAACAAGTGTCTTACGGAATTATAAATTTTGGCCAGTGTGTCTGTCTCTCCATTACAGGTAGAGACCACATCCTTTGGTGATGATACTCCACTCACCACACAGAACTAGGTGTATAACATGCTGTTATTTACTGAAGGAACTAATAAATGGATGAACTCTTTCTTCTACCCTCTAGCAATTCCCGAAGTATCCATCTACATCAAGGAGAAGAAACATTCCCTATGCCCAGTCTTGAGAACTGCAGACAGATCCTTTAAGTGTAAGAAAAAATGATACCATCCATAAAAGGAACCTTGGTATAGTTTCACCAATGCAGCCTGAATGGCCCTTTAAAAACATAAGCCAGGTCTTGGGGCGCCTGGGTGGCTCAGTTGGTTAAGCGACTGCCTTCGGCTCAGGTCATGATCCTGGAGTCCCTGGATCGAGTCCCGCATTGGGCTCCCTGCTCGGCGAGGAGCCTGCTTCTCCCTCTAACCCTCCCCCCTCTCATGTACTCTCTCTCTCTCTTTCTCACTCTCTCAAATAAATAAATAAATCTTTAAAAAAAAAATAAGCCAGGTCTTATTTATTATTTTATTATCTGTCTGTTCCTGCTAAAATGTTAAGTTCCAGAAGGCAGAGTTAACTCCATTCACTGCTGAATCCAACCCCCCCCTCCCCCCACCCAGGACCTAAAAAGTACCTAGAGAAGGGGCTCTGTAAAAAAAATAAATAAATAAAATAAAATAAATTGTTGAACGAAGGAATGAATGAATGAACGAACTAACAAATGAACCTCTGAAGATAAAGTTCTGGGTGGGAGGACTAAGAGAAAGGAAAGAACTTGGAACAGATTCTGCACTGCTAAGCATGTTTACAAATTGCTTTATAATCACTAATTAGCTTTTCTAAACCACATCCCCTTGGATGCAGGCAGTACTATCCTCCCAAGTTTAAGATAAGGGAATTCAAACCCAAGGTCACACAGCAAATCAGCTTCAAGTTCAATGCTTAGCCCCTAGCTGGTAATAAGAACAAGATTAAAGATACTGCTGATCTGTAAAAGGTTGAAATATTAGAGGAAATAAAACAGCGGAAGGCATGGGACCAAGAACCATTTGCACATATTCTCAGCACCCTGCATCAAAAGAAAAACAGACTGTTCTGTCTGGAATCGTAAGTTCTCAGTGTGTGTACACTGCATTATTCAGTCATCAATTTCCACGGCCCTGAGAGGCAGACATTTGCAGGAAACAATGGGAGCTGCAGTCTCGCTCCTGAGTCTCAGGCCCAGCCTGTCAATCAGCAGTGACACCACTGTCACCGGGAGGACAGGGTGGCTGGGGCTCGCTCTCACCAGGGCCGGCATAAGCTCTTTACAGGGGATGGACGGGAAGGAGACGAGAGAGAGAGAGAGAGAGAGAGAGAGAGAAGAAAAGAAAGAAAGAAAGAAAGAAAGAAAGAAAGAAAGAAAGAAAGAAAGAAAGAGAGAAAGAAAGAGAGAAAGAAAGAAAGGAAGGTTAAATCAAACAATAGGATAACATTAAAAATAAATACATATAATCACAGTTTAATCACAGTATAATCATCTAGCAGCAAATATACTCAGTTATATTACAAATGAGACTCTAAATTATACCCCCCACATAAAGGAAAGTGGACAGATGGGTAAAGAGTCCTAATCTATTTCAGGTAAAATCAAAATTAAATTTGCTGAAAAATTATACTTGCTTTCCCAGCATTATTAGTCAATCCAAGAAGGGAGAGTAAAATATAAGTTTTGATGAAACCTAGAAATTAATTTCGGTTGGTCTTTTTCAATTTACTTTTTATTTAGCCTGGGAAATGAGACCAATCTCCTCTCTTCTGATTTAAAAATTATTTTCCACTAAAACCCACCAACACACTCAAAACTATGAGAAGGCCAGAGGCCACAGTGAGTCTGCACTGATAAATGGGGAATAAAGGAACCAAGAGCATCACAAAACAAGACAGCCCCCATCCTTAATCTTCCTCAAGCCTAGTCCACATTGCCAGCAAGTAGAAAGACATAGGGAAAGGTAACTAAGATGTCCATGGCACCGAAGTCTCCAAGGCCAGCCTTAAGTGTACAATCTTTGCTTCTCCAAATATCGAAGGTCTGACGCTGTGAGGTCATGCTCCCAAAATACTGAAAGTAAATATGAAAGCACACCTGAGCACATATTGAAATGGAGACAAGGAAAATCCAAAGTGGAGAATAAATTATACCCTGACCCTGCAGTTTAATCAACCACTCACTTAAACTCAACCCTAAGTAATGTCAGATGAAGCATTTTTAAACATTTAGCACAGGAGTTTCTTGTAGACCCCCAACAAACATTAACAATACTGAAAATGGTTTGCTAATAATTCATCTTCAAAGGAGCACAAAAAGTGATCCAAAGCTCGTTCTCTCCGTATTAACTTTTTCAAACCGCTTTACTGAGATGGAGTTTGTACAAAATATAAGTCATCCATTTTTTTTGAAGATTTTATTTATTTATTTGTCAGAGAGAGAGAATATAAGCAGGGGAAGCGGCAGGCAGAGGGAGAAGGAGACACCCTGCTCAGCGGGACCCGATCCCAGGATCCTGGGATCATGACCTGAGCCAAAGATAGATGCTTAACCAACTGAGCCACCCAGGTGCCCCAAAAGTTATCCATTTTTAAGTATACAGTTTGCTGAGTTTGGGTAAATGTATACAGTTGTATAACCCACCACAATAAAGAAATAGAACATCTGCATCACCCCAAAAAAGTTCCCTGGTGTCTATTTTGTAGTCAAGCCCCCTTCCTCCATCCCAGGCCCTAGGCAATCACTGATCTGTTTTCTGTCCCTGTAGTTTTGCCTTTTCTAGAATGTCACAGAAATAGAATCACACAATAGAAGCCTGTGTCTGGGTTCTTTCACTACACTTGACAGTTCTGAGACTACTCAGGCATGTTGCCGTGTGAATCAGGTGTTCATTCCTTTTTATTGCTGAGTAGTATTCCGTTTCTTCACATCACTTGTATGTTCTTCCTAGAAGCCCTAACAGGAGCCCTGTGCTAACACTCCAAATGCTATTTCTTCATTTTCCTTGAGTTTGTCCTCCAAAGAAATGAAAAACATGGCTTTGGCCAGTCACTTGACTCCTCTCGGGAGGGCCATGCTGGGCAAGTCAACAAGAATTTAAGCAAAGAGTTGGAAAGACTACGTAAGCTGAGGAAAAGAAGCCAGAATGAGAAGCCAAGCCGCTGATGAAATCTCTTATGTATAAAAGATTAGACCGACACTAAGTTGAGAAAGCTGTTCCCCCATTTATTGATCAGTATTTCTAGCACTATACCTGACAGATTGCCACCCATCCACTATGAGGGGTACACAAGTTACCCCCATGGTACTTGATGTTTCAGAATCTTCAGGTGTTTCACATGAATGAATTTTCAGATAACTGAAATTTATCTTATTAAAATAGCTGTTAAGTACTAATTAAGTACTAAAAAGGTACTAATTCCATGCCTTATTAAACAGAGTCTACCGAACATAATTAAACATTTACTTGATGATGCAGAATTATCATTACAAACAATCTGACTATCGTGCTGAGCTCTTAAATAGAGATGTTCTCAGGGCTTACCAGGTTTGGAAGACTAGTGTCCTCCTATTCTAAACAGCCCAAGACGATTGTCATTTTTAAATAGAAGTTTCCATCTTCTTCCAAAAATATTACCTGGCAGTCTTAATACTATTACTATGTTCTTGCTGCTAACCTACCAGTGTTTTCTCTTAAAAAATTAATCATAAAACCTTTCCATAATTCAGAAAAGTTTAGAGAATAAGTATTCCAAATACCCTCGACTTAGAAACTGGTCACAGTTGATCTTTCTTTCAGATCATTTTTCTTCTACTAGTTATTAATTTTTTACATTCTAAAAACAGTTTGGCTACATTCCAAGGCATTTGGAAAACAGAGAAAAGAAGTCACTCATCATCTACTATTTTAACAACCAGTCTTCACATTTTGGTAAATTTCCTGATTTTCTTTCTTCCTGTGCAACTGGGTTTCCCAAATATTTGGGAGGATACATATAATTTGGAATGCTACTTTTAGGACCACATCTTATCAAATGTGTTTCTTTAATTTGCCAAGTCACCACCATTTTCTGGAGGCTGCACCAGAGAGCAAGTGAACATACCAGCCGTAGAGCCAATCGCACCTCATCGTTACTCATTTAGGGTATTTCCAATTCCCTGCTACTGTAAGTCTAACTTCCCGACTTTTCATCTTCTCAGAAAGCATACCTGAGTATTATAGGACTTGAGAGTAACTCCTTGGTATCATCAAGGTGAAGTCTAAGAAACAGTTTCACTCATTAACTCATCCATTCACCTCTTCATTCTTTTAAAAACACTTACCAAGGCAAATGAATACTATCCCTGATTCCTGCCACCCTGGTCTTCATCAGTGGTGGAAGAACGGTCTCGGGACTGTTTGTGGGGCGCCTGGGTGGAGCAGTCGGTTAAGCACCCAACTCTTGATTTCGGCTCAGGTCCTGATCTCAGGGTCATGAGATCAAGCCCCATGTCGGGCTCTGTGCTTAGTGTGGAGTCTGCTGGAGAGTCTCTCTCTCCTTCTGCCCCTCCCACTTGTGCTCTCTCTTAAATAAATAAATAAATCTTAAAAAAAAAAAAGAACTGTTTGTGTCAATTGGCCATTTAAGTTCAATAGTAAAAGACTAGCTAATAACAATGCATCGTAAAACCTTCAGAAGGAAAGGGGAATGTTTCGTGGACCCTTTGGGGGGGTGTGTGTGTGTGTGTGTGCCTGTGTGTGTGTGTGGCAGTTTTAAGTTACTAGTTTTTAAAATCAGTACTTTTTAATGGAAACAACTTGACCAAAAATCAGTCATAGAATTTTGAGACCCATTAAAACAAAAGTTTAATGAGGAAAAAAAAACAACCACTTACTAAGTTCCTACTTGATGTTAGAGATCTTTTTTAATCTAAGTTAAAAAGAGTCAGACATGGTCCCTGCCCTCCCTAAGTTCACCAGCTGGCTGTGGGGACAAATTCGCTGCCCTGGAACAATCAGAGAGCAACAAAGGAATGGGGCTTGAGGCACAGATTTGCTGCTAAGCTGCACCGTACTGACGTACATGCATCCTGGAGTCTGTGGGAGGAAGACCTCCCTGGGCTAACGCAGTCAGAGCAGGGCAGGTGAGGGGCCTGAAGGACAGGTAAGGTTGTCCCATCCCCTCACACTGGCTTCATGTATATACTGTGCTGATGTTAATAAAAAGATGATATCCAAATCTTTTCTCCTCATCCACAGTCACGCGTCGCAAAAATGGTAACTTTTTCTTTCCTGGCCTTAATCACCATTTGTGGTGAAGGAATCAAGACCTTTCTGGTGGAAATTAGGGAGCATTCACACACGAGCTGGGCTGTGTTGCCTAAGAACAGCCTCCTCGCCCCAGCTCACGCTCTCCTATTTTAGCCACCTGAACCAGACCACCATATCCCCTTTCTTGCTCTGTCAACAAATGTATGAAAAGCCTCCTTTTTTTTCTTAAAAATGCCTCTTCAGACTGGAGATAGTGCCAAAGAGGTGTGCCACCAGGGTCAGGAAAAATGTCCATGGAGAAAGGAAGGGCAGTCGTTCATCTATTTTTTTTCTCTGAAGGTCCAATGCGAACAGGCTGGCTCCAGGGTCCCCACCCCACCCAAGTCTCTCAGACACACAGGGCCTTGTCTCTGTGGTCTATGGCAAGCCCTCCTTGGCATGCCTCTCTCATCGGAGGATTTCTCAGTGTAAGAAATTGGGAGAAGAATCTAGTTGGTAAGAGTGGAAATAAAGAAGTAAGGGGAAAGCCCGAACCTGTGGGTTCAAATAAATTCCTAGACAAGTGACACATTTTTCTTCCATCTGAATCCGTGGGAAAGAAAAAGTTCACTTATCTTTCAACCTGGGATTTGTCTCAACAAATGTATTTGCTGAAGCATCCGGTATGATGATAAGTTAAATAATGACTGGATAATTCACTTGTTCCTAACAGTCGTCTCGTTTTCTTCACACTGTCCATTTTCTTCTTTCCCTCTCTTCCCCACACGTTCCTCCTCTGGTGAAAGAAACACACCGTAGAAATCTGGATGCTGCCTGGGAAAGCACCTTCTGGTGGCACTCTCAGCAGCAACACCAGAGCAAACAGAGCACCCACGCGGTCTCAAGAGACCCTGCGCGGGGGGTTGGGCCACCTCTGTGCCCTTGCCAGGAGCCTGCAAGGAATGTTCCCTGGCTCCTTCGGGAAAGGTCTTCAGCTTCCTCAAGGAACATGTAGACTCTTCCAGAAAGCAGTCAAAGAATTGAGTAAGCAGAATGAGTGTTACACAAAGGGGAGATGATCACTCTGCCTGGTGGAACGGCAGGTCTGGAAACTGTAGAGGGTGATGCCTGAAGGGACCCGAACAGATTTCCATCCTGTCAAAGGGTGGACGAGCACCCCGGGAAGAGCAAGCGAGGTGAGCAGATAGTCAGGCACAGCTGAGGAACTGCCAACAATCTGGCACAGCTGGCCTGCAAGAGTGGCTCCCAGACTTGGATTTCACAAAGCAGGACTTAAAGACAAGTCGGGACAGGTGGGTGGCTCAGTCGGTTAAGCATCTGCCTTTGGCTCAGGTCATGATCACGGAATCCCAGGGTCGAGTCCTGCATAGGGCTCCCTGCTCAACGGGGAGCCTGCATCTCCCTCTCCCTCTGCCTGCCTCTCTCTTTCTCTCACTCTCTCTGACAAATAAATAAAATCTTAAAAAAAAAAAAAAGACAAGTAATATGCCAAAGAAGAGTCCAGAAAGAAAGTTACCTACTCTTTTTTTTTTTTTAAAGATTTTATTTATTTATTTGACAGAGAGAGACACAGCGAGAGAGGGAACACGAGCAGGGGGAGTGGGAGAGGGAGAAGCAGGCTTCCTGCTGAGCAGGGAACCCGATGCGGGGCTCGATCCCAGGACCCTGGGATCACGACCTGAGCTGAAGGCAGACGCTTAACGACTGAGCCACCCAGGCGCCCCGAAAGTTACCTACTCTTATCATCATTTCATAAAAGAAACAAAGGTTAGTGCCCACTCTCACCAAAGGACATCATCTCAGAATAGAGAATGCAAATGACACATTTAACTTGAAGAGACAGTGTCTCTGTATTTTTTTTTTTTTTTTCTCATTTTGCTGCAGACCAGTGGAAATGGGTGTCATGAGCTGGCTCAGGTCTGCACACTTGGGTGACATTACTACGGAGCTCAGGATGGGCTTTCCCTCTCCTCAGAGGCAAATAAGCTTTCTCAAGTTTCAGTGTGAAAAGAGATCAGGAGGCGCCTGGGTAGGGTCGCAAAGGAGGCTGGTGTGGCCGTTAAGGGCACACGCTTCTCTTGCCACAGGCCCCCTGCCATGGCCTGGTGTGTGAGGTATACTCATAAGCTATTTTAAGTCACACTGCATAGATTCGATATAAGGGGGCACTAAAAAGCTCGTGTACAAAGAATTTGTACTAGAAGTAAAAAATGTTTAAGTTGTAAGGTTAATGGAAAAAGCATGATATAAATTACACATGATTTTTTTTAAAGATTTTATTTGACAGAGAGAGAGAGACACAGCGAGAGACGGAACACAAACAGGGAGAGTGGGAGAGGGAGAAGCAGGCCTCCCGCTGAGCAGGGAGCCCGATGCGGGGCTCGATCCTGGGACCCTGGGATCATGACCTGAGCTGAAGGCAGACGCTTAATGACTGAGCCACCCAGGTGCCCCTAAATTACACATAATAATTTAACGAATCGTGTAAACAAATAAAGACTGAAAGGAAATACTTCCAAATGTTAACAGCCAGAGCCCCGGGAGGGGACATTATGAATGTGCTTTTTTTGTGTCTTCTAAATTTTCTATAATTTATGTTCATATTTTTCTGTATCTTCCTCATTTTCTACAATACTTTTAAAACGTGAGGATGAAATATTTGTTTTACAAGTTTGAGGGTCAAAACTTAATTTTTTAGAAACCCTGCATTTTGAAATTGTTATAAATTTGTCACAATTCAGTAAAGGTTTCACAATAGTACTCGTTACCAGTAAAAAACAAAACAAAGAATTGCAGCTCACATTGACATATACTTACTAATTATTTTACTTTCTGTTTTAGAATATCTATCACATTATCATTTAACTCACTGATTTCCCAAAACAAACGAGCAGGTTCATGTCTTCATGAAGTTTCATTCTGACATGAAGTAGGAGTTTCAATTTGACTTATTTCATCACGTAGAGGTGAAATCTAGCCAGATCTGTTGATTAATCAGATGTTCTCTTCCATTTACACACAAAAAGGCTACAGGTCAGCTAATGATAAATAGGCTCAAAGGAAATGAGTTAGCTTTGATGAATTCACGACAGAGTTGTCAAACCTCTTCTGTGTAGGATTTTCCCCACCCTTGACCACATCTCTCCAACAATTTTACTAAGATTCATCTAGATACCTAAAATTCTATATTTAACATAAAGTCCCAAAAGTAGAAACCCCCAAATGGCTTGCTTTACTACTCATGAAACCTTGAGTCTAGTTCCTGGTATAAGCTGACCCTCTACCCACTGATAACCCATCCACTGGTTACCCACTATACTAACCACCTGTTAGCACCCTTTTCTCTCCCAAGTGTCACTGCTAACTCTTATTAAATGCTTACTCTATGCAAGACATTGTATTAGTTTCTTCTACCTCCAACTGACTCAGAGAGAGGGGGGAAAAAATCAAAGGTCACGTAAGTAAAATAAACCTTGATTTAGTCTTCCTTTATAAAAGAGAGAGATAAAAATAAGTTCTACTCGGGAAATAGAAGAATAACAAGAGTAATGTGGCAAGTTAATGAAGAACAATAGTTGGGGGAGCAATGACTGGAGAAGGAGTTACAGATATGGGAAAAGGATTTGAAAGGTCAAAGGTGTGAACAGGGGAGACCTTAAGAAAAATGACACTGAGGAAGCACAAAAAAGATACACAGATAAACAAATACAGATACACAAAGATGACTCAAATAAAAAGTTCTTCAGTACTATTATGACAATGTTTTTTTTTTTAAGATTTTATTTATTTATTCATGAGAGACAGAGCGAGAGAGAAAGGCAGAAGGAGAAGCAGGCTCCCAAGGAGCAGGGAGCCCGATGCGGGACTCGATCCCAGGACCCTGGGATCATGACCCAAGCCGAAGGCAGACGCTTAACCATCTGAGCCACCCAGGCGCCCCATGACAATGTTTTTTAAACCTGGGTAAATCTGTGTTGCGTTTTCACAACCAAAGGCACATAGCAGGAGAGGTAGTTCTGGGCAGAATTTTTAAAATTTGTATCATATAAAGGTTTGTTGGGCTATGGCTAATTTCCAACTTCCAGAGGCCAATTTCCAGGTTATGACAATTTTCCCTTTGATTCAGAAGCAAAGACAGAGAAAAAAGCTTGGGCAGAGAACCACCTGGGATTGTCTCCAACCAAATGACACAGCCTGGGATTGCCCAGCCAGCAGTCCCGCCCCCACTCCCCAGTGTAACAAAAGAGAAGGAAAACCAACCTACTGCACAAGCCTTAGCTCCCCTTCTCCACTTCCCTCTCCCACGTTCCCCGAGTCCCACATAGCACTAGTCCCTGGAAGCCAACTGCAGCCTGCTCTTCCCACACCCCGTGCCTTTGCGCACACACAGTCTGCTCTTCACCTTCAGACCTCCCTCTTCCTTCTAGACCTTGTTCAAAGGTCACCCTTAAGTTTGGCCTTCTTCCAGTGACCACCCTCACCTGTGCTCCAGCCCCTTCCACTCACCTCCACTGTAGCCCTGTGAGCAGTGTGGGGCCACCAGTATCCCCCAAAGAGACCTTGGTATGCTCATCTTTGAGCATAGTTCCCAAAACAGTATTGGCCAGGAAATGGCCTCTTAGAAAATGTTTGCTGGAAAAAAAAAAAAAAAATTCGTTCTGTAAATGAATTAAGCCTAGACTAAAAGCATCATTTTTACACTAAAAAAAAAAGAACAAAAAAAGTAACAAGTTTTTTAGTTTCTCTTCCTAAACTCTACATTCAGATCATGATCTAAAAAAGATAGAAAAAAGAAAGAAAGAAATGATTTAATTTTTCTGTTGGAGAAATTTTCATTATTAATATCCAGATTGTAGCTTTTTTTCAATCATAATAAAAGGCAAGGGCGGAAGGAAGGAAGGAAGGAAGGAAGGAAGGAAGGTAGGAAGGAAGGAAGGAAGGAAGGAAGGAAGGAAGGAAGGAAGGAAGGAAGGAAGGAAGGAAGGAAGATTGGTCAATTCTAGATGAAGATACCAGGAGATTCTAAGGCAAACCTGGGCCATCATAATCTCCATGCTGTCCCTGTCTTTACCCGCCAAAGCCACACTGAACAAATCAATTGCCTCTTCTGACAGGTCTCCTCATATGTGGAGCTCTTCACCAAGCTAAGCATTATGACCATACACTCTTCCTCATTCAAGGTTTCCAGAGCCTTCATTTTTTGACAGCCCTTCTCTAGAGACCTATTTCACTAAATGTGACAACCAGAATTGATGTGGTCTAGCAATGACCATGGTGGGGTGACCACTCACCATAGCCAGGATGTGATACCTCTATTAAGTCGGCTTTTGGAGGTCTGCAACAATGTGGGCTCAAGCTGAATTTTTGAGGAAGTGAAAGCCCAGAACTGTTGTTGCACAGCATAGATCCTCTCCTCCCCCCACCCCCACACTCACCTTACCTTATATTTCCCCTGGAATAATCAATGTGAGAATCCAGAAGAAATCCCCATCAAAAGTCTACTATGAAAAATCCAAGGAGAACATTGGGAAATGCTGAGAATTCTGAGCATCTGGTCCTTTCATAATGGGATAAAGGAAGTCTATGAATGACAGCCCCTAACACAGCGTTCCAAGGTTTGGTGGACTGTTGTCCTGCTTAACTTCCCTCCACTCAGGAGGATATCTGGCTAGTATAAGGGAGAATCTGCAAAGCACAGATGAGTTTTTGCTATAATCCCACAATGAGAGCTGTCTAACAACAGAATGGACCAGAATGGACCTGATAATTAATGTGCCCTTAATCATCACAATGTTTAGGGGCGACTGGCTGGCTCAGTCAGAGGAGCATGTGACTCTTGATCTTAGGGTTTCAAGTTTGAGCCCCATGTTGTGTGTAGAGATTACTTAAAAATAAAATCTTAAAAAACATCATCACAATGTTTAAGCACAGCAGTAGGCCATTTGTCAGGATTCTTACAGAAGAAATCTTGTGGGGGGTTGCTGGATGAGTTTGAGACCTCCAATGACCCTTCCAGTACTTAAAATTTGATTAATTATAGAGCCTCTTTAAGATCTTTGAGCAAACTTAACTCATTTCCAATATTCTGGTGCCCTGGAGTAAGTGCAGGACTCAAACATTCACTCAACAATCAACCAACTACCCAAACCACATTTACTAAGTATCTCCCAGATGCCTGTCGTTGTCTATACAGGTGAAAATGAATCCTGTTCACTATCCTATCCAATTGCATCCTTTACTATTCTGCTTGTACCTTATTAATTTATCACTGAGCCACTTTAGGATGTTGATGACAATATTAAACCATTATTTAGGACATGCCATTCCCACCTATCATTTATTAATTATGGTACTTAATAATTTCCCAACCTCAAAATTTCTGTAACTCCAATGACTACAAATATATTCAGTTTCTTACTAAGGTAAAGCCTACATACTGAAATAAAAAATTGTGTTCCTATGATAGAAAAGAATGGCCTTTTCTCCCCAAAGGAAATTATATTCAAAATAGACAAAACATACTAGGGAGAACAAGAGCCAAAACATTAAAAAAAGAAAGAGCTTAGAAGCAGATACAGTAATCTATTTGCAACTGCTATCTGCCCTTGTTCAAGAAAACTAAAAATAAAATTGGCCTGTGGTTTACTAAATTTGGTTGCAAGTGCTTTTCCCACCAAACCACTCGGCAATCACATCAATCACTAATAAAAATGACTGGGAGGGGGACAGAAAAGAGGCTATAGTAAAAATACACTGCATATTTCTGGAATGGATGATGAAACAGAATCACTTCTTGTTTCAACTATTTTAGCACCTTCTCATTTTACTCAATTTCAGGCCCATTAAAGGGACCGGGCAGTTGGGCAGAATAACAGGAGAACTCATTTTGAGAGAAGATTAAAACCCGCCCCAGTAAAAAACTGTCTTCAGTTACTGTACACATCAGTCAAACCAAATAATTCACTGTGGGTTTAACTCATTCTGTAGGACTCCGGAATAATGTATCACTCTTCTGAGAGAGGTGCAAGTCCATTAATTACCAAAATAAGCTGCCAGAGTCATACGGTCTTCATTCTTCCTCTATACAGTGTGTTTTAGTTTTGAGGCAAGAGGAGAAATTCAGATGGGAAATGAGCAATTTGGGAACCTCTTACAGTTCTTTGGCCCGGAGTAAGTAATCCTTTCTTCCTCTTTCAGAGTCAATCAGCAAAAGTTCTGAACACAGAAAGCAGGGCTTGGTCCCTCATGGCCACGCAGCAAGGAGAACCTCTAGCCAAATCCCGAATTATCACACTAAGAAATGACCCGGGCAAAGTAAACCAAGAGAAACAACCACATCCAGGTTGTGATCACCTCAAATGTATTGTGTGCATGTGTGCTTGTGTGTGTAACCACAGAACTATAAACACAAGCACCACTTTTGGAGGTTGTTCTACATGGGCCCTAGAGCCCAGCTACCTGGGTTCAAATTCTCACCCTGCCACTTATTGGGTAGAAGACCTTGTGCACAGTAACTTTTGCGATGCCTCAGCTTTTCTCTGTGACCAGTCAAGATACCTACCCCATACGGTGGCTGGGAGGTTACACAGGCTAACACAGGTAACATCCAAAGTACAGTACCTAATACATACAGATGTACCCTTGATAGTACAGTATTCGTTCAACCCAAATTGTCACTTGCTCTAGCACACTGGCGTTCTGTGGCTGCCAAGAGCTATGCAACCATATGCTTAAATACCAAATCGCCTAAATTGTTCAGCCACGGCCATTACTCCTTCACCAAGTACTGCTTGTGAAAGGTTCTCTTGGCCCTGTTTCCTTTTTCAGGCATCAAGCGTCTGTTTTCCTCCAAATCTGCAAGTCACTGGGTCAAGGCTGTCAAGGCCCCTTTTCACACAGAGCAATCAGTCAAAGACTGAGAACGCTCTGTGCGGTGGTGGTGGTGGTCGCCTGGCCAATTTCACGGGGAGTCACTTCGTGGCTTTGGCAGAGTCTGCCACTGTCTGCTGGAATAAATCTGGAGCCATAATATGATTTGTCTATTTTGACTTGTGTACATTTTCTGAGTACAAGAGACTATTGATAAGGCATCTAAGTAAGAGGAAAAAATGTTTGTTGATTCTCCTGACAGCACAAAATGTTCATTCAGTGAAGGGAGGGAGGCCATTTGCTCATTATAATTATGGATTAAGGCTATATCTTCTATAGCCGTGGTTCCCAAATGCTAAAACACAAATTGCTGGGTCCCACCCCCATAGTTTCTGCTCTAGTAGGTCTGGCGCAAGGGGATTCGGTGCTGAAAATTCGCAATTCTAGTACAGTCCCAGTAGACACTGATACTGCTGGTCTGGGGATCACACTTTGAGAACCACTGCATCATAGGTAGGAGTACCTCCCTAGCTGTAAGAAAGTTCAGTTCAGATCCCAGGCCAAAGCACACTACCAAGCAAAGAAGGAGTTATCATTCTCATCAGGTATTTGTTGAATGAATGCACAAGTGAACAAGCACGTGAGGAAGTCCTCCTCCATCAAGACATTTCCCGCATTTGTTTATATCAAAGCTACTGAACATGATATATAAATCAAGATGGCCTTCAATATCTTTCAACCAACCACAGTGGATTTTTTTTTTTTTAAGATTTTTTTATTTATTCATTCGAGACACAGAGATACAGAGAGAGAGAGAGAGCATGAGCAGGGAGAGAAGCAGAGGGAGAGGGAGAAGCAGACTCCCCGCTGAGCAGGGAGCCCGATGCGGGGCTCGATCCCAGGACCCTAGGATCATGACCTGAGCCGAAAGCAGACGCTTAACCATCTGAGCCACCCAGGCGCCCCCAACCACAGTGGATTTTAAACAGGAAAAAAAGATTATAGCACACACACAAATCCTGTGATGATCTGCTAAATGTACCCCAACATCTATACTCTCTTTGCTCTTAACAATCGAAACTCCAGAGCTGTCACTGGGCAAATGGTTGTCCGTTTGCAAACTACGTTTCCCCACCTCCCTGCAGCGAGTGTACCCAATGATGACAAGTCCCTCTCTCCCTAGGCTGAAGAGTAGACAAGGCGAGAGGAGGCCAGCCTCAACCTAGACTCTAGGACCGTACTCTAAAGCAAAGGTGGGCAAACTTCTGTAAAGGGTTGGACAGCACATTTTCTGGCTTTGCGGGCCATATGGTCTCTGTCGCAACTATTCAACTCTGCCATTGTAGCACAAACGCAACCACAAACAAGATGAAAATAAATGAGTATGGCTGTGTTCCAATAAAACTTTATTTATGGACATAAAATTTGAGTTGCATATAATTTTCACATGTTAGAAAACGTTTTTTCCAACCATTTAAAAATGCAAAAACCATTCTTAGTATGTGAGCCACACAA
The DNA here is from genome assembly GCF_029215605.1 of Mirounga angustirostris. Lineage (NCBI taxonomy): Eukaryota > Metazoa > Chordata > Mammalia > Carnivora > Phocidae > Mirounga > Mirounga angustirostris. The sequence continues at coordinate 47,493,925 of NW_026991720.1, read as the reverse complement.
AAACAGAGCACAGGCCAAATTTGGCCCATGGGCCATAATTTACCAACCATGCCCAAGAGGATGATGGAGCAACAGCAGAGAAGGAAGCTATCCTCAAAGAGCCTCATGGAGTAGAGGTATTATCCACCCAAACCACAGTCTACTTCTGTTAACACAGAAAGAAGCTTCTACCCCCTTTGAGCAATGGCATTTCAGGGTCCCTGTTAAGAAAGCTTAGCGTGTAACTCTAAACCACGCAGCTTCATATATAAAATCACATTTTGGTGTGAGATAGTCTGAGATATTAGGACTGCTGAAAATGAACAAAAAGTTAAAGAAATGGAAGAGTCCTTTTTTTTGAAATCCCTGATGTAAGCTTCAATTCCGTGTTTCTTGCTAACCTTCTAAGGCGGCAGAACGAACAGGGGTCAACATGGATCTTGATGGCTGCAAAAGAGACTGCCCGATGTCTACTCTCTCATTACTTCGTAACTGAACCCTGGACCATGGATCCTGCAGAAGGATCCCACTTCTTAGCCTCCCCAAGCTTAGATGGGAGTGGGAACCCTGGGCCTAGGAGAAAGGCCACAATGAACATGTGTGCACGTGTGTGCGCGTGCACACACACACACACACACATTTCCTAACACTGCCCAGGCCTCTCCCCAAAACCATAGCTCATGAGGGACCAAGAGGAGGTAAATAGGCAAACAAGCCTCTCCGGCCCATCCAGGTCAATAGGCTACCTCCCACTGTTGGCCAGTGTAATGTAGGCATAGCATAGGGCTTCCCAGAAAGCCCTTTTGGCCTTCCTCTAAGCCTGGAAATCAGGGAGCCTTAACTAAGAGCTCTGGGACCATGAGGTAAAGACAAAGAGAATGGTAGGAATCTCAGCTGGCATGAACATCCTGGGTCACTGCAGAAGAGCAACAGGCTAAATCCAGAATTCTTTTACCTAAGCTACTGTGGTCAGGTGGCCCCAAATTAGACCCTATTTGCACAACTAAATAAAGATAAGAGCCACATCAATACAGTGCACAACTCCGAGACAGAGAATTCTCAGCTCTAAAGGAGCAACAATCACAGGATCAAGATGATGTCTTGTAGGGGATTCTGGGAAAGCCGGTTTTGCTTGCAGGTCCCCTCACCATTGGTTTACTCCGATCCTATTATACCTCCCAGTTGGTCCTCTGTACATGCGGCCCTACCACTGATTGCAGCTCAGCATTCAGTCTGACATGGACTCGGAGTCAGGCCTAGTGACGTCGAGCATTCAAAGCGATGTCAGGGAACCTGGCTCCTCATTTTGGCTCTCCACTAATGGCTGACAGCCAGTCAGTTGGTCAGAGCATCTCAGTGTACCAACCTGGGCTCTGGGCCCAGGAAACAACAGTGCATTGACTGAGTCTCTGCTTCAGGGAGCTCACATCCTGATGAGGGAGACAGAGAATAGATGAACAAATACATAAGTAATAGGATTCCAATAGAGGCCATGCCTAGGTAGAGTATAATTGGGTAACGTGCTAGCATGAGGAGGGAGCGCAGGCTGCTCGGTTGGCTGAGGTAGAGGGGAAGCCTCTGAGCAGATGATACCTGAAAGATAAGGAGCCCATCAAGGGTGGCGGGCAGGGGTGGGGGTGGTGAGCCTTGGGAGCCCATGTCACCCGTCCCAATGTATACAGAGCCTGTTATCCTGGATACTGCATGCAAACTAGAGTCTAGTGGGCCAGACTTCACTCCTAAGGCCTAAACAGTTTTTATAATTTTTACCCAATTTTTAGCCCTGATATTCCTCATCCATAAAAACATACATAATTATACTGGGGATTTAAAAGTTCTTTTCCCTTAGACTGTGATCTTTTAAAAGCAGCTACTTCAGTTTTGTTCATAAGAGCAAAAAGAACTTAACAGAGATGGATGATACTGCCCCCAAGGTGGTGAAAACTGGGGTGGGGCAGTGGAATCCCTTTCTCTCTTTATACACAAAGCACAGGTATGTATACAGCCCAAAACCTCCCAGTACATCTGTAGTATGAAAATTTCCATGGGTGGAGGACGGATAGGAAACAATGTCTACAACAGTTCCTGGGGAGGGGCTTAATGAATAAGGGGTTGAGAAACACTGATTTACATAAATACCTCATCTAAAATGTAAGAGACTGAACCCCCACTGTCATTCTCTATCCCCTCATTCTTTTTTTTTTTTTTTAAGATTTTATTTATTTACTCAACAGAGAGACAGAGAGAGAGCACAAGTAGGCAGAGCAGCAGGCAGAGGGAGCAGCAGGCTCCCCGCGGAGCAGAAACTGATGCGGGGCTCGATCCCAGGACGCTGAGATCATGACCTGAGCCGAAGGCAGTCGCTTAACCGACTGAGCCAGCCAGGTGCCCCCTATGCCCTCGTGCTGCTTTACTGTCCTTTCCAGCGTACAGGACACATTTTGTTGCTGCTGCTTATCTGGGTCCTCATCTAGAACGCAGGCTCCACGAGAGTCGAGGCTGTGTGCCCCGCTGTGTGTGCAGCACGTGGGTCAGCGCAGGTGCACTGGCTGAGCGAGAGGAGGCTGTTGGCTTATGTGTCCTCAAAGGCTCCTCCTGCTGTCAAGTTCCGTGATTCTAAGATGCCCTTCATAGCACTGTCAGCCACAAAGCATCATTTTTGATCCATCCCAGGAGGCCATTCCTTGCATACCAAAAGCATCTCATGAGAAGGTGGCCTCCTTTATGCCCACCCCCCCCCCCCCAGGACCAGCTGTGTTTTAGGAAGTCTTTCGTGTATTTATCAAAGCAGCTCCACGGTCAGAAACTCCAGTGTAACGGAACCTCATGCTGTATCAGGTGGTGAGGAGCAGACTACAGGATTTCGGAAATTATCAACAAGATACGGACCTTTCTGACTCACACTCGGCTTCTGTCAAGAGGGAGGGAGTATCGCTTCTTGGCCTTTTGGCTAAGATCAAGTGAAGAGGGAGGTACTGAGCTGTTTAGGAGTCTTCCTTGGAGAAGAGAAATTCTTGAGCTGTCTGTATGCGGCAAGAGGCATGAACCACAGCATCTTTAGACCTAAAGGGAACCTCAGAAAGCATCCATTCCCACTGTCGTGTCGCTCTAGATCTCAAAGCCCAAGTTTGAACTCCGGTTGCTTTCAGTGAGTGACAGAGGGCAATTATCTAACTACGCGGTAGCTCATCTCTTCCATCTGTGAACTGGGAATAGTAATGGGTGTGCCCTATAGGTGAATTAATTTGTGTGAAGGACTCAGAACCATAGTAACGCCTAGTACACTAGGCACTCAACGTATATTAGCCACTGTCACTGTAACTGGCATTTTGGTTTTCACTGCTTTTAAATTTGAAAAATCTTTTAATCTAAGAAAAGAACACCCCAAGTCTCTGTATGAAGGGGATTAAAATTACTATGTAGTTCTATAGAAATCCTAGAGCCCCAAGAAGCACTCCTGGAAAACCAGTGATTAAGCTCCATACAAATATTTTACTCCCCAAGAAATGGAGACTCAAGGTTGATGTCAAAGTCACACTAGAACTCCAGTCTCAACTACTGACCCCTCTTGTGCCATGTTCCCAGGTGCTCCTCATTATCAAGGAAGTACAGAACATGTGTGCTAATGGGGCTTTACCGCTGTCATAGGAATGAGGGGTCATGGGTGACATGCAGAAACAGAATGCAGAAAGCAGTGCGCTTGACCTTCACAGAGAATCGTGAAGTTCACCATGGCCCGTGTACAAAGCAGAAAGTCCTGTGGAATCCCTAACAGAGGGTAATACTTCCAGAGAACCCACTGCTTTTCCCAATAGCCTTGGCTAGCGACTAGCCAGAATCAGAAGCAGTCTATAGCTATCCTTTATTCCTAAGGACCCCACCATTCCCAGGGCAGTATGGTGAAGGCTTTGGAGTTAAGCAGGCCTGGCTGCGTAATCTAGACAGTTACTTACCCTCCTTAAGGTTCAGTGTCTTGACCTACAACTACAGATAACAATAGCACCTCCCTCACGGCCTTCCTGAGAGAGTCAAATGAGAGAATACATTCAATTGTGTTTCACAGTCCTTAGGTGGACTCAGTAGTCCTATAGTTGGAGCTCAATATATTGTAAATCCTATTATTATTATAACCACCCACTCTTTCCCCATTTGACTACTAGAATATATATTAGCTAATCAAGAAAAGCAAAATTCTCAAAAACAAACTTACTTGTCCATCCAGGGTGGGAACCTGTCAGCTGTCCACCCAAATCAGGCCCGCCCATACTCCACGGTAAAAAATTCTGATTAGGCCTCACTGGGGGCTACATGTGGCAGGGCCTCTGCAGCTACAAGTGGCCAAGCAATGAGGTTCTCACCGATGCAACAGGGTGGGATGACAGGTTACCCCTGAAGGCCTTGGCCACAGCACATTGCATGTGCAATCCTCCACATTCTTTACCTTTCTCCCAAAATGAATACAAAGTTTCAACCTCAGGGAAGGACCCTAGGGAACGCAGCTTGTACCATATAGAAGAAGAGTAGACTTTGGGAGAACAGACATTAGATGGAATGACATGGAGCTGAGTAGCCTGCCTCACTACCCTGGATCCTTATGGGCAAGAGAAATTTCCTGGACCTTTCATCTATGTAATGTTGGGCCTGTTTGTTATGATAGCTGAGTCTTTTATCCTGGTATATCCACTCCTTGGGAGAAATGACTGAGCTGAAAATTTATAATACTTTTGAACAAGCTGATGATAAAAATCACAGACACAATCTGAGAGCCAACTCACGGGTTAGGACAGGAGTTAGACTATGAGAACAAAATATTTTTTATATGCCCTTTAAGTCTTGTAGATACACCATGAAGATCAGCCTGCATACTGTTTTCAACTCCTCTGATACAACAAAGGCATAGCTTCCTTGAGTGTGTAGAAAGTGTCTGATTAAAGGCAAAGCATGGAACTAACTCAAAGATTTTAAATTCCTACGGCTTCAAAAGTCTGTATTTCCAGGCAAAATGTGAAAGTGGGGAAAAAAAATGACTAACTCTGTTTTTAGGAATAATCTAATCTGGTCCTTGGAGCTGAAGGCTTCACGGTAGAGGATACTTGTCTGGATACAATTCAGTGGATATCAGTTTACGTTCCTACATCATAAACTTGGTGCTATATTGCATAATGGGGACACAGAGATGAAACACAGAGCCATGAATCATGCCTTTTGGAGGCTCCCAATCTAGTGAGGAGACACAGACATACTGAAAGAACAATAACAGAACACTGTCTGTAGTACCTGTTACACCACATAATAATAAAGCATTATAGCATCAGCTCATTATTTATTAAATGTTTCACATGTGCCAGACATACTAGGGCTCAGCACTTACTTAACCCTCATAACAGCCCTGTATTGTGGACATCACATTTCTCATTTTGTAAAGGAGAAAATTATACTTTAGTAAGTTGCCCAAAGTCACAGAGCAGCCCACCCAGAACCTGGGGTGTGTGATCCCAGTGACCGCTCCCTCAGCCACCAGAAGGTGTGACGTAGAATGGAGGGAAAGGAGGTTTTAGACTGGCAGGTCAGCCCTGTCCCATCCTCTGGGATGCTGGCTCAGAACTGGGGGAAGAGAAGGGTCGTAAGATTCTGCCCATAAGGCAGTCCCAGAGCTTCTCTGAAGCTCTCTGTGCTGGAAAAGGGCATCACAGTTAGGGTACCCAACCTTCTCAGCCTTGTCAACAGGTCAGGAACTTAGAAGACAGGCATATGAGGCTACCCAAATTAAAGTCTTTGGATTCTTTCTTTCTTTCTTTTTTTTTTTTTTTAGAGACAGAGGGAGAGGGACAGAGAGAATCTTAAGCAGGCTCCACGCACAGCACAGAGCCCCACACAAGGCTCAATCTCATGGTCCTGAGATCATCACCTGAGCCGAAACCAAGAGTTGGACACTTAACCAACTGAGCCACCCAGGCACCCTGAAGTCTTTGAATTCTTACATAACCTCAGAATGGAAAAAGTTCATCCCTAACCAGAGAAGGCGATTCCCCTCTTTTTTGTGACTAAGGAGAAATAATTTTAACTGCTTTTGCTTTTTTTTTAAATTTCTTTTAAAAAAATTTTTTTAAGTAGGCTCCACACCCAATGTGGGGCTTGAACTTACAACCCTGAGATTAAGAGTCACATGCTCTATCAACTGAGCCAGCCAGGTGCCCCTACTTCTACTTTAAGTCTTAATTTCCCTGTGTGAAACACTTCTTCATTCCTTATTGGGGAGTCCCAATGTATGCCTCGCACATTCTCTAGGAAGGTGTAGGGACAGCAATCTCATGTTTACACAGTATTATAATCATTTTAGGGGAAATTTATATTTCTGTATTAAATTTCAAATCCTTTTGGACTTTTTCTATTTCTATTAAACAGTATCTGTGATAATGGCTTACTGTCTGCTCACATCTCTCTGCCTCCCTTGCTCTATCAATTCTGTGCTTGGCCACATGACTTGATGTGGCTAAAGGAACGGTACGGCCATGACATGAATAGAGGCCTTTAAATGAGCTTCCATGGTGTGGTGCAGCATTTGTGCTCCGTGGTCTGCCAGGAGAAAAGCATGCCCCTAGTAGCTGTTGGCCCTTCAGCCTGGTCCCAAAATGAACACATGTCCACTGACTTGTGCCAGCCTGCATAGGATCAGTTGACCGGCAGCCTGAAGCAGAGCCGCCCAGCTGAATCACCCTGCAGACCAGTGAGCATAGGAGTAATTGCTTACTGTTGAGAGCCAGTGAGTTTTGGGCTATATTACTGTGGCAGTAGCTGACTAATGGCATCATCATTTTACATCAACTGGAAAGGCTAAATTACAGGTACAAATCTATGTATTTCTGGGTAAAGCATACTGTGTGATTATTCCCTTGGACTGTACAGGCATCCTGTCACCCAAAACACACCATTTCTCAATTACTTGAAAAAAGATTCTGGCAGGTTAGAATGTAGAGAACAGGGGCGCCTGGGTGGCTCAGTCGGTTAAGTGTCTGCCTTCAGCTCAGGTCATGATCTCGGGGTCCTGGGATGGAGCCCCGTGTCTGGCTCCCTGATCAGCGGGGAGCCCGCTTCTCCCTCTCCCTCTGCCCTCCCCTCTGCTCATGCTCTCTCTCTCTCTCTCTCTCAAATAAATAAATAAAATCTTAAAAAAAAAATGTAGAGAACAGGTTCATATACCCTCAATAAATACAAAAGCTCATTTTGACAGGGAAATGTTTATGCTAATGTCTCCCCATATGATACAGATGTGGAAGAGAAACCAGGATCTATTTTTCATGGAAGAGATACATAAAATACTAAAATTTCAGAATAAAAAGGGTACTGATGGTGAAATAGTATCTTTAGGCTCATGGTCCCTATAATCTCCCTCAGTAATTTTTCTGTCCTTCTGTCAATATGTTTTAGGTTACTACTGCCAAGACCATTCTCTCCTCTCTTCTCCCCACAGCCTACCCCCGCCCCCGGTTCTGCCAATACTCCCATCACTAAAGTCTAGCAAGATTTCAAGAAGCTCCTAAAAGAATTTTTTAAAGAAATCCATAGGTCACAGGTTAGGACAGGAACCAAACATTATTGTTTAATGCATCATGATTATTGATAATCCTTGTTTTACTCCACTCCAAAATAAAACAGCAAACACTACATGAGTTACGTTAGTCAAATGAATGACTTTAGTCAAAAATTTTTATTTCACTATAGATTTTGAAAATTTTTTTTAAAGATTTTATTTATTTATCTGACAGAGAGAGAGACAGAGCGAGAGAGGGAACACAAGCAGGGGGAGTAGGAGAGGGAGAAGCAGGCTTCCCGCGGAGCAGGGAGCCCGATGCGGGGCTCGATCCCAGGATCCTGGGATCATGACCTGAACAGAAGGCAGACGCTTAATGACTGAGCCACCCAGGTGCCCCTAGATCTTGAAATATTAATGGGATTTTTAGCATTGAACAAAAAGTGAACTAGATTTGAGGAGATCTAGAGGCCAGTTAGTTTCCCAGATCTCTACATGGCTTTGCAGGGGGTAATGGAGTCCTTGAGTGACTTGAATGTTACAGAAAGCATAGTGGAAACTATAACCATAATAAACCTGAACAACATTCCACATCATTGTTAAGGTTGGAATTAATTTTTTTTAAGATTTTTTAAAATTTTATTTTAAGTACGATCTACTCCCCAATGTGCGGCTCAAACTCATGATCCCAAGATCAAGAGCTGCATGTTCCACAGACTGAGGCAGCCAAGTGCCCCGTGGCTGGAATTATTTTAACTCTCTTTGGTGACACTGGCTGACACACAGGGCTCCATTGGAGGTCCTGACGATGGCTCCCATCCTATCCTCAACCACTTCCCCCTTTCTCCATCTTCTCCCACCACACCAGCCTCTTTGCTGCTCCTCAAACATACCAGACACTCCTGCTCTGACCCTTTGTCCTTGCTGGTCCTCCTGCCTGGAACACTCATCCCCCTTGAGACCCGAATGGCTCCTTCATGTCCCTACTTCGTTCAGGTCCCTTCCGAGATGGCTGCCTCTCAGAGGCCATTCCAGACCTCTCAAACAGGCCTCCCAACCTCTGTCTTCTCGTCACAGCCTTATGACTTGGAAGTTATCTTATGGATTTGTGTTTTTTTCTTGCTGCTCCCATGAGCACGGACTGTGTGTGGTTCACTACAATACCCCAGCTCCTGGAGAGTGTCCGCATAGCTCACGCTCAATAAATACTTACTAAATATATAAACGAGAGTTTTAGAAGTCGCTACATGAAAAAAAAAAAAAGGAAAAAGAAAGCATTTACTTATTAAATTAGACTGTTGGACAAAAATCTTTCAATGCATAGAATCCATGGGGAGGGAGAAAAAATAACTAAAGGGACCCTCAACGATAAGAGTTGGAAACCATTTTCTTATTCAACTACAAAGAAGTCACATAAGCCTGGACCAGCTGGTTAACTATATCAGATCTTAGTGCACTCTTTAAGGGGGAAAACCACTGGCAGTATATTCTGTAGGACTGAAAATTATTTCAGTCATTGTCAAATACCATTCAGAAACAAAGAAGTTAAATATTCTCTGCCATCAGTACACAACTCAACTATTGCCACTCGACCTTCTAAAGCAAGGCCTATCCTGGAACTTCCCAGAGAAGCTTCCAGCATTTCAGTATGTGACATTTCAAGGACTGTTATTAAAGAGATGCACAGCCACTTAGCCAGGAGAGCATGGCATTTGGTTAGATTCCTATAGTCATGTTCTTGGACTGCTTCATAAAAGCCCCACAAATCCTCTCGAATGACTCACAATAAACCCTTACAAACAATACATACAAAATCATCTCCTGTTTTTCCATTGCTTGGTGCAACATGAAAAAACTATGTTTTCTGTTTATATAGTTTAATAAACCTCTCTAGACTCTTGAAATGCCTTTTCTCCCAAATAGAAAATTGTATTTATCAAATATGGAAGTCATTTTTCTAATCACATGATCTAACAGCTCAAAAACTTAAATCTGGATAAACAATCCTAAATTAAGGCTGGTATATTTTGAAACAGCAAGAATTTGTGTGTGGAATGTTTTAACAGCTCATGGATTCCTATGACCGCTCAGTATGACTTACACAAATACAAACCAAAACTCTACCAGGGAAATCAAATTTCATCAAATATCTCCAAGTAAAAATGCTTAACAAAAAACAGAAATGTGTAATGTTAGTTTGATTCTTCTTCTTCCATCATATTATGGAAACATAAAGAAGAGAGAAGAATCTGCAGAATATGGGCACTGGCAGCAGCATCATGGATGCAAGAAGATGGTACGAGAATATTAGCATTAATATTTACAGGATGCTTCCTTAGCTGCCAGGCCCTTCATATGCATGTTTTTATTTAATCCTCATAACAACACTCTGAGATAAATACCATCTTCATCTGACAGAAGTTGAGGCCCAGGTGAGTTAAATAACCTTGGCCAAGGTCACATAGCCAGCAGGGTTCAGGGCCATACCGCTACTCACTCCACAGGAAAGCCTCCCACACAGCTTCCTCCAGAAGGCAAGGAAGGGGGCTCACTGGAGAGCTTCCTTTTTTTCAGAATTCACCAGAGTTCCAACAGCTAACATACCAAATAAATGTGTCTCACCACACCTTGAGATATATACCATTATTCCCATTTTAAAGAATTTTTTTAAAAAAATTAAGGCACAGAAAGGTTTTATATTTGACAGAAGGAACAAAGCCAGGATCCCAAGGGAGGTAAGTTGGCTCCCGTAACCACAGGCTGGACCACTGTTCTACTGTTGTTCTCTCGGCTCTTCTTGGCCAAGCACTCTTGCCCACTCATGACTTCAACTTCCTCGGCTTCTTCATCTATGGAATTAGCTAGTTGGACTAGATCACCTCTAAGTTTCCTCCTGGCTTTTCTGTGATACAGTGCTCAAATTCATCTGCTCGAAATCATCTTTTTGCCGTGATGAAAACTCGCAGGACAGAGTGAGTGGTCCTGCTTTTTTCCTCAGCGGGAGAAAATGCACCCAATAATGATCCTAATATACTTTCAGGATTAAGTTCATTTTTTAGAATTTTGTATAGTATAAAAGAAAAATTTGAAATCACAAAGTTTTCATTTTTTAAAAATTAGTTAACCATTTCCTGAAAAGAAATGGAAATTTAAAAACAAAACAAAATTATAAGCTACTATTCTTTCCATTACACCTTCTGTAGGTTGTATAGCTTTTTTGCTGGAAACAACGGTCTTCAACATTTACTGTGCATCTCAGCATCTATACATACTCCATTAAAACACACGCCTATCATCAGTATCTTATTAAATACAGTGATTAGCAGGAGTGGAATAGTTTTCTTGCACAGTGTTTTAAAACCATCTATACTGGTTGCAAACTAGTATAAGAAGAGAGATTTCACGTAAAAATCTTAGTTCCTAGCTCCTCTCTCCCAAATAAGGACAAGGATCTGCCAACTGCCTGCACTCCAACCTGACAACACTGGGCTGCAGGTGAGTGGAAGCTGCCTTCGTAAGCAAAGCCAGGGCTCCCTCTAGTTTGCCAGAGTGGTGAGGACCACTCCCAATTAGACTGAATTTGGTCACTTTGTTCATACACTGTGTCCTGCGGGCATCAAGTCTGAGAAGTTTAGAAGACAGATTTCCCAGTTTGGGCATTTCTGCTCGAACCCCACACCTGAGATAGTGTCACGTCTTCGAAACTGTTCTACATTAAGTGCTTGCCTCCAGTAAAACTAAAAATTACACTTACTGAACTGAAACCCAAAAAGGTCACACCCCTTTAAAAGTGTTATTCCTTTAAAAAAAGAAAATCCACAATCTTTGCAATGCTAGTTATTCCATTTGTGTAAACCAACGGGTTCCCAACTCTGACAACAAATTAGAATCAACTTTGACAGGTGCTCAGACCCAGATCGCCCCACATCAATCACATCAGAAGCTCTGGGGGTGGAGCCAGGCAGCTATTCTTACTTTTTCCAGGTTCACCCATGTGATCCTGATGACACCTCATGTTAAAAATTGCTGTGCCATACAGGCACTTATAAATCAGTAAGACTGATTGCCGCAGGCCACAGATAAGAATTCTCATTACTTTACAATGTAATACATTAACACTTAAGGTGCCATTATTTTTCCAGGTTTTGACAAAGTATTATTTCTTTATTCTAACATCTGATGTGAAATGTCCATAAAACTTCCCTTAACCAAATTTCCTGTCTGGTGTTCCCATATTTCAAACAAATATTTTGGTGTGGGTCCCTGAAAGTGCTCAGTGCTGAAGTGAGGCCAACATACAAAAGGGAGTTTCCAGCTCAGGCAGAACATTGAGACCTATTAGTTTAAAGCAAACACTGTCAACCAATGAGTTGGTGCCAAACTCCAGATGTCTAGTATCAGAAATATCCTACCAAAAGATCTCCTCGGTGAAGATCTAAAATTGAAACTCTTTATAGATTGCTTGGGGCCTATGAAATAAATGCCCGCGAGATATCTGCTGAGCCCTGAAGAGGAATTGTAGTCTACAGTCCACCGGCCTGTCAGTTATCTCAATAAAGTGAGATTAGCTGGGGAAAGGAGAGGCCTAGAGAAGTTCATCTAGAATTTCTGAGGTGAAGGCTTTCTGTAAGAGGTCCTCAGCTTACAAAGAAACTTCAATACCCCATTTCTTTCATTTTATGTTTGATACCTGAAGAAGCATGGGCATAATTTATGCTTATTTATGCTTATTACCATGCTGTTCAGTTTTCTTAACGGTAAGTAAAGTACAAATATGTCTTTACAAATTTCCCTGCTTTTGCCATTTCTTATATAATTACACTATGTACTGACAATCAGGCAGCTGGATTAGCATTCAAGAGACTTTTGCTGAATGACTAGGTAAGAAAAACAGTGCTTCAATTTAAGCCCAGATGTCCTCCTGCACCAGCTGTTTAAGGCCTGGTGATGAATAGGACCTGAAAAGCGCTCTGTGAAGGACACCAGGGAAGCGTCCAGCAGGAAAGGCTCTACACATACCCAGGCGACTAGGATTTCAGCTCTTCATTCACAGTGCTTATAGCTGGGTCCCACTAGGTTATCATTGGTCCAAACAAATTTTTAAATTAATGCACATGAACATAATCCCAATACTTTAATTTGGAAACCTAAACTAAAAGAGAAGTTTGTGTGTATAGTGTTAGGTATTATGTTTGTCAGGAGTCTCCCACCCCCAGATAAGCTAAGTATCCGTGAGGGAGAGAAAACTAGTTAGCACCTTTAGACAATCCAGTAATTACAACCACTTTAGAACTGCCAGATTATTCGTTCCATTATTGTTACTGTGATGATGGGATGCTCATGGACGCTCCCAACCACCGTAAACATCTTCAGTAGTCTGGAAACATTTCTATTTTTTTTAATCTTATTTATTTGTTTGTTTGTTTTTTGAGAGAAAGTGCACATGAGCTGGGGGGGTGGGGGGAGGAGCAGAGGGAAAAGAGAGAGAATCCCAAGCAGCCTCCACACTCAGCTTAGCACAGAGCCTGACGCGGGCTCGATCTCATGACCACGAGATCATGACCTGAGCTGAAACCAAGAGTCGGACCCTTAAGTGACTGAGCCAGCCAGGTACCCCTGGAAACATTTCTATTTCTACCAGAAGACAGGTTATCAAAGCATCTCCCCAACGATCCAAATTGCTGCCTTTGGAAGTCCAACCTTTCTTCTGTATGTGAGACACTCAGGTATATAAAAGCCTTTATTAAAATGTAAATATCTTTTACAGGGCCACAACACAGGCTGTATACAGCAGGTACTAAGGTATAGGAGGACACCTGAGAGCAAAGCCTACCCCTTACTCCCCTGAACATTCTTCTAGCTGTGCACTATAAGCTACATTATTTGCTCTGTATCTTCACCTATGTCTCGTGTTAGATGGGACAAATGCGGCTTTCTTAAGCAATACATAAAAAGCAATTAGCCTGTGCCTCACTAGTAGATGGTTAATAAACAGTAGCTATTGTTACTATTTTATACAAACAAGAAGACTGTCAGAACCGTCCAAGTTAGAAAAGCTAAAAGGTAGTTGGATTCAAGATTCAAAATCCTGCTAGTCCAAGCTTTCTCCTCCCCGCTAGCCCCCTGCCTCCTTTATACCAAACTGCCCCAGCAAAAAGGTCAGAGGAAGCAAGATACGCTCTTGTCCCAGCACTGTTTAAGTCCTAGAATGTCCTAGGCAACCACATATTGTAGGCAAGAAATCATTCAACTGAGCTTCATAATATCCTCAAAGTGGAACAAGCCTCACCAAGTTCAATTCCCAAGTATGAAAATGAAGACATGGATTTCTCTTTCAAATCTACTTCAAAAAACAAAGTCTTCCTCAAATTCCTTTAATATAAACTGCTTGGGCTAATTGCATAACTGGTATTTGTGTCTGCCATAAACATACATATAAACACATAAACATATTATTCTTCATATATGCACACTTCCCAAGAAGATAAGCTTCAAAGATGTTTTTCACCACCCAAAGTTACCTTTGAATTTACTCTTCTTACTGTCCAAAGCACTTCTCAATTTTTGTTTTCATTTCATTTCTGAAAACACTTCTTGAAGGAAGAGGCTAGGAAGATGACAAGGCCCATCCTCCAGGTAGGGGTTGTGTTTTGGTGGGAGGCAAAGTATACAAGTGGTTACCCTGAAGTATGGTGGGCAGGTACTACAGGACAAAGAGGGAAGGACCAATCATAATGATGCTATTTTCTGAGGTAGGAGAGGCTTTCTGCTCTGAAGGAAAATATTTCTGTTTCATAATCTTTTTTTTTTTTTTAAAGATTTTATTTATTTGACAGAGAGAGCAAGAGAGCACAAGCAGGGGGAACAGTAGAGGGAGAGGGAGAAGCAGACTCCCCACTAAACAGGGAGCCCGATGCGGGGCTCGATCCCAGAACCCTGGGATCATGACCTGAGCCGAAGGCAGACGCCCAACCATCTGAGCCACCCAGGTGCCCCACTGTTTTATAATCTTACCAAAATAAACATTCTGGTTCATATTTCACTAGATAACGTATTTAACTCCAAATTGGAAGTACTTCTAGGACGGGATAATGTTTATTTCATAGGCTTGCAATGACGGTGAATTAAATATTGTATGAAAATTGGTTAATACAATCTCTGGCACATAGTGGTGAGTCCCTAAGTGGTATCAAGAAATGGATCCATGTTTTGTGAGGTCTGCAGCTTTAGACTCTTTATGGAAAAAAAAAAATTACAAATACAAAATGATTACAAAAATCATCATTTATTTAGATTAAGAAATCACAACAAAATACAAAAAGGGAACATTACCAAAACATCACTAAATCAAAATCCAGAATAAGAAACCAGTATGTGAATTCACCACCTGATACACTGCTATAAATACTTCTTTTGGGCTTCATATTCTTTGATTACTTCTCATATGACAATGATTTATATTAATATCATTTTCTATAAGGCACAAACATAAATCAGTCTTTCCTCAAGTCTGGGTGATCAGTACTTATTTTTAATTCCTGATAATTCAGAAAAGTTACTTTCAGCCTCACAGCTCCTTATTGGTAAAGCCATATAAATTTTTAGGATCACTATCAAACTTATAAACACCTTTATTAATTTTCTCTCATATATGAGCCATAAGAATTCAGGGCATTTCAAGCTTTCTTGTGCATTGACGGACTTCAAATATTCTTTATGTTGATGACACTCATTAACCAGTTTGTTGTCAATACTTTTTGTTGTTGTTGATACATAAATGCGTGTGCCAAATGAGCAAGAAACTTAAACACAGAACTTCTATAAAAAACATAGTGCATTTGTAAATGTATACTATCTCACACTGCATTATATATAATTATATATATAATTTTATAATATATAAATAATATATAAGTACATATATAAGTATATATAAGTGTAAAATATATAATATTCATATAATATAATTATATGTTATATGCTACATTGCATTATTGAGTATATTCCTAACAGAAGGAACTTGCCTATTAACTACACTTAGGTAAGAACTGAACTCCTTACTCAGAATTTTACACATTTAACAAACAGAAGAATTTTCCAGACTCGCATCTGGCTCCCCACATTTCAAACTAATTCCTACTGGTAGATGTCATAGTATACATTCATACTGCAATACCACCTCTGGCCCTGTAAGGGCCCCAGGTGAGCTGGCACAGTGGACGGTGTTCCTGCGAAGTGATTCCCATATTCGGAGAGCTACGAATAACTTAACTAGACACTGAGATGACCATGAATCATAGAAATATGTACCATTAAGCCCAAGCTAAATATGTCCCAAATTCAAGTTCCCCCAAGCTATATCTCAAAAATACTCTCAACTCCGAGGTCACTGAACCCAAGGAGATATGTTACAGAGGGGAAGTCAGAGTAGAAAAGAAAAATGCTAACCAACTGCTGTTAATCTTACTTTTCCAAATTTTACAAGTTATTATCCCAAGAACACACTGCTGCACAAACTGCTAGGGCTCCTCCAGGACCTTGGAAAGGACTGTGTGGGTCCTAGGAATCTATTCATAAATGGTAAAACATGGATTGTACAAGTGTGGGGCCCTGGGGCTTGAGCTTCACTAGCTTCACAATAAATCTGTCTCTGTGGTCCCTGTAATTATTCATCATTTATCTCAGTCTGTACATACCTGGTCTTTCCAAATAAATTTCAATTCCTTGGAAACAGGAAGTACTGTCTCAAGTACTAGCATATATAGTAAATACTCAAAAATGTGTGTGGTAGGGGCGCCTGGGTGGCTCAGGTGGTTAAGCATCTGCCTTTGGCTCAGGTCGTGATCCCAGGGTCCTGGGATGGAGCCCTGCATCGGGCTCCCTGCTCAGCGGGGAGTCTGCCTGCCCACCCCTACCCTGCCTGTGCTCTCTCTCTCTCTCAAGTAAATAAATAAAAAATCTTTTTTAAAAAAATGTGTGTGGTAGTCCTCACTATACATAGTGATTTTGACGGAGAGACAGAGAGTAAGCAGAGATATAATATAAATGTATAAATGTATTATATACACACATATATATGTACATACACACATATATATGTACACGCATATATACATGTGGGTGTGGAGATATTCAGGTACGTGCATAAATATATCATTTAGAATGTATTATATATATGTATTTTACATATTATATATGTCATTTATCTATATAGTATATCTATATATTAATTCTCTATATAATACCAAAGAAACAGTGACTCGTTCCATGTTAATAATTCAAACATGGCATCTAGATCGTGTCCCCTCAAAGAGGTCCATCTCAGAAGAAAGTCACCATTATAGCCTGGCAAACAATGAACAGGGCTTCCTCTAGGAGGCCAGTGGGTGAGCCAGGCAAGAGCCACTCTGGCCATTAGGAGACTATCAATGCTGGACAGAGAGTCTGGAGTTAGTGACCCAAGAAGAGTCACTTTGACTCCTGCCAGAGTGGAGAGAGTGCTACTGGGAAGACTTCATCCTTAAAGAGAATATCCATTAATGTAGTCCCTGCTTGCACCTGGCCTTTAAAAAAATAATAATAGGTGAAAACTACTGCAACATTGCAGTGTTTAGTGCAAGGGAAAAATACAATTTTCTTTAAACCGATTTAGCATATTAAAATGGAAAGGCTTGCTTTTTTCCAAACAAACGTCCAATAAATTTCTGACATTTGCAGTTTCTGATTTTCAGGTTCTAAATAAACAACATGTGCTATTCAACACTTGAGCAAGGTCTACATGGAGCAAATCTATTACTTCATCATGAAACAAAATATATTATCTTAAATCCAGCAAGTTCGGTAGCATACAGGCCATGTTAACACTGCCAAAATCTGAGGGCAGGGGTCAGGATAGTTGGGGGAGAGAAATATAAAGAAATGTGGGGCGTGGGGGGCGCCTGGGTGGCTCAGTCGTTAAGCGTCTGCCTTCGGCTCAGGTCATGATCCCGGGATCCTGGCATCGAGCCCCGCATCGGGCTCCCTGCTCCGCGGGAAGCCTGCTTCTCCCTCTCCCACTCCCCCTGCTCGCATTCCCTCTCTTGCTGTGTCTCTCTCTGCCAAATAAATAAATAAAATCTAAAAAAAAAAAAAACTCATTAAAAAAAAAAAAAGAAATGTGGTGTCTGGTTCTTGTCCTAAAAGCAAAACCTAGAAAAAAAAGGAGGATATTTAAGGGGTTTGATAGCATTGTCCTGTCTCTGAGATCTCAGTCTAAAACATAAGGCCTTTGGCTTCCAGACAGTCCTAGGAAAGACCCTCGCATCAAATGTCACCAGCCTGCTCTGGCCGTGAGGCTTCTTCACTGTCATCACTGGGAAGAATCGGGTTTTCTGAAAACAGCCAGCAGTTTGCATCTCTAGTACTGTCACGACGGGAGAGGTTTCCAAAATATAGGCATTGTAAAGGAAGTTATTTTCCAAATATGGAGGCTTTTGTCAACCAGTCAGTTGCAGGCAGTTTTTCTGTCTGCGCATCTCAGTCACACATCAGAGAACATGGACACTACAACAAGAAAACAATCAGAAGCTTGTGAAATGTATGAGACTGAATGTTCACGAGCAACTGTCCATAAAGGGGGAGCTGACTGTTTACAGGTGAGAACTGGCTCAAATGGAAAACTGTTTCGGAGAATGCTGTGAGGTTTGAGATTTAGGGTTCCCCTACCCTGTGTGCGGTATGTAGGCGCACTCACGCACACCCAGGCACTTGAAACCTCACCTGGCTCCGTAGCTGGGACCTTCTTGGGAACTATGGGAGGGAGTAGCAGGGCACCTTGCCGCCAAGCCACAGGGTGCGGGCAAAGAGCAGGGCAGGCAGTGACAAGCCTTTCATTCATTCATTTACTCCTTCAGTCATTCCTTCTCCCCACAGGAAACGTCCTCATAGGAAATGTGCCCACAAACTCAAAGCACAGTGCTTCTTTCTAGTCCTGGGTTTTTCCAAATAAATACAGGCCACAAGGAAAGGCCATGTTGGAGGCCACTGGCCTCGACGCCACTTTCCAGTCCACAGTGGCAAAGGCCTCTGCCAGCATCTGAAGTACCTCTGGCCACAGAGAACAGAAAGTGGCCAGAGCGTGTAACCCCAATGCGGGACTCCTGAAGGGTTTTCCATTTCCTATGCACAACCTTTCCTGGGAAGGGCCTCCTGATTTCACATAGTTGTAGGTGGACACAACCCACATTCTGTTAACCTCTACTGTAGACTTTCAGAGTAGGATTACAAACAGACTTACATGGTAAATACACAAAATGGCAAGAAATTGGGCGACTGCACTGTAAATGAGGACTTTACACTTAATCCTCCTCAGCCACTGCACGGGGTAGGTGCTATTACTGTCCTCGTTGTGCAGAGGCAGAAACTGAGGCACAGGGAGGCTGACAAGTGTCAGAAGTGTATATTCAAACCCAAACATGCTGTGTTCACTCTGCTGCCTCTCAAATGATCCTCACTTGGAGAGTTCAGAGCCACTTTCTAAAGAAGGAACACAGACCAATTGTGTCTAGAGGGGAAGTAGGGACGGTACTATCTAGTTCTTCACCCATTTGGCAATTTGGCGTAGGCCCAGCTCTACTGGTCTGAAATCCAAATTCCAGTTCACACTTGGCCAGCCATGGAAACTTAAGGCAAGTTATGCAACCTTTCTGCGTCTCAATTTGTTCACCTATAAAGCGGGGATAATAAGGGCCTACTACCTATTACATATACCCATCTATTCAGCATACTATGGTGCTACTTTAAGACGATAATGCAAATATTTACTAAACTACTGTTGAAGCCAAATTCTACACCATTAGTAGTAAAATAAGTACCTTATTTTTCTGTCCGGGGACTTTGACCTTTACTAATTAGATGGTTTACAAGTCTACCCTCTGAAATGAAGCAGCATGGATTTTTTCCCTTGGTTTTGGAAATGAGGAAACTATGAAACTCACAAGAAACCTGCTGACATTCAGGGTCAAGAACCACCAAGTCATAGCTACTGTAAGCCATTAGGTCAACAATATTTCATCTCCTAATGGGGCCTCTTCAGGAAAATCTGAGTCAACAATAGCAAAGCTGAGGCTCCTAACATCTGGGGAAAGCTCTAAATGACCTTTTAGTTGAGTACCATCACAAGAATAACTCAGTTGGGTCAGATTCTCTGTTCCAGCTTAAGAGGTGCAGTCTGCCTTGGGGCCTTTGCACTATCTGTTCCATCTGCCTGGATCCTGATGTTCCCCATATGTCCTCATAGTTAACTGCCTCACTTCTGTCAAGGTTTTGGATTACCTCTTAGCTTCTCAGTGAAGCCTACCCTGACCAACCAATTAAAAATTCTAACACTTCCTCCTCTCAATCTACCTTAGCCTGCTCTAATCTCTCTTTTCCATAACCACCTTCAACATCCCATTTAATTTATTTTTATGCTGAGTGTTTACTCTCTGTCTCCCACCACTAGAATATAAACCCCCCAAAGTTGGGATCTTTGTTTGTTCACCAACAAATACCAAGGGCCTAGAACTATGCCTGGTATAAAATAGATACTAAATATATATTATTACATAAATAAATTTAACATGCAGAGGTACTTTTACAAATGTACCAAATAATCAAATCTAGTAAGAATGATTAAACAGATCCCTTTCTGAGACCAAAACCCAAAAGATTTCTCAGCACTGAGATGCACGGACAGAGCAGGCATTTCATGAGTCTCTGACATTGACCTTCAGTGCTAAATTTAGTGCCCTTGGTGTTTCTGTGATTCCTAGTTACTAGTTTAGCTTCACCTATCTAGGATGTGCATGTCAAGAGTGTTTCTACAAACTCAAGCATCTACTCACAGTAAGAAGCAAACAAATCTTGATCAGCTTTTCCTGTCTCCAGGAAACGGAGCTGGGCTACGAATGGAGAGCAAAGCTGATTGAGAAACACTTCACAATTGCAGGGCTATGGGATTTCTAGGCAATTTAAGCTGAGGGGAGGGCTTCGGCTGGGATACCAGGGTTGTATAGGGAGACAGGCACTCCAGTACTAGACCAGCGATGAAAGGCAAGGACCAACACAGGAACACAGAACACAGGTGTTGCACTCCTCCAGGAAGAAGAGAGCTAAGACAGAGGATGGGGAAAATCACACTTCCCTTGACCCTACAGCCCAAATCCTTGTTCCTATGGGTACCGGAAAATGGTTAAAAACAAGAGCTAAATGCACGTATATAACAGAATAGAGATAGCTATTCTCTACTTACTGCACTTAATTAATCTGAACTAAGTATTACAATTATAATGAAAACTGTGGGCCTTGCACACCAAAAGCCTTGAAAAATCTGTCAAACAAGAACCACGCCATAGTCCCACAAACCTTCTTGTCAACACTGCCTAAGGATTCTGACTAGTAGTTAAATAGTAATAACTCAGAAAGGTCCCCAAGATGCAACTACCACCTGAGCATATTTCTAATACTCTTATGATTACTAAATTAACAAGCTCTGTGAAAAAAATGAAAGATAATATTAAAATAAATCTTTTAGTAGTCCTTTCATGCATCTTTTTAATGTGGCCACTCAATAACAAGGACACGCAATCAGAAAGTCAATCACTAAAAATAACCGTCTGCCTCCAAAAATTTATAGACTGAACCACAAACAATAAATAAATAACCCTTAATTCACACAGAGAACTTTCACTAAACCCTTGGTCCTATATATCTGCACTCATGTCCCCTCATCAAGTATATTTATGTGTCACTGCCTACTAATCAGGATATTTTTACTCTTCTCCAGGTCAATTCTTATTTGTGCATACAGGCCTCTCTTTCAAAGCAAAGGGCCTCTGCTCAGCAAAGGCACCCAATAGTTTAAATTCATCTCTTCCCTCTGGGAATTTCAAGTGTTTGTTCATTTTAACATTTATCTTCCATAAAGCTGGATGGTTTTAAACTAATTCCAAAGTACAGTCATTGTTAGCCTTGCCACACAGTCTGCCTAAGTCATAACTATTGTTATAAACTTAATTCTTCAATATTTTCATTTAAAGACTAGCCCTTTGGGGATGACCATTACTTAAAAGCTGAGTTTCAGAAAATTTACAGAACTTTTAAAAATGTTTACCCAATACTAACAACAATTTCTGCAAACTTAGAAAACTCTTTTGATCCACCAACCATTTAAAATCATCTACTTGATTATAAACTAAATCCTCAAGAAGAATAACTGCCTTTAACACGTTTTAATAAATATAACTGATATTTTCTTTCAACCAGCTAGTCCAAGTAGGCAGGCAATGTGGGAAAATTATTACTCATCTTACATTAATTATAGTTTATAATAACTCTTAGTGAAAGTGAACGGGATAGGCAATGACAGCCCTCCCTAAGTAGGGAAATATTATTTATTTATATATTTATGTAATACATATTTATTTTATTTATTTGTTTCTATTATTTTCTGTGTATTATTGAAAGGAAAGGAATTTGAACTTACAAAATTTCTATTGGAACTTTGCATTACTGGAGTTTTAGTATTATTTTAAACTGCCCATCATGAAAATCTGATTTATTCTTCAAGTACCTTTGCTTATGGCTATTCAATCAGATATGAATCAGCAAATTTGTTACTCCGTTAAATTCCTGCTTTTAAGACTACCAAAACTTGCCTAGTTTTTCTCTCACACCTCTATCAGAGGAGATGGCAGAAACTATTATACCGATGTTTTTAAAAGTTTCAAAACCTGGACAATTACTCATCAGAATTATTTCTTGAAAGACATTCGGTAGACATTTTCTTTTTTTTTTTTTTTTTTTTAAAGATTTTATTTATTTATTTGAGAGAGAGAATGAGACAGAGAGAGAGAATATGAGAGGGGGAGGATCAGAGGGAGAAGCAGACTCCCTGCTCAGCAGGGAGTCCGATGCGAGACTCGATCCCGAGACTCCAGGATCATGACCTGAGCCGAAGGCAGTCGCTTAACCAACTGAGCCACCCAGGCGCCCCTCGGTAGACATTTTCAATGATTACTTCCCATTCCGGATGCCCCTGCCCCTCATATCCTACGCTAAACTAGCAATCAACGCTTATTAAGCACCCACTGTGTGCAAAGAGAAAGATTATACTAAGCAAAGAGCATAAGGCTCGGCCTCATTTTATTCGTGCATAAATACACAGCAGTCGTGATTTATTCTCACAACTTTGTAGAGACGTGAGTTGCATCCACATAAATGAATCCACAGCATTCATTTGGAAATGGCTTTCTGGGGTTAATTCACAGGTTCTCCATATTAGACAGCCCCGATGGGACATCACGCGGTCCCTTCACCTTCCAGCCCACGCAGGACAACTCGTGGGCACCAGCCACACCTTCTGCAGGTGGCTGGATCGCCAGAGCCAAATGAGCCCGACCCATCTCCCCTCGCAGGAACTCCGGACAGGAGTATGTAAAAGTGTGCAAGGACTTCTGCGAATTCAAGGACTTGTTGAAAGGCCCCGGGGTCCCGGGCAGGAAGGGAAAGCAGCCGGCGCCCCCTCCCCCGCGGCCACCGAGTCCCCCGCGCCCAGGGAGCTGCGCAGGCCGCCGCCGCGGATCCCGGGCGCAGCCGGCACACCTCGGGCCTAGCACCATTGGAAAGGCAAATCTCAGAGCCGGGGCACATTTAAATGCCCGGCCCCGGCCCCGGCCCCGGGGGATTGCTCTCCAGCAGACACAGCCGCAGGGGCCTCCGGGGCCGCCCGGCCTGGGGCTTTGGGCGCGGCCCACGGGCGTCCCCGGGACCTCAGCCCGCAGCGCCCCGGCGTCCGCGCCAGGCCAGGGCAGGGGTGGGTGGCCAGGGCCCCCAGGCCAGCGTCCCCGGCCCAGCCGAGCGAGCCCCACGCCGCGGGCAAGAGAGGGCTAGAGGCGCGTCCTCCGCCCGCGGCCGCCGGCTCCCGCCCCCTCCCGACGCACCACACCTAGCAACCCGCGCTGACAGGACGCAGTGGCGGCGGCGGCGGGAGGAGGAAGCGGAATGGCTGCCGCGGTGGAGCCACCCCCGCCCCCCCCCGCTCCCACCTCCCAGCGGCTGCAGCCGCCGCCGAGCCCTGACAGCTCGAGCCCGGGCGGAAGCAGCGGGCGGCGTGCAGCGCCCGCCCCCCCACCGCCGCCCCCCGGCGCCTCGGGCCGCCCCGACCACCGGGCCAACTAACTCCGCGCCCCTGCCCAGCGCCAGCCGCCCGGCCCAGCCGCGCCCTCCGCCCCGCGCCCCCTCCCCCGGCGCCCGGCCCCGCCGCCGCATCTCCCCGCCGCCTGGTCCCTCCTCCCGCCGCCCCCCACCGGGGCGCACCCCCCACTCCCACCACTTCGCCGCCGGCGCGCACGCCCCTCGGAACCCCCCAGCCCGGCCGCCCGCCAGCCCCGGCACCTCGGGGCGCCCGCCCCCTCCCCCACCCCGGCCCGCTCCCCGCCCCCCAGGCACCTCGCGCCTCCGCATCCCGTCACCCCCACGCCCCGGGCTTGCACACACCCTCCCGCCCCGCCGCCGCCTGCCTCCCTCCCGGCCACCCCTGGCCATTCTGGGGTTCTCGCCTGGGCAGGAGTTTCCGCGCGCCCGGCACCCCC
Organism: Mirounga angustirostris; assembly: GCF_029215605.1. Taxonomy (NCBI): domain Eukaryota; kingdom Metazoa; phylum Chordata; class Mammalia; order Carnivora; family Phocidae; genus Mirounga; species Mirounga angustirostris. The sequence continues at coordinate 47,469,805 of NW_026991720.1, read as the reverse complement.
GCCCACCCCCGGGCCATTTACCGATGTGGTTGTCCTCGATGTGCTCGATGAGGTCGGCCAGGGTGGGGAAGTGGAGTCCGCAGCCCCCGAATCGGCAGGTATTGGAGAAGAAGGAGGCGGCGGCGATGCCTGTCATGGTGCTACATCGAGAGCCCCCCTGGTGTCGGCTCTGCGAGCGCCGGGCCGGCGGGCGGAGGGAGGGAGGGAGGGAGGGAGGGAGGGAGGCAGGGTGGGGTGAGGAGAGGAGGGGCTGGGGGAGGGGGAGAGAGGCGGGGTGAGGGGAGCGGAGAGAACGGGACGGAGGGAGAGGGGGCTAGAGCGATGAAGGAGAGCGAGGAGAGACCGGGAGGCAGAGGGGAGGCGGTGGCGGCGGCGGCGGCGTCGGGAGCGGCGGGGGGAGGGTGGGGGTGGGGGGTGAGGCCGCCGCAGCTGGGAGGAGGGACCAGGGCGCGCGGCAACAGCTGTGCGGCCCCAACCTCGGCTCCTGGACCGAGGCCTCACCTGCGAGCTCCTGCCACCAACTTTATCTCTGTCGGCCTGCCCTTCACAGTTGGTAATACATGCAGTCTGTTTGGAGCTTCCCTGGTTAGGTATATTACCTTCTTGATATATACACATATATTAATTACAAATGCATCCCGCGATGAGAACTCAGGGAGTTACCCAGGCCTCACTCGGGGGCATTTGCTTGCACTTGGCCACCTGTCTAGGTGTGACACTGACATTCACAGGGGACCCAGGAAAGGTAATTGTGTGCACCTTACTCTTTAAACCCCCCTTTTTTTTAAAGTCATTTTCTCTGGAGGTTTGTACTAACTAATTGATTTTAATGAAATTTTCCTCTAGGCCAAAAGAAAATCTTAGCTTTATTTAAATTTCAAAATAGATTTCTTGATTGTCAAGTGCATTTGCCCGTGTTTTACATATGTACCACGTTTGTTATACTCCCTGCTCCTTTTGGGAAAACAAAAACTAAAATGATTTCATTTCCCCAAATTACAGCACCCCACTGCCCTATCTCAGGTCTGGGAATTGACTCATCCGTCTCTCTGGGAGCAAGATTATCAGCAGAAAGGACAGTGCATTGGTTAAGGCTAGAAGGAGTAAAAACAAGGTCAAGGGACATATTTACTCTTCATTTAAAAGAGAAAAGACTCCTACAATCAATCTTGATTACACATTTTAAACCATAATGTTGACCAGTTAAACACTTAAGTTGAATTTGGTAGCATTTTGCTAAGAATCGGTTACTTTCTGGTCCCCACCCCCAACCCCAGCTGCACTCATATTTTTTTTTAAGATTTTATTTATTTGATAGAGAGCACAAACAGGGGGGGAGTGGCAAGCAGGGGGGAGCGGCAGGCAGAGGGAGAAGGAGAAGCAGGCTCCCCACTGAGCAGGTAGCCCAACTTGGAACTTTGGGATCAGGACCTGAGCAGAAGGCAGAGGCTTAACCGACTGAGCCACCCAGGCGCCCCACGCTCATATTTTTACCTGCAAAGTGTGCAATCTCTGATAGCACTTTTCCAGGTGCCTAAGAAACAAAGCACATTATCGGCAGTTTATGATCCAACAGTGCATTTTTTAATTAATACAGGTATACTGAATTTAGCACTTTTCCTTGGGACAAATTTCACTTACCCCAGGTGCAGATACATACAAAAATAGTATTCCCCTCTCCATCAACTATATTCATCCCCCATGTTGTTACTAAGACTGTTAATATTTTTCATTTGCATTTTTAGAGTGAAGGCACCACAAAAGTTTTATAATCTGACAGAGATTGGGGATGCTTAGTTCCCTCATCCGTGGCATTTCCCCTTCTTCTCTCCATTTCTTCTTGCCCTGCTCACAAGGAGACAGACTTGTGTTGAGATGAGAGTTGGGTTGGATGAGGCTGGGGCAGTTGTGTCATTGAAGGTCAGTTTGGTGCCAGGAATGGTTTCCTGGGCCCATTTGTGGGTGGGGGCAGGGCCTGGGTGGGCCTGATAATGAGCCAGCGACCGGGTTGGCTGGAGACTGGAGCCAGGGCCAGACAAGGGTCTAAAGAGCAGGAGTTAGAATCCTAGAATTTTGGCAGCTGGGCAGTGCATTCAGCTGCCCAGTCTGGGAAGGCCTTCAGCTGAGAGCAGGCAGAATATCTGGCAGCCACACACTACCCCAAGTAACAGGACAGGGCAATGCAATGCAAAAGCTTCAGCCCCAAACTGGTGCCCAAACAGTTTCCCCCTAGAGATAAGCATTAGGCACCACTGCCATGCAGTATCTAGGAATTATCTAGAGCTTTGGAGAAGCAGCAACTCTGTCCTCTGGAGAAAAAACTGTCTACATGGAATTATTAACTCCAGGCAAGAGACTCAGAGACGGAAAGTGCCAGAAATGTGCAGGTAAGAGACAAGGAAGTAAGGGGACTGGGTTTCACTCGTGCACATGAGTGCACAAGTGATACGCCAAACTTAATAAATAGAGCTTTTTAATGAAATAAGCCAGAATAACATAAATCAAATTTTTAATTTTTAAGGTTTAAATTTTTTTACTCTTTTACCTTTAAGATTTAATTTTTTTTTTACCTTTACCTTACCTTTTTACCTTTACCTTAATATTTTGTAAGGACTCATTTTATTTTCCACTCTAATTCTTATATGAACTGAAGCTCTGCCTATGTGACATTCTGTTCTTTTTTTTTTTAATCTGCACACTCTAGGCATTTCTGGCCTGTATATTAGATACATAATCATGGTCTGTTAGATTTGGGGAGATACTCTGGCTGTAGGAGCCACTGATATTGTAGATGTGGTAAATAAATTGAGGCCAGGGTATAGAGTGTGTTCTCCCCAGGCCCACACAGCCAGGTTCCTCTCTGTAGTCATAGCGCCTTCAGTCAGGCATCAGTAGACAATAAAAGAACAAAGATATAGTAACCACAGGCAAATTTCTAAAAAATTACGGTAGCTTGCTTACCATCCTGTTCTTACATTTAAAAGTATTTGTTTTAGGGGTGCCTGGCTGGCTTAATTGGTAGAGCATGTGACTCTTGATCTCGGGGTTGTGAGTTCAAGCCCCACATTGGGCCTAGAGCTTACTTAAAAAAAATTTTTTTTTTAATTTTTAAAAATAAAAGTCTTTTTTAAGGGTGTTCCTTCAGATAGTGTCAACACTAGGCTATAAAAATATAGAAAATAAACATTTCAGCCTATTATGTCCAAGAGAAAATGATGGCTGATATACCCCTACATTTACAAAAACATTTGTCTGCCTGATTTGGGTAGTAAAAATATTTCAAAGGAAAGGGACAGTGAGAGAACTGAGGAGTCAGAAGGATAGGATAATGGCTATAGCCAGAAGCGTTCCCTGGGTTTAAGACCCTTTTCTTGCAAACCATTTGCCTTTCCCCAGAGTACTATGCCTCCCGATGTGTAGACCCAGACAAAGTATGGACATAGTGGCCCCATAGCTTGGTACTTAGCATTACAAATGATTTGGGATCCAGTAGCAATCTCCCAAAATCCAGCATGGCTATTGCCCACGGGCTGGTACAGCTGGTCTAATGGAGCCAGTCGAAGCCACCAGAGGATTTGGCTTCATGTAATTGGCCTTCACCTACTGGACTTGGTTAATTTAGGGATATTCTGATAAAACCTTGCACTTCCTGTGCCCAGCGTGGACATCTGTTAGCACTACAAGAGGATGTATATGAACATTGGATTCTGTTTTGGTTTTTGTTTGTTTTTTTTTTTAATATTTTTATTTAAATTCAATTTAGGTAACATATACTGTATTTTTAGTTTCAGGGAAAGAATTTAGTGATTCATCAGTTGCATATAACACCCAGTGCTCATTACATCAAGTGCCCTTCTTAATGTCCATCACCCAATTACCCCTCCCCCCACCCACCTCCCCTCCAGCAACCCTCAGTTTGTTTCCTACAGTTTAGAGTCCAAAATGGTTTGCCTCCCTCTCTGTTTTCATCTTATTTTATTTTCCTTCCCTTCCCCAATGTTCATCTGTTTTTTTTTTCCTTAAATTCCTGGAATCTGTTTTGAGTTTAACTCTCCACACTGCCTTCAATTCTAGCTTTCTCAGGTTTTCTGGGCCAGGTCCCTCTTAAGTTGCCTTTCAGGTTTACTGGATATAATAAGCAGGCTTGTAGTAAGTGCCGTGAAGCATTCCTTTGACCACCACCACTACATAGACTGAGCAGATCAGGAACCCAGTCTTCTGCTCATGCCATTCTATGGCCACTTATAAGAATGGCAGCTCTTGGGGCGCCTGGCTGGCTCAGTTGATGGAGCATGCGACCCTTGATCTCGGGGTTGTGAATTGAAGCCCCACGTTGGATGTAGACATTACTTAAAAATAAAATCTCAGGGCGCCTGGGTGGCTCAGTTGGTTAAGTGTCTGCCTTCAGCTCAGGTCATGATCCCAGGGTCCTGGGATCGAGACCCGCCTTGGGCTCCCTGCTCAGTGGGAAGCCTGCTTCTCCCTCGCCCACTCCCCATGCTTGTGCCCTCCCTCCCCCTCTCTCTCATTCTGTCAAATAAATAAATAAAATCTTTTGTAAAAAATAAAATAAAATCTTAAAAAAAAAGAATGACAGCTCTTGAAGACACAGGCTGCCACTTCTGCCTACAGCAACCTTTGTCTTGACAGGGTATTTTCTTTAGGCTTCACCTTCTTCCAAGGAAGATGATATCTATTCCAGATTTTCTTATTTAGTATTTATGCAACCAAATCTTCAAGTTTTTTTGTATTGATTTTACTCCAGCTCAGAAATGAATCAGCTTTTTCTGCTCTTTGGTGATTAACTCTCATTTTGGTCCCCAGTCTCATTCTGCCTAGATTTAAGTGTTGGCCTTAGAATGAGTAGTAGGGGTTCTCTAGTTGGATGCCACCAGTGACCAGTCCTCATGGGTGTTGTTCCTTAGCCCTCTACCTGGCTGCTTCCACCTCACTATGTACATAGTTATGGCATTTCCGTTTCCAGCTCCTTGCAGGATTTCTCCAGAACTAAATTAATGAAACATTCAACCAATGGCCGGAGTTCTAATTGAGCATCCTGGGTTTACTCCTGTGCTGCAGTCTGCCCTGCCACCCGGATGATAGCTCCAAATCCAAATCTGATGGGATTTGGCCACCTAGCACGAGCTTTCAATATGGCCATAAGAGCAGCCAGCCAATCACGATTTCATTCGTTCCTTCACCATATTTTGATTGGACATCTATGCACGTTCCTGCTACACAACCCCAGAAGGCATTATTTATATAGGCACTGCATGGACCATGACCCCAGAATTTGTACATCCGCATAGGCTGATCCACTGGGCAAGATACGAGGGATACAATTTGAATAAAACAAGTACAGTCTCTCTAATGAGGGAACACCAAGTGCTTTGCAAGGTCCTCCTGAACCGGTTCTTAGTGCCTGCCGTGTCGGCTCAGTGCACTCTACGTACTGCCCTCTTGGCTCAGGTGTCTGCCATTTCCCTTCTTTCCAACTTGGGCTCACTCAAGTGATCCCTCTTGTTGCTGTTGACTGTAATCAGTCACTAAGGCACTACTGCTTGAGAAAAGACTGCACAGCCTTTTGGCCCAGGCATGTGTCCTTAGGCATTATTGATGCTCACCCAACAATGCCCAGTGTTGAAGATTTTCTATCCCTTCCAAGCTGCTAGCATCTTTTTTGTCCTAGCTTTTTGAGGTTTTGTCAGCTCCCACTTGGCAATCCTTCTCCTCTAGGACTCAAACAAGTATCAAGGGAGACTGGGCTAGAGGATCAAGTTGGAAACACTGCTCCATGATCTCCCCTTCCTGCTAGAATCCCTCAGCACCAAGCCTCACCATCAGAACAGCTTTCTACTCAATGATCTTCATAATTGGATCTCTGCAGAATGCAGTACATATACTGGCAGTTCAAAACAAACCAAATTATCTTAGTTTTCAAAATGCACTCATTGTCCACCACGGGCCCCCTTGCCTTTACACGTGTTTGTATAGCCTGCTGGAAACATTCTCCCCACTTCCACTCTCTCCCCACCAAATACACTTCAGCAGCTCAGCCTGTCATCTCCTGCAGGAAGCCTTCCCAGCATCCTGCCTCCTCTTTCATCCCAGCTAAGCTACATGCTTATCTATGCTTCAGCCAGGCTCCCTCTGCATTAGATTTCTGACTATTAGCTTACTGGTCTTTCTTCTCTAGACCAGTGGTTCCCAAACCTTTTTAATCAAGAACTCCATCAATAAAAAAATTTAAACCTTGATCCCATAAGTATTTGTATTTTTATTTATAAATTATATACAGGCACTCCTATTCAAATATAGTATGTCTATCATAAAATAAATCAGACACTTTAAGAAGATAAGTTAAAAAAAAGAAAAAAAAAACAGAAATGGAAGGTCTAATATCTTCATTCCACACCCCAGAGTATGTCTGGCTCCCACCATGGAATGAATGCATTCTACCTTGGAGGCCACAAGTCCTAGTCTCCTTGAGAAAGGGCACTATCTTTCATCCTGCCTGCATGTAGTGTTCAGTACAAGCTGTATGGGGGTATAGCTCAGTACTGTGATAAGGCAATGCACTAAGATTTCAGTTTTCAGTGCTAAAGCAATTTCTAACAATGTGTTACTGTTCTTCTCTTATGTAGCATCAGGAAAAGATAATGTTCAATCATCTCCCGGCCTGGATAGATTACAACCATTATACTTTCCCATGATTGTGGCCCAACCTTTGATGAGACCTTTTTTTAGGTCTAGCGAAGTGTCACTGCCCTGTGCCCCTAACAGGCACTTATGAAATGCTTGTCTCATTGGTTTTGATGGCCCTGGTTTCCTAGTCACTGCTGATGCAGACAAAGCCGTTCGACTGGACAGAGATAAGCAGGGAGGCATTGAGCCATGACACGAGATCTGACATTAGCTCTCCTTTCATTTGACTGACTAGGACACCTTTCCCGTTCACAGATGTTCAAGTTCATTATGATGATTATTTTAAATAATAATTACTCCCATTCATTGAGTGCCTACTGTTGTGTCAGGCATTGGACTAGATATCTTAACAGGACAGTTTTTAAACTCTATATTATGCCCAAATTATGGATAAAAAAAATAAGACCCAGGGAAATAAGGTAACTTATTGAGGCCCATAAAGATAATAAGTGCTGGGCTCCTGGGTGGCTCAGTCGTTAAGCGTCTGCCTTCGGCTCAGGTCATGATCCCAGGGTCCTGGGATCGAGTCCCACATCGGGTTCCCTCCTCGGCGGGAAGCCTGCTCTCCCTCTCCCACTCCCGCTGCTTGTGTTCCTGCTCTCGCTATCTCTCTCTCTGTCAAATAAATAAATAAAATCTTTAAAAAAAAAAAAAAGATAATAAGTGCTGAATTAAAATTTGAACTCAAGTCTGTCTGACTCCAGAGTCCTTGCTCTTTTTTTAAAAAAGATTTTATTTATTTATTTGAGAGAGAGTGGGTGAGCAAGAGTGAGCATGAGTGGGGGGAGGAGCAGAGCGAGAGGAAGAAGCAGACTCCCCGCTGAGCAGGGACCCCGATGTGGGGCTCAATCCCCGGACTCTGGGATCATGACCTGAACCAAAGGCAGATGCTTAACCACCCGGGTGCCCCCAGAGTCCTTGCTCTTAACATAATATTCATATCTGGATTCCGGTGTTTTGGATCATTTTCCTTCTCTCCCCTTGAATCTGAAGAAGTTGGCCTCTTGGCCACAAGCAGGACCATGCTCATATCCATCACAGACATTAAGATTGAGGGGCAGGGATTTCAAGCTATATTACAAAGCTGTAGTCATCAAGACAGTATGGTACTGGCACAAAAACAGACACATAGACCAATGGAACAGAATAGAGACCCCAGAAATGGACCCACAACTCTATGGTCAACTAATCTTCAACAAAGCAGGAAAAAATATCCAATGGAAAAAAGACAGTCTCTTCAACAAATGGTGTTGGGAAGACTGGACTGCATCAAGCAGAAGAATGAAACTGGATCACTTTCCTACATCATACACAAAAAAAATTTAAAATGGATGAAAGACCTAAATGTGAGATAAGAAACCATCAAAATCCTAGAGGAGAACACAGGCAGAAGCCTCTTTGACCTCAGCTGCAGCAACTTCTTATTAGACATGTCACTGGAGGCAAGGGAAACAAAAGCAAAAATGAACTATTGGGACTTCATCAAGATAAAAAGCTACTACACAGCAAAGGAAACAGTCAACAAAACTAAAAAGCAGCCTATGGAATGGGAAAAGATATTTGCAAATAACATATCTGATAAAAGGCTAGTATCCCAAATCTATAAAGAACTTATCAAACTCAACACCCCAAAAAACAAATAATCCAGTTAAGAAATGGACAGAAGACATGAATAACACTTTTCCAAAGAAGACATCCAGATGGCTGACAGACACATGAAAAGATGCTCAACATCACTCATCATCAGGGAAATACAAATCAAAACCATGATGAGATACCACCTCACACCTGTCAGAATGGCTAAAATCAACAACCCAAGAAACAACAGGTGTTGGTGAGGATGCAGAGAAAGGGGAATCTTCTTGCACTGTTGGTGGGAATGCAAACTGGTACAGCCACTCTAAGAACAGTTTGGAAGGTCCTCAATAAGTTAAAAATATAACTACCCTATCCAGCAATTGCACTACTAGGTATTTACCCAAAGGATACAAAAATACAGATTCAAAGGGGTATGTGCATCCTGATGTTTATAGCAGCATTATCAACAATAGCCAAACTATGGGGAGAGCCCAAATGTCCGTAATCTGATGAATGGATAAAGAAGATGTGGGGTATATATCTATATATATATACACAATGGAATATTACTCAGCCACCAAAATGAATGAAATCTTGCCATTTGCAATGACGTGGCTGGAGCTAGTGTATTATGTTAAGTGAAATAAGTCAGTCAGAGAAAGACAAATACCATATGATCTCACTTGTATGTGGAATTTAAGAAAGAAAACAGATGAGCATAGGGGAAGGAGGAAAAGGAATAAGGAGAGAGGGGAACAAGCCATAACAGACTCTTTACAATAGAGAACCAACTGAGGGTTGATGGAGGGAGGTGGGTGGGGGATGGGATAGATGGTTGATGGGTATTAAAGAGGGCACTTGTGATGAGCACTGGGTGTTGAACCACTGAATTCTACTCTAGAAACCAATATTGCCCTGTATGTTCACTAATTAAAATTTAAATAAATTTTTAAAAAAAGATTGAGGTGCAAAATTGTCCCACTTTGCCAAATGCATGTAGGAGAGGGCACTGAGGGTTGGGATGGGATAGTGATGATGGAGAGGCCTTGGGGCCTCCGCCAGGTATTGACACTCTTGGCTTGTCTTTTCCCTTTCCTTCTCCTTTGGAATGTCCTTTTATTCCTGTTCCCTAATATCTTATTTTAAAATTGAACTCAACATGGGGCACCTGGGTGGCTCAGTCAGTTAAGCGTCCGACTTGATTTTGGCCCAGGTCGTGATCTCAGGGTTGTGAGATCGAGCCCCACATGGGCTCTGTACTGCTGAGCATGGAGTCTGCTTAAGATTCTCTCTCTCCCTCTCCCCCTGCTCCCCCTTCTCCTCTCTAAAAAAAATAAATAAATAAAATTTAAAAATAAAATAAAATTGAACTTAATAGAGAAGTAAGTCTTTGAAAGGGTACCCTTGTTTTGCTCTTTGGCTGGTTCCTGACTTACCCTTCATTGTGTACCTTTGCACTGCTGATTTTGAGGTGGAGCAGAGAACATAGGCATTACCTATCACATGGAAAGGTGACTCTGTTTGCTTTTGTAGTGCTCTTTGTCTCTGTCCCCTGTCTGTGTAATGACTCTAACCATGTTGCTTCAGCCAACTGTTTGGCATAATCATATTTTCTGTTGCAGTTCTAATTCCTGGAGCCACAGAACAAATAGCCCTGCTGAACACTATCTCAAAGGGCTCTGCAACTCAGGCCCTTCTTTTCTGGGGTTGGACCCATGTGGTGGCTACTTTTGCCTTTCAGAAAACAGACCCAGATTCCAAGGGTACCTCCAGGAAGGCCTTCTCCCCTTGGTTTTATAACTAAATTAACTTTCCATAATTTTCACCTCATTTTGCTTTTGCTGACATAAAAGATTCTTTCTTCCCAATAGTACCCGAACTATTTCATGACTTTTTATAGAGGTCTCAAACTCAGAAGCCTTAAGGACCAGGCAGGGGAAGCAATGAGAGAAGACAGCAGGGTGTGAGTGCACATGTATATATTTTGTGAATGGTGGAGACTGGGATGAACTGGAGAGCACTGGTCTCCTAAGACACTGGAAGGCAAGCAAGTCCCATCTGCAGGCCACCTCTGAGCCACTATTTGGCAATCTCTGTTTTTCCTTCCATGCCACAGTGCAAAAATTAGATTACTTTTACTGTCACAATAGCCCAAGAGTATTGGGAGTAATTATTTCTAAATTTCTCACCACTGTGAGATTACATGCTATCTAATTCTTGGTGCAAATAATTCAGAAAGGACCCTTTGCACCTTAAACAGATCTCCAAGGTGATGTCAGAGCTGCCCAGGTAATGGTCATATCAGAGGGAAGAATAGTTGCTAAGGGCTTTCTCCAGGCTCCAACACTTCTTGGTTCTCAGTTTTCCTCTCGTATTTTCATTGCAGATCAGAGCCTTAAGATAATTAATTTTCAACAAGCTGAGTATGTGAGTCCTCCAAATTTATCTAATGAGTGCTGTATATAAAGATAATATTTTACAGTGCCTGACCAGTCTCTAGCTATACTTTAAAAATAACCACCGGGGTGGGGTGGGGGCACAGGGCACCTAGGTGGCTCAGTTGGTTGGGCCTCTGCTGCTTGGTTTTGGCTTAAGTCATGGTCTCCAGGTCCTGGGATCGAGCCCCATGTTGGGCTCTGAGCTCAGGGCGGAGTCTGCTTGTCCCTCGCCCTCTGCTCCTCCCCCCACTCGCTTGTGCTCTCTCTCAAATAAATAAATAAAATCTTTTTAGAAAAATAAAAATTAAGAAAATAAACGATGGGGTATCTCTGCCTGGCTCAATCGGTAAAGCATGCAACCCTTGATCTCCGGGCTGTGAGTTTGAGCCCTATGTTGGGCACAGAGTTTACTTAAAAAAAATAAAATAAAATAAAATAAATAATAAAACTCTTCAGTTGGTAGGTTTGGTCTTTCCAGTCTGTGATTTGTCCTCACCTCTGGGTCTGCAGTTCAAAGGCGCATTGCCTTGAAGGCATTAGTTCTCTTTAACAATGTATAATCTAACATTTTAGATTACAGTTAATCTTTGGTGTCAGAGCCAATTCATGATTCCAATTTCTTTCTCTTTACTCTCTCTCCCACCACCCCCACTCACACCTCCTCCCCAATCCCGTGCACCCCTCACCTTTTTCCACCTGCTCCCCTCAGTACCCCCATTCCCCATTCTTTTTTAGGATGGATCCTTGAATGGGGCCTGGGCATGGAAAGTGTTTGGTATTGTGTTTGAGAACGTTGCACCAGAGAAAATGAGAAAGAAACACAGGAAGAAGGAAATTGGGAAAGAAAAAAAGGGGGGGCAGAAGCAAATGTTGAAAAGAGCTTTCTGTCTTGTTGCTCAGGTTCACTCCAAGTCCTACAGCAGAGACACCCCCCACTCAGTCTCCCATCCCTATGATCCACAATCAAATTTGCATCTTTCTTATCTTTCTTACTCTGTTCTCTGGTCCAGAAGACTAATTAGAGGAAAAGTTCAGCATCAAAAAGACCTAGATTCCAATGGTAGCTCTGTCACTTACAAGCCGTTGACCTTGGCTAAGTTGCTTCAATCTGTCTGAGATTTCCTTATCTACAAGCTGGATGTAACAGCACAGAATCCTATGAGTCCCCGAAGATGGAATGAGATGCCACATGTGAAAACTGTAGTATGCTGATCAAAGATGAGGCATTATTATTATTATCCCTGAATCCAGTGCTGCAGATGCTATGGCGTGTGGTTATCTTTTCACCAAATGTCCTTAGATCTCTTGGAGAAGGGAGTGGGTGTTACAGTCTGGAACAACAGTGAGACAGAACTTTATGTTTTAGGAGGGAAGCTGGCATTTAAAATTGCCTTATATTGCTACTTCTTTTTTTTTTTTTTTAAGATTTTATTTATTTATTTGAGAGAGAGAGAATGAGAGAGAGCACATGAAAGGGGGGAGGGTCAGAGGGAGAAGCAGACTCCCTGCCGAGCAGGGAGCCCGATGCGGGACTCGATCCAGGGACTCCAGGATCATGACCTGAGCCGAAGGCAGTCGCCCAACCCACTGAGCCACCCAGGCGCCCGCCTTATATTGCTACTTCTAAGACATCATGAGGATACGAAATCACTTGGGAGCATACCTTCTCTGTTCTGGAATGAGCCATTCGAGTGAATCCTTTTAGTTATATAAACATAGTAAGAGTAAGCATCCATTATTCTGAGACAAGGTGCAACAGTTGTTTTTGTAGCTTGGGGCTTCAATTCTGCAGGCAGATGAGGTCTTGTTGCCAAAGTGAATGATTCAGAAGGAGGGCATGTGCCCAGAAGGTTCCATCAGAATTGAGCTCTGAGCTTTTATTCAGTGGTTATCTGGATGGAGGCCAGCTCTCATCTCACTGGAACAAGGAATCATGTGTCCCAGGTGATGCTAGCAGACATCTTATGACAATGAGGGACTTCTGCCTGAGGATAAAACCAATGTAGCAGAACGCAGAGTTGAGAGATTTTAGAGAAACTGAACTGGAACTCTGATAGAACTGTGCCTGAAGCTCACATTGGTCTTAACATTTACATGAGGCAATGACTCACCCTTATTTTCTAAGCCAGTTTGTGTTGGGCTTTAGAGTACTAGATACTGATGCCAAAGTCATCCGAAATGAAGGTTGCTGGAGAAAGTATGGGCATGTTCCATATTGTTTAGTGAGCTTCTGAAAAGAAGACGCCAAGTTTCCTCATCTTTCCCACTGAGGTTCCCAGTTAGAAGTACGCCTCTGATGGGCTGAGGCAGGCTGCCTAAGACAGCTGATGGGAGGGCCACTGCTGAGGGCGGTGTCGACAACAAGGCCTAACTTGTCATAAGGGAAGGAAGGCTGGAGTGGTCCTAGCGTGGGGATGTGGATGAAGCTATCACTAGGTTGATGGACAGGACTATGGTCCATGATTATGCCTAAGTTCAGTTTTAGTAGATGCTGCCAAACCATCTTCCAAAGCAGATTTACCAGTTTGCACATTCAACATCAATGTTTGAAAGTTCTCAGAGCTTTTTACTTATACTTGGCCCACAGGCTAATAAATGAGGAATTCTGATTTTAACGGACACAGCAGTTTCCAAACAGCAAATATGAAGGTTGCTGCCAGAATAGGACATACTAAGAAAGGTATACACATACACAGAAACACACAAAAGCATAATAATTCAAGTAGCAGAGCAATTTGGGGTGATGATTTAAAGGTAAATACATTTCAATTATCTTAATTAAGTTATAAAACGTGCAAGTATAACCCAAGGGCCAGAGTAACTGCTGGTTCTAAACTGTTCTCCGTGAAATAGGAATAGCTCAGCACTCTGTCAAAATGTCTCTTCATTACATCTAGGGGCGGGAGGAGGCACTGTGTGGTGTGTGCACGGGGTGTGTGTGTATGTATGTATGTGTGTGTGTTTGTGTGTGTGTGTGTGTCAGATGGTGAAGGGGTGGGAAACAGCAAGAATATGGTTGTTTTCTACACAAGTAGCAGCCAGTTAAAAATATTCCATTCCATTAAATTATTTAGTAAATGTGGATGAAACAGGCAGTAAGATTTCATAAAATCTCCACTAATATTTGGTAATCGTTAATTGTTGCTTGAAAGAATGTTTCAGTTATCTGAAAAAGTAATTACATTAGGCTTCGCTAATCTGTGGCACCAACTTGTAAGACATGAAGGGTTTATTTGGAAATAGTGGAGAGACTTGATATACATTTAACTGACATAATATTCTCATTTAAATATGTATTTACTGAAGACAAACATTCAGGCTGACAAAACTCTGCAGGCTCATTCGAGTAACACCTCATTTAGTCCTATCCTATATGACCTTTCATGGGTTCCATCCTTGGAGTAGGGGTGACAACCCCATGAATTGATTTCTTTGTTCCCAATTTAATGTCATTCACCTCCTATTGTGTAGCCTTTCATAGATGCTAGATTGGTGGTATTATCATCTGTCAGTACTATCTGCCAGCCTTCGGAAGCTAATGAACAGACCTCAGGAACTTCCGGCTTCTTCTGTGGGCTTTCTTCTGCTCTATATGTGATCATTTTCAGCAATTCACATCTGCATCCATTCACAGACATCTTGTGGCAGAGACTCCTAGCTACCTAGCCAGTGTTTGTTCTCACCTTGCTCCTGAACAGATTTTGTCAAGGGAAGCAGTGTGTCCTGATTAAACCGAACATTCCCAGGCTCCCTTGCACACAGGGGTAGCCACATGACTAAATTCTTGCTATTGAGATATAAGTGAAGTTGTTGGATGGAGCTTCTGGGAAAGCTTTTTAAAAACCATACTGACTATGGGCATCTGGGTGGCTCAGTCAGTTAAGTGTTTGACTCTTGGTTTTAGCTCAGGTCACGATCCCAGGGTGCTGGGATTGAGCCCTGATTGGCTCTGTGCTGAGCATGGAGTCTGCTTGAGATCCTCTACCCCTCCCCCTGGCTCATTGCTCACTCTCTCTACCCCCCATAATAAATAAATGAATCTTAAAAAAAAAAACCTTACTGACTCAACCATTGGACACCATTTTCACTTGGCTTTTCTTTCTTTCTGCTTCTAAGAGCACAGTGTGATAGCTGGAGCTCTAGCAGCTATCTTATGAACATGAGGATAAGGGTTACATGCTAGGATGATGTCCTCGAACTGCCACATCAGCTCTGGACTGCCTACTCTGGAATTCTCATTCTGTGAGAAAAACTAATTCCCATATTACATAAACCACTGCTTCTCTGGTTTCTATTACTCACAGTCAAATGCAATTCTGGTATTCTAAATAGTCATTCAGTATAACCCTTTATTTGATTTGTTCAACATTTTACAATTGTCTTTGAACAGAAGCCATACAACTGAGATGGGCACAACTCATTCAGGTTCCCTGGCCTGGATATTGAAAGACTAAGCTTTAAAGGTTCCACCAAGCCGAATTATGCACTATGAAACCAGGAAGTGAGTGGCAGAGCAGGTCCTCCTACTCCAATGTAGTATTGGGAGGTCCACAGGGTAGAATCAAAGGTTGAGGTCTAAGAGTTATCACAACAGAGCTCTCAGCCTGTTGTCACGGCAGCAAGGAGAGAGCCGTGGCAATATGTTGGAACAAACATGAGGCTCCCTCCTGCCTCTACGCTGGATCTTGTAGGCCTCCCTGTTTAATCAGGCCCCCTGAATCTCAGTATCAAGATCTTCTGGCAGGTGTAAATTATTCTGTAATCAGCCCATGGATACCTTCTCGCTGCATCTGCCTTTCTCACCTGGCTTAGCCTAGGGATGGTTTTCTGACCCTCATCCCCACCCCAACACCACTGCCAGTGGAAATACCACTGCTGTTGTGAGAGGAATGATAGAAACACTCACTGCGGAGGGCAACATTCCTCATCAATCTATAGACTCCTCATTCCCCTCCCTTTTATTTTGTTTCCCCACACCACTATTTGATTAATAAAAATAAAGTGTTCACCAGTGAAAAATGTTTATAGACCTCAAAACAGGTCAACTGCATACTGAAACATTTTTGTAAAGTACAACTTCCAGAAGCAATTTGTAGATGCACAACTCTAAAGCAAACTCAAGATTAAGGCAGGAAGAGAAAAAGAGAAGAAGAAGAAAGAAATGAGTTCAAACTTAAGCAAGTCTGACCTACTGGCCTGGCAAATAAATGAGCCTATTTCCAAAACAAGAACATTTTCTACATTCTGCCAGTTATAAATTAATTACCTGCTCTATGCCCCTTAGAACTACTGTCATTTTGGTAATGGTGTAGCTTTAAACTTTTCACTCTTTTGTGGTTTCTGAAGCTGAGCTGGAGCCAACTTTTCAAACTACATTGAACTCAAAGAGCCCCCTTAGTGTGATAGATGGCAGTGAGAGCGATAGCAGGTGCCTCCCCAGACCACCATGCTAGGGTATAGGCAGAGGGCTAATGAGGAATGAGGCTCTCATTCTGTGTCCCAGATCCCACGTCTCTCCTCCTTCTGACCCAAACAAGACCAGGAACTGCTGAGGGCCCTATAATGGCTTTCGTTCCTGCTGGCTCAGCGTTGGCCCCTGGCAGCTTCACCTAAAGACTCCTGTGGCTTTTGTAGGGTCTCTGCGCCGTCATGGTGCTACTCGGCTTTGGCCCCTGCCCTGGAGCCACATCAGGCCCATCCAGGAGGAGTCCCAGCAACACAGAGCACCTAGGGCTGTCCTTGGACCTGTCGTCTTTCCAGACATGCGTAGGTGGCCCCTTTTCTCTGACTCCCACCAGCACCCACAGCCACACTGGATCTGTCCCTTGGGCAGGTGGACTACTGACATTTGCCTGAATCCCTTTGGTGGGGGCACCTGAGCTCCACACATTGGGTCACAGTAGCACAACTACTAAGCATTTGAATCACTTAATCCTTCTAAACTTTTAGTTTAGACCATTCAGAATGGTCCCTTTACATTGCAGCCATTATCACGACAGCTGCCCTTTTTTTTTTCCATCTACGAGAAGCATGCAATCTGTTATGCCAAATTGCCTAGGTGTGGTGAAGTCCTGCCTCTGCTCCTGAATTCCTGAATAACTTGGCAAGCTGCTTGAGAGCTCTGTACCTCAGTTCCTCCATCGGTAAAATGGAAGTAATAATGACGCTGCCTGATGGCACCATCCCGAAGATTAAGGGAGCTCGTAGAGTACTATGTATGCAACATAATGAGCGCCCCAGTATTTGCCAACCACAGTGACAAGCTCTGTTAACCTTCACCACAGAAGTATCATTACTTATTCCTATTTACAGATAAACTGAGGTTTAGAACGATTATATGATTCAAATGTCAAGTAACTGCTGTTGTGTGCTTTTAGGACCTAGGGGTTTCTCTCCTTTTCTTCCTCTGCTTTAAGAAGCCTTGGATCCCAAGGGTCAGGGGTCATCATCACCTCACTTCACTGATGTCAGACCTACAAGTTGTTTCTTCGTACCTGGAGCCTAACCCGAAAATCCATTCCTTCACATTGCCCAGAGCTAACTCGCCTCAGCCCCCCTTACGAGGCTCCTTCCCCCCGGGGCCCCATCAGTCAGGGGGTCCCCCAGGCTCCACAGGGCCAAGGGAGGCCCCTCCCTGCAGAGAGAGGAGCACAGCCGCTGCTGAGGGAGGCCCCCAGCCTGGGCAGAACGGTTTGCTCGCCTTGGGTGCTAACCACGCTAGTGTGCAGGAGTGACCGTGGACGGTTTCCTTTTTTCTGCAGCTCACACTCAATAATTAGCTCCAGCTTAGATTTAATCTAACTACCTTAGATTTCCTGGTCTAGGTTCCCAGCTCACAAAACTAAAGTCCCCTTCTGACACTTCCTTCTTTGCATTCTTTAAGAAGTACGATTTCTTCCTTCTGAACGGTCTAATTCTGGACATGCAGTTCCTGTCTGTTGTTTCCACCATGACCTTGGCCTTCTTCTCTCAGCTTCCATCTGACCTTCAAGTCTGGCTCTTCTGAGCACACATGAGTGGTTCTCACACCCAGCAGCTCGTCGCTCACGTCAGGGGATGGTATTGATCTACTCTTCCCTGAAGTTCAGTGGGACACACCTGCAAAACGCCAGGAGGGCTTGGTCTTGTTTCCTCATCTTGTCCCCCAGAGAATTTGGCGGAATCGATTTTCTACGGAGTGACAATTCTCAAGATATATATTCCAGTTTTGAGAAGCACACTGTGAAATGTCAGTCTGCTTTCGAGGACCGGCCCTTCTCCCGCGTGCCCCTGCCCAGAGGCAGCTGCTACCACTAACTTCTGTTTTGCCTCCAGAAATACAGGTCCACGTGCGCAGCTTGTGTAACCCAGGGCGACCACAATATACACATTGTCTTGGACCTTGATTTTTTTCATTTAATAATATGTCTTGGAGATCTTCCCATAGGAAAATAGATAGGTGTCCTTCCTTCTTTGTAATCGTTGCACAGGATTCCACTGAAAGTACCTATTTGTTTCCTATTGTGGTAACAAATTACTACAAATTTATTATCTTATAGTTTTGGAGGTCAGAAGTCCAAAATTGGTCTCACTGGCCTAGAAGCAAGGTACTGTCAGGACCGCAGTCCTTCTGGAGGCGTGAGGCCGAATCCACTTTGGTGCCTTTTCCAGCTTCTTGCAGCTGCTCTATTTTTTGGCTCATGGCTCCAGTTAGCAATCCTGTCACCTGACTCTGTGTCTGTCACCACATCTTGTTCTTGCTCACTCTGACCCTCTTGCCTCCCTCTTGTGATTACATTGGGCCCACCTGGATCATCCAGCATACTCCCCCCCCCATCTCAAGATACTTAACTAAATTACATCTGGAAAGTCCCTTTTGCAATTAAGGTAATATATGCATAGATACCAGGGATTAGCCTAGGAACATCTTTGGGGGGATTGTTCTGCCTACCACGGTTTTTGTTATCCGCTTCCTACACATGGACTTTTATTTATTTATTTTTAAAGATTTTATTTATTTGTCAGAGACAGAGAGAGCACAAGCAGGGGGAGCGGCAGGCAGAGGGAGAGAGAGAAGCAGGCTCTCCGCTGAGCAAGGAGCCCAATGCCAGGCTCAATCCGAGGACCCTGGGATCATGACCTGAGCTGAAGGCAGATGCTTAACCGACTGAGCCACCCAGGCGCCCCACATATGGACTTTTAGATTGTCTTTTGTTATGATTACAAGCAGTGTTTCAGTGACTATCCTTGTGTGTGTTCCTAGAAAATGAATTATAGTTTCAAAGGTAGGTACATTTCAAATTTTGATAGATCTTTGTCATGGTAATTTTTTAGAACTTTATTTTCCTTGAGATAGTCTGAATGCACGATTACCATAAAACCATTTAGAAGGTAACATCATTTTACTCTCTTCTGAGTCAATCTATCTATGACTGCTCTTATCTATCATTACTAGAACTGCATTCTTGACTTAAACAAAGGCTTGCAATCTCAGGCAATGGTTTTAGAGATTTGGACCTGAGTTAAATTATTTGGTTAAAAATCTAACACTATGAAGCTGTGGCTACTTAAATTTAAAGTTAACCAACATTAAATATAATCAAATATTTAGTTCCTCCCCCTCACTGGCCATATTTCAAGTACCCACTAGCCACATGCAGCTAGTGGCTCTCACATTAGACAGTGCAGATAAAGAATAAATTCCTTCGTTGGAGAAGTTCTATTTGACAGAGTTGCTAAGAGTGATCTTTGCTCCTCTATCAAATTAGAACCTACCCATTGCCTGGACCTCATTTAGGGCAATTCCATTAATTCAATTAACATTTATTGAATGCCTACCTTGTACAAGACACTAGATGATGATTTTTTTTTAAACGTCCCTGTCTCAGGTAGGTCACAGATCAATAGAGGAAAACAGAAGTGTTTCCTGAACTTGCCCCAGGAATGCCAACTAGCTATCACTGAGAAAATAATCCGTACTGTAGTGAAGTTCCAAGGCGATTTAGGAGCACAAAAGAAGAACGTACAGTCTGTGAGGGATCCTGGAGACAAGAATATAGAGGTCATTTTCTCATCTTTAAAAATAGCTTGCTCATTGTCCATTTTTCTAATGCTATTGAAATGTTGAAATGTTCATTGGTATTTTGTTTGTAAATAACAAAATGAGAAAGCATTTCAAAGGTTCTTAATAAGGCATTATAGAGAAGCAATTACAGCACAGCCTCCAGAGCCGGCTGTAGGGGGTTCAAATTTGAACTCTCCTATTTGCTAGCTATGTGACTTTGGGCAACTCACTGGACCCTTCTGGGCTTCCATTTTCTCATCTGTCAAATTTTCTCTCACAGGGTTATTGTGAGGATTAAATGAGTTTGTGTCTGTAAGTGCTTAGAACAGGGCCTGGTGCTCATTGAGTACTAAGTGCCTAGCCATTGTTATTATTTAAACATGAATAACTATAATGCTGGAATTTCAGCCACCTGGATAGAATTTCAGTGTTCACTTGGTTCTGAACTGACCATGGAGAAGTTGAGGGGTCTGCAGGAATCCTCCCAGGTCTCGTTGGTCAGTGAGATAGATGTGACATACACATGTCCAGGCCCCCGCCTGCCCACCTTGGATCCTGCACGGGACAGTGGCCCTAAGGGAATCTGCAACCAGAGAGACTGGCTTTCCTCTCTGACATGGACAGAGGGGATTTACACTATTATGGCAGTTAGTTGTGGCCCCATCATTCATAAATTTGGCCAAATACTACCTCTCCCTGTTCTATGTGCTTATTTACAGTAGAGACAAGTAATATGTCCTTTCCTTGATTCTGGTACTCTCTCTCTTAAACTCTGGTAGATATGCCATCTCCACTGCCTGAAAACACAGGTTTCTGTGGTGCTAAAAATTGTAGCCATTTTGGTGGTGACTTCTTTTGGACTCCTTCAATATTTTTGCTCCTTTGAGTCTTGTCCTCCTATAGCATCCTCCTCCTATAGCCTCTGCATCATTTTTGGTAGCCTCTCCCTATTTCTCCCCATCTCTGTAATGATCTAATACCACCAGGACTGTCCTCACCAGACCATTAAAAGAAATAAAGGCTAACATGCAGAAGAATGAAACTGGATCACTTTCATATCCATACACAAAAATAAATTAAAAATGGATGAAAGACCTAAATGTGAGATAGGAATCCATCAAAATCTTAGAGAACACAGGTAGCAACCTCTTCAATCTTGGCTACTGCAACTTTGTGCTAGACATGTCTCCAGAAGCAAAGGAAACAAAAGCAAAAATGAACTATTGGGACTTCAACAGGATAAAAAGCTTTTTCACATCAAAGAAAACAACAAAACTAAAAGGCAGCCTACAGAATGGGAGAAGATACTCACAAATGACATATCAGATAAAGGGCTAGTATCCTAAATCTATAAAGAACTTATCAAACTCAACATCTAAGAAACCAAAAAATCCAGTCAAGAAATGGGCAGAAGACATGAACAGACATTTCTCCAAAGCAGATATGCAGATGGCCAACAGACACATGAAAAAATGCTCAACATCACTCATCATCAGGGAAATACAAGTTAAAACCACAATGAGATACCACATCACACCAGTCAGAATGGCTAAAATGAACAATTCAGAAAACAACAGATGTTGGTGAGGATGTGAAGAAAGGGGAACCCTTTTACGCTGTTGATGGGAATGCAAATTGGTGCAGCCACTCTGGAAAACAGTATGGAGGTTCCTCAAACAGTAAAAATAGAACTACCGTACAACCCAGCAATTGCACTACTAGACATTTATCCAGAGGATACAAACATAGTGATTTGAAGGGGCACCCCAATGTTCATAGCAGCAATGTCCAAAATAGCCAAACTATGGAAAGAGCCCAGATGTTCATTGACAGATGAGTAGATAAAGAAGATGTGGTATCTGTATACAATGGAATATTACTCAGCCATCAAAATGAATGAAATCTTGCCATTTGCAATGACATGGATGGAGCTAGAGTGTATTATGTTAAGTGAAATAAGTCAGTCAGAGAAAGCCCCTCTGGGCTGAAAATCATTCCCTGGACTTTATTCCATACTTCTTCAGAAATCCTGCAGATTCGAGAAGAGTAGCTGAAGCACCAGTGAAAGAGGAGGACATTTTGGGCAATTCTTTCTTTAAATCAGGGTTTCTCAACCTCAGCACTATTGACATTTTAGGACAGATAATTCCTTGTTCAGCAGAAGGAGAAGGGAGGCTGTCCTGTGTATTACAGGATGTTTAGCAGCATCCCAGCTTCTATGTGCTAGATGCTAGTATCAACTCTGCCCCTCCTACCCAAGCTGTGACAATCAAAAATGTCTTCAGACATTGGCCAAATGTCTCTTGGGGCAAAATTTCCTCTGTTTGAGAATAGCTGCTTAATCAAACACTCCAGCAAATTCCGTTAAGATGGAAACTTCCTTTTTCTCTTGAATAACAAGGTGGGCATCTTGCTGTTCCCTGGCAAGACTTCCTCCACTCCAAAACAAGCAGGACTTTTGACTGGTAAATTCTCCATTCAAAAGCCAGTTGTTTATTCACAGATGACATGATCTCATACAAAGAAAACTCCAAGGAATTCATACACACAAAAAAATCTAATAAATGAGTTCAGCAAAATTGAAGGATATAAGATCAATATCCAAAAATCAATTATATTTCTTAAAAAAATCATTTGTATTTCTATATACTAGCAATGAATAATTGAAAATGAAATTAAGAAAACAATTCCATTTGGGGTGCCTGGGTGGCTTAGTTGGTTAAGCATCCAACTCTTGATTTGAGCTCAGGTCATTATCTCAGGGTTGTGAGATCGAGCCCCAGGTAGGGTTTCACACCCAATGTGGAGAGAATCTTAAGCATTCTTAAGTTTCTCTCCCACTCCCTCCTCCCCTCCCCCTCCCCACCTAAAAAAAAGAGAGAGAGAGAGAAAGAAAATAATTCTGTTTATAATAGCATCACAGAATAAAATACTTAGGAATAAATTTAACAAAAGAAGCAAGGCATAGACGGAAAACTATGACATTAAACATTGTTCAAAGAAATTTAAAAAGAGCTTACTAAATGGGAAGACATCTCATTGGAGGACTTAATATTGTTAAGATGGAAATACTCCCCTTTACAGCAGCATTATCAGCAATAGCCAAACCATGGAAAGAGCCCAAATGTCCATCCACTGATGAGTGGATAAAGAAGATGTGGTATATATACACAATGGAATATTACTCAGCCATCAAAAGGAATGAAATCTTGCCATTTGCAACACATGGATGAAGCTAGAGTGTGTTATGCTAAGCGAAATAAGCCAGGCAGAGAAAGACAAATATCATATGATTTCACTCACATGTGACATTTAAGAAACAAAACAGATGAACATATGGGAAGGGGAAAGGGGGGGGGGAAGCAAACCATAAGAGACTCCTTATGACAGAGACCAAACTGAGGGTTGATGGAGGGAGGTGGATGGGGGATGGGTTAAATGGGTGATGGGTATTAGGAAGGCACTTGTTATGTTGAGCACGGGGTGTTAAATGTAAGGGATGAATCACTAAATTCTACTCCTGAAAACGGTATCACACTAAATGTTAACTAACTAGAATTTAAATAAAAATTTGAGGGGTGCCTGGGTAGCTCAGTCAGTTAAGTGTCTGACTCTTGGTTTCAGTTCAGGTCATGATCTCAAGGGTTGTGAGATTGAGACCCACATTGGGCGTGTGTGCTCAGTAGGGAGTCTGCTTGAAGATTCTCTCCTTCTGCCCCTCCACCATGCATGTGCACACGTGCTCTCTCTCAAAAATAAGTAAATCTTAAAAAAAAATAAAATTTTGAAAAAGAAGATGGAAATACTCCCCAAATCATTCTATTGCAATATTATCAAAATGAATCAGCTTAATTCCTATCAAAATCCCAGGTACTATTCTTTTTGCAGGAATTTACAAATTGATCCTAAAGTTTATATGGAAATTTAAAGGGCCCAGAATAGTTAAAACAACCTTGAAAAGAAGAAGAAACTTGGAGAACTAAATCTTCCCAATTTTAAAACTTACTACAAATTTACATTGATTAAGCCAGTGTAGTTCTGGCATAAGGATACATATAGATGAATGGAATAGAATTGAGAGCCCATATTTCTTAATAAAACTGAAAATAAAGGGTTTATTTCTAGACTCTCAATTCTTTTTTTTCAGTTTTAATAAGAGATATGGGCTCTCAATTCTATTCTGATCATCTCTAAGTACTCTCAATTCAAGAAGAATTGAGAGTCTAGAAATAAACCCTTACATTTATGGTCAAGTGATTTTCAACAAGGGTACCAAGGCAATTCAATGAAGAAAATAATAGTCTTTACAATAAACAGTATTGGGAAAACTGCCTAATAATAACCATATGAAAAGAATGAAGTTGGACCTCTACCTCACACCATATAGAAAAATTAATTCAAAATGTATTAAATATCTAAATAGAAGAGCCAAAACTATAAAATTCATATAAGAAACATAGAAGCAAGGCCTCCATGACCTTGAATCATGCAGTAGTTTCTTGAATTTGACTCCAAAAGCACAAGCAACAGAAAAGAAACAAAGATAAGCTAGACTTAATCAAAATTAAAATAAAAAAATTTTTTTTTACTTCAAAGGACATCATCAAGGGAAGGAATAGGCCATCCATAAATGGGAGAAAATGTGTGCAAATTATATATCTGATAAGGGATTTGTAACCAGAGTCTATTAAAAAAAACTCTGTAAGAAACAACCCAACAATTAATGAATGCTCCACTTTTAAAAGAAGCAGAAGATTTGAATTGGCATTTTCCCAAAGAAATGGCCAATAAGCACTTGAATAGATGTTCAAAATCATTAGCTATCAGAAACATGCAAATCATGTTTGATGATTTCCTGGCTGGCTCAGTCCATGGAGTGTGTGACTCTTGAGTTTGGGATTGTGTGTTCAAGCCCCACATTGGGTGTAGAGATTACTTAAAAAAAAAATAAAATCTTAAAAAAAAAAAGGTGGGGCACCTGGGTTATTCAGTGGGTTAAGCATCCAACTCTTGATTTTGACTCAGGTCATGATTTCAGGGTCATGAAATGGAGCCCTTGTGGGGCTCCACACTGGCCATGGAATCTGCTTAAGATTCTCTCTCTCCCTCTGCCCCTCCCCCAACCCTACCCCTTGCTTGGCTCTTATTCTCTCTCTCCCCAAAAAAGAAAGGGGGGGATATGCAAATCAAAACCACAATGAGGTACCATTTCACACTCACTAAGATGGCTATGATAAAAAAAAAAAACAGACAATAACATTTGTTGACAAGGATGTGGAGAAGTTGGAACCCTCATACATTGCTGGCAGGAACGTAAAATGGTGTAGCCACTTTGGGAAACAGTTTAACAGTTCCTCAAAATATCAAACATAGAGTTATAATGTGGATGAATTGAATTGCTCCACTCCTAGTTCAATTCACTGTGAGCAATATGAATGAGAATTGAAAATATATGGCCATACAGGAGCACCTCACTGGCTCAGTCAGTAGAGAATCCAACTCTTGATCTTGGGGTCATGAGTTTGAGCCCCATGTTGGGTATAGATATCACTTAAACAAATAAAACTTAAACAAAAAGATGGGGCACCTGGGTGGCTCAGTCAGTTAAGCATCTGACTTTTGATTTTGGCTCAGGTCATGATCTCAGGGTCGTGGGATTGAGCCCTCAGTCGGGCTCTGCACTCAGCATGGAGTCTGCTTGGGATTCTCTCTCTCCCTCTCCCTCTGCCCTTCCCCCCCCCCCGCTCTCTTTCTCTCTCTCTAAAATAAAATAAATAAATCTTTTAGAGAGCGAGAGCACGAGCAGGAGGGCCAGAGGGAGCGGGAGAGAGAATATCAAGCAGACTCCACACTGAGCACAGAGTCTGACTCAGGGCTCAATCCCATGACCCTGAGATCATGACCTGAGCCAAAACCAAGAGTCAGATGCTTAACCGACTGTACCACGCAGGTGCTCCAAATAAAAAAAATCTTTTTAAAAAAAGAAAACACATGCCCATACAAAAACTGTACATGAATGTTCACGGCAGAATTATTCATAGCAGACAAAAAGTGGAAAGAACCCAAATGTCCATGAACTGATGAATGGGTAAACACAAAGTGGTATATCCATATAATAGAATGTTATTCAGCAATAAAAAGGAGTGAATTATTAATACACAAAAATGATGAGCCTTGAAAACGTTACGTTAAATGAAAGAAGTTGGTCACAAATGACCACATATAGTATGACTCCATTAAATTAGATGTCCATAATCAGCAAATCTATACTGACAGCAAGTAGATGAACTGTTGTCAGGGACTGGAGGAAAGAGGCAATGGGAACACTCATGGCTATGGTGTTTCCTTTGGGGATAATAAAAATGCCTGGAAATAGTGGTGATGGTTGCACAGTTTTGTAAATGCACTAAAAACCACTGAATTATATACTTAAAAAATAAACTAGGGTGCCTGGGTGGCTCAGTCGTTGGACGTCTGCCTTCAGCTCAGGTCATGATCCCAGGGTCCTGGGATGGAGCCCCGCATCGGGCTCCCTGCTCTGCGGGAAGCCTGCTTCTCCCTCTCCCACTCCTCCTGCTTGTGTTCTCTCTCTGTGTCTCTCTCTGTCAAAAAATAAATAAAATCTTAAAAAATAAAAAAAATAAACTAAAAAAATTACTGAGCAATTAAAACGTAAAAGAAAAAGGGGAATCATTTGGAGAAAAACACGATTGCTATGGGAACTTCATCAGAAAGGGCCTTACATAGAATGGAAGGCTGTGGGAGAGAATAATCTAGCACATCTTGGTGGGAGTCAGTGAAGTGCCTTATGACAACAGCTGCATTAAGTTGACCAGAGGGAATGGGGCTGCTGGAGGACATGCCTCCGCCAACTCTCCCCACGTTGTCTGGCCTCTGCGTTCATCTGCTGAAACCTTAATATAGCACAGGAAGGAGCCCCTGATAAAAACCCACAGAGAGAGGGCCAGAAAAATAACAGCTTGCTTACAAAGTAGACACCAAGTATCAGGAGTGCAAGTGCAAAAGACTACATGCCTCCTTCATTCCCATAATGAAGATGAGGTTTCTATCCAGGAACTGGAAGCAGACTGTCTTTCTGGGTTGCTACACCAGAATGCCATAGCCTGGGTGGCTTTTAAACAGTTATTTCTTGCAGTTCTGGAGGCTGGGAAGTCCAAGATGGTGGCACTGGCAGGTTCAGCGGCTCCTAGATGGTGCCATCTCACTGTCGTCCTCACACCGCAGATGAAGGAGCTCCCTGAGGTCTCTTTTATAATGGCACTAATCCCACCCTTGTGATCTAATCAGCTCCCAAAGGCCCCACCTCCAAATATCATCGCCCTGGGGATTAAGTTTCAACATACGAGTTTTGTTTTGTTTTTTTTTTAAGATTTTATTTATTTATTTGAGACAGAGAGAATGAGATACAGAGAGCATGAGAGGGAGAAGCAGACTCCCCGCCGAGCAGGGAGCCCGATGTGGGACTCGATCCCGGGACTCCAGGATCATGACCTGAGCCGAAGGCAGTTGCTTAACCAACTGAGCCACCCAGGCGCCCCAACATACGAATTTTGAGGGGCACAACATTCAGTCTAAAGCAGAGACCTTGTTCCTGCTTTGTACGTGTTGTAGAAATCTTCCTCTGTGGTTTGCCCCACCGTTAATTACATTAGACTCAGGACTGCCCTCTTTGTGGTTTATTTAAAGTAGAGAAAAGAAAAAAGGGAAAAAAGACAAAGAAAAGGCACTAGAGATACAATACAGATCCCCACCCGGGGGAACTTACATTCTAGAGATTAAATGACAAGCTATTTTCCAGGGTTTATAGATACTCATTAACTTTTGTTATAGCCTTATGAGATTGCTACTATTATAATTTCCATCACCGGCGCGGAAAGGTAATACTCAGGGAGGCATCATTATGCACCTAAGCTCACACTGTAAGGGAAGGGCCACAGTTTGAACCCAAGCAACTAAATCTAGGTATGGAGCACTTAACCACAATGCCCACAGTTCTCAAACAGTGTGCCAAGGTGCCCCAGAGAGCCACAGGGAACTAAAGGCCGCTGCAGGATCGTTTTCATTCTTGAGGGAAACAAAAGACATATATCATACACTACATAAACTACTGCTATTAATTTGTTTGGAACTAAACTACTAGTTTTATTTAAAGCCATTAGGTATTTCTTTTGATATAGGGATTCTGTGAAATATTGCTAATATTATGAGCACGCTATTATGCTAAAGGCACTGTGACCTGAGAAAGTTTGGGGACTTCTGCACTCTGAGATTTACGTGTTTGGTACCCCCCCCCCCACCCCCCACCCCCAGACGGCAAGCTCTTGAAGGCACCTTTGGCACGTAGTAGCCACACCAATAATGTCTGTTGAATGAATGAATGAAGAGTAGACTAGAACTAAAGGGTAGGTGTATAAGTGACTTAGAGCCAAGATATAAATAGCCAGGACAACAGAGAGAAGAAATGGCAGAAAGGGGTGCACATTTGGAGAATAGAAATTAATGTGGGGAACATAATAGCAAAAGGCAGTGTCATGTAGTAGGTAAGCATGTGTTCCCTGAAGTCAGACTACCTAGCTTTGAACCTCAGCTCTACCACAGACTAGGCCTGCAATCTTGGGCAAGTTGCTTAACTTCCCTGGGTCTCAGTTTTCTCATCAATGAAATGGAGTTAAAATAAAATTGTAACAAGCTAAAGGAGGCTACATGAATAGACGACTTAGGAGAGTGTCTAGCACATGCTCAGTATTTCTTATGTGCTGTTTGATATCTTCTGGCTTCTATTCAGCCAGGTTCCTTTTCTCATGAATTTGAAATCATCTGCACCCTAAGAGGAGAGAACAGCCAAGCTGGTGGCAGCTAGGATGACCCATTGCCCCCTTTTTCCTGGGGGTGAGGTTTCCTTGGGGATGAGATGCTTAGTGTCCAAACTGGGGAAGTCCTGGGCAAACTGGGACAACCTAGGTGGTCACTCTAGTGGGCGCTCATCTCAGTTCGTGCCGGGAATTTGACTGTAGGCTTATTCCTGGCTCAGGAGGGGTCACTTCACTGGCAGGCCCAGAGGAGGCAACAGTGAAGGATTCAGTTTGCTTGTGGCTGAGCCGCAGGAGGTAGGAAGCATGCAACTGAAGGCAAGAAGGCATATATGGTTTAGATTTATGTCAGCACTGTAACAACAAAGGAGAGGATCCCTCCACGAGGCACCATGTTGTTCAGACAGGCTAAGTCTTTAAGAGTTTTCAGAGAGGGGCAAACAATAGTTATAATTAAATTTTATAGAGAACTCAAAGATTATTGAACCATGTGAATATATATACCAAAAAGTCTTCCTTCATTCCTATCCTTTAGCCAGTTGGCTCCCAACACACAGAGGTCATCCTTCCAGAGTTTCTTTTTTCTTTGTTTTTTTTTTTTTTAAAAGATTTTATTTATTTATTTGACAGAGAGAGACACAGTGAGAGAGGGAACAGAAGCAGGGGGAGTGGGAGAGGGAGAAGCAGGCTTCCCGCGGAGCAGGGAGCCCGATGCGGGACTCAATCCCAGGACCCTGGGATCATGACCTGAGCTGAAGGCAGCCGCTTAACGACTGAGCCACCTAGGTGCCCCCTTCCAGAGTTTCTTTAGCCACATATAAGAAAACACAAATATGCATTTTTATTTCACCTTAGTTCTGGCATCAGATGACCTAAAAAGTGGATGCAAGCATTCTGGTCCCTGGGGAAGCTATACTTCAATAAACAGGAATCTCAGGAGAGATTATCTCAGGAAGACTTCACTTCAAGATCCACTGACAAATTGGGATTTGGGGCCTGCAGAACTGGGGCCAAATTGAGATAAAGATGACATCTTTAGCTCTTCACACTCTTATTTCCATATAAGGACTACAGTTTTTAATGTATTCATTGTTCAGATTCACAACCACTTTCGTACAGATTGGTCCTGCCATTTTCAGTAGTGTTGTTGGTGTTCATTTCATTTTCATTCCCTTTGTCACATTAAGAGCTCAGGATGTTTGACAACCACCCCCTCCCATGCCTACAGATTAACATCACTGTCCCCTGATGTTATCTGTTTCTAACTGGTGGTTTTCATTTTGTTATGACTAATTCCGTATTTGGGCACTTGTCAATACCACTCCAAAAGTGGTGCGGGATAGAGAAAGAAGATGGCGTAGGTGTAGGCTAGGTTTACCCAAACATTTTGTCCAACCCTCTGCCTTTACCTCCTTACCCCACCACTCCTCCCCACCTGCTGCTTGCCATTCTTCTCTCCTCTCTCTCTTTCTATGTTTAACAACTTCTGACATCTCACACCTTCTGTCTGAGCTCACTTACATTCTGACTGAAATACCCTCTTTAGAATTTCTCTGAATGAGAGTCAGCTGGTAATAAATTATCTGTACTTGTTTCCTTAGAAAGTCTTTATTGAAAGTTATTTTCGCTGGGAAATAAATAGATAAAATACACTGGCAGCTATTTTCTTTTGGTGCATGGAAAATTTCATTTCTGTTAAATGTACGCTAGGCCTTACCACTCTATATTCCATGCCTTTAATCTCTTTCATTTTTCCCTATCTTTTTTTCTTTTGCTATGTTCCAGATACTTCCTTCTGTCTAATGCTGGTGTTAACCTCATCTGCAGCATTTTTAGCTTATTAGTTTTATTTCTAGATATTCATTTTAGTTCAATTTCAAATATGCTAGATCACTTTTTACATTATCTGCAGACGTATCAAGCTTGTTTCTAATAATTCCAATACCTCAATTACTTGTGGGTCTGTTTCTATTTTCTGTTATCTCTGCTGTTCTTGTTCATGAAGCCTAATTTCCTTGGATCCTTGGTTATTTTTCATGTGTGCTTCTCATTGCCCTTGAAAAATAATAGGTGGGGGTTCTTTGAGGCCATGAATAAAGGTGCCCCTTCTAGAGAGGATTTGTCTTTGTTGTTGCCACGTGAATAGCTGTACTGTCAGTCTGGGAACATTTTGCTAAATTCACCACTTAAGGTTCTTTTGGACAACCCACATGAGGTAAATTTGAGGTAAAAATCTTTGTGAGGGCCACTTGGTGGTTAAAAAAAATAAATCTCAGGGTGGGGTTTCCCCACACTGCTCAGCCCAGTATGAAGGCAACTTCCCTTGCATTCCCCTGGGGTTGAGGTTAGTGTTGCTTTTACTTCTGGTTTCATCTTATCCTGGGGTCCCTTCTTATCGTGGGGGTTTTCTGTTATAGTCCCCATGTGGGGTGGGGCTCTGATTTCTTTTTTACTCCAACAAATAGAAGTTCAAAGTTGCCAGGATTGACAAATTATCTCAGTACATAAGTGACTATTACAAACTCATCCCTCTTGTGTTCTGCTTTTGGCTTAGATACCTTTTTCATTTGTCAGATCTTCCTTGTCTTAAGGGATATATACTTTTTAATGTTTTACCCAGCATTTTTAGTTGCTTCACTGGGAGGGTTGATCTGAATAACCTAGCTAGCCATGATCAGAAAAAGCTGTTTTTTAAACAGCTGTGTACTTCCCTATCATATGCATATGTCAAAGTCATGTAACTACTCTCTTATGATGGACATATGTTTCTCATCTTTTGAAATTATAACTATTACTGTGATGAATGAATTTCTACATCCACTATATCACTATATATATAATCTCAAATATATATATATTCATTTTTCTGTAGAATAAGTGCTCAGAAGTGGATTTCAGGATCAAAATGTATTACGCATTTTCACTTTTTTTTTAAGATGGGGGAGGGGCAGAGGGAGAGGGAGAGAGAATCTCAAGCCGACCATGTGCTGAGCCCAGAGCCCACGTATTCTCACAGCCTTATTCTCACAGCCCTGAGATCATGACCTGAGCTGAAATTAAGAGTCAGATGCTTAACAGACTGAGCCACACAGGCGCCCTGATGCATTTTTACTTTTGACAGCTATTGTCAAGTTATACTCCATTGTACTAGTAAAATATAAGAGTTTCACCATAACCTTCCTAAGTGTTGTAACACTGGATTTTGGAAAAGGCAATCCTTAAAGCTGTGTTCTCAAGTGATGTCTTTGCTCATCTAGAAATTGTGGCCATGAGATTGTGATTGTGGTGGGAACCTTCTTGGGTTGGACCACAACTGCTCTTAAAATCACAAGATGAGTACTAACAGAGGGACTCAATCATATGTTCAAGCCCATAGTATCTTTTTTTTTAAGCTCCACTTTTTAAAAAAACAACAACAACAAAAAACCTCTAACTCCATGAAGGACAGAGATCAAGTTGGAATTTAATGACAGTGCTGATTTCCCAAAGACCTAGTACAGAGAAACTTGAGCCAGATCTGAATTAGTGGGCTAGGAAATATGACTTCAGCTCTGAAGTTGTCAAGATAACCCTGACATTACTGGATATGTCACTTTTGAAAATGTGTGGATTTTGCCTAATCCAGACAACAAAAAATAAGCAATATTTAGCGTTGGCGTTAAGGGCTGAAATGTGTCCTCCCAAATTCCTATGTTGAAGTCCTAACCCT
Source organism: Mirounga angustirostris (assembly GCF_029215605.1). Taxonomy (NCBI): domain Eukaryota; kingdom Metazoa; phylum Chordata; class Mammalia; order Carnivora; family Phocidae; genus Mirounga; species Mirounga angustirostris. Next base: position 47,437,501 of record NW_026991720.1, on the reverse strand, counting down.
GTTACCTCAGAATGTATTTGGAGATAGGGCCTTTATTGTTATTATTTTTTTAAGATTTTATTTACTTATTTACAGAGAGAGAGTGAGTACAAGCCGGGGGAGCAGCAGGCAGAGGGAGAGGGAGAAGCAGACTCCCAGCGAAGCACCCTGGGATCATGACCTGAGCTGAAGGCAGATGCTTAACCGACTGAGCCACCCAGGCACCCCAAGACTGGGCCTTTAAAGAGGTAATCAAGATTAAAGGAGGTCACTGGGGTGCCCCTAATCCTGTTGGTGTTCTTCTAAGAAGAGATCAGGACACAGACACCCATAGAAGGAACACCCTGGAAAGAGACAGGGAGGAGAAGATAGCCATCTGCAAGTCAAAGATAGAGGCCTCAGAAGAAAGCAACCCTGCTGACACCTAGATCTTGGGCTTCAAGCCTCCAGCACTGTGAAAAAATAAATTTCTGTTCTGTAGGTCACCCAGTTTGTGGTACTTTGTTATGGCAGCCCTAGCAAATAAATAAAGCAAGGGATGGCCAAGGAATTGTTTATATCTGATTTTAAGTTGCCTAAAGCTTTGAGTTAAAGAAAATATGGCGAGTGGAAGCTTATTTGATAGCTTACTTGCCTGTCTCTGCTCTAGTCACTTTAATATACTTCTAAGGAGTCCACAAAGTCATTTCAATGTCGAGATAAATGAAAAACTTTTTGTGAAACTTTCAGAACTCTGACACTTTATCTTTGCTTTTTATAAAAGCAGTATGATATTAAATGGCATGGCAGATATATTGATAACTAGTACTTTTTCTTTTTCTAAATATATTTTTTAGGGGCGCCTGGATGGCTCAGTCATTAAGTGTCTGTCTTTGGCTGAGGTCATGATCCCAGGGTCCTGGGATCGAGCCCCACATCGGGCTCCCTGCTCCGCGGGAAGCCTGCTTCTCCCTCTCCCACTCCCCCTGCTTGTGTTCCCTCTCTCACTATCTCTCTCTGTCAAATAAATAAATAAATCCTTAAAAAATATTTTTTTGAAGATTTATTTATTTGAGAGAGAGAGAGTGGGGGAAGGGGCTGAGAGGGAGAGAGAGTCTTCAAGCAGACTCCCTGTTGAGCATGGGGCCTGATGTGGGGCTCGATCCCAGGACCCCAAGACCATGACCTGAGCCAAAATCAAGAGCTGGCTGCTTAAGCATCTGAGCCACATGGGTGCCCCTGGTACTTTTTCAATATGGCTGTATGTTAGAGGCAGGGTCTCCACTTCTCTATGTTTTATGTTCCCCCATAATGGAGTGTGGTGTCCAGATTGGCTCTCGTCCCTGACAGAGGTAGACATCCAACATGAATCCCTTGCTGTGTGACTGGTGGTGACGGTGGATAGATTGCACATGCTTCTGGGGAGGGAAAGCAATCTGAGGCTCGAATCCAGTCTCTGAAAGCTCATTTAGAGACCAGCCCCTAGATTTAGCAAGCCAAGAGTTTTGAACTCCCTGATGTGTCTCTTTCAATAGATGAGTAGAATTTGGCCCAAAAGGTGGTGACAGGGGATGTGTGGTAGGATTGTCAACAGAATACCTGCTTACCAGCAAGTTGAAGAGCAGCTCTTTTTGGTACAACTTGCGAACTATTTACATATGTTTATTGAGAGAGAAAAATAACTTATTTGCTTAATAAAATTTTCTCTTGTTTATTTTACAGACTGCTTATGATAAGAAAGAAAATGATATTTTATGTTTTTTGAGGAGAATTTTCAAAAATCTTTGTTTGATTTTCTTCCACAAAGGAATTTACTTGTGTTAAGCATGGAGAAAAGGCTCAGTGCTTGGCGTCTGTTTTTCCTTTGTATTTTGAATTTAATGGCCTCTTGAGTCATTCTGTTGGCATATTCTTTTGGCATATGCTCTGGATATCCATTCAAATTACTAAGAACCTGGATGAAAATAATTTCTTGGTAAATTGTTCATATTATACACTGACCTAGTTGCCATACCCATAATTCATTAGAACTCATCACACTTCTGAAAGCATTTAGTGATTGCACATACTTAAATGTAGGAAATGAACTTAAATAAGGACAAACTTAAAATAAATTTAAGGTCCCTAACTTCAGGTATTTCTTAAAAAAAAAAAAAAAGGAAGAGGGGTGCCTGTCTGGCTCAGTTGGAAAAGCACATGACTCTAAATCTCAGGGTCATGAGTTCAAGCTCCACACTGGGCATAGAGATTACTTAAAAAAAGAGAAAGAGAGAGAGAAACCACACCGTAATTGAACCAAATAATTTGGGATTCTGCTCAAACTTCCCACATTTTTTCACTTTATATTGTAAACCTGAATAGTAAGTCTGTAAGAAGTACTTCACACTGCAACAATATTAATTCTTTTTATTTTTGAAATGATTTCAAAATTCCAGAAAAGTTGCAGGAACAGTTCAAAGAACTCCTATATATCCATTAATCAGAGACCCTGATCAGGAACCACCAATTTTTCTAGTAACGTCCTTCATAGCAAAATGGCAATACAGTATCAATACGTATCATCTGCTGCCTTTAGTTATCATGCCTTTTTAGTCTCTGTTAACCCAGAACTATTCCATGATCCTTCCTCGATTTTCATGACTATAACATTTTTTAAGACAACAGGCAAATTATTTTGTAGAGTTAGGGTTGTCTGATGTTTCCCTATACTTAGATTCAGGTTCTGCATGCATTTTTGGCAGAAATATCATGAAAGCAATGCTAATTTCTCTGTGCATCCTATCAGGTGGCACATAATTTCAATCTGGTGATGTTCATTTGATGTTATACTTGAATAAGGTGGTGTCTGCCAGGTTCCGTCTCTGGAAAGCTATTCTTTTCCCCTTTGTAATGGTCTTTGGTGGGGAGATATTTTGCAACTATGTAAATATTCCATTTGCACCTAACTTTCACCCACAAATTTTAGCATTTATTGACATTTCTTGCCTGAATTAACTATTACTAAGAGTGTTGCCTAATGGTGATTTTCTATTTTTTATTTCTTCTACATTTAATAGTTGGCATTCTACTATAAAAGAGCCTTTTCTTCTCCTCATTTATTTATCCATTTGTTTGTTAAATCTGCATGGACTCCAGGATCTTTATTCAATGGATTATAATCCATTCCTATCACTATTTATTTTGATGTTCAAATTGTTCCAGATTTGCCCAGTGGTTGGCCCTTCAAACAGGCTTCTATGTCCTTTTGACATGCCCCTATTGTTTTTTGAGTACTTCATTACTTCCTGACATTAAATTATTCTTCCTCCCCATCTTGTAATTTTGCTGGCCCAGCCCTGAAATCAGTCATTTTTTCTAAGACCCCTTCTAACTGTTAATGAAAAATGGTCTTTAGAAATCAAGATTTTTTAGGTGTGTTTACTGCTATGGGCTATTGATGCCTCCAGGATCTCTCAGTGGAAAGCAGTATGATAGAACACAGATATAGCTATATTCACTTTTCTTTCTGTCTATGTATCTATCTAACTAATGATATATATAGAGAGATAGGTATATGCAGGTATCTATATCTCTGTAAACGATAAGTTCAGAGCTGTACCTCCATTTGAGTTCAAACTCAATACAGTGTTCGTTATCTTTCTTCCATATATTTTTTAAGATTTTATCTTTAAGTAATCTCTACATCCAATGTGGGGCTTGAACTCACAACTGAGATCAAGAGTCACACACTCCACTGATGGAGCCAGCCAGGTGACCCTCTTCTTCCATCTTATATGTATAATTCCCTTATCTGGCAGTAAGAAATCTGGCTCCATAATCCTCAGTATATTTACTTCTTTGCTCAGTTCCTCTGTATGCAAAAAATTCTCTAACCAGCTGCATCACCATCTAGACAACTACTTTCTGGCTGTCCTTCTTGCTTGGACCTACCTAATGGCTTTTTAAATGAACGTTAAGGAGAGGAAGGAAGGGAGGAAGGAAGGGGGGATGACGGGAGGGATGGAGGGACAATATTATCACACTAATCATGAATCAGTAGGTGAGTAGGAAATTTGTTGATCAGGGAAGGAAAATATAAAAATCGGATCTACTGGATCGAGAAGATAGTTACTAGGTGAGGCTAGATTATGTTGCAGAAACAAACAACCCTAACATCTTAGCAGTTTTAAATAACAAACATTTATTTCTTGAGCCCACAAAGATCACTGTAGGCTTGAGTGGCTCTGGAAGGTGACTGCTCTTCATGTGGTGGTTCAGCACAGCGGGCTGCTTTGACCTCATTCTCCCTCCATCTTATAATGCTACCATGTCAACACAAGTCTTGGTCACCTCTGCGGCAGGGGAAGAGAACATAAGATGACCAGCCTGAGGGGCACCTGGGTGCCCTGAGGGGCACCAGTTGGCTGATCGTCTGCCTTCAGCTCAGGTCATGATCTCCGGGTCCTGGGATCGAGCCCTGCATCGGGCTCCCTGCTCAGCAGGGAGTCTGCTTCTCCCTCTCCCTCTGTTCCTCATCCCTGCTCATGCTCTCTCTCTCTCTCTCTCGCTCTCAAATAAATAAATAAAATCTTAAAAAAAAAAAAAAAGATGACCGGCCTGAAATAATTTCTTCAAGGAAAGGACACACGTCGATTCTGTCCACTATTTATTAAAGAAAGTCACATGACCACTCCAAATTTCAAAGAGGGAACGAGGAGCAACCCTCCCCTCTGCCAATGAAAAGAGAGCAGAAAATACTGATACACAAAGAGATAATTGCACAGTTTTCTCCCAACTATTAGGAAAAGCCAGCAATATTCAGACTGTTTAGATTCATCTCTTTTTTTGGAAAGAAGATTTATTATCTCCCTGTAGCCATAAATATTTTTGAACCCCAAGATAATTAAGATAAAAGTCACATTATAGTGACTAAGAGGTCATTTTTAAATGATTTACTTCCAAATTTACACAGGACTTAAATCTGAATTTAGAGATGCTTCACTTAGTTTCCACTCTGAAAAAATTTTTAGTAACAAATCAGCAATTCTCAAACCTAGCTGTGCCTTAGAGTCACCTTGGGAGGTTTAGAAACAAAGTTTGCTGGCCCTTACTCATGGGCATTCAGATCAAATTGGCCCCAGGGTCGAGTCTGGGTAGCACTAGTTTTAGAAACTCCCCAGGTGAGTCCAACTCAAAGCCAGGATTAGAACCCATGCATCCCAGTCCTGACATTATTGTTCTCCACTGCTCCTTTAGCATGCACGCCACCTCCCCAGGAAACTTCCCCAACCTTAGGTGTAGGTTATGTGCTCCTACCTCCCTCTGAATTTTCTCTGTATCCCTCAATTGTACCCTTTATCACATTGCACTTTATTTGCCTAGATGCTTTGCTGTATCTAGCTGTAAGCTCTATAAAGATAAGGACATGTCATTTTCATTGATGGAATGTCCAGCTCCTGGTATGATGTCTAACACATGGTAGGTGCTCAATTAATGCATGTTGAATACATTAGTAAATTAGTACATTAAATTGGACTTAGAACTTTCTGTGATATTACTTTCTGTTCCAGTATAAAGTCTATAGGTACAGACATTCAGTTAGGGAACTGATTTGTATCCTTTGTGAATGACTGACATTAAGCTTTTGTAAAAAGAGCCTGGCCTAACTGCACAATGAACATTTGTAATAAGATATTTGATGTTTATTGTGATTAGTTGATCTCATTTGAGGATTAGACATATCCTCAGGAAACTTTTTTTAGGAGAATCAGAAATGGCTTATCTATTTGCCTAAGCATAGCAAATCAGTAAGGATTTGGCTAAGGCAACAAGTAACAACCATACTGCCTGAAGGGTAAAGTATAAACCTATCATTGTTCGGGGACCTTCACAATCTCTCCCCCGCCTGCCTTTCTAACTTCTCCCAGTTGAGTGTGGGTGGAAAGAGTAGTCGTTGCATTTTGAATCCAGAAACCTCAGAGTTCAATTGCTGTACCAGAATACTCTGAGAATCTTGCGCTGGTTTCTTAATTTCTCTGGGCTTCAGTTTCCTCATCTCTAAAATGGGGAGAGAGGACCTCCCATGGCTGATTTGAGGGTTAAGTAAGATACTGCACAAGACCGTGCTTTTACACTGGAAAGCTTTGTCCTTGCAAATGCTGCTTGTTTTTAGCTGCCAAAGAGAGCTACTGATAGATGTCACACTCACCTAGTTTCTCCACTTTGTGCATCCCTTAGCCTACAGGACTCTTTCTTCTCACTTCTGTCTATCCAGACATTATGCTCAGTAATTGTGAGTCTCCTTCCCTTCCCTCTTGAATTGTGATTTCTAACTAAGTCTGGGCAGCAGAACCCAAGCAGTGATGGGGAAAGATGCAATGTGGATTATTACCTGATTTTCTGTAGCTCTATAAGTGGAGAAAAATGGGGTAGAAAGGACAGAGTAAGGCCCCCACACATTTACTCACTAATTTCAATGTGCCATTTACTTTTAATTATTCTCATAGGACTTCAAAGCATATTTTGTAAAATTAATAAAGTCTGAGTAATTCAAAACCTCTTCCAGTTAGCCTGCCAATACATCTTTGCTGAGAAATGCAGTAAGTGGAATTCTGTGAGAATGATTTGATCTATGGTTCAGGGACAGAAGGATTACTGAGGAATTTTATATGTTCTTTGAGTGCCTTTCTATTTCAGGAGAAGAATAAGACAAATTCCATTTCACAGAAGCAAGAGGAGTTATACCCGAGGATTGCTTATTTAGCAAAGAAGCGAATTTTTACTCTGAACTACATTGGTTATGTTCATAAATATTAAATACAGAATGCAAACAATTGAGAAAGCAAAAACAACGTTTGCGATTGAACTCTAAGAAACTGATGCAGACACGTGATTGAAAATATTTCAACTGTGTGCAGGCCTATATTAATTTTTGCATGATTACATTTGTTTCCAGAGTTCCCTGTTGAGATTAGAGACTTATACCAGCATAAAGTTATGGAAGACTGGCTCTGCACGAGGCTCTGTGACGAAAGGTTTCAAGATTAAACCAGTTTGGTAAACCATGCATGCTCTTGTTCCCCTCTTGGAGATTCACAATGCATGTCTGCCTATTAAAACTCTGAGCACTCCAACAGTAAAGGGCCTGTTGAATTTTGTTTAACTCTGTCATTCCCAAATTTCTTTGACTGTGAAACCTTCTGAAAGGTAATCATTATCACACATTACTATTAACGGCTAAAAACCTAGTGTCCTCTGGGGTACCCCCTGGGAAATTCTGGATTACCTACATGGAATAAATATATTCACTTGCCCAGCTAATGCCCAGAGTTTCCTTTCCAGAATGGAGTTGCAACAGGAATTATGTAAATTTTTGCAGAAAGCATAATGGAACATAGGTAAATGTTTACATAGAGCATAGAGCAACTAGCCATAAGGGTTTGTTGTGGGGCGCCTGGGTGGCTCAGATGGTTAAGCATCTGCCTTCGGCTCAGGTCATGATCCTGGGGTCCTGGGATCGAGCCCTGCATTGGGCTCCCTGCTCAGTGGGAAGCCTGCTTCTCCCTCTCCCTCTGCCTCTCCCCCTGCTCATACTCTCTCTCTCTCTCTCTCTCTGTATTTCTGTGTCTCAAATGAATAAATAAAAATCTTTTTTAAAAAAGGGTTTGTTGTGGTGGTGGGGTTTTTCAGTAACAGCTTTATTGAGATATAATTCACACACACAGTTCACGCCTCTAAAGTGTGTAATTCAGTGCTTTGTGGATATTCAGAGTTGTGCAACCATCGCCATAGTTGATCTTAGAATATATTCATTACTTCACATCCTTCAGGACTTCATTATTTCATGTCCTTTGGCTGTCACTCCCTAGTCTCCTTCCCCTCACCTCAGCCCTAAGTAACCACAAATGCACTTCCTAGTTCTAGAGATTTGTCTCTTTATATAAATGGAATCTCATAATCTGTGGCTTTTGTACTCGTTTCTTTCACTTGGCATAATGTTTTCGAGGTTCGTCCATGTTGTGGCATGTGTCAGCCCTTGATTACTTCAGTAATACGCGAAGTCATGAAGATCGACAGAAGACCAGGAACAGAAGAAAGTCAATGAAGGGGAGGATTGGTGAGTTGTCATGCTGAGAACCACCTGCTTTCTACTGTGGGTGCCACAAGGAGCAAGCATCCTGGCTAGGTTAGAAAATGCCCTGCTGGGGGAAGGAGCGCCATTATTCTTGTCTTTCTTCCCGATTGTCTCATGCTTTGGGCCCCAAATTTTCTCACACATATTGAATTTACTTCCTCTGCAACATATGCTTCCTGAAAATTTTATGTGGATCAACACGGATGCTGTGCTTTGATATGCTGGGTTTGAGGCTTGCACCTATTTCTCAAAATGAATATCTCAAGTCAGAGATGCTTGTACTTGTTTCCTGCTTATACCCTGACTTTAGGAGGGAATTTCCAGGGGGACTTGCATGGAGCTTCAGTTAATCCTTTAAAAATGTAAAAATAGTGGGGAGAAATAGTGCTGCTTCTCTCCTGAGACAGCTGCGAGAATCACTCTAGGGATATTATATTTTGCAAAGTGTCTCACAGCAATTTTCAGTAATTAGCTCATAAGAGCTCTGGGGGCAAGAAGAGTTCTTTTTCTTAACAGAGCAGGTGAAGTAGGATTTGGGCTCAGATTTAACCACCCTGTCATACTGTCCCCAAGAAGAGACAATATGAAAGAAAAAAAAGGGGGGGGGGATTTTAATCTTCCCTGAGCACCTGGGATTTAGGTAGATTTTATGCAGGTTGCTTCTATTTTCCCATATTGTGACTGTCACTTGCATCTCATTGCCTGCTACTTATTACTGAAGGTTGAGCATAATGGCCCTTCTTTTAGAGTTCAAGGACCCAAATAACTATAGAGGAGGTGTTTTGGAGGTTGTTCTGGCACAGACCTAATGTAGGTCTGACTGGTTACTTCACTGTAATGGTCTATACTTAGTCTGGGTTATGTTCAGGGGAGTATTGATTCTGAGGCACTGGGGCCATGGAACTTGGTATACTTGTATTCATTCATTCAGCCAATAGTCCTTTAATGCTTACAGTAGTTTCTAGACAATAGAGAAGATAGCACCTGCCCTCATGGAATGTATCATCCTGCTCGGGTTCTAATAAATCATAGTTGTCTCTGGGATGCCTGGGTGGCTCAGTAGGTTAAGCCTCTGCCTTTGGCTCAGGTCATGATATCGGGGTCCTGGGATCAAGCCCTGCGAGCAGGGAGCCTGCTTCTCCCTCTCCCACTCCCCCTGCTTGTGCTCTCTCTCTCTCTGCCAAATAAATAAATAAAATCTTTTAAAAAAATCATAGTTGTCTCATGTCTCTTGTGGATTCCATGAAATAACATAGGATGTCTCAAGTTAGCTCATTTCTGACCTGAGCTCTCTAAAGAGACCCCAAAGGAGCAGGATGATGCATTTCCACGGTATGTACCAGCCACTCCTCTGTACGCTTTCCATGCCTCGTCTCCTTTCATCTTCCTAGCAAGCCTGCAGGTAGGGCTTTGTTAGGACCCTTTGACCAAACAAGTTGAGGTTTATTAAGAGACAGAAGCAGGATTGACTCTAAGACTCTCTGACTCCAGATTCCCATTCTTCGTCAATAAATCAGTGCTACTCCAAAAGACTGTGAAACTTTGGCATTGATCACAAGTTTGGGGGATGCCCAAAGGAATACTAACAGGTGACAACAAAGAGTGTGCTAAATTCCGCAATACTGACAGAGGGATTTTTGTGCCTTGAATCCTGTGGTGTGCTGGAAAGTGTGTGGGCTTTCATAAATCAGTGAGGATTAGATTAGTCTCAGTAATTGAAATTCCAAAAATAGTGGCTTAAAAATTAAAACTATATTTACTTTTCATGTAAAAGGTTGATAAAGCCCTTTGGTCTTCAAGGTAAGGGGCCCTTTCAGCTTTCTGCTTCTTTTTCCTCAATGTCCAATATGGGCCAGAGGCTCCAGATGTCACTAGGATATCAGTCATCAGCGTGAAAGAAGGGCTAAAAAGGATTGGCCCCTTCCCTGTGGGAAGACAGATTAGCAGTTCTGCATAATATATTCTCTTTCATCTCATTGGTCAGAACTTAGTCACATGGCCAACTGCTGCAAGGGAGTGGGAAATGTGGTCTTTTAGCTGGATGACCGTGTGCCCAAATGTGAATTAAGGTTCTGTTACCGAGAAGTTTGAGTATCAGAAGATAACTAGCACTCCTTGTTCTAATATAATCTATCCCTCTTTATCATATGATAGAATCTTAGCTATAACCTATTAACTGAATCGATTACAGTTTTCATTCCTTCAACAAATACAAGTTGATGCCTACTGTATGCCAGTCATTGTGTTAAGTGCAAGGGATACAAAGACCAGTAAGACACAATTTGAACTGGACTTCATTAGGATAAAAAATTCTGTGCATTAAAGAACACAGTTATGAAAGTGAGTCCTAAGGAAAGGGAAATTTATTTTTTGCAAATAATAACCTGATAAAGGAATAGTATCAAAAATATACATATCAAACTCTTACAACTCATTAATTAAGAGACAAATAACCCAATTAAAATTTGGGCAGGGGGAGCGCCTCGGTGGCTCAGTTGGTTGATGGACTGCCTTTGGCTCAGGTCATGATCCTGGAGTGCCGGGATCGAGTCCCGCATTGGGCTCCCTGCTCAGAGCGGAGTCTGCTTCTCCCTCTGACCCTCCCCTCTCTCATGTTCTCGCTCTCAAATAAATAAATAAATAAATCTTAAAAAAAAAAAAAGAGTTGGGCAGGGGATCTGAATAGACATTTTTCCAAAGAAGTTATATGAGGGGCACCTGGGTAGCTCAGTTGGTTAAGCGTCCAACTCTTGATTTCCACTTGGGTCATGATCTCAGGATCGTGAGATTGAGCCCTGTGTCAGGCTCCATGCTCAGCACTGCTTGAGAAGATTTCTCTCCCTCTGCCCCTCTCCCTGCTCATGCTAAATCAATAAATAATAAAGTCTTTAAAAAAAGAACTTATACAAAAGACCAATAAGCAAATAAAAAATGCTCCACATTATTAATCATTAGGGAAATGCAAAGTCACAACTCTAATAAGAAACTACTTGACACTCATTAGAATTGCTATACTCAGAAAGACAAATGTTGGTGAGAATATGGAGAAATTGGAACCCTCATACACTGCTATTAGGAATGCAAAATAGTACAACTGCTTTGGAAAACAGTTTGGCAGTTCCTCAAAGAGTTAAACATAGAATTTCCATATGACCCAGCAATTCCACTCCTAGGTATTGCCCAAGAGAAATGAAAACACACAACAATTTGTACACAAACATTCACAGCAGCATTATTGGTAATAGCCCCAACACAAAAACAACCCAAATGTCCATCAACTGATGAAAGGATAAACTAAATGTGGTGTATCCATATAATAGAATATTATTCAGCAATAAAAAGAAGTGAAGTACTGACACATGCTACAACTTGGATGTACCTTAAAAACATCATCCCAAGTGAAACAAGCCAGTCACAAAGGATCACATATTGTGCGATTCCATTTATACGAAAAGTCTAGAATAGTGAATTTATAGAGGCAGAGAGTAGACTAATGGTTGCTTAGGGCTGGGCAGGGGATAGGGGAAATTGAAGGGTAAGGAAGACAGTGTTTCCTCCATAATCCTATAATCAATTGTGGTGATATCTACACAATTCTGAATATACTAAAAGTGACTGAATTATACTTAAATGGGTGAATTGTGTATGTATTATATATCAATAAAGCTGTTTAAAAAAGGCATAATTTGTGTTCGATCACGAAGGATCCTGTATACCAGTGCTTAGGAGTTTGGTGTCACAGTGGAGACGAAACAGAGCAGTGAATCGCAAACTGTACGCTGGACCAGCAGCATCAGCCTCATCTGGGAACTTGTTAGAAACACAGATTCTCAGGGTTTATTCCATATCCGCTGAATCAGAAACACTGGAGAGGAGGCCCAGCAATCTGTGTTTGAACAAGCCTGTTAGGTGACTCCCATGCAGGCTCACTGAGAGTCTTGGGTTAGAACTGGAGAGTCACTGGATTAGAGAACTTGAGAGAACTAAGGGAAAGCATTTAGGATGCTATTTCAATAATCCAGGTCAGAAATGCTGGTGGGCTTTGGTGGCCTAAAGTAAGGTAATAGAAATGGGATAAAGAGGGGCTCCTGGCTGGCTCAGTCAGTAGAGTATTTGACGCTTGATCTCGGGGTTGTAGTTCAAGCCCCACGTTGGGTGTACAGATTACTTAAAAATAAAGTCTTTAAAAAAAGGAGATGGGATAAAGAGATGGATGACGATTGGGGCACCAGTCGGTAACTGAGTCGGTAGAGCATGTGAATCTTGATCTGAGGGTTGTGAGTTCAAGCCCCACATTGGGTGTAGAGCTTACTTGAACAAAAGAGATGGGTGAGGATTGATTGGATGGGGGAGGGGAGTAAAAGCAACTCCCTCCCCTACCTCAAAGGATCCTGCTCTTGAATTTATATTTATTAAGTGTATCTGGAAGCACTACTAAGAGGGTTCTAATATACTTTTCCTATTAAAGTAGCAAGTCAGGAAATAATGGTGCAAGTTGGTGAAAAAATAACTCAAAAGTATATCTAAATAGATAATGAAAGTACTCTATGAAAAGAACTAAAGAACTCATTAATAATTTGGAAGAGGGGAGAAAAAGAATAATAAACATGAATTAAGTCTCCATCTTTGGGGCACCTGGGTGGCTTAGTTGGTTGAGCATGGACTCTTGATCTTAGCTCAGGTCTTGATCTCATGGATGTGACTTCAAGCCCCCAGTTGGGCTCTACACTGGGCATGGGCATGGAGCCTACTTAAAAAAAAAGTCTCTATCCTTTTTGGCAATCTCCTGAATGATCTTGAAATTTTTAATGAAAACCGCTTAAATGGACAAAGAAATTTTTGAAAAGAAACATAAACTTACTATGTAAAGAAGAACTAAATCCAGAAACGGTTAGAAGAAATTTCCTCTGATGAGGTCAGGATGGGTTTTTTTATCTTTTATTTTCTTTCATTTTTCTTTTCTTTTTTTTTTTTTAAGATTTATTTATCTCTTGTTTGCTTCTTTTTGGTCCTCTTTGTTGGTTCTACCTGTAAACATTGGGTGCCTCAGGGATCCGTCCTCAGACCTCCCCTCCTCTCTAGCTATACTTACCTACTCATTCCCTAATGATCCTAACCAAGTCTCATGGCTTTAAATGGCATCTATCTGCTCATAACACTCATATCTCCAGCCCTCACCTCTATGAACTCCTGCCTATAAAGTGTCTCCACTGGGGTGATGAATAGCCATCTCAAATGTGACATGTTCCAGAACACTCTCCCTGCCAACTCTGATGCTTTTGCAAGCTTTCACAGCTCAATAAATGGAAACACTTTTCTTCCATTTGCCTAGGCCAAAGTACATGGACTTATGTTTGTTCCTCTCAGACCCCAGTCGGGATCTATCAGCAATTCTGTAGCTCTCCCTTCAGGTATACTCAGAAGATCACTTCTCAACATCTCCATTAACACAAGTAGCCAGCATTTCAGCCTGGATTATATGCAGTAAATGGTCTTCCTCTATGCACTCTTGTACCTTGTGAGTTAATTCTCCACATAGCAGCCACAGTGAGCCTCTTAAAACATACATTGGATCATGTGATTCCCCTGCTCAAAGCCTCCCATGGCTCCCATCTCTCCCAGAGAACAAGGCAAAGTCCTTTTTCCCTCAGATGTAACTTCATCTAGCAAATGATACCATGCTTCTCTTTCTCTTATCAGAGTTGGTTTCCCTCGGTTCTAGATTAATCCCTTTCCTGAAGCTAGCTATCTTGAAAAGATAGGCCACTGAATACAGAGAATATTCAGGGAGAGTAAGTGGCTGAATTAGAGTATTTCTATCTGCTAAAAATAAAGAAAAAAAAAAGATTAGTGTTGATGACGCCCTAGTAATGAATGTTTATATGTATAACAAGTAACAATATCAGTGTATAAGTTTAGGTATTCCCAAATGTACTTCATTTATTTTTCTCTATCTCAATTTTTATGTAGAGCAGTGTCGCCCCATAGAACTTTCTCAGAGGAAGGAAATGCACTACATTGGCACTGTCAAGGGCAGTAGCCATCTACCATCTTGAACAGCACAGACCCAGGGCCCCTGTTCTTCCCAGAGGCTGAAAACAGGATCAGTGTTGGGCAGTTAATCAAAGCAAGGATTTCTCAGACTCTCGGGGGGAGCCCCCTCCTCTCTTGATCCCCTCAGTTTCATGTGAGTTACAAGACTCCTTGAGAGGCTGGTTGTAGCTGAGATGTCTAAGTTATTATTTGGTCTCTGGTCATTGACCTCTCAGGTGACTGTATTCTTCTCATATGCTGGTAAGCCCGTAAGTATATTTTGTGCCCTTTTGGTATGTGTGTGTGTGGCGGGGTCGGGGGAGAGGGGTGGTGGTGGGTGAATACACATTTGTTCTAATATTTGAGAATATTTAATTCTGTTATGGAAAACAGAAAGGGGATGGTAATGCTCATAAATGTGTTAAATATGGATAAGTAAGTCAGTAACTTTTAAGATATGTTAAACATAGATTAAGTAGGGCTTATGAGTACTGAACACAGATAGGAAGAAAGGGAAGGATGAAGAGACCCCTAATTTTCACGAGGTATTAAATGTACATGGGGCACCAGACTCACCTAATCTTCATGATATACTGAATACCCAGGAGGCACCTGGAGCACTCAGTATCCGTGAGGTCTTAAATTAGCCAGCCGTTGTTGATACCCATCCGGGCCCCAAACATCCTCCGCAAGATAAAATCCCCAGCTGCTCGTCAGGCTAACTGGCGAGCCACAGCTCTGGCCAGGACTACATACTCCTCTGTCACTCCTATAAAACAAGTGTCTGTGTTGGTCCCAGGCATCTCTGTATCTTGGACCTCTTTGCTCCAACCTCATCTTTGGTCCCCATAGCCATACCATCTGCGGGGAAGGCTGATGGGGAAGGGAGAAGGATGCCTATGAGCACTGCCCAATCCAAGTTTCAGGTAGTGTGATCTTTCCACCTCCTCACACCCTTTCCTAAATATGTTATGCTATCCCACCACCTTCCCTTTGCTTCTTGCTGGGTATTTTAAATTGATTTAATAAACTGTGTGATTTGCACATCTTAATTTGGCCTCTGAGCCTTTCTGATACAGCACCTCTGGGGCAGGTTGCCAGGTGGTGTACTTAGAGGCTACCGTGGCATCAGGGCAATTTTCCTCACGACTTTAAAAGTCAATCAAAGACTTTCAAATACTCCCCTGAGTGACTTGGGGAGTATTTGAGAGCCCAAGGCTCTCTACCTGCGCAGACTCTACTTGGTCCTCTGCTGTTGTTCGACATGCTGCTGCGGGAGCCCTGATGGCGTTAGCCACTTCTCTGAGTCCCGGCTCCGGAGAGGGACACAGCCACTGATGGCTCGCTGACCCCCAACATTTTCCTGATCTCCTGTCTGATTCCTTCTTTGAACACCCACCAGTGTCTGCATAGCTTTCTTCTGCATCCTCCCTCAGGTGGAAGGGTATCTCCTTTGGAAAGCAATTTTTTTCAAATCTGCCAATAACAGTAGAAACTTTGTGCCTTTAACTCTGAAGGAATTTGGTTTGATTCTGATAATTCATGCTTTTGAAACTCAAAAGTGCATTATCTCAAACTTATCTCTGGTTTCACGAGTCTGTTTTGAAAGTCAATGTATCTTTTCTATCTCTGCATTTCTTTCGTGGCAACGATACCTGAAGGCGCACACACCCACACATCCATAGACGCACACAGATACACACCCACAGACACCCCCCCCCCCCATACACACGTACCATGCACACAGCCTTGCAGCTGCCTGAATGGGGGGAAGGAAGGAAATGGAATATTGGGGAAAGAAGAGGCACAGGTATTTCAAAATACTGTTCTTCCTCATTTGTGAAGAACTACACATAGCTAGAACTGGGGCTTTAGTAAAGGAAGTCCAAGGAATGTCTGACCCCAGGTTTCAGATGGTTTCTCCCTTTCTGAGTCTTGGTCCACTCTTCTGCTTGTCTTCATGCAATAACAAGATGGTTGTGGGCCGTTTCATAACAACATGTCAATGGAGTACAAAGGGGCTATGATATGTGGTTCTGAAAATATCTTCTTACCCTCTAATTCTACTTTTAAAGTCTCATAACTTTGGTTCTTCAAGGGAATGGAGATAACAGTTATTGATTACCTTCTACATGCTGGGCGCCACTTCTCAAGAGTTCCCTTTTAAAAATGTAAATTCCCTCTGACAGGGAAAACCCCTTAAGCTCTCATTATCTAACCCCTAGAATTAACTTATTAGAAGCATTTCCATCTGTCATAGGCAGCTGTGATCAAGGCCATGTGAGATGGGAGTTGGGTTAGTCGTACCAGGGTGGGCATGGGATAAAGAGCCCCGAGAAGGAAGGACAGGGCAAGGGAGGTGGATTTCCAAATCCAAGTTTTCCAGCCCCACACAATTCATGCCACGGTAGCCCTGCACTAATTGATGTGCTAATTAAAATCGCTGTAGATTCATTAAAGTAATCCTGAGAAGAAAAGTCTCTGTTTTGCACTGAGGGTAGCTAGTAGTTTGGGTATAAATGTGAAAGTCATGAAATTCACTGCTTAAAAAAAATTCTCTCATTTGGCCTTTTTCTATCAGTCTAAATTATAGAGTTTAAACATCATATCAGTGCTGAGAAATGCAAAATATTGATAATTGGCTGAGAGAAGAAGTGTAGGTCATATAAGCGGCTGGCTTGTGTTTTACAATTTATATTATACAGACTGATCACAAGTGGTCAATCAGGATGCATAAATTAAAGTGACCTAGTCATACAATGGAATACTACTCAGTGATGAAAAGGAAGGAATTACTGATGTATGCAACCACATGGATGAATTTCAAAAACTTACTGAGTTAGGGGTGCCTGGCTGGCTCGGTTGGAAGAGCTTGTAATGCTTGATCTCGGGGTTGTGAGTTCTAGCCCCTCGTTGGGTGTAGAGATTACTTAAATAAATAAAATCAACTTTAAATAAATTTACTGAGTGGGCACCTGGGTGGCTCAGTCGTTAAGTGTCTGCCTTCGGCTCGGGTCATGATCCCAGGGTCCTGGGATCAAGCCCTGCATCGGGCTCCCTGCTCGGCGGGAAGCCTGCTTCTCCCTCTCCCACTCCCCCTGCTTGTGTTCCCTCTCTTGCTGTCTCTCTGTCAAATAAATAAATAAAATCTTAAAAAAAAATTTACTGAGCAAAAGAAGCTAGACACAGAGAATATACACTGTATGATTCCATTTATATGATGTTTTCAGATACGTGCATTTTATCAACTATACATTTACCATATATAAATACCACAATGAAAAATATTCCAAAAATATTGCTGGTCTTCTGTTGGGCTGTCTTTTCCTTGGAATTGGCTGACTGCATGTTGACTGGAGGTCTGAAGTAACTGACAGTATAGATGTACCTAGTATAGAGCTGTCTGAGCAAACTGGACAGCACACAAACTGCTCTCAGCTGAAGTGCTATATACATTTAGGGTTGCCCACGTGTCACGTTATTAATCACCTTACTATGTCATACTAGCTCTAAAATACAGAGAATAAAAATACATCCCATCGATACTGTTTTGGATTTTTGATTTATCTAGATTTTTTTGAAAAGATCTTTTATTTATTTATTTGAGAGAGAGAGAGAGAGCATCAGGGTGTGAGGGGCAGAGGAAGAGGGAGAAGCCAACTCCTCACTGAGCAGGGAGCCCAACGCAGGGCTCGATCCCAGGACCCTGAGATCATGGCCTGAGCCAAAGGCAGACGCTTAACTGACTGAGCCACCCAGGCGCCCCTCTAGATTTTTTTTTTTTAAGATTTTATTTTTAAGCAATGTCTATACCCAATGTGGGGCTCAAACTCACAACCCTGAGATCAAGAGTCTCGTGCTCCACCAAATGAGCCAGCCAGGTGCCCCTAGAATGCTTTTTAAAAATTAATTATTTATTTATTTATTTAAAAAGATCTTATTTATTTATTTGACAGAGAGAGCGCACAAGCAGAAGGAACAGCGGCAGAGAGAGGGAGAAATAGGCTCAGCAGGGAGCCTGATGGTGGCTCGATCCCAGGACCCTGAGATCATGACCTGAGCTAAAGGCAGATGCTTCACCAACTGAGCCACCCAGGCACCCCTAGAATGCTTTTTAATAGGAAAAGTGCAGACCAAATTAATCCCTGCTTCATTTAAACAAAGTCTTCAAATGGCTTACTTTTTTTATCCTACTCCCCATGAATTTCTAGAAAAATAAAATAAAAAATAAAGTAGTTCAGCTCTGGCCCTGTACAGTAATATGCCTATATTCTTTTCAATACACAATAGTAGATTAAAATGTTATGGAGACGTTATTAGGCTTCCCTTCACCCCTCACCTCTTTTATGCATACAGTGGTCTGTGGTACAAGAGTAGCTGCCTCTTTGAGTAATGGATGTCTCCTGGAAAACTGAGCTGAAGTAGTGTTTTTAAGACAGAAATAATTTTAAAAGACTTATGGCACACTTTCTCATCCAAATATTTCTTCTATTCTTTTTGAGACGAAGAATCCTGATTATTTTCATTATTCATCTGCTCCTGTTGTTTATTCCTTTCCTGAAGTCATAATCCTCTTTTTGAGACATCCCAGTTGGTTACTATGGAAATGATTATTTTGCTACAAACATGGAATTATGGCTTATACAGTAGAGAATAAGCAGCAGAAGCAAATGAACTCTTGGAAAAGAGTCCTGTTAAAGCCAAAATAAGACTGAAAACTGTGAAAACCCTAAGAGAACTTGTCCAAAGTTTTTCATGAGGCAATAATTTAACTTGACATTTTCTCAAATAATTATTAGATCCATTGATGAAGAATTTATGGCTTGAACACATTTATGGGCACTAATACCTGCATAAGTTACAGTCTATCCAAAGTTTTGAACCTAAAGGTTCAAAGCAACCAGTGATTTAATATTAGTATTAATCATTTAATTCTTTTCCTGTCATACCCCCAACATATACTTACAACCCTACTTTAGACTCAGCCATTTAAATTCCTGTGCAGTCAAGGGGCGCCTGGGTGGCACAGTAGGTTGAGCATCCGACTCTTGATTTTGGCTTAGGTCATGATCTCAGGGTCGTGAGTTCAAGCCCGGCATACGTCAGGCTCCATGCTCAGCATGGAGTCTGCTTGAGATTCTCTCTCCCTCTCCCTCTGCCCCTCTCCCCTGCCTTGCTCTCTTTCTCTCTCTCAAATAATCTTAAAAAAAAAATTCCTATGCAGTCACATTTGACTTTTTTCTTTTAAGATTTTATTTATTTATTTAAGAGAGAGAGAGAGAACACAAGCAGGGGGATTGGCAGAGGCAGAGGGAGAAGCAGGCTTCCCACTGAGCAGGAAGCCTGATGGAGGACTTGATCCCAGGACCCCGAGATCATGATCTGTGTGGAAAGCAGATGCTTAACCGACTGAGCCATCCAAGTGTCCCCATATTTGACTTTATATAATATCTAGAATTTTATTTCATGTTTTCTTTTGTTTTTTTATATATATTCTTTTCCATATTTCTATATCATCTTAATATTTACTTTATTTATTTATCTTAGTAATCCCCATGCCCATCATGGGGCTCGAACTCACTACCCCAAGATCAAGAGTTGAATGCTCCACTGACTGAGTCAGCCAGGCGCCCTACTATTTACAGTTTTTAAATTACATTTGAAAAACTACTTATCCTGGTTTCCTGTAGTGGAATATGTATGCTGTATCAAATTGTTTTCATCATAGAAATGAAACTGCTATAAATATTGTGATGGCAGGTCTTAAAAGAAATTCTCTACAATCAACTCTAAGGAGTTGGGGTTTAGGGCAACGAGTGTGAAGGTTTTAAGGGGGCCCACTGCCCTACATACACATCCTCACAAAGTGTGTGGTCAATGGGTCCCTCTCATCATATACACTTACTTTAGAGCAGGTAATATGTGTGTGGCCCTTACAAGTCAGGGAAACCAGGACAAGAGAAAGTTCCAAAGAATTTCGGGGAAGAAAGCAAACCTTCTAGAGTCTGATGTCCAAGGAAGCTAAGCAACTTGGCTCAGGCCTCGCCTGTGGGGAGGGCACTTGCAGAGGCTGGCACTCCCCTTTCCACATCATTCTCTCCACCGCACCAAACTGTGCTTCTCACAGAGCTCGCAGCATCTTGGCAAGACCCTGAGGGAACTCAGTGTGTTTCTGACTCCATATAGTTTGTTAATTTTTGTGTACTTTCTCTTCCAAAAATGATTTCAGGCAGATTATACAGAGACATGAAATACAGTAGAACAAGGCCAAACTAAAAAAACTAATCAGGTCAAATACAAAGTACAAGCAAGAAAAGTTACTCCCAAAAGGTGAACTTGCAGGTCATTTGGAAAAGATGTTGACACCAGTGTTACTCTGAGTTTCTTCAAGGCCAGAGGAGAGAGGGAATAAAAACCAGCATGTGAGAAACCAGTTGCCCAAGAGAAGAACAACATTGTCACCAAACCCGTGTCTTAGTGGCCCTCAAACTCCAAGATATTGCCAAGTCACACTTCCACTCCAGCCACGTAGCTGTTAGGCTTCCTCATTGTGACAAGTACTGTCACTGATGTCATCTGGATTGATAAAGCCCAGGCCCGGAAGCGCCTCATACTTGATGACTACACTGTGATGACCACCACCAGGTGGGAAATCATACAGGCTTGATAGGGAGAGGGGAGGCATAAGTACCTGTATTCGACTGGAATTCGACTTTAGATCTTTTCTGATGAGAGATGTAATATATAATACAGACTTACTGAAGAAAATGGTCAGGGCGCCTGGGTGGCTCAGATGGTTCTGCCTTCAGCTCAGGTCATGATCTCGGGGTCCTGGGATCGAGCCCCATGTCGGGCTCCCTGCTCAGCGGGGAGTCTGCTTTTCCCTCTGCCTCTCTCTCTCTCTCTCTTATGAATAAATAAATACAATCTTAAAAAAAAAGAAAAAAGAAAATGGACAAAGTATAAAAAAGAAATAAATGTTACTATAGATCTACTGCATATAGAATTTTTTAAACCTTCAGGTATATTTCTTCCCCTAGTTAAGGTTTTATATGTATGTGCGTCTATATGCATGTACACACATTTTTGTACATCCATATGTCTGTGTGTATATACACACATATACATATGTGTACATGCATATGTATGTATATATAATCCATACGCATATGTGGAAACCATAGACAAAGCAAAAGGGAAAGAGGCAAGCTGAACAGATTCTCCTTGGCCCCACAGTGTAACTCTTAGGGTTTTAAAAGAGTCTTTTTGGCCTATTAGGGGTAGAAAGGGAATCTGGTGAAAGGAATCGTCATACGCTAATGGAAATGTATCCTCCATTTTCCTAAGACTCACATCCCAGTAACATTTTGTAGTTCTCTGTATATGGGTCCTACACATTTCTTGCTGAGTTTAACGTAATTATATGTGTGTGTTTTAATTATTTTAACAATTATTTATTTATTTATTCATTTAAGTAATCTCTATACCCAATGTGGGGCTCAAGAGTTGCATGTTCCTCCCACTGAGCCAGCCAGGCACCCCATGTGTGGTTATGTTTTTTTTTTTTTAAATCATTGTGAATATTTATTCTATTATACATTCCCCTTGCCATTTCTAATATCTATAGATTTTTATACTTTTCTTTTGCACCTTGAGGCTTAACTAAATTCTTTTATTTTAGTTATTTATTTTTTTTTAAGATTTTATTTATTTATTTGACAGAGAGAGTGAGAGCACAAGAAGGGGGAACAGTAGAGGAAGAGAGAGAAGCAGGCTCCCCGCCAAGCAGGGAGCCCAATGCGGGGCTCGATCCCAGGACCCCGAGATCATGACCTGAGCCGAAGGCAGACGCTTAACCATCTGAGCCACACAGGCGCCCCCTAAATTCTCTTTTAAATATAACATTTTTTTTTCCTGTAGTTTTCTCAGAATGAACTATTTCCTGAAAATAATGATGCTTTTGCTACTTGGTCAACTGACAAGTTTTGGAAACTCAGTTATATCTACTGATTATCTTTCTAAAAAACACTTTTTCTCATCATTCAACTTTGTGAATCATATTTTTCTCATCTATGATTATTATTTTTATTATCCTTTAATGAATGCCTATCTGTGATCATTGGTGGGATTAAGGAAAAGGTAAGCCAACAAGAAAAATAAAGAAAATTTATCTTTTCCACTCATTCTTGCTTTCCTGGTCACACGCTTTTTTCTTTCCCCTTCCTATGGATCAGTCTTATATCTGCATTATAGGAGGATGACCAATGGCCATGGCGAACAACAAATGTGAGCCTACAAAGCAGCTAAATCTTCCTAAACTGTATATGTTTTCCAATTCACCAGGGGCCTTATTATGACATATAGAAATAACCCACAATTTTAAATAACACCTATTTTCCTTTAAATTATATAAGACACATAGCTGATGCAAGTAATTGAGGGCATTAATAAGCACAAATAAAAAAATCCAAATTAGCCAGAATTGTCATATCCTAAAGTCACTGTGTCTTTCCTTGGATTTCCCCAGAAGGAGCCTTAGACAAGGGCTCATGGGCAGAGTTCATATTTCTCTTGGGAAGTGATCCCAGGGAATGAGAGTGGAGGACTGGAGAGGGGGAAACTGTAAGAAAAGGAAAAGCAATTCAAAGATGTATTATCAAATTGTTCACCACTGTGGGCAAGTAGGACTCAGTCTCCCTGGGTACCTGCTAAGGAGCTGACACAGAGAGAATATGCTCAGATTGTCCACTTGAGAGATGCGAGAAGTGAGTGTTATTCAATAGGGTGTTGGAGCCTGCTTGTCCCAGCTTGGCACAGCCTATTGTGCATATCTCTTGCCAACTTTAAGTTCAGTGATGTCAGGTTGGTGGCTTGCAATCAACCATGGCGGGAAAACCTTACATCACGGAAATTGGTGAATGCTACAAATCAAGTCTCTTTTGGTCAGAGAGCTGGATGTTAAACATTGGCCAGCTTACGGTTTGAAATATGTATCCACTGGCTCCCATCTGCCTTTGGGCGGGGGTCACCTCGCAGGGCATGAACTCCTTCATTCTTCGGAATCTGCAGAGACCTCTGAAGGCTGCAAGGGTCTCTGCAGGCAACTCACAAGGTGGAGAAAAGCTCTCAGCAGCAGCAAGGTGCTAGCAGGTGATACTGCTCACGTGGTCTCACCAGCAAGGACTGAAGTAAAAAGGCTAGTAAAGGTGGGGTGGGGGGTGGGGCGGGCAAGGCACAAGAAGTATCTAATCCAAGCACCATTAATGTTTAGACAGTTCTTCTTCCAAGTCTGTGTGCACCTCCATGTGTATGCATCCACGTAAAAGCACAACTTTGAACTCACCCACCATGCCACCCATACCCCGTTTCCCTAGCTTTCGGTCACTTGACAA
This sequence comes from Mirounga angustirostris, assembly GCF_029215605.1. Classification (NCBI taxonomy): domain Eukaryota; kingdom Metazoa; phylum Chordata; class Mammalia; order Carnivora; family Phocidae; genus Mirounga; species Mirounga angustirostris. The sequence continues at coordinate 47,414,005 of NW_026991720.1, read as the reverse complement.
TGTGGAATCTAGAGACACACTACATTTAGACACCGCAGACAATAGTTAGTGAACATGTTCCATGTTAACCAATATGACTTTACAAATAGTTGTAAATTATGGAATAGATCATAAAGTATTTTACCAATCTCCCATTGTTGCACATCTAGGCTGTTTCCAATCCCATGCTATTATAAATAGGGATATGATGTAACATATTTTACATATATCTTTATACACATTTTTGATAAATTTCTTTAAGTACAATTACTGGGTCAGAGGACGTGCATCGTTTTAAGGCCTTTTACCATATTGTTTTGCCCGTAATATGAGTATCCACAAAGACTATATCTTATGATCTTTTGAAATCTTTCTTTTATTAGTCGATAATTTTTTTGTTCCTTTATTCATTTAAGTAATCTCTACACACAATGTAGGGCTTGAACACACAACCCTGAGATCGAGAGTCGCACACTCTTCCAACTGAGCCAGCCAAGTACACCATTATTCTATAATTTTCTTAATCTAATATGGGAGTATCAATGATTCTTGTAGGATTAGCATAAATCACAATAAGTAAATAGATAGATTCCTTATTGACTCTATATCGAATCACACTGAGTAGTATACACTTTTGAAAACAAAACAAAGCCATTTTACTTTAAGAGCTAAATCTAAATAAATAATATTATTTCTCCATATTTATGATCCATAGGGACAAACTTGCAGCAATCTAAAGATTGATTTTTTCAGATTTTAAAACTTAAGACATTCCTATAATTGCTACTAATCACCAGTCTTAATATATTATTCTAGCATGTCTTAGACTTAAGAAGGCTTTTGTCTATAAATCCACCCTACATAGCTATTTTATTTGGAAGAGAGCATAATGCAGATGACAAATGACTCATTATTCCTGGAGCAAAGTAACATCATTCTGGAACAAAAGGAAAAAGAAAAATAGTAACAAACATTGTTGTAATATTTTTGAATTTGGATGTATTTGATTCTTCAACACTGTCCTAACTTTCTGTTTTATTCCATTTCTCTAGTCAGATCTTCAACGACCAAAAAGAATTTAACAACTTAAGGCATTGTGACTGCATTCAATTATATTGCTCTTTAAGAGATTAGAAAATACAAAATCACCGTAACGAGGTCCACATAGGGATTTCTGAAAAGTTTCAAATTCCACATCCATCTTAAGGTTTACTGATTACCTTTTCTTTCCTAGTTGCCAGAGATAATGCAGTAAAGGGGATGCTGTCCCTGACCTCATAGAGCTTGCAATTAAAAACCAGACTCCAAAGGAAATAATGGAATTAAGAAGCAAACACCTGAACTTTTAGGTGATTCTCCCCACCTCTGTGATAACCACTCCCCCAACCCCCCAGCCCCCTTTCCCCCTCCCCCAGGCTCCATAGCTTCCTCAGATGTTAAACATCCTCTCTCTGGGGTCATTTCCTTTTTGACCAGTGAAGGGCTTGGTACTGGCCTAACTCTTAAGGAAGAGCTCCAAAATGTAATTTGCCAGATTGCATCACAACCGAAATGCATCTATTTTTTTATAGCAGAAAACAAAGAAGTATGAATAACAAATGTGCTTATTTTAATTGATATCAACTGTATTCTTAGTCTCTCTCCAGGTGGTTAGCATCTCCCCCTTTTCAAACATATACACGGAAATCCTCTGAAAAGCTCAGCTGTTGGCATAACAGGACTGTTGTCAGTGACTGTGGACCCTGTCGGCGGAGGCTTCCAGGGCCAGCTGGTCCTGGGGAAGACTGGGGGGCGGGGAGTGGGGGACAGCCGCCTATCACTGGTGGCCTCTGTACGGCGCGGCGCAGGGCCCCTGCCCCCCTCGGTACCCAGCCTCTCCCACTCGGTCACCCTTTTCATATCAAAAGATTTTCAGCAACCCATCTAATATTATTATTGCCCAGCGAATACTAAAATGTGAATTTTAGCAGAAAACAAAGCTTTAAGTCAGAGGGATAGCTCTCAGTAAGGAATTGAAGGCACGGGTGAGCACATAGAATATATTTGGGCAGAACAAAAGAAAACTAGTAACAAACATTTCAGGGGGTGGAGGCAGGCATCGGGCCACAGCAGGACAAGCCCAGATTTTGGATGATGACACACACCTGGGTTCAGATGCTTTCTGAGTGTCAGTTTCCTCAAGGACAAAATGGGGATTGTGGCATCTATTTAATGAGAACACCGATTTTATCTCCGTAGAGTGGGAATTAGGTATGATAATGTCTGAGGAGTACAGGGACCACTGGAAGTGCTCAGAGGCCTACTGGCTATTGTTACGTCTTTGAAGTCAGATGGAAGAGGTTGTTGTGAATCCTGCATAAGGGCCCTTCCTCAATCCCTTTCCCTTTCTGTAAAATGGGATACAACAAGGTTCTTACCCTGTGCTGAACTCCAATAACTTGGAATACGAATGGGAAAACTGGGAGGAAGGGTGAGAAGAGCAGACCAATTTTTTTTAACTTCAGTTTATTCTTATAGAGTAAAGCAATAGTTCTTAAACTTTAATTTGCATTAGCATCACTCAGAAAACTCCCCCCCCATGTTAATTTATTCAGCATGTATTAACTGTAAACATATTGTGAGTCACAGATACTGTTTTCTCAGGAAACTCGCTTTTTAAATTCAAAGTCTGGGGCCCATTCCTAAGAAATTCTGATTCAGACCTCAGGCAGGTCCCAGGGAATCTGCATTTTTAAAAAGCACCCTCGTCATTCTGAGTCAGGACAGCTGTGGGCAAACTCGATGGAGAAAAGGTGGTTGGAGAAAGTGTGCCTAGATTTCCGTGTTGAGAATACACTGTTTGGGGAAAGTCTCCTTAATGGGCCTTTTGGTGATTCAAGGGAAAAGCAAACAATCTTTTCAGAAGTGGAAAGACAAAGCTAAGTTGAAGAGCAAAGTAAAATAAAAGGCCATTTCATTGTGAGTGAGATGAAATCTTGGCAGATTGTTTCTTTCAGGAAATGCTCCTTTGTTCTTAATATAGATCTAGGCCACTTTGAGTCTGGACATAATTTTGCTTCCCGAAGAGTTACTAGTTAAGCCAGGAGAGCTGGAGCAGAGGTGGGCAAGAGAAGCAAGACCGAGCAGTCTAGATTTTCTTTGCAGCTGTAAAGCCAGCAAAGGGATGGGACTGGGAGTATCGAAGCCCAAAGCCTTTGGTGTGATACCTGCCTCCCTTTGGTGTTACTTCAGACCAAACTGAAAGAAGACTTCAACTACCTCCATTTTTGTTTTAAAGTAGGCTCCATGCCCAACGTGGGGCTCGAACTCACGACCCCAAGATCAAGCGATGCATGCTCTACCAACTGAGCCAGCTAGGTACCCCTCAACTTTCTAATTGATTAAGTTCTTTCCAGCTTACCTCTTAACTCAGGCAAAGACCCTTGGGGCAAAGCATCCCCTGATAGGAACCAACACTTCCCCCTCAAGCAATAAGGACTACCCTGAGCCAGCAAGACCCTGTGACTGACACCAAGACAATGATGGACTTAACCATCACTGCTCACCTGCACTACCCACCCACCTTTGCTCCACATTTTCCTTATATAAACTGGGAAGTATTTGGGGCACTCTGAAGACAGTCTTTGAGATGCTAGTCCACCATCTGCCTGTGTTGGCCTCACTGAAATTCCTTTCTTGTTTCACCATCACCCGGTTCTCTGCCTTTGGATTCTGTCAGTGGCAAGTGGCGGAACCTGGTCTGTTTGGGGCCCCCAGAGCCAGATGCTCTTGCACTTCTGTGCCCAGGCTCCAAAATGAGGGGGTTTACGCAAAAGGCCAGCACTCCTTCCGAGCACCTGGTAGGATTTGCTTTGGACCTAGAAAGATCTGATTGTTTAATTCCTCTTGAGGGTACACCTGATGGTCTGTCCCCCTTCTCCCTATAGAAAATCGTTTTTATTTAAATTGGAGTTGCTCAGTACAAATTTTTAATAATGCTCTTGAAGAGCTTATGTGAGCAGTTTGAACTCTAAAATATTATAAAAGAAATTCTGCTTTTTCCAGCTAAAAACATTGGCTTCACTAGAAGTTGTAGAAACTGCCCGATCAGTTGTGATGAAAATGAGAATTGTTTATAGTTAGCAATTACTTTTTTGGCATCCATATAGCAATCTGCTTGTACTCTTTAAGCAAACTCAAAACCCTCACCATCTTATTTTAATTTAAGAAAAAAAATTCCATTGCAGATGTAATACCTGCTCCTAATGAAAATTTAGAAAATAACATAAAGATAAATAGAAGGAAAAAAATAACCGATAGTCTCACAAATACATTGTGATGTATTTTTCTTTCACTGTGTACATTTTTACATAGTTGCAATTACATGTTCTATATAAAATTGCTTATGTTGGTTTCTTAAAAATCTGTTTTTAAAATATCTGCCGAATCTCTGAAGCAGGAAAAAAATATCACTTAGAAGTTCACTGACTGATACTATCCCTTACCTTAACCTCTGGGTGTGTATTTCTTTATAATTCTTTTCCATACTTTTTTTTTTTTTTTTTTGAGAGAGAGAGAGAGCATGCATGAGGTGGCAGAGGGAGAGGGAGAATCCCAAGCAGGCTCCATGCCTGGCGTGGAGCTCGATGTGGGGCTCGATCTCATGACCCCGAGATCACGACCTGAGCCAAAATCAAGAGTCAGAGGCCTAACCCACTGAGCCACCCAGGTGCCCCTCCATACTTTTTTTCTTTTTTTAGCATAATTGCAATTAGGTTAAAGATTTGTTAATGCAGGAACCTTCACAGATCCTATAAGAAAGAGGGTAGGAAGAGGCTCAGTGACAGATCAGATCTGTTACTTGGTTGCCTGGTAGTCTTTCCCAATCAAACCTCAATGACTCAGGACTCTCAGTGCCTTTTTAAAGGTACAGAAAATCATCATTCATGTTCCAAGCAGGAAAAAAAAATAGGGCTACTATGTTGCACTATGTCATTCTGGTTTCGTGTAGGGAAAGTACCTGTTAAAAGTAATTCTCCTGGTTCAGTTTCTTAACAGAATGCCCTGTATAGCCACTGTTCACCAGTGCTCGAAGAGAACCCTATTCATTACTGCTGCCCGTGGCCGTAACACATGCAACGGATTTCTGAATCTAAAGGATATAGCTCAAAAAGCCCATTTCCTGGCACTGGGAAGTGGAAAGAGGAGCTACAGCAGAGGCTGTGTGGAAGACAGTGCAGTAGGGCCAAGCTTTGCCCTTGAACTTGCACCCCCAACTGGAGCTCTTCATTCCAGGTCCTGACCTGAGTAGACGAGGGATCCTCAGGTCTTTTAGATACAACTTCCTCTTTCTGGAGTTCTTAATTTTCATCTCTATCGCAGCCATGTGAGTATATTTTCTAAAATTTTCTCAAGTGGGATACAGGGATTCTTCATGTTCTGAGATGTCACATATTTGAGAATGACATACAGAATTTCATATATATATATATATGTATATATATATATATATATATATGAAATTATGGTGTCATGATCCTTTTCCTAAAGTCTGTAGACACATCTTCCTTGTCTTCTAGAATTACTATGATAGGGGTCAAGTTTGAGGTAAGCCTGATTTGTATCTTTTTCTAGGTAACCTTTTGTTCTCTCTGCTTGAATTGTTCTTTACCTTTAATTTAATAATTTTTTTAGAATATGTATATTGGACATACTATTTTGGAAACCCCCCCCCAGAAATATTTCCCCTTTGTGTCATCCAGTTTGTTTTTGTCCCTTTCTCCTTTAGCCCTTCTACCACTGCTCAGCGTCAGAGCCTATTGTCCAGGGATGGAGAGGTCAGGGTTAAAGAAGTTTCTAGAGTATAGGAGGAGATGCTGTTGGCAGAAACAAGTGGGTCTTGACTAATTTGAAAGAATTTAGGGGAAGCTACCCCAGGGCCCGGAGGTGGGAGGCTGGCGCACAGACACAGGCTAAGAGTGCTCTCCCCAAAACACCTGCACAGCTCACTTCCTCCAGGACTCACCTCACACATCACCTCCTCAGGGAAGCCTCCCCTGATCAGTCTGTCCCCACTCCCACCTCCTGCCCCCTCATTCTCATCCCCCTTACCCTGCTCTTTCTCCACAGCACTGAGCGCACCTGCCACTTCACAGGTGGCCCGTCTATGCTGTCTCAAAGCCTTTTCCCTAGTTCTGCTTTGCTGGGCTGCATTAGGCCCACCTCTTGAGTCTTTGTCACTCTGAATGGACGGAACACATGAAAACCTTGAGATTTCCCTGTTCTCTTCTAGTACTTTCTTGTGGGGGCCACCCCTCCCAAGGTGCCCTGTCACTCTCATCTCTCTCTTACCTCCTGCTGAGTTGTTTTCTGAGTCTCTAAGTGGACACAAAACTGATATATTGTCTACAAGAGCTTATTTTTGTTCGCTCCGGTACCCCTGGCTTCTAGAACACTTCCTGCCATGGCACATAGTAGGCATACAATAAATATGAATATATCTCACAGACAAGCTTAGGAGAGTTAGTTTGGAAATGGGCTACTTTAAGAGGAGAGACAGCGTCGTGGTGTAATGGGAGAGAGTTCCTCTTTTCCTGCTCAGCTCGGGACTTGTATTTGTAGGCTAGATGGTGGTGGAGGTCTGAGTGTATTTCTACCTAGAGAGACAAGCTCATTTTCTAGAGGCAAGAACTGGGAAGACCTGCCAGATTCTGGCAGTCCTTGTTTTCAGGATTGTGAATTTTAGCAAGAAAGTGGGCAACACTGTTTCAGAGTTAATACCCAGATTTGCCATTTCAAACTGGACATGTGGTCATACTTTTAATTTTACTTAATGAACACTTCACAGAGAATGCAAAGGTAAACTACAGGCAGCTCAATTCATCCCCCAAAGGGCCCGCAAGAGACTGCAGGTCTACGTTATGTCTGTACTACAGAATATCTTAAAAGAGTATTTTTAGTTATTGTTTCCGAGTACGTACAAATACTTTTTACTAATTTATATTGGCCACATTCACCATTCTCAGTTGCTGTACGTTACAGAGTTTTTATACTGTTTTAAAGAAAGGAAGCCTGAATGATTAAAACATTTGGGATACAGATTGTTCATAGGTTTTATTATTTATAAAATGCAAGAGGTGAAGATTAAAAGAAAAGTAACATCAAACCCCACAGAAACAAGTAAAATGTATTTAATTGATTCTTTGGCAGTTTACTGATGCTGAGACTTTTTTTCCCCTTGAAAATATATAAAATTTCCCTTTTATCTTCTCTAAAGCATGCCAGAATAAATTAGTGACTGCATAATTAATATCCAGGTATTTTGTGATATTTTGATAATGGGCTCCTCCTCTTCTAATCTCATTTTCTATTTCAGACCACACACTCTCAGTTTGTTGATCATGCATTTGGTTGCAGCCGGAGATATTTCCAGGTCTAAAGCCAGGTTCACATTTTTACTTTGAAGAGACAGAAATTCCAAACAAATACAGATGGTCAGACCATAAACTTAATTAAAATTTCTGCTTTGCTGGATGTTACATTAAATATGGCCATAATGCCAAGAGAAATACTGAAAAATCCATTTGTATCCACATCCTGCTGCTTCCACATAGTATAAAATAACAGAATGCTAAGAAGTATGTGTTTGTGTAGACGTGTGTGAGAGCATGTGTGTGTTAATCCCTTCTCTTTTGGCTTTGGCTGTCATACTAGTCATGTTTTGACCAATAAAAGATGGGTTTTAATTAAAATCTGGGATTGGCCAGCTGTACATCTGTTAACTTTTCTTCTATACATTACTTTCTGAAGCAGTGTGATTTCCTTTTTTTATGCAAATCCAAAACATTTGTATCTTTCCTAATTAGCCCAGGATACTTATTTATTTAGAATTGTATAGAGATAATTACTCATCTCCAAGAGGGTAATAAAGGCATGCGTAAGAAGGTGAAACAGCTTTCTTCTAGAATTTGAAGCAGAGGGAGGAAGGGACATGCCCTGTCATTTGTAGGTGAAGACTCCTGGAAAGGATAAGTGAGGATGAACAGTCTAGTGTGGCTAGAACAGGACAAGCCCTGCACAGGCTGGGCTGGGAGGGCTGAAAGGACAGCTGGGAACACACCTGATGGGTCTGGTTGGCTTGCGTTGTAGGACGCCAGCCGGTTTCTACCAGGTGTCTTAGGCCAACTTCCCCCAGAAAGATGAACCCGATACCAGGGCTTATGTGTGAGGACTTTATTGGTGAGTGTGATCCCAGAGAAGGGCAGAGATGCAAACCAGGGAAGAAAGATATGTTTCAAATTGGCCACCACTATGGGCAACCTGTTGCTCTATCCCATAGGATCTTCTGCGGAGGCTAATGAAATGCATCTCAGGACCCTCCGCTATAGGCTGAATTGTGTCCTCCCCAAATTAGGGTGGGCCCTAATCTAATCTGACTGGTGCCCTTCTAAGAAGAGTGAATGTGGACACACAGAGGGATACCGGGATGTGCGCCCACAGAGCAAAGGCCACGTGAGGACACAGCCAGAAGGTGGTTGTCTACAAGCTAAGGAAAAAGGTATTGGAAAAAAACAATCCTGCCCACACCTTGAGTTTGAACTTCTGGCCTTTAGAACTATGAAACAATAAATTCTGTTGTTCCAGCCACTCAGTCCGTGGTGCTTTGTTATGGCGGCTCTAGCAAATGAATATGTCCTCTGACGACAGAGAAGAAAGGGTCAAGGTTTTGACTATTGGAGGGGGTCCCTGCCAGTACTTCCGGGTTACATAAGCAGTTTCCCCTGGAGTCCCATGCACTGGGGTCAACAGAGATGTCCTAGGGGAGGAGTGACAGGGGAACAGGTGGGCTTACGGCAAGGCCTTCGTAGGTAGACATGTGAGAGGCAGATTGGAACCTGTGCAGGACAGGGCTGCAGCGGATGAAAGTGAGGGATGGAGGATGGCTGGAATAAGAGATAGGTAAGGCTGAGAGAAGGCGAGGCAGAGCTGGAGTGATGATGATGATGATGATGATGATGATGAGTGACAATGAGGATTGGCACTGGGCTCTGCGCTCTATACCCTCTGACACTTTATTTATTTTAAAGATTTATTTATTCCAGAGAGAGAGAAGGGGGGAGGGGTACAGGGAGAGAGAAAGAGAGTCCCAAGCAGACTCTGCACAGAGCCCAGTGCAGGGCTCGATCCCAGGACCCTGAGATCATGACTTGCGCTGAAACCAAAGGTCGGACGCTCAACGGGCTGAGCCAGCCAGGCACCCCCATCCCCGACACTTTACAGGACATATGTACTCTACATAAACCATCTCACTTAACCCCAGCACCACTCTAGAATTTAAGTAACATTTCTATCCCTATTTTACAGATGAAGAAACCGAAGAAGACAGAGGTGCGGGACTTGTCATAAAAGCTACTAGCCAGTAACTGAGCTCAAGTTTAATTGAACCTGGCTCCATATCTTGTGTTCTCACTCCTGTCGTTCTGCTTTCTCTTGATGCTGTCGTTTAAATGGTGTTTTACAAAGATAAATTTCAACAGATATCTTAATTTTTCTTAATTTCATACACAAGTTATTTCTTTGAGAACATATAAGGTATTCTATGCAGAACATTACCATCAGAAGGTCGGTGTAGCGCGGCTGTTGAACAGTCAGACTAGAGTCAAGATGCATATGTTCAAATCCCAGCTCTTCTACCCACTAGCTGGGTGACTTTGGGAAAGTTACTCAGCCTCTCTGTGCCTTACTTTGAACCTATGGGTGATTAAAAATAGCACCTACCTCCTGAAGTTGTCGTGAGGATTATTTAATACACACAAAGTAGTTTATGTACTCTGGGGTTTTTTTTTTGTAATTGCAATGTTTAAAAATATTGGCAAGATAGGGCTTCTTCCAATAACTCTTATCTATGGAAATGACTGAACATTACATGTGCATCTCCAAATTTTTGCGACACTTCTGTTGCTATGTAAGCTAAGGGACAGATTTTTATAAAAAGTAGCCAAATGTCAGCTGTTAAACATCACACTGCCAGCATCATAAATGAAGTCACCATTTGGCAAATAATTTCTTGGCGGGAGTGGTTCTCACCAACAGGGAAAATGAAAAAAGAAATTCAATAAAATCCCCACTGTGATTTGTCAAGCATTTCAGACACATGGCTCAGCAGTTTTTCCAGCTGCAAAGTTCCTTTCCTCCCATCTTAGAACTCAGAGGAGGACTGACTGTGTGGAAGAGGTGAATTCGGTAAATCCTATTTTGTTAGTTTGTTTGTGTTTTCTGTGACTGTTGGTTCTCTGCAGGTGAGGCTGTTTTCCATGGGGAGAAGGTAACCACATTATTGAAACACTGACATGGTCTCTGGCTTAGAGGGAGCCCGTTTATTATCTGATTGCTTTAATTTAATGTGGGGAACCTGGCTGAATGGTTGCAAGAGTCGTTCTTACCTCATTTCCTCCCTTTCAAGGGTAGAAAGAACAAGTGACCTCCTCTGTGAAATGAGGGGGTTGAACCAGATGTCCTCCAGGGGCCTTTTGGCTCTGACATTTTTTGTGGCTTTGGATTCTCTTCTTGGGCAATGTTCTTTGTTTTCCAGTGCATTGAATAGGTCCAAACATCTCTACATGCTTATTCCAGTTTTGACTGCCAGGAAAGCAAAAGGCAAGGTCTTACATTTCAGCAAGGCCTTGCAGTTTATAACATGTTTTCACATATGCGGTCCTTTATAAAACCTTCACAAAAATCATGAAGGACTTTCGGATGAGATTGAGACCCAGGGAAGTTGAATGATTTGTCCAAGGTCACACGGTCTGTAGGAAGCAGGGCCTTACAACAAGCCTTTCTATCAGTGCAGTGGTGTTTGCAGTTGGCCTCCCGACCCAAGAGGACATGATGACATTATAAGGATGCTCGGTTCCTTCAGAATTGATTCTGTTGGTTCTGATTAGGTCATGTGTACAGCCCTGAACCAATCATTGTGGCCAGCAGAGAGGAAAGCTTCTGATTTACCCAAACCTAGTCACAGCATCTTCTTAGAAGTTGGGAGGGGATCTGCTCCCCCGAACCACATAGCTAAAAATGGGAGTTGGAGAATTAAGGAAGTCATCAGATGAAGAGAAAATAGATGGTGTGCAGAAAAATAAGAAATTTCCCATTAATTGCAGAGAAAGCATTTTTCCCAAAAGGCACTTTGAAAATAAATTTAGAAATGTTTTATTTTCTATTTTGTCCTAATTGAATTGAATTTTTGCAAAAGGAGTTTTCCCTCGAACTGATATTAGCTAACCAAAAACGAACTCTAGGGTGGTTGAGGAAATGGAACAAGAAAAGCTCAACCATTTCAAGCACCAGGATTTCTGGAAATCCATATTCATTGAGTGTGTTTGGGTCTCAGCTCAAATGAGACAAACTCACTCTTCTTTGGGACCTGAAATAAGGATTTGGAGCTCTTCCAATCAGATCAAACCAAAAGACATTCCTCAGACATCTTACATCCAGGGGGCCCCAGGGACAGAGAGGGGCTTGGGTGGCCATGCTTCCTGCTTTTTCCATTTGACCCCATCATCTAATTTTCTGTTTCTTGCCCTGTGATTTCCAGAGTTTATGCCTTTGAGACATTGTTCTTTTTGGGCGTGTGTCATTCAAATCCTCTTTGGCTTCAAGAAGTTGCCCAAAGGGTTGTTTTTTAAAAAAATTGTTTTTGGATTATATCCTGTTGACCAAAACTTTCCCCGCAGTTGTCATGGTAACTTTCATACTGCAAGAGCTAGATGTTAGCCTAGAGGTTTGACAAGCAGATGACTTCCAGACAGGGGCTGATTTAGGACTTTTGGGCTGAGGCACAGGGCTTTTACTGTCCTGGAAACTAGTTTACATAATTAGTAAATAGTTTGGATTCAAATAAGCTAACTTCTGAGCCAACCATGGAGTGTCTCTACAAGGTACTACTCAACTCATTCAATTATATTCTTCAAGTTTCAACTAGTAGCTGACTAGTTAGCCCTTGGATGTGGGGGAAGGAAAAGTTGTCATGTTTGTAAGTTGCACATTTTGTAATATCAAACAATTCTCACATATACATGAAATATGATATGAATATTTTTTAGGCCGCTGGATTAATATCAAACACTAGAATTATAAAATTTTTATTTTTCTAGAAGTATTTTAAAAGCTTCCATTAAATTTTCAAAAAAATTAAGTATAATTTGAGCTTTTTTTAAATAACTTTTCATTAAAAATGCTGATATTATTAATAAATTGTTGTCTCTTAAAGGTCATTTTGAATATTTAGAAGAAAAATGATATTTTTGGAAAGCATATATAAAAATATACTTAAATTTTCTACATTAATATTTAATAATTCATATTTTTGGCAAAATATATTCAAATTTTGGATATGTTGAAGGCCATTACATTTTATATTCTAATCCTTCAGAATTATTACTATCTATAGGACATAATTTATGTCAAATTATTGATTATAACAACCTAGTTAAGTGATGTTACTGAAATGACGGCAATAAATGTTATTGAAATAAATACATAAAATTATGTATGTCTTTATTACAACACAGCGCATCAACACAAAACTCACATGTGCACAATAATAATTCAATTCAATTCTTTGATATTTTTCTAGCTTTAAGTCATCTAAAAGTCCCTGTGTAGAAACCATAGCTTTACACGTACATTTTATACATTGCAAAGGTATATATGTCAAGGCATGGGATAAAATAAACTGTAAAAGTTGGTAGCTGAATTCACAAATTTGAAATGTTTGAACGTGGCATGTGGGCCTACTGTGTTCTTGCACTCCAGGCCCTAGAGCTGTAAGCTGGGTGTACACACACACTCAGGTCTCCCATGGGGACCAAGCCTCTGGCTGGGTCACTTGGCTAAGGTGGTAACTACTAGATCTCTCTATTGAGAACACACAATTTTCCCCCTATATTTAGTTAGTAATCTATGGAGTGAGACCTTGCACATTGCTTTAGAATCCATTGATAACCTTTGCCAAATTAGTTATTAATCTGGGGACTAGAAAAAGATGATTCTTCCAATTCTATTTTTGCTTCCACATTTATTAGATGACATTCTTCTGTAACGAAGAGCTTTCCTTCCTTGATATCCTTTGCCCATTTTCATTTTCTCTTAATTAAAAAAATTTTTTGAAACTGCCGTTGTGGTCACCATAGAAATGCACCTTTCCGATCTCCCATTGTGGGGAGTATAACTGACTGACAAGCCCAGCTGCTGCCTTTTGGGTTTTTTTGTTTGTTTTTGTTTTGTTTTAAGTAAACTCCATCTATACCCAATGTGGGGCTTGAACCCACGACTCTGAGATCACGCGTTGTATGCTCTACTAACTGAGTGAGCCAGGCACCCTTTTATTATGATTTTTTTTTATTACTTTTATTAGTTTTTCATTTGTTTAAACAGTCTTGAGGTCTTTTTTTTTTTTTTTTTTTTTTTTTTACACTTATCCTGCTATGAATTCGTAGGGAATGGGTTCCAGCAGCTCAGGGTCCTTTCCATTGGTTCTCACAAAGTGTGCTTTTCTGGGTGGAGCAGGCTGGCACTTCCATTGAACCCAAGTACCTCTCTCTTTGGCTTCCTTCTTTTTCTGATCATATTCCTTCACATACTTCAGGAAGCTATCTCGGCTCTTTGAGTGCTTAATATGCTCAATACTTAAATTAATTCTCTTGGCAAGAATCCTGCCTTTAACTTGTTTGTTTACAACAATGCCAACAGCATGCTGGGTAACACCATAGACCCTTCCAGTGTTGCCAGGCAACAATTGTTGGGCCTTCCTTTTTGAACAGTGCCCATTACCTCGATGTCTACAATATCACCTTTCTTATAGATTCGCATGTATGTAGGTAAAGGAACAACTCCATGTTTTCGAAAAGGCAGAGAGAACATGGTGGGTACCTCTCCTCTTTCCCTTTGTGTTGGTCATTTTGTCAAATTACTGGGAGATGGTGGTTCCAGCTGAAAGGAATTATTTTTATTAGTTTATTTTTATATCAGCTGTGCCTTGTGAAAGCACTTCCAAAGTTACGCCAAAGTCATGCTTCCCAACGTTGATTCCAACTAGTGACTGGGCATGGCAAGGACACTTCCTGTAAGACGGTGACTCCTTGATGGGTGACCTTTGCTCCTCACTGGCCCAGCTGAAACTTCCTTACAACTGTACTGCAGTCCAAGCCTCTTCCTATCCACCCCTGCTTCCTCCCCCTTCTTCCCAGGTGCCAGACTGCGTCATGGTTCCCTCCAGGCATCTCCCTAATACATTTCTTGCATGTTTAATCCCATCCTGGCTTCTTAGAGGACTGAGCTAACACAATCATAAAAACCAAAGTATATCAAACACATATATACACTTTATATAATAATAACGATGTGTGAATCTGCCACCCAGGCTATGAAATGGAAAATTACCTATACCCCTCCTTCCTCTCATTCACTTCAAAGTGAACCACTGTCCTAAATTTTATATAATCATTCCCTCCCTTTTTTGTTTAGTAACTTATAGATGTACTCCCAAGCAAGTCATGGTTAATTTTGTCCATTCTGGAATTTTATATAATGGAATTATTTTCTTAAAGATTTATTTATTTTAGAGAACGAGCATGCCCATGCACAAGTGGGAAGAGGGAGAGGGAGAAAAGCAGTCCCCGCTTAGCAGGGAGCCCCACGTAGGGCTTGATCTCACAACCCTGAGATCATGACCTGATCAAGAGTCCAATGCTCAACCAACCGAGCCACCCAGGCACCCCTATAAATAGAATTCTACTTCAGGTATTCTATGACTTATTGCTCACTCAACACCACAGCCCATCAACACAACATTCAGATGTGTGCAACCATAGTTAAAGTCAGTTGACTTCAATATTTGTGTGGTTTTGACTGTATATTCCTTTGTAGTAGTAAGTTATATATTCTGGACACTAATCTTTTGCTAATCATATGTGTTGCAAATATCTTATCATTTGAGGCTTGACTTTCCACTCTTTTTGTGATATCTTTGATGAACAGAGGCAATCACAGCTATATATCTTTTCCTCTATTGTGTTTTATTTAAGAGATTCTTCCCTATTTTAAGACCTTAAAAGATATTCCCCTGTATTGGCTATGAAATGTTTCATTTTGCCTATGAAATGTTTCATTTTGCCTTTTACATTTTAATCTTTTATGTACCTGAAATTGATTTTTAACATGACATGAAATAAAAATCCAAGTTCACTTTTTTAATTGAAATATAATTTAGATTGGTAAAATTCGCCTTTTACAGTGCTAAGAGTTTTGACAAATTCAATTGTGTAACCAACACCACTGTCAAGATATAGAATTATTCTTTCACCCCCAGGAAGTCCCCTTTGTGCTCCTTTGTAATAAACCTCTTCCTCTATTCTCGATTCCTAGAAACCACTGATCTGTTTTTTGGGTTTTTTTTTTTGTCCCTAGAGTTTTGCCTTTTCAATTAGGTCTTATCAATGGGATCATACAGTATATAGCATTTTGATTCTGGCTTCCTCCACTCTGTAAAATGCATTGAGATTCATTCATGTTGTATAAATCAGTTGATTCTTTCTTTCTTTTTCTTTTTTTTTTTATTGCTGAGTAGCATTTCACTGAGTGGTTGTACCATAGTGTGTCTATCCCTTCATCCATTGAAATATATTTGGGCTGTTTCCAGTTTTTGCTGATTCCCACCAACACTATAGGAAGATTCCTGTTCTGCATCCTCACCAGCTTACCAACTTGATATGGTCTTTTAAAAAAGCCATTCTAATGTGTGTCTAGTGGTATCTCATTGTGGTTTTGACTTGTGTTTCCCTTAGGACTCATGATGGTAAGCATCTTTTCATGTGTTTATTTTCTGTTTACATCTCTCTCTTTTTGTTTTTTTTTTTAGGGGAGGTAGGGGGAGAGGGAGAGGGAGAGAGAGCATCTTGAGCAGGTTCCACGCCCAGTGTGGAGCCCGACATGGGGCTCAATCTCACAACCCTGAGATCATGACCTGAGCCAAAATCAAGAGTTGGACACTTAACTGACTGCGCCACCCAGGTGCTCCTGCATCTCTTCTTTGAGGAAATATTTGCTGTTTAAAAATTGGGTTGCTTGTATTATTACAGGGTCATAACAGTTCTTTACATATTCTTAATTAAAGTCTTTTAGGAGATGGGGGTTTACAAATATTTTTTCCCAGTTTGTGGCTTGCATTTTCATTTTCTTAACCATCTTATTTGGTTATTTGGTCCGAATTTTATGAAGTCTATCGGATTATTTTTTTAAGGATCATGCTTTTTGCATCCTAAGAATTCTTTGCCTAATCTAAAGTCACAAAATTTTCTTTTATAAGTTTTATAGTCTTACTTTTACTTTAGGTCTATGATTATAGCTTAACTTTTTTTTCACATGCTAAGAGGTCAACAAATTTTCTTTTAAAGACTTATTTATTTGAGAGGTAGAGAGTGGGAGAGAGAAAGAGATCACAAGCAGCAGGGAGGAGTAGAGGGAGAAGCAGATTCCCTGCTGAGTAGGGAGCCCAATGTAGGACTTGATCCCAGGACCCTGGGATTACGACCTGAGCTGAAGGCATATGCTTAACCACCTGAGTCACCCAGGCACCCCAAACAAATTATTTTTAACAATAAAATACCACCATTCTGAAATATCTCATAGAAAGTTACAAAGTTAACATTTCAGCTCCTTGATTCAAGCTTCTTCAATGATGACTAAAGAGAATGTTGGTATTTTCTCCCACTTACTATCATGAACTTTTTTTTTTTTTGAAGTAAGCATTACCCCCAACGTGGGGCTTGAACTCATGACCCTGAGATCAAGAGTCACATGCTCTACCCACTGAGCCAGCCAGGCGCCCCTGAACTTTATTTTTTAACCAGTATATATGCTAAGGTCCAAATCAATCTACCCTTTAGCCAATTTCCTTGGCACATGCAAACTATCAGATAGGATATTTCCAAGTGCAGAGAAAATCTTGATTCTAAACATAAAAACACTTGATGTTATTGAGTTGAAAATATGAATCTCAAAAATGACTAAAAAGAGAGACTTGCGTTACTTTTTAAATTTCAATGGAAATACTGTTTTAGCTAAATCCTTTTTCTCAAAATTGCTGTTTACTCAATGAATGCATTTGAAAAATAAACCCCCAGGAGAGGTATTTCATGATCAGACTCATTCTGATACAGGCTCAGGAAGAAGCTTTCATCTTCAGCAATGTCTGCCTGCTGGTCTGTCCATGACAAGGCCAGCCAACATGGCAGTGGACCACACACAAGCCTTCCCTCTTCCTACCACCCCCACCCCCTGTCTTTTGAAGACGATTCTGTGTTGGCATGTACACACACGTGCACATGTGTCTGTCCACATGTGTGCCTGAAGAAACATGATGGAAACTAGAAGTCTCTTCCTCTTTATGCCTGTGGGGAGCCAGCCCTTTGATGGGTGATCATGGTTGAAGAGGTTGCTATCTAAAAGGCCTCTTGCTGATTAGGATACCGCCTCTTGGTCTAGCGTTGGCCCAGAGCCTTTGTCTACAAACAGCAGCTCCACTCAGCACTGCTAATGCTGTACCTCTGATCAGCCTTTCCTGCCAAGTGTCTTCAAAGTATAGTGTGACTTCCAGTTGGAAATGATAACCCTTGCAGGTGGCAAGCAGCACTCAACGTGCTTTTCGCAGAATCCCACAAGTAAACATTCCCATGGAAAAGTGATATTTTCTACCCTTTACATATTGGATTTAATAAGGGGATAGTGTCAAAGTCACACACAGAACAGAGAGAAGGATGTTATTGAATGCTCAGCATGGTATCTACAAAAATTGTCGGCTGAATGCAGCAAATTCCTTTTCAGGGCTGATAAAAGCCAAAATGGGTTGGATGCTGATATGAAGGGGAGCCCAATATAATCACATTTTGGTTTTGGGCCTGACTCTTTTTAAATGATGTCTTCTTTTTTAAGTCACAGGGGACAAGAATCATACACAGGGTGTCACTGACACCTCTTACTTCTACCTGTGTGGGCCTGCCGCAGCTGTTGGTGACCAGAAAGTCATGAAAAGACAAGACTCGCTTTGAAATTCTATGAATACTGCTACCAATGAAAGAATGGCTAGGATTTTCATGTCTTTGAAAAACTAAACCGAAGAAGAATCTTTGTGTTCAGCTCTGTAATTTAGTTAATACATCAAAGCCAAAAATTATTTATATATATATATATAAACTAGATGGGATGAAGAAAGCTTCTCCCTTTTCAATTGGGTTGGCTGGTTTGTCCCTGGGTGTTTCTAGATGAACTCCTTTATTAGTCCCTGATTTCTGTGTGCAACAAATTAGATTCTCCCCAGCTCTGTAGGTATAAGCCCACCTCATCTGTAGCTGACTGCACTTAAGGCCACAACCCAGGTTCATCCTGATAACTGACACAAGTGAATGAATGGGTGCCTTTAAAATAGTAAGGTTACAGAAAAGCTCCAGAAGGACCAATGGCTATCAGGGGATTGTATCTCTGTGTATTTTTTTCTTCCCTGTTGTTTTTTTAAGTAACCTGTACCCCCAACGTGGGACTTGAACTCACAGACCCCGAGACTGAGAGTCATATACTCTACCCATTGAGACAGCCAGGTGCCCCTGTATCTGTTTTTTGAGTGCTTAAAATTTCAGATGTTAATGACTAATGTTTCTTAGAAATTGTTGCAATACATAATTTTGTTAATTATTAACATTAACTGAGGGGCGCCTGGGTGGCTCAGTTGGTTAAGCATCTGACTCTTGATTTCTGCTCAGGTCATGATCTCAGGGTTGTGAGATTGAGCCCAGGGTTGGGCTCCATGCTCAGTGAGGAATCTGCTTGGGATTCTCTCCCTCTGCCCCTCCCCCTGCTTGCCCCCCCCTCAAATAAACAACTAAATCTTAAAAAAAAGAAAAAAATGAATCTCTCTCCCTTTCCCTTTGCCCCTCCCCCCACTCTGTCTCTTGTTCTCAAAAAAAATTATTACATTAGCTAAATTGGAGAAATACATACACACACACATACAAAATAAAATATTTTGCATAAGTTCATTTATGTATGCCAACTCTTTTTAGAATTGAGGATTCTAAAGAAAAAAGTTTAACAGATACCAATTGTTTTGCATTTCACTAAAAGCCCTGCAGATACATTTTTAAATTATTAAATATATATATTACAGTAAGGTAATATATAGCAAATGTAGATTCTTTTAACCCACATTTTAAAATATTCTTTGATCTAATAATTACACTATTACACTTCTAGGGATTTTTTAAAGGATGTAATTCAAAAGAAGGAAAAGCAATATGCACTTATATTTTCACAGCTGGGTTATTTATAATAGGACAAAAAAGAGAGAGAGAAAAGAAATGTCTCATGAAAGGTAAATGCTTAAGTTAATTGCTAAAAATCTGATGGATTATTATGTAGTTGGTAAAATGACATTTATTATTTCTATTTATAGATATATAAAATACATGTGATTCAACATTAGCCCAAAAAGCAAAAGTATGTGTACCATATGACTGAAACTGAATTAAGATATATATGCACAGGAACAAATAATGGACTGTTTTTAAAAATTGTAGAAGATTTGTAAAATATTGAGTTACTTTTGATCAACTTTTTAAAGCAAAAGTATTTTTAAATTACTGAGCCATAAAAACTATATCAAATTTGCACAATCTTAAACTATTCTTCTTCCATATTCTTCATATATTTCAGCAAAGCCAGAAAGAGAATATGTTCCATAAGAGATAAAGGAATCAACTGTGGCGCTAAGTACATTGTTTCGTTCAACTTTTTTTCTTTTTTGGGAGGGGGGGGTCGTCAATCTTTCTTGATGAAGAAGTACTTCGATTTACATTCGGGCAAAAATTCCTCACCTCATCACAGACAACACTCTGAGCACACACTCACCTTCTGTTTCTCAAGTATGACAACCTTCTTTCGGTCTCACACTTAACTGTTTCTTCTGCCTGGAATGTTCTTGCCATTCCCGAGTCCTTTGTAACATTTAGGTCTCAAATGCTATCATTTGAGAAAGGCCATTGTTAGCATATCCTAACTAAGGTTGTATGGTGAAATCCCCTTTTTCTCTCCCTGGATCTCTTCAGCAGGCTCTCCAAAATTTGGTTGTGATTTTGGAGGTGGAATTGCAGGTGATTTTTTTGGATAGGACAGTGATATGCTCAGATTGTATTCCACATGGGACCAGGGCAAGAGCAGGAATGGTCCTAGAAAGTCAAGTCACTTGATTGTTGGTTACCAACATGTGGGAAGAAATCTGTGTCTTTCATTTGCAATAGGAAGATGCCAAAGATCTCACAATGGATCTGGGAAAGGTCCACACTCAGGACATGAGATTGAGCACCTGCCAAAGGAAATGGGCTGAGACAAGTAACTCCAGGGCCTCTTGACTTTCAAATCCCAATGAATGACCTGCATTATCCTCATTCTCCTATCGAAGTGGCTGATCACCTTTGTTACATAAGTATCAAGAAGTCCTAGATGGAGGGTGGTGGCAGTGATTTTGCAAAAAACCACAAAATACCAAAAAACAAAACGCCCAGCCCCCCCGCTCCAGTGATGTAAAAAAGAGACATAATTTTAAGTAGGTTTATTCTTGGTTTATCTTTCCTTTCTGCACTAAACAAAATCCGAACACATTCTCTTGGAGGCAGAGAGACTGTGACTCCAGGATTGCCCAGGCCCCACCTGTTATCCCAGCCTTTCCTCTCCTTAGTCCCTCAAAACCTGGCCTCTTTTACAAAGTAGCAGTGAGGAAACTTTCCAGGCTTCAGGGGGTAGAGGATCCCCAGCCTTGACCCTAGAATGAGGCACAGCCTCAGAAATTCCATGGTTGTAGGGAGGGGCCTCAGAGCTTTTCAAACTATCTAAATTCATAACCCTCTCACTTTGTGTATTTTTTTTTTTTTTAAGATTTTATTTACTTCACAGAGAGAGAGAGGCAACACAAGCAGGGGAAGTGGCAGGCAGAGGGAGAAGCAGGCTCCCCGCTGAGCAAGGAGCCCGAGGTGGGACTTGATCCCAGGACCCTGGGATCATGACCTGAGCCGAAGGCAGCCGCTTAACCAACTGAGCCACCCAGGCATCCCTCACTTTGTTTTTCATTAACAACATATATGCTAACAAAGCAATAATTAATATTTGTAAGAGCCAGTAAGCCAGCTATCCAGAAAGAGTCTGAAAAAAAAAAAACACCATAATTAAACATTGAGAATAGAAGTTGTGGGGTGTGTAGTAAAATCTGTCTATTTATTATGTTTCTTGTGTAAGCCAAAATATAACAAATGGAGTAGAATTTGATCTACCAGTGCCACAGGCTTTCTGGTGTAGTTCTTTGTTATGCTTAGGGATAAATGCACTGCTACAGGATAGAGATGATAGTTTCAGCTGGAGATAGAAAGAGAAATTGCTTCAGAAATAGCCTCACTGAATCTTAAAATCAGTAGATTAAAAAAAAAAAATCACCTAACATCTCTTCCAAATGTCCCAAGGAATTGATGTAAGTTTCAGAAGACTCCATCACAATAATATATTTGGTAGGATTCTGATATTTGCCTCTTACAGATTCACTGATTTAACAGAAAGAACATTGTTTAATAGTCAGGGGCACCTGGCTGGTTTGGTCCGTGGAGGGTTAACTCTTGATCTCGGGGTTGTGAGTCAAGCCCCATGTTGGGTGTAGAGATTACTTAAAAACAAAACCTTTTTTTTTTTTTTTAAGATTTTATTTATTCACCTGACAGATAAAGACATAGCGAGAGAGGGAACACAAGCAGGGAGAGTGGGAGAGGGAGAAGCAGGTTTCCCGCGGAGCAGGGAGCCAGATGTGGGGCTGGATCCCAGGACCCTGAGATCATGACCAGAGCCAAAGACAGACGCTTAATGACTGAGCCACCCAGGCACCCCCTTAAAAACAAAATCTTAAAAAAAATTCTTCAGTATACAAATTTCTTGCATTAAAAAATTGTGTGCGTGTGTGTTTTGTTTGTTTTGGTCAAGAAATCTCCCTTAGATTTTTTTTTTTAAGTTTTTGGCCCCATGGGGCGCCTGGGTGGCTCAGTCGGTTAAGTCTGCCTTCGGCTCAGGTCATGATCCCAGGACCCTGGGATTGAGTCCTGCGTGGGGCTCCCTGCTCAGTGGGGAGCCTGCTTCTCTCTCTGCCCCTCACCCTGCTCATGTGTGCATGCACTCTCTCTCTCTCTCTCAAATAAATAAATAAAATCTTTAAAAAAAAAGTGACTTCAGCTCAGGTCATGATCTCAGAGTCCTGGGATCAAGCCCTGAGTCAGGGTCCCTGCTCAGCGGGGAGTCTGCTTCTCCTTCATCCTCTGTCCCTCCCCCGCCACGTGCACATAGGCTCACTCTCTCTCATTCTTTCTCTCTAATAAATGAATAAAATCTTTAGAGAAATAAAAATAAAAAAAGATAAAAGTTTTTGGCCCCAAGATAGTCTAGCAGCTAGGAACAGGGATTCTGGACACATGTAACCTGGGTTCAAATGTCGACAGTCACATACTCAGTTTATTTAATCCTCTCAGCCTCATATGCCTTCACTAATAAGAAGAGGGTAGGAATAGCACACATCTTACAGTTTGTTATGAAGACTAAATGAGTTAATCAACATAAAACACTTAGAACAACACCTGGAACATAGTTAAGTCCTCACAACGTGTCTGCTATTGTTATTTTAAACCAAGTAGATCAAAGCATTAGGTTGGACATAGGTGGTAAAACTCCTTGCTGCATTGGATGAATATTCCTAACTTTCTTCATAGTAATCGTGTAGGCAGATCCAAAGTTTAAATATGCAAATCTTATTTGTAATAAGTTGTGTTGATCAGTGTTCCTAGTAGTTCACAAATGAACTCTAAAGCAGTGGTTCTCAATCTGAAGTTTGGACGGCTTGTCTAAACACAGGTTGTGGGGCCTCTCTGCAGCTTGTAATTCACCAGCTCTGGAGGGGGCCATAGCGGTTTCCTTCCAGCAAGATCTTGGAGGGGCGGGTATGTGCTGGTGTTGCTCTTCCCTGGACTACACTTTGAAAACCACTTCTCCAATGGCTCATGCACTTCATGGTAATTACATGGAGGAAAAATCCTCCCCTCCTCCTCTCTTTTTCTGTGAGGAACATGGCCTTCCTGTGGTTTCCTGGGAGCGACAGTGTTCTTTACCAACAACCTGATCTCTTTAATTGAATTAAAGTCTCCATTGACTCCTTTTCTTCATCTCTGCAAGGACTTCCCAGACAATTCTCTAGTCTAGGGCATTGGTGTTTTGTTTTGCTTTTTAAAATTTGGTAACTAACGTGAGCTTTGCATCAGACAGGTCACTTTTTGCTTCCCAATTGTGGTGACAGCAGTTACCGGGGTGATCTTGGGCAAGTTTCCTAATCTATCTTTGGGTCCCTCACTTGCAAGGAGGGCATCACCTCCCACTGCACGAGGGCGTTGGCAGAGTTGAATGAAACCCTGTAAGCAAGTCCTCAGTGTAGTGCCTGGCCCAGAGCAATGGCCTGGTGAATGTGAGCTATTAGCAATCGATAAAGAAAACGGGAAGCCACGACCTTGTACTAAAGAGTAATTGAAAAGTTGTAGACAAGAAAATAACGGCATTTTTAAACAACAGTGGTAGGAGCAAGAAGGGTATGAATTTTGAATTTTGATCAGATTAAGGAAGCCAACTCACCAGTTACTTCACTTCAGCACCTAATAACATCACGCATGAGTTAAGGCCAATTTGCTGGAGTATTTTGACTTGTTTAAACTTGAGAGGCTAGAACAATTTGGCTGGGATTTACCGTCATGTTGTTGGAGGAGTTTTACTGTCTTTCTCTTCTACATCAGTGCTCTTTATATATAACCTCTGGGTAAAAGAGACACTATAATTCGTCTTACAGCTTTTCATTTTATGAATGCAATGCTTTCTCCTTAAATTAATTCATTTCCTTGGAGAACACATTTTCCAAACATTTCAGAAAATCACAATTTAACATAATTTGGCAGGAGTTACCACAACAGGATAACTCACTTTTGCAAACGTTTAGGATTCTTTGGAAGAAATTTCTAGTCTCACTTTTGCCTGATTTTATTAAGTTTATTCTTTTCATATATACATATTTATCTTTCTGGCAACACCAGACATTGTAAGGTTATGTCTACAAAAGTGGATCTTTGCGGTAGGTATGTTACAATCCTAAACGAGTCTCCAAAAACTTCCTCTTAGTATCAAACAAAAGAGGCTATTATTGTTGACTTTAGTATTTTTGCAAAACAATTTCTAAATTTATTTTGTGTGGGAGGCCCCCTGGAAAGAAGGGAACTTTGAGAAATATAATCTTTTATGGAGGAAATTTTATATAAGAACCTCTCTTTTACAAGGAGGCAATCCAAAGCATGCATCTTCAATAAAATAAGTGAAACAATAACTTTTGGCTTTGCTGTACAATGTGAGAGCTCAAGGGTTTTCCTCCACCTTTTTAGCCTAAACATTTAAAATGTGCATATAGTTCCCAATGTGTAAACATCTACAAATGACTCACCAAACAGATAATTTTGTCCGGGTTCCGCATACTTTCATCACCAGAGCCCCATTCATGGGAGTTTTTCAGGGGAAAAGTCTAAAAAGGAAGCAAGCAAAAAAGTCCAATTGGAACTTTCAGAGCAATGGGCTTCTCCGACTTTAGCCTCCATCAGAACGACCTGCAAGGCTTGTCAAAACACAAATGTCCATCATGGGTGAATGGATAAACAAATTTGGTGTATATATATACACACACACAATGGAATATTATTCAGACTTTACAAGGAAGGAAATTATGTTATATGCAATGACATGGGGATGAAACTTGGGACGTTATGCTAAGTGAAATAAGCCAGTTACAAAAGGACAAATCTTGCAGGATTCCACTTACATGAAGTATGAAGAGTAGCCAAAGTCATAGAGACAACAAGAATGGCGGTTGCCAGGGTTGGGGAGAGGAGGAATGGGGGATTGTTCCATGAGTATTGTGTAAGAGTTTCAGTTTGGGATGATGAAAAAGTCCTGGAGATTGGCTGCATAGTACTGTGAATGTAGTTAACACTACTGGACTGTATACTTATTTTTTTAAAGATTTTATTTATTTATTTGAGAGAGAGAGAATGAGAGACAGAGAGCACGAGAGGGAGGAGGGTCAGAGGGAGAAACAGACTCCCCACAGAGCAGGGAGCCCGATGTGGGGCTCGATCCCAGGACCTGAGATCATAATCTGAGCTGAGGGCAGACGCTTAACCAACTGAGCCACCCAAGCGCCCGTGGACCGTATACCTAAAAATCGTGAGGATGGTAGGGGTGCCTGGCGGCTCGGTTGGAAGAGCATGTGACTCTTGATCTCCAGGTGGTGAGTTCAAGCCCCACAATGGATGTGGAGATTACTTAAATAAATAAAACTTAAAAAAAAAAAATGGTTAGGATGTAAATGTTGTGTGTACTTATCCAATTAAAAATAAAAAAAGAGAACGGGGAAGAGAAATTGGAAACAGCAAGTATAGAAAGTGTCCAGTTTTTCTGTGATGGAAAGCTGAAAATGGGGCACAGCTGGAGGTAAAAGTGAGGTCAAGTGTTTTGTTCATACATTGTGATCCTAGTTGCCTGTTTGTATTTATGAAGAATTATGTTCGTTAACATAAGAAAACATATAAAACTTCCTCTTTTTCAGTGGGAAGCTTGCTGGCGGCAGGGTGTGTTGGCAAGCAGGACTGAGTTGAGGAATGTTCGGGTGAGAAATAGTTAGGCAGATGATATTTTGCGTTTATTAAAAAGGGACTCATAGTATTATTGACACCCAGGTGTATGGTGATTATTAAACATGTGAAAAGTACTTGGCATAATATGTGGCATATGGTGCTGAACGTATGTTAGACGTGGTTACCATTACCTACTGTTTATTAGTTGCTCTTTCAAAAAGGCAAAACTTAAATCTTTGTGTCTTGTTCAAATTTGTGAATTACTTAGTATTTTAGAAAAATTCGAGTTTTCTACCTGTGGTTTTCTTTACTTCTTACACAGAACCCTTCACTTCTGGTCACCAAATGTGTAGGAGTTTATCCTCACAGCAAGCAATTCTCCACGACACCCGCTGGGTATCCTAGAATTCCACTTAGAGCGGACACCCTCTGGAGATAGCGTTAGGTCCCACGGGTTAAGGGCTCAGTCCTACCAGACTCCCCTGCCCCCTACTTCAGACGCCAATCACTAGCCCACCGTGGTATCACCTGTGCTTCTGATTGGCTATGGATTAGAGGCCCCAGGACCCTTTCCTTGGGTTCTATTAATTTGCTAGGGCAGCTCACAGAACTCAGAGAAACAGTTTACTTCCTAGATCACTGGTTTATTCTAAAAGGATATAACTCAGGAACAGCCAGAGGCAAGAGTTGCACAGGGCAGGGTATGGGGGAAGGCCCCCGAGCTTCCATACCTTCTCCAGGGCCGCCACTCTCCCCAATTCCCATACATTCACCAACCCTGAAGCTCTCCGAATGCAGGCCTCTTGCTTTTTTAGGGAGGCTTCATTACAGAGACACGACTGATTGAATCGTTGGCCATTGGTGATTGATTCAACCTCCAGCCCCTCTTGCCCCTCACCGGAGGTCGGTGGGTGGGACTGAAATTTCCAACCCTCACATGACCTGGTTGGTTCTGCCGGCAACCAGCCCCCATCTTCAGGTGAGGTCCTGCGGTTACTTAATTAACGTAATAAAAGACACCCTTACCGCTCTCATCTCTTAGGAGATTCCCAGGGTTTCAGGAACTCTGTGCCAGCCATGGGGACAGAGACCAAATATGTGTGTGTGTATATATATATATATATATATTCTTATTATAAATCACAGTATCACTTTAGGATTTTTCTATTAGAATAACTTACATGGTTAAACAAATTTAGTTGTGGTTCTTTTGTCTATATCCCTTGCACTTTTCCATTTGGTTCTTGAATTTTTTTTTTTTTTTAAAGAGGGGGAATTGTAATAAATGGAAATGTCCCCCCTTAAATTTGTCTTGGTTGTTTTTGCTCCATATGAAAAACTGAAGAAGACTATATTTTGTAAAGCAACGGTGGCTTGTGAGCTAGAACGAATCTCACCATTTGGGAAGGAAAATGTGTAAAATTTCCAGAACCTTTACCTTGGACCATAAGAAAAAAAAAAACAATTTGCCTTGGCCTTTTTGAAAGATCCTAGTTATCTAGGCTCCAAGAAAAAGGCACACTCAATTTTGTGAATTACCATTTCATGTGAACAAAACCAAGTCTTTATACTATTCTTAATTTGGTTTCTGAAAGGGATTTAGATAATTGGGGCAATTTACAAAAGAGTATGTTCTCCCTGGGGCCAACCCGGCTCTTTCTGTGGATTGTGGGTTCTCTGCCCCCTTGTGGCCTTCTGCAGGTTTTTGTTTTTGTTGTTGTTGTTGTTTTTGGTTTTCTTTCTTTCTTTCTTTTTTTATAACTGTGTTTCACATTTCCAGCTTTTGAGAGTAGCGACTGCCTGGTCCCCTGAACACCAGATGCAATTGCTAATCACATTTGCCCATAGCGGAGAGGAGGCCCCTCATCGTAGCCTACAGGTCTTAATTTCGGAAATTTGCTTTCAGAGTGAAGAGAGAGAGAGGATTGCCTTCCAAATTGAAGGGAATTATGTTACAGGCATTTGATTGTATGAGGAGGCAGAATCCCAGAACAGGAAGGAAATCTTCAGAAGTGTTTTAATTCGATGTGGACTCCAGAAGACATTCAGGACAGATGGGCAGGAGCCTAATCTCCATGTTATATCTTCCTGTCTCTCCTCTCGAGACAGTCAAATTGTTGTTTTAAAAACAATATTTATCAGAAATATATGTTTATTGTTAAAAATTTGGAAAATGCTGAAGAATAAAATGAAGAAAATAAAAATCACCTGTAACCCTATCACCCAGTTACAGTCATTATTCACATTTTGATTTAACCCTTCCTAGTATTCTTTGACAGAAGTTAGGTATACACTTTTCGTTGTGTATGTAACAAAATAAGGGCTTTCAGATAGTACAGAGTAGGGGTTGGCAAAATATGGCCTGGGGGCTAAATCTAGCCCATAGCCTGTTTCTTGTATGGCCTATGGATTAAGAATGGTTTTACATTTTAAAATGGTTGAGGGGGTGCCTGGGTGGCTCAGATGGTTAAGCGTCTGCCTTTGGCTCAGGTCGTGATCCCAGGGTCCTGGGATCAAGTCCCGCATCGGGCTCCCTGCTCCTTGGGAGCCTGCTTCTCCCTCTGCTTCTCTCTCTCTCTGTCTCTCATGAATAAATAAATAAAGTCTTAAAAAATAGAATAAAATGGTTGAAAAAAATCAAAAGAATAACATTTTGTGATGTGTGAAAATTACATGCGATTCAAATTTCAGTGTCCATAGTAAAGTTTTATTGGATCACAGCCGCGTGTATTCATTTATGTATTGTATATGGCTGTTTGTGCACCACAGTGGTAGAACTGAATAGTTATAGCTGAGACTATAGCTCTGTAAAGTCTAAAATATTTATTCTCCAGTCCTTTACAGAAATACTTTGTCCATCTCTGATACAAAGTCAGCATTTCCGGGACCCCTGGGTGGCTCAGTCGTTAAGCGTCTGCCTTGGGCTCAGGTCATGATCCTGGAGTCCTGGGATCAAGCCTCAGAGCCCTACACCAGGCTCCCTGCTCAGCAGGGAGTTTGCTTCTCCCTCTGCCCTTCACCCCACTCATGCTTTCTCCCTCTCTCTCAAATAAATAAATAAAATCTTTTTAAAAAGTTAGCATTTCCAATACCTTTAAATATTTTTCAAACACCGAACAGCGAAGTTATTGTTCATATAGTTTGGTGGGGAGGTGCTACTTTCTTCTCCCTCATTCTCCTGCTCCGAAATATATTTTTTCCGGGTGCCTGGCTAGCTCAGTTGGTGGAGCATGCAACTCTTAATCTTGGGCTTGTGAGTTCAAGCCCCATGTTGGGCATAGAGATTACTGAAATAAATAAATAAACTTAAAAATATATTTATATACAATTTTTTCACAGTGATCTTTTGAACAATATTAATTATAAAAAATTTAAATATACACAAAAGTAGAGTACAATCCTGCCATATGCCCATCACCCAGAGTCTGTAATTATCAAGATTTTGCCACATACCCTTATTTTTTCCTTTTATTCTTTACTGAACTATTTTAGAGCAAATTATTGAGATCATGTAATTTCATCCCAGAAACTTAGGCAGAGTTTTTTAACTATAAAAATAGTACCTGCTCACGATGAATATTAAAGTAAATTAAAACAATACAGATTTATGTAAATACATGAAGTAAAAGGTGGAAATTCCTTTTTTGCCTCTCTCCACTCCCTCCTCTACCAGTTTAGTGGGCATTCTTTCAACCACTTCTTTAATGTAGATAGAAATAAATTTTTTTATCATATAGATTATCCACTTAAAAATAATTTTGGACTAGAAGAATGAGAGAAGAAACCCAAACGAAACATATAGGACAGCACTCCAAACTCGTAACTTGACCAGCCAAGAGTGAGAAGGACCCTTTTATGTTACTGGTTGGGGTGGGATATGTTTTTTTCCTCACGTGTCACCCATCATCCAGAAGCCCACATCATAAACCACACATGTGAAGGTGGTGTGATGGGGACACTCTTTCTACTGCCCTTTGCCACCACCCCATCTAATTTTTCAGGTAATAGGTGAATGCACATAGTAAATTTTAGGGACCTTGTGGAAGGTTCCCAAAAATGTGAGTTACTTAATTTAATTTACCTTATTATTTTTTAACTTTTTTTTTTAAAGATTTATTTATTTATTTGAGAGAGCGAGAATGAGAGAGAGTACATGAGAGGGGGGAGGGTCAGAGGGAGAAGCAGGCTCCTCGCTGAGCAGGGAGCCCAATGCGGGACTCGATCCCGGGACTCAGGGATCATGACCTGAGCCGAAGGCAGTTGCTTAACCAACTGAGCCACCCAGGAGCCCTATTTTTTAACTTTTTATTTTGAAAACAAAACTCAAATTTATTTTTATTTTATTTTATTTTTTTTTACAAAACTCAAATTTAGAGAAAAGTTCCACCAACTATGTAATGAACTGCTTGCTACATAGCCTTAACTTAGACTCACCAATTATGAAAGAACAATGATTGCTTTCTCTCTACATATATTGATACTTATTATTATTGTTGAAAATTTTGAGAAAAAGTTGTAGATATCATGATTCTTTATTCTTAATCTTTCAGTGTATAAGTGTACTTTTTTGGAAGCTTCATTTAGCGTGTGTAATGAAGCCTCATGCAAGAGTCTTCAGGGTCTGCTAAACACAATGTCTTTCCATTTAGAATTCACTTGAGTAAGTTGTTTGTGGAGTTAGCTGATCACTTTTGAACCATAAATTGACAAATTATACATTCTCTTTAGTTTGTTTTTTTCCATTTTTTCTGAAAGAAAAACATTCACAGTGGGATTTTTGAGTGTTAAGATTTGGGGTGAATTTTTTCCATTCTATTCTTTCTTTTCCTGAAATGAACATATAGCTTTAAAAAAAATAATAGCTTTACTGCGATATTCGCATAACATAAAATTCATCCTTTACAGTGTACAATTCAACGGTTTTTAGTCTATTCACATAGTTGTGCAATTATCACCCCTATCTAATTACAAATATTTCATCACCCCAAAAAGAACTTAAACCCATTAGTACTTTTCACATACCCCTCTCTAGCCTCTGGCAACCACTAAATCTACTTTTTGTTTCTATAGATTTGACAGTTCAGGACATTTCATAGGGATGGAATCATACAATATATGGCTTTTTTTTAAAGCAGGCTTTTCACCTAACGTGGGGCTCGAATTCAGGACCCTGACATCAAGATCACATGCTCTACCGACTAAGCCAGACAGGCACCCCTAATATGTGATTTTATGTGTCTAGCTTCTTGCACTTAACGTGTTTACAAGGTTCATCCATGATAACATGTAGTAGCAGGTTCTTCATTCATTTCTATGGTTACGTTTTGTGTCTCAACTTACCAATTGATAGATATGTAGATTGTTTCCATTTTCTTGGATATTATGAACAACGCTGCTGTGAACATTTGTGTACAAGGTTTGCATGGAAATATATTTCAGTTCTCTTGGGTATATACCTAGGAGTTGAATGGGTCATATGGTAACTCTATGTTTAACCTTTTGAGGAATTACCAGACTGTTTTTTTCAAGTTGTTATGCCATTTTACAATCCCACTAGCAGTATAGGAGGGTTTCAATATTTTCACATCCTTACCAGGGACATTTGTCATTATCCACCTTTTTTATTATAATCTTAGGGCATACCAAGTGGTGTCTCATTGTAGTTTTGATTTGTACTTTTCTAATGATTAATGATACTGAGCATCTTCTCATGCACTTATCAGACATTTGTAGATCCTCCTTGGATAAATGTCTATTTAAATTCTTTGCCCATTTTTTTTAGTTGGGTTATTTGTCTTTTTTTTTTTTTTTTAAGTAGGCTCCAGGCCCAGTGTGGAGCCCAGTGCAGGGCTTGAACTCACGACCCTGGATTAAGACCTGAGCTGAGATCAAGAGTCAGATGCTTCAGCAAAGGAAACAGTCAACAAAACCAAAAGACAACTGACAGAATGGGAGAAGATATTTGCAAATGACCTATCAGATAAAGGGCTAATATCCAAAATCTATAAAGAACTTATCAAACTCAGCACCCAAAGAACAAATAATCCAATCAAGTAATGGGCAGAAGACATGAACAGACATCCAAATGGCCAACAGACACATGAGAGAGTGCTCAACATCGCTCGGCATCAGGGAAATCCAAATCAAAACCTCAATGAGATACCATCTCACACCAGTCAGAATGGCTAAAATTAACAAGTCAGGAAATGACAGATGTTGGCGGGGATGCGGAGAAAGGGGAACCCTCCTACACTGTTGGTGGGAATGCAAGCTGGTGCAGCCACTCTGGAAAACAGTATGGAGGTTCCTCAAAAAGTTGAAAATAGAGCTACCATATGATCCAGCAATTGCACTACTGGGTATTTACCCCAAAGATACAAATGTAGTGATCTGAAGGGGTACGTGCACCCTGATGTTTATAGCAGCAATGTCCACAATAGCCAAACTATGGAAAGAGCCAAGATGTTCATCAGCAGATGAATGGATAAAGAAGAAGTGGCATATATATACAATGGAATATTATGCAGCCATCAAAAAAGCTGAAATCTTGCCATTTGCAAGGATGTGGATGGAACTAGAGGGTATTATGCTAAGCAAAATAAGTCATTCAGAGAAAGACAAGTATCATATGATCTCACTGATATGAGAAATTCTTAATCTCAGGAAACAAACTGAGGGTTGCTGGAGTGGTGGGGGGTGGAAGGGATGGGGTGGCTGGATGATGGACATTGGGGAGGATATGTGCTATGGTGAGTGCTGTGAATTGTGTAAGACTGATGAATCACAGACCTGTACCTCTGAAACAAATAATACACTATATGTTAAAAAAAAAAAGAAGATAGTAGAAAGGGAAAAATGAAGAGGGGGAATCAGAGGAGGAGATGAACCATAAGAGACTATGGACTCTGAGAAACAAACTGAAGGTTTTAGAGGGGACGGCGGTGGGGAGATGGGTTAGCCCGGTGATGGGTATTAAGAAGGGCACATATTGCATGGAGAACTGGGTGTTATGCACAAACAATGAATCATGGAACACTACATCAAAAACTAGTGATGTAATGTATGGTGACTAACATAACATAATAAAATAAAATTTAAAAGAAAAAAAAGGTAAAAAAAAAGAGTCAGATGCTTAACCAACTGAGCCACCCAGGTGCCCTGGGTTATTTGTCTTGTTATTGAGTTGTAAGGGTTCTTTATATATTCCGGACACAAGTCTCTTATCAGATACATGATTTGAAGTACTTTCTCCCATTCTGTAGGTTGTCTTTTCATTTCCTTCTAGCACTTTTCACCCTCCTCTGAAGTACAACAATTTTTAATTTTAATGAAGTCCAATTAATTTTTCCTTTTGTTACTTCTGTTTTGGGATCATCTCTAAGAAACCATTGCCTAATCTAAGGTCATCAAGATTTATATCTAGTTTTATTCTAGGAAAGTTTTATAGTTTTCACTCTTACCTATAGGTCTATGATCCACATGGAGTTAATTTTTGTACATGGTGTGTGATAGGGGCATATGTTATTTATACATTTTTTTAAGTTTATTTTTTTTTAAGTAATTTCTACACCCAACATAGGGCTCAAAGTCACCCCCCTGAGATCAAGGGTTGCATGCTTCTCAGAGTGGGCCAGTCAGGCGCCCCAGGGCATATGTTATTTTTTTTTAAAGATTTTATTTATTTATTTATTTGAGAGAAAGAGAGACAGAGAAACAGCATGAGAGGGGGGAGGGTTAGAGGGAGAAGCAGACTCCCCGCCGAGCAGGGAGCCCGATGCGGGACTCGATCCCGGGACTCCGGGATCATGACCTGAGCCGAAGGTAGTCGCTTAACCAACTGAGCCACCCAGGCGCCCGGGCATATGTTATTTTTAAGAATAAAAAAGAAAAAGTATTTTTATTTTTTTGAAAGTATTTTAAAAATAAATTTATACTCACAATGGACGAACAGCTTTCAAACTCCTAAAATGTGTTACTTCAAAATTTGTATGCCCATAGCTAGACATTTAAATTGATCTTCATTAAACTGCATTAGGAAAGGAAATATGAAAACAAAGTGGGGTTTTCCCTTTATGACAAGATCTGTGACGGAGCTATCAGATGGTTTTGCCTGTGACATTCTGCGTGGCAAAGCGTTCCGTATCCCCATTGTTCCATTAACTCTGGTTTTGTTTATTTGTTTTTGTTTTTGTTTTTTGCCTAAAATAGAAATCTCATTTAATAACAAGAAAGCTAGAAATAGCCATAAAGGTCTAGGTTATACATTTTAAACAAAGAGGCAACTCAAAAATAACAGAAGTTTGAAATGTCCAACTAAAAGCATAATGGCCCATCAACCCCAGAAGAATGTTTGTGCACATTATATGAAGATGAATGGATTTTAAGGTTTCTAGTTCCTATTTCCACAGGTCCTAAAACATTTGAGGGTTTCTCCTAGATGTATTCTCCCAGATGCTTATTTATATATCACCTTTTAAGTTCTTGAATATAGGCACCTTGTCTTCATCACCTTTATCCCCGCCCCAGGCTCCAGGGAAAGCTGTGAATGCTGGTATGGATTGTGTAGTGTGCAACTCTCAAGAGTGTCAGCAGCTGAGTGGTGCCAACGGAGGTCCTGACCCACACCGTAAGTTACAGGCAGCGAGTCTCCATATTTGTTGAGCTGAAATGAATTCACGTAAGTTCTCTCTAAAATCAGTAGCAGGCTCTTGGTGAGCAGGCCGCTTCTGAGGCAGGCAGGAAAAAGTCGTCCTGATTACTGTTGGCATTGAATGCCTCTGTTACATCTTTCAGGGTATATAAGATGGACTCTAGTCTTTGTTCTACTAAAACCCATGACTGAGTTAAGCAAAGAAGAGATGGTGTGGGCATGGTGCACACCCTGCAGAATGCCGGCAGGCTGACTTCATGCACGCCGCATGCTTCCCAAGGAAGATTTTCTATCTGGAGGCTCTGATATCTGACACCCCTGTCCTGGTCAGCCACCTTGTGTTTCTTCCTTTTCATCACAGAATTGAACTTGGCTTCCAAGTAAACAATGCTGGGTTTTGAGTGACCCAGCAGCTGCTATGCTTTGATGAGGGAATTCTCTCCCCCCACTTTTTCTCTCCCTTTGCTCTCTCATCCCTTTCTCCTCTACCCCCACCTCCTGCATCTCCCACCCAATTACCACACCAGAAACTGCTTCTGTCTCTCTCCTTTCCCAAAGAGACACTTCCTTTATTCAACTGCTTAAGCAAATAAAACAAATTTTCCCTTTTCCCTGAACCACCTGCTCAAAATACAAGCGGGAGACCAATTATAACCCGGGAGACAAATCCCCTTTGAACAGCTGATCCAGGGCATGGA
Organism: Mirounga angustirostris; assembly: GCF_029215605.1. Classification (NCBI taxonomy): domain Eukaryota; kingdom Metazoa; phylum Chordata; class Mammalia; order Carnivora; family Phocidae; genus Mirounga; species Mirounga angustirostris. Next base: position 47,378,909 of record NW_026991720.1, on the reverse strand, counting down.
TTTGGAGGCTTATCTTCGGTCTGAATCACAGGGTCATGCCAGGGTCATCCCTAGAGCAAATCGTCCCCTTGGCTTCCACTGAGCTTACCCTGAAATATGCAAACCGGGTCTCTTTTCCCATGGATTATGGAGCTATTTGGTGAAGGCTGCTCATTTGATGTACTAATCAGCATCTTGACATGACACATGGGAAGAGTTTAAAAGTTTGCCTTTGTATAGCAAGGCTTCTAGGGTAGTTTCTAATTATGTCCTTACAATCACAGATAGAGGCCTGTGACTGCAAACCGGAAAAATAACTTCCAAAGAATAGGGCTGTGCTTCTCAAGCTTTCCTGTGTGTGTGCGTGTGTGCATGTGTGTGTGTGTGTGTGTATACAGTTCACCCAGGAATGTCATTTAAATGCAGATTTTGATTCAGTAAGACTGGGGTGATGCCTGAGATTCTGCATTTTTAACAAGCTTCCAGGTGACGTTGATGCTGTGGTCCATGAGGCACACTTTGAGTAGCCTGCTTTATGTACAGCTGGCTAGGAACCTTTTCGTTGGAGGCATAATTAGTGAAATTCGGTATTCCTTAACTACTACCCAAGGACCTCCTCTGTGCAGCTTCTCCCAACTGCCCAAACTCAGCTGGATGTTTCCTCGTCTTTGCCACTCTGTTTAGTTTAAATCTCTATAACTATAGGTAACATATTGAATTATATTTGTTTACATGTCTACCTCCTAGACCATGAGCACATAGAGGGAAGAGACACATTCTCATTCATCTTTGAATCAAGGGCATCTAGAATCGCATCGGGTAAACAGTAGGCACTCAACAGACATTTACTGAATAAAAGAAAATTGATAATTACATTTATAAAAAACCACCTATATCCGTATCAAATATCATAAAAGGCAAATGACAAACTGAGACAAATATTTGCAGCATATGAAGATCTCTTATGAGTTGTTATGGGTTGAATTGTTTCCCCCAGAAAGATATATGGAAATCCTAACCTCCAGTACCTCGGAATGCGACGTTATTTGAAAATAGGGTCATTGCAGATGTAACTAGTTAAGATGAGGTCCTATTGGAGTAGGCTGAGCCCTAAATTCACTATAACTGGTGTCCTCATAGGGGGAGGAGATACAGACAGACATCCCAAGAGAACCTCGTGAGAACCGAGGGAGAGATTGAAATGATACATCTACAAACCAAGGAGCACCTGGGCTACCAGAAGCTGGAAGAAGCAAGGAAGGATCTCCTCCTAGAGGCTTTAGAATCTATGTCGTCCTCCCAACACCTTGATTTTGGATTTTAGCCTCTACAGCTGTGATAGAATAAATTTCTGTTGTTTTGTTAACGGACTTTGTAGTGTTTTGTTAAGGTGGCCCTAGGGAACTAATACACATGCAATAAGAAAAAGAATTAGTAGCAAAAGGGGCAAAAAAAGCCCCTATAGGCAGGGCTAGAAAGAATGCATGCAAATTGCCAAAAACAAGTAAAAAATGTTTAAGGGCTAATAATCAATATACATGGAAGCAACATTAAAATCGTATTTTAACTATTTATTCTTATTGTATTTATTAGTTTAATTATTTTATTTATTATTATTGTATTGATTCATTATTTTCAATAAAAATAGTATTATGGGGTTCAGGAAAACTGTCCCTCTTCTGCGCTTGAACAGCTATTGCCTGTTGATTTGACCTCCAAATATATCTTAAGTCCTTCCATGTCTTCTGCCACAGCCTCCCTCCAAGACCCTGTCATTGACCTCTGGGCAACTAAATTAATTTCCTAAATAGTCCTGTTGCTTAGGTTGCTTGCAGCAGCCGGAGCGAATCATTTATTTATTTATTTATTTTTATTTTTAAAAATTTTTTCAGAGGGAATCTTCAAAAAACACATAAATCAGACCATGTGACTCTTCTGCTTAAAACCCTTTGATGACAGCTTTCATCGCAATTAATGTGGCTCTGCCTGAACTCCCTCCCAGCCTGTCACTGTCCTCCAGACCTTTGGCTTCTTCCAGCTCCTTCTTGGCGTTCTCTTGGGCCTGCATGTTTTGCTAGTCCGTCTCTCGAATGCTTGTCCCTCCACTCTTTACTTTCTGGTCTCAGCTGCAATGTCTCAGAGTTACTTCCTTGGTGTGCCTCCACCTAGGTTAGGTCTCATGGTGCTATTCTTTTTTTTTTTTTTAATTTAAATTCTATAAATTAACATATAGTGTATTATTAGTTTCAGAGGTAGAGGTCAGTGATTCATCAGTTGTATATAACACCCAGTGTTCTTTACATCATGTGTCCTCCTTAATGTCCATCACCCATTTACCCCATCCCCTACCCACTCCCCTCCAGCAACCCTCAGTTTGTTTCCCATAGTTAAGAGTATCTTATGGTTTGTCTCCCTCTCTGATTTCATCTTATTTTATTTTCCCTTCTTTGCCCTATGATCCTCTGTTTTGTTTCTTAAATTCCACATATGAATGAAATCATACGATAATTGTCTTTCTTTGATGGACTTGTTTCGCTTAGCATAATACCCTCTAGTTCCATCCACATCATTGCAGATGGCAGGATTTCATTTTTTTTTGATGGCTGAGTAATACTCCATTATATATATATTCCCATGGTGCTATTCTTATCCTGTGTGATTTATTATAGGTGGATGTTTGTTTAATGTCTCTGTGTCTAAATTATAAATTCTGTAAAGGTAAGTACTGTATCTATTTTACTTCTCACTATAACCCAGACTTTGGTATGGAACACAGAGCAGGCAATGTATATTTGCTGACTGAATAAATGGAGATAAATTTGGGAAAATAAGGCCAAAGTTCTTAGAAATATGTAGATCCTTTCCATCAGCGATACCATTGACAGAAATATGTATAATTGAATATAAATGATATATATAATCGAATGTATAATATATAATAAATATAATTGAATATGTCATACATAATAAAACATATATAACTGAATATATATATATAATTGAAGTCTAGTTGACACACAGTGTTATATTAGTTTCAGGTGTACAATGCAGTGATTGGACAACTGTATATTATGCTATGCTTATCACAAGTGTAGTTTCCATCTGTCACCTTACAATATCATTGACTATATTCTCTATGCTGTACCTTCCATGACAGGAATATATTTTAAGAAAATAATTAGGGATCTGTTCTAAGACTTGTTGCATTGTAACTTAAATAATAGCACTAAAGTGAGAAAAAATACATGTCAAAATGACCAGTTTCATAAATTATGGTTTGTACATTAAAATAATATTATGCAGGTACTCAACTTGCTATTGCAGAAATGTATGAACTGACATAATTTCTGTGACCACATGTTTTTGTAAAAATAAAATGGATGTGATATATGTATATTTTTAAAGATTTTATTTATTTGTCAGAGAGAGAGAGAGAGAGAGAGAGAGCACAAGTAGGGGGAGGGGCAGGCAGAGGGAGAAGCAGACTCCTTGCAGAGCAGGGAGCCCGATGCAGGGCTCCATCCCAGGACCCTGGGATCATGACCTGAGCTGAAGACAGACGCTTAACCAACCAAGCCACCCAGGCGTCCCTGATATATATATATATTTTAAGTTTTTATTTATTTAAGTAATCTCTACACCTAAGATGGGGCTCGAACTCACGACTCCAAGATCAATAGTCACATGCTCTTCCGATTGAGCCAGCCAGGTGCCCCTGTATGTGTATTTTTATATTATTCTCTAATGCACAGAAGAACATTTGGAAAGCTACATACTAAAATGTTAATCGCAGTTTCCTTTTTGACTTATTTTTAAAATTTTTATATGTATGTTTAAACATTGTATTATAATCATATTTCGTATAAAACTAAAATTAAAGTAATTAAAATTTTCATTGAGTGAGGGAATCTTTAAAAAAACACGTAAATCAGACCATGTGACTCTTCTGCTTAAAACCCTTTGATGACAGCTTTCATTGCAATTAATGTGGCTCTGCCTGAACTCCCTCCCAGCCTGCCACTGTCCTCCAGCCCTTTGGAGTGAGACTTACCTACTTTGAATTGGAACATTTGTTTCTACAAAAAATGAAGTAATTTGTATAAACAGAAACAGTTAGTATTCTAGGATTCCATTTAGATTGCAGACATGGTTGCCCACTTCCACACAAGCTTGTACTGTGAAGGGAAGATGTCCCATCTGTGGTTCAGTCCCAGACCATCCACTGTTTTTCATGGCTGAAAGGTTACTCTGTAGCTTTTGTTGGCTGAACTCCTCCTTTCTATATGGGAGTTTCCTTCTGTCTTTGATTTTAGGTAAGAATTGAATGCAGAAATCTGCAATTTCTCCCATCAAAGGATTCCTAATACTTTGGTTGGATCCAAAACCAAATTCTACTGTGTAGACCAAATATTGTGTAGAAAAAATGTGGTCTGGATCAAATTCATAAAAACATATGAATGAGTTTTATCATTTGAAAATTTTCACAGATAAAATTATGTGGAATCTTAGAACTTTATTTCCTGAACTATCTTTCCATCAGGAACTCAATGACCTCCTTAGATCCTCTGGAGGCTCTTGTTCTAACCCAGCAGAGGTGAGGTGTGTTACTTCTCTATTTTTCCTGTTGACATGGCTCATGGGTTAGATTCAGAAGGAGCTTCTTTCATATTCATGTATAAGCACAATATTGGTTTGTTTTCAGTATTATGTAACTCAAAGTCTCTAGATTTTCCTGCATAACACTGTTTTCCCCAGAAAGAACAGGTTAAAGAAACATGTTACTTTGCATATGTGTGTGTGTGTGTATACAGATATATATATATAACACAAATTTGCATATTAATAACGAACCAATAATAATATAAAATTGGGATAATTTTTAATCAATGTCCTGAAGATAGGGAAGCTGTAAAGAAAATAACAAATAAAAGGTGTTTAGAAATCAAACCTAGACCTGTTTTGTCCCAGATACACAAATCTCAAAATCTAGAAAGTTATTGTTTTGGAAGGAGAAGGAAGTGGGGGGGGGGTAATTTAGGAGAAATGAAGGGCATGAGAGTGAGTGCACGAGGAGAAAAACAAATTTTTTTTTAAAGATTTCATTTGTTTATTTGATAGAGAAGGAGAGAGCACAAGCAGGGGGAATGGCAGGTAGAGGGAGAGGGAGAAGCAGACTCCCCACTGAGCAGGGAGCCCGATGTGGGACTCCATCCCAGGACCCTGAGATCATGACCTGAGCTGAAGGCAGATGCTTACCCCACTGAGCCATCCAGGTCCCCTGAGGAGAAAATTTTTATATATACTCCTAAGTTCAAAATGAACCAACCAAATTAATAAAATAATTACCCCTCCCCCAACTGGAATGGTCCCTTCTCTGTATTCCCAGAACACTTACTCCTACTGGTAGTTACCATCACTTGCCTTGTTGCTGTGATGAACTCCACCTCCAATACCTACTATGTATGTGGCTTATAAGCCTCGATAGCCTCACTGAAGTTTTGGTGAGAGTTAAATGAGATAAGGCATAAGTTGGCATGGTGGCTAATAGATATTAATAACTGATACTATTTGTGCTCTATGTCCATTTTCATCAGGGTTTTTTCTCTTCTTTTGCATCCTCTTGGATACCTAGAAAAGTGATCCGATCATTGAAGATGCTCAATGAATGTACCATTGAAAAGAAATGCATCAAGCTCTCTTTTCACTAAGATGTATTCTAATTCAGGCTAACTCTATAGGAAGTTCAACCATTTCTTAATTACCACTTAACATTTTTCAGGATGTGGGTGAATGTAAAAAACAAAACAAAACAAAACAAAACAAAACCCAATACCTCCTATCTTTTTGATGGGATTCCTTTCATCATTTTCTTTCCATTTAAATAAAGGAGAGCATTTTAATTTTTGTGCATTTTGATTTCAATCCTTCACTATTCATGTATTTCCTTAGCTATGAGCCCCACATTCCACTTATTTTGATAATACCACTTATGTCTCAGGTTTTCTGGTTTAAATATTTAGTTCCTTTCCATCTACTTCACTTTTCTTTTTTTAATAAAGACACAGCTATCCCTGGATGTTCCTGGAAGGATTCACAAGAGAAAGGTAACTGGGATTATACCTAGGGAAGGGACCCAGATTGGGGGGTAAGGAACAGGGTGGGAAGGAGATGTACCTTTCTCTGTATACCCCTTTGTGTCTTTTGAAGTTTGTACAATATGTGCGTATAACTGTTCAAATATAACAGTAAAGAAACAGCGAGTTGGGGGTGCCTGGGTGGCTCAGTTGGTTAAGAGTCTGCATTGGCTAAGATCATGATTTTAGGGTCCTGGGATCGAGCCCCATTATGGGCTCCCTGCTCAGTGGAGAGAGTCTGCTTCCTCTTTTCTCTCTCCCTCTGCCTCTCCACCTCCTCGTGCTTGCTTTCTCTCTCTCTCAAATAAATAAATAAGATTAAAAAAAAAAAAGAAACAGCTAGTTTATTTGGACTTTTTAGCATCTACTCATTTTTACAAGAATTTGTACCTAGTTTCCTTAGTCAGTCAATAAATACCTTCTAAAAATTCCTTTTAAACAAATGACTAGCTTCCTCTGATCTTTTTCTTGAAACGCTGGTCTCAGTCCATGATTGCTTTCTATGAGAGTAGCTTTCACCTTTAGTCAAATATATAACTTTTTCACGTCCAATCATAACAGGGCACCTTCAAACACACACACACACAACACTGTGCAATGGCTTTGGGAAGGAAAACATTGTTTACTTCCTTGGCCCCCAGTGACTGGCCAGTTTTTAAAAAGCCCTCCCCACTGCTAAATTGTTCCGACATTTGAAAGTCTGGACAAAATGTTCTTTGAAGGCCATTCTATTCCTTCCTCTTCAGTCCTTAGCAAGACTCTAATTTTAACCTAGAGAGGTTGTCTGGTTCCTGTCTTCTGGACTATTATGTGCCCTTGCCCAGGGCTGAAGAGATTAGCGTCTGGGAAGGGAAAGCCATTATCAAATTAGTGAATTAGAATTCAGATTTTTGGAAAAGGCAAAACTTCATAAGCTTAATTTTTTCTCACACTCTTGGAGAAATCCAAGCACATCCAAAGAGTACTGATGACAGATACAAAGGCAAAAGCATTCAGTTTTTAAAAACTCCCAAATAGGGGACCTGGGTGGCTCAATCAGTTAAGTGTCTGCCTTCAGCTCAGGTCATGATCCCAGGGTCCAGGGATCGAGCCCCGCATCGGGCTACCTGCTTGGTGGGGAGCCTGCTTCTCCCTCTCCTCCCCACTCATGCTCTCTCTCTCGATATCTCTGTCTCTGTCTGTCAAATAAATAAATAAAATTTAAAAAAAAAGTGCTGTGAACAATGCCTGGCATTAGTATGTGCTCAAAATGTTAGCTCTGAACACACCCCTACGCAGACACACAGTATTGTCCTATAGTGTCCTCTTGCCTAGAGGGATAGCATCACATCTTTGAAGTTCAAGACCACACCATTTTTTTCTTCTCCCTTCCATATATTGAAATGATGTCTATGTGTCCGTCAGAGTTCGGTTGAGTTTTTCTGCTCCTTTTTTAATCCAAAGAATTTTAAGATTTTATTTATTTATTTGACAGTGAGAGACACAGTGAGAGAGGGAACACAAGCAGGGGGAGGGGGAGAGGGAGAAGCAGGCTTCCCGAGGAGCAGGGACCCCGATGCGGGGCTCCATCCCAGGACCCTGGGATCATGCTCTGAGCTGAAGGCAGAGGTTTAACAACTGAGCCACCCAGGCACCCCAATCCAAAGAATTTTATTTTTTTTTAAATTTTTTTAAAGATTTTTATTTATTTATTTATTTGAGAGAGAGAATGAGACAGAGAGAGAGAGAGAGCATGAGAGGGGGGAGGATCAGAGGGAGAAGCAGACTCCCTGCTGAGCAGGGAGTCCGATGTGGGACTCGATTCTGGGACTCCAGAATCATGACCTGAGCCGAAGGCAGTCGCTTAACCAACTGAGCCACCCAGGCGCCCCCCAAAGAATTTTAAATGCTGAATAAAGTCTTCTTAATTTGCAACCTCGAGTAAAAGTCAAAAGCTTTAATTTGCTTGCGTCCTGCAAGTAGAACACAGCACATGCTAACAACAACGGAATGGGGTCAGCCAGGCTTCTATTTCTTGTTCCATTACCGGTCCATGTGGCCTCAGAGAAAGTACTTCTCTATGCTTTCTTTCCACTGCACAATCGATGCTATTAGTGGAGAGTAAAGCCAAAAGTAAACATTTCTACACTGTGCTCCAGTTTGATATTCTATTTATTTAGTTATAGGTGCTATAGAAACAACAGCCAGATGACAGCAGTAACCATGTCTCCAAACACTGGGCCAGTGATACAAGAGGAAGTCTGGTCAACACCCAAATTGAACTCCTCTTGGGAAGCATTTTCCTGAAGAAAGTTCCCCTGCACACCGGAAGTGAGCACAGAACCTACTGCCTGGAGCATCAGCTGATGGTGCCGGGACCAGAGCTTGGAGAGAAGCCTGAGCTGGAGTAGAACCTGCACCACTTAGCAGCTCATTGACCAAGTCCCGTCCATGGGCTTTTTCTTGTCACTTAAGATGTCGGGACCCTCTTCTCTACCTCAGAGGGTTGTTGTAGGGATTGAGAAGACATATGGGAAGATGTTTTGTAAATGTCTTTTTATCTCCTCCTCTTTGCCAAAATTCAAGAGAAGAGCTGACGGATACACATCTGGATGGTGCCCAGAAGCCAGTGCTTATCATGCTACTTCTTCTTTCAGTAGTTCCAGAGTCTAAAAATTTGCATATGAAGAAAAGGACTGTTCCATGACGCAGAATATTTATACAAAGAAACAAAAGCTGGTCCCATCCTGGCCACTCACCTACTGGGTGACTTTGTGTAAATTGCACAAAACCTCTGAGCCTTAGTTTTCTCCCCTGTAAAATGGGACTAAAGGCAATGCATCAGATGGTCCTAGGGTTGTTATTTTACAATTAAATGAGATAATGCAAAGCAAGGCACTTGGTGGTACACTGTTGCTGTTTAAAGATCACATTTTAAGTAGAAGGGACCAATTTACAGTGGCAGAGGCAAGTTCCATCCTTCACAACCTGCCCAGTAGGCACTTTGTCAGGAATAATTAGGAAGGATCCTGTCGCCTTGTGAACACTTGCATTGGCTCAAAGAATCAGAGAGAATTCTCCAACTTTATTCCCTCCCCCTAAAAATCAAAATCAAAATAGCCACTGATCATTTCCAAGGGGGTCTTTAAACACTTTCTGAAAAAGTGCTCTGGTTGGCATGGGTTTAGGCAGCTTTATGCAAGTTCTATCTGCACTATAACCTATAAAAACCCACTTAGGAATCTATGAAAACTGCATTCAAATTAGATACATTTCAAAAATGATTGGAGGGATGCCTAGGTGGCTCACTCTGTTGAGTGTCCAACTCTTGATTTCGGTTCAGGTCATGATCTCAGGGTCCTGGGATCAAGCCCAGCCTTGGGCTCCACACTTAGCGAGGAGTCTACTTGTCCCTCTCCTTCTGCTCCTCTCCCACCCCCCCCACTCTCTCTCTCTCTCTCAAATAAATGAATAAATAAAATCTTTTAAAAATGATTGGAGTCAGAAGTAGCTCTTCTAATTTTTTTAGACCATAACTATAGCACTGGATTGTGAAAGGACATTGTGGCTCTGAAACCAGAGACATCAAGCAGTTTACTCTATTTTTTTTTTTTTAAGATTTCATTTATTTATGAGAGACAGAGAGTGGGAGTAGAAACAGAGGGAGAGGGAAAAGCAGACTCCATGCTGAGCGCAGAGCCTGACATGGGGCTCCATCTCAGGACCTGGAGATCATGACCTGATCCGAAACCAAGAGTTGGACCCTTAGCCAACTGAGCCACTCAGGTGCCCCTATTCTATTTTTTTTTTAATTTTAATTTTTTAAAGTAGGCTCCACACCCAGTGTGGAGCCCAACATGGGGCTTGAACTCATGACTCTGAGATCAAGATCTGAGCTGAGACCAAGAGTTGGACACTTAAACCAACTGAACCACCCAGGTGCCCCAAGCAGTTTATTCTAAAGACAGCCAAGCTCAGTCTTCATGACCATGGCCTTGAAGCTGTTGACGTTCTTCTCTTCTGATGACTGGTACTGTGATAGTCCCCTTCAGGACTTGGGAGCCCCTGCTCATGATGCCATGGGCAGAGCTTACGACTGCGTTCTCTTGGTGCACCACCCTCTGGGGAAGGGAGCCTTGACAAGGTCATGCCCTATGCAATGCAAGGGAGGACTCAGCGCTTCTCCTGGATTTGGGACGACCCTGAAGGGCTCCAGAGCTCCCCAAGGGATCTATTGACATCTTTGTTGGAACTGCATCACTGTTCAACATTTCCCCAAGTTGATAGGACCATGGCCTTGATCTGCCTGTGTTCATGGTCCCTTGAGATACCTCTTTTCTGCATCATGCCCTCATGAGCAGAGCTGCTAGAATGGCAGAGGGACAGAGCATTGACGTGGAGTCATTTCACATCTTTGAGCCTCAGTTTATGTTGAGTGAAAAATTTGGACTGGAGGGTCTTGAAGGCATCTTCAGACTCCAGTGTCATATAGATCTGGAGCGGTTCCATTTCATTTACCGGTGGTGAAAAGCAGACTGCCAACCAGTTGTTTCGTCGACATAGTCAGAGCAACACATTTCTTCTACTTGAATTTTCCTTAAACAGAGGGGAAAATGTAGGCTGCATTATTCTCAGCATGTGGAAGCTCAGTCTGAGATTCTTAGTATTGCAAGGTACATTTATTTCTTGCTAATGATCCCTGAAGGTGATTTTGGTTTTAATCGTGTGAGACTAGTAAAGCATAGACACTCAGGTTTGTAATAACGACTCTATGAAATCAATACAGAGGAACCTTGGGTTATATGAGACTGTTACCACTCAGTGAATCATACTATGCAATATTTCCTAAAAGATAATGGGTTTCAAAACCAAACATAAATCTTCAGTGACATGTTGGCTATTTGTCATGTTTCCTGGTGGTGGAATTACAGCAGCTTCAATAAAATCCACTTGGTGGTTGAGTCATAGATTAATATCTGATACAATCATGGTCTTAGGACCACAAGAAGTAAAGTGTGGGGGGAGGTGGGGAAGGACAGCAAGTTTGCAACTATTGTAGGGTTTTAGTAACCCCAATGCCAAACCTTGGCTCAGAAATTGCTCAAAAATTGCAAAAAAGCAATATAATGTGGGCTTTTGAATATTAAGTACTGTAAAGTGATACTATATTCTTGAAACAGTAAACATGACTTCCATATGTGGCCAAGTGTGCTCAACGCCGCCAACTGTAATGCAAAGCAAATTGATTTGCATCTGTTTTGTTCACACCATTTTAACTCCTGGCTTCCCATTTGAATCCCTGACACAAAATAATCACCTCTGCATATTTCTCGACTTAGCAGAAATATTTTCCCTGTGGCAGGGAAAATGAAATTGATATTCTGATTAAATGACTTCAGTTAGTCCTTCTGACTTAATAATGCTTCTCCGTGACAGATGAATCAGCAACATTTACCGAGCCCCCACTGGGCAAGGAGTATTTACAAGGTGTTATATGAATCTATAAGAACAATAACTTTGCAGCCTTCTTAACCCATCCATGCTTGGAATTAAGCAGCTATTTCTGTCCAGATGCCAGGTTAACACCTAATTCTCTCAATGTTGTGGAGAAAGAGAAGGTTGTCTTGACAACAGTTTGGAAAAAGTCAACTAGAAGAATTTATTTAACCTAAAACTGCTGTCTTTGCAATTTAATAGAATGTGGATACAAATTCTGTTTGTAATTTAAGTCAGTATCTCAGTAGACACTTCTTTAAAAATTTTAATTAAAAAAACAGATAATACACGGGGCTCCTGGCTGGCTCAGTTGGCGGAGCTTGCGACTCATGATCTCGGGGTTGGGAGTTCGAGCCCCATGTTGGGTGTGGAGATTACTTAAAATAAAATCTTTAAAAAAATAGATAATAGATAAGTAGATAAAAATAGATAATGCAGTCATATATTGCAAAAGCTACAAAGGTACGAAGGATACACAGTAAAGTGTCTCCCTCACACTTTGGTTTATTGGGTACCACTTCCAGCCCCAGGGGTCTCCATGGTCTTGTTTCTTATGTCCTTCCAGAGATAATAAATGCATAAAAAAGCAAAAACATATGTATCATTTATTTTCTCTCTCTCTTTTTAAACATAAATGGTGGCATATTTCTTGTTCTGAATGTGTTTTTCGACTAATAATGTTTCTGGGAAGATTCTTGCATATCAGCACAAAGAGAGATGCTTCCTCTTATTCTTTCTTTTTTTTTTTAAGTGAGATATAACAATATAGTAGTCCAAGGTATACAACATAGGATTTGATATATGTATGTATAGTAAAATGATTGTAATTAGAAGTTTGTACCTTTTGACGCCCCTTCACCCACTTCCCCCTTCTCCCCTGCCTCTGGTGACCACCAGTCTGTTCTCTGTATCTATGAGTTCAGATTTTAAAAGATTCCACGTATAAATGAGACCATCCCCATTTTTTAAAAAAGATTTTATTTATTTATTTGACAGAGAGGGAGACAGTGAGAGAGGGAACACAAGCAGGGGGAGTGGGAGAGGGAGAAGTAGGCTTCCCGCAGAGCAGGGAGCCCAATGCGGGGCTTGATCCCAGGACCCTGGGATCATGACCTGAGCCAAAGGCAGACGCTTAACGACTGAGCCACCCAGGCACCCCAAGACCATCTCCACTTTTTTCTGATGACTCCCTTGTATTCCATTGTGTAGGTATATGGTAATTTAGTTAACCAGTTTTCTATTGATAGATTTATTTCCTGTCTATATTACTACAAACAATGTGTAATGGATAACTTCGCATAAATGTCACCTTTCTTATGGTGTAGTATACTGATAAATTATTGGAATTGGAATCACTGAGTCCAAAATCAGGGTAGTTTTTAAATTTTGATAAACATTGTCAAGTTGCCTCCCACAGGGGCTGTATTAATGTAGTTTTCCACCAGTAATGTTTGAGAATGCCTATTTCACCACATCCACTCTGGCATAGTATATTATTAATATCAGGTTTTTTAAATTTTTTCATTTTATTTATTTTTTTTAAGTAAACTCTACCCACAATGTGGGGCTTGAACTCACGACCCTAGATCAAGAGTCGCATGCTCCACCAACAGAGCCAGCCTCGTGCCCCTATCATATCAGCCTTTTTGATTTTTGCCAACCCAAGAGGGGAAAATTGCATCCTAGTGATTTCTTTGAGGTGGGGGTGGGGGCAGGCAGCAGATGAAGAGCTGGATCTAGATAGAATCTAGGTCTGTCTTCCCATCCAGAGCTCTTTCTTCCAGAGCTTCCCACAGGGTGCACAAAGAACACATAGTAGGCTACAAACGTATGTTTATTGCGTATATGGAGTGATGGAGAGGTCGGGGCAACTTGATGTGGATAGAATGGTTAGTCTTGTTTTAATTTACATCCGTCTTATTATGATTGTGCTTGAACATTATTTTGTGCTTAATTTCATCATCTTTCATCATGTATTTCTTTCCTTTTATATAATGTGCAATTATATTTTCCAATTGGTGATTGTTTGTGTATGTGAAAGCTATTGACAGCTATCCCCAGCTAACTTACTGAATTCTCTTATTGTTTATGATAGTTCTTTAGTTGATTCTCTTGGGTTTTCCAGGCACACATTTCATATCATCTGCAAATAATGATAATCTGACCCCCTTCTTTTCAATGTTCACATGTCTTATTCTTTTGTTTTGTTGAATTGTGTTGGCTAGCAGCTCTAAAACTATACCGCATGACAATAGTGATAGTGGATAACTTTGTCTTGGCCCTGGGGTGGATGTTAATAGTTTTACTTTCCTCGGGTGCCTGGGTGGCTCAGATGGTTAAGCGTCTGCCTTCGGCTCAGGTCATGATCCCAGGGTCCCGGGATAGAGTCCTGCATCGGGCTCCCTGCTCCTTGGGAGACTGCTTCTCTCTCTCTTTCTGTCTCTCATGAATAAATAAATAAAATCTTAAAAAAAAATAGTTTTACTTTCCTCATTAAGCATAATACTGGCTTCTGAATTGAGATGGAATATTTTGTCATATTAAGAAAGTATTCATCTATTCTATTTCCCTTAAATTAAGAGAGTTTTTAAAATAAGATGAACAAGTGGGGGCACCTGGGTGGCTTAGTCGGTTAAGTGTCTGCCTCCCGGCTCAGGTCCTGATCTCAGGGTCCTGGGATCAAGCCCCCCATGGGGCTCTCTGCTTGGTGGGGAGTCTGCTTCTCTTTCTCCCTCTGTGTGCTCTTTCTCTTGCTCTCTTTAGCTCTCTCTCTCAAATAAATAAATAAATAAAATCTTAAAAAAAAAGATGAACAGTGAATATTGATTCTTCAAAAAATTAAACATAGAATTACCACATAATCTAGCAAGTCGACTTCAGGGTATATACTGAAAAGAATTGAAAGCAAGAAGTCGGACAGATACTTGCAAACCATGTTCAGAGCAGCATTATTTACAACAGCTAAAAGGTAGAAGCAACCCAAGTGTTCACTGACAGATGAATGGATAAGCAAAATGTGCTATATATATGTCTTTTATTCAGTCTTACAAAGGAAGGGAATACTGACGCAAGCTACAACAGGGAGGAACCTTGAAGACAGTATGCTAAGTGAAATAAGCCAGTCACAAAAAGACAAATGCCGTAGTACTCCATTTATAGGAGATACCTAGAGTAGTTAAACTCATGGAGATAGAAGGTAGAAGGGTGGTTCCCAGGGGCTGGGAGGAGGGGGAAATGGCGAATTGTTATTTAATTGGCACAGAGTTTCACGTTGGGAAGATGTAAAAGTTCTGGAGATGGACGGTGGTGATGGTTGCACAACTAAGTGAATGTACTTATGCTACTGAGCTGTACATTGAGAAATGGTGAAGATGGTAGATTTTATGTAATGTATATTTTACCACAGTGACGAAGAGTGGATATTGAGATTTATCCAACACATTGTCAGCATCTATAAAAAGGATCCTATGCATTTTCCCTTATGGTCTAAAAGTATGATGATTTAGGTTAATAGATCACCTAATATTGACTCATTTTTGCATTTCTCAAATTAACCCATCCTAGATTATAGTGTAATTCTTTTAAAATGCTGTTGATTCTTTTTTGAGTCTATTTATTGTAGTAAATTTCACATAACATAAAAATTACCATCTTAACCATGTTCAGTGGTCTCAGATACCTTTGTAATGTTGTGTAACCATCACCACCATCCAGCTCCAGAACTCTTTTCATCTTGTAAAACTGAAACTCTATACCCATTAAACAGTAAGTCCCCACGCCCCGCCTACCACCTCAGCCCCTGGGAACCACCGTTCTGCTTTTTGTCTCCATGATTTCGCCTACTCTAAATGTCTCATGTAAATGGAATCAGGCCGTATTTGTCTTCTTGTGACTGGCTTATTTTACTTAGTGTGATAATGTCTTCAAAATTCACCCATGTTGTAGCATGTGTCAGAATTTCCTTCCTTTTTAAGACAGAATAGCATTTTGTTTATCCATTCATCTGCCGATGGACATTTGGGTTGTTTCCACCTTTTGGCTATTGTGAATAATGATGCTATGAACATGGTTGCACAAATATCTTTTTGAGACCCCGATTTCAGTGCTTTTGAGTATATGCCCAGAAGTGGAATTGCTGGATCATATGGCAATTCTAATTTTAATTTTTTGAGGAATTGCCATACTGTTTTCCATAGTGGTTGTACCATTTTACATTTCCCATCAACAGTGCACGAGGGTTCCAATTACCCTGCATCCTAGACAACACTGTTATTTCTATTTTTTGGACAGTAGCCATCTTAACGGGTATGAGATAATATCTCATTGCAGTTTTGATTTGCTTTTCCCTGATGTTTGGTGATGTTGTGCTTATTGGTCATTTGTAATCTTTTTTGGAGAAATGTCTATTCTGGTCCTTTGCCCATTTTTCAACTTTTAAACAAGTTTGTTGTTGTTGTTTGTTTTAGGGCTTCTCTATGAATTTTGGATTTAATCTTTTATCAGATATATATAATTTGCAAATATTTTCTCACATTCTGCAGGTTGCCTTTGTACTCTGTTGATAGTGTCTTTTGATGCACAAAATGTTTAAGTTTTCATGAAGTTCAGTTTGTCTATTTTTCCTTTTATTATCTGTGTCTTTGGTGTCATATCCAAGAAATCATTGCCAAATTCAATGTCATGAAGTCTTTGCTCTGTTTTCTTCTAAGAATTTTATGGTGTTAGGTCTTGCATTTAGGTCTTGGATCCATTTTGTTTTTTATTTTTTATTTTTATTTTTTTAAGATTTTATTTATTTATTTGAGACAGAGAGAATGAGAGACAGAGAGCATGAGAGGGAGGAGGGTCAGAGGGAGAAGCAGACTCCCCGCCGAGCAGGGAACCCGATGTGGGACTCGATCCCGGGACTCCAGGATCATGACCTAAGCTGAAGGCAGTCACTTAACCAACTGAGCCACCCAGGCGCCCCTTGGATCCATTTTGAGTTAATTTTTGTATATGGTGTTAGGTAAGGTTCAACTTCATTCTTTTGCAAGTGGGTATCCAGTTTGCCCAGCACTATTTGTCAGAAAGACTATAATTTCCTCAATGAATGGTCTTGGCACCTTGTCAAAAACCATTTGACCATATATGTGAAGGCTTATTTCTGGGTTCTGTATTCTACTCCATTTACTTATTTACTTATTTATTTTATTTTTTAAAGTAATCTCTAGCCCAAACATGGAGCTTAAACTCATGGCCCCAAGATCAAGGGTCACATGCTGTACCAACTGAGCCAGCCACAGACCCCCTACTCCATTGATTTATATGTCTGTCTTTATACCAATACCACACTGTTTTGATTATTGTAGCTTTGTCGTAAATTTTGAAGTCAGGTAGTGTGAGTCCTCCAGCTTTGTTCTTAAAAGCGCTGCTGGATTCTATTTATTAATATTATATTCAGGATCTTAAGAAGTTGAAATCCATAAATGAGACTGTTCTGCTTTTCTCCCCTTCCTCCTCCCTCTTTTCCTTCCTCCCTTCCCCTTTCTTTTCTTTTCTTCCTTCTTTCCTTTTGTGCTAGGTCTTGTATGTTTTTCTCATGAATTCTCCTTAAATAGCTGCATTGTTTTTCTCTAACTTAGGTACATCAACATTACCAAAATATTCCAGCTGTATTTCCACTTATTCACAAAATTCTGAATATTTTATACTGTTTGCAAATTACTCTTAATGTATTCTGAATAAAACATACATCCTAGGGGAAGATAGTGAGGTTTTCAAATGATCTTGCCATTTGAGAGTCCAGATGACTGGGCTTTATGTAATATTAATGCATTTAACAAACATTTGTTCATCACCTATGCATCAGAGACTATCTTAGACCCGGGGAATAAAAATATTATCGAGATAAGACTTTTGTTTGGTGGAGATCGGGGAGTAAGTCAGTAATCACTAGACTGTAAGATAGTGTTTTGAAAAAAATTTGCCCAGTGTGCTGAGTGAGGGACACCTAGGGTGGGTCTCAGGGAAGACTTCACTGCTGACTTCCCTCATCAATTCTTGTTTATTGTAATATATGCCTCTCTACCTAAACTCAAAATTGGCATGTAGCCTCACATTTGGCAAAATCTCCCTTTTTGGCTTAAGGGTTGTCCCAGGATCCAAAGAACCTCATGTGATAGTTTGCACCTTCTTTGGAATCATGAACTACTTAGATAATCTGGTGAAAACTTCAGATCTGCTTAGACCATAAGTGGCCTGCCCAAAGCCACACAGACGGTAAGTGATGGAGGCATCTAAGGATGGATTCCTAGTGTCAAGAAACAAATTTGCTGAGGACCCACTGTGTGAGAACAGGTACTGGGGGATTCTGGAGAATCTGAAGCAGAGCCCTCCTGAGGAGGACTCAGAAATTCTCAGGAGAAAACAAATGCCTTTGCCTTAATTATGTAGAGCAAATCTGAGTACATAATGTGGCTCTTTCCTCTCCACACTGGAAGTCTTTTAAGATTTCCTGTATTCAGCCCGTCTTTATCTTTCTGCTAAAAAATGCCAACAAGAGTGTCAATTCATGCCAACTGGGTCAATGTTAAATGCATGTTATTTTCATGTTTATGCTCACTTTTGCTTTGCATTTGTTCCAGGGATGATTTGCAAGCTTCTGTCACTTTAAAATGTCTTCTGGAGTTACATTTTGTGAGATCTTGGGCTCCAGCATGGTTCTCTGCCAAACTTGGTACAGACTTGAGCCCTCTTGAGTCATGGAAACCGGTGGTGCACCATCTGCCTACCTTACAATGACAATACTGCTGTATGGTGCTGATTATTTTCAGTTACTCTAACTTTTTGCTCCTTAGATGTTTGCTTCTTGGAATCTACATCTCAAAGGAATTTACCTGTATTTCATACTGCGCATTTTTTCACATTCAGAGGAATTCTGAATTGGAAAAAGCCCAACTAATCCCGCACACAATTCTGTAACAGTGTATTCTAAGTAAAATGCAATACTAGAATACTGTTCAAATTCTTTACCAGAGGATTAGCTACAATAGCCAGAGACTAATGTGGCTTTTGGAATACTTAAGTTTAGTGTAATTATAAATGTACATAAGCTGATGATTCATGAACTCTCAAATTATACATCTGCGTTTAATTTTATGTTGAAGTGTTTTTAAACCCTCAGAAAAAGATGTTACCAAATGTTTCTGGCTCACTGAGTTTTCTATTTTTAAAAATTCTTAATTAAAGGCAAAAACCCATCCAATGCCTTCATATAATATTTGATGAGTGGGAAATAAATTTCTCATAATGTAAATACTTTGGGCTGAAGGAATTCAAGAAAATCTTGAATGTTTAACACAATGATTATTGCTATTTTGCATTTCTTCTTAAGAAGGGCTACAAAACAAAGCATTGATTGACTTAAGGTGGAAATAAACATGACAAAATCATGGTGCAAATGGATAGGGTAGATTACCCATGCCATCATCATCCCCCCATCTCAGAAGCACTGCTTAGCTAGCATCTTGACTAGGTAGGATTCTTCCCCACGCTGGAGAGGATTCTGCTGGAGTCAGAAATTCAACCAAGCATATTGCCACTGGGTGGCACAATTGGAAGTCTGTAGAAAGATCTGGGCTTTACAAAAGCCCTTTCCCTCCCTCCTAAGGACTGCGATTTATAAACACAAAAGCTGTTGCCCCCTATGATTGCTTTTTCTTGGGGACTGTTTATAAAAGTGAGGAAGTCTGTGGCCTTTCAAAGAGTGTGGATTTCATGTTGAAAGTCTTGGTGTTTTTATTCTCTATGAAATTAACTGGGGTATTTTTTAGGTTTGTCTTCTTTTTGATCTGGTGGATGCAATGAGTGGAACAAGAGGCAGATTTTGGACAAGTTTACAGGCTTGTTTGCAGAGAAAAGTGGCTATTGCTTTTATGCCCCGGCATTATTCTCTATACCTAGATGTCTAGTGTGGTAGGTTCCTATTGTGGGTAACTATGGGTGATAGACTTTGGGGAGGGTATGTGCTATGATGAGCTGTGAATTGTGTAAGACTGTTGAATCACAGACCTGTATCTCTGAAACAAATAATACATTATATGTTAAAAAAAAAAAAAAAGAAGGGCGCCTGGGTGGCTCAGTCGGTTAAGCGACTGCCTTCGGCTCAGGTCATGATCCCAGGGTCCTGGGATCGAGCCCCCATCGGGCTCCCTGCTCTGCGGGGAGCCTGCTTCTCCCTCTCCCACTCCCCTTGCTTGTGTTCCCTCTCTCGCTGTGTGTCTCTGTCAAATAAATAAATAAAATCTTTAAAAAAAAAAAAAAGAAGATGATAGCAGGAAGGGAAAAAAAATAAATTTAAATTCAAATTCATTAAATAGAATAAATTAAAAATCCAGGCCCTGAGTCACATTGGCCACATTTCAATCACTCAATAGCCTCATGTGACTAATAGTGAACATTTTCTACATTTCTATCATCCCCAGAAAGTTCTATTTCCTGCTAATATCCTTCTCTTACTGTCCTTAAAAGAATACAGAAATAATGGATGTTTTCTGCTCATGCTATCCCAAATCCTTGGGAAGTGTTATTCACTAGCATTGACTGTGCGATTTGAACCAATACACATTTGCTTAATGTTTACTCACTCTTAAATAGATAGATATATTTTGTAATCGTGCAACTTTGTGCTACCAAAGTTTAGGAGCTAGGGGAGATTAATATATGCATTGGATGATATGTTTGATTGACTTCAAGTTATCTTTTTTTTTTTTTTTTAAGCTCTACCCCCAAGGTGGGGCTTGAACTCATGACCCTTAGATCAAGAGTCACATGCTCTACTAACCGAGCCAGCCAGACGCCCTCCAAAGTTATCTTAAAATTGAATTTGCATAGTGTATATTATAAGAATCAGTTCAGGGGTGCCTGGGTGGCTCAGTCCGTTAAGCATCTGCCTTTGGCTCAGGTCATGATCCCAGGGTCCTGGGATCGAGCCCTGCCTCAGGCTCCCTGCTCAGTGGGGAGCCTGCTTCTCCCTCTCCTACCCACTCATGCTCTCTCTCACTATCTCTGTCCCTCTCTCTCAAATAAGTAAATAAAATCTTTTTTTTTTAAAGATTTTATTTATTTATTTGAGAGAGAGAATGAGAGAGAGAGAGAGCACAAGAGGGGGGAGCAGGAGAGGGAGAAGCAGACTCCCCGCCGAGCAGGGAGCCCGATGCGGGACTCGATCCCGGGACTCCAGGATCATGACCTGAGCCGAAGGCAGTCGCTTAACCGACTGAGCCACCCAGGCGCCCCTAAGTAAATAAAATCTTAAAAAAAAGTAAGAATCAGTTCAGAATCTATATCACTAAGATCTTAATAGTTAAATGTCATTATTCAGTGATTCCTAATCTTTCCGCATCCATTTTTATGTAATGTGTTGTTGTTTTTTTGTGTTGTCTTTATTTCTGTCATGTCTGCTGTCCATCCTGCTGCTAATGCTGCTGCTGCTTCTCTTCTTTTTTAACCTTAGGTGTTTCATTTCAGTCATACAGGGACTGCTGCTCACCCTCCGCAACCTGTGACTCTCCATTACTTCTAAGAGAGCTGCTTGAACGATGCTCCCACCTTCCCCACATGACACTGGTCCTCAAGCTCTGGATCCCACCGAGGATATCACATGTGCACGCTGGCCGAATGGATAATTTGCTTCTCGAATATTTGTGGCAACGTTCAGAAGTTTTGATTACATTTATATGCTGTCAAGGCAGCTTGGTGGAAAACGAAAATTTTAGGCCATTGTATCCTTTTCTTAGAGTGTGTGCTTGTCTCCAGGTGGCTGATGCTGGGTGGATGGTAGATAGATTTAATTCTATAAGCAGTTACTGAACCTGTTTTGTTTTGTTTTGTTTTGTGCTGGGCACTGTGCTTGGTCTCAAGGGGTCAAAAGATGTGTTAAAGGTATAGTCCTTGCTTATGAGGGGGTCACATACTAGTAGTGAACAGACAAACCCACATTAAAAAAAAACAACAACAAACCACTGGACATTTCATATTGCCAAGAAGTTTTGAAACTCTGGATAGTCTGTGCTGAAATTGGTTGGGTGTTCCTGTATGTGATTTGATGAAACAGGTTTCACAAGTGTATGGGAAACCGATCTTATTTTTTAATGCTCATGTCATCTTTCTCTAGGACAGGGGTTATTAAACTTGGCTGCACAGTAGAATCTCTTGAAGAGCTTTTATTTATTTTTTAAAAGCTTTTATTTATTTATTTGTCAGAGAGAGCACAATCAGGGGGAGTGGCAGGCAGAGGGAGAAGCAGGCTTCCCGCTGAGCAGGGATCCCGATGCAGGACTTGATCCTGGAACCCTGGGATCATGACCTGAGCTGAAGACATACTCTTTTTTCTTTTTTTTAAAGATTTTATTTATTTATGTGTCAGAGAGAGAGACAGAACACAAGCAGGGGGAGAGGCAGGCAGAGGGAGAAGCAGCCTCCCCGCCGAGCAAGTAGCCCGATGTGGGACTCCATCCCAGGACACTGGGATCATGACCTGAGCTGAAGGCAGCCGCTTAACCGACTGAGCCACCCAGGCGTCCCTGAAGACATACTCCTAACTGACTAAGCCACCCAGGCGTCCCTTGAAGAGCTTTTAAAAAATGTTACGCAGGGCTAACTCCTTGAGCAGTGGTTCTAAGTGTGGTCGGAAGACAAACAGCATCAGCAGAACTTGGGAACTTATTATAAATGCAGATTCTCATGCCCTACCCCAGACCTACTGAATCAGAAACTGGGTTTGGGGCCTAGCAATCCGTGTTTTTTTGTTTTTTAAAGATTTTATTTATTTATTTGAGAGAGAGAGAATGAGAGACAGAGAGCACAAGAGGGAAGAGGGCAGAGGGAGAAGCAGACCCCCTGCTCAGCAGGGAGCCCAATGCGGGACTCGATCCCAGGACTCCAGGATCATGACCTGAGCCGAAAGCAGTCGCTTAACCAACTGAGCCACCCAGGCGCCCAGCAATCTGTGTTTTAACAAGCCTTTCAGTGATTCAGATGCTTGTGAAATTTCAGAACCACTCTAGAGATTGGCTAGAGCCAACTCTAGAGCCAACCGCTCTAGAGATTCTGAATTAATTGGTCTGGGGTCTGGTCTAAGTTTTGGTCTTTTTAAAAGGCTCTCCAGGTGGTTTTCAGGTGTGGACCGAGTTGAGAACCACTGCTCTAAGAGAAAAGCTGCTCCAGCTTCCCTTTTGATTTGGAACTGTTCAGGTTGGCATGGCCACAGAGAACCAGTTGTTTCAGCTGTCCTTGGATTGTGGTCAAACTGTCAGAAAGGGATTTTCATGCTTTTAAAGTGTGTGAGGGGAAGAATGCACTCACTTTAGGCTAGGGTCTAGAGCAACATTTAGAATTGTGGGAGCAAAATGCAAAATTTATCCATTGGGAAATCATCCCTAAGCCGAGTCAGACCAGTGCTACTTGAATGTTCACACAGATCATCTGGGGATCTTATGTAATATAGAGACTGAGTCAGTAGGTCTGGAGCAGGGCCTGAGATTCTGCATTCCCATCAAACTCCCAGGTGATGCTGATGCTGCTGGCTTGGTGGTTTGCAGTTATAAGTTAGAAATTAAGACTGAGGTCCAACCCGAGATCTATTGAACCAAGATCTACATTTAATAAGATCCTTATTGTCCAAAGGTACTCCGTACTCGAAGGAAAAAAAAAAGAAAAAGGAAAGCATTCCAATCTCTGAAAGATACAGCCTTGAGATGAATTTTGTTGTGCTTGGATTTGTTTTGTATTCCTTAGAAAAGGAGGAAGCATGAGGTATAGTGAGAGATTGGGGTCTTGGAGTTGTTGCTTAATGCGACAGAAAGAATTTTTTTTTCTTTTTTTAAAAGATTTTATTTATTTGACAGAGAGAGACAGCGAGAGAGGGAACACAAGCAGGGGGAGTGGGAGAGGGAGAAGCAGGCTTCCCACCGAGCAGGGAGCCCTATGTGGGATTCGATCCCAGGACCCCAGGATCATGACCTGAGCCGAAGGCAGACACTTAACGACTGAGCCACCCAGGTGCCCCGACAGAAATAATTGTTAAGAAACAATTTTTTTGCAAGGTTTTATTTATTTATTTGAGAGAGAGAGAGCACAAGCAGGAGAGGGGCAGAAGGAGAGGGAGAAGCAGGCTCCCCTCTGAGCAGAGAGCCCAGCACCCTGAGATCATGACCTGAGCCAAAGGCAGATGCTTAACCAACTGAGCCACCCAGGTGTCCCAAGAAACAATTTCTTAAAAAAAATGAGTTAAGTATGTTAACTATGGGAGGTGATAAGTGTGCTAATTATCTTGATCTTGATAATCATTCTATAATGTGTTTGTATATCAAATCATCCCTATGACCCAGCAATTGCATTACTAGGTATTTACCCAAAGGATACAAAAATACAGATTTGAAGGGGTACATGTACTCTGATGTTTATAGCAGCATTATCAACAGTAGCCAAACCATGGAAAAAGCCCAAGTGTCCATCCACTGATGAATGGATAAAGAAGATACGGTGGGTACACACACACACACACACACACACACACACACACACAGGAATATTACTCAGCCATCAAAAAGAATGAAATCTTGCCATTTGCAACACATGGATGGAGCTAGAATGTATTATGCTGAATGAAATAAGTCAGTCAGAGAAAGACAAATACCATATGATTTCACTCATATGTGGACGTTAAGAAACAAAGCAGATTAACATATGAGAAAAGGAAAAAGACAAAAGAGAAAAAGAGAGAGGGAGAGGGAAACAAACCATAAGAGACTTTTAACTATAGAAAACAAACTGAAGGTTGATGGAGGGAGGTGGGTGCGGGATGGGATAGATGAGTGATGGATATTAAGGAGGGCACTTGTTGTGATGAGCAATGGGTGTTGTATGTAAGTGATGAATCACTGAATTCTACTCCTGAAACCAATATTGCACTGTGTATTAACTAGAATTTAAATAAAAATTTGAAAAGAAAAAACAAAACAAAACAAATCATCGTGTTTACCCTTTAAATATATATAGTTATATTTGTCAGTCACTCCTCAATAAAGTTAAAAAATATTTTTTGGATTTGTTTATTCTTAAAAAATTTCACCTTGAGACAAAAATCCCTTGGAGGCTTGCTAAATAGGAAAAAGGACTAAATCAAGTTAGATCCTTGATCTAACTTTTTTTGAAATTGTTTCAGAAAATAATGTGATTAGGTAGAAAATTTTATTAAATAGATAAATTCAGAGGATATTTGAATGAATTAGAAAATTTAATTTCTTTTATAACAAATGTGTATTATTTAAGCTAAAAATGTGGCATATTAAGATGAAAATTATTTAAGCTATGAAGTGAGAAATTTTAGTATTCCTATAGACCACATTAAAATGGTAATACTCCAGTTTTGAAGCAACAAATACAAAAAGTTGCTTATTTCACATTACATTAAGCCTTTCATTAATAATTTGAGGTTTTTTTTTTTGGATTGA
Source organism: Mirounga angustirostris (assembly GCF_029215605.1). Lineage (NCBI taxonomy): Eukaryota > Metazoa > Chordata > Mammalia > Carnivora > Phocidae > Mirounga > Mirounga angustirostris. The sequence goes on along the minus strand of NW_026991720.1, from coordinate 47,353,825 downwards.
TTTCTACTAGCTTCTACTGAGAAGAAATATTAATGTCAAATTATTTTAGAAACAAATATATTGTATATGGTTCTCTTTAGTGAATATAACAGGTTAAAAATCTGTCTTACTTTGAGTGATTCATACATATTAAGGCTAAAATGTACAATGGACTTAATGCATTTTTGTTATGTTTACTTAAGAAATCCAACTATAATTATTGAAACCATGGGATTTTAATGTAACACCTTCACAGCATTTAGAGCTGGCGGAGATCTTCGATGTTGAATCCAATCCCCTCATTTTATAGATGAAGAAACTGAGAGCCAGAAAGTTTTTGTGCATCTTCCAAAGTCCCAGAGAACTGGGATTTGAGTTGAGTGGGCTGAGGCCAAGAGAAGCAGAAAGGGCCTTGAATGTCCTGCTAAGCAATCTGTTGGGCCCCTAGGGCATGACCTCTCACTTGCATGGAGAGCCAGCCTTCTCTCCAGCACAGAAATCAGACTCTAAAGCATCACCTTTAAAGACCAATGTGGAAAATCACCTTAAGAGAACAGAAAGCCACATCTGTTTGGCTTTGGACCCACAAGAATTATAGAAATCACCTTTTCTTTGCCCACCAATTATGGTGATTAAATTACTATGAAAAATCAAACTTGAAAGAGAGGGAATGTTCTGCTGTTTCATAGGATGATGGCAGAATATAGAGCTGCTCTCCACCTTCCCTCACCAATTAAAAAAAAAAAAACCAGAGCAGAGGGGCACCTGGGTGGCTCAGTAGTTAAGTGTCTGCCTTCGGCTCAGATCATGATCCCAGGGTCCTGGGATCAAGCCCTGCATCGGGCTCCCTGCTCAGGGGGGAGTCTGCTTCTCCCTCTCCTCCCCACTTGTGCTCTCTCGCTCTCTCTCAAATAAATAAATAAAATCTTAAAAAAAAAAAATCAGAGCAGAGATCTCATTTGCGAGTCCTAATGTTGCATTATTTGGAGCCTGATTCCAAATGTTTGTACAACATACGTTTAGTAAGCAGGCCTATATGAACCTTATTTCTTTGGGTAAATGCTGTTGACCCTTGAAAATGTAATGGTTGATCTGTCCAATTCATAGGCATAAGTTTTGAGGTCAGTTGAAAATTTGGGCCCTCACTTACAGCTTGGCACAGTTAACTAAAACCCAATAGAAAAACAAAGTAACATACGATTACAGTTTCATTTTACTACAAGTAAGAAGCAATAAAACATTCTTTAAAAATACTATAACAATAAATCAGGAGGAGGAATGATTCAGCCTTTATCTAGTTAACATGCAAGCATTTTAATGTAGAGGGACTGTTCTCTTTGGTTGCCTAACTTTGCCGTATGTAAAAATATACAAACACCTAATAAATGTATACGTGCCTTCTGATTAGGCTGTTTAACACAAATATTTGCATCATTGTTGAAGATGAATAGGAACTGTATATTGTGTTGGAACTTCTATGAGTCAGTAAAAGAATAGGATTGATATAAATAACCAGTTTTGCCTCCCTGTGGCCAATTTCTCGCTTTCTAAAACCTTATGGAAACAATCCAAAATATACACATATACATACATATTTAAGTTAATGCTATTGCAAATAAGAATTTGAGAAATGTGGACCTGATTAATGGTAACTGGATTTTATAATATTTTATGCACAAGTGTTCAAAAATAAAGTTTAAATAAATGCAAAGAAAAGTACCCATTTAATTTACATTGGCAATAAAAGTGAAATAAAATAAATATAGTTTTAATATGAAATCAGGCAATCTTGTTAATAAGAGAATAAATAGCTCAAAAGAACAGCTGCTTTTTTATGAGTCCAATACTGGCATTCAAAATGTTATAATTCAGCTCAACCGTACAAATTAAACACTGTTATTAGAGTACCTAGTGATAGCAAGAATAAACCTAGAGCTTCATCCTGTTTTATCTAAAAGTCTTCTCTTAAAGATATGCTCCCAGGGCGCCTGGGTGGCTCAGTTGGTTAAGCGACTGCCTTCGGCTCAGGTCATGATCCTGGAGTCCCGGGATCGAGTCCCGCATCGGGCTCCCTGCTCGGCAGGGGGTCTGCTTCTCCCTCTGCCCTCTTCCCTCTCGTGCTCTCTGTCTCTCATTCTCTCCCTCTCAAATAAATAAATAAAATCTTTAAAAAAAAAAATGATCCCAGTGTCAACCTAAATGAAGAGGTAAACTGAGGAAAGTTTGAATTATCAGAAAATGAGTTTATTCTTGAATAGCAGAGGACTTGCAATTCAGAAAATTCAAACTGGAGCAAGCTACAGGCGACTGTGCTGAGGGACTGGGGTGGCTATATTTATTGAACAGGGAGTTGCAAACAGGGCGCGGATGTTCAGGCAGACCCCAAGCAGTAAGTTCATTGGCTTGAGGACTGGGAGAGATTCTTGGTAGATGTTCCTTGGTGTGGAGGTAAATTCTGGTTTTCTGTAATTTAGACATTTATGGAAAAATCAGTCTCTTCAATTCTTAAGTGGTGTGTTCCCAAGGGTACATGCGTGGGATTCTCGAGTTCATATCCCCCGGTACCATTTTAGATTGAAATTCTTTCAGACCAGTCTTAGGGAAAGAAAAAAAGGCGAGGGGGTCTAAAAATTTTCTTTTGTGACCAGAGCACAGAAGATCATCACTTAGCCATTGTCAACATAAATCGATAGTGAGACAAGCCTGAATAACCAGAAATTACGTTTATTCAGGAATAGCATAGGAACTGCCATTGGGGAAACGCACGCTGTAGCAAGCTCGTGACCTGCCCCGAGGCTTTGCGGTGGCCCTATTTATGCGCAAGGAGCACAAAGAGGGAGGGGCCAGTCCAGCCAGGGACCGAGCAGGAAGTTCATTGGCTTAAGGACCCGGAGAGATTCTTGGCGGATGTTCATTGGGTCAGGAGATAAGTCCCGGTCTTCGGTAAACCACGTGGTTGGAGGAAAGCCTTCTCTCAGTGGAGTTCGTTCCACTGGAGGACGCATGCGCGGGATTCGTGGCTGCTTCTACTCTGGTTGCGTTTTAGCCCGAAGCTCTTTCGCTCCAGGCGTCAAACTCTCTGTCCCAATCATAGACTCGTAGGACTAGAGGATTTGTGAGAATCCATCTAATGACCAGCATGTGGAAAATGCTCAACTTCACAAGTAAGCGAAGAAATGACCATTTAAACAAGTTGTCTTTTCTCCCTATTAAGTTGCTCCTCATCTCCCTCCCACCGCCCCCCTCTCTCTGCAACAAATGCTAATACCCAATTTTGATGAGCGTGGAAAGATGGAAGGAAAGCCGCTTTCCTGCCTTGCTGGTGGAGCTGTCTGTTCGTTCTTTTCTGAAGTACAGTCTCGCAGTGGTTATGGAAAACTGCACATTTGTTCACATCTCTTTCACATTGGGAATCTCTAAGAGAATGAGAGGCATGTGCAAATATTAATGTTATTAGTAAGTAAAAAAAGAACATAAATATCCAATAACTGGGGGGCTAGTAAATAAGTTATAATATACCTATACCATGAAATACTGCAGAGCTATTAAAACTCACATTGTGGAAGCTTCATTTGAATGGAAACATTTTCATGATACACTACTATGTGCAGAAAAAAACAGGCTGTAAGACAGTAAATACTATGTGATTCTGTTTTTGATAAAAACACATAACATTTGTAGAAATAAAAAGCTGGAAGTATATGCACCCAAATGTTTATAGTGATTATCTCTGAGCAGTATATTTATGCATGATTTTCTTCATTGAGACTTTTTCATATTTCCCAAACTTGCAACACGCTTGTCAAATTACCTAATTAGAAAAAAAATACAGCTTTTTAAAAAGTTTATCTTTGCCAGTCTCCTGTCCTAAGTTACAGAGCTATGAGTTGCCAGTCTCTCCTCAAACCTGGAATATTTAGCATTCCTCTTGCAGTGAAGTTCAGGTCGACTTCTTTTACAATTCACTTTCATAGCCTCTCCTGTTCTTCAGGTTGGAACACAGTTCTGAATCCACACCTTGGCTTTCTTATCTCCAGGCTTTTTGGCATCTCTTCTCCAGACTTCTGCTCTTTCTTCTCTGAGTCTCCTCAGACAACATCCCAGGAAAACCTGCTGTCCACTACTGAACAAGGTCTGGAGGACAACCTCTTCTTTCCTTCAACATCAGGGAGATGTCAGAGTTACCCACTTCTCCCTGGGGACTTTCTCCGAAGCTCAGTCCCAGCAGTTGTGAGGAGTGGGTACTTAACCTACAGCTGTCGTCTTCCCTCTGGGCTTTCCTAGTGTGACACAGTGAGGAGTGTGCCCATGAGAAGGAATTTGCTGACACTTTGAGGACTCCTGAGGTGACTTCATTGAATTGAATGGATGGTGACTCATCTGTTTATATCTCCCGGTAGCAATGCTTTCCCAGCCTCTCTTGGCTTCCTTCGCATTAGCCTTTATGGTGAATATCACCTATCTGCTTGACTTATTTTAAAACTTTATTATTTTAACTGACTTTTTCATGTGCTATTGTGATTTATAATAATACATATTTGGTCTCCATCCTGTTTCTGGCATAGAGCTCCTAAAACTTTTGGACTTTCCTAAATGTGAAAGTGATACACATGTCTTTTGTTATGTTAATTAGGTGAGTTTGGGAAAGTCCTACGGTCACCTAAGGATGGGGTCTGGTTGTCCCAAGGTGGGGGCCAACCTTGTAGTTAAAGGTTTAGATTGAGTTCAAGCGCCAGTGGGCAATGATTTAATCAATGCCTATCTAAGTAATAAAGCCTCCATACAACCCAAAAGGATGGGGTTCAGGGAGGTTCTGGGTTGATGAGCTCGTGGAAATTTGGGGAGGGTGGCATGCTCAGAGAGAGCATGGAAGCTTTGTGCCCTTTCCCCATATCTTGCCCTATGCATCTCTTTTACCTGGCTCTTCCTGAGTTGTATCCTCTTATAATAAACTGGTAATCTAGTAAGTAAAATGTTTCTTTAAGTTTTGTGGGCCTCTTGAGGACATTAATGAAGCTCAAAGAGAGGGATTGTTGGAACCTTCAATCTGTAGCCAGTGGGTCAGAAGTACCTGTAACAACCTGGACTTGCAATTGGCACATGAAAGGGGAGGGGCAGTCTTGCGGAACTGAGCCCTACACCTGTGGGATCTGATACCATCTCCAGTAGATAGTGGTGGACTTGAGTTGAACTGTGGGACACCCAGTTGGTGTCAGAGAATTGCTTGGTGGTGTGGGAAAACCACCCCCACACATTGGAACTGGGGACAGAACCGTTATTCATGCATTCATTTATGTACTTATCGGGTGATTGGTTGATGAGATAATACATGGCCTTGTCAACTAATTCAAATGATACAGAGGTATATGATGCTCCCCCAGAAGTCACAACTATTGTTATGGTATATGGCAATCCATCTCGGTGTTTTTCTGTACATCCAGAATGTTGTGTGTGTGTGCACATGTGTGTGTGAATGGACGTGACATGTGCAGATTTTATTTTTCAAAAAATGGGATCATTCTTTTCTGCAGGCTTGGTTTTATGTAGCCATTCTGGTGCTCATAGCAGTTTAGATAATTGCAGTTTTTCATTATTGCAATGGGCGCTGCAGTGAGTATCCCTGTGTGATATCTTTGCGCCATCTGTGTTAGAAAGCCAGCCTCTCTCCTGGGTCTAGCTGCTGCCCGCCAAAGTGTCATTAATTGTAATAGTTACTATTTAGGTTCACAGTCAGCAGAAACCTAACTGTCAAATTGAATATGAGCTATAATAGTTACCACTGAGTGCTCTTCATGTGCCTGCTGGGTTACTCTCTCATAGGTCCCCATTTTGCTGAGGACACTGAGGCTCGGAAGGGATACGGGCCACCCCACGTAGCTGTCATATGGGCCATCGTAGGACTCTGAAGTTTCTGACAACCCTGCCAGCTTTCTACTCCACAACCTTGGCTCCCTTCTGAGGCTACAGCTTATTCCTAGGTGAGTTGGTGTCCCCCAGGGCAAACACCCAAATCAAAAGTCTTTCTTGTTCACAACGGCACATGATTCTAAAAAGGAGGTGAAAAACAATCTGTATGTATCAGTACATACAGATACAATTTTTATAGTCCTAAGAAGGGATTTATGAATACTACGAGATGTGAGAATGACGAATGAAATTGGCATCTGACAGATGGCCGTATTTTGGCTTCCTTGCTCTTATAGTATACGTGTAGCTCTGAAGTCCTGCCTGTTCAGATTACAGGGCTCCTGTACTTTTTCTTTACACTTTATTGTTTGCTATTAAACTTAGAGCAGTGTTACATGAGATATTAACTCTGCAGATAAAGAGATGGATGTCAGATGCCCTTGTTCCTCCCCCAGGGCCTCTCAGCCCTGGAAGAGGTTTCATAGCCATGACATGACATAACTTAGGGTCCTTCTCCACCTGGCATTTCAGGGCTACCACAAATCAGGTGGACTTAGCTGAAAGCTGAAATCTGTCATCTCCAGATTTATTAAAATCTCTCAGTATATTTGTTGAGCACTGTATGCCTGGAACTCTGCTGGGTTCCAAGGGTTCAGCTGTGAATGATACAAACTTGGTCTCTGATCTTATGGAGGAAGAGAGTGACTGAGCATCTGATTCCAAATGATACTAATACAGAAAAAAAAGCAGGGACTACAGAAGCACATGGTGGAGGCAGTTAGCTTGGTCTTGGGGGTACTTTTCCTTAAACTGAGTCCCAAATGATGGCTGGGGGTTGGCAGGTAAGCTGGATGGGGCCCAAGGGTGGCTGCTCCAGGCATAGGGAAGAGCCCTGCAGTGGTGCTGAAGGCAATCCAGGAAACATAGAGAAAGCTGGTATGACTGGAGACTGGGAATCCTGGAAGACAGAGGTAGGAGGTGAGTATATGGAGACATAACCAGCGCAAATCAGGCAGGCCTTAGTGGCCTCAGAAGGGTTTTGGGTTTGTTTCCTAAGGCAACAGGAAATCATAGAAGGGTTCTAATTAGGTAACTTAAATAAATTTGTCTTTTTTTTTCCTTAAGATTTTATTATTTAAGAGAGAGAAAAAGAGAGTACAAGCAGGGGGAGGGACAGAGGGAGAAGCAGACTCTCCACTGAGCAGGGAGCCTAATGCGGGGCTCGATTCCAGGGCTCTGGGATCATGACCTGAGCAGAAGGCAGACACCTAACTGACTGAGCCACCCAGGCGCCCCTAGATTTGTCTTTTTGAAAACATGGGACTGAAGTGTAAGACAGAATCTTTACATGGTTTAGTTCCTTCTTTTTAAAATCTTGACATTTTAAAAAAAGATTTATTTAATATTTTAGAGAAAGAGAGCATGGGCGAGCGGGGGGGGGGGGGGAGGAGGGGCATTGGGAGAGGGAGAGAGAGAATCTCTAGCAGACTCCCTGCTTAAGATAGAGCCCAACGTGAGGCTCCATCCCACGATCCCGAGATCATGACCTGAGCCAAAATCAAGAGTCAAACGCTTAACAGACTGAACCACCAAAGTGCTCCTAAAATCTTTTTATTTTATTATTTTATTTTATTTTTAAGTGAGCTCTCGATGCCCAACATGGAGCTTGAACTCATGACCCTGAGATCAACAGCCATATGCTTTACTGATGGAGCCAGCCGGGTGCAACTAGTTCCTTCTTAGTTTGCACTATTTGAAGAAAAAAATTTCAATTTGAAATTTCCTAAGTACCTATTAGGTAGAGCACAGCATATAAGCTGTGGTAGTGCTTGTGAATACTACTATTAACCAGCTCTATAGTACTTATACAGTGCCAGGCTTTACACCTGTTTTTGTGCTTTACAAATATTTAACTCATTGAATTTAAGTATTATCTCATTTGATTTAGAAAGTTCTGCTATCCCCACTTTACAGAGAAGACTGAGGTACAGAGAGGTGAAGTAACTTGTCTAAGGCAGTTAGTAGGGGAGCTGGCAGGTGGCACCACTGTTCATGCTCTACTGGGGAAGGGCTTGATCCCTCCCCTCAAAGAGCTTACAGTCTCTTCCTTGCCAGGTACCAGCATGGCCCCTTCAGTCTGGCCCTACCAGCTTCTGGGCCAGTTCTCTCCTGACCATGGTGGGAATATCAGGACCTACATCATCATCCAGGTATGAGGCCTTATTAGTCTTCTAGTTCCTGCAGTGCGTTGAGACTTTCTGTTCATCACTTGTGATGGTTAATTTTATGTGTCAGCTTGGGTGGGCCACCAGATACTCGGTCAAACATTACTCTGGGTGTTTCTTTGAGGGTATTTTTAGGTGAGATTAACATTTAAATCGGTGGACTTTGAGTAAAACAAATTGCCCTCCATAGTTGAATGGGTGGGCCTCATCCAATCAGTTGAAGGCCTGTATCCTACAACAACAACAACAACAACAACAACAAAATAGAACTCTGAGCAGGAGAGAGTTCCACAGCAGACTGCCTTTACACTCAAATTGGAATATCACTTCTCCTGGGTCTTCAGCCTCCTGGCCCCACCCTGGAGATTTTGGATTTGTCAGCCTTCATAATTGTGTGAACCAATTCCTTATAACAAATCTTTCTCTCTCCCTCTCTCTCTATATATACATACACATCCTGTAGGTTCTGTTTCTCTGAAGAACACTGACTAATACACCCCTGTGTATTAAGATTTGGCTCAGAGTATGTGCTCAATAAATAAAAGCAGCATTAACAAGCCTGGGGCACCTGCCAGTAGAGCCTTAGCCTCCAGGCATCCTCTTTTCTCCTGGTCTCACCACACATGTCTAGCTGGTTTGCCTGGTTTTTTGGCTTGTGCCCCTGGGTCATGCCTACTTTCCTTTGCTGGGGGACAGCCTTGACCTCCACTCAGGGCCTTGGCTGACATCTTGCGTACCCTTCACCAGCCTCCCAGTCTGAGGGCCTGGTTGGTGTTGCCTGGCTACCCAGTTACTAAGCTAATTGATTTTGCCAATATCAAGAGAGCCCACCAGCCTTTTCCCTGAGGTTGGCTCCTCTTAGATCCTGCTTCTCCCAGCTAGGAAAAGTATAGGCTTCCTTTTAACCCACTGGAAATCACATTGGGATTTTGGCTTAAAGCTTTACCTCCTTCTGTCATCATTTTCAAAGCCAGCCATGTCCCCAGGTAGCTTCTGGCTCTATGTGGGGCCTCTTTGGTCCTGGCTCCCTATTTTCCCTTCTAATTTCTGCCACTGCATCACAGTATGCAGACCACTGAAAGAGCAGAACATATGTATGCCTAATCATAAAGAAGGAAGGCGACAAGGACTATAACAGAGGCTGAGACCAAGGGCTGGGGTTGTCCGGAGATGGGAGAGAGATCATGGAGACAGCTGAATTGCTCTGGGCTTTGAAACTAAGCCAGATTTCAGCAGGAGGAGCTAACATTGGAGGATGGACACAGATGTCTCAATGTGCGGCCTGAACTCAAAAGCAGTGAAGGATGCAAAAAGGCTGGACGATGAAGGGGGTGGCAGGGGGATGGGGAAAGAATGGAAGGGAGAGTGGTGGCGGGTAAGCTGGAGAGAATGGAGGAGAATCATTTTATGCAGAAATATACTCAGAATGAGCAAAGGAGGTGTTCCTTTGTCCTTTGACCATTTTCACTTTTGCAAAATAATCACAGTGAGGTACCTTGTCTGAGAGTTTATAACACAAGGATTAGAAAGCAATGTGTTTACACTTTTTTTTTTAAAGATTTTATTTATTTATTTTGACAGAGAGAGACAGCGAGAGAGGGAACACAAACAGGGGGAATGGGAGGGCGAGAAACAGGTTTCCCGCTAAGCAGAGAGCCCGACGTGGGGCTCGATCCCAGGACCCTGGGATCATGACCTGAGCCAAAGGCAGATGCTTAACGACTGAGCCATCCAGGCGCCCTGTGTTTACACTTTTTGATGGCTGTTGGGTGTAGGAGTTCTGGCCTGAGAATCTGGAGAACCAGAGTCTCATCTTGGCTGAACCACTAAAGAGTTGGAAGAGCTTTGGCGGGGAGGTCTCAGATCCCTCATCTGGGAAAGAGGGATTATGGAATGAACTGGAGAAGATCTAACATTCTTTTCAGATACAAAACTTTAAAAGTTTGACATAAATTTTGCTCTCAGGAGTAATTGCAAGAGCAGATATACATACATACATATATTTATATATACACACGCACCTAAGTAAATATGTATATATATATGTTTGTATAAGGATTTTTTAATTATAAAATTTCAAACATACACAAAAGTATGTTTACCCAGTTGTTAAAATCTTACCACATTTTCTTCATCTACTCCTCTCCCTCCCCTCTCTTTTTGGTTGAATTATTTTAAAAATACTGACATCATGGCGTTTTACTTGTGCATACTTCAGTGTTCTAAAATATATGAACAGTTAAAAAAAAGAATTACAATGCCATTAATACATTAAACAAAAAGAGCTTTATGTCATCTAAAATTCAAATCATAGGGGGGCCCTGGGTGGCTCAGTCAAGTAAATGTCTTACTCTTGATTTCTGCTCAGGTCATGATCTTAGGGTCCTGGGATAGAGCCCTACATTGGGCTCTGTGCTCAGCTTGGAGTCTGCTTGAGATCATTTCCCTCTGCCCCTCCCCCTGTGTGCACATGCACTCTCTCTCGCTCTATCTCTGTCAAATAAATCTTTAAAATTCAGACCATAATACAATTTTTCCAGTCATCTCAAAAATATCTATTCACTGTCATTTTGTTTCAATCAGGATCCACATGTGATATTTGGTTGTTGTCTCTTTAATCTCTTTTAAAGAATAGATATTAAATTAAATTAATTAATGTATTTATTTTATTTTTATTTCTTTATTTTCTTAAAAAATTATTTATTTAAGAGAGAGAGCACATGTGCCCGCAGGCGGAGGGACAGAGGGGGAGGCAGACAAGAAGACTCCCGATGAGCAGGGAGCCTAACCCGGGGCTCAATCCCAGGACCTTGAGATCATGACCTGAGCCGAAATCAAGTGGACGCTTAACTGATTGAGCCACCCAGGTGCCCCTGTATTTATTTTTAAAGTTTTATTTATTTAAGTAATTTGTCTACCCAGCGTGGGGCTCAAACTCATGACCCTGAGATCAAGAGTTGAATGTGCTTCCAACTGAGCCAGCCAGGCACCCCAAGAACAGATATTTTAAGATTTATTTATTTGAGAGAGAGAGTGTGAGTAAGCATGGGGGGGAGGGGCAGAGAGAGAGGGAGAAGCAGACTCCCCGCTGAGCATGGAGCCCAGCTTGGGACTCGATCCCACGACCCTGAGATCACGACCCGAGCCGAAACCAAGAGTAAGATGCTTAGCTGACTGTGCCACCCAGGTGCCCAAGAACAGATATTTTAAATGCGAGCAAAAAGTATTCTTTTGAGACCAGACAGGATGGGCCTAGGCAACATTTAGGAAGACAGTGCAAATAGTATTGTGACCAGGCACCCCTCAGTTGGCTGCCCACCTAAGGCAGGCAGGTACTCTTTCTCTCTCTCAGGTCCTTTTTTATGGACTCTTGGGCCATTAGGATCTATTTTCAAAGCAATATGCAGTTTTAGCTGTGGCCACATCATTAAAACCAAAGGGAGCTGAGCAGTTAAAATCTTGTGCAGTGCTTTGAAAACACATCCCCATAGTACCCTGGTCACCTGTTTTGTGGAACAGTGATCTGAAACAGGCCCTTAGAGCTGTCTTCCTTTTATATTTAAAAAAACCTTAGTCACATTGAATGTACTCTATATTCTACTCCAGCAAGTTAGTGTAGTCACTAATGTAGTTGGTCTCTTTCTTTAATTCTCCTCAGTTTCCTACTGACTGACTTTGCTTTGGTCCCCCATTAAGGCCCATTCCTTTAGAAAAAAGGAAGTCAAGAGCCCTGGGAGCTGGTTCTGGCTCTGCCCGTGCCTGGCCAGTGTGATCTTGGGCAAGCTACATCACCTCTCTGGACTTCTGTTGCTTGTAATTAAAGGCTCTGATTCAAACAACCAGAGCATGGAATAATTGATCAGGAACCCCTTAGCAAAATCCTCAGGTGGCAGACACCGTCTCTGCTGTCTCATCCTACCCCCTTCAGTGACAGTTTTCCCGCTCTGTGGCTCCGTCTCTCAGGCCCTTTGTACTTCCCATGGTGCTCTTGGCTGTTACCTCTCTCCTTCCACCTCCTTCACAGTCCTCCTTGGAAAGGTCCTGTGCTCTGTACCCCTTTGTTCCTCTGCCTCACAGAGAGACCCTCTTTAGAGCTGGAAAAGATCTACTTGGTGAATTCAGACTCTCAGATGTAATTGGCTGTTACTAACTTAAGGTGCTCCTCCTTTAAGGTTATTTTCATTTTGGTGAATGACTATATTCAGCTAATTGGTAGAGAAGTAGAATTTTAGTGGCCAGTTCCCAGCTGGCTTCTGGTTGCCCTCATATCACAACTCAAAGGTAGCTTCTTAGTTTGCCCAGGGAGGGTGGATTTGAGGGCAGTCAACGGAAAGCATCTTTGTGAGAGAATAAAACACCCACCACCAAGATTCCACAGAGGGGAGGGTACAGTGAGCTGGAAGGCTGCTGTGACCAGACCTGCCACCAGGGGTGGGAAGACGGTGGCTTGGAGGACCACATGTACCCAGAAAGTCTCTGACATGGAAAGGAGAAGGAAAGTGGGTGGAGGAGAAAGAACACGGATCTAGAGACTTGGGCTTGAATCCCACTTCAGGCATTTCCTGGCTCTGTGAACTTGGACAAGTTACTCAACCCCTATAAGCCTCAGTTTCCATGTAAAAATGGAGATGGCAGTAACACCTGTCTCCTAAGATTACTGTGGAGATAGGATTATTCTGGAGACCAAATGAGTTAGTTGACATGAAAGTACCTGGTAAAAAGTAGGCCTGGGACCCAGTCTCCAGAGATTCTGGGTGGCCAGGTATTGGCATTTTTTAAAAGCTCCTCAGGAGATTTGAATGTCAGGATTTATAACAGCTGTGATAATGTATTTTAGTTCTTTTACATAATTCGGAGTGTTGCCCTGGGGTCAAGCCTAAGTGTTGGTAGGCCGTTGGTTCCTCATTTCAAGACCAAAGAACCTTATTAGATTCGTGGAACTGCAGGGTTGAATGGTCATCCAGTCCAATTACTCTTTGCATTTTTCTTGCCACGTGGTGTTTTTGCCAGTGTTTCTCCAATTTTAGCAGGCATCAGAATCACCTGGAGGGCTTGTTAAAACCCAGAGTGTTGAGCCTTAGCCCTGGGGTTTCTGAATCTGTGGATCTAGGGTGGGGCCTGAGAATTTTCAGTTCTAACAAGTCCCCAGGTGATGGTGATGCTCCTGGTCTGGGGACCACACTTTGAGAACCACTGATCTGGGCATTCTCGGATACTTCCAGAAGCTGAGAGCTTCCTACCTCATGAGCTTACTCACCCATCTTTTGATAGTTTGTAGCACCGACACAATCTGCTGGAAAGATCTTTCTGATGTTAATCTGAAATCTGTCTTCCTACCCCTTTGACCCATAGGTTCTTTGGTTCTTTGTCTTGCCTCTTTGACGGTAGAGTTAAAAATTATTCATCCTAGCCCTAACAGAAAGTATTTTTATTAGCTTTGGCTTGTGATTCACTGTTCTAAGGGTAAAAGAGAACCTGACTCTATTGGTACTCTGGACATATGGTAAAAACCTTAAACCATTCTAAGGGGAAACAAATCTGATCTTCTGTTCCTGGGATAACAACTTCAGTTGAACAAATGTATTTTGAGTGCCCAACATGTTTGAGGAGTGGGAGATACCCAGGTGAACAGCCACTTCTGGAGTTGCTTTGGAAGGCTGGAATGGCCACTTCCAGCTCAATGGATATAGATTTTTATTTATTTATTTATTATTATTATTTTTTAATTTTTTTAAAGATTTTATTTATTTATTTAATTGACAGAGAGAGAGAGAGACTGCGTGAGGGGGATCACGAGTAGGGGGAGTGGGAGAGGGAGAAGCAGGCTCCCGGCTGAGCAGGGAGCCCGATGCAGGGCTTGATCCCAGGACCCCAGGATCATGACCTGAGCCGAAGGCAGTCGCTTCACCAACTGAGCCACCCAGGCACCCCTGGGTATAGATTTTTAGCGATGGACAACTCAGTGCTCCTCTGTGGTTCTACCACAGCTTTGTTGGACTTACGACCATTCTAGCAATGAAATGCATATTTTGGCACACACGCAACTTGCTCAAGAAATAAAATTTAATAGACATATATCTGAAAGTTTCTAGCACTTCAGGGAGATTTTGAGATTTATTCTAGCATACCATACAATGAGTTTTATTGGGAGCTGCAAAAATATATAATTTTAATAGGAATAGGTAAGCACAAAACCTTGACACCACTGAAAAAATACCGGCTATGCCAAAGCAACCCCCATAAAAGTTTGCAGAATGTTTCAGAAAAGAATTAGTAAGGGCTGATTTTTAGTGGAGCTTCAGCTAGGGCCTCATTTTTAAGGAAACATCTATGTTTCCAAGGAAAGAGTAGATACTTGCTGCCTTTGAAGAGAGGTTATCCTGCTGATCTTGTAGCTATGTAAGGAAAGATCACACACATTGTTTTATGCATATTTGGTGAAAAATCCTAATTAATAATTAGAGATACAACAGCCTTATTAAGTCAGACATGTTTTAAGAAAAACACTTTAAGGTGGTACTACAGTGCTCTTTTGCATTCAAAAGATGGAGATTTAAGTATTAGGCAACTGGGTGTTTTTCCTTTAGAGATGGCACTGTCCTCGTTACCTGTCTTCCCCACTTTGCCCAAGGGAGTAAGGTTGATTTCTATACTGTTGATTGTAGGGTGCGAATCTTGGTTCTTCTAGGTATGGAGCTTTCTTTTTTCAGTTTTTATTTAAATTCAAGTTAGTTAACATACAGTGTAATATTAGTTTCAGGTGTTGAATTTAGTGATTCATCACTTCCATACAACACTCAGTGCTCATCACAACAAATGCCCTCCTTAATCCCCATCACCCATTTAACCCATCCCTAGGTATGGAGTTTTAAAGCACCACTCTTTTGTGACCTTAACCTCTCTCTCTGATTTTCATTGCCCATCAAAAATGGGAGAGTAATCCCTGTCCCATTGATTGTTGTGAGATATAATGGGATGTTATCTCTAACACTCTCAGCATGCTCAGCCTGGTGACCAACAAATGCCTCTGTAATAGTTCATACACTTTGAGGTAAGGATCAGTGAGTAATACACCCACCCCAAGGAAAAGAATACTAGGAGGTCACTTCCCAAAGAGGAATATTACCCTGGCGCCCCATCGTCTCTTGATTGAGAGTGATAACAGTTCTTCCCAAACTGTGTGCCCTGGATCACTGGTGTCCAGTTAGATCTTAAGAAGTCTGTTGTGTTAACTGAGGGTTGTTGGAGGGAGGTGGGTGGGGGATGGGCTAGATGGGGGATGGGCATTAAGGAGGGCACTTGGGATGAGCACTGGGTATTACATGTAAGTGATGGGTCACTAAATTCTACTCCTGAAACCGATATTGCACTGCATGTTAACTAACTAGAATTTAAAGAAAAATTTTTGAAAAAAAAAAAAAAGAAGTCTGTTGTGTTTGTTAAAAGGGCTTATGGTCAATACATTTGGCAAATCTTGCTTAGGGCTGTGAAGAGCCCAACAGCAGTGAATCTTGTTCAGCTTTGTTTGAGGAAGCATTTTCTAAGCTTATTCCAGTGATAAGAACTTATTTTCATAACAAGACTATTAACACTCTGTGAGACACTGGAGACCCCTCAGGGCAGTTTGAGAGCTGCTGAGCGAAGGCCTTGAAATCAGTGGGAGAGACTTTGTCCTTGGTGCTTAGTGTAGTCCCAGCCATTGTAGGTATGTAAGTCAGTGTCCTGATGATTCCTGCCGAAACAGTGACTTCCTGGGGGCACGATTTGTTTGCATTGTCATCACAAGCGGGGAATCTGGCCCCGATCTTCCTCCCATAAGCCTCCGTTCCTACTAGGCCACCAGGTTAAAGAACTTCAATGAACGCAGCCAAGGTCTTGGTCTGACCAGTCCTTCTGGAGAAGTCACAGTGAGGACTGCTTCCTGCAGCCATCCAAAGCCGAGGTGGCTGCGTTCTGTGAATCACTCCCCGAGGTCAGACCTGAGCCATGGCCAGGTGCCAGAGAACCCTGAGGAAGATGCTGCCAGTGGGGCTCTGCAGAGAACTTGTTCGCCAAAGACAGGCAGGACACACGGAATAAAGGGTTCTGTTCTCCAGCAACAGATTTCATCATTGCGAGATTCCCACAGACTGTGTTTCTGTTTTGTTTCTCCCTGCAGTTTCAACCCTCTTTCCCCTCAGAAAGGAATCTTTTGTGTTTGGCCTTGTCCCCGGGCTTTGGTAAACTTCCTGCCTGCACCAGCTCCTGATTCCCCTTCGTGTGCCGACTTGCTGTGGTGAGGGCACCCTCACATGTCTCCCTCCCCGGGCTCCGCACTTGGCCCACACTGGCTACACATCTTCAAATGCCTTCCCTTCGGTGCAGAAACGAGCTGTTGGCGGAGACGGGCTCTGTGACACGGAGGACTGGCTAATTGGCCGGCTGCCCTGAGTGATAATCTGGAAGCGATCAGTGGAGGAAAAAGATAACACAGCTGTGATTTTCAAGGAGACAGGTCCCGGTTTTTCTACCTGCCAACCACATTTCCTCTGCGGAGTTTTTCTGCAAGAGCTGTAAAAGAGACCTTTTAATCTTGTTTCAAAAGCCTGGAGGCCTGCGTCTTTCCAGATCTCGGGAAGAAAGCAGGGCAGGGAAACATGCGCTGCGGAGGAGCCCGGGGTTTATAAGGAAATGCAGTGGAGGGAGGGCAGGCAGGCCGGATGCCATTGCAATTCTGTGTCTTAGCTTTGCATGTACTTGAGAGGGCCTGGTGCACTTGGCCTCCGAGTGCTTTCACCCACACGTATGATATGATTTGGGAGTGGGGGCGGAGAGTGTTTCAGAGATTGACGGACATAAATCTGTCAGTGGGTGATTTTCAGACATCTGCCTGCAGCAATTGCAGACAAACACAGGAGTTATTGGAGCTACAGATACGCCTGACAACGCCTGGGAAAACGGAGCCAGAGGATCTCCTGGGAGACCGCTGGGCCAGGGGAAAAGGTTGTGTCAGTAATAAATAGTTTATCATTTAACTTTGGATCTCAAAGGACAGGAAAAAAAAAAAAAAAAAGAGAAGAATCCATCCGGATTGGGAGCTTGGGTATTAGGTGTTTTTATTAGGAGTCAGTGAATGCTATAGAAACGCACTGATCCTGGCAGTGTCTGTGTGCATTGGGCATCTTGAGTCACGGACTGCCACCAGGCTGGTTTTAGTTTAGTGACAAGGTCTGGGGAGTCCCCAGGTTGTGGTTTCAGAGATGTGCTCAACCAGGTTATTTCAGCTTTCTTAGTACGTGACTGGCAGAGCTACTTACTGTTTTATAGTAGACGTTTCTGCTGCTTGGTACAGTACGGTGGATTCAGCAGCTGTTCCTGTGGTTACATTTAAAAATACTTAAAAAAATTCTTGATTTGCAGGGTAGAATGCATGTGGTTGAAGGCAGCTGGGCCCTGGGGCTTCTCCAAGCCTCAATATCCTAAATCTTTAAAATGGGGATGATAGTACTTGTCTTGCAAAGCTGTTAGAAGAGCTGGCCTTCAGTTGGGCCAACAAGTGATATGACTTTGCCTTTCACAAAATGCCAGCTTTTCACTCTGAAGATGTCATGATTTAAGAGCCTGGTGTACTTAAGGAAACGACATCCACGTAGGAATCTGGCAGGAACAAAAGGAGACCCCGCATTTTGTAAGATCCATTCCGTTTCTTCCCTGGACAGTATTTTTCTGCTGATTATCTGCTTTCTGTTGCCTGTGTCTCTGCTTCAGTTTCTTCCTGTTGCACACTGCTAACCTGGCATCTTGCAGGAAGAGGTTGAGAAATGCTGAGTACAGGGCTCCCATCACCCTGTGTGTGGGAGTGTAACACGGAGAAATCCCTGCCAGCGTGAAACCAGAGTCAGCCCGGCCATGGCAGCCTTTGAATCCGAGACGAACTTGTAGCTGCTGTTTCCTGTGTGTCAAAGAGCAAACAGCTGGTTTCTCTCTTATTCCATCTGGGGCATCCCATAAACTTCAAATTTCAAAACACAAAACTTCAAACCACTTTGGTGGGTAAGGGGAAGAGGCATCTTCCTAAGACCTTTGACTTCCTGCATCTCTAAATTCCTGGAGCGCCGATAGCTGACGCTCTGCTGTGTGCACTCGAAGGCAGGAGAGGCCACGAAAAGCAACAGCCTTGAACTTAGACAGACAGGGTTTGAAGGCCCTCGGCACAATCCATGGTCACGTGATATGGGACACATTGGTTGACTTTCCTCTCCTCCTCCTTCATTGTCTTATTGCAGGGATTACCCTAGATGATGTATGTCAAGTATTTTGCACAGTGCACTGCACATTGGTAAGTCTTCTGTATATGTTTATTAATAATAACGTATAGTATGTTTTAGATTATTGTTCCATATATGTCACACTGATCTCTTTATTTCAGTTTTAAGTACTGTAGGGAGGACTGGGGCTCCTATTTCTTGAGTCCCACATGCGGTCACCATGGCATTGACTGAACACACAACATGGATGGTCATTCAACACTTGAAACATTGGTCTCTGATGATGAGGCCAAGCCAACCGTTAGCAGAGGAAGGTGGGTCCCAGAATCTGCTTAAGACTCTGTAAGCCATTTTCTAAACGTTTCAAATGCATTTCTGGAATTTGCCAGTTATACCATAATGGTGGCATTCTCTAACAAATTCTTACTATTTCTAGATAACTGTTTCCAGGTAAATGAAGTTATCTAGTTTTAAAACCTGCCAAACATTCCTAGTATTTATCCCTAGGATTTTTTTTTTTTTTTTTAGAGTTTGGAATGGTTCCAATCCACCACAGTCTATGTTTCTTTTCTATAAATTCTCTGATATTAAGCTCCTTCCCTCAGTTGAGATTACCGCAGAGAGATTCAATATGATACATGAATGTTGTATTATTGATATACTCAATCTGCAATGTATTGGTTTCAAGAACAGGTGGCAGTAATGATGCCTTAGCAAACAATATGCAGATGTTCTGGAATTATCCATTCCAGTAAAAAGTGTGTTGCAAAAACGAATAGATGCTATTTGTAAGAGTATGTGAAGTTCTTTTCTAAGTTTCTTTCTTTTTTTTTTTTTTAAAGATTTTATTTATTTATTTGCGAGAGAGAGAATGAGAGACAGAGAGCATGAGAGGGAGGAGGGTCAGAGGGAGAAGCAGACCCCCTGCCGAGCAGGGAGCCCGATGTGGGACTCGATCCCGGGACTCCAGGATCACGACCTGAGCCGAAGGCAGTCGCTTAACCAACTGAGCCACCCAGGCGCCCCTTTTCTAAGTTTCAAAATATGTTTACTGCACACCTTGAGGTATTAGTGGATTAAATCGAAAATGTATTATTATTTTTTTTTCTTCAAAAAATGATTAAAGCGTGCCTGAGTGGCTCAGTTGGTTAAGCGTCTGTCTTCCCTCAGGTCATGATCCCGGGGTCCTGGGATCGGGTCCCGCCTCAGGCTCTCTGCTCAGTGGGGAGCCTGCTTCTCCCTCTTCCTCTGCCTGCCACTCCCCCTGCTTGTGCTCTTTCTGTCAAATAAATAAATAAAATCTTTTAAAAAATGCATAATTAACAATACAAATATTTTCAACTTCACTGATTCTCCATAGGGCCTCACTTCCCCCCCACAATGCCTCCTTCTCAGACTTGCCCGGGGGAAGACCTGGACTGCTTGGCTTGACCCAGGGGGCAGGTTCAGGCTGGGAGAACTGAGAGGCAGGACCAGTTCCTAGTCCAGGGATTGTGCCAAAATGCCCTGTATTTAATTGTACGGAGTTAAATACTGAACTCTTAGAAGAGGCACATGATACCATTCTAAATTCTAAGCTGCTATATTGGAGAGGGAAAAATTTCATGGTTCATGAAAATCTAATTGCTTAGGCTTTTGCAGATTGATAATATAATACCTTGAAATGATTATGTGGGGAAGAAAAATAAAAGGTGTCATATGAGTCCTCCCAAATATCATTATTCAACAGATTCCAAATCTGGACTGATATTCTTATCTGTGGCATTTCAATCAATTCAACTAAAGGAAGCTAGCTTATCTGTATGTAAAATGTGCTAATTCAATTGGTGGATTGGCACATGAGGTCATTCCTTTCCTCTTTTCTAGTTTCTTTGAGGCTGGGGGCTAGAACTTACCCTAAGACCTGGGCTCTAGCTTGGGAAGGGCAAGGAGGAGCCATAGGATAAAACCTCAGGGGAGGAGAAGGAAGAAAATGGCAATCCCTATTAGGTCTTGTATATTACCTGCTCCATGGAATGCCTGTGGATCAAAGGGCAACTGGACAACCCATTGGTGAGGCCAGAAAAGGCTGTGTGTCTTACAGATTCATCCCTGCATGCCTTATTTATTCTTCACTTGTGCCACTCATTTACATAGGATACCTTTACCCCTAACTTGGAGTATTTTCACCCCTCAGTGTTGGTAAGTTGTAGGACAGTGTTGGGTAGAAGAGTAAAGGTATGTTATTCTGTGATTCTCAAGAATCCTAGTGGAAGGTAAATAGCATTTTCTTTGTCACTCTCTGAACAAAGGATAAGGAAGAAGCTGGACCTTCAGGCCTTCATGAAAATGCCACTTCTAGCTGTCAGTCTGCGTGGAATCTCCTGGGCATACATTTTTTTTAAAGATTTTATTCTAAGTAATCTGCACACCCAATGTGGGTCTTGAACTCACAACTCTGAGATCAAGAGTCACATGCTCTGCCGACTGAGCCAGCCAGGTGCCCCCTGGATGTACATTTTTGAATAATGCAGATGTTAGCAGTTGAACTCTCCACTTCACCCCACCCTTCACTATTGCCCGACCCACCTTACTCAGGGATGCTTCATGATTTCCCCATCAACTGCAGGATTTGCACTGTAAAGGTAGGAATGATCACCTCTGGTGTTTGCTTCTTCATTTATTGTTTACATAGTCTGTTTCAAGCATTATCCCATGTGTTTAGAGACAGTGTTAATTGATAACCGTTGTTGGGTGGCAGGGGTCTGGCAACGTAGCTGCACTTTTTAATATTTATTCTAATGGAGATAATTTCCCTTTATAAGTCTTTTTACTGCAAATTGGTTTTCTTCTTTAATATAATCTCAATGTAACACCAACCTCATGTATCCAGCATGGATGATAAATGGTGTAGATGTCTGATGAGGAAAAGATTCTCTTCTCAAAGGGGAGAAAATTCCGTAACAGGGAATCCAGGGACTTAAACAGCAGGAGAGCCTGTCCAGGGAAGCTGGTGATTGCAGAGATAAAAGCCAGAAGTTTGGAGTGAAACTTATGCAAGAATGTTGGACGTCCTTGTCAGCCTTCCCTTCCCCTCTGCTGAATTACAGCTCCGGGTCCTGCCTGAGTCCTCATGGCCTCTTTTGCATAAAGACTATGTCTTGCATAAATACCTAGTTCCAGAATTCAGGAAATACGGTGAAGATTGTTCTGTATTAAGGTTTCAGGCCAAGTGCAGGCCCATATCCTCAGACAAGGTAATTATTGGTGAGTGAATAAATTATGCTTGCCTGCGCTTGTTGTCTACTTAAGCAAAGGTAACAGTCTGAATATCAGAACTCTCACTTCACACCATCAAGTCAAGATTATTCAACACTTCCATTAGGGGTGGGTTATTAAAGCAAAAGACAATCCTTAAATTAAGCAATAAATAATTAAAGAAATGAAGTTTTATGAGTGGGAGGGCAAACATAAGTAAGCTGAATTCATATTCTGCAAGTTCTTTATAAAAATAACACCTTTCAGAATTAGTAACAAGGCAGGTACAAGTATGTATCATTGCTGTATGGTGCAGAGAGGTGGAATGGGAGAGTTGTGGAGAATTAGAGTCTCTGAAGCGAGATGACCTGGGTTTGAATCCTGGCACGGCCACTCACCACCTGGGTGACCCCAGGCCAGTTGCTTAATTTCTGGGTCTCGCGCTCACCTCAGCTGTAAAATGGAGCAATCCTAGTACTTATCGCAAAGGATTGTTGAGGGGATTAAATAAGTTAAAATGTATAAAACGCTTGCAACACTACCTGAATTTAATAAGTGGTATAAAAGTATTAACTTTTTGATAAAAGCATTCTTTTTGTCTTCCTTCTCTTTTTTCTTCTCTTTTTCCTCTCCCTGTTCACTATCATCATCCTCCTCCTCCTCTTCCTCCATACTAAATGGCTGGGGCTGGCTACCTACCATTTGCAGGCACAGTGAAATTGCAGGGCCTCTAGTCCAAAAATCAGGAGTAAAACTCTTTTCTTTCATTTGTGGTCTTTCTCTCAACCTATCATGATGTTCTCTATTTGCTATCTCATGACACACCTTCTTCAAACACAAGGATATTCCTGTGGCCAGTGCAGACCCTCACAATTGCTTGGGCATCCCCCCTGTAACTTGTTGCACTGTAAGTGCTCCTCTGACTTTGACCCTCCCTGTGTTTGTGTCTAGCCTCCTGCTGGGGGTGGGGGTTGGCAGAGATCTCTGGGCAGGGGTGGAGGAGCCGGATGGTGAGATAGGGAGGTAGTGGGAGGAGGGAACATGAGCAGAGGCTCCAAACCCTGGCAGTGCTTCATTGTTTCACTGGACTTCACTTATACATTCAAAGATAAAATTACTGAGAATTTTCAAGATGTAGATCACAGAGCGTTAAAGCCCCAAGTGTGGGTCCCTTTCTGAGCATGGGCTCCTGTGTCACATGTTTGTGAAGCCAGTCCTGAAAAGTGCTGAATAGATGTGACAGTTCCTTAGCAGTCGATTAAAACCCTGTTGTTGTTGTTTTGAAAGATTTGTTTGTTTCAGAGAGAGAGAGAAAGAGAAAGACAGTGCAAGCAGGGGGAGGGACAGAGGAAGAGGAAGAGGGGAAGCCGACTCCCCGCTGAGTGTGGAGCCCCATGCAGGGCTCTTCTCTTGACTGGGAGAACATGACCTGAGGAGAAACCAAGAGTTGGACACTTAACTGACTGAGCCACCCAGATGCCCCAAAACCCTGTTTTCATTATCAAGTGACTCTGGTTTCAGATGTAGAAAATGGATTTTGTTCTCAGTTTTGGTGAGGCCAACACAAACTGGATAAATCATTTTAACTATTTGTGAAGCTCAGGGGACAAAAAATAACAGGTCTGTTTTAACCAACTAGACAATCCAAGAGATATAAAATAACTTCTACAAAGGTCTTTGTGCTTTCCTAACCCAAAGCATTAGATCAGCATTTTCCAAAGTGTTATTTGAGAAGAGGGTCCTGTAGGGAAACATTGGGTTACTGGGTAAAACAAAATGAACAGATTTTAAAAATTCAGGACTACTTACTTAATAGGACTAAATTATTTTCTGGTTATTTACTGTATGTCTTACTCTTTTCTAATTATTCATTTTAGACTTTGGAAGGAGTGGGGAAACATGGAAAAAGAGAGTCCATTCAGCAAACTGAAATATTACCAAATTTCAAAATGAATTTATCTTATAACTAAAGTTGGCCTCATAGTTCTTCAACTGTCTCACCCCACACGCGGCCCCCCCCCACCATGGTCTGTTCTTTTCCTTCTATGGCTGTCATCTCCCAGGACCACATTCTTGACGCCTTCCTTCTGTCCTTTACCTCACGTATTCTACTACTCATTAGAAGTTTGTTGACCTTGTTCAGTTCTCCCAACCATTGACCATCACTTTCAGTCACCCTCTCTGGTGCCCTCACTTCCCTCCATCTCTAGCTTAACTGCCATGTTTCATCATTGTGGGTATTTTAAGTTGTCTCTTAATTCTTAATTCTTGCACACTCATCCCCACTGAACGTGGCTGGCCGAGGCCCAATCCTGGTTAAAACCACAACTACCTATTCTGTGCTGGCACTTGACTGGAGAAAAAATCTGTGCTGCCTGTTCTCACTTTAAACTCTTGGTCTCAGGTCTCAAAATGGACATTCAAATAGCAGCAACCATATTTCCTTCACTTTCCTGCTCTTCAGAATTACTGCACTGTGCCTTTTTCTCCTCATCCCTTCCTTGCTCTTGTCTTGGGACCCTGTCTCAGTCTTCATTAGGAAAATAGAAGCAGCTGGGTAGTAATTCTCTTATTGTTTTTTCATCAGTTAATCTACCCATACTCCTTCACTTCCCCCCTTACTTGATAATAAAATGTCCTTGCTCCAACCTATCAGACATATTTGTACTCTGTCTCTATCCCCTTATTTTTCAGTTCATTAACTTTTGCAACTAACACCTCTCCTGCATCACTGCTTCACAAATGTCCCTACTCTGTCTAGAGGGATACACATCTAGAGCAAAAGATGTGTTCTAATTTCTCCTGCCTAAAAGACAAAATAAAAAACAAACCTTCCTTGACTCTGTTTATCCTTCTAGCTTCCACTCCCCTTTTCTGCAGACCTGAAAGACTTGCACGCAACTGCTGAATCCACTTCCTTGTCTCATGTCCTCTTCTTAACTCATTCTGGTTGGGTTTTGGTCCCCTCTACTACTGAGACAGGCACTTGTCAAGGGCACCATTTCCTCCATGTTACTAAACCTAGTAGTCTCACGTGATATGACACTTCTTATTTTTGAAATCCTTTAGAAAAAATCTTAACTTTCACGATGCCACATGTCTTGCCCCTACCTCACTAGCTATTACTTCTCCTCTGTTCTTTGTTGACTCCTCCTGCCTGCTAGATCTCTAAATGCCAGACGTTTTTGGAGAACATTCCTGAGCTCTCTCCTAATCCCAAGCAGTGTTTTTTTCCTATGGGTGATCTCATCTAACTTTAAGGTCTTCAGTATAACCTACACACCAGTGACTCCCAGATCTGTGTCTCTAGCTCTGGCCTTTACTTGGAAAACTTCAGATTTTCTATACTCAACTGTTTATCTACATCATCACATGGATGTTTGATAGGAAGCTCAAATTTATCATGGCTGTTGGAGCAGAGCTGTTGATATTTTCTTACCCTCCAAATCTGCTTCTCTCCCTATCATCTCTCCTCAGTAGGCAGCTCCAGCATCCACTTAACTGCTGAAGCCAAAAACCTAGGAATTATTTGGATTTTCTCTTTACTGTTCTGTGTCATATCTATCATCAGGACCTGTCAGTGCTTCCTTCAGAATACATCCCTAATCTGCCCACTTTTGTAACCTCCAATACCATGCTCTGCTGTATTCCATCACTCTCTCTAGCCTGAACAACTGCAATAACTTCCCCATTAATGTCTTTGCCTACACTCTTGCACTATTTTGATATTTTCTCTATACAGCAGCCAGAGAAATGTTTAAAACATGTGAATCAGAGCATGCTTATAACATTCCAAAGGCTTCCTATGACACAGAATAGAATCCAGCTTCCTGTGCTGGTTGTAAACTCTATCTGATCTAGACCCTGTCAACTTCTCCAGTTTTCTTCTATGACTCTCTGTGCCTGTTATGCATGCTTCAGCCACACTGGCCTTCTCTATTCTTCAGACAGGCCAACATCATCTTAACCAAGGACTCCTTGCACTAGTTGTCCACACTGCCTGGACCTCTCATGATTCTTCTCATTCAGTGGCTTCTTCTTCTTACTCATACATTGGCTTAAATGTCACCCTTGTTATTTATACCACTGTGGAATCATGAATTCCTATTTCATTCATTGTGTTATAACCAAGTACTAGCATAATTCATTTTACTGCTCAAACTGTTCCTGACTTGGCTACCAGGAGTCCCTTTGTGCTGGCTCTTGTGTCCTTTTGAGCTGTCTCTGTCATTCTTTGAGTACTTTGTTATGTTCTGGCACACAAAGATGTTTTAGGCTCATTTTATAATTTCTTTGGAACCAGCCATTTCTTCGGGAACTTTGATTCTTATTAGTGGAGAATGGTATTTAGTAACCAAGATATGGGCTCTGGATGTGCTCATTGTTACTGGAGTGTCATTTTTTTTAAGGCCTTCTTAGCAGACAGAATGAGGACATGTGCACATGCACGCGCACACACAGACACACATCTATCTATCCATCTATCTAAAAAGCCATGAGTTCACACTGATTCCCACAGTTCCCATCTAACAACTACACACTTTATTCTAGCCAGTTCTATATTTGTAATTCTTTCTTCCGACAGTGAGAAGCCTGGCTCCCATTATCCTTGATGTATTTATTTGCTCAATCCCTCCATTGGTAGCCAGTCTTCTGGTCACATGGACTATTTCCTTGGCTGTTGCACTACTGATTCACACAAGACCGTGCCAGTTGAAAATCCATGCTCCTAGCCCTAGTGTTGTTCCAAATTAACTACTTGTAATTTTCTGGTAGGTATTCATTCATTCTTTCATTTGTTCATCCAGCAGGTGTTTACTGAATATGTAGGCCATGTCAGGCACAATGCGGAATGCTGTGGATACATACATCAGTGGCCATGGCAGCCAGAACATCTGCCCTCATGGCTATTACCCTGTTTCATGTGTCTCTGCTCTGAACACATTTGTCTTATTAAACTTTAAAATTTGTTTAGGTGTAAGTATACCTACATATCTATGTTATGTATAATGCTTATTATAGAATTAGGGCTCAGTCATTTTTCACATGCCCCTTTGCCATCTACATGCAGTCCTAAGTTAAAGAATGTGCTAGGTAGGCAGAGGTGGATAAACATATAGACATCTTACTTGGTAGACTTTATCTGACTCTGTCTCTGGAACACAGAGTAGACACAACTGAGTAAGCAATGCTTATTTCTCTCTGGTATGTGTTAACCATACCCAAGAGTTATAAATTTTGGTTCCAAGAAATGCTTCAAATCTGTGACTCTGCATTTTGCCATGTATCTTAGAGTGAATTAATGGCCTGATTCATACGTTGTAATAAAACACAATGGGCTCTATAAAGGGAATGAAATTTAAGTACATAGCCCTAATACTCATCTACAAGTCAGCAGTATTCCTTGTACATAGTAGGTGTCTGATAAAAATTGGTGATTTGAATTAAAATTTATGTATATATAACTTAGATGCTTCTGTAATATGCGTGAAGACATTTATTAGCAGTATTTCTCCTTTGTCTCTGCCTTCCCCACTTCTTCCACAGTTAGGCATTTCTGTTGCCTTTGTAATCTAAGCCTTTGAGAGCTTTAATTTTTTTTTTTTTCGTTTTTCTGTTTACTGTAGCCACATGTCCTGCTGAAGAGTCTTGGCCAAAACTTTCTTCCAATTTTTTTTTTTAAGATTTTATTTATTTATTTTCTTTTAGAGGCAGAGAGCGTGATTGTGAGCCTGGGGTGGGGCAGATGGAGAGGGAGAGAATCTGGAGCAGAGTCCCTGCTGAGTGCAGAGCCTGATGTGGGCTTGATCGCCTGACCCTGAGATCATGACCTGAGCCAAAACCAAGAGTCAGGTGTTCAGCTGACTGAGCCACCCAGATTCCCCCCTTCCAATTCTTAACATCTGTAAATACGAGTTTTTAGAACTTCTCTGGAATAGATTTTACACCTCCCCCGCCCCCCAAGAGAGAAAATGCTAATCACAGATATTAGCAATTGTTTATGAGGCTTGATTTGTGGCAGATAAGATGGCTTCCTAGAGACTTGATTTGAGGATAAATGAGTTACTTTATATTCCATTTCCTTTTTCGAAAAAACAAGTCTGGTTTTGTTCAGGCTTCTTATTACATTTAGCTTCTGTTCTCATAATCCATCAAAATTACTAGCTGAAAGATCAAAAAATAAAAATAAGCATTCCTGTTTTGAAGCATACTGTTTAAGTGAGTGCAACACCCCTCAAGCATGTGGGCCTATCTCCTATTTGCTTCTAGGATTTCCTGTAAACCAGATCCAGTTGTCTGCTCCACTCTGAACTCTGAAGAATGGATGAGGACATGCCACTCTTTCTGGATGGCAACTTTCTGTAACTGTATTCAATCTAAGCCTGGATCCTCATTTGGTTTCAGCGTCCCTTTTTAGTAAAATTCATTTTATAAACTTTATTTTCATTATATGTCATGCCTATGGTTGGCCACAAGAAAGGAACTAAAAAAACACAGAGCAATTGAGACAGGCAAAAGTTTATGACTGTGTCTACATTGTCATTTTGGTGAGGTACAGACCTTACTTTCAAATAATTTTGAATATTTTTGGCAAGAGAAAAAGCCTTCAAACAAGGGGTATGAGTGCCTAAGTGCTGTGTATTTTTGAAACGTCATCAGGTTTCTACCTGGCTTTTCTTCTTTCCCATTAAGATGCCCTAATTGCCAAAAGGCTCTTTTTTTTTTTAAATTGCTTTTAATTTTTTTTTTTAAGTAATTTCTACACCCAACATGGGGCTCCAACTCATGACTTCGAGGTCAAGGGTTGTATGCTCCACTGACTGAGCCAGCCAGATGCCCCTGCCACAAGGCTCTAAAATGCTCATTCTGAATGATGGCAACAGTAAGAATCAGATTTGCTGAGCACTTACTGCCTGCACAGATTTTTTTCCAAGTTGAGATGGAGTCCATCTGAGTGTATTGCTGTGTACTGCTGGTAGGTACTCTACTTTTGGGAAGCGGTTCTCAAACTTTATCAAAATTAATCACTTGGAAGAGAGTGTTTAAAAATGCAGATCCAGGGCGCCCGGGTGGCTCAGTTGGTGAAGCCACTGCCTTCGGCTCAGGTCATGATCCTGGAGTCCCAGGGTCGAGTCCCGTATCAGGTTCCCTGCTCAACAGGGAGTCTGCTTCTCCCTCTGACCCTACCCCCTCTCATGTTCTCTCTCTCTCTCAAATAAATAGAATATTTAAAAAAAAAAAAATAATAATAATGCAGATACAGGCCACTTTCAGAGATTCAATTTGCATGTTTAGGATGGGGCCCAGGAATTTGGATTTTTCACAAGTTCCTGGTATAATTCAGCTGTAATGGATTGTACTTTGAAAAATTGTTTAGAGTATTGACGGGACTCTTGGCCATCACCATATCCATCTTTAAGGGGCAGATAACATTCCTGGAAAGCCATATGCAAATATATTTTTGGTGAAGCCAGTTGAATTTTGTCTGTGATTGACACTGTCCTTTCTGAGAGATATTTCTGATGTGGTGTCTGTAAATAGCACTTGAATGTAACCAGGGAAGCTCTCCATTCAAAGGAATATCTTAGCGGTTCATTCTGTCAAGAATTCATTTCTTACGTGAATAATCTTCTAATAGATTAATATGGGTTAATATATAGGAAGATTTCTTGTAGAAAGGGAGCAACCATTCTTATATCACAGAACAATGACAATTGTTGAGTTTACTAGCTGAAATCATTTATATCCCCTTCTGCATTATTTTCTCTTCTTCATTATGGTTGTGCTGCTCACGGGTCATAGGCCGGAGTTGAGGCTGTGTTTATTTTTTTTTAAATTTATTTTTATTTTTTTATTTTTTAAGATTTTATTTATTTATTTGAGACAGAGAGAATGAGAGAGAGCGAGCACATGAGAGGGGGGAGGGTCAGAGGCAGAAGCAGGCTCCCCGCCGAGCAGGGAGCCCGATGCGGGACTCGATCCAGGGACTCCAGGATCATGACCTGAGCCGAAGGCAGTCGCTTAACCAACTGAGCCACCCAGGCGCCCCGAGGCTGTGTTTATAATTGTGTTTCCAGAAGCCTCAGTCTACAGGGAGTTCACCCTTACACTGGCCTTTCAGCTACAGAATGGGGTGACTCTGTGGAGAAGAGTCTTTGAATTGGGGCCGTTGCTTCTCAGGCTGGCTCTGGGCCCAAGGCTCCTGCACTCAGAAAACAAACCCAGATTCAAATTTTAAACATTCATAAAAATCAGAATGGTGATATTTTTGACCTGCTGCCAACTTATTTAACCTCCTTTCTTTCTTTCTTTTTTTTAAATCAAATTGCTAGAATATGGTGTGTGAGATTTTAAAGCCAACATCCACCCCGCCTTGGCTCCCCACCCCCACCCTCAGCCCCCGGTTGGAAAGAAGTCCCCCAGAGTGAGAAATTTTGTGTCAGCTTTTAGCCCTGAAAGGGTACAGCTCTTTGTCAATGATAAAACTGCAATGCTCCTCACATAATGAGACGATTTATGCTCTTGGCATCTTACGGGGTTAACAGGGCTGAGGGGCATAAATTCTCTTCATGTTGAGACAGGAGTAGACCTCACAACTTTGGCTGTGCCATCCCATGTGGCTCTGGTCGGAGAAGCAAAACCAAACCAAACACATTCAGTAAGAGCAGATGCTTAAGTACTTTTTAAACCGATGGCTTTGTGGAGCTGTTTTCGCTTAAGGAAGGAATAATTTGAAACACCTTGCCCACCAGTTCATTGGCTCGGGCGGCAGCTAAGCAGCTCCACGGGGCCCCTCCTGCTCGGTGTCTGCAAGGTTAGGTCCAACGAAGGGCAAGCGTGGCCCAGGCCGCCCTCACTTGGCCACAGGTTTCAGGAGACATCTGCAAATCATTGTGCAAACCCGAAAAGTACAAATTCACCACAGCTCCACTCTCCGGAGTTGAGTCTGATATTTCCTGTTTTGAAGGTTTCCTTGGTATCCCACACATCGGCTGTGAAACACCAGCTGCTCGAAGCGACTCAGATTTATCGACTCTTTGATCAATTAGCTTACCCAATTTCTGGATAATTGAGAAGAGGGTTAAACCATCCCCTTATGTAAATAGGAGCCTTAATTTTTCAAAATTCCAGTCTTTTAGCAAGTGCTATCGATAGAGCCTCCCCTTTGTTTTCCACACTTAATTTGCGTTAGCAGTGGGGTCCTTTTTCCCTTAATGTCATTGAATCATCTGGTGCTTTGCAGCGAAGCCAGAGGGGAAATACTGTCAGTGACAGATTGAAAGTAATAGTGTGCCTTATCTCCCATTCTCACTCCTTGCTAATTCATTTAATTTGTAGTATCCTTAGGGTCTTTGCAAAACAGCATAGCAGAAGTGAAGTAGCAAAAGAAGAGAAACAGCCACAGATGATGAGCTAGGTCTCCTGGTTGAAGGGCAGGTTGAAAGTGACAGTACCAGTTCGCATTAGGGTGTTGTTTTTCCTTCTTGGTAGAAATTCTGAAGTCATGGTTAGGCCTTACGTATGGTCCTAGACATTCAGGCCTGCAGTAATTGGACTTGGTTTGTCTAAAAGCCAAAGCAGCTGAACAAATACCCAACGGGGTTCATGGTGTTGTGACATTTGTGTGTCATGGACCGATGAAGCTTGACAAATATTTCTATACTAGTCCTGACATTTGTGAAATGGAAATACTCATTTAGTCTCCGCTTGAAAACTTCCAAGGATGGGGTGCTTTCTACCTGTGGGGCATCACTCTTAGCTCTATTTGTAGAACTCCTCATTAGTGAGGCCAAATTTGTCTCCCTGAAGCTTCATCCATTTATTCAACCAATGAATTAACAGTTACTGAGCACTTTGCTTACACATGGATGACTATGAGATGGTTTTTGGTTTTGTGGAGGCTCTGGCCTAGTACAGCCATCTTCGACCTTATTTTCATTATTATTCCCTTAAGGGGCCTTTTAAGATTTTTTTTTTTTTCCTAAATGCCCCCGCTTCACGAAATTTTAATACCACAGATATGCTGTTTATATACTATATGTATATCTGTGCTTTTACAATAAAAAGTAAGGTGGTGTTGTTTCATTTTTTTTCTTTTCAAGAACCAATTTCTGCTCCTTGAGGGGATAGCACCCCTACGGAGAATTTGGTCAAGTGGGAATGACAGACACATGAGCAAATGGCTAAATCCTGACATATACACCGCAGTACCCTCTCCTCTACCCTTATGCTCTGTCTTCTTTAGTTTCCAGCCATTTGTAGTGGATTGAATGATGTCCCCACTCCCCAAGTTATGTCTACCAGGAACCTATAAATGTAACCTTGTTTGGAAAAAAGGATCTCTGCAGATGTAAAGAAGTTAAAAGATCATCCTGGATTATTCAGATGGGCCCTAAATCAGATGACAGGTGTCCTTCTATGGGAAAGGTCAGGGGGAATTGATACCGACACAGAGGAGAAGGCCATGTGAGACAGAGACAGAGACAGAGATTTCTGTAATGTGGCCGGAAGCCAAGGAATAACAGCAGCCACCAGAAGCTGGATAGGATCCTCCCCGAGAGCGTCCGGAAGGAGTGTGGTCTGGATGAAATCTCGTGTTCAGGCTTCTGGCCTTGAGAACTGTGAGGGAGTAAATTTCTGTTATTTGAAGACCCCCAATATGCTATGACAGCCACGGGAAACTAATACCCCATCTCTTCTCTACCCTCCTATGGTCTCCTAAAGGCACGGTGTCTTGCTCATCTGTGTATTCCTAGTGTGAAGCCTGGTGAGTGACATACAGCAGGTGCTCAGTTTACGTCCGCACTGGAGGAGCCGTGAGTGAGAAGTGTCCCTGTTTCCGGCCTCCTCTGCTAGACGGACTCACCCGACGGCTGTGACCTTGTACACTTCCCCTTCTCTCGGCTCTCCCAGCAGCCTTCTCCTGTGCCGGAGAAACAGTCCATAGCTTCTATTTTCATGTTTAGAAACATTCATCCTAGAAGTGTAAAAGCGTTAGAAAATAGAGACAAACGTACCTTTATATAAACTGGTAAATATTACATAGGCTCTTCTGTGACTTGCTTTCTCCCCCCCCCCCCAATTAAAAAACATGCCATGGGCATCTCTCCTTGTCAATAAAAGTAGCTGTGCATCATTGTTTTAATAGCTACCTGGTTTCCATTGTGTGGATTATCATTTAACTGATCTATTGATGGATGCTGATGTCCCTTTTAAAACGGAATGGCCATTTCAACATAAGGTCCTGTAAATCCAGCCACACCAATCTAGTGGAGCTATTATTGCTTCTGACTTGAACACCCCACGTATGTTAATGTGGCACATGACTTCATTAGCTTTGTGAAATTGTTGCTACCTTCTTTTGATGGCAGACAGCTATCTTCTTTTGACCCTGCGATAACTGAAACTTGTTCTTTTAACCTGGATAGTTATTAAGTGGGGTGCTTCTTCAGACTTGTGTCTGAGCAACTGATGACATACGTTTTAAAATAATTCATGTGGGATTTTTACACAACCATAGTCATAGCTTAGGTACAGTCTTGTTTTTGCTTTTAAATGGAACTCTATATTATAAACGTTTTTTTCTTACACTATTGATTTTTTTCTGGTTAAAGCTTTAAGATTTTACATTTACCCCTGTTTAATCTTGGGGAAAATGGATTTTGTCCTCTCTTTTCAATGCACCAAGATAATTTTGGAACTCTGCTTTGTGCTTTATCATACCAGTCATTTACACCAAATAAGTAGGTATTTTATTTTTTCTTCTATGTTAAGGATTGCAGTGTTGACTAGTGCAAGGTGAGAAATGAAACTCTCTCACCTCAAAATGCTTCCCTCCCGGGTGATATTAAACTCCTAATGGATAACTTGTCTTCCATTATTACCTCCAATACCACGTCTTTATCAGATTTTACTGGTTTTTGTCTTGGCGCATTCAGGACAGGAGTTACACCTTACTTTGTGTGGAATTCCCCGTCACACTTGGTACAGTGCCTGATGTGCACCATAAGAGGTACCCAAGAAGGGTTTGTTTTAAATTGAGCTATCCCCAAGAATATAATAACTTGTATATGGTGGATCCTCATAACCTCTTAGCCACCAGCACTTTTTCGTGCCCTTGCTCATTAATCATCTGTTCAACAATCCATTCTGGAATTCACAAGGGATTGGTGCCAAGTTCACTGGATTATATCCACCTTTACCCGCTTCTTGAAAGTCAGGAGTTGGGAAAGCTGTATGCTGGGGGTGGGGCTTCACATTGGTGTTGATGGACAGGTATGATTTGAGTTGAGGGAAGGGAAGGAGAGGACATTTGGAAACCAGAGTCTCTTCAGAGTAAATGTGGTTGGAAGACAGAATTGTTCACAGACACAGACAATAGTTTTGTGTTGGTGAATCTTGGTTAAAGGAGCACCGGGACAGCCTTGAAAAAGGAATACGGTGTCGGAAGCAGAGAAATGACCTGTGCCCCAGGGGCATATAGGTGGAGAATGGCAGAGGAAGACCATTCTTGCTTCCTACACCACATTCTTCTTTCCAGGTTGTCCTGGTGTTTGCTTCACTGAGATTTCACAAATTCCACAGTCTTTAAAAGTAAAACCTCAAGTGTGTAAAAATAGATTTATTATCACCACTCTGGTCTTCTATTTTCTGCTTAGATGTGGCTGTGGTACCCAGCCTCAGTGTGGGAAGATGGGTGGGGGTGAGTAGGAAGGCCAGAGTGGTGCAGAAACCCCTTTTTGTCATGGCTAAGAAAGTAACTATGTAAGCTACAAACCTCATTGATGCAGACTAATTAGTAGTGATGTAAGTAGAAATGTACAGTCTGAATTCCCAAATACTTAGGAAAAGAAAGGAGATTTGTAGGTCTTCAGGAACTCAGTTAACAAGGGCTTTGCATCTCCCAGTGTTCCTTTGACCACAGCATTGTGGTTGCTGAGTTAAAATGGCAAGCATCACAAAATTTGAGGTTTATTGAGTTTGAAAGTTCTATAAAGTTATAAGGGCCAAAAAAGAGCTTTTTATTACTGTCAGTGTCACCTCATCTGGATCTGCAATTCCTCCCTCTGGCCTCTGAGGCCTGGAAAGTCAGAGGTTATAGGAGGAACAAAACAAGATCTGAATTTCAGTTGTCACTGTTGAGATCCCACTGAGCTACCTGTTTCACTTACTGCATAAGAGAGTTTGCTGGGATGGGGGCCAAGGGACAGTGGGTGGAGGTAGGCTTGGTCCCAGTGTACCCCTAGGGCAGGGTGAGCCCTTTGTGCAGGGAGGTGCTGGGGGGCATCCTGTTTGTTGCAGAGGCTCGGCCTGGTGGGTAAACCAGATGCACTGTTCAGGAGGGCATGAAGTAGCAATATCTGGTCTTGGCCTGGCAGATGCTTAGTATGGGGCCAGCAGGGATGTGAAGCGACAGCCTGCTGGGAAGTGCTGACCCTCAGCTGTCAGCCAGGGTCTTGTGCAGCAGTGGTCAGCAGGAGACAGACCATCTCAGCATGGTGCCACAACTTCAGGGCTGGGGATGGAACAGGAGGGCATGGAGTAAGGTGGGGTCTTTGTTCAAGCTCAGCATCCAGATCCAGATACCACATTACCAGAAAAGGGACAGTGTAACAATGGGTAGAAGTCACAGGTTGGGCTCCCCAGCAAGTAGGTTCCGAGATGCAAATAGGAGATTTATATGGGAATGCTCTTGGGATTGACATCTGCAGAAGGAAGAGATGGCAAGTGGGATTGAGCAGAGAGAGAAGTTTGCTGAGGTGCCACCCCAGCAAAGGACTTATCTCACCCCACTGGGAACTTGAGAGAACCCTTCAAAATTGTGCTGAGTTGGAGGGGAAGGCATGTGTGTGTGTGTATGTTGGGAGGGGTCAGGCCTTTATACCCACTCCCCCGCAGTAAGTAGTCATTGGATCAGGCTGCATTGAAAGAAGGCGTGACTTTGGGTCAGACATTTTTCTTTAAGGGAAGCAATTCTCAAAGATGGCTAACAGCTGAGGGCCATTTTCTGGCTGTGCTCACAGCTGCTGGGGGAATAAGTCCTTTCTTCCTGAAAGGGGATCTGGGGAGCACATCACAACATTCACCACAGTGTTATGACCTGGGGAACATGAGTGCCCATGGCCATAAATGATAGGGCTGGGACATTAGAACTTTGATCAAAATAAAAGGCGAGACATGATATATTAAATCCCACTGGATTGACCTTGATGGGAGGGGAGGCCAGAGTGAGGGAGAGAGTAGGAAAGACTATTTTGCATACTTCTCTCTGAACCCAATTGCTTTGGACCCTGGGTGGGAAGGGGTTGTGGGGGGCCCAATGGTGGCTAAGTCTAGGTTAGGGCATCAGTGAATCTGGCTATGAGAAGCTGAGGAAAACAGAGATAAGGAAATAAGAAGACCTCTATGGTTACCTGTGGGACCTTTCTCCCTGTTCATTCTAGCAAATCCTATACATCCTGACCCTAAAGCTTATAATGCCTTAAAAATGCTCAGTCAGATCTACTCATCATGTGCAAACATGCAATATTAATTTTAAGAAGTATTTGTCAAGACGTTGATGCAATTTTGTTCCTTAGGCCTAAATTAATCTTTTATTGTGAGATTTCCAGGGTGCTGTTCCAGCCATGTTGTGTTTTAAGACCAGGGCAGGAGGTTTTTTTTTTTTTTAATTCATTAATTTATTTTGAGAGAGAGTTGTCTCCTCTCCACACAGCTCAAAGTGGTCTTTGATTTAATCCCACTTGGAGGACAGGAAGGAGGGAAAAATTGTTTTGCCTGAGTCCAAGAATAGAAAACTCTTATACCAAAAAAACCTTTCCCCTTATAAAATGAAGTGAGTAAGCAGTGGGGAACTCATCATATTAGAGCATGTTTCGATGTCAGCATTTAATGTGTCACATTTGGCTCATCTTGGTAAATTGTGAGATTTTTCCAATTCCTGAAGTATTGTTAAACAGCTGTTGTTTCTTTTCTAAATAACATTAACTCTGGCCCTGTCCCCAGCCCGGACCGTCTCTCTCGGTTTCGATCGTTTGACTTTTTGATGCAGTGGCATCCATTTCGTCCGAGATTCCTTTCACTGACTGTGGATGTCCACTTCTCATGGCGGGGGAGGGGGTGTGATCCACATGCAATTCGTCAGGAGTCTGCTCTTCACGAACAGGCTCGGCTGTAGCAGCATATGGACAACAGACTTTCAAAACAGGGTTATTTCATAATTGCACTGACTCTGTCCAAGAAGAGAGAGCACATTCCCATTCCCTGTAATTCAAATCATTTGTTCGAGGAACCCTGCATCCTGAGCTTGGGGAGGACCAGTGTCCTTGAGATATTCTTGTGTTCCAGACCTGCCACGTTCACCTGGTTTGAGCATCTCATTCTCGCCTTGGTGCTCTGCGTGGGGAATGTAGGTAGAGAGCCTTTTCAGGTGGAGGGCGGGGGGCGATGAGATGCTGCCCTGGGCTGGGCACGGGCTGTGTCCGCGTGCTCAGATTCCTGTGTTATTCATCCGGACACTCCCACTGGTCACTCCAGAGGCTTGGGGTGCCTCGGATCACCGCTTATTTGCTTGGCTTCTTAGTGCACACGGGTAGAAGCAGGGCATGGCAGGAGACAGTGTGACTCAGGGAGGAAAGTGAGGGCTTCGGAGCCCAAGAGAACTAGATCTGCAACTCACTCCTGGCACATTGCTAGCCTTAAGCCAGTCACTTAACCTCTCTGAACATCAGCTTCCTTGTTTATAGCATGATCATGCACGAGCATATGCAAGCACATGCACACACTCTCGTCCTGCATGGTTGTGGGCAGAATTAGAGCCAATGCATCTAAAATGCTCAGCATACGACCTGGTCCACAGTAGACACTCAATACATGGAAGTTATTATTATTGTTAGCTATTACTTAATAAAGGCTACAGAAAGGGTTTTTCTGTAGAATCCAAATCCCCATATGCTTATCTTATGCCCAATCTGGCAGCAAAAATGGCTTGCTGACAGCATCCATCTTTCCATTCACAAGTCACAGGAAATATATGGCCTTTTTCGTAATGGGTTCCCAAAGGTCTGCTGGGTTTCCTGGCAACGAGACAGCAATTCAGGCTGGTCCAGGTACAGAACAAAGTTGTGCCAATAGCCACATTCCATGCGCAGAACACTCTCCAACTGGGCCATACATGTGGTGGCTGTGTGTGCCAGCCTCCCGGGCCTGGCTGACCAGGCGGCTGCATAAATTGCTTCGAACATGAGGTTATTTATGGCATAACCAATCTTGATTTTGGCCTAGCTCTTGCTCTTGTTTCTTCAATGATAGTATTAGTGCTGGAGAGAGACATGTGATGTAGGAAACTGAATTCCACAGACAAACGTTGCCAGGTGCAGGCTTACCAACGCAGTGGCATGGGACCTTGTCAGTTTATTTATTTATTTATTTTTATTTTTATTTTTAAAGATTTTATTTATTTATTTGAGAGAGAGAATGAGAGAGATCATGAGAGGGAAGAGGGTCAGAGGGAGAAGCAGACTCCCCGCTGAGCAGGGAGCCTGATGCGGAACTCGATCCAGGGACTCCAGGATCATGACCTGAGCCGAAGGCAGTCGCTTAACCAACTGAGCCACCCAGGCGCCCGGGACCTTGTCAGTTTATTGTCAGCCTCATAATTCCAGGCTCTGGGTGGCAATAGCTGCCCTAAGTGAAGACAGTCCACAGAGAACAGCAGTTTGATTTTTCAGTAATTTTCAATTTGTGAAAGCTCTCAGCAGAATATTCTGACAATGGTTATAACCTTACAGGTAAAGTTAAAAGAAAAGGCATATAAAAGAGTTTCCAATTTTTGCTTCTTTGCCCTTCATCTGAAGGAGCTTAAATAGAGGGAACGGGCTTTTATTCTTAGCTTTCCCTAATTTTCAAGTCAAATAACAGCATACTGGAACCACATTAAAATGTAATGGGTTTTGCAGATTTTTTTCTGATCCAAATTCTCCCCATCCCTAGTCAATCCAGTGTCCTTTTGTGGTAGGAAAAGGGAAGAGGGGTGTAAGCTTTGGCATTTACTTTAGGAGAAAGGGCCAGTAGGAGAGGTGTGAACTTTTATAATTTTGCTTTTGCTCCAAGTTCTTATACTCTATGAACCAACTGAGAAAGGAGGTCCACAATGGGCCCAGTGGGACTTAAATATTTTTTTTTAAGCCATGTCCGTGTGAATGGTCCTCTGCTTAATCAGGGACCTTAGTTCCAGTGATGGAGGGATGCCAGGAGATGAGGTATGACTTGGGGTTGTGACCATGTCCCTTTTTATTTTGATACCTGTGTTTGTACCCTCTTCAGTCATTCATTCAATCAAGGGAATATTTATTCCTTTCCACTATGTGATTTATACTGTGCCAAACACTAGAGAAATAGCTTTGAATTTTATTTTATTGGGGAAAGGGTACTATGATGTCCACCAAAAACTCATCAATTCTTATTTTATTTGTAGGTGAATTAATGAGATTACTGATGTCTCTTCTGTTCAAGGTCTTTTAAGTAATAGACTGGGTGTCATACAGAGGCAGTTAGAAAGGAGAGTTAACACGTTAAATTTCCACTATGGATACAGGCATTCAACCATTGATAGTGAGACACAGGACCAGGTGCTGACTTTCAGAGTCACAAAGGGAAAAGTTAAGGAGTGTCTTAAGGAAATATATCTATATTCATATGTATATCTATATCTATTTAAAGGTAGTTCATTGTTTCTCATCTGACCCCCCTCCAGACTGTTCCATTTCATGGTATCTCTGAGATGGGGGAGAGTGGCCACTTGTGGAGGGTAACCTGTGTGGGTAGTGGCAGTTGTTTTTTTTTTTTTTTAAAGATTTTATTTATTTATTTGACAGAGAGAGACACAGCGAGAGGGGGAACACAAGCAGGGGGAGCGGGAGAGGGAGAAGCAGGCTTCCCGCGGAGCAGGGAGCCCGATGCAGCGCTCGATCCCAGGACCCTGGGATCATGACCTGAGCCAAAGGCAGAGGCTCAACTACTGAGCCACCCAGGTGCCCCAGGGGCAGTGTTATTACTTGCTGCTGAGCACATGTAGCTTCTCTTGTTTACAGTCCTTCAGATTTCCTTTGAGACAGCTCCCTTCCTCCATTTTTATCATGTGGTGTGGGTGCAATTTAACTCCCTTAAAATTTCATGGGAGAGTCATAATTGGCTTAAGCCAATACTATTATCTGTTTCCTTTGGCTACATTTTGGTTCAGGGAGAGGCCATTAATCCAGTAATATTTACTGAGATAGAAGAAAACCTTTGCTAGGGTTTCTGGAAAAGAGAGGGTTTGTGTGTGTGTTTCTCTGTCTTCCATGGAATTTACTAGATTGCATGGGGTGAAGACCTAAGAGTGGAGGCAGACATTTATTTTGTGATCCCAGAGAAAATTCTCAGCTTCAGGGTTGAGATGGGGAGAAGAGGGCATGGTGGTGGAGCTTGAGGATAAAGCCAAACTACAGAAGGAAGAGCAGAGGTATGGAGAGAAGCCAGGTCATTGGGGATACTGTTTGGGCTGCTAGATCAAACCTTACCTGAAGTCAGCCATGTATCTGGACTTTCCAATCATGTGAACCAGTACATTCCTCTTTTTTCGCTTGAATCAATTTGAGTTGGGTTTTGTGTCATTTATGACATAAAGAATCCCAGTGGGTACCATGGATTTTGAGCTCTTCCTGCATTTCCATCAGGTAACTTTATGTACGGAGAGAAGTTACATTCATTCCAAAGGCACTCATAAATGTAATCCAATGGTGGATTATATACATCCCTGCTCAAACAAATTAAGAGCTAACTGTGATAAGTGGTTGGAGTAGCAGGGAGATGTGGGAACTGAATCTAGGCATGAATGCAAAAGGCATTTGAGATTTTTTGGAATAATAGATGATTTCCTGGGACAGCTTCCACTCTCCTGAATATTTTCACAAAACACGTCTCTGAGAAGAACACTCCTAGGACCATACAGTTACTAATGTTAGGTTTTCCAGCGTGCTCCGTGTTTTTTTTTTCCACTCAGAAGGGTTGTTTCCTATTCAGGACACACATCCAGTGGTTGCAGGGCCACACTGCTGGAGTGCATGAAAGAGCAAGAAAGATGTTTGTGAAGGAGCCAGGAAGAAGGCAGGTTGCCTGCGCCAAAGTGGAGTGTCTTTTATGTTCTTTGATAACTGTGAGAGTTCCCTTTCCTATTCCTTTCTCCTCATCTATTAATGAACATGAACTACATCCTGGCCTTTAATCATTGATACCATTTCATATACACTTTTTCATTATCCTCATCTCTCTTTTGCTCCTCTGAACATCTGCTTCCCAGACCCACTCTTTAGAATGGAGTGTATACATGGCAGCTCTCCCCATCTCTAAGCCACGGAGCTAAATTTCCTATGCACCTTCAAGCATTAAGTTGAAAATTAAGCTAAACGTACCATATTTTGTTATAATTGCAGTTTAGAAAAAAAAATCCTTGTTAATTGGGTATCCAGGAAAGTTATGTGGTCCATATGCTATGGAGGAATTTATAGTCCACAGTAATAAAGTTTGGTAATAAAAGGATAGTGATGAGTGAAAAGGACAAATGTAAATTAACATCCCCCAAATAAATCAAAGTTTAGAAAACTGGGCCATTTATGGCAACCACATGCAATTAGTTACGATTACATTTTAATGTGTCTGATTTTAGTTTCTTTAAAAAAAAAAAAAAAACCCAAATAGGCATGATGTGAAGCTTAATATTCTGGTATCATTTGATAGTCCTAAGAGCTGCTGAGACTGCCAGATTATAATCAGAGATCATTCAAATTATTCTTCGTAGAGTCTTTGGCATGGGTCTGGATGATGATGGAAATTAGTGAGTTTAAACTCACTAAAGGGTCCATTCCTTCGAGGAATTTGCCCTCTACAGCTATCTCCATTGGCCTGAGCTGCACTGGGAACAATTGCTCTTCATTGACCAGAAGAGTCTCCTGGTTGATACTGATGATTGACATTGTGTTCCAAAGGCTTTCTCTGGGCCAGGTCCAGCACTGAGCTCTTTGTATTTATTATTGCTTTTCATCCTCGCAGTCTTAAGGGGGAATGTATTACCGAAGATTTTTTTCAGTTGTATGTATAGAAAATACCAACTAGAAATGACTTAAGCAATAAATGAATTGTCTCTAGGAATAAAAGATCTGAAGGCAAGACAGCTTCAAGATGGGTAAATTTGTCACTTGGCACTGTTAGGAACTTGGATTCTGTCTTTTTGCTTGGCTGTTGGACTTTGTCTTTGGGTTGGCTCCCTTCGGGGTCCCAAGATGACTGCCACAATTTCAGGGGTTGCATTCTCTGTGTCAGCCCCCTGAAGAAGTAGAGGGAACTCATTTTTCCTTGCTTCTCATTTTATTTAGAGCCAGCTTCTTCTGTCTTTTGTAGAAGACTATCGGTAGGTGGGGAATAGATGTTGAGTAGGGAACCAATCACATCTACTATAGGTAGATGCTATCTTTATCCCCATTTTACAGATTTTAGAGATAAGGAAACTGAAACTAAGAAGGGTTGAATAATATACCCCAGCATCTCTCTGCTAATAAGTGGTGAGGCTAGGGTTTGAACTGAGACAGTTTGTCTTTATAGTAGATGTTCTTATCTACTGCACTAAACTGCTTGGCCATTTAATTAGTTAGGGACTAACTCTGAACAGGGACTTGGAGTCAGTTTAGATGAAAGAAATACATAAAAATTGTTTTTTATTTTTCTCATCTTTATTCTTTCCTTTAGAAGTGCTTTTTTTTTTCCTCCCCAGGGTCCTGTCCTGGATCCCACACGCTGATAGGGAAGTACAGAATTCCAGGAGAGTCCATGGGAGAGGCAGTGAACTTGGCCTGCGAATGAGGGGTAGCTTCCCAGAGGAAGTGAGTTATATTACCTCTACTGAGATCTGAAGAACAAGAAAGATTAGTTATATAAAATAAATAAGTCATGGGGATGCAATGCACAGCATGGTGACTATAGTTAATAATACTGTATTGTATATTTAAAAGTTGCTAAGAGTAGATTTTTTTTTTAAAGATTTTATTTATTTATTCATGAGAGACAGAGAGACAGAGGCAGAGGGAGAAGCAGGCTCCCCGCAGAGCAGGGAGCCCGATGCGAGACTTGATCCCAGGACCCTGGGATCATGACCTGAGCCGAAGGCAGACGCTTAACCGACTGAGCCACCCAGGCGTCCCAAGAGAGTAGATTTTAAAAGTTCTCATCACAAGACAAAAAACTGTGTAAATGTGTGGTGGTGGATGTTTGCTAGGCTTAATGTGGAGATCATTTCACAATCTATACACATATCAAACCGTTATGTTGTGCACCTGAAACTAATATAATGTTAAATGTCAATTATATCTCAATTGAAAAGAAAAAGAAAAATTATTATATCTCAGTTGAAAAGAAAAAGATTAGCCAGGTGGAAAAGTGTGTATATGTGTGTGTGTGTATGTGTGTGTGTAGGATAAAGTGTTTCAAGTAGAGGAAGGACCATAAAAAATGGGAGAATGGGGTGCAATTGGAAAACTGAAAGTAGTTCAGAATAATCTGGATCAAGTACAAAGGGTGGTGTAGTTGAGAGAGAAGGTTCTAGAGGTAAGAAGAAGTGAACCATTAAAGACAATTAAGCACATTAAGGAGTTTGAACTATATCCTTCAATCAGTGGGGAGTGATTAAGACATTTTGGGAGAAAAAGGACTTGATCAGAATAAAATTTTATTTTTATTTATTTATTTTTTAAATATTTTCTTTATTTATTTGAGAGAGAGAGAGAGAAAGCAGGAGAGGGGGGAGGGTCAGAGGGAGGACCAGGCTCCCCGCTGAGCAGGGAGCCCGACACGGGACTCGATCCCAGGACCCCGAGATCATGACTAAGCCCAAGGGAGACCCTTAACAGACTGAGCCACCCAAGTGCCCCCAGAATAAAATTTTAGCAAGATCTTTTTGACTGTAGGGTAGAGAGTGGATACCTATAGTATTTAAGGTTGTGCTTATAAGTTCAAATG
Source organism: Mirounga angustirostris (assembly GCF_029215605.1). Taxonomy (NCBI): domain Eukaryota; kingdom Metazoa; phylum Chordata; class Mammalia; order Carnivora; family Phocidae; genus Mirounga; species Mirounga angustirostris. Next base: position 47,310,183 of record NW_026991720.1, on the reverse strand, counting down.
AAGTGGAGAAGAAAGGCCACTATCTGGGTGTTCAGGAGTTCCCCTCAGGGCCTTACCTGGGGCCTCCCTTTGGCTGACTTTGCTGATTCATCAGCCATTTCCAGTTCTTTTCTCCTTTGTCCATCTCCCACTTCTCAGACTGAAAAATCCAGGTAGTTGCTTTCTCAACTGTTCACCTCAGGATGGTCATGTAAACCAGTTTGGCTCTGGGTTTCTGGGAAAGAATTTAACTTTTTTTTTAGTTTTATTTATTTAAGTAATCTCTACACCCCAGGTGAGTCTTGAACTCATGACCCCAAGATCAAGAGTTGCACGTTCTACCGACTGAGCCAGCCAGGTACCACTTAACTTTTTGATAATAGGAGAGATGTAGTGAGCCATCTTTGACCCTGAAGTGACATACATACTTAAACCTGTTTCAGATACAATGAGTCATTTTCTACTCCTTGACAAAGTGAAAAGGCAATTGGCTGGAGGATGGAAGGGGTCTGCATCCCGGGTGACATCCCAAATTCTCCAAACCAGTGGTAACTAGCTACCTTCAGATGTTTTGTTCAGCAAGCAGTAAATGTGCCTCTTATGGTTTAAGTTGGAATGGGTTTAGTGTTGGTGACCTCTTCTGTTACTCACAATAGAAAGCGTCCCTACGAAAGTGGCATGCATTCATCCAATACAAGAAATGTTCAATTCTCAATTCATTTTGACTGAATCCTTCAAGCAAGAGAAGAAGTTCCTGTAGTGCGCTTATCATACCGGCAGGTTGGAGGGCAGAGCTCTGTGGAGCTTCTACTCCATTTAGGATAAAATGCGCATGTGCAGTGCAGTACCTACTCTGTCCAGCAGAGAAGGCCTGGTGAGTTCCTTCAGCCGCTCCTTTTCTCCCTGTCCACTCTTGACATGACATGGGAATGAAGTCCATTTGGCCTGTGACTGGATCTGAGGCACCAAAAGTAGTAGTAGGGAGCATCAGGACAATGTTTTTAAAAAGGACCTTGAAGTTGTGATAAGGCTTCACGTTTGAAGAAGAATACTATTTACAACATGGTTTTCCTTAAAGCAATTTGTGTTAATAGAAAAGTGTCCTAAAGAAAAATTAAATGCAGCAGTGGGGCATGTTATATTTTTCTCAAACAGACACGGCATTTTTATTGGAATTCTAATGAAAGATATACCCATAGAAATGCTCTCCCCGCCTCCTGCCCCCACCACTTCAACATGGCCGACGGTAGTCACATGTATAGACTATTCAAGCCAACATCCACTGATTAACGTGTCGTCTGAGGTCTGCCGTCACCTGACGGGATAAAGCTAATCTGAATCGACTGCATGCCACGTTTTTATGACACGGAGCTATTGAAAAGTACAGGAATAATTAACTGGAAATGTAATAGAGGAAGCTCTTTCTGAGGTTGGGCTGTCACAGAGTATAACACCTGATATGGCTTCCCCGAGCACCAGGCCAACTGCAGTAACACTTTTTATGCCACTTTCTGAAGAAACCAGTGACTCAAGTCGTCCATCAGTGCAATTCGTTCTGAAGAGAGCATGACAGCTATGGCAGGTACAAAACAGAGGTGCCTTGTTCCACTGAGTGACACTAATTATAGGTAAGGGCTTTGTAAACACGCCTCTCTGTTCGAGGGAAGTGAACAACATACAGTAAAGCACCAGCATAACCAAAGTGACGTCTATAAATAAATAGAAAATAACGGCACTTTTCTAATTGAATGCAGATAGGTAAATAAATCAGGGGGCACTTAAACCTGTTTCAGATACAATGAGTCATTTTCTACTCCTTGACAAAGTGAAAAGGCAATTGGCTGTTGGAGTTTACCCAGATGTGGCAAGCTAGAAAGAAAGCTTTCCACCTATACGGTTGCTATCTCAATGAAAAGTGTGTATATATTCTAACACACACATGTGTGGGCACACATGGGTTTGTGTGCAAGGCACTCTCAACTTAGAGGTTTTATTTTACGACATCATTTTAGGCAGTAGTTTGGCACTCTGGCATTTAACTAGAGAAGAAGTTAAACATGTTGACTTCTTACCCAGGCTGGCCCACCAAGTGTGAGCTGAACTAGAGCACAGATAGACGCATGGGCAATCAACAGGCTCTCAAGGTTAACCTAAGAACCTACTCTCACCTGTTGTACTGGTAAGGCTTGCATTCAGCTGTAAGTGAGGGAACACCCAAAATAACAGCTTCGACAACAGTACAAATAGTTGGTTCAGGGAAGCTCTGATGCTCACAGGGTCAGGAGCCAGGCTCTCTCTATTGTGCTCTTCACCTTGGACAGTCCACACCCCAGGCTCACCACAGTGAGTGCCGTGTTTCAGTGATAGGATGGGGCAGACATGACAAGGGCCCACCTGCACTGCTGCAGGTTCCTGCAAGCTGACACATGACACTTCTCGTTGGCCAGAGCTAAGTCACGTGGCCCTAGCTCGCTGCAAGGGGGTTGATGATGGGTCTCTCTATTCCTGGAGGTAAAGAATATCGTTCCTGCAGAGAGAGGGAGCATGGATCCTGAGGGGACTACTACAAAGCTCTTCATACGGTTCCTGTTGAGGAAGAGAACTGTTTTGCAGCATGTAATAAGACAAAATCCCCCTCTGGCCCTGGACCATTCCCATTCCTCATTCTTCTTTCCCTAAATCCCTCACTAAAACCACAGAAAGAGATACTTGATGTAGGCCAAGAAGCAAATCCTAAATGGAAGAATATTTCTTACTCTCCAGGGAGGGTTCCTTCTTCTCAAATCTCGCTGCTGATGTCCAAATTCCACAGCACATCTTTCTTCAGCATGAGTCTAGATTCTTGTTCGAAAGCGACTTCTTCTAGAAATCACTTTCAAATGTCTCTCTGTTTTCTTTTTTTTCCACTTTAATTTGAATGTGTTTCTGAGTTTCCAGCTTTTCTTGAGAGCAGAAATCTTTACAGTGAGGTTGGGACTGCCCATCTAATTTGTTGGAGATGAAAGAAAGTATAGTAAATTAGGCATTTCAGTATTTGTAGGGAATTACTTAGGATTTTGCTGTTTGTAGCCATTGGCTAAGAATTCTCTTAACCTGGATTTAAAAAAAACTGCTGTCCCCCACCTCCTTGGGGTCTTTTTTTTCAATCTAAGCCATTAAAAAAATAAAGAAAAAAATATTACCCCATATACTTCTTCTCATTAACTGCTAATAAGTCTTTACCTCTCTAGTTCAGAGATGTCATGACTTCATGTGCACAAATGTATATCAGTTAGAAAATGCTCTTGGAGGGCATGGGGTGTCTGTACTGGAATTATTCTGTGTAGGAAAAGAACTAAGTAAATTAGAGCTTTGTGCCAGGAGCTCATTGTGGACGCAATTGCTTGGAATAGCATTTAGTGCCACTCTCTCCGAATCAGAGCTTCCACTGAAGAATTCTTGGAAGTGGTTGTGGCTTCTGGAAGGAAGGAAAGATCCCTAAAGGTAAAGGCGAGGGCACCTGGGGGAGTTGTGAACTGAGCAGGGTGGGGGAGCAGAATTTACGCTCCCGTCACTGCATTCCCTATGTGCTAATTGATAGCAGAGGGCAAAGACAGGGCAGAGGGAAGAGCCAGGGTGTTTGGGTTTGATAGTGAAGGAGCGCATAGCCTTTATTGAGCACCTGTGTATGTCATGCATTCTCGTAGATGTCTTGTATACATTTAGTCCTCACAATAGCCCTGGGCAACAAGCACAGTTGTCCAGTCTTAGAGATGAAGACACTGAGACCTGAGGAAATGAAAGCCTGGAAGTCAGAGCTGGGGCTTGAGTACCGTCTGTGGACTTCACAGACTGTCCACTCCACCACACTGGGTGAGGACATGAGGAAGGCAGGAAGGAGGAGTTGGTAAGCTGGTTTCCCCTGGGGCTCCTGCTCTCACAACCCTCACATCTCCCATTCCCCACTCCCACCCCAATGCTCGCACTTCAGCAGGGAAGAGGGCAGCTGCTGGGTCTCCAGGTCTTGCCATGGCCCCTGGTGGCCGGTTGGCCAGTGAGGAGGATTGTTAGTGGTTCTTGGATCTCACTGCTGGTCACCACTTCCAGCAGTTGGGACAAGGCCTGGGAGCTCTAGTGGTTAACCAAGGCATGTTGTTTTCTTTTTAGGCATTGTCTTGGTTTCTAATTAGCCGGGAGTTTTGTTTTGCTTTTAAGTCACGAACATCCCAGCTGTGAAAGTCTTTCTTTCCCAAACATCTGCAGCCATTCTGCCTTGGGCCATGAATTCATCTGATCTCTTCCTTCAACTGCCTCACATTTGACCTGGTCCTGGCCAAGAGACCTTCAATGAAAGGCTAAGTGGTAAAGTGGTATTTGTGAGTCAGTCCTCCCTCTGAGTCAGAAATAAAACAATGCCTCAGCATGTTAGGGGGAGGATGGGGCCATTCTGTGGTGAAACGCAAAGGGCTCTTAGTTCTCAGATGCAGAGCGACTGGCGACTTGCGAGGTATATGAGGGGAGGGGACTGATTTGGTGAGAGTGAGGATAAACTTCAGGGCAGCCAGATTAGTTCATTTTTCCTTTTTTCTGTCCTCCCTCCCCTATCCTTTCTTTCCTTCCTTTATTCTTTTCGACTTTTTACTTTTTTAAAATAGTATAACTAGTAAAACCTGATCATTCAAAGAGACTTTCTATTTCTCCTTAACACTTTGATCAAGAAACTTATTCCTATCTCTCATTCTATTGTTTAAGTAAAACTGGCAGAGTGGAAAAAAAAGGGGGGTTGGACGCAAAACAAAAACAAAATGAAATAAAACCAAAAAACCCAAACCCAAACAAACGAAAAGCTAAACAAACCAAAAAGAGGTTTTTGTGTGCTGCCTTGACACATTGAGAATTGAGCGATCTTAGGTAAGTCACATAATCTGTGAAGCTCCATTTCCTCAAAGGAAATATGAAGGCAACCAAACTTGCCTTACCTTCCCCACAAGAGTGTTACCAGACGCTAGTGAAATCATCCATGTGAAAGTGCTTTGTAGCCTGGAGTGTATGTCGCAAACATGGCTAGTGGTTTGGGTTCTGGTTTCAGAGAGGTCTGGGAGCAATCCTTATGCGGTGTGACTTTATTACAGTGGTTCTCAGCTGGGGACAGTTTTGTCCCTGCCCTGGGGATATTTGGCAGTGTTTGGAGACATTTTTGATGGTCACAACTGGGAGGTGGGGTGCTGTGAGCATGGAGTGTGTAGAGGCCAGGAAAGCTGTTGGACATCCTGCAATGCACAGGACATCCCCACCCCCCAATGAATAATGACACTGGCTCCAGTGTCAGTGTTGAGGTTAAAAAAACATCCTGCTTTATCTTAATCAGCCTCAGTTTTTTTTTCATCTTAAGGTAAGACAAATACTAGCAATAGTATTGATTGCATGGAGTTGTCATGTAAGTAGAATCAAGTAATGCAACTAAATGATAGCCCAGTGTCTGGCATATCTTAAGTATTCATGGAAGCTTTTTCCATGCTCAGTGCTCCTGTAGCTGCTTTCCCCAGAATCCTAAGTACTTGTTTGCAATCCTTAATTATCAACTCTTCCTACACTTATGTGAGTAAATATTCATATAGTTTTGGCTGCCTATTCTTCATTGCCCCTCTTCAAGAGTACACCAGTTTCCTTTTTGAGAACTTCTTTTCTCCAGTTATGTGATGCCTTAGTGGGGACATAAATCCACACATCTCTCTTTAAGAAAGTGAAAGGGGTTATGTCCTTCCTTTCCCTGTCCCTGCATAGCTGGGGAGTGGTCATGGCACCTGACCTTGGCCAATCAAACAATCTCTTCCAGGACATTGACTCAGGAGCCTAAGAAGAAGTGATGAAAACATGCAGCGGCATTTTGATCTTAGGGTTCCTTCTGCTGTGATTGTGTCTGCTTTCCCACTCCATGGAGCCCTTTGGTTCCTGTCTTTTCCAGTGCCTGTTCTGCAGCCTCTGGTGGAGCCAGTAGGTTCCCATTGCCTTTGGCAACCCAAACTCTTGACTGATCACTTACCTATCAATGACCCAATGAATAGAACCATAGGACTGTATCTACCATGTCTGCTAGTGGAGGAGATGGGGATAGAGGCTTGGATTTGTAGCGTAGATGGTAGCAAAACCAGGGAAGAGCTTTCCCAGTAGCACTGCAGGAATGTTCAGTTCCAAGTTCTAGAGCTTACATTCTTTTTCTTTTTAGAGCTCACATTCTTTATCAAAGTAAAAGCTGAATCTTCCTCCTCTGGCCAAGTCCTCATCAATAAACATAAATTAGCAAAGTGTTTTAGCTCTATCCTGCAGTGAACCCTTTACATTTGGTTAATAGGATTGGGCAACAGTATGACTTAAAATATTGATTTAAGCAAATTCTCAGAAGTACATGGTATATTTGTTGTAAGATACATGTTTGAAGCTATCCTTTTTTCCCTACTTCATCTTTTGTGTTTGCCAGGCCCTATTTTAATATCTGTATAGAATAGAAACTTACATTTTGTGTCCATTTGGGAAGAGTCCAGCCAGGCAATGACACTGGCCAGTGATAAGCACAAGGAAGAGCAAATGACACATTCATTAATTGTTGTTTTTAGTTTTTAGTTTTCAGTCGTTTCTCTGGACCAGAAGTGTGACTGGAAAAAAAAATCTGAAAAACTTCACTTTCTGTTTTGAAATCATAGCTTAATAACAAATCACATTTGTTTGGTGGTTTAAACTTTGCCAAGCATTTTTAAGTTTACAAAGAACATTGTGCATAATATTTTCTCCTTATAAATGTAACCTATGAAATTCAAATGTATGGGAAATTTCAGCAACTTTTGTTTTCTAAGAGTGCAAAAGGACAATATTTGAAACAGAAATTCAGAGTGGCAATTCTTGAATTTTTCAATTATCCTCAACAGACAGCACTTGTAAGAGTTATTCCCAGCTTAGGCTGGTTAGCATGAGCTATAATTAATATGGATTTGTAAAGTCAAATTTTGTATTTATACACGCCCATGGTGGTAGCTATCATCTGCTTGACCATTGAGTAAAGGCATAAAAAAGAAAACTGAGTAAACAGGCTTTGCAAATATTTTTTAAAAATAAAATCATTAAGTCTCTGATGTAGCCAGTTAAAAGTTCAACACCTCTGAGGCTCAGTTTTCTCATCTCTAAGATGAGGATAATTAGAGTAATTATTTCAGCTAGTTGTCTGGATGATTGAGACGTGTGTACAAAGATTAAAATATTTTTGGTTTTAATTATATACAAAGATTTTATAATTTTTAATGCTGGGAGGAGAAAACATTTTGTCAGTTAAGACTCTTTGCTAAGGATAAACTCAGCTAAGCACTAGAACACCCACTGTGTATACACTGCAGGTGTCTGGGGCACCTGGCTGGCTCAGTCAGTGGAGCGTGTGACTCTTGATCTCCGGGTTGTAAGTTTGAGTCCCATGTTTGGTGTAGCAATTACTTAAAAAAATATAAAATCTTTTTTTTTTTAATTTTATTATGTTAGTCACCATACAATACATCATTAGTTTTTGATGTGGTGATCCACGATCCATTGTTTTTGTATAACACCCAGTGCTCCATGCAGTACATGCCCTCCTTAATACCCATCACTGGGCTAACCAATCCCCCCTAAAAAAATATAAAATCTTAAAAAAATAAAAATAAAAGAGGAAATGTGTCATGAATGACATCTCTGGAGTAGTCACATATTTCAGGGGAAATTCTAGGACTGAAGAAACATGATCTTTTCCATTACTATAACATCATGAAGACATCTAACTCTATTTCTCTCTCCCTCCCTCTCCCCAATATGGCAACAAAGCAGATGTTTTGGTCTTGGGACATGAAGAAGGCAAACACATAATTTTCCTTTGATCAGCTTGGATTCAGTCAAAGGAAATTGGCTAGTGAACTAAGTTTGGTGTTCTGACCCGGAAAGTGTGTGAGATGTCTGGGGACTGAGCCCCATGACTGTGAAAGTGTTCTCCCCTGCTGAACTCCTGTTCATTCTTCCAAGCCCAACCCAAGTAGCCTCTCTTCCAATGTCTTCTTTTCTGATCCTCCAACTAGCTTTGATCTCATCTATAAGAAAATGAGTTTGGGCTTCTCTTACGGAATTTATGGTAGGTCTGAACCCCCCATGAAGTTATAAACACCTTGAGGGTCATACTTATTTTTGTATCCCTCCATTCTCCATATGATGGGTCCCCTAGAATAGCCCTGTGGCCTCAAAGAAGGAGCACAGCCTTTGGAGGCCCACAGAGTTGGGTTTGATTCTGACTTCCCACTACCTGACCATGTAACCCCAGAATGCTACTTAATCTCTCTGAAACCCCTTTTCTCATCTGTGAAATGGAGGGAATAATGCTGATCTAGCAGGATTTGAGGTCAGAATTATTGTGGGTCTCAGGTATTAGTTTTTTCTTTTATATTCTCATTCTTTCTCTTTTTTAATTTAAAGATTTTATTTATTTGAGAGAGGGAGAGCACAGAAGGAGAGTAAGAGAGAGAAGCAGACTCCCTGCTGAGCCAAGAGCCTGATGTGGAGCTTGATCCCAGGACCCTGAGATCATGACCAGAGCCAAAGGCAGACACTCAACTGACTGAGCCACCCAGGCACCCCTATTCCCATTATTTCTCACTTAATTGAATTAGCATGCACAAAAAGGTTTTGACTCCATATTTAGAGGAACAGGGTTTATAGTAAAGGCATATTCTAGTGAACAACCTTGAACCAAATTAGGCTTAGAACTGAAGTTGAAGTTAGTTGAAATAGAAAAGTAAAAATCTATCTAATTGTTTATTTCTCTAAAATTTGCTCTCAGTCTTATCATAATGAATTTATGTGTCCTCAACTGGATGTTAAAACTTTTGTTGGAAAATGCAGAAGCTTGAAGCAGGAAGATCCTGGAATAAAAGAAAAAATGCTAGCCTTAAGATCCCATGACTGTGACACCTCTGCTCACTGGTGGTGGGATGCCCAAATTGCAGGAACAGTAAGAAACAAACCCAACCCTTTGAGGATGAGTTCTAGAGAGACAGTTCACAAGTATAGTTTCTCTTTGACCAATTCTCCCATGTCTGTTGCTTTTCCTGTTAGTGAAACATGAAGAGACTGAATGTATACTTGCCCACAAGTCTTCTAGCTAAATCTTCTGGATTTTAGAATGCATCAATGGTGCATCTTGCCCACAGGACACATTCCCTCATAACAGACATCACCAGCAGAAGCAGAAGCCCCTGGGCCACCCATCATCATCTAGACTCCCTTCCATGTCTTTCCATCTTGCACGCCCACACTCAGTCTGTCATCAGCAAACTCCCTTGAAGCCTCAAGCTTTTCTCTGAATTGCTCTTGTGCCTCTTGTTCCCACCTGCACCTCCCTCTCTGACAGTTGTCTTACGTGATCGCTGGTTTTTGTCTCATGCTCCATATACCTCAAGGCATGAACATGGGATCAATGTCCTCCTGGCTACCCATTACCCACTAGAAACTATTTGTCTTCCTCATCTTTCAGAAACCCCAGTCCTTTAAAGCTCACAACATCCTACTGTTCCACCCAGCCTTCTCTCACAGTCTTCTTCCACTAGGCCTCCATTATGTCCCTTTATTGATAAGATTGGTACCTGGTTCACTGTCTTCTTCATTCTACTCCTCTTATTGTTCTCGGTGACTTCAACATCCATGTGGGTGATCCATCCAATACCCTGGGCCCTCAACTCCTTAACTTCATCACCTCCAATTATGTTTTCCTTTGTTCCACCTCACTACCAATTCCCTTGATCAAGCTAATAATTGCTTCTTCTCTAAAATATTAGTTTGAACATCCTTTTCTCTGGTACTTTCTCTTCTTCTATCTCATTTATTCTATTATCTTTACTCTAATACCTGTGTGACCTTATCAAGACCTCCAGTCCCTTGACCCTATATTTTTCACCACCCATCACCTGCATTGTCTATAAGCATAGTATTGTAATACTGGCTTCCCTACCCCCACCTAGGCCTTTCCTGTGACAATGGAAGATAAGTCCATGCTTCACTTGTACTTTGGATTCCACCTCTCACCTTCCTGAATTCCGCCCCCCTTCTCTCATGCATCACTGGTGTCCCCTTGACTTTTCACATCAGCATACAAACATGTTCTAGTATCTTCTGTATTTACCTTCTCTTGATCCCCCCTGTCCCTCCAGTTACTACCCCCTTTCTTTGCTCACCTTCACTGCAGAATTTATTGATGGTTGTCTTACTTGGGGGCCTCTACATCTTCACCTCTCATTCTCTCTTCAGCTTATTTCAACCAGGTTTCCAGAGCCTTCACTGAAATTGCTCGGATCAAGATTGTCAATGACCTGCCTGTTGCCAGTACAGTTGGGTTCCTATTTTACCTATCAGCTGCATTAGACGAGCTGACCACTTTCTGTTTGAAACCTTTTTTCTCTTGGCTTACACATGTTGTTTTCAAACAGTTTTGCTCATATAGCTCCTACAAGAATTTTGTAAAATTTTGTAGACCCTTGCACATTTTTAGAGATGACATCTATATTTTTCATTGTACATTTAAATAGTTGCAAGGGTTATAACTTTTAGTATGTTATAAATATTGACATCTTAAAACTGTTATATCACTCTTTTTTAATATTCCCAGTGAAATCTAAACACCATAGCAATGTGATACTTACCGTCAACCATTTAGAAAATACACAGACTCCTTTAACAGTTTGAAATTTTACATTGTTTCTTTCCCCCCCTGAATTTATATTTTCATTCAACTTTCTGCACAAAATTTTCTTCCCAGTGTAGTATATTTTAGTGCTCTGCCGACTTCTCTGCATCTTTCAGATTCAGTTATTACTACATTAATTATTTATATACTTGATGAAAGTATAACATAGATACTGTACATTACAAATTTTGATGAAAAAGTATGAACCTAAAAAGAAAATTTTATTATAAACAAATTCCTCTCAGTTGGCTAGGGCTTATATTTTTTTGCCAATTTTGTTCCTGTATCCATGGATCCTACTACTTATTGTTATAATAAGACAGAATTCAGCATCACTTCTCTGCCTATTGTCTTCTTTTTAAAAGGCGTAAGCTCTGGGGCGCCTGGGTGGCTCAGATGGTTAAGCGTCCAACTCTTGGTTTCCGCTCAGGTCATGATCTCAGGGTCGTGGGATCGAGCCCTGAGTTGAGCGTGGAGTCTGCTTGAGATTCTCTCCTTCTGTCCCTCCCTCTGCTCATGCTTGCTCTCTCTCTCTCTCAAATAAATAAATCTATAAAAAAATAAAAAAATAAAACATGTAAGCTCTGAGAAAGCCTGTTTATATAAATAAGATAGAAATTTAGTTTTGGAAGTGCTGTTCAGTTCTTTGAACTCTGGAGTTATATGCCAAAAATCAGAGAGTAATTTATCACAAAAAAATGTTAATTATCCACCACCTCTCAACTCAAATTTGGCTCTCCTCCAGTTTTGTGGGAAGCAAAAAATTGCACATCACCTGGCTTAAACAAGGCTTTGTCAGGTAGACATTGCAGTTATGACCTTCATCAAACTAACTTTCTAATTGTTTCTTTTTGTGCCCGGGACATGTTCACACTAACTGGGCACTGCAGTAGAGTAAGATCTGGGACAGAGGAAGGTGGGAGACCCATGTCTGTGAGAGGCAGTTGGGATGGAGAACCTCTTACGTTCACTAGGCACATTGTCAGGCAGAGTTAAGTTTTCGGACAGAGGGAATGTCAAGTTGAGGATCTGGAAATGACTTCCAGAACAATCTGCGCCAGCATTCCCCTTGGAAAATCTAGGCATGCTCTGACGACCTCTGCTTCAGCCTTTCCTTCTCAGTGCCTTAGCTAGCTAGCTATTCCTTCTTCGCTTACCTCTAGATGTTGAGTGCCCTGGGCAGAATTCCTGGGCCCCCTTCATTCCCTTTTTGGGTCATCTCTTCCCTAGGTGATCTTAGTCCCATTGCTTCAAATCCTGTCAATGAGCTGAGGCTCCCAAACTTCAGTCTTCCCCCATGACCTCTCCTTCAAAGCTCAGATTCATACATGCAGCTTCTGACTTGATTTCCCTGTGATTGCCTCAGTGGTATGCCACACGGCCATGTCTCAAGAAGAAAGTGTGATACTCTGGGACCACTTTTAGCTCACCTGTTCCTGTGCAGCCAAATGAGAAAATGGCAATTTTAGTTGCTAAATCCAAACACTTAGGAGTTGTGTTTGATTTCTCTTGTCCATCACTCCCTACAGCAAACTCTGTCAGTGCTAACTATAAAACATATTTATTTCAAATCCAGCCACATCTCTTTGTCATCTTCACTGCTCTCTCCCTAAGCAGAGACACCCTCATCAGGGCTTACCTGGAGGACTGTCATGCGTCTTTGCTGGTCTCCCTGCTTTCCCTCTGTCACCCTCCATCCAAATGGCCCATGCTTCACAATGCCCTCCAAAGTGTCATTCAGAAATGTCAACCAGAGCATGTCAGCCCATTGTTTATAACACTAAGATGAAAAATAATCCCAATTCCTTATTTGCGTCTACAAAGGCTAAGTGGTCTAGACCCTGCCAACCTTCCTGATCTCAGGTTCATGTCTGTGTTTCTTCCAGCCACATAGACTTTCTTATTCCTAAACACAACAAGCGTCCTTCCCCCCAAACCCTACCTTCTTCAGGGCCTTGTACTTACTATGTTCTTAGCCTAGGATTCTCTTCCCTCAGACCATCTCATTGCTATCTAATTTTTTTCCCTCAGATTCTATCCGTCTCCTTTTAGAGGCCTTCCCTGACTAATTTCCTCTCTATCCCATTATCTCATGTTTTAAAATCGCACATATCCTATTAGATGGATTATTTCTGTAGTTATGTATGTAAGCTCCCTGAAAGCAGAGATCTTTCCTGTCTTATTTATCTATTTCCTATGTCAAAAGAGTGTTAAACACATAGTAGGTGCTCAATATATATTTATTGAATGGATGCAGAAATTTTCATTGTGTTTGCTTTTTTTTTTTTTTCTCCTAGTACAGGAGCATGTCCTAGTGGCATTTTCAGGTAAGAATAAGTTAGTAACGCAGGCCTAGATAATGCCTGCCATTTCATCCTGCTGTTGAGCATTGACCAAGAACTGGAGCTGGTGTCACAGAATAACAAACAGTCATGGGCTTTGGAGTCAAATAAGGATTTGCAAGGAATTAACCCCAGAACTGCCAATGTCCAGCACTATGACCTCAAACAAATCACATCACTCTTTATATGTCAGTTTCTTCATTAATAACTTGCAGAATTGCTCTAAGAACTGGAAGTAAGATAGGTTAAGTGACTATCACATAGTAGGCTTTCAACTAATGGTAGTTGTGGACTTATTGTTAATATTATTAAATCATTATTGTTATTGCCCAATCCAATTCCTGCAGAGTGTCTTTCACCGGCCTGTCCCATGGCCAGTGACATACCGGGGTGGGGGTTACAAAATCCTGCTCCCTTGCCTCAAGCCAGGGCACTCTGGGGAGCCCCGGGACAGTGGTGCAGGACTTCTGTATCTGCAAATCTAACTGCAAGTTGATACCACCAGATACCACCTTCTTCCCCTTCCCTGTCCTGATTCCTTCACTCCTTATCAGTTTCTTTTGTGACGATTCCTCAATAAATGAGGTGTGAGTGAATCCCCATTTCCAGCTCTGCATCTGCAGAACCTGACTCGGGCAGTAGTAATCACCTTTTTTTCCACTAGAAAATCTTTATGGGGTTTATAACCCTGGCAGCTATTTTTTTTTCTGGTAATGTCACGTCCTTAGTTGTATTTATTTGCTCATAGGAAGAGCTGTATTTAGAAGTGAGAATTACCACGATGTCTTGGCATTAGTTTAATGATGATTGGAGGACCACCTATTACTAAAGAAGAATGGAAAGGAGGGATTACATTTCTCATTTGAGGAATATGAGATGAGGCCCTAGAGCTGAAACGCGAAGGCCTTTCTATCTTGTCATGACATATGAAGTAGAGGTGGGACGTGCCTCCATGATCCTGCGTTCAAGAGGCCACTGCCACTCACAGCTGAGTCAGGAGGCTTGGGAAGAAATACCCAACATCTCTGCCTCATTGTTGTCAAGTTTTAAATAAGAACAAATAATACAGAGCTGTTGAGAGAAGTCAATGAAATCTTGTATGTGAAAGAGCTTGGTAATTATAAAACACCTCACAAAGGTGAGGTGTTTGAGGTAGAAAGTGAAATTCTGGTTAGTTCAGGAATTGGACGTGAAGACCTTAAGATATTGCCCACAGGTGTGAGCCTCTTTATGCAGAGATAGGGAAAATTGTTTTAGAGTCATATGCATTGTGTTTTAAAGAAATTGCTTTTGTGGAAAACATATTTTTCATACTTAAATGAAAACAGAGTAAGGAAGTACTTCATAAATAATAAAATATATATATATATATATGGAAGTTAAATTAACAGTATTTCATAGGATTTATTAGCCATAAAAAGTCCCCCAGAGTTGCCTACATAAGGTTTTAATTATTCAGATTGTACTTTGGCACCTCAAACATTGCCAAACCCAGAAATAGGAAAAACGAACACTTTGCTGGTGGCAAAGAGAGACATTCTGTGCAGGCAGCAGCAATGAAAATGGGAACCCCAAAGTTTGAGGAACCCACAACCCCAAGGTGGCTGAGAGGCCTGGAAATGAGTTATTTCCTAGAGGGAAGGAAAGACGCTGATTCAAAGGGATTGGGACAAAGCCCCAAAGCAAAACATAAATGACAGGATACAGAAAAGACGAGACAGAGCGGAGGAACGCAGGAGCAGAAAGGTTGAGAAAGTGGCAGACCGCTAGCTGGGGAGGCCAGAAGAGCCACAGGGCCCCCCCGCAGCCACAAACCATTCACGCAGAACACAGTGGTGCTGGGAGGCCATGCCTGAAGCTGGAGCCACGCCCTCCCTAGCCCCGCCCCCTGCAGGCAGGACCCAGCCTGGTAAAGGGTCCCTCAGCACCCACCTCCTCCAGGTGCCACACCTGGAAATGACCTTGTTTCTCAGTTTTCACTAGAGAAAACAATAGGTTTATTGTTATTCCTTGTCTTCGGGGACTTGGTGCACCCTCCCCAGGCACCCCATCTCCAACATTCAGGACAAAGGCTATTTCAAGTGCATGTTTTGGTTCTCTAGAGAAAATCATGAGTCCCTGTTCTCCGCTTCTGCACCTCTCTCCTTACACTTGTCCTAAGACACGACCTGATATGTGCTCCTCCAGGATTCATCTCTGCACTCGCAGTCCATCTTTGCAACCTCAGTGCTTTTGACTTGGTCTGGCACACACCATTCTCCCCAAACGGGTGAGTTAAACCTGCTTAAGAAGATAGGGAGAATCTACTTTTGAAACTGTACTCAGTACTTACATGGTTTAGACACCGTATATTCCAAGGGCCCATGTTTCCACCTGTTTTGGAGTGTGCTAGACTCTGTTGTGGGCCGTGGCATGCATTTAAAGATGATTGATAACAATGGGTAACATCGAGTCACTCTTGCTCTCTGCCAGAAGCTGTGGCTAAATGCCTTATATATATTACTAGTTAATAGTATATATAATAGTATATAATACATACTACTAGTTAATTCTTACAGCAATTATCTGTCCTCGAGGAAGGCAGATCAGTTATTTAATGAGAGAGGTGGATAAATACATTACTAATAAAGAGGAAGTAATTTATAATTCAACACAGCAGGTCATGTAAAAGCATGGGAACTAGGGACTGGGGGTGATTAACTTTGCTTCCCTGCATTTGGTGAGGAGTGACCAGGTAGTAATGGAGGTAACCCTGTAATTTCAAAGCTATTTATTTCCCAAGGAGACAAATAGTCCAAAAACACCAGGAAAAGTCCTTCCTTGAGTGTTAGACTTGCAAAAGACCAAACAAAGCTCAGCAATATATTTTATCCCATTGAAAAGCAAAAGCCCCATGTTACAGTCTTATTATTTGGAAAGGATATATGAGTTGCTTATAGGTGTGAATATTATTTATGATGCTTGTATTTAACTGGGACGATAGTAGGTATTATTACTCTTATTTCTCCTGTTTATTATAGATTGGTATTAAGGAATGACTTTAAAGCTCTTTGAATAAACCATTTTAATTCCCTGGTAATGTGTTTATGTTAATTAAGTGGATATTTTGCACATGGCAAAGAGAATTCTTTTGAGCTTTTTCTTTGGAAAGACAGTCTTATGAAGTGCCATTTGTGGAATAAATTGACTTCTCTATTATCAAACTACCATGCAACTATTTAAAAACTTGTATTTAAGCATTTACTTTTGATCTTAAAATACAGAGATGCCCACCTGAAAGTGGACTCTAAATTAGCTAGCATATGTGAGGTTGAATCATGCTGTACACCTGCGTGTGGTGAGGTGGGAGGGTGCTTATGTGGGGTAAGCCACACCAGCGTTGAGCCTGCTGAGTGATCATAGGAAAGTCACTTTAGTTCTCTGAGCTTGAGTTTCCTCACTTGTTAAATGCCACATTTTGACCCTTATAATCTTTTATCTGCTACTAAGTCCTCATCTAGAACCCTCTAGAAGGGGACATCATGATAGCAGGAATATGTCCCTCCTATAATAGTCTCAGGACATTAGGAAAAAAGGCATGACTTCAGAGGTCAATATGAAAGTTGCACTTTGTTATCTTGGAACTTAGAAGTGTATTAGAAATTGATGTTTCTAAAAAATGATGCACATTATATTAAAAAGGTGCAGAAGTGACAGTATATTGAACATATGCAGGAAAGTGAATGTATATTCAGGAAAAAAATAAAAGCACATTTAGAAAAATAAATATCGGTAACATTTATAGAGTAGTCATCAACGAACCACACTCCACCCAACACTTGTATCTTACTCATGTATGGCTTTTTGGTTTTATAAACACTGAAATAACTGGCAGGGACAGATCAGTATCTCAGGTGAAAAGCATGAATTAGAGATACTGCTGGTCACTTGTCCAAGTCACAGAGCTGGTGAGAGGCACGGGTAGGGCTTTAACTCAGGGAGTTTGCCTCCAGAGCACATCTTCTTTCCCACCAAGCCTTTTCCAACTTCTCCAGACTGTAGTTGTCTGTGGATTACAAAAACCCTGGGGCTAGTTCCTCAAACACTGGTTGCTTACCCAATTTGGTTCAGACCCTGTGTAAGCTCACGCCAGTCATCAGCTGTTGCAGACCACGATGGCTGGGACTGTGGCCAGTTAAACACAAGCAAATGGTCTTCTTTATGGATGGCTTTCCTTTTTGGGATTCCCTCCAGAGAAGTACCTTTATGTTCTTAACATAGCTAAACACTTAATTTTCTGTTAATGAGCTTAATGCAAAACTAGAACCAAGAGTGAGCTGGTTGGCTGAGTGCAAGAATTAAATGTATATGTTAGACTCATGTTTTAGGTGGGTTATTTCCAGATTGGGCTTAGCTCAGTGATGTGATAATAGTCCATCTTCAGTCTTGTGTCAGAGCTTGGGCCAAGCATATGGATTGTCTTCATGGATAACTTAGGCTGGGCTCCACCACAGCAAGGGCACCTGCCATGCATTTGCATAACTAGATTGGCAAGATCTTCTAAGGAAAGACTGGCTGGCCACTTGTCCCAGAATATCATGAAGTTGGTAGTTCAAACAACCTTGATTCCCAAACCTGACAGTCATAGAATTATAACCGCAGAATGAGAATGGACTTGAGGATTATCCATCCCAGTCCCAACCCTATGGGGAAATGCTTAAATAATCCTTGACATGTGGTCACCCAGGCTAAATTAGAAACATATCTGATGACGGAGACCTTATCACTCTGAAAAGGGACTTGTTCCATTTTTGGACAGTTCTGTTAGAAAGTTCTAACATCTCTTAATTGGCTTACTTCTCCCTGGGAAGCTATAGAGCTGTGCTGTCCAATATGGTAGCCACTAGCTTCTTGTGGCTATGGAGGACTTAAAATGCAGCTAGTCCTAAATGGAATGTTGTAAATGTAAAATCTATATCGGATTTCAAAAACTCAATATGAAAAAGTTTTACATTGATTACATGTTGAAATGATACTGGTTTTGGTCTATTGGCTTAAATACAACATATTATTACATTTAATTTCACCTGTTTCATATTACCCTTAAATATGGTGGTTAGAAAGTTTTAAGTGACATGTGTGACTAGCATTATATTTCTACTGGATAGTGCTACTATAGAGTATTATAAGTCTCCATGCTTTTACAAATGGTAGCCTTCAGATTTTAGAACCCTGCTATTGTGTTTCCCCTAATTATTTTTTAGAGTAAATGTCTCAGATTCCTTCAGATGCTTTTTATTTAACATAACTTCTAGACCCTTCGGCATTAAATGTAGTTCAGTTTTTCAGTCTTAGCTGAATACTGTAAACTGAAGACTATAATTAAGATGTATCTTGCCCTTTGGGACTATTATCTCCATTGTTTTGATATTACACTTTGGTTAAAGCACATAGCTTCTGTAGTCTTTATGGTGGCTCAAATACACTGCTCAAGGGTTCTTAACTTGGGATCCGTGACCTCTGGTGGTCATAGTTGGGCTCCAGCTGAAACTGTAAAACAATTTTATGATTATGGACATTTGTCTATGAGATAATCTTTAGCTTTCACAGATTTTCAAAGAAATCTGAGACCCACTAGATTGTACTGAGACGATACTCAAGACTCCTGGGATTTTTTTTTCTCACGAAATTATTTTTAATCTCAACCTTCCATACTCCCCTACTTTTGCATTTGATTCTTCAAAATGGATGATTTTACATTTATCCCTATTAAGTTTGTTCTTATTCATGTGAGCCTGTTCTTTAGTTTATCAAGACTGTTTGCCTCTCTTGGTTCATTTGACATGTAATGAATTAGGCTTCTCTCCCAGCTTTGTCACACCTACAGTTTTGATAAGCATGTCTTTTGTGTCCTCATCCATCATTAATTGAAATTTTGGACTGGATGAACCATAGATAGCACTTGGGAGTCTGCCATTGTGACTGCCCTTCGGGTAGGCAGTGATTCATCAAGCCGTCGACATTCCTTGGGTAAAGTTGTTCAAACAGCTACAACTCTATTCAGCTCTACTGTCATTTATGTCATTCTTGTCCACAGGATGTCAGATTCTTTGCTGAAATCAAGATATATTTTTGTCTGTGATGTCCCCCTGGTCTCCCTGACCTGTAAGCCTGTCAAGAAGGGAAATGCGACTGGTTTGGTGAGAGACTGATTTTGGGAACCTATACTGGCTCTCAGCAATCACTGCTCACTGATTTTTAAATGGTTTGTTTTAGAGTGTTACTAGAGGTTTGACATCGAACCCATGGGGCTGTTAACTTTTAGAATCTACTTCTCCCTTCTCTAAGATCTTTCTAAAAATTGGCACAGATGTCTTGACAAAGGCTTGGTCAAAAATGAAATTTACATTGGATTGAAAGTGGGAAATAGGTTTTTAAGTTAGCTAAGCAACAGGGATAAAACGTGATGATGAATAACGATGCATTAAGCTAAAGGATAAAGTTATGTGATGCCAGGGCCCTGGATAAAGACACTGTCTACCACTCTAACATGTTTTGTCCACCAATTTAAGCCATTTGCTCCCCTAAGGCTATTACATTTTTTTTGTCACAGTTTGTTCTCTGTTGACTTTTAATGTTTTTTAGGGTTCTGGAAGCTATTATCTTTGAGATATCTATAGTTTATTTTGTTTTAAAGTCTAGAACAGCTAAATGTTTTTCCACTAAGAGTCATAAACACTTTCTCCTGTGTCAGAAAAAGTAGATGTGAGGATGCAGTCTTAGGAGTTATCAAGGACAAGGCTTGGTTCTCAAAGATCCGGGGCCATTGGTTTCCACACTGGACTCACCAGTTATAAAATCTTGATGTCCACATTATATCCCCAGGAGTTTGGAGTATTGGCGTGGGTGTGGGTGCCAGCTTTCTTTTTTAAAGCTCTCTGAGGGATTCTACTATATGGCCAATGTCAAGAACACTGATCTAGGTGATTAGTTCCCAAGGTGGAGTTTCAGATCTTCAGCAGCAGCAACATCACCAGGAGCTTGTTAGAAATGCAGATTTTCAAGTCTCCACTTCTGATCTAGTGAATCAGAAACTCTAGAGGAGGAGCCCAGGTATCTATGTGAGCTTTTTTTTTTTTTTTTTTAAATAGGCTCCACGCCCAGGATGGAGCCCAACATGGGCCTTGAACTCATGACCCGGAGATCAAGACCTGAGCTGAGATCAAGAGTTGGATACTTAACCAACTGAGCCACCCAGGCGCCCCAAGAATCTGTGTTTTAACAAGCCCTCCAGGTGATTTTGATACATACCAAGGTTTTGAAAGCCACTGCTCTAGGCTTTCTCTCCTGGAAAAAAAAATGTTGCCTTGTTAAATGCTGCTGACCCTGAAGATGTGTGGTCTGAGGCCAGTTAAAGCTCTCTAAGACTACAGGAGTTGGCAGGTAAGCTAAGCAGAAAGCTTTGAGGGCTCTATTTCCCTTTCAGCCTGTGAGCTGGCCTGCAGTGTACAATGAATGCTTTCATCTAGTGTTTGCTCATAACTGTCCCATCCTCAGTTGAGGGTGCCCAACAGAATCTGCTGATCACTCTGCTGTGTCTTTCCTTACTGCCTTTGATTTCTATTTATAGTGAATGCTTTTGAGCCATAATGGCTGATACAAGTCAACTTGTGACTGTGCTAGGTTGCTACAAAGAAAAGAGGAAGAATACCACCTGGATGTTAAAACACAGATTTTACAGCTATTTCCAGCAATGTGAAGAAACAGAATGTAAACAGGCAATCAGAAATTGGTGGAAGATCTTTGGTATCATGCCTAAGGGATAGAAGGCTTGGAAGAAGCTTTGGCCAGACTTGTACTGTCTGTGACTGCAGAGCCACTTGGCTTAGTAGGGGCTGGCCATGGAGGAACCTGTAGCCATTTTTGGCTGGTTTTCTTTCTGGTAACATGTCCTTGAGTGGCTCACTTAATTTCTTTGAACCCCAGTTACCTTATGTGTAAAAACAAGGAATGATGATACCTAGCTTGTGGGGTTGTTATGGGGATTAATTGAGATGATACTTGCAAAAATGCCCAGCACAGGACTAGTACATGGTGGTTACATAAGAAGCCTCTTGTGCACTAGTCATCAAATTATAATGTTGTCTTTAGCTCGTTTTTCAGAACTAGGGCTCAGTAAAACCATGGATTAGAATATCCGTAGAACCTCATCAGATGCTAGAAACTTCCTTTTCTCCTCTTGGCATCCTTCTTCCTCCTCAAGCTAAGACCTTGGTCTCTTTTTACCCTTCTAACATTCACTTTCACATAGCAATCAGTAGGAAGAGAGCTAATGTGCTAATCATGTAGAGTGTACATGACTCGGAACTACTGAATGTGTCTGGGTTTGCAGAGTTAGATGCAGGTGAATGGTATTTAAACATCTTTTAGCCCTAAGGAGGGAAGTACCTTTCTCAGAATGTGCCATTTGCTTTTGTCTTTTTTTTTTTTTTTTTTTAAAGATTTTATTTATTTATTTGACAGAGAGAGACACAGCGAGAGAGGGAACACAAGCAGGGGGAGTGGGAGAGGGAGAAGCAGGCTCCCCGCAGAGCAGGGAGCCCGATGCGGGACTCGATCCCAGGACCCCGGGACCATGACCTGAGCCGAAGGCAGTCGCCCAACCAACTGAGCCACCCAGGCGCCCCATTTGCTTTTGTCTTAATGGTCACATAATCCTCAGGAGAGGTGCTACTCTTATCTCCATTTTGAAGGCAAGGATACCAATGATAGTGGAGTTTAAGAAACCCATTCAGACTGTTTGCAAAATGGAATATTTTTCCCAGAGCCCCTCAAAATATCACATAGATTCAAAACTCTGATTCTCCATAGAGTTAACATATGTTATAGGTAGAAACAAACAGGAAAAAAAGTTTGTTTTCAAATCCATGCTTTTTGCCTCGTTGCAGGGCACTACAAAACTATTGGGAACATTCCCCTACTCTCACAGTTGAATAAAACCAAGTACACTCCAGCAGAATGGGTCAAATGGGTCTGCTGATGGGTCAATTCCTAAAAAAATTTGACATTTTCTTAACCCATTCAAGGTAATAATTACTCCTACTATAAAATAGAACTGTATTAAAGGTGATATTTTCTCCCAGGGAGGAAATTGGTAGTGGCTGAGTTTTGCTTATCTCTTTTTACATTATCTGACGAGCGTTAATAGAATCTACTGTTCACTGCAGAATGTTCTGGAAACAGTCACTGCTCAAAAGGATAACTCCTCATTCCATCACCCCTCCTCTCCAAAGCCTTTCGGACCCTGTCCTCACCTGAAGAATTAGCTCTTCAGTCCTTGTTGTTGCTGTCACCACACTAATTTACAACAGTGCCCGAAAAAAACACTCATTACCTTATTTGGTGGTCTTCCCCCACCCCATCAAACTACGTACTTGTCAAAGAGACGGGCCAGTGTATTATTCAGCTTTGTCTCTTTCTCCTGAGTTACCAGGAGAGAGAAAAGTAAATTTCACGAGCAGAGGAAATTGCCTGGCTGTCTGAAAGAGGGAAGGCATGTTGAGAGGAGTGGAGAACAAGACTGAGAAGATGGGTAGGGCTTGAAAACCAAGCAGAAGGATTTATACTTATGGTTGAAATACAGCAGGGAGCCCCTATGGAGTGTGGAGTGAATGGTGCGGAAATGAAGGCAGAAAGAGGCATCAGTTGTATAGAATGAACCCAAGAGGCAGAGACCAGCGAGCATGCCAGTGGATAGAGATATGGGACACTCAGGGTTGTGTTAGACGTATGCTTAGTGGGGAGAAAGAGGGGACCCAGAGAAAGAGGACAAGGTGAGAACCTTTCAAAGGACTGAATCAGAGGGAAAAAAAAAAAAAAAAGAATATTATTCCAAAGCTTTCTAGATCAGAAACTTAGGAGAATGGAAAAGTTAGTTGGAAAAGGGCAGCTAATTTTGGAAGTACAGAAGCTGGGGAAGGAAGTTAGGGTAAATTTCATGAGTTGGATTTCTTTCTTCTTCTTTTTTTTTCTTTTGAAGTGTCAGGTGGGCATATAGATCTCTAAGATTTAACTTCTGCTTTTTCCTAAAAGCATAACAAAAGGGTAAAATCACCTCATCACTCTTTACATTTTAAAGGGCCCTTATTTTATATGCTATCAATATAGGCTTTAATTCTCTTTGGAGAATGAATACTTTTCTGGGTCCCCTGGGGGCTGTTCCTTGTGGCATTTGCACAGATGACCATCTGAGCTGAGTGCTTATTAGATCGGATGAAATATCGTTTAAGGTTAGCAGCGAGACATCACAGGCCACCCACTGGACACCCTGGGAATGAAAAAGAGGCCAAAGGTCTAGTGTCTTTAACTGGAAAAGTACAATTGCAAGATTAACAGTGGCAACCCCAGTGTGCATTACTGCTAGTGGAAACAAGCATATGTTATCATAACAGAGGACGAAAAGGCAGCAGATTTGCTTTCAAAGCCCACAGTGTGACAGCTTTACAATTGTCTTTTTGATTTTATTTATTTATTTTAGAGATAAGGGGGTGGCGGGGAGGAGCAGAGGGAGAGGGACAAGCGGACTCTGTGCTGAGTGCGGAGCCTGATGCAGGGCTCGATCCCAGGACCCTGAGATCATGACCTGAGCTGAAACCAAGAGTCAGATGCTCAATGGACTGAGCCACCCCAGCGCCCCTACAATTGTCTTTTGAATGGTATCTGTATTGGTTTCCTATTGTGACTGTAACAGACTACCACAAATTTAGTGGGTTCAAATTATTCTGCTATCCCAGGACTGCAGCGTTACACTTCCAAGGAGAGTTCCCATTCTTACCCCTCAGATAACCAGGCATGAACAAGCATTAGGATCTCCATAGTTGAAAACAGGTAATTTCATTTTAAAAAGAACCTTAACTGTTTAAGTAGTTACCTCCCTTAACCTAAAAAACAAAAGCTAGATTATTCATTTACTGAATGTCTTGGGAACCTACAAATGACCGTACGTTCAGTTTACTAGCTGCAGTCGGACAAGGAAGTACATTTGGCATAGTAATAATCAGAGTGCCGACGGCATACTTGGTGCACATAGAAAAGCAGGACATCAAAACCAGGTCACGGAGGCAGTGTTCTCCAGTTTATATTTTTCCTACTGAAGCAAATCAAAAGGAGAGTTAATCTGAGTTCCCGTGAAACCCTTTGCCATTAATTGTTATAATCAACTTAAACTTGAATTGGTAAAAGTTTCCTTGTTGCTAAAGCTAAACTAATTACATATGAAAGATTCAAATCGTTCCTCTCCTTATCTTAGAGATCTTTGATATTTCAAACTCACTGAAAAATGCAAAATCAGGGCTTATATAATTAAGATTTCTGTCTTTCAAAAACAATGGAATTACAATAGGTCAGTGATACTGTAGTTGCGTTGTATGGTGATAGGCAGCAGCTGCACCTGTGAGCTTGGCGGAAAGTACAGACTTGTTGAATCACTGAAACTGGTGTAACATTGTGTGTCCACTATACTTAAAAAAAGAAGGCAAATTAGTAAGCTATTGCCGAGAACTGTTAAAAAGGGAGGATACGGCTTTTTATAATCATCGTTTAAAATAAAAATATGAATGTTATAAAAACAAATAATAGATGCAGAATGTTAGTGTTGTGAATTTCCCTAGATAAACTGCAGTCTAGTGAGTTTCCAGCTCATTCCTTGGAGTCCTGTGACTTCATGGTCATAGCTCCTGGATGAAACATAGCTGGTAGGGATCTGCTGCCCTTGCTTCCACCAGAATAGCTCCATTTTATCTGATTTATCTGCTTTGATGAGTACATTTATATATCCGTATATATGCTTACTCTGATTACTCCCCTTGCATCGTACATAATATTGTTGTCCACTGCTTTGGGGCCACCTTTTCTACTGTCTTGATATAAACATTAATGTTGTTGTTTTATGCTGTCAGTCTTTAGATTCACCCACTTATTTGCATTTACTTTGTCTTCCTTTCTGGCATCTCATCTTCCCTCTCTGTTACTATTCTTTCCGAAGTATATTCTTCAAATTTTGAAGGTCTTCTGGCAGTAAATTATATCACTTTTAGTTTGTGTGAAATTTATTTGTATGTATATAAACTTATATAAATATATATTTATATAAAACTTATGCTTTTTTTTTTTTCAAAGTGGGGAGGGGCAGAGGGAGAGGGAGAGAAAGAATCTTAAGCAGCTCCACACCCAGCGCAAAGCCCAACATGGGTCTCAATCTCAAAACTCTGAGATCATGACCTGAGCAGAAATCAAGAGTCTGACGCTTTCCCGACTGAGCCACTCAGGCACCCCCATCACCTTTATGCTTTCGCTATATGTGAAATTCTAGGTTGATAATTTCTCTGAACAATTTGTAGCTTTTATTCCACTATAGTCTGGAATTTGTTGCTGCTTTTGAGAGGTCTGCTGCTAGTTTAGCTATCCTTTTATGGATAATCTGTCTTTAGATGCTTTCAGTATTGTCTTAATGTCTTTGGTATTTTGCAACTTTACTGTGATGGGTCTTGGTGTGATTTTATTATCCTCCTTGAGACTTGGCTTTCTGAATCTGAACATTCGTATCTTTCATCTCTTCTCAAAAGTTGTATGCCAGTGTTACTGGTATTTTCACTAAAATCATCTTCCTGAACTCCAGTTAGACATGTATTAAATGTCTCATTTTTTGTCTCATAAATATTCTTTCACAGTTACCACTTCCTTGTTTCTCTCTCCTGTGTTTTCATTAATTTCTTGAGTGTTACCTTCCATTTTACCAATTCTTTCTTTGACTGTGACTAATTTATTAAGTATCCATTGTGCTTTTAAATTACATTTTTAGTTTTCTAGATGCTTGGTTCCTTTTCAAATCTGCCTGGTGTTTTGAAAGTATTTTATTACTTTCTCTGTTTTTTTTTTTTTTGTTCCATATTTGTTTTATTAGCATTTTATGTATGGTTATTTTATATTCTGTATGATCCATTCCAATATTCAAAATTCTTGGCAGTCTAATTCAGCTCTTATTGTTTCTGCTGGCTCTCACTCATGGGACCTGTTTCCTCATGTACTTCATAATTTTGGATTTTGAGTTACTATTCAGCTGTATCTGTAGGAATCCTATAAGACCTGAGTTGAGAGTCAGTCCCTCAGAGAGAATCTGGATTTACCTCTGGCAGGCCCTGCAGGTCACTACCCATCTGGGTCCACACTGGGTTAATTTCTTGGCTTGAGGTTTCCTAGATTGCACAGTAGTATCAATTTAACCACAAACCTTCATAGGACAGGCCTGTGGTTATAAATTTTCAGGGAAGATGTAATATTCCAACCCAGAACCTCTGCTGAGACTTTCTTGTTATTTCCCTTTACATGGTTTATGTGGAAGACACGCCCCTTCATTATTTGGGCTTTATATGAAGTCTCAGTTCCAAGTCCTCATCTTGCTTAGGACCCAGTGTGGCCATTAAAATTCAAGCCTCTTGGTTACAAAGATTGGCAAATGCTTATAGGATAGGCACAGATTCAGCTAACATGTGCTTTCTAGCTCTTATGAGCTCAATGATTTGTTTATCCTTCCTTTCTTACATAGCTCAACTATTAAAAAAAGAAAAGATGGTTATATATTGAATCCAGCATTTTTAGATATCTGGTTCTAAATATTTCTCCAAACAGAACTTTTTCATTATTATTACTTTTTTTTTTTTTTTGATGAAGAAACTAAGGCCCAGAAAAGTTCATTGACTGTACAAAGGCACAGCAAAGTGGAAAGTAAAACAGCCTCTGAATTACTTGTTCACTACCTGCGGAGATCACACAAAATAGTACGGCTTCAGCTCTTAGAGTTGGCATTTATTGTGTCACTTCTAGTAACTCTGGAGATCACTCTGAAATCAGAAGTCAATTTCCCCCAAATTGTGATAACTTGCTAAAATAAGGTGAGATTAAATCATTGTCACAAGGTCATGCGATGTGTTATAGTTGAGATAAGAAGTCTGCCTCTGACTTCCAAGGCTGTAGTGACATGAGTAGAAAATTTAGTCCTAACAATTTCTTCAGGCAGATTCTGCCTTCTGAATCTGGATCTGAAACCACTGATCACTGAGAGGAACTCTCTGTAGTTATTGAACAGCCACATTTTTAAGGATTCATATAGACATATCTTAACCGCATCAGGACTTTCTCACATGCAGAAGCCGCCAGTTAAGAATCTTTACTGCTTATTAGAAAAATAAATATAATTTGAAAGGTACATACATTAGTTATTAATGTATTCTCAAAAAAGTGAACTGTTTGCATCTTAAAGGGAATCTGATGAGTAACACTGTACAATATTGCAACTAGCAAATCTTAGAGAAGGGAAAGCTAATATGTTTTTGAGATTCCAATATAAAGAAAAAAAAGACACATTGTGGATTTTAATGTCCTTCTCTTAAATGACTGAGTGTTAACAAACAACTACCACCACCACCACCAAAAATATGTATGTGCACAACACAAACAGAATAACCTAGGGCTTACCAGCTGTGGTTTTGTTTTGCTTTGTTCCAAATTCCTAAATTTGCACATGAAATGAAGACATCATCAACATTGCAGATTTTTCTTAAATTTTATCAATTCTATTTAATTTTTCATCTTGTGTCAGATGGTGTTCCCCCTACTTAGCTTTTCTTAAAATTCAAGGAAACTAAAGTTGTGGGTTTGAAACTTCCTGTAGAGGGCGCTATTGATATTGTCAAGTAGACCAAACATTAAAAAAAAAAAAAATACATGGTTCATAAACTGTAGTCTCTGCTGAGAAGTCATTAGGTTGCTATTTGGGAGAGTTGAATGAAACCAAAATCCTAAGCAGACTAATAACTCTTAAGCTGTTTAATACTTGTGAAACCAGCGTCCCTCCGCTGCTGGCTTCTTGAACGCTGAAGTCTGAGCGTTCCCTCCCCTCCCCCCTTTTATTACTTAATGAACAATTCCTCTTCTGGTCTGTATTAACAATGGTGCTTGGAACTCGGCATCGATAACACACTGTATGCCCTGTTGTGCTGCATGTTGAATGATTTGTGTGTCTTTGAGAAAGTCCAGCTTCTCCTTCTTAATCTGGTATCCTGGAGGCTCTGTAATTTACTCCCACAGTTCCCTACCATAACATATTTCATGTCAAGTGGGAGGGTTTAAAAAAAAAAACAAACCCTCTTAATAGAGATATTTTCAAACAAAGACAGAGGGCAAAGAGGATCTTCTTAGTATATTAAATGAGAACATAACCAAAGCTTATTTTTCTTTTGTATTATTATGAAGCAATTGATGATTGCCTGGGGCTTTGGGGATGAATCAGACTTTTAATAAGTTTCAGTGAGAACAGTGTTCACGGAGATAAGTTAATTAATTGCTGTGCTGTGTGAAAGCTCATGTAGATAGTGTTTTATTTTACTGTGTAGACTGTTCATAAAAAGGCACACAATTTTTTACCACACTAATGCTTATCAACAAACCTTCACAGAAGATATTCCTTTGCTCTTTTCTTTAAAAAAAGCAACTGTTAATAACCTTATTAAACCAGAAATGAAATACATCACTGATCACTCTCCAAAAGTGGCACTAAAAAGAAAATTTTCCTTTTGGAGGCTCGATGTTTTGCATCTATTGTTTGCAAAACTCTTCTGGATGCTGACAGATACCTCTCTCCTTATTGCTTTTAATCTTGGGGTTTTGGCAAAGTGCTTCTTTTTCCTCTGCATCATTTGGTTGATTTTAAAGTAGAAGAGTTCTCTGTCCCATCGTTTACCCTGTTGGTGTGGCAGCATTATAAAGGATGGTAAGAAAATGACTTTGAAAGCATCACTTGTTAGTACAGTGGGTTTTTCTCCTGATGGCTACAATTTACATGCCACGGGCCCTATAAGCCTTCCAGGTTTTTCTTGATGCTATGAAGAAAAAAAAAATCAAACAGTTTCTTAGAGTCTGGAATGCTTTCCCTGGCAGTTGACAACAGAGTTCAAGTCAAGTTTATGATTTGGACTTAAATTTAGACTTTCCTTACACATTTTTAACTCTTTGAAAGAAGGGTTGAATAGAACATGTATTACATGCCTCCTGTTATGTGTGTTTTATTGTTGACTGAATTTTTGGAAGTCTTTGTTAATAACTTTTTTAGATTTTGTTTTTAAAATAGAGGACAGAAAGCAATCCATTCAGAGTCTCATCTATCACCTTACGGCATTAGCTGTTAATTTTTTTCAGTTAAAAGTTACTCGTAGGGTAATTATATTTGTTTGTATCATCACTTGGTTATCTGTTCTATTTCAGATTTAGTACTGTATCATAATTTTACCAAAAACATTTTCCCCCGTATGTGTTGGTATGGTCTTCAGCCCTTGCACAGATTTCAGTAATTTATGTGTATTCTTGGGAATTAGGAATTGTCCTCATGTGTAAGAAGTGTGTAATCATACTTCTCTTAAATGGTGATATAAGAACTAAATGAGCCCATCTGAATTACCTAGCACCGTGCCTGGCACATAAGCACTTAACAGGTGTTTTTCATTTTTCTCCCTCTTCTTTCCCTGATCTTAATTGGATTTCATTTGTCATTACTAATAGGCTATTACATGCTGTAGAATGAATCTTTTTAGAAAACAATTATATGAGCAAAAAAAGCTTGTGTTTAAAATACTTTCATGCTTTCTAATAAAACTATAACATGAAATAAATAAAATCAGATCAACTAACTGGCTATTAAAGAATTGCTCCGTGAAGACTCTGTGCTACCATAAGTTTTGCAGAGGTATGAGATCTCCAATTCTCCCGGGCAGTCAGCGGCCCTCAGTGCCCCCTTTGGTGACAGCTACCTATAAGACCCTCTTTCAGCTCACGCTAAGTATCTCTGTGGCCTCCAGGAGAGATTGGCTGTGGTTCTTCTCATTAAATATCAGAACAACAAATGAGGCTTCCATCCCTGTCTCCTTGTTTTCACTTCTGTTTCTTTACCCTGGTGTCCTTTGTCCTTCACCTGCTCTGTTCTAAGAAGAAATTTTATTTTCTATGTTTGGGGGTCTGTTTCTCAGTAACCTTTGCATTTTTTTAAAGATTTATTTATTTTAGAGAGAGAGAGAGAGAAAGAGAGAGTGCATGAGTAGGGGAGAGGGGCAGAGGGAGAGAATCTTCAAGCTGCCAGACTCTATCCCACGACCCTGTGATCATGACCTGGGCTGAAACCAAGAGTCGGACGCCCAACCGACTGTGCTACGCAGTGCCCCAGCAACCTTTGCATTTCTAGCCAGGGTCCATCCAGAGGACATCCTTCTTTTCCAAATGCAGCTGTTTTAGGAATGTCTAAATAGCCCTCTTAGTCGACGAAACCAAACGACAACCGACAGAATGGGAGAAGATATTTACAAATGTCTTATCAAATAAAGGGCTAGTATCCAAAAATCTATAAAGAACTTATCAAACTCAACACCCAAAGAACAAATAATCCAATCAAGAAATGGGCAGAAGACATGAACAGACATTTCTCCAAAGAAGATCTGCAAATGGCCAACAGACACCTATAAAAATGCTCAACATTACTCGGCATCAGGGAAATACAAATCAAAACCACAATGAGATACCATCTCATACCGGTCAGAATGGCTAAAATTAACAAGTCAGGAAATGACAGATGTTGGTGAGGATGCGGAGAAAGGGGAACCCTCCTACACTGTTGGTGGGAATGCAAGCTGGTGCAGCCACTCTGGAAAACAGTATGGAGGTTCCTCAAAAAGTTGAAAATAGAGCTACCCTACAACCCAGCAATTGTACTACTGGGTATTTACCCCAGAGATACAAATGTAGTGATCCACAGGGGCACCTGCACCCCAATGTTTATAGCAGCAATGTCCACAATAGCCAAATTATGGAAAGAGCCCAGATGTCCGTCGACAGATGAATGGATAAAGAAGATGTGGTATATATACACAATGGAATACTACTCAGCCATCAAAAAACCCCCAAAATCTTGCCATTTGCAATGACATGGCTGGAACTAGAGGGTGTTATGGTAAGCGATATTAAGTCAATCAGAAAAAGACAATTACCACATGATCTCACTCATATGTGGAATTTAAGAAACAAAACAGAGGATCATAGGGGAAGAGAGGAAAAAATAAAACAGTAGGAAATCAGAGAGGGAGACAAACCATAAGAGACTCTTAACTATGGGAAACAAACTGAGGGTTGCTGGAGGGGAGGGGGGTAAGGGGATGGGTAATTGGATGATGAACACTAAGGAGGACACGTGATGTAATGAGCACTAGGTATTATATAAGACTGATGAATCACTGACCTCTACTATGTCTGAAACCAATAATATATTATATGTTATTAATTTAATTTAAATAAAAAAGAAAGGAAAAAAGTAAAGAGCCCTCTTGTTCTCCCCATTGTCTATCAGAGGGGCTGCACTATACTTCAGAAGATCCTGGCCTCTGGGACTCTTGCTGTGGTTGCCTCTTCTTTGATTCTCCTCAAGTGGAAGCTTTATTCTACATCCCATGGCTTTGCTTCTAGCAGCCCAGGATTATGTGGGACTATACCTTATAGGTTATACAGTATTTCTCTTGTAGGCTTTCACCCTGGGGTCTTTCCAATTCACCCTTGCTCTTGACCAATGATAGATCAATATTTCTATTGCAAATATACCTGACATAGGGTCTTAGAAGTTCAGAACAGAGTGATCTTGTAGTTTATCATCAAAGCCTTGTTTTCAAAGGTGTGGAGAGGAGGCTGGGAGAATGAAGAGATTTTCTAGGTACGGGTGATACCTCAGTCCCATAACTGAGGCCTTGTCTGTCTTGTGACCAAATTTCATCATTCATGAGTTCAGGCTTAATGCTGCCTCTTTGTTTGCTCATGTATCCTTTTTAAGTATAGCAATCTTTTTCAGTCCTTAAGATAGTAATGCTTTTTAGCAAAGAAACACTAAGTATTTCTCTGTTGGGTCTGACTCTCCTCTTAGAAACTTTGTTTCCTCAGACTGCATTTCATAAAGTAACAAGCTTAAAGCTTTAGATTTTTCAAACATATTTCTTCCTATTCCTTCTCTCTGCTGTATTTCCACCCATCTCCCAACTTATTTCAGCTTTTCTTGGTTACTTTGATATTCTGATGATTGATTATGGATTCTGATTTCGTTACTGTTTCTGCTACATCTTAATTAGCCTTTCTCTGATCTCCCCTGGTCTCACTGTGATATAAATTAAGGTTGACTTCTGGGTTCCAGTCCAATATGTAAAGAGCTTGGAAGTCATCAATCCCATTCTCACAGCTGAAAATCAACAACTATCTAACAGAAAACAGTTTGTTCAAATTAATAATAGCAACAATGTATTGGGAGATTATAGTTTATGAATAAGAGAAAGGAAAGCAAAGTTTTAAGGGATGGGAGGGAGGACTTGGGAATTTTCTGTCATAAGGTACCTGGATTACCTCTGAGGGGGGACAGTGTTGAAGTGGACTTGGATTAGGATGTAAATGTATATCGCAAATTCAAGGGAGTCCACCGAAATATTTTTAAAAAGAAATATAATTGATATCTTAAGAGAAAAGAAATGAAGTCATATAAAATATCAATTTAGAAAGAGGGAAGTCAGAAAAAATGTAGAAGACAAAAGAAAAAACCCCAAAAGAACAGGGGCAACAAATATGAAATATTTACCAATATGGTAGATATAATTCCAGCTATGTCAACAATCACTCTAAATGTGAATGGTCTAAATACACCAATTAAAAGAGGGAGACTGTCAGGGTGGATAAAAGAAACAAGACCGAACTATATGTTGTCTATGAGAAATGTACCTTAAATGCAAAAACGCATACAGACTAAGAGTAAAGAGACAGGGAAAGATATACCATGCTAACATAAATCGAAAGAAAGCTGAATAGCTCTATTAATTTCAGATACATTAGTCCTTAACACAAGTAACCTACTCCCGTGGAGAGTAGGTTACTTTGCTTTCTTCTCATATAACTCATATTAAGAGAGGATCCCCCATGTTTCAAAATTCAGCAGAAACTTCACCCACATTTGACTCTGTGCCCACCATAATTCAGTGATATGCCTTGCCTGTTGAGTGTTGGATCTGATTTGGTTTCACCTAGCATGGAACAATGTTGCTGAAAACTCTGTCATGAAAAGAAGCCTGTTTGCAAATTCATCTTCTAACCCTTGCATTTTTACTTGTTTTTGTAAAGGAATTACTGTACTTCTCTATTTTGCTTTAGCACACCTGTTGGTCTTATGCCTTCTTTGAATTTGAGTGACTTTTATGTATTTGGAAATGTTCATCAAAATTATCTTCCATCCTACTTTGAAAGAATACAGCTTATTTCTCTTCTCTGAAGGAAGAAAGGAACTGTAGTTACTTCCCTTAGGGGATATAGGAGGAAAGTATTTGGAGGTTTTTAGATGAAATTCACGATGTACCTGAAAATGTTGTCTAAATTTTTGTTGGAAAAGGGCCTGTGTTAGGCTCTTTTCATGGAAGATGAGAGCTCTTTTATATTTTTATTTTATTTTAGAGAGAGAAAGGGAGAGAGATTGCATGCATGTGTGCCAGTGGGGTGGGAAGGGGCAGAAGGAGAGAGAGAGAGAAAATCTTAAGCAGGCTCCCTGCTGAGTGCAGAGCTTGATGTGGGGCTGGATCTCAGGACCCTGAGATCATGACCTGAGCTGAAACCAAGAGTCAGACACTTAACCTACTGAGCCACCCAGGCGCCCCCTGAAAGCACTTTTAAATGATATCTGCTAATTCCATCATAATCTTAGATTCTAAGATTCAACTAGCTCGGGGGACTCACCTACTCTCAAGGCGAACAAGCCCATTTCAACACAGGGTATAGTCATTTTCATTAGTGGTCAAGGGCCGTTTCTCTCCACACTGGCTTTGCAATATGAACTTCCCTTTTACACAGGCTTCGTTCATATGACATGATTTAGAGTGGATGAAGGTGGACATTTTTAGGAACAAAGTAAAGGAAGAAAGAAGGGCCTGCCTTTTCACTGACCTTCCTGATGTTTCTGTTTTCAATTTTCCTTCATGCTATAGCCTTGGTGCGTGTCAGGACAAGGTGGATGTTAACCCGGATTCCCCCCACCCTCTTCTTTTTCCAACTGGCTCCGTTGGGCAGCATCTGACTTGCACTCTTCTCCAGGTTGCAACGGGCTGGTCCACATTGTGTTTTACATGCTTGGGGGTGTGTGCTCCAATTACCGAGGACATTCTAAGCAGGTCTTCATTTCAGTAAAGGCATAAAATGCCTTTTCCCTAATGGGGCTGAGAATCTTCAGCCAAAGGAGGTATTCTATGAAATGGTCTGAAAGGAGGGCAAGGAGTACCTTTTCCATCTTTTTTTCCCCTGTAACAACGCTAGGCAAATTCCTCAGAAATCAGATTGGCAAGGGCAAAGAAGGGGTGGGCTGAAGCTCTGGAATTTGGGCTTGCTGAATGCATGCCATTCCCTTGCCACGTAGCACAAACCAGTGCCAACTGTGGAAAATAAAGATCTAAGTCAGAAGCGCAGTGCAGGCACAAGGCAATCATCAGCTCAATTAAACTGGTTATTCCACAAATAACCTAGAAACAGCAGGATTGCCAAACATTCTCCAGCCCCTGAAACATTTGCAAATGAGCATGACAACTGAGATTTTTCTTTCTTCGTAGCCATACACTGTCACATTTTAATGATGGATTATAGACATGGGCTTTTGGCAGCAAACTGTAGCAAACATGATTCTACACTTATTTTCTTTTAATCAGAAGATACAAAGGCTTATAGATATATGGCACTGTGCCCAAGAAAGAGTTAGATAAAGCTCCAGAAAGAAGAATGTGGGATAATGGGAATACACACACACACACACACTCTTTCCCTTCTTTTTGAATGTGAAGCAGATATGCTTTTATTGTCATAAGATACATTTTAAATTTTTATTTTATGTGGTATTTTTGTACCTGTTGGGGATGTTTATAACAAAATATAAAACTAGCTGATAGAGCATATGTATCTAATTCTGTAACATATACTAATCTGTATCAGTGCCATTTAAAAATTGCAAATTAAACATCTTTTTTCATAGACTAGTAATCTCTTGATGTCATAAATATGAAAGTAACATGTTATTTCTACAGTCATGATGTCAGGAAGATATTATTTAAGTATTTAATGGGATCAGAGGCTTAGTGCACAGGAAATATATTTTTTTCTATATGTTTCCTGTGTCTGTTTTACTTAGTTTAATCATTTTAATTGCAATTTCTTTTTATTTTAAGACAGGACCATAACTCTTGGATGCTATTATTTCTTTTTCTTTTTGGCAAGTTGAGGAATACCAGGTAACTGTAAGAATGAAGCTGTAACTTCTGTATTCTTCTGCATTGTCCCTGTCTCGGTCTATACCTGTCTCCTTTGACTCCTTTCCCCTTGTCCTCTTTATATTCTGGATTATTTAGCCTTTATTCATTTCACTGGGCTGTGAGTATGAAACGAAGAAGAAATCTGGGTCTCTTTCTATGAAGACAGTTACTTTACAATATGTTTTAAAACACCCTGAAAATATACAGACATTTTCCTGAGGTGTTTTCTTGTAGTGCCTTGGATTGGGGTGTTAAATGATATGTGGAAACCGATTTCTCAAGAAGAATTTGTTCTAAAACTAAAAAAAGTTTAAAATACAGAGAAAAAAATCCAGTATGTGGATTGGAAAAAAAAAATCCATAGCTCTACTTTAGGTCCCATATGTGTGGATGTGTGACATCCATCAGTGGGATAAACAGCACCTGGTGGCTGATTTACAGAGTGGTATTCCTCCAAAAAGGCAGCCATTCACTCCTTGACAACTGAATGAGTGATGGCAGCTGTATTCCAGAAGGCTCTATTTGGGAAAGCAAAATTTAGGCTAGGGTGGGATCAACATAAAAAGATAAGGAGCCGTAAGGATCTCATCTGTCTGGGTCTCTTGGGTTGGAGCCAGCCCCTGGGGGACACAGCTTCTCCCTCTTCTTCCAGACTGTGGATACTGAGGATTTGCACTGAGGAGATCCATACAGGCCACAGCTGCCCCTTGGTCAGTCTTTTTGGATTAGTGAATCAGGATAGAAATTGTTCTTCCTTTTATTAAAAAACTGATTCATCAGCTTAACATAAAACCTTGGCCTTCATGTTGAGCTGTTAGAACTACCACAGGCAAGTTCAGGAATGGTAAATCAGCAGTGCTAAGGCTTGACTTGTGCCCGACGATCCCACCTTTGTCACAAAGCCTCCCATTATTCTGGAAGTATTCCGTGGCTACTGTTACTTTACCACGCAAGGCCCTACTCATGAAAAGAAAACATTGAAACCTGAGTTTAAGTCAGGTGGACAATGAAGGAGAAAATGGTGGAACTGTTCAAAGCAATAGATCCTAGTATTTAAGTCTTGGGCTTTAACCTCAGGTTTCATGAGCTCAAATCTCAGTGCCCAGGGCGGGGAGAGGAAACGAGGAGTTACTGTTCAGTGGGTACAGGGTTTCTGTTTGGGATAATGAAAGCATTCTGGAAATACATAGTGTGATCATTACACAACAGTATGAATGTACCTCATGCCTCTGAATTGTTACTTAAACCTGGCTAAAAAGTTAAATTTCATGTTATATATATTTACCACAATAAAAAAATGAAGATAAAAATTCCAGTTCCACCTCTTACTAGCCATACAGGCAAATTACTGTCTCTCTCTCTAATTACGTTCCTTCAGCTGTAAAATGTAAGAGGATGATTATGATGATACTTGCTTCATAGGGTTATCCTAATTGAATGAGACGTGTGGGACAGACTTACACTAATTCAAAATAATCAAGGTTATCTGTTGTTCCGATGATTTATGGGTGAATTCTGTGGTTAAAATCTCATACATTTGTTGTGTAGTCCTTCCTTTGTAGAATTCTCTGTAGAAACCACCAATTTCAGTTTTGCTTATCAGATAGACTGTCATCTTTTTGATATCTCATGTAAGACTTTTAACTCTTAAGACATGCACCCTATTGACAAGGATGTGGGGACCGGAGGCACTCTTGCTCATTGCAGTTTGGACAGCCAGTTGATGGGCTATCAAGCAGTATGTAACAACATTTAAGACATATGTAGCCTGGGACCCTGCAATGCCACCTCTATGAAAAGTAGTCACATATGTATGTACAAGTACATGGACAGGTGTCCATTGTAGTACTGATTATAATAGCAACAAATTGGAAACTACATGAATATCCATTCTAGTGAATTGATTAGACCCAAACAATGGAATCTTATATAGCTATAAAAAAGGATGATGCCAAATTAGAGTATTCCCATGGACAGATGTCCACAATAGATTGTGCAGTGGGAAAAGGCAGTCTGGGAACAGAATATATAGCTTGATCACATGCATGCATTTTATGTTTATATGTATAATTTCTGAAAGGATATTCATCAGATTAATAGTGGTTATCTCTGGATGGGATTATAAAGAGAAATTTATCTTCTATGTTAAACACTCCTGTGTTACTTGAGGTTTTTACAAGCATGTATTACTTTTCTAATCTGCAGAACAATAAAAATATTTCCATTAAAAAAATGAAAAGAGAGGGGCACCTGGGTGGCTCAGTCAGTTAAGCGTCTGACTCTTGATTTCGGCTCAGGTCATGATCTCAGGGTCATGAGATTGAATTCTGAGTTGGGCTCCATGCTCAGTGCATGGAGTCTGCTTGAGATTCTCCCTCTCCCTCTGCCCATCCCCCCACTCTCGCACGTGCTCTCTCACTTTCTCTTTCTCTAAATAAATACATAGATAGATAGATAAAATCTTTAAAAAAATGAGAGAGACCATAAGGGGTCTCTCTGGCTATGAAGAGGAAGAGGAAACTCTTGTATTTCTCAAGGTGTTATCCTAATTTAAACCTTTTATTTTTATATAGTATCCTCCAGATCTGAGTCCATAAAAGGAAAATGAATGAGCCACTATTGCAATGAAATAAATAAATAGGATTCCAGGAACCTTAAGTATTTTAGCATCTGTCTTCTTCTGGCAAATTCAGTCAGTGTTTTGAGTATTCCTCTAGCCTCCATACCAGCAACCCCTGCCTTGTCTGCCTTCACTGATTTGTCTTGTCAGTGGGGCTAAGGTCAAAACTATGTTCATAATACTCTCATGATAAGTGCTATGGGAAGACCATAGTGCCCCAAACACAAGCAGGGTCATGATATACCTGGATTACTTATCCTAGCCAAGATCTTGCTACGCAGGGCCCCCTGCCCATCACCAAATAGGTCTACTGCTCCCCTCCACAAACACAGGACTCAGTCTATGAAGGAATACAACTCCCAACAAAATGATGGCTGAGAGGCAAAGCAGTTTCCAGCCTTTGCTTATATGTATGTACACACACACACACACACACACACACGTCGATGGGTTGCTCAACAGAATGGTAAAATGTTATTATGCAGGCGGGTTGAAAGGAGAGATGGAGTGTCTTGAAATAAAGTCTGCTGCTGCAGGATGTGATGGACGGTGGGGATTCTGGAGTCAGAACTAGGTTTGAAACCCAGCTGCCTTATTTATTAGCTGTGTGACCTTGGTCAGATTACTTAGCCTCTCTGAGCTTCAGTAGTCCCATCAATAAAATAGGAGCAATAACCTCTTCCACCCAGAGTTGTCAGGATTTAATGAGATAAAATATATAATGGGCTTGCACTGGAGGTGGTACACACAAATAATGGGGTTCTTTCCTTCTTCTCAGACTTTGGCATAACATTAAGTAGCCACGGGAGTCCTGAAAATAGATGGTTTTTCTAAACAGCACAATGTCCCAGTGTACTCTTTGTACTGCATTCTCTTTAAGTGTCAAGTAAGGGCACTGTTGTGAAAGCTATAGACAGAATATTTTAAAATCAGGGTGGGGGAAGAGAACGGGGGGATAGGGAAGCTTTATATTTTCTGACTTCTTCAGTGGTTAATTTTCATGATTCAAATGAGGATGAGAGTAACTTTCCACGTTTTAAATATTCTGTATCATGTAAGAATGAGTAGGAATCGCTGATCAATTAGGTTTAAAAGCTACTGAAATTCTCAAGAATCATTTAAATAAGGTACTTATGAATGCCCCTAAAGAGATGAGAATAACCTTCCACGTCAGCATTACATGAGTTAAACATGTGGTTAACGATGATATAAAAAGAGGTGGTATGTGAAATATCAGTTCATGTGAGGTGACGTTCAATACTAATTTATGTGATATCAATAATGTTTTAGTCTAAATGAACCTTCCCTATATATAAAACACTCCTAATTATTGTACAACCGTTACTTTCCACTTACCATTGATCTTAAGGAAATGACTAAAATTTTTGGAGTGTGCTGACACAGCACTATTATTCTGGGTCATTATTCAGAGCAGGTGTCCATCTCTTTCCCTTAATCTCAAGACAGAAAAAAAAAGAGTAGTTTTTCATTTAATCAAGTCTCAAAAAAAGAGAAAGGAACACGTTAAGATAAGTAACTTTTATAGGGATGTT
The DNA here is from genome assembly GCF_029215605.1 of Mirounga angustirostris. Lineage (NCBI taxonomy): Eukaryota > Metazoa > Chordata > Mammalia > Carnivora > Phocidae > Mirounga > Mirounga angustirostris. The sequence continues at coordinate 47,270,584 of NW_026991720.1, read as the reverse complement.
AACATTCTAATACTCTTTGGGATAGGTGAAGCTTTTGATTTTCAGCCAGGTTCAAAAGAACATTAAGTTTTATAAGGTGGTGGATACAGTAATTCCCTATAGGAATAGGTCAAGCTGTCAGCAAGCGATGACTTTCCAGATGAGGTTCCCCAAGCTTGAGTCAAGTGACCAGGCTTTCCCTTGTTAAACATTTCAGAGTTGATATGTACCCTCACCTCTAATGCAAAACCATGGCATTTTCAAGGTATAACTTTGGGATTTTAAGGAATTATTCTAGAAAATCTAAACCACATAAGAATTAATATAATTATACAACTATTGGTATAAAATGTATGTGTAGGTCAAGATTAGAAGGGAAAATTGTGATCGCTTCAACTAGAACATCAGCTTGTATAAAATTGCTCTATTGCCCACAAGCTCAGGGCAGATTTGTTAATGTAACTGTACCTTCTCCTTTGAATACAAGTGGCTTATGCTAAGGCCCTTAATTTGAGGACTAATTGGATTGCTTCCTCCATTCTCATCCATATAACCTCAGTTTTATAGCTTCCATGCAATGTTATGTAACATTTACTGAACACATTCTAAATGCTAAATAGTGCTCAGCACTTGACATAGATTATTTTATTAAATTCTCCCCCAAACCTTATAAGGCATAACAGTGTCTAACTTCGTTTTCAGTGATTATTATGTACCAGGCATTGTTCTAAGCACTTTACATATATTAATTCATTCAATCCTTGCAATATCCTGGCAGGTGTATTAGTTCCATTTTACAGATAAAGAATCTGAATTTCAGAGAGGTTAAAAGACTGGCCATGGTCACAACACTCAGTAAGTGACAAAACTGAGGCTGTTAGACTTCCTGCTCTGCTCGCCCATACGCTCAGCATACTGAGCACGGATCTGGGGGCATGATGGATATCATCAATTATTTGTCTGTTTGGAGCTGGCTATATAATTCTTGGACCCAGTGCTAACGAAAAATGCAAGGCCCCTTGTTCAAAAGACAGGAGGAAAGTGTCATTAAAAATATTAAATAGACGGGCGCCTGGGTGGCTCAATCAGTTAAGCGTCTGACTCTTGATTTCAGCTCAGGTCATGATCTCGGGGTCCTGAGATAGAGCCCCATGTTGGGCTCTGCACTGAGTGTGGAGTCTGCTTGAGATTCTCTCTCCCTCTCCCTGAACCCCTCTCCCTGCTCACACTTACACTCTCTCTCTCAAAAAAAAAAGACATTAAATAGAAAAGGTTTTCCTCACTTTAAGAGCTAATCTCTCGACTTGTCATGGTGTTTTTAATTTGCTATTTAATGTGTCATTCTAAGTAACACAAAATTTAAATATTAAATTATTAGCACTCATTTTACCATTAATCTTTATATTGTACAGTGTCAGTTATAAATGTAAATATAAGTTAACTTGTATGGGGAATCATGGAACTCACACAATTTGTATTTCATGGCTCCTATGTGGGCATGTATTTTGTTCTTACCAAAGCAGTGGAAACACTGCACAAAATGAACTCAGCTGTCTTTATTTCAGTTCTTGATGTGCACACATTCTGCCAAAACTCTGTCTTCAGTTTCCTCATAAGTAAGGGAAGACTGAAAGGAAAAGTAAGTGAGGGCTGCCCCATCCTTCCCTTTTCTTTTATGTCATCACTTTCAGTGTATGTGATTGGTTGGCCAGCAGAGCAATGTAACATGAGTAACATAGGACTCCTTATTCATTTGTGTTTCTTTGAATGCTGTGGCCTTTTCTTTCTGTGTTCCAAGAAAGTCCTGGTTTGAAAGGAAAGCATGGCTTCTCGGGGCTGTCAGTGCCCACCTCTCTCCAGGCCGCTCACCCATAGATGAAATAGGCTTACTTCACACCCACTTTGGGTCTCATTGAACGACCATGCAGCATCAGTAGTACTGCATGCAAATGAGGTGGGAGGGAACAGTGGGCACACTGCTGCATCTCTGTTTCCACACATGCTCCATGTCCCATCAGGCTTTAGCAGGTGCTGGTACTGGTACCAGTGTTCTGGGTCCCTTTCCCAGGTTGGCCACACCCCAGATGTGCAATCCTGGGCAAGTTACTCACTGCTCTAAAACTGTTTTCTCTGTGGTGTGTGTGTATATATATATATATATACCTCCAATGGAATATTACTCAGCCATCAGAAAATGAAATCTTGCCATTTGCAATGACGTGGATGGAGCTAGAGTATATTATGCTAAGTGAAACAAGTCAGAGAAAGACATACTATATGATCTCACTCGTATGTGGAATTTAAGAAAGAAAACAGATGAACATATGGGAAGGGGGGGAAAAGGAGAGGGAAACTAACCATGAGACTCTTAACGACAGAGAACAAACTGATGGTTGACGGAGGGTGGTTGACGGAGGGAGGTGGGTGGGGGATGGGATAGATGGGTGATGGGTATATAGGAGGGCACTTGTTGTGATGAGCACTGGGTGTTGTGTGTAAGTGATGAATCACTGAATTCTACTCCAGAAACCAATATTGTACCGTATGTTAACTAAGTAAACTTTAAATTAGAAAAATAAATAAAACTATCTTCTCATCACAAAATGAGAATGGTTCCAACCACCTCATAGGGTTATTGTGAAGAATAACTGAAAGAATACACATAAAGGTCTTAGTCCAAGGCATGGCACATAGTAAATGCTTGGTAAGTGTTAGCTAGCCATGTTGTGGTTGTTGCTACCTCTGGATACATTTTGCAGTTCCATTTGTCTGAAAATCTTTACCCCTTCAAATAAGATAATGAAGACACACCTGGGTGGCTCAGTTGGTTAAGCTCTTGATCTCAGCTCAAGTCTTGATCTCAGGGTTATGAATTCAAACCCCACATTGGGCTCCATGCTAGGTGTGGAGCCTACTTTAAAAAAGAAAAGATAATGAAGAAACCTGGTGCAGATTCATCTTAGAAGAGACAGAAACTTTCCAGTGGAGCACAGCTAGGGGTTTCACCACAAACCTAGCATCCTTTCCACTCCCAGTGTTAACTCAGTTAAAAAAACAAACAACCCCCCCCCCCCAAAAAACCTTGAATGAAAAAATAAATAGGAAAGTTCCCTCTGAGTGGGTGTTTATAGAAGGGATGAGGTGAAGTGTTCTCAAGGAGTATGTGTATCTTTATGGGAAGCAGCTACAGGATTGATCTCAAGTATATGATCCCGGGGTCATATACCTATTTTTTAGTGTTGCAGGCGGCAGACTCTTCTGTTCCCTCCCCAGTTTTCTCCTGGGTCACTGCCCATCTATGAATTCTCTAAACCAGAATCACTCAAAGTGGGGTCCCCAGGTGCTTGCATCAGAATCACAAATGCCGAATCCTGAGCCCAAGGCCAGAGCTTTGAACTGAAACTCCTGGGGAAATCTCACCCAAAAAACAAATTGTCCAAGTGCTTCTTACACTACTAAGTTTGATGACTTCTGCAGGAGCCTAGAAACTCGGAAGAAGGAGACCTTTTTCTTTTTTTAATCCCTAGCACTGGGAAGACCTGCCACCCTTTGTTGAATGTTGGAGAAATGACTGAATCTAAAGCACAAAGCTAAAGGATTTTTTTTTTTCTCCATCTGAGGACTCTTGGGATGGTTCGATTCAGATCTGATAATCAGGAGGTAAGCACTGGTAAGGCTGTAAATTTATTAAAATATTAAAATTCCTCCATAGGGGTTAGTAAATAACCACTGCTCTGGGCTCTGTGCTAGCCCACTGGCCCAGCTGCTCAGGCTTCTCCCTTGGACTGTCCTCTGATCCATCAACTAAAGGATTAACCCTTTGTCTAGCATGGGGTTTCATCTATTCTCACTAGCCAGTATGGGTGCCAGTCAGCCCCTTTATAGGTCCATCCAATGTGGTGCCTTACTCGTGGGCTTGTGCCTGTGCCCCTACCTGGAGAGGGAGGTGGGATTGGGAAGGAGGACCTTGGGTGGGTGGTACCCCATCCAGTTTACCTTGACTCTGTTATCAGGATGCCCCTCTCCACATTTCCATGAGGCCATAACGGATGGAGTCCTAGTGGGTGAGATGACATTCCTTGAGGTGATACTGGCACCCCAGCAGGCAAATGCCCCAGGTTATGGCCACCACCAGCTGAAGTACCTACCCCTAGAGATGCTCTTCCATGACTGCTTCTGGGAACTGCAGCCTCCACGGGACTTCAACTCTGAGGGATCCTGGAAGAGACTGGGTGAGCACGAGCCATGCAAGAATTTTAGTCTGCATACATGAGGGTTCTGTGGGCATGATTTGACAGATGAGAGCCTGTTTGGTACAGATGGTGCATGTAGGGGTTAGTGTGGGGGCTGGGAGAAGTACGGGGAAACAGTTTCTCTTTTCATTTATTTGGTCAAGTTTGCTAAAATCACTGAATGCCCTATCATCATGGCATTAGCCACATTGCTTTCATTAATAAAAATGAGGGCAGGTACTTACATAGCATTTGTCCTGTGCCAAGCACAATTCTTTATTTGTTTGAGTTACTATGATTATCACCATATTATATAGATGAAGAAATTGAGACCCAGAGGTTAGTTAAAACTCAAGTAGCAAAGCCATGATTCGAACTCCGGCAGTCTGACATTAGAGTCAAACTCATAAACACCACTTCTCTTCTTCAGTTACATTCAGAAAGTTTTTGTGTGTGACTTAGTTGGTAACAGATACACACACACACACACACACACACACACACCCTGTAAGACAATGGATGGAAACATTTTGAATGAAATTGGTGTCAGATCAGCAGATGCTGAGAGAGGAGTCCGCACCATGAACAATATTGCTGATATTAAGAGAAATTCTCTACCTACTGAGACTCCATATAGCCTAATGATTATCAAGATATTGGGGAAGTCATTGGAAAAGTTCCCCTGTGTATTCCTATGTCAGTCATGGCTCAGACAGGGCTATTGTTTACCTAGTGGCAGCATGTCAAACAAAAGTTCAGCAATCATTTTTAAAGATCAACAAATGATTTGGATAGTATTAGAAATTGATGAGCTACTTGCATTTAAGCTCATATATATACATACATATATATATATGTATGCTTCTGTTTAGAGAATACTGGGAATTAAGTGTTTTAAATTTATATGTTGATTAACTACTTACAGGGTTTTAAATATTTTATCACTTCATCTTTGCTTATTCAATTCTTCATTTTATTCCTTTGGTCCACACTTGTCAACTGGGAAAAAAGATTAGCTCTTTGACTGAGCTCTGATATGTTAAGCCGTAACCCTTTTCTGTCTCAAATTTGTTCCCTGTTTGGCTCACATTTCTTTGCTAGAGAAGGAGGTAGATTATGTGCTTTAGGTGGAAAAGGCTCTCCTTATTATTGAGTGGGAATGCAGGCAAGAAGACTGTTCCTCAGTAGGCTATTGCTTCCTTCTCTAAACCCAGCTAATTGAGCTGTCGTATTTAAAGTTTTATTGGTTAAGATTTCAAGTTAGGACTGGAGCCCTTCTTTTGCAGTTCCTTCAGGGCTACATGTGGAAAAGAACAAATGGAAAACTCAGTGATGAGCTCTGAATAAGGCTGTAAGAAGGCCCTATGGTCTCAAGGAACATTGACAGACAGGGAGTTGTTTAAACACTTAAAAACAGAAAGGAAATACAAAATTCTATTTAGTAGGTCAAAACCAGCTCAGAAGTAGTATGTGATGATCTGGGCAAAGCATTACAATTCCTAGCCAGCCCAGTCATGATTCTCTGGCAAACTGCACAGTCATGGTTATGATGCACTGGGATAAGAGGTGCTATATAAATGTTAGATATTACATAAATGTCAGGAATGATTATTGTTTGTTAATGGGGGCTAAACTGTTCCTAAGCAAAACTCTGACTCCATGCCAACACAGCGGTAGCAGAGATTCTAACCACCAAATAATCCATGAGAATGGAGTGCTCACCCCTGGTTCTAGAAAGGAGCCCAGTTGGGATCTGGGGTTGGAAAACAGGGGTTGGGGTGGTCCCAGTGCCACCACTTGCCCAAGTGACTTCAGGCCAGCTCCCTAATCTTCTGGAGTCTGCTCACCTGTAAAATGGGGATAATAATAACACCTCCCCTACTTCTCCTTCCTGTGCTCCGTGGTTCTGAGAATCAAGGGCATTCACATGGGTGCGAGTGCTTTGTGAAGGGTGAGACGCTGCAAGGATGACAGTGGTCATCTTGGATGGGCGGGAATTTAGCCTATGCCTTCCCTTTGAGTCCTGCTCACAAGGAGAAATCCGAATGGAAATTAAACCGGGGACGGGGATGGTGACTGGCGGAAGCTGAAAACCCCAGGCTCCTTCTCTCACAGAGCTGTCAGGAAGATACTGCAGACCAGGCTCCCGGATCCTGCATTTTGGCTCTGGCTCTGCCACTTGCCAGCCTGTGAGCTTGGGCGAGTCACAGAGGAGGCTCTGGAAGTGATCGCCAAGGGCCCTTCCGGCTCTGACGCTGAGTCTAAATCAGGCTCATCACTTGGCTCTAGCTGTGATTCACCTTTCGCGTCCTGGAGAAACTCCCCTCCAGCTTCTCAGACGCATGAAGCAGGGGTCTTGGAAAAGGTGGGGGCTGTGTATTCCATGTGAGAGTGCACAGTAAAGAAGTTATTCCCGTGGAGGTGAGGTGGGGTAGGGGATGGTGAAAAGGGGTATGAGTGAGTATTCTGGGAAGGCAAGATTCAGGGAACACTCTAATGAGGTCACGACTGTCGCAGGCGAATTGGAGCTGGACATCTGCTGGTGGGGGAAGGGGGGAGCGTCTTGCATTTCTGTTTGCAGTAAGTCTCATCCCGCACCCTTTAGCACCCCCTTAGCCCCCTACCCCATGTCTCCATCCCCACACCTTTCAAACGCTACCAGGCCTTGCTCGGAGGAGAGCCGGTGTCCGTACCTCCTCCGTGGTCCTGTCTGAACCGGGAGGATTGTTTCCAAGCTGACTCACACCACTAATGTCAGGGAGCCGTGTCACACGGCGCTGGGCTCTACAAGCTGTTGCTTGCGCGGTCGCCGCCGCGGCCGCCGCTCCCCGGCGGGTGCATCAGGGTCCGCTCTTGGGGCGGGGCCGGGGCGGGGCCGGGGCGGGGTCCGCCCCCTCCGCGCGGCGGCCCCGCCCCTCCTCTCCCTCCCTGGCGGACCGCAATGATTTAGAAGTTCAGGAATCCCACGTGACGTCACCGGGGGGGTGATGTAATGCACTCTAAATAGAATGTATTGTAATCTTTGCTCAGTCCAACGTGGTCCCTTCACCCGGGCTCGGCTCTTGCCTTCTCCACACTTGTTTGGTAAGTTCCTAAAAATACGGCTCGGCCACTTCTGGGGCCTTTGCATTTAGCTACTTTTGTTGCACTTGCCGCGGGAGCCATCTCGGGAGCGTACTTGGTTTGCAGGGGTTGGTTCTCGGCAGCAGCCGCGAGATTACTTGGTCCAGTGGGCAGGTCACAGGACAAGGAGTAGGGAAGATGCGATGCATTTTTTTGGAGGGTGATCTGTGTTTGTAAACACTTTGGCGGACCAGAGGGAAGTCCGGCCCCAAATGCTGGTGGACTGTGGAATTCTGCTGTGTCCTGAGGCCACTCCAGAGACCCCACGCCGTGTCCGTTCCGGAGCGCGTCTCGGTGGCCGCCGCGCCGTGCGACTGGAGGGATGCTAACGTGGAGCGAGCGCCGTGTCCTCCCCGGCGTGGTGCGTGTGTGGGAGCGCGCGTGTGTTTCCCTGATACGGGGAACAGTTATGAATCGGGGGTGTGTGTTTGCCTCCAGAGACCTGGCAAGGTGCGGAACCCTCCAGAAGTGCGGTCAAGCGGCGGCAGCGGCGGTGGCAGCGGAGACGGCGAGCCAGGAACCTCCCCCCGCGTCCCCAACTTCCCCGTGATGTGGCGGAACCCCCGGAGAAAGTTTGCAAACTTCCAGCGGGCGCGGCGAGGACGCCGGGTCACCTAGGGGCGGGCGGGCGGGCGCGCGCGGGGGGCTCGCTCCCTCCCGGTGCCGAGCCTGCCGCTGCCACCTCTCCCGCAGCGCTGCCCGCCGCAGCTGGTGGGCGCGCGCGCCCGGGGAGGGGACGTGGCCCTTGAAGGGCACTTGGCTTTCGCTCCAGGCGCAGAAAGCTCGAGAGTGGCGCGGCTCTGTTCGCTTTCACTCCTGCAGCCGTCTCCTGCCTCCGTCCGGTTCTCACTGGCATCATTACCTCTTCCCCGCCGCTGCCCCAAATGACAGCTCCCGCTTTTGCCGCGGCAGCGCGGTGGCAGTTCCCAGGACCCGGCGGCGGAGCCTTCCTCTCCGGCAGATTGACCACGCAACCGCTTAAACTTTTCACGAAGTTCGTAGAGGGGCAAGACGCGCGAAGGAACCAAAGACACGTTTTCTCCCGGCAACTGCATCCCACTTCTTCTTTGCCATAGAATTATTTCCGGGGGGAGGGAGTATCCGGTAGAGAAAGCCTCAGACCTCGCCCACCCCCTCCCCAACTTTGCCTGAACGGGTGCCGCCCCCACTTGATGCTTGTTCAAGGCCAGGAACTGGAGTGGATTGCTTGTATTTTGCGTTGTCAGAGTCCTCAGGGTGTGTTTGATTTTTATTTTTCCCTCCTTCTCTGACATGTGTCAAGGAATAAAGGCTGGATACAGGTCCATTACGTCATTCTGCAGGCCAGTAAGTGTTTGATTAACAGCTTCAGATACTCAAGAGTTCGGGGTTTAGAAATGCTGACAAAGCAACTCTGCTTTCCATCCCACCCCTAACATACTCGTACAATCACCCGATCCCTGGGCATCTTTATTGCCCTCTCCTCCCCGTACCCCTCTTCTCTACCCCCTCTCCCGCCCACACCGTTATCACTCTGGCCCCGCCTCCGCCTTTTATTGCTTTCCCTAGGGCGGTCACTGTCCCCAGGGTGTGCGTATGAGCTTCTGGTGTCTGAGCGGAGCATGGTACCTGATCAAGGCACACACAATCTGCCCTTTTCTATTATTTAAGAGAGGCACCAGCGAGCCCTCTACTCCAGGGCGAAAATGCTCAGTCCTGATAGAAAAGGCATCGCAGGACACGTTTAGAGTCCTTATGATAATACTGTGTCCCTGTGGTGACTTAGGAAAGCAACACACCCACTGCAAACAAAGTACTGAATTTTACCTAGCGCCTTCTCCAACCGTTTAGCGGAAGAGGGAAGAAGTGAGGATGCTGATTAAATCAAATATAGCCAAAAGAATCAAGACTCAACGTTTCATTTGCAAAGTGAGGGAATGTGAGTCGTTGAACCCAAACACATTACAATAAATTGGTGTATGTATTTCTTTCTCTTAATCTTAAGTTTCTATATTTAAAGAGAAAGTTGAATACTTAAGTCCTAGAATTGAGTCAGAATCTGCCTATCTGACAGTTGCAGTAAAAACACTGTGTGTGATGTGTTTAAGGGATAAAAGTAAGAAGAGCTCTTAGTGGGAGGAGGGTGTGTGTGTGCAGCAGAAATCAAATAAAAAATCTATTGACAGAGTTTTGGATTGAGTGGGGCAGAGGATTTGGGTGCTCTCTGATTTGAAGTTGGCGGAAGCTAAATTAAGGAACATTTATATTCTGAGTATGTGGGAATTTCGTGAAGAACACATGTTTTGTTATAATCAGATCCACTTTCTTCCAAGTGAGACAGCCATACTGTCGAGTAGGCATTTGTGAAACTTCTGTCTGGGGTCTAATTGACATCCTTCCCCAAGTTTGTGGCAGTATTTATTATTTATTCACATCTAGAGATGAAATAGTATAACCCCTGCAGAATGCATGTGCATCTAAAATGTTAAACTTCTTGTTTGTGATGCATAGACCTAAAGGAAAAAATGGCCCGGGTCACCAGCACTGGAGAGTGTGATTAATGATCAGTGATTTAGTGATCAGTGATTAGTGGTTTTATTCAAACTGTTACCTCTGACCAGAAGCACACATCAGAGGATTAACAGGCTCTTTAGATAAATGCTCATTAGTGGAAGGGGGAAAGCAAAGATAATAGGCATGCACCCAGGGACAACTTTCGAAGAAAATCATTCCCCGTCTTCAGAATAATAAGCTCTATTAACAGAAAGCCCTTTTAATTTAAAACTTGCTTTTATCTTGTAAATCAAAGTTAGATGTAAAAGTTTGTAGTGCCATTATAACCTAAATTTTCCCATATCCACTCGATGTGGATTATCTCAGTAGCGATATTTTTTTTTATTTAAATAAACAATTGGACCTTCAGAGCAACTGAACCCTGACAAGTTCTTAACTCCCAGGGTTTGAAGGTGTCCCCCCTTCTACAACGGAGAGTGCAACTTGCTAGCTAGATGGCGCACTGTTCTTTGGTGTTCTGTGCTGTTTTGGTGCAGGAGTCTCAACGAGCAAGTAGCTGCTTGCGAGGTGTTCTTCCACACTTCCAACAAAGTTGATTCTGTGTAGGGTTGGAGGCTAGACAGTTCTACAAGTTTTTAGTCACATTTTCCATGTCAGTTAAATCTGGGGAGTTCAAGGCTACTGGAAAAATTAGTCTCATTAGTAAAAGAAACTTAGTGAATGAGGGAGGAAAGGAGGTACCGGAGTCCAGGAGAGGTACCTCTGGGTTGCAGAAGTGATTGTAAATTACCAGACCTGTTCTTTTTTTTTTTTTAAACTAAGAGCTAGTTTCACAATCTTGTGGTCTGAAATTCTGAAGCAGATACTCAAAGATTTATTTTCTTCCTAATCTTGCTGGTGAAAAAGAAGTTACTAGAAAGAAAGGAAGAAAAAAACTTGATTTGGTGACTGCAGGAAGCAACACATTGCTGATTTTATTCTACAAATAATGGTAAGATAATGTTTCTTATGCTTATGAAGCAGAAAGGAACTTTGCAGTTGGTTAAATGAGGCTGATCTCATGTTTTCATAGATAGAATTCAGAAATGGAATTCTTATTGCATACCGAATTTTAATGTTGCCTTTGTCAGTTTCCTGGGACTTGGTAGCATTTTGTGTGGAAGGTGTATGTGTGTGTGTGTGTGTGTGTGTGTGTGTGTGTGTGTGTGAATAAGACCATTATTTCCTGGGTAAAATAATGTTCATGGGCGTGTGAACTGCAGGGGGGGAGCTATGAGGCATGTTAAATAATGTGTCAGGTAAGAATTCCTTTTTCCACAGGCCTTCATGAATCACTTTAATAAGTACTTAAGTTTTAATAAGGAAGGCATTTTTTAAAAAGAAAGCTAAAAATGAAAATAAAACAAACAAAAAAAATTCTCCACATCCAGACCTCTATATGTATTCCCCTGAAGTAGGATGCTGTTGATTGAATATCAGCTATTACTTTAGTTTTAAAACTTAAAAAGAAAACAATAATAGAACTCACTGGTGCCTCCCTATAAATGTCCTCATTTTCCTTTGCGTCGTTTTATACAGATCTGTTATTTTAAAATCCTGACTGATTTGTAACAACTTGTATTTTTCAACTTTACTGAGGGTAAACATGTTTGCTCAATTGATAATATCTTCAAGCTGTTTTTGAATGTAAATTGCTGATATCCATAAACTGCCTGTCAATAAGAAGTCAGTTGTGACCTTATATAGTTTCTACATAAGTAGATAGTTTATTAGAACATTCCCACAAAAACATGGACCCATCTCTGACATTGCAGCTTTGATTTGAATAGGAGGTTAATTGAATGGTTGTTTGCCAGAGAGACTTTTCCTGTATAGCTTTTCAATTACCGTAGGTTGAAGATTTTCATGCAACTATTTGTCAGTTTCCCACACCTGCGGATTCAAAACCAATCGATCGTGGACTTTCCATGGCTGTTGGTACCAATGTCAAGTTCCTGGTCTCCTGATTTCTTACTATAATTTGCCTTTTAGCAATGACGCATCACTTTCCATAGTATTTCCTTAGCCTTGGAGTTTGTTTCTTATTAAGCTGAAAATTGTTTTGTGGGAAGGTGATGTTTGCTGTATCCTCAAGACGTGAACTTTGTGTTTGTAGCTGGTTTTCTTCTGATTGTGTTGTTAGATTAAAATTGGGGATTTGAGTGGACTTATTATGTTTGTCATCTTTTTTTTTTTCCCTTCTTCTTCACTTCAAAGCAGTGCTGTTAGTCACAAAATTAATGTGATCATGGCTGGTGTTTCCCATCTATACGCTTCTTTTGCTTCTTACAAATTGGATTTCTACAGCAATTTAAGATCTTTTTTTAGAGGCAGCTTTCTTGGATGAAGATGGAGCAATGATCTCAGTCAATTCATTATCTTGTCCAGTTTCACTACCAGCTGTGTTATGGGAATCTACCAATGCTTTTTATAAATTAGTGTTTAAAAATATATATCTAGTACTATCTCTCTGAATGCTCTTTACGAAAATTATGCAACTGAGATAAGGTAATGAACTGGGGGGCAGTAGCCTCAAACATTTAAATGTGAGAAAGAATCACTTTCAGATATGCTAAACAGACTTAAAGAACCTTTTTGTATTGCTATTTGTAAACTAAATAAGCTATCTGTTTTGTGGCATTGCTTTAAATAGAAACTCTTACACTTTAAAAATGACATCATGTTTAATGTTTTCACTAAAAAGTTCTTATATTTTGTAATTAGGGAAAAATGGGCAATTAGTGATTTTGAGGATCCATTAGTATTCCATTGTTGGGAATCGCAAATCATGGATTTAACATAAGAGAACAAAGAATGAGAAGGCTTTTACAAATTTTCAGGTATTGATAACAGTATGCCAGAAACAAGAGTGAAATTTTTGAAGCTCATATTGAGACTCTGGATCTTTGAAAATCAAACTTACAGAGTTTGGATAAATTTTGGAATGTATAAGATGTTACGTTGGCATTTCTGTATTTCTTTCTGTCAAGCTCACTCTATTGCTCATTTATATTTTCTGAGAAATAGATCAGAATCAATTTAACACTTTAAAAACACATATTTTAGTTGCTTCCTTCTGTTTCCTCAAGGTTTACATTTTTAATCTCTACCCTAAAATTAACAAGGATTGAAAACTACCATATTGGCATTTGGCTTGAACTAATTTTGGAGAGGAAGAATTCCTTTTGGACCAGGGATTCTGATGGTGAGATAGAAAGGCTTGCTATAGCGTATGCAGAGCTGGAGCTGGGGAGGTCTTCTCATTGATAGACCAACCTTGTCACTTTGCAGAGGAGAACCCAAGGCCTGGTTGTGTCCCCTGGCTCACCAAGGCCCACAGCTAGAGTGCCAAATGGAGCCGAAAAGCCAGGTCCCGGCCTCCAGGTCAGGTTCTCTTTCCATGAGCCAGGCTGCCATAAATGGTCGTGAATGAAACATAACCCATGGCTTTGGATGCTTTGCTCTTTTCAAGCCTTTTGATCACTAACCTTTCAAAGACCATTTTTATCAGATCTTTTGAATGAATCCCCTGACCATAAAACTGTAGTTTCTATTCTGTATATTCTGATATATTCATAATGCTAATTTTTTTCATGTTGACCTCCTTATTGGAAAGCCATTCTTCTTATTCTTCACCATTATTATTAGACATGCCCTGTAAAACAGCACCCTCCAGATTTCATTTGAGACTAAAAACCAGGCAGAACTTAAAGATGTTCTAAAAAACCCCGTAGGATAAGGCAGTAACTTTTGTTACTTTTGTTTTCTTAATCACCTTTGAAGAAGGGATCTGAAAAATTATTTAAAGTTAAAGTAAATCATCTTTCTTTGTGTCGAATAGAGCAACAAGTGCTATTTTCATTCTGGCAGATGTACTTTTAAAGCCCAGAATCTGTCTCTGGTATATTATCTATCTAGGTCGGTGTATACGAGAGTGTTTGGAGGTGAATGTTACTACATCAGAAGTGAGTTGAGTCTAGAAGTATGGTCTTTGAGGTTTGGCTGGCAAAAGTTGACTAATCATAGCTAATAGAAATCATGCATGCACATAGGGGGCTCCAGAGCACCACACATTTGATTTAAGATGACATTTTGGTTATGCTGTATTTAGGATGGGGAACAAGAATATCTCAGTAGAAATCTTGAATGCATCTACTGTATTTTTTATTTGGCTTGATCCATAGGTTTCCTTTCCAGCTCTTTGCGTGAACACTTTATATCAGAATTCAGGTCTCTTTTATTCTCTTATTACACTGAGGAGCCCCTGTGTTGCATGATTCCTCAACTACAACACATTTCAGCCAATTTTATGCACATCTCTCCCTGCTGGCTTCCCAAGGGGGAAAACCACATGCAACAAAAAACATCTTTGTTTTTGTTTGAATTAGCTGATTATAAGAAGAAATACATTTTATCTCCATTTGCCAGATTTGGTAGGACCCTTTTATTTTTATCAAAACAAGATCTCCTTCTCTAAGTAAGCAATGATGCTCTTTGGCCTCTGAATGACCAGGTACTAATCCTTGCGCCGGAGGGTAGAAGGCATTGAGGATAAAATCTGTTTCCACCAGGGTGGCGAGGCGTGATGTGGCAGGCCATCATGAAGAGCTTGATCTGCCTTCCTGAAATGACAGCATTGTCCAGAAAAACACTGCCTTCTGGGAGGAAGGACAGCATTCTCAATTCTCGAACTTCTAAATTCTGAGCAGGGACTGTGCTGAAGATGGCTCTCAGGATGCGGAGAGTCTCTGAGGTTATTTACTAAACTACAACATGGTAAAACACAAGCTAGAACTTAAAAGTCTTAATGGTTTTCTTTATCCATTCTCTGCATTTCCCTTATACTGATGTTTTTCTAGATTTATTTTTAAGCATCCATTCTGGTTACTCTGCTTTCACGAGTAACCCTACAATAACAAATCACAAGTGTGTGCTTAACAAGAGAGGGGACATTTTTCCATAAGGGAAAATAGATTTTAATATCCAATCGTAGAAGAAATAATTAGCAAGACAAAAGAGAGAAAAGTTTGAAATCCAACTGATGGCATCCCCAAGCTCTGCCGTAGCTCTGCAAAACCATGTGGTTCATGGCCGTGGGAAAAGACTAAGACTGGAAGAGGGAATCCCCAAAGCGCTGCCTTCAACTCATTATGCTTCTTTGCCTCAGTTTCTTTGTGTGTGGTAAAAGAGTGTTCGTCTTGACCAGCACTGTCCGACAGTGGGAGCCATAAATGCAAGCCCCCTATGTAATTATAAATGTTCTAGTAGCCACACTATAAGGAGGTAAAAAGAAACAGTTAATTTTAATAACATATGTTATTTAACCCAGTGTATTTGCAATAGTATCATTTCAACATATAATCAATATAAAAATGTTGAGGAGGTACTTTGTGATTTTTTTTTGTTGGTGGTCCTAAATCTTTGAAAGCTGGTGTGTAGTTTACAGTTAACCTGAGTTACAGGTCTCGGTTCAGGCCAGTCACATTTCAAGTGCTCTGTAGCCACATGTCGGCCAAGTGACAGTGGTGTCAGGCAATGCAAATCTACACTCTGTTTCAGTGGTTCTTAATCCTGACAGCCCAGTGGAACCACCTGTGGAGTTTGTAAAAAGTACGGATACCTCCTCCCCACACCCAATTCCGATTTGATTGGTTTGGGGTGGGGACCTGGGTCTTTGTATTTATTTTTTTTATTTATTTTTATTTTTTATTTTTATTTTTTGGTCTTTGTATTTTTAAAAGCTCCAAAAGTGTCTATAAAATATAGCCAGGTTTGAGAACTGCATTTCTAACTGATCTCTATGGTATCTTCTGCTCTAGCAGTCTTCTTTTTTTTTTTTTTTTAAAGATTTTATTTATTTACTTGACAGAGAGAGAGCGAGCACAAGTAGGCAGAGCAGCAGGCAGAGGGAGAGGGAGAAGCAGACTTCCCGCTGAGCAGGGAGCCCGATGCGGGGCTCCATCCCAGGACCCTGGGATCACGACCTGAGCCGAAGGCAGACGCTTAACTGACTGAGCCACCCAGGCGCCCCTGGTCTAACATTCTATGATCTATTAACGGAAAGGGATTGCAGGAAGGCATTCAGAGTTCAAGAGCAGCAAGTGGTTGTCATAGGCATGCGGCACACTACAAAACATATTTACGGAAATATAATCAATAAACATTAAAATGCACAGATTGAATGATTTAGAAGACAGCTCTTTGTGCCACAGATGAACCCTGCTTTGTATGAGTTTCAAATATTTTAAATGGTTTGCTTCCCCCCAAATCTTAACATTCGATTTGGTTTGAATGCAGCCTCTTAGAAACCCTCCATTTTGGAAAAGGTCAAGAGCGCCACATTTCGGTTATTTTGCCAGTTTACTTATCTTTGCCCTAGGTACTACTTACCTTTAGCTCTTTTTGGAGGGAGAGATCTTACTGCATTTAAGACAGCTGGATCCCCTTGTGTTTCTCTCTAAGCTTTTAACAAGCTTTGTGTCATTGCAGAGAACAGACTTGCCCTTTGCTCACATCAGGATGTTAGTTATAGCTCCTCGACTTAAAGTGTTTATTCTCCTTGTCATCCTGTAAAATATTAGAAGAATCAGTATTTCTCAACGCACACCAGAATGTGCTCCTTTAATACATTTTCAACAATATGCCAGTTTGTGCCTTCACTACAAGGATGCAAAGAACCAAAAATTAAAAACAATGATTTCCAAACTCCTCACCATCTTCTTTCCAAGTCAACAAACAGTGTTGTTTGTGGAGGGGAGGAGAGACCTCGAGGATGGTCTCTTGTGACTTCGTGCTGCTGAAAGCCTCTGCATTCCCGAATTTGTGAGTCATTTCACCCTGAACCTCTCTCATCCCCTGCATAGCGGTCTGTTTCCAAGTACATGTGGCCATGTGCTTTCTAAAGATGACTTACAACCATTTTTAGGTACAGAATGGCACATTTCTCTACATTTTGTGGTGAATACATTTGTGTTTTCTGTCATGTTATTCCTTGGAAAAAATTTTAACCTCCATTTATTAGAAGAAACAGGGATTGACAAGTCAAAGCATCGTGTTCACTAATTAGAAGGGTGTTTACCATTTATCAGTGCCTAAAGATAAGCACTACTCTGGGTGGTTTCCAGGTGGGGATTTTACAATTGTGTGTACGATTGTGTTTTGTCTTTGAACCTACAAATAACATTTTTTCTGTTGCTTTTGCATGCATTATTTGCACTTAAATGATTTCTCTGCTAATATCTCTTGCTTCCCAGCTCCAGGCTACATGTACCTGGATTGATGAACAAATACATCTGGGTCCATCAGCCTCTTCACATGGGATCTATTCTGAAAGTTGCATGGAGACAAACCTGTGTTTTTAGTGGTATCTAGGGAAACTTTCTCTAAGGCTACTTTGTGATTGACTGTTGAGGACTTGGTGGAAAGAAAATGAGATTAAAGATGTAAGTTGTTCAACTCTTTTAGGGATTGAAAGTAAAGGGTTTGGGGTATTCATTCATGGAGCAAGATAGAGAGCTCCTGAATTATCTTCAGGAAAACATTTTAGGTCTTGTTTTACCGATGTACTCTCTTCATACTTGGCTTGGAGTCATCTGCTTTTGAGTATTTTGTTTTCTCCTAATCATGACTAGGGTTGGATTTAGTTATGTGCAGTTTCTGTCTGCACCTCTGGGTCTTCCTTGTGTGAGCTACAAGCCATGATTAATAATGCAATCTGTGACCAGTGCCAGGGACGGATTAGTTTGGCTCTTTTTCTAAGCACTATACTAAAGTTAAAGTAATTTTAGTATCCACGCATATATGTGGTTATGGTGGTTAAGCTTGTATATAAATAAAAACCTCGGCCAGTGAGGGCCTGGATGTGACTAGCATATATATTTGCAAATGTGATTATTATCTTTTTTAGATGCCGATGGATGAATTGTCCTTCTTTTGAGCAAGTTTCTATTTGTCACATTGATTTAGATACACACATTGTTGATTAAAAGATATTGCTAGATTTAAAAAAAGTTGAAACCATATTTAAGACACTCTTCTTTTCTAATATGGCCTGTTTAAGCACACATTGTTTACAATTTCATCTTCCAGCTTTGCAAAGCCAGATAACTAACAACCACCATTCTCAGTGCCGTGCTGGTGGACGTCATCAAAGATGATGGTGCACAGTTTTGGCACCATGAAGCAACATGTATTTGAAGTTGTACTTTTTGTTAAGTACCCATGCTAATCTCCAAATCATTCAAAACATTAAAAAACAAAACAAAACAGTGATGTCTGCTCATTGGATGGAGGCAGCACTGGCAAAGATACACTTTTTTTTTTTTTTTATGTGCCTTAGGAGCACTTGCAAAAATCAGGGATAAAAAAAAATTACATGTAATTATTTGGCATGCCTTTTGGTGGGGACATTCTTAAGACAGAGAGGTGGGGCGCCTGGGTGGCTCAGTCGTTAAGCGTCTGCCTTCGGCTCAGGTCATGATCTCAGGGTCCTGGGATCAAGCCCCGCATCGGGCTCCCTGCTCCGTGGGAAGCCTGCTTCTCCCTCTCCCACTCCCCCTGCTTGTGTTCCCTCTCTCGCTGTCTCTCTCTGTGTCAAATAAATAAGTAAAATTAAAAAAAAAAAAAACCAGAGAGGTTAACCCTTTAACCCGAGTCATTTTTATGCTTTCCAGGAAATGTGCTTCTTTTTTTTCCCTAAAGCACAAAAACTATAGTATCTTTAAAAGGAAGGTTGTCAATGGGATGCTTTATTTTTATTTAACATCTAGCAGATATTTTAGTAATTCTCCTTAGAAGTCTTATATTCCTTTATATGGTTTTAGTTTTTTAATGTTTGTTTAAAAAATAGGGGATTCTGGAGATTGGTTGCACAACAGTGTGAATATACTTCACACTACTAAACCATACATTTAAAAATGGTTAACATAGTTAAATTCATGTTATGTGTATTTTAACATAATTTTTAAAAAAGGAGGGATATAAGGTTTGCATGTACCCATTCCCCAGGTGGAGCAATAGAATGCATAGACAACTTATTCAAACTTAGGTATAACAGCTTTAGTATCTTAATGGCAAGAGCAAAAATCTAAAGAGGACTTGTGCATTTCTGGTCAATGAGGAGAGGTGACAGGTGTGTAAGGTGATTCTGACCCATAGGATAATCCAGGGAGGACAACAGCTAGGCACACAGCACTGAATGCCTTCTTTTTCTGGAGACTGGCTTGGATCTTGATGGGCCCTGTGTATAGAAAGCTGTATCACTTAATTTGAAAAACACACCATTTGGCATTATTTGAACATGTCTATTTGTATTGACTTGATTGCCTTAGTGCAAGGATATGCTCAACTGATATGTTCAAATGAGAAAAGATAGACCTGTAGTTTATAAAAGGGAATATAAGTCCACACTTCCCTCCCTCCCTCCCTTACTTCCTTCTTCCCTCCCTCTCTCTTTCCCTTTCTCCCTTCCTTTATTGGATATTTACTGAGCACCTATTATGTGCCAGGTACTAGGGACACATGATCAAAGCCAGACACAGTCCCTTGCCTCCCAGAACTTACCAGTAGGAGAGACACCAAATAGGTCAGTGCCACAGAATATTGTTGGGGTGCAAGTCTGGAGGCAGCAAGCCCCATCAGGGGGCTAGTGTGGTTTGTCCAGGCAAGATGTCATGGTGGCTTGGCTACAATGGTGCCAGATTAAAAAATAAAAACGGATCAATATGACTAGGTTATTGATTCCTGGAAGATGAGGGAAAGGAAGAGGGCCTTACTCATTCTAAAGGGAGAGGGAGCCTGGCAGGAAAAGTTTGACCCAGTACGGAAGGCCAGATTGTCCTTTGTGGTGGTAGAGGAATGGAGGGTTTCTGGCCTAGTGCCCATGGGCATGTGTCTGAATCCTTGAATGAGAACAGAGAAGTGTAAACAGAAACTCAGAGAGCAACTGTAACTAAAAACTGGGGTGCAGCCTCTGGGTTACAGGCAGTGCAGTTTTGGTAATTTCTGTCAGAAAGTAACCCCCAGAGGGAGAGGCCCCCGCCTCCCAAAGCAAGCACAGCTGAGGCTCTCAGCAGGGTCTAGTGCACGGCTAAGTGCGTTCGCTTCCTCCGGCCGCTGTTAACAAAGCGCCATGGACTGCGTGGCTGGCAGAAATTTATTTTCTCATGGTTTTGGAGGCTAGAATTCCAAAGTCGAGGTGGAATGGTTCCTTTTGAGGGCTGAGAGGGGAAATCGTTCTGAGTCTCTCTGTTTGGCTCGTAGGTGGATGTCTTCTTTTTGTGTCTCTTCGCATTGTCTTCCTTCTGTGTGTGCCTCTGTGTGCATATTTCCCCTTTTTATAAGGACACCAGTCATATTGGATTAGGACCCACTCTAAGGACCTCATTTTAACTTGACTATCTGTAAAGATTTTATCTCCAAATAAGGTCACATTTTAGGGTACTGGAGATTTGGGGGGAGGGACATGATTCAACCCATAGCAGTAGGTAAGCTTTCAAGAAGATAGCACCCAGGGCACATAGTAGTGGGATCTCACAGGAGCTGGAAGATTGGGAGTGAAGCGGCTCATAACCAGACATTTTTTAGCAGGTGTTAAAAATAAACTTATGATGGACCCCCAGTGAAACTTGGAACAAGTCTTCAGAGATGGGGGTACACACATTACCAGGTATGGACAAAGCCAGCAAAACAAGGCTATGCCTTAAAATAGATTTATACATATTGCACTGATTAATGAATTTGCTAATATGGACATTGTCCTTGGTTTGGCCTTGAATTTGTCTTCAGAGTTTATGAATGAGCAGTGCTGAAAGGGCAACACCAACTTTTAACCTCAAGAACAAAGAATTAAATACAATTAGTTTGTCACCCTGCCAGGCTTAACAATCATTGTTTTGATGTGATAATATTTACTCAAAAGGACAATAGCCACCAGTTTCCATACACAACATACACACAGACAGACAGACAGACACACACACACACACACAGTTGAACATAGATGTTTCAATGCAGGGAAAAAAAATTCAGCTTTTCTAGTTGTGAATAATTTATGCCTATGTGCTACCTCTGTTTTACACAATGAAAGCACAGAGTACAAAATTCTGTGTTTTAAAAACATATCCTAATAAATAACAAATAACCCAGTTAAAAATGGGCAAAACATCTGAATAAGCAGTTCTACAAAGAAGATATGCAGATGACCAATAGGCACATGAAAAGATGTTCAATGTCATTAGTTATCGGGGAATGAAAATCAAAACCATAGTGAGTTACCACTTTGTACCCTGTAGGATGACTATAATAAAAAAGACAGACAATAACAAGTTTTGATGAGGTTATAGAGAAATTGGAACCCGTAGACATTGCTTGTGGGATTGCCTAATGGCACAGCCACTTTGGAAAATAGTTCGGTAGCTCCTTAAAAAGTTAGACATAAACCTCGTGACCCAGCAATTCCACTCCTAGGTATACACCTAAGAGAGATTAAAATATATGTCTACTTGTACATAAACGTTCATAACAATGTTATTCACAATAGCCAAAATGTGGAAATAGCCCAAAGCCCATCAACTGATGCATGAATAAACAAAAGGGGGTCTGTCCATATATTGGAATATTCTTTGGTCAGAAAAAGAAATGAAGTACTTACACGTGCTACAACATGCATGAAATTTGAAAACATTATGCTAAGAAAAAGTGTCAGATACAAAGGACTGCATATTGTATGATTCCATTTAAGTAAAAGGTCCAGAATAGGCAAATCCATGGAGAGAGAAGGTGGATTAGTGGTTGCTACGACTGAGGGTAGGGCTGGGGACTTGGGAGTGACCACTAAGCCCTATGTGGTTTCTCCTTGAGATGATGAAAATATTCCAGAATTGATTGTGTT
The DNA here is from genome assembly GCF_029215605.1 of Mirounga angustirostris. Taxonomy (NCBI): domain Eukaryota; kingdom Metazoa; phylum Chordata; class Mammalia; order Carnivora; family Phocidae; genus Mirounga; species Mirounga angustirostris. The sequence goes on along the minus strand of NW_026991720.1, from coordinate 47,248,828 downwards.
GCTATTTGCACAAATCTGTGAATATTCCTAGGCCATTGAATTGTACACTTTAAGTGGATGAATTGTATGGTATGTGAATTACATCTCAAGAAAGCTGTTAAAAAAAGATAATACATCATGGAGAAAAATACAGGATGCTAAATGTAGTTAGGTTATATGCCAAATAGGGTATTTTGATCCAATAACAAGGATGTTTGGGATGAATATATCAAGATGAGCAGTGGAGAAAGGTTGATAGGAGCATTACAGATCTTGGAAATAGGAATAGTCAACTACTAAAAATCTTAGAGCATATGCCATATGTCTCCAGCCTGTACCTCTCTTCAGGAGCCCTGATTTCTAGGTTCACTCTGGACATTTCCTCCTAGATGGACTGCTGCTGTTCCTTAATTTTCAAATTGTCCCAACAGGAACTAATCTTCATACCATTTCTCCTTCTGACACACCCATTTCAGTAGGGGCCACCATCATCCTCTGGGTCCACTGCTTGAACTTCAGTTGCTGACTTTGCCTTTCCCCTTGGCCATTACGAACAGGTCATTGCCAAGTCTTCTAGGCCCCATGAGCAAAGTCTTGTGATTTTTTGTCCTTCTGCCCTGTCTCCTTCTCAACCACTTCCTTCTGTGAACCGAGAATTAAGGGGAACAGAATTATTTATCGAGTCTTTATTGAACCTACTCTCTCAATCTACTATGTCAACCTTCGTGACCAACCTACCCAGGAGTTGGACTTATCCTTTTTATAGATAAGGAAAATGAGGCTCAGAGGGTAAGGGACAAACCAGTTAATGGGACAAAGGAAATGTGACCAATAATTGGAGGAATTGGGGTTTAGAACTGTTTTGTCTGGTCCCTGAGCTCAGACTCTTTCCACTGTGACTATGAAATAAATCTTTCTACTCTACGGCTCTGAATGTCTTATTTCTCCACTCAAGAACCTTCACCAACATCTGTTTTAAGCCCCCTAGGGCAACCCCAGCCAGCATCCCTGTAGGTATAGCCCATATTCAAGCCACGTCCATAATAAACTCTTGTTTGTGTTGGCTGCCTCTCTGCCATGTTGAGACTCTCCTCTTCCCTGGAATTATCTGTCCTTGTCCAGCACACCCCTTCCTCCTACCGCCTCACCTTGTGCCTGTGAAAACACTCATCTCCTGATCTCCCAAAGTAAAAACTAAATGCAGAATTAATTCCTTAGTATTTTCTTAATATTTTTTCTTTTTTTCTTTTTTTTTTTTTTTTAAAGATTTTATTTATTTATTTGAGAGAGAGAGACTGAGAGAGAGAGCACATGAGAGGGGGCAGGGTCGGGAGGGTCAGAGGGAGAAGCAGACTCCCCGCCAAGCAGGGAGCCCGATGCGGGACTCGATCCAGGGACTCCAGGATCATGACCTGAGCCGAAGGCAGTCGCTTAACCAACTGAGCCACCCAGGCGCCCTTAATATTTTTTCTTATGATTAAAAAATATCTTCTATTATAGTTATTTTTATATTTGTCATGAATTCCTTCTCTTGGATTATAAGCTCTGTAACAGCAAGAATTGACTTCTGCTTGGAGTTGATTTCCCTCATAGAAACCTAGCATATAGTTCTTTATATGGAGTAGAGAATTAATCTTGAGTGAACTGATGATAGGGATACTCAGACATTGTTCTTTGTCATGAATTTCCTATTAGCAGAGGGAGATGTTTGATGTTTGGTGAGGGTTCCTGGGAAGACCAGCCCAGGGTGATTCTTTAGGTTTATTGATGGATGTCCCTACAGCATAAAAAGCTATGGTAATAATATTTCAGAACTTCAAAAATGGAGTGAGATGAGGAAATCACAGAGCATTTCACAACCCCAAGGAGTCACTGATTTTTCATTTTTACATTCTCTTCCGTACCTGGTCCAGAAATAATTTTTAAATGGTTTTAATCAGACCATAGACACATTTTTAAAGGCTGCTTCCTTCACTTAAAACTATGCCACAGACATTCTTTCATGTTGCTACATATTTTTCAAAACTATGATTATGCATCATATTCCATGGAGTCGCTATGCCATAATTTCTTAACCATCCCCTATTGTTTGACATTTAAGTTTGTTGTGGATTCTTTATGATTATAAAAAAACACATGACCAATCTTTTGGCAAGAAAAATATATACTCTGAAGACCTTAATTTCCTTCTTATGCTGCTGAAAGTACCTTCCTTTAGGGTTGAGCTTGGGTAAAAATGTGAGAGAGCTCCAGTTTGTCTTGGGCACCCTCACACTTGTATCCCTTTTATTTCTGCCCCTCTTCTTCTGGACACATTCTGTTACACTTCAGTGCCTGTCACAGGAGCTCAGGGCTGCCCTCCTCCCCCCGACACTGATCTGTCTTCCACAAACCCTGCCCCTCGTGCCCCTCCTCCTAGCCAGATTCTCTCTTCTTTTGCTTCTCAAATCTTGGTAAGATATTAAACAACCTATTTCCTGGGAGTCTGTAATTTTATTACAAAAGGACTTCTGGAGATGGCCTTGTGGTAACCCAACAAAGTGCATCATTAAAGGTGTGCCTTTGCTCTCTTTAGCTAGAACTCTTCCAGGTTCTAAGGATGTGTCAGTGAACCAACAAACAAAATCTCTATACAAACAGTAAATATATAATGCATCATATAGCAGTAAGTGCTAAAAAGAAAGATGAGACTATGTAAGTAGATACCGGGTGCTCTTTCCTCCTTCAGCTGGACAGTTAGGGAAGGCCTTTCTGAGAAGGTGACGTGAGTAGATAGGCTGGAGGGAGGGGCCCTCCCTGCAGGGGTGTGAAGAACGAGCTTGCAGACAGAGGATCTGCTAGTGCAAAGGGCCTGGTATGTTCAAGGGGCTGCAAGAAGGCAGACATGAAGATGGTGAGGAAGGAGTGGGAGGTGATGGGTGGGCTCACAGACCATGCTGTGAACGTTGGATGTTAATTTTAGCAGCAAAGGAAACCACTGGGGAGTTTTGAGAAGAGAATCCATCACTTCTAAGGACCTTCTTTGTGGTCAAAGAGTGGACTTGTATAGGCTAGGGTGGCAGCAGAGAGATGTGTTAGGAGGCAAGAGACCATGGCAGCTTGGACTGGGTGATCGTGGGAGAGGTGGTGAGAAGGCATTTGGCTTATTTGGAAGGTAAAGCTGAAAAGACTTGCTGACAGGTTGGGTGTAGGGGTCAGTGAGACCTCAGGGAGGATGCTATGGTTATTGACCTGAGACACTGGGAGGATGGAGTTCCATCAGCTGAGATGGGGAAGATAGCCTGTGCAACAGGTTTGGTGGGTGAGAAATGAAACTCAACTGTGGGCATGTTATGTGTGAGATGTCCAGTAGATGGGGAATGCTGAGTCTGGTGTTCAGGGAGGGGATTTGGGCTACAGGTATAGAGTCAGGATCACAGTCTTGGCATCAGATAGGCCAGCCTCATCTCACAACACATAGTTCCTCATGCAGGGGGCCCAACCACACTGGAGTTATAGGTCCTTGAAAGCACGAAACCCTTCTCAGCTACAGGGCCTTTGTATATGCTGTCCTTTTGCCTTGACCATTCCTGCTGAGACGATGCCTGCTTTTCTAATCTAAATTAGGTTTCCCTGTTAAATACTCCTGCTACCCTGAACTTTTCCTTCTTAGCATTTATCAATTTTTAGATTTATATGAATATATATGCAGTGATTTTTAATTTTTTAAAAATTGAAATCCATATGTCTCACTAGAATCTGAATTCTGATCATGCATATTTAGTTTATCATCATTTTCCCAACATCTAGTGCTGGCACATAGCAGACAGTTCTTCAATACTTGCTGAATGAATGGATGCCTGTTATTAATTTATTACTTTACACATGATATATTGCAGTTCCTCTATTTGTAAGCATACGATTTCATGAGTAATCATACCTAATGATTTTCTTATCTTCTTAAAACATAGACTAATTGATTACTTAATGGCTCCATGTGTTTTTTCATGAACAAACACTTTCTTATTAGGTAACAGAAGGGAGTGGGCTGTGGTTAGAGTGAATGATCACTGGACTGTGAAACTTTGAAAAGAAGAGGAATTTAGGCTTATATAAACTTCCTAATCAAAATCCCCCCACCTCCTGTTTCCTTGTCAGCAGCTTTGTTGCATTTCTATGGACACCTCTATCTAACATTGCCTGAGGTTATTTTATAGTGACCTTTGAGAAGACCTATTACTTCCTCCTTGCCATGTTTGCCATATTTATCGCCATGTTTATCGGGGAAAGAAGCCAGGCTGGTGGGGGGTGGGGTGGGGTGGTGGGAGTGTGGTGGGGGATGAGGAGGTCTGAGCAGGATAATGACTTTCTTTGGTGACTCTTAGAAAGGTCTGTTGTCTCCAGCCTCACCAGGGAGAGTATAGGAAATGATATGTGAAGGAAGAGATTTGATTTACTGAGAAAGGGTTGTTAGCTCATAAAAGAGCTCTAGGTCTCTGTCTTTGGCAGTGTAGAACTGTATGAAAAACAGGATTAAATTAGAGAATGATCTTTTTATGGTGTTTAAAGCTAGAATGAGGTTTTGGAGGTGCCTATGTTGTTTGAGAAACACATACACTTGTTTCATGAATACATCTGTGTTTGTTACACAGGTCTATATAGAGATTGACTGATGCATATGTCAGTTGGGGAACTTCATGAAACAAGGTCACCAACTTTATAGATAATGTTGCAGTGTGAGGCATCCACCCAGCAAATATGTGTTGAGCATTTACAGTGCTAGACATGGAGTGAGACACTGGGGAAGCATGGGGAACAAGAGAGAGGTCTTTGCCTTCCTGGAGCTCATAAAGTCTGATGAGTCTCAGTCTCCTTGTCTATAAGATGGAGATTGCAATAATACCTACTTTAATAGCCTTTGCAAGAGGAGTAAATGGCCATTTATGTAAAAACGCCAATTAGACTGAAAAATGGTATGTAAATTATGAGTGGCTATTATGGTTGATGTACCAAATATAGTTATTGTTTCCTTTGGGAATAAATCCTGATTCATTATTTCTAGTTTTGAATATCCTTCATCCCTATACAACCTAAGATTTTATTCTTGACAATTTAAGGGGCTAAAATTTCTTTCACTATAGTCCTAACAAAAGAAAGAAAATGTGAGGTATGTAGCTTGGGTTATAAACAGTTGTGTTAGTTAGCTATTGCTGTGTAACAAATGAGGCCCCCCCCAACATAAATTTATTTAAATTTTTTTTTTACTTTTTATTTATTTTTTTTTTTAGAGGGAGGGAGAGAATGTGCACGTGAGTGGGGTGGGGTTGGAGGGGCAGCGAGAAGGAGAGGGATACTCTTAAGCAGGCTCCATGCCCAGCACAGAACCTGAAGTGGGGCTTGATCTCACGACCCTGAGATCATGACCTGAGCAGAAATCAAGAGTTGAATGCTTAACCGACTGAGCCACCCAGGTGCCCTTCTCCAACATGTATTTATTAACTCAGAATTGTTGTGGGTCAGGAATCTGGTTATGGCTTAGCTGGGCCCCCTGGCTCAGGGTTTCTCTCAAGGCTGTAATCAAGATGTTGGCCGGAGCTATAGTCCTCTTGAGCATCATCTAGGGGAGGATCTACTTCTAAACTCACATGGCTATTGCAGGTCTCAGAAGATGCACACCCAAGCTCATTTATATGGCTGTTGGCAGACTGAGAATAAAACAAGGGTTATAAGAGGTAGAAAGTGAGAAATAGAAATCAGTCTTTTTTTCTAATCTAATCTCAGAAATGACATCCCATCACATTTTCCATATTCTGTTCATTAGAAGTAAATCACTAAGTCCAGCTTGTACTCAGGAGAGGAGATTACACACATGTATATTAGAAGACTGGGATCACTGGGGGAACATCTCAGAGACTTCCTGCTACACAGTACTTGTAAATGATACTTTGAGTTAATGCTGTATCTATGGCATTAATAAAGGACACTATTTGAAATGAAAGACATAAGGGAAATAAGCACCACTCTTCCCCTAAGACACCATAGTTAGGGAAGACAAGGGAAGTTGGTGTTAGAGCCTTCTAGATTTTGAGTTGTAACCAGCATAGAATGCTGGTTCATTCTTTTACTTTTGGCACTGGCTCATGCTTGGATATTTACAACCTCTCTGTTTTTCAAGAAAGCATTTGGAAGGCACTTTCTAAATATTGGTGGTAAACCAAGGGCAGTCTCTCCTAAGAAGAGTACCAAATGAAAAATGTTAATTTAAATTTGTCATTTCACGGGATTGAGATCTCATCCGTTCACTTGATTACTTTTAACCTATACTTGAAAACAAAGCTGCTTCAATCATTTGGAGATTAAGGGGGATAACATTCCAGGTATAGAGGAGACCTAGTGCTATGGGAATAAGCTTGCCATGGATGAGAAGAAGGAAAAAGCCTACTGTAGCCTAAGTGTAGTGGGCAAGGGGGCAAGTGCTATGGGATGACATTGGGGGTGAGGTGCACTGAACCAGGTTAGGGGTTTCGATTTCAGTCTAAATGCAGTGGAGAGCCATTGCAGGGTTTGGATGACTGTAGACAGCTATGAGTTATTGTTATTTTTTTAGTGGTTCTGATTGCATTAGTTATTGCATCTTTTTTTTTTTTTTGATTAATACTCTGAAATCTTTTAACTAAAAGCTATGCTTGGGCAAAGATAAAATGAACATGGAAGCTTTGTAATAGGATGTTATAATTATGCAATGTGTTTAATAGAGTTGAAGAGTTGTGTGTTTCTCCCAGCCAATGGCAAAGGCAGTGGGGTGGGTGCATTTGGAATGAGGTCCTTACAGCATAGGGAGTCCTAGTATTACATTAGTTTCACGTGACAGAACTTACAAGAAATTCATTCAGAAAAACATCCAGTGTAGGAGTCTTTTTGGCATATTCTGTGCATATTTTCTCAAACAAGCAGCCATCATTTTTCTGTTGTGTTCTTTATGGCTGTTGCCTCTATGTAGTCCTGGGGCTCTTTTCTAAGCCCACAGGCACCCGGGCAATTTGGCAGTGTCTTCTAGGATTTTAAAATTAGAACATACCATTTAAAATAGTGGTCTTGGTAACTTCTCTTTCCTCTAAATTCCCCCTGAAGCTGACCTTGTGAAAAAAATACCCCAAAGAGGAACAAATGGGAATCTATTTTTCCTGAAAGAGTAGCTAGGCAGGGAAGGTTCCAGAGTTTTAACATGGGAAATCAACCAATCCTAATGCTCAAATCTACTTGCTGGTGTGTTCCTTTCTGAATCAAGATGAATTTTAGCTGGCTTGCACAAACATGGTAAAAAAATGTTAACTATATCTCAAGTTTAAGGATTCCCTTACTTTTTAAAAATTTTAAAGAGAAATTTACTGTTTCCTGATTTTAAAAACTCTTAGAAAATACAGAAACAAATAAAGAAAGAAACTCTAACCAAAGGTAATCACTGTTGGTGATTTTGTTGCATAGTCTCATATAATCTATGTCTTTATCCATCTGTATCATCTAGTTATAATTCATAGGGTATTTGCAGATTCGCGTTTGGATTTTTTTCTACTTAACATTATTTTGTGAACATCTCCCGGAGGTCATGATTTAGTTTTTGAAAATATAGTTTTAATGGTGGTATAATCTTCTGTTTGTCATAATGTCCTTAAGCCATTCTGCTTATTATTGGACACATAGTCTATTTTGAATTTTTCCCTGATAATAAAGAATATTGTGGTAAACCTTCCCACACATAACCCTTCATCTGCATCTCTCATTTTTCCAAAGGAATTATTCCAACAAGTGGATTTTGATACATTCTATTAAATTGCTTTCAAACATCTTATACCAGTTGCCTCATCATCGTCAAGGCTATGCAGAGTACCCATTAAACTTGACCTTTAGCCAGGATTTAGATAGTCCTTAAACAGGAAATATTTGCCAATTTATTAGTCAAAAATGATTTTAATTTGCTTTTATTTGATTAAAAGGAACATTGAACATTATTTCCATTTATTTGCTGGCAGTTTGTCAATTGTCTGTTCACGTCTGTCTGTGCCTTTTGGCCATTTTTCTTTCAGAGTATTAATATTTTGGATATTGAAATTTACACTTTTTAATGTGGGAAAATTATGCACCCTTTATCCTTAAAACTTAGAGGCACAAATACAGCCATATACTTTTAGTATAGAAGGCCAAAAAACATTTTTTATGTGGGTGTGGTTCTTAAATCCTGACGCAGTGGTTTATATATGAGACTGCAAATGTGTGAACACATTCCGTTTGGAGCCAGATCACCCCTGCTCGTTATAGGTTCAGTAGAGCAATCTTCCCTATGTTTTTCTGCGCATCTCTCCCTTTCGTCTACCGTAATAAAAATCCTAAAAGATCCAGACTTCTACTTATCTCATTTTATTCAACTGCACTTTGAGGGGGCAGCCTGCCAACTAAGGAAACCACAGTCTGCAAAAGAATCTCATGTGAGAACTGAAGGGGTCAGTAGCTCTAGTGGAGAGGAGTAGTTGACAGAGAAAAAAGACAGCTTCTTGTTGATGCCCTGTGAAGAATGAGCTTCCTGATGCCAGCTGGGGCTTAGCGAGCGGGGCCGCGGGGCGCAGGAATTCCAGGTATCTGACAGCCCGCTTGCTTTTCCTGCCTGTGGCGGGAGGCAACTCGCTCATCTCAGCTCCGTCTCTGCTGCCTCATTTTATAATGGAGGTAATCATACCTCAAAGGTATGCTCTAATTAATTACTCTTAGATACTCTGAAACTATAATTGCTAATTATTGTAACTGTTAGATCATTAATTCTTCACTCCTTTTTATAGAATTGTAATCATCTGCCCAAATTCGGCACCCGGTGTCGATCCAGGGATTTGTGGAGACTTTGTTGCCTATTATTTTTCATAGCCTCTTGATGGTTATTTTAGCCCATGCTAAGTGAATGCCTTAAAATCTAGAAATCTGAAAACTTGTTGAAAGTATTTAGAAATTCTGGAGTTCCAAGAAGCAGGAATGCCAAAAAAATAGTTAGAAGATTTTAGATCCCCCTAGATCATTGTAACTCAGTAGTAAAATAGCTAAAAATTTGAGACTGTTGGTTTTAAGATCACGTTAACTTCTTTTTCCTTCAGTGTGAGCCATATCATCTGGTCACTGGTAAATGATTATACCGAAGACTAGGCATTACAGTTTACCTAGATATTCAGCAGGAAGGTCATGTGGGCACAAATAATTTAACAAATGATGTGTTCTGAACAGCGGCCCTCGCTTTCAGCATGCAGTCTTCGGTTTGCAACTGTGTGTTAACTTATTAGGAATCTTTTTGTCAGTTTTTAAATTCATAAAATTAATGTGGCTCTGAGCTGAAAATAGTGGAAAGAATGGACAGTGAGCATTGGTGATTTTTCCTCAATGGCATTGTTTAATTTAGCGTGTGAGCATCTTATTTTTATAATTAGGTCATAAACACCTTAAAAGTAGAAAGTGTGTGTTGTAATTCCTCTAAAAACAGAGAGATTCAATGAGTGCTGGCATTATCACCTAGATCACCTGGCTGCTTTACCCTGACTCAACCTATAACCAACTGAGGGTCTCTGGTTACTTGGGTAACTGCATGCTGCCTCAGTTTCCCAACCTATAAATAGGAAAAATGCTCTTTTCTCAAATTTACAAGGCTGTCGTGAAATGGATGGTTAAAAGCTTTGTGTGGGCTGTAAAAATTCAGCGTCATTCTGTAAGGTGGTTTTATTTCCAGATGTATAATTGTCAGTGGAGATGTGCATTTTGACCCCTTTCCCCTCCACTTTTGCCAGGGAGATTTTGCATGCTGATAAGAGCTGAGAGTTGATGTAGAAGGAGTTAGTATCAGCTGTTTCCAATTCCTGTGGCTTCTAGCTTCTCCTGGCCTGGCCTTACTATGAATGAGGGCCATAGCACCAGCCTCTTCAACTTAATGTCAGCTGCATCACCTTCATCAGGAGAAAAATTTCAAACATTTATTTTCTTTGCAAAAGGCAAGTTTTAGTGGTGGAGTCAATGTACTTCTGAAACGATCTCATTTACCTGAATGAGGCACGCATATTTATTTTCAGGGTAAGTGGTGAGGTTGTATAATTCTCATGTGACAGATGAACCAAACACTCCACTGTAAATTACATTTGGCTGGAGGAAGATGCTCTGGTATGAAACCACATTTCTGCCTTGCTTACTTGCTCTTCTTGGGTTGGGGCTGGGAGCTGGAGGATTGGTGACTCTTGGATTTACCTAGAAAATGAAAAGCGTTCTTTAGAGAAACCAGAAAGGGGTGAGTAATAGCATCTTGATGTATTTATATAAAAAGGAGGATTTGGGGGATGTGACCTGGGTCCAGCATCTCTCCAGTCTGGAGACTAGAAGCGTCACAGAACATGTCAGAATGGCTTGTGGCATTACAGTTTATTTTCAAAGGCCTTTTGATAATACAATTAAGCTTTTCTCTTTGTTTTATCTGAAAGTTGCCCTTACCGGCTACATTAATGTGTCACAGAGTGGGATTTTTTGTTGTTGTTGTTTCTGTGAGCTCTTAGTCTCATAAAAATTAAATGTGTGCATTCCTGTAACCTGATCTGTCCTCTCCAGTGAAAATCAATGCTTCTTGCCCTTGCTGTGCGAGCTGCAGAGGTCTTACTCTGTAGGCTGTGTGTGTTGTGTGCATTTGCGAATATGGCCTTTCGTCACCCATGTTTTCGGATGTTTCTGAAACGTATCTGAGACCTCAGAGCCACTACAAACAATCTGTTGGCTCATGACTAGTCTCTCTGTGTGCTTGATAGAGAACAGGAGAGGGTGTGTTTTTCTCCCCCCAGTGTTTGCCTCAAGGAGTGGGCACAGAACGTGGCCAGTTTATTACTTATCTATATATTATTCCTTTGGTTGGTGGTAACAAGAATTTCTGAAGAGGATGGGCTTCTCGAGGGGTAGCAAAATGTTAAACCATTGAGTTCTTTCAGACTTGAATTATACTGTCTTAAATATGCCAAGTACAAAGAGTCTGACTCCTTTTTTTTTTTTTAAAAGGTTTTGTTTATTTATTTGAGAGAGAGAGACAGATAGAGAGAGGCAGGCAGGCAGAGGGAGAGGGAGAAGCAGGTTCCCCACTGAGCGGAGAGCCTGATGCCAGGCTTGATCCCAGGACCACAGGATCGTGACCTGAGCCGAAGGCAGACGCTTAACCGACTGAGCCACCCAGGCACCCAGGAGTCTGACTCTTGATGGCCAAGTATTTGCCTGAGCTTAGAGGCAATGATTTTTCCTAACCAAGTGGAGTTTCCATCACAGTTTTCTTCTAGGAAATAATCAAATGTTGAATTTTAGGATTAGGTTCCAAAGTAGAGGAAAGACTCTGAGATTCTCTAAGATTCTACTTGAACTAATCATGGCTTCCGATAAATGGGACCAGTCCAGCCTTTCACAGCAGATGTTTATGAGATTTAAAAATGTGTAACCAAGATGATGGGGTTTGTGGGAGCAGGTTGCATCTATCCTGTGACATAAAATTCCAAAAATGGAATTGTGTACTGTGCTCTTGAGGCAACTCAAGGTTGTGTTAGAGCAAATGATGAACTATTCCTAATTGTCCTTGCCCCAGTTTTAGAAGAATAGTAAGCATCAGAAGTTCTTCAGGTTGGTGCGATCCAGTCATGATTTTGTCTTCCCTTTGGCCTGATGTCACTGAGTCAGTAGGATAGTTTCCCTCGGAGAACTCAGATATTATTCACAGGTTACATGATTAGCAGAAAGGATTCTCCCAGCCTGAATGACATAGATGAGCACCTGTTAAGGGGCGTGGCTAAAGACTTCATACTACTGCCTGTTCAGAGGAAATAGATTAATAGATCAATTTAATTAATGCCTACTATATGCCAGACACTATGTTAAATACTTTACTTACATTGTTTTACTTAATAGGTGGTATTGTCTTTAGTCTGATGGGGAAACTGAAATTCAGAGAGGCTGGAGATTTTACCCAAGATCATGTAGCTATTAAGTGGCAGAGCCAGCCTTTCTGTCATGGGTGCCTCCCTTCCTTGTGTTCCTAGTTATTGTACTGTACACATAATTTGAAAAACTTGCCAAGAGAAACACCATGCCATCTTCTTCAGTAAAGCTATCTGTATGGAGAAAATACCATCCAACTCTTGGCTCCATATAGATCTTATGTCCATCACCTTTTACCAATACAAGATTTTTTTTTTTTTTTAGTTTTATCTGTCACCTCAAATCCCAATTTTAGTGGCCATGAATTTCAAAAAGTACAATAAAAGCATATGTCATTTCACCTAGCAATAGGACATTGAAGGTGTAGTTGGTAATATCGTCTAACTAAATGGAATTGTAACTGCTGTTGTTATTAGTGGTCATGTTATTAATAGTTGTATTTAGAGACACAGGCCTGTCAACTGTAAACAATGTCACTTCACCCTCCTTCTTCAGTGTAGTCACTCAAGGATTAACATGTTCTGTATCCTTTGTATGATTGTTTTTGGAATTCTAGTCCCTAAATCTGTTCTGCAACAGAAAAGAGAATAGACATTTGCAAGATTAGAATCTGATAACTTTCAAACTCAGGGTGCATTTACAAACACTGGCATTCATCCCTGTGTGATGTTTTCCAGTTATCCAAAAAGGCTTTTATTCAGGATCCATTTGTGGTTGGGATGCATTGTGATGCATCATTTATGCAGTGCTTTAAGTGTTTACTGGGTAGAGTGTACAAGAGACAGAGCACAAGAATCCTTCCTAAAGGCCTTACCATCTAGAGACACTTTGACTGTTATGTAATAGAATTTCACCGAAGAGTAGATATTGCTTAACTCATCCATTTCTTGAGAGCTGATGTTCAGGCTTTCCTTTGACGTTTAGATAACCCCAAACATGCTGAATTGTCTTTTCACTTCCAATAGACATTCCCAGTAAAGCATAGGTTTTACATTTTAAAAATAGGCAGGAGGTGGGACGGGAATGAGGATATAGACCCTACCAGCAAGTTATTGCTAAGGGAGGATTTTGGGAGAGGCTGGTGAGGATGGACTAGAGACCACTGATTCCCACCCTTACACTGTAAAGGACCTCTTTGTTTTCCTTTTTACATTTGAAAATTTTTTTCCACTAGATAAATATTACTTAATTCATTTTCTTTTTAAATTAAAGGCATTCATAATTGTCAGTCAAAACTTGTGATAAACATGAGGTGACTGATGTTACCATCCTGAATCAAAAGTTCTAGCAGAAGTAAAGAAAGTTGACATTTTACTTGGCATGTGAAAGCATTTTTGTGAATGACTAAATGTTTAAATATATGGTAAGCTTTTAGAAATACTGAAAATAGAACTGATCTGTTATTACTTTCACAGACTGCCTAGGAATCCAGAGACCCCCAAGTGGGGAGCAACTGAACTTAGCAATTGCCATAAATTCCCTTCGACTTCTAACATTCTGTGATTTGTGAACACCATTAAAGCTAATAAAATTGACTGGTTACAAATGTACTTCCAACAGTGAGTTTTGAAATCCAGGTCCAACATTTTGTGGGGATAGGGGAAGAGGCAAACTTAGCTACCCCCCGAACTTGGAGAGCAAGTAGAAATAGTTATCCTTTGGGTGTGCCCACAATTTTTCTTGGTAAGCAACTAAAAGTAGCAATGTCTACTTTGTCATCCTTGACCATGGACAGTTCTACTTGTGATAAAAACAAAAACAAAAACCAGACCCTTTATATGATGCTTTGTCTCCACATCTGGCATGGACCTTACCCCACCCTCCAGCATAGGCCCCACATTAGCGGCAGAATGTTCTGGAAAACCAAAGCTGACTGTATCAAAATTTTGTTGGGTCTCAGCTGTTCCTTGGCTAAAATCTGACTTCCTTGGCTTGATGTACAGGGTCTCTGACAATATGACACTAATCTATACCTGATACCTTTCCATATATACATTATGAACCTACTATACCAACTTTTTCATCATAATTGCAACTACTGGACCTTTCACGAATCCCACTCTTTACACATGCTGTTCTGCTAACTGGAATACTCTTCTCTGCACAGTCTCTGTTGGGTAAGTTCCTATAATATCTGGCTAAGATAGTAGTACTTAATATGTACTAGGCACTCATTTAATCTTTACAGTGGAGGTGGTTGCCGTTATCAGTCGCATTTCGCAGAGGAGGAACCTACCCCAGAGAGGTTAAGTAAACTTCTCAGAGTCACAGCCAGTAAATAATGGAGTCAGAATTTGAACCTATGCGGCCTGTTACTTCAGGATCTGTACTCTTAACCCCCTAGACTGCCTCTCTCTTACAATGGCACCTCCACAGGCAAAGGCTTTCCTGAATCCTTCAAGTGGTGTTAGCTCTTCCTTCCTTAGGATTCTTAAAGTGCTTCTTAAAGCATCCTTGTAATAGCATTTAGTAACTTGCATTATTACTTCTGTCTTTCTGTGCCTGTGTGAGTAATTTTGAGCATCATTCAGCTTCATATACCCAGGACCTTGCAAAATGCCTGTCACTGGGTAAATATTTAGTAAATATTTTTTTCTTTTTCTTTCTTTTTTTTTTTTTTAGTAAATATTTCTTGGATGAGTGAAGGAATGAGTGAATGAACTAACACAGAGCACTTGTCTGTACTCAGATGGATTGGGATCATCTTTCCTTCTATGACATACTTCTGGGATATCTTGAAAAACTTTTCCTTCCAGTAGGTAGACTTTACCTGTCTCATGGGTGCAGAACATTCCAAAAGGAAAACTTAGAGCTCTCACTTGTCATCTTCATGTGACAGTAAATCATTTCCAAATCTTGCAGAGATGCCCATGAATTGTGCTGAGTATCCATGTAGTACTCCAGTCTGACAATGCTGATTTATTTAAGTATAGGTTTGGTGCTCTGTGAGATCTCACCATCTGCGTAAGTTGTGTTTACTTTAAGTACCAGTCAGCATTTTCCTGACAAGTTATAGAAAAATGGTAGTTGAACTTAATTTTTAAGTGAAGTCTGTTTAAGAATAATTTGTTAATTACTAGTTGGTTGATTCTGTTTCCTTAAATTAAGGGCTTCAGTTAATATCACATGCTTATTATTCCAGTTTGCAGGAAGCTGCTGCAGTGGGGCCCACAGTTTCATAACATATTGTAGTCCTGTTCTATGCCAGCCCCTGTCTGGGCTTCTAAATTCATCTTTAGCTAATTTTACAAGCCTGGGAAGTAATCTGATGGTTTACTAGCTTTGGGATTGCAAGTTGGAGGCTTAATTTAATAGCCACTTATAAAACCATTTAGGCAAAAATTGGTTATTAGGCCTTCAATATGATGGGGTGTATTGAACCATTTGATTGAGGCTGATTCTTCAAAATACTGAGAATCAAAGGTACTGAGTTAGTACCTTTTGGGCTGAAGGTGGTCTATCAACTACACATAAGACAGGATCCAAACCTTGCTGTGGGGTGGCTTGGAGTCCAATGATTTTTTTTGGCATAAAGGATATGTTTGGCAGCCTATTGGGAAGGTCTGAGGAGGCTGGCCATGGCCTTCAGAAGAGAACATACCAAGGTTGGGTGAATCTGGATGTGTAATGGTTTTGTAAATGTTTTGGTTTCAATAAAATCCCAAATGTATTTTATCAATGCATTTTTTCCCCTTAATTTTTAGACCCTTGTGTATTTCAAGGGAAATTTAGTCCATATGTCTTTGATTCATTTATACTTAACTCATCAAAATGTTGTTTTCTAAGAGTCATTTGGTGTCCAAGAAGACTTTAGAGCTTGGTTTAAATACCTTCCAATGTTCTTTTCCCCTTCCTTTTTAAAAATAGAAAGCCATCTACTCTTGGCAAAACCTAAGTGCAAACACACCAAAAGTTTGCATTTGGTTGAGAGCTTCAAGCCCGTAAGGCTGTCATGCTGAGCCAAATGCATTCGCCAGCTCCTGGTAATATGTGAGCTCCGTTACTCAAAAGCACAGAGAGATCTTTACCTTTTGATAATCTCTAGTGGCTGTGCACATGGAAAGAAACTAAAAAATAAAATGTCTGCTATTTGCTAGATCTTTGATCTCGGGAAAGCCACTTAACCTCCCTTAGCTTCAGTTTTCCCATCTGTAAAATTGGGCTCATACTTGTCTTGCCTACCTCCCAGAATTACGGAGAGGGTTAAGAGAGCTAACATAAAAGTACTTTGGAAAATATAAATAGTTCTACAAATAGAATCACATCTCATGTCTTGATGTTGGTGTTCTTTGAATAAAATAACAGGTGGATGTTTGTTATGTGCCAAGCACTGTGTTAAACATTTTACAAGCCGCTATCTTGTTTAGTCCTCGTAGTACCTGGTGAAGGGTAGGTACTTTTAATTTCTACATTTGGGAAGATAAAACTCCTCTGCATAATTTACCCCAGGTCTTATAGTTTGTGAGTGGAAGAATGAGAATATGAATCCAGCTCTTTATGGATTTTAACCACGAAGTTGCATAGTATGTGGTTGAAGCCATATTAATCACTGTACTGTTGGGACCCAGTATCAAAGTTTATCTTGAATTATAACCAAGTCTCCTCATATTGTTATGACCACTTACTCATACTTTAGATTATATTCTCTTATTGAATAATTAGAGTGAGTGCGTGTATGATGATATGCTGTTTGAATACACACACACACACACACACATATAAAGATCATTCATTACATAGGTTAGTAATAGAAGCTAATTTTAATTGAATATTTACTTTGGACCAGACCCTGCAGAGCTTGTCTCATTTAAGGTACACAACTCTGTGAGGTAGAGATTGCTATTGTCAAGAATTATGAAGACCTGGGGTTTTACTCGACACGAAAACTAATCAATTAGCCTGGAGTTTCCTGGAGGCTGGTAGAAGATACGAGATCTCTGGGACACAAACAAAGTTCTTTATTACTTAAGGCAGGCAAGCAGCGGTGGGTTCATCTTCCCATCAGTTTACCTGGCCCCAGGTCCTGCAGAGGTGACATGGAGTCTGGCCCAGGTGGATGCTGAGCATGCCATGGGTTTGTGGGACGGCTGAGGCACTATGAGTTTAGAAATCCCAATCTCTGTTGTGGTAAGCAGCCTTGCCTGACCTTTGCCCCTTCAGGAGAGATTATTTTAATATACTGGACAGTAAGCAAACCTGCCTTCTGCCTCAGAGGGACACACTAAGTCTGTCTTCTGAGACTGTTTGCTGTACAAACATGTTTGAAAGATTCTGGAATGAAGGTTTCTGCTTCTCAGACATATAGAATAGCAAGAGATCCATGAAGAATTCTCTCCCAACAGTTATTATTTCTGTTTTGTGGACAAGGAATCTGGGCTTAGAGAAGTTAAGTCGTTCATTCACTCCAGAAATGTTTATTGAGCATGTGTGTATGTTAAGGTCACATAGCTAAGAGGACGAGGAGAGGCAAGTCAACACAGGCTCCAAGCTGTTAACTTGGACCCTTCGCCTCTTCTACCCTCACCTCCTCAGCCACGGTCCATCTTGCTTCCCCACCTAGTGACCAATGTTATCAGATGGAAATGAACTTAAGATGATAATGACCCTTTGGGACAACTGCTTCTCCAGCCGTCAGGTTCTCCCTCTGCAGCTTTGACCCAGCCCTAGATACCCAAAGGCAGCAGGGTTGTGTGCGGTGTGGGAATGGTATTGGTAGATCCCCCAAAAAGTCAGAATGGCATTTTGAGATCATATTTAGCAGCACACAGAAGACAAGGGTGCTGGGTCGTTGGAAGTTAGATTCAGTGTGAATGATTTTGTTCTGGAAAATTCAGTTTTGAAACTTGGAAATAGTTTGGTTTCTGTACAAAATCCAGAAGGTTCTTTTTCCTGGTTTCCCCCTCCACCAGTCAGTCAGCATTCTTTTATGTTTAACGATACCATTAAATGACTTGTGGAAGGTTTTTGCAGCGCCTATGCCAGCTTATGAGATTCTTCTTGACATGTGCCTGAATCTCTGTATCAGGAAATATTCAGTGATTAAGAAGTTGGAATCTGGGGAGAAGAAAAAGTCTTGGCAACAATATGACTAGAAGTATCTTTTCAAAACAAAGAGGTCTTCTCCACCCTAGAGAAAGGCCTCCCAGGCTGCAGATTCTCTTCTCTCTCAGCAGGGGCCCCTGAGGGAACGAGTGTGCCAGTTTTCTGAGGAAAATAGTAAAGGTGGACATGGAATGAAGAGGGTTGGTAGCTAGCTTTGAACTATGGTGAGGAAACAGTGAACCTTAGCTGGTTAACCATTGTCCCTTTCAACCAAGTATCTTCAGGGGAAACATTCTTCCACTGACATCTCTGTCAGAGGAGAAGCTGTACCTTAAAAAAAAAGAAGAAGAAGAAGGAAAGAAGCCTGACTTCAGCTCATTTAGCCCTGCCACCTTGTTCATGGATTAACATAGCACGGTGAGAAATTCTCTCCTGTTGGCCTATTCCTCAGCCCCTGAAGCAGTTGGCCCTGTTTCCTGAGCTTATTTCAACTCCCTTTGATGCCAGAGAAAATCTAATTAGTGAAGAATTTGAGAGAAAGAATTTTTGAGAGAACTCTGCCACCCCAAACCCACAGTAGAGTGGGGACATGATTCTTCCCTGTGAGGCTATCACTATCAAGGTTTTTTTTTTTTTTTCCCCTGAATCTTAAATGTTAAACAAGAAGAAAAGGTGATACATAAACTCTCTGTGATGGAGCCAGGCCTCTTTCACAACAGATGATTCTAGAGCCATTTATCTTGCAGAATAATTCTCTCTTCAGACAGGCTCAATCTGATTCTAGACTAGGCTGCAGAAAGAGGAAATTACTTTGTGGACCTTAACAGCCAAGTCAAGTAGAAGAAGAAAATAAGAATCTTTGGGTAAAGGGTTTTATTTAAGAATGAAAGTAGGCTTCAGAAGCTGGTGTTCTCTCAGTGTACTTCTAGGGTGAGGGAATGGTTGCTGCTTTGCCCTGATATCCGGGGCTTCCACATGGCAGCAGTAAAACCACCTCAACAAACAAGACCGAACAAAAACTCACCAAAAATACACTAAGCGTTACTTTCATAATTCCTTGGTTCTGCTGCTTTCCCCTGATTGGAGCCCTTAGAGCAGCCTGGGCGCCTTTCCTTGAGGGAACGATGAAAGATGCCCACAAACACTTGTGGTTCCGAAGGAACCTTCAGTACAGACCATCTTCCCCTCCTACTTTGTCCCTTCTGACGGTTTCTGCCCACAGTTTCCTTGTTGTTGTTTTTGGTTGATCTGTTTGTTTTGGGTTCCCCTCCCCCCAGCCCAAGGAAGCTGTACACACACTGGAGCATTTGGGGCTGACTTGGCAGGATGATGTGGCTGCCGGCAGCTTCCAAAATATGACACCAGTGAAAATACGAACCAAATGTTCCTTGTATGCTAGGGTGTAAAGTCTTCATCGCGCCTCTCTCTGAGAGCTGAGAGCATGAAAGAACCAGACAGTTTTGGGTCTTGGTTTTTGCTCTGCCTCTTAATAGCTGGGTGGCATCTCTGAGCGCAATTCTTGATAAAATAGCAATCGTTTTCCCTGCTTCATAAGGGTGCTGCTGGAGTTAAACAAAATCATTCATGGAGTGCCTGCCATGTGCCGGATAGTGTGAGCTGTAATAGCTCCTCTTCTGAGCACCTCAAAGGCAAGGCCGTTCCTTGTTCCCACATGGGCGACACAGGAGAGTCTGACTGGCTGGGCTTGCATATTGATTCTGTTCCTTGCCAGCTCTGTGACCTTGGGCAAGTGACTAACCTTTCAGCTGGGAAGTGGAGATCACAACACTACCTACCTCATGGAGTTCTTTTGAGAAGCAAATAAGGAAATACATGTAGCCCGGGGCTTGGAAAGCCCTCCTTGAACGTCAGCAGTGGTTATCTCTGTACGTGTAAGCTCGGTGCCTGGCACATATCTGTTTTTTGAAATACAGTACACAGTAAATGCTCAACAAATGCTAGTTCCTCTTTCTATAACCCTTCTTTGACAAATCTTCCCATTCACATATGACAAGTTATGATGGCATGTTCCATTGGGACTGATCCTAAGAAAGGAAGATAATGTTCTTCCAGAGGGAGTTCAACTCTGAATGGTCCTGTCATATGTGTTTGTTCTTTTCATTGCTATAAACCTACAAAGGGAGAAATGTGGACCAACCAACTGAGTGCCTTAGGGCATTCATCCCCTTAATGTAGCCATTTGCTTCAGTTGAACCCAACCTCAGTGATCCTACACCATGTTTGTGGTGGAGAGAAAGCAGTGCCCTGGAATGTTCACTCAGCATGTCCCTGGAACATGGACCCCGCACATGTTCCTGCTGGGGGTGGGGAGTGGGAGGTGTATGTTTGTGTGTGTTTGCAGGAGGGGGGTGTCACAGCTGGGAGAGCAAGATAAAGAAGTTGATGACTCAAGGGTCTTTTATTTTCTCTGGCATTTCCAAAAGGTGGCTTCTGATTACACAACTAGCTCACATTCCTAGCCGACCTCAGGTACACCCCAGGCCTTCTCTTCTTCCCATTGGCTCCTTCCTTTGACTTGGAGAAGATATTTATAAAGATTGGAATCTACTAAAGAAAGAGACAAGAAGCAGCAAGAAGCCACTTCAGTGAGTGAACTTTTTTGGGGGGGCGGTGTATGTGTGGTTTCATTTTTATTGCTTCCAACTGTTTTTCAGATCTGCTTAATTTATTGTTGGATACCTCAGAATTCGTTTGGCTCTGACAAGCTCCCTGGCCCCCAGGCACTTCATTCTCCAGACTACACTTCCCATCTGGGCCTGCGAACCTTTGTTAATGATATGGATCCTGGTGGGGTTAGCTGTGGGATTTTGCCACCTCCTTCATGTGTCTTCTGGAGGACTTTTCAGATATTGAAGCGGGCCCGTCACCTTGTAAATTCTTTGGAAGGCTTGACTGGTTGCCAGTTATGACTTCGACAACATGAGAGGCCTGAATCTTTTCGTTTCTGGGAGGGTTGATTGAGCCAGAGGGGGCCCCGGGGGATTGATGAACCAGTAGGGTTTATCACTGGATTTGCATTCAAATCCTGAACACAAAAACAAAAACCCAGCTAACAACCTGTGAAGTATTACTTTCAAAATTACTTGGTTCTGTTTTCAGGATTTGAGTGGGAACCCAGGAACATGGGCCCTGGGACCCTGTGGCATTAGATATGATCTAGGCTAACCTTTTCATTTTACAGATGTGGAAACTGAGGCCCAGAGGGGTTAAATAACATGCTTCTGGTCACACTGCTAGGAGCAGAGCCATGGCTGGGACACAGGCCTTGTGATCCCTTCTTTGGGCTTCTTTCTGCTATCCTCTGATCATACACCTATCATTGGAGGAGGCAGACATGAAACTCTGGCTTCTTAACCAGTTCTTAACCATTCCCCAACCCCTCTTATTTTCTTTAAAATGGCATTTTCCTGCTCTCCATCTTGGCTGAGCTTCTTCTTCTTCCCTCCTTCTCCTCTTCCTTGTAATATGTGTATTTGGAAGCAAAGTAGAAGAACTTAAGTTAAAAATGATTATTTCTGGCCATTCACCAGAGGTAATCTTTTCTAACTGGTTTTGTTTTTGTTTTTTGTTTTTTTTGGAAGTGACTGCCAGACTCTAAATAATATGATTATATCCATGTTTCTTTCTTTATCATCTTTTTGCAACATCTGTTGAGTCTCTGCTTTGAAAATGGGGCTTTAGCTCAGTTGCCCTGATTCTTCTCTATCCCCTGTCTTCTCTCAATGTTCCATTATTACATTTACTCCGTCTGTTGGTTGCCCCTGCCTTTAAGTTATAACTTGCGTTGTGATGAGCACTGGGTGTTGTATGTAAGTGATGAGTCACTGCTTCCTACACCTGAACTAATATCACACTGTATGTTAACTAACTGGAATTTAAATGAAAACTTGGAAAAAAAAAACCAAACCCTGTAACTTGCATGTTCACTTTGTGTCCCATCAACTTTCTTTCTTTTTTTTTTTTATTAAAGATTTTTATTTATTTATTGAGAGAGAGAGAATGACAGAGAGACAGCATGAGAGGGTGGAGGGTCAGAGGGAGAAGCAGACTCCCTGCTGAGCAGGGAGCCTGATGTGGGACTCGATCCCGGGACTCCAGGATCATGACCTGAGCCGAAGGCAGTTGCCCAACCAACTGAGCCACCCAGGCGCCCTGTCCCATCAACTTTCAATCAATTTTGTTTTTGTTAAAGATTTTATTTATTTATTTATTTGAGAGAGAGAGAGAGAGAGTATGAACAGGTGGGGGGGGGTAGGGAGGAGGAGGAGCAGAGGGAGAGGGAGAAGCAGACTCTGCACTGAGCGTGGAGCCTGAGCTGGGGCTCAATTCCATGACCCTGAGACCATGACCTGAGCTAAAATCGGAAGTTGGACTCTTAACTGACTGAGCCACTCAGGCGCCCCTCAGTCAATTTCTTAAGTTGAAGCTCTAGAGTGTGGACCCCTTTCTTATCCTACTCCTTTCCACATTGCACCTTTTCAGTGCCATATTTACTTTCACATTGTTCACGTGATTTACCTTTTCGTTCTGTCTTGCAACCACTGCTCTGTCTTCTGTGTTTTTGTTTAATGTTAAAAGTTGAAAACCAATGAATAACACATATTTATATAATGACTGCAGTTTTTGTTTATTGCTTGGTCATGTTATAAGGTTCCTTCCTGAGGGGAGTTAATGTCATTACTCAAGGGCCTGTCTCACAGGAATATTCCTAACATCAAGGTCATGATTGCATTTTTTTAAATGTTTCATCAGTTGCTTAAAATTGTTCGACTAAGGCTAGTAACTCTGTCAGTTTCTCCTCAGAAAGTCCCTGTCAGCCTTTCCTCTGTTCCCCCCCACCCCACTGCTTTCTCCTATCTCCTTCTAACACTTCACAGTAAAATAGAGCGAAATACTGCTGAGTTTTCTTAGACTTTGGAACTGTCAGAATTGAAAGATCTAGTGCATGAGGTAAGCTCAGCCAGTGATGAGAGTGCATCTTTGGTCTTCCTTTGGACCATGGGAATGAAATCATATGTGCCCCACAATAATAAAAGAAGCTGTTATTTTGGAGAATCAGTTGATATTGCTGATGAGCTTAATTTTGTTTGTCTATTTATTTATTTTTGGTCTTCTCTTCCCAAAGGAGGATGCCAGTATAATACACGCTGTTTGTTTGATGGATCCTGTTGCGATTGATAATAATGATTCTGATGCTTTCTGTTAGACCAAGATAATAAAAAGCCCAAGGGTATTTGTAATGTGCCTAACTGGGTTTTAAATCAATTAGTGGGTATCTGAGGGCTTTATATAATACGTCACCAGAAACAGCTACTTAAGGAAGAGCCTGGAAAATCTCAAAAATTATCCTAGTTCAAAAGTGTGATGCTTGCTGTTCTAAACTGCTGTTCTGATGCTCGAATTGTATATTACGTGAGATATTAAAGTAGATAATTTACCAAGCTTACAGTTTCTCATGCTGAAGAAAATACGCAATTAGGAAATGCCTAACATCGATTAGAAAAGGGTATTTGCAACAACTCAAATGGTTGATGTTAAACCATAATTTCCCCCAGATAATGGATTGCCTCGGGAGTGGAATCTGCTTAGCCAGATGCTCCACCTCATCGTAGCTTTCCTTGCCCTTCCCCCTGTCTGTCTGTGGACCTTGGGTGAGGGGAGAGAAACATGGGGAGCAGGAGATGAAAACTGGCACTCTCACTTTGTCTCAAGCCTTAGCAAAGTGTTGAAAATGGGTTAGAACATCTATTCTCTGCAATTAATCAGTCCTTTTGAAACAGTAATTTTCTGTTGGAATGGTGGGGTATTTGGAGTCATGGATGATGAGGCAGATGCAGATCCCTAAGGTATTATAAACCTGGGACTGGGGGAGCCCCTGCTGTATGGTGAGTATCCACCATTTGTAGGTCTATAGGGAAGGCCAGGTCTGTAAGGGAGAACCAAGATTTTTCTTTGTGCCTCCAATCAAGATGATTTGGACAAAAACAGTAGTTGATACTCCTATTATGCTTCACAAGTGCTAGTACTAGCTGTGATCTGGAGAACTTTATAAGGGTCTGTGGCATGGGTGTGTGGTGTACAAAGGGAATAGAGGGAAGAAAATACAGTTGGGAGGGCCCTTGACTAGGAATCTCTCTCCTGAGGGAACTTCTCCTTAATTTGTGCATTTATTAAATATATATTTATTAGAAAGTAACTAGTCTGTATTGTGGCTGGCATCTAACATTCCTCAGACTTAAAGTTATACCAGCTATACTAGGCTTTCTGTAAGCCTTTCTATGGTTTGGGCATAAACAAGTAGGACCCAGGCTGTTCTGGTCTTTTACAATTGACCTGGATTCCAGCCACTTTCCTGGGATGCCATTCTGTTCTTTTGCCAAAATATGTGTGTGTGTGTGTGTGTGTGAAAAATGAGTATTAGGTGAAGCTGGTTGTGGGGCTGCAGCTTAAAAATAGTGGGATTGAATTTACCCAGAGGTTGCATGGTGTGTGTGTGCATGCATATACTGTGGCTGTACCCTGAGGGGGGCCAAGGGAGGTCAAGGTTGTGTGTGCACAGAAGTATGACATTCCTACAGGAGCATCCCTATTCGGGTACCACTCTCTAGAGAGTGTTGCTAACTTGGTCTTTCCGTCCTGGATCCTGAGAACTTGAATGTAAATAAGGATTGAGTTTAGATACTATTCAGTTGCCTTACTTTAAAAAGAGCTGATGGTTTTGGGAGGATCCCTGAGTTGACATTCTTGACTAACCTCCATAGGGTTTCCCAAACAGAACGTGTATTTTGAGGTATACACGTATGTAAATACATACATTTACATCCAAGTTATATGTTAGTGTGATTGCTACATGTCATTGCTACATTTTCTCTTTAGAAAAATATTTAAAATAAATTGTTGCAATCTTACAGTGAATCTTATAAATAAAAAACCTACCTTAAGGAGGCCTGGGTGGCTCAGTTGGTTAAGCATCCCACTCTTGATTTTGGCTCAGGTTATGACCTCAGGGTTGTGAGATCCAGCCCCACATTGGGCTTCACGCTGGGTGTGGAGCCTGCTTAAGATTCCCTTTCTCCCTTTCCCTCTGCCCCTCCATTTAATTAAAAAAAAAAAAAATTAAAAATTTAAAAAACCCTAGACACATGATTAAAAAATGCCCTAAATATAATATATAATAAAGTCATGAAATAAATGTAATTTTAATAAAATAATATGTATTTATAGCATTCAGACTCCTAACGGGAAGGAGATGCCACAGTAAAGAGTTTAACTGAAAAGACTTGAATGAAAGTGAGGGCAGGGTTATGGGAACAAGCCAAAGAGAGTGAGGGACCAGAGACTAGGGACAGCTAGAAACCGTTGTCACCCCTAAGCCTGCAGAAATCCTGTGAGTTGGAGCTGGAAGATGGGAGGAAACAACATCCAGACCTTCAGGTTAGGAGGAAGGGGAGTGGGGAATGTATACTCTCTCCTCTCACCCTCTGATCTCCTGCCACTGCCTCTCATTGGCTGAATGCTGAAGCCAGAGGGCAAGGGAGCCTGGGGGATGCAGTCCATAGAGCTCAGCCTCCTGATGCAGAAAACAGAACAGTGAAAGGCGGACAGTGGATCATGGAGGGCTGGAGCAAATGCAGAAAGCAGCACAGCATTTCAGTATGCACATGGTAGTTGCTACTACTCTGGAAGACTTAATTAATGAAGGGTCAAGTCCTTGCACCTTGGTGTTGGATTTCCCCATGAATTAGGGGAATGTGACAAATGTATTGCCTTGTGTTGACAATTCTGATGTTCCCCGGTGGTGAACAACTTACGGTAAAATTCCAGATGAAAACAAATACAATCTTCTCTTTCCAGGTTGCATTTCTAAAAATTTCAGCATATATTAAAATCATGCAAGGGACACCTGGGTGGCTCAGTTGGTTAAGCGTCTGCCTTTGGCTCAGGTCGTGATCCCAGGGTTCTGGAATCAAGTCCGGCACCGGGCTCCCTGCTCAACGGGGAGCATGCGTCTCCCTCTGCCTGCCGCTCCCCCTGCTTGTGGTTGCTCTCTATTTGTCTCTCTCTCTCCCAAATAAATAAAATCTTAAAAAAATTAAAAAATAAAATCATGCAAAAATGCATTTCGTTTACACATATAAAATTGAGTTAGTTTCTCATATAATTTTAAGTGTCTTTTTTCCTACATGAATGGCATTTGAGGGGTGTGCGGGTGCAGGCGAGGAGTGTCTTGTCTATTATAGGACAGTTGGCATCCCTGAACCCCACCCAGTAAATGCCCTCAGTTTTCTTCCAATCATGGTAAAAGACAAAATGAAGCACCCAGCAATTTTCAAAACACTCTCGGATTAGGGCCTATCCTGCTATGAGCCACCACTCTAGCAATGTCTGTTGCCATTTACTATGTCATCACCCATGAAACCGCTAGAGGTGCAGGTTTTCTTCAGTGCAGTCGGAGTAAAACAAAAGAAAAATCTCTGTAAATGAAAATGCTGCCTTCTTCACCTTGCTGGGGTTAGTGGGGTTTGAAATCCTTCTTGCTGGGAGAGGATATGGGTCAGGCTAGTGGCTGAGACTCTCCTCCAGTTCCTGTTTGTGTAGAAGCTTCCGGATCATCTCTCTCCTAACGTGTTCCTGTCCCACACGCTCTCCCCCTGTGGTTGTAGCTGAAGTGGCCCACCGCTGCTTCTGGGGCATTAGATCAGCCTGAAGGTAGGCTCCTGACACTTGTGATGAAAGGTGCCAGCGCTGGGGTCCCCGCTGCTTTGTCATTATTAGCATTTCTCAGGCTTCTCCCACAACTGCTCTCTGCCATTCTCCCTCCTCATCTGTGTTGGCTGCGTTGCCCCCCGATGCCACCTCACGACATCTGTGGCTACCACACCTCCACCTGAGCCTAATCAGATGGGCCAGTCTATGTCACGATTGGTCGTGCGTCGTGACCAGTCTACCTGGGGCTCCACCCTCCTCTTATTACTATGACACTCACTTGTCAGTGTTGGTGTCTCCAGGCCCCCAATCCCACTGGAGTGAATATTATTCCTGAGGTATGCTGTTAAGCACATAAAGTTCCTTTCTAGAGGACTGAGATGCCAATATGCCAATGCTGTTTTATAGTTTGAAAGAGCTGGAATGCCACCTCAACAGTATCTTCATCACTTGGGAGGATCTGGCCTATTATAGTGAAATGTGTTTGGACATAGGGTGGGTCGGCCATGGAGGACCGAGCATACTGGTCCCCACTTCCACACCCCTTTCTTCATGGGTGCTGAAGAGATGCCCTTATAGTAGCTTCAACACTCCACCTCACTGGTCCTCAAATGGGGGTCCCCTGTAGTTGTGTGGGGCACCTGACCACCCCACTAACATGCATTTAGATAGTACTTCTACCACCTTTAGTTCTTTTATTTTTTTAAAGATTATTTATTTTAGAGAGAGTGAGAGAGTGTGTGCATGAACAGGGGGAGGGGCAGAGGAAGAAGGAGGGAATCTGCAAGCAGACTCCCCGCTGAGTGTGGAGCCTGATGCGGGGCTTGATCCCAGGACCCCAAGATCATGACCTGAGCCAAAACCAAGAGCCAGATGCCCAATGAACTGAGCCACCCAGGTGCCCCCCAGCTTTAGTTCTTTTAATCAGATAATGAACAGCAGCTTTAAGCATAGCATTTGATAGAGGAAGCATGTGGGAGGTAAACTTCAAGTCATCAGTTATGTGTGTTGAGACATTAAAATTGTTCACTTACTAGGAGGCATATGTCAATCCTCAGATGTATTTGGAAGTGCCTATTATGTGGGCTAAACTCCATGGAGCCACAGAGGCAGACAAGGATGAAAGTGCCTCCTATCTGGTGGGGGAATCAGGCGGGCAGATGGAGCATTTCATTATTTGCGAGTGGACATGGTGGGGTGCAGGGAGTAGAGGTTTTCTTATGGTAACATTTGAACCAAGCCTTGAAGGTAGAACAGGATTGTAATCAATGTAGAAGTGAGAAATGGTGTCGTTTACAAGCATGAGAAAAATGCTATTTGTAAATTAATTGCTAAAAGTGTGTGGCAAGAGATTCAGGATTGCCGAGATGTAGGATTTATGCAGCTATGAGCCTTCAGGGGATAAAGGTCGGGGCTGGACAGCAGAGTGCCTTAACTGTCCTGCTAAAAAGCTCAGACTAGCTTTGGGGCTTTGATGCTTCAGGTGGGCATTGAGGAGGGGGCAAAACACAGTAAAGCCAGGGTTCTAGGATGACCGCCCTCGGGAGGTCAGCAGTCAGGAAGATGGTTAACAGGCTGTTGTAATAGCTCTGGCCAGGAGGCTCTGGGCTTGTGTCAGATACCAGTGGAGAACTGTGTGCATTTGATTTCTCAGTAACAGTGGAGGGGTGGCTGATCCCTCTGTAAGGGGTGTTACTGACTTGGCCAACTCTGAACCTTCCCAGTCTCAGCGAGGCCAGGCCACAGAGGGGACCCCATTTCCTCTGCACTCTCACTGGTGTTGGGGAGGAGACTGGGATATAATCTGCAGAGTAAAATCATAAGTGGAATTCAGGTTGTTCTTGGGCAGTCTGCTGACTTAATGTTCTTCAGCAATAGCTAGAGTTTACATCCCCATCTTGGGGGAAAAAAAGTTCCCTCTGAAGCATGTACTAAAGAGAAAGGCTGAGAGGATTGATTTTTTTCCAAAGAATCCATAAATATTTACATAAGTGCAAGTTACAAATCTGTGGCTTTGAGATTATTGAATTTCACTGCTTTTACACCCACAGCATATAAATTTCCAGCAGGCATTTGCTGGTTGTGAATGTTCAGTCTTTGGAGAATTGTCTCCTAGTTTGTTTCCTTCGCTCTCGGAAAACAAATCTCTCCTGTGCTATTTTAATGCTCTCACTTATGGTTATGGATTGGTCACTGACAGCCATGTGACAATGGTCCTTGGCTGAGGGAACTTCACTGTGATGGACTGCCTGCTAATGGGGGCACTACTCCCTGAGCCACGAGGCTGCTTTTAAAGACCTTTTTGCTAACACAATAATTCTCCCCAGCAGAGAGCCCTAGATGATGGTATAGTTGCAAAGTCTTTGTGGGGTTCTTAGGGAAAGGGAGAAAACTCTAAAGATCATGTCCCTTTAGCAGAAAGGCAGGTTAGCAGGTCTTTTTAAAATATGGGTGTTGCATCTGCTCTCTTCCACATGGTCAAAAACTCACCTATTTTATTCTCAGCCTCTCTTTACAGAACTGTGCCTGGAACACGCTCTCTTCTTGTTTGGCTACAGTCAGAACAGTCGCTGCTGAGTAAAGCTTTCTAAATTTTATGAGCGCTAGATTTTGGACTGTTCTACTAATCTTAGGAACGTAAATCTATATCTGCTGACTAGCAGATTGCTCAGCGTGCAAGGCACAGGGTCCTCCTCTGTGTCCTGCATTTGGCAGGCAGTCCATACACCTTTGTGGAATTGGGGAGTAGTTGACCTGAAAGTAGTTTCTACATGTCTTGTGACCCCCCAGAATTTGTTTTTAAATTTGAGAAGGTGCTACACAAAAAGTAAACAAAATGAATGAAAAAAATTCCTGTAATAGATCATGCTAGGGACTGGATTTTATGTGGATATGTCTGGGTCTGTTAGATACATGCAGAAAAACTTGTTTGTAGAAGACTGGCTTTCAGCCAGAGAAACAAAGGGACCATTTCTTCTTGCCCTGGGACTCAGTGGGGTACAACCTAGTCACCTACAAAGGTGGGATTGGTGGCCTGTGGGCTTAGAACTGGGGTTGCCCCCTGCCTCAGAACAGAATCTCTGGCCAGCCCGATGGAGTGAATGGGAAGCCTGGCACCTGTGGAAAGCATGATTGCTGTCCTCATGGGAGATTTGCAATGGGGACCCAACCTGCGGGGGGCAGGGTTTCCCAACAAACAGGCAAACTAAGACTACGGAATGGATGGTGGCTATTGCATCAGATTTTGTGCCATTGGACAGGACTCCAGGCCTGGAAAGGAGGCATGGGAGAGCACAGCAGGACCCTCGCCTTAAGAGGAAGTGGTGTTACTAATCAGGGAGACTAATCACTAGAACAGGGAGACAAGACCTAGAGAAGTCTAGAGTTGGAAGTCTTGCTTTCTGGACACGTAGAAGCCCAGGTATTTAAACTGGGGTGGAAGATTAGGACACATTAGCAGTGAGATGAATGAGCCATGCTTAGTGCAGGGGATAGCTCCTTAAAGAACCCTTGCATCAGATCAGGCTTAGCTTTGGGTCCTGGGGGAAGGCCTGAGACTGTGTCTTATTTATTTTGTATCCTCTAGCATCTAGCAAGATGCCTGATCATATAGTATTCACTAAGTGAGCATTGCAATGTGGATGGCATGGGTGGTTTTGAAAATTAAAAAAAAAAAAAGCAATGAAAAGTAATGTAAAGCTGGATTCAAATGTACAGGAACCTTATAAAAAAAAAAAGCCTTTCACTCCTGTTTTGATTGTATAATTCCAAACTAGGCAGACAGGAAAGGGTAGTATTAAGAGAGGGGTCCTGGGGCGCCTGGGTGGCTCAGTTGGTTAAGTGACTGCCTTCTGCTCAGGTCATGATCCCGGGGTCCTGGGATCGAGTCCCATATCAGGCTCCCCCTGCTCTGCGGGGAGCCTGCTTCTCCCTCTGCCTCTGCCTGCCACTTACCCTGCTTGTGCGCGCTCTCTCTCTGTCAAATAAATAAATAAAATCTTTAAAAAAAAAAGAGAGAGAGGGGTCCTGAATTTATTCTGGAGGCTGGGTAGCTTGGTGGAAAAAAACACATGGGCTGTGGTCTCAGGGTGACCTGGGTTTGAATATCAACTTTGCAAGGACTAACTGTGTGATCATGGACAATGACTTCACCTCTCTGAGCTCAACTCAGTCACCAGTAAAATATGGATGCTGTTGCATTCCTGGAAGGGATGTTGTGGGAATTCAGTGAGTTAACATACGTTAAATACTTAGGTGGTGCCTGAGACCTAGTGGCCGTGGGAATAGCAATTCCCATAGAAAGGCCTACAGGAACCACGAAGGAGAGAGGCAAGAGGCTTTTAATGCCTTGCTGTGGGATTTGATGACCCTGGTGGGCCTGGTCCTTACGCTCCCTGAGTGATGCGATTCTTGCTGAGGTAATGGGTTGGGTCGATGTCATGCAGATCTGATGACAGGACACCCACACCCTGTCACCCTCCCTGCCAAGATGGGCTGTGCTCATTTGAGCCTCCACTCCCTTGCTGACTGCCCCATGTGAACACCCCAGTGGAACTGGGCTTTATTGGCGTCCTGGAAAAATGAGCATGGGTGTCTTGCCGTGGTCACATTTCTAGAGAGGGGGGTCCCTCTTCGGAGCTGGCATTCAGCTGCCTCTGCAAATCTCACCCTTCTCATCCCTTGTCCAGGCTTCCAGGTTTCCTGTCTCATCAGTCAGAATCTGAGCTTGTATCTTGATGATACTTCCATCTGTTCAGAAGAGGGAGAAAGCACTGAAAGTAAGAATGAGGAAAAGGGGCCTTTGTTTCCTCTTGCCAGGGGCCTCAAGAAGTGAGATGCATTGTTGGGTCAGAGTCACTTAGCACTGGTGTTTCTCATTAGGTCACCCATAAAGGCAAGGCCCATGGGCAATTTTAGGTTCTGAAATCTTATCATCATGGGTTGTATTAAATCCCCTCTTCGATGCTCCTGTCCCTCCATACACCCCTTCTCTTTCCAGGCAAAGAAGAGGGCAGGCAGGGTACACATTTATGGATGAGATGACTGATGTGTTCTGCTGAAAACAGGGCTGGGCTATGTTCAGGTGGGAGGCCGGGCTGTCATGGTGGGAAGTATATGGTCCAACTTGGGTTTGTGTTTGGCCTCCCCTGTGACCAGCTCAGTGACCATGTCCTGTTGTCATGAACTAATATTTACTGGGTGTTCACTAGCTTCTTGGCACTGAACAGATACTTTATGTATGTTATTTTGTTTAAACCTCATTGCAGTCTTGTAAAGTATGTGTCATTATCCCCATTTCATAGGTAAGGAAGATGAGGCTCAGAGAAGCAAATTAGGTGGCTCAGATAGCACTTTGAAGATAATGATTTTTCTATAGCTGTAGTCTCTGTCACTGATACTGTGTCTTCTACTGCTGTTGCACTGACGAACCCTCACTACCTGCTAATTACAATGGTCCCACCACATTCTTGTGACCTATAAAGACATTTAAACTCTCTGTAAAATGATCTGTTCTGCCTATTTCAAGGAATTGCTTTGAGGATGAAGAATTTTGAAAAGGGTTAAACATTTTACAAATGTAAGGAAATCACACTAATATGAAATTTATTCATAGAAAATGAAAGTTTGCAGGCTGTCATGGAGACAGAAACAAAAAAAAAAGGTAAGAGAGGGTAGTAAGGAAAAGTTTTCCTTATTAACATGTGTGCTTACCATGTCTAATTGCTTCACATGTAAACTTTATAACAACTCAGTAAGGTGCATGCTTGTGCTGTTATTACCTCTAATTTACAGATGAGGAAACTGAGGCACAAAGAGGTTAAGAATATTGCACAAAGTCACCTCACTGGTAAGTGGCAGAACTGGAATTGAAGACCAGCAGTGGGAGCCTGTGGTTTTAACTCTGACTATTCGATGTTCTGCCTTCTAAGGGTTTTCACGGGGGTAAGGGTAAGAGGTTAGGGAACCCATGAGAGGATTTCTTAACTCCTTCTTTCAGGTGGAGTGTCTACCATGGAGGTGGTGACAGCTATGCTGATTTCCAAAGGACTCATAGGATTTGGTAATAAACAAGATGGGAGGGTTAAGGAAGAACATCATCAGGTAGAACCTTATTAAAGGGCTCATACTTTACCCTAGAGCGCAATGAAGAGTTGTATGCAGAGGAGTGCTGCTTTCAGCTTTGAGTATTAGAAGCATGGCTCTGGCAGCCATGTTGGGCGTGCAGCAGGGCAGGGGCAGGATGGTGAGATGGGCGGGATTGAAGGCCATGGAGTCTGACAGACTCAGTGATCAGTTTGGGGGTGGACAGGCGACTTAGACTGTGTGAGTCTTGATTTTAAAATGGAGACTAGCGATAACACTTACCCAGTAGAGTTACCCTGGGGATGAAATGAGAGCTGTTTGGCACAGTAGACACCTCATAAAGGTCAGCTATTCATACTGTGAGCTGTTCCAAAAAAAACAGTTAAGCCGATGATGGTTTTGTCTGAGATGGTGGCAGTGGGAGTGGAGAAAAATGGATAGATTTAAGAGAAGTGGAATTGAGAGGATTTGACCATGAATCAGATGGGGTTGGGGAGAGGAGAGAAAGAGAGAGCTGGAGAGGGAGGAGAGTGTCAGAGAAAGGAGAAAGCATGAAAGGAGTGGAGGGAGGAGTATCAGGGAGATGCAGGTCCTATAAAAGTACCCGGTGTTAGCCGAGGTGTAATCACAGGAAAAGAAGTACAAAGGAAAGACAAAACCAAGAAGGAAGACTTAGCGTTTGATGAGGGAAAAAGCCACGTATTCATTCAGCCATTGCTTATGGAGCACCTATTACATTAGACACCAGTCAACAAAACAAGATGTTCTGGTTACTGTGTGTTTTGGGTGGGTATTTGCTCGAGACTTGGTGCCTGTTAGATGTGCATACTCTGAGCTTAGTGTAGAAAACAGTGATATTTATTTTCCTGCATAAACTCCTTTTGGTAGTCACAGTTTTCCATTAACTCATCATGGCTACAGTCTAGAAATTAGTGTGTTTTTTGAGTGGTGAAAATGTATATTTCATGTGGACTGATGGTTGACCTATATGAGCCCCTACGTCTAGGATTTTCTGTGACAGCTCCAATTTTGTGTCGTTGTGACATATTCCCAACAGATTTGTAAAACAACTCACTGTGCTTGAATATGTAGACCTTTTCATTTAAGTAAATATAAAGGCAGAAACCTCTCGTGTTTGAATGTGTCCTGATTTTGTTTTAGAAGGCACAGATCTTAGAAAGCTTAACTAGTAAATCCATTGCCATTTTTCAAGCTGAAAAACTGGGGTAAAATGTAGTGAACCCACTTGTAGACTTTAAAAATATATAATAACTTTATTGTGATATAATTCACATACATTTAGTGTAAAATTTTTAAAGTGTACCATTCAGAATTTTTTTTAGTATATTCACAGAATTGTGTAACCATTACCACTATCTAGTTTTAAAACATTTTCATCACCTCCAGAAGAGACCCCATATCCGTTAGCCGTCACTACATTCTTCCTTTGCCCCAGCCCCTGGCCACCATGATTCTCTACTTTCTGTCTCCATGGATTTGCCTATTCTGCATATTTCATGTAAATGGAATCATATGATACATGGGCTTTTGGGTCTGCATTCTCTTACTTAGTATAATGTTTTTAAGGTTCAACCACACTGTATAGCATGTATCAGTATTTCATTCTTTTTCATTGCCAGATAATATTTCAACATAAGGATATACCACATGTGGCTTATCTATTAATCAGTTGGTAGACATTTAGATTGTTTCCACTTTTTGGCAACTATGAATAATGCTGCTGTGAACATTCATGTATGGGTGTACGAGTTTTTGTGTGGACTCATATTTTCGTTTCTCTTGGGTGTAGACCTAGGAATGGAATTGCTGGATCATTTGGTAACTCCATGTTTAACAGTTTGAGGAACTTCCAAACTGTTATTGAGAGTGGCTGCTTCATTTTAAATTCCCACCAGCAATGTATGAGAGGCTGTAATTTCTCTACCTTACCAACACTTTGTGTGTCTTTTTGATTTTAGCCATTCTAGTTGGTGTGATGTGATATCTCACTGTGCTTTTGATTGAGATATCCCTAGTAACAAATAATATTGAACATCTTTTCATGTGTTTTTTGGCCATCTGGATATCTTCTTTTATGTATATTCAGATCATTTGTTGTCTTTCTGATCAGGTTACTTTTTTTTCATTGTTGAGTTGTAAGTGTTCTTTATTCTGGATACTAGATTTTTGTCGAAGATATGATTTGCAAATGTTTTCTCCCATTGTGTCATCTTTTCACTTTCTTGATGGTGTCCCTAGAAGGACAAAAGTTTTAAATTTTGATGAGTCCAATTTATTTCTCTTTTGTTGCTCTACTTTTGGTTTCATATCTAAAAATCTATTGCCAAATCCAGTGTCACAAAGATTTATACCTATGTTTTCTTCCAAGAGTTTTATAGTCTTAACTTTTTGTTTTAACTCTTATATTTAGTTCTATGATCCATTTTGAGTTAATTTTTATATATGGTGTGAGGTAGAGGTTCAACTTCTGTCTTTTGCATGTGGATGTCCAGTTGTCCCAGCACTCTTAGTTGAAAAGACTATTTTTTGTCCATTGGAAAGTTCTGGAATTTTTCTTGAAAATCAATTGACCATAGATGTAAGGGTTTATTTCTGATTCTTATTACATTGATCTATGTGTCTTAATTACTACTGCCTGTGGTAAGTTTTGAAAGCAGGACATGTGATTCTTCCAACTCTGTTCTTTTTCTAAAAGATTGTTTTGGCTATTCTGGATGCCTTGCATCCATATGAATTTTAGGATCAGCTTGTCAGTTTCTGCAAAAAAGGCATCCGGGATTATGGTTGGGATTGTATTGAATCTAAAGATCAACTCGGGTAGTGTAGTCTTTTAATAACATTAATCCTTGCAATTCATGAACTTGGGATGTCTTTCCATATTTTTAGGTATTCTTTTAATTCTTTAATTGGACTGGGGATATTGCACAGAGGGTTTTGCAGCTTGATCCAGGGCAGAAGGTTCTGGAGGGTACTTGATGCAGTTTCTTCAGGCTCCACGGTGAGGGGACAACTTGCTCCCCATCTTTGGAAACACCCAGGGCCTAGGGCCTTCTAGAGCAACACTTGAGTATTGTGTCATCAGTGTATTTTTAGAATTCACTGGCACTTAGATTGATTCCCCCAGGTGTACAAACATCCCAAAGCACTGGCAGATTGGTCACTCTGCTCTGTTCTAAGAATATCCTAGTGTTTAGGGGAAGGGGGCCTGAATTCAAGTCCTAGCTCTGCTTTTCACAAGTGGTGTGACCTCAGGCATATTACTTTCCCTCTCTAAATCTCAGATTCATCATCTGCAGAAATGAGAAAAAAAAATATCTCCATCTCATAAATCATTCTAATAACCAAAATTAAATTAATGTATGGAAAATGGTTTTGTAAACTGTTAAACTCTACAAAGGTTAACAAATAGCTCTTTTTTTCCTCACTTGGAAAAAGCCACTGAATGAATAATCTCTTGCATGAGTGTCCATTTATGTCAGCCTGCTGAGGTCATATGGTGTGGCTTTGAAGTGAAGAAAGTGTGACTGTCAGGTTTTAAAAAGGAAGCAGAGAGACTGTATTTCTCTTCCCCCTGCAATGGAGCAAGCACAGCTATAAAGGCAATGATTTCACAGAACCCGCAGCACCTCGCTGGGGCAGAAACAGGCAAAATAAGGACAACCAAGAAACCAGACTCGGGCAAGTTGAAGAAATGAAATAAAAACAGACCTGAAGGGCATAATAGCACCTTCATTTATAAAAAGTGTTAGTAAAATAAATAGGTTCTTATGTTTCTTTTGTGGTCTTCCTAATAAATTCCACCTAGTGATTCCCTGATCAGTTTTATCTTAAATAGATGACTGAAGAAAAAAAAAGAAACACATGAAGTTTTTATCTTGGTACCTCATGAAAATTGAGAATGATCATGTTTCTCAAGATGAAGTCAGATCTATCGTGGACTCTTAGGGAATTTTCACTGATTATTTTGGGACCCTTTCAATCAGAAAGAGAAAAGCGGTCAGGCTGCGGAAGACTGCAGGCATTGGGGTTGGCAGATGTGTGTTTGGTTCCTGGCTCCCCTTTTTCTAGCTGGGTCCTTGGGAAAGTTGTTTACCTCAGGTTTTCTTATCTATAAACTAGGGGTTATAAAATACCTTTTCGATAGGGTTGTGATGAGGACTAAATAAACAGCAGTAAATCTCTGTTGCCTTCCCTGGCTTCTTCTGGGTTTAACTTTCCCATATCATAAGGCCAACATCTCAACATCTCTTAATTAGGAAACATTTGCAAACAAGTCCTTCCACCTCATTCCAAATATCCTGAATGGTCTGACTTTTCTTTGTCCAGGAACATCCAGATTCCGAATGACATCTCTCTGGCCCATTGACTCCCCTAGAGAATTCTGAGGTCCTAGGTGAAAGCCTTGAAAATCTAGGCATATGAACATAATGAAAGGTTTTCTCAAACTGAGACTGCTGTATCAGCCTGGGTCCGTGCAGATGGCACCCTCCAAGGGATAAGGAAAGAAAATGTAATGAAGGAGTTACTTCAGAGCTGTGGGCAGGCCAACTAGGGTGTAGCCATAGCAGGGACCATTCCCAGGGGGCCAAGGGGAAGAACCCACTGGAGAGGACTTAATATGGGAGGGGGGCTGCCCGCCCTATGTGGAGACACATAGCCATTGCCACCCAAACCCCAACAGAGAGGTGGTACAGGCAGTGGACACCTGACTTCTCCCCTCTTCCACCCTCCAGTCAAGGGAATCTGGAGGAAGCCTCCTAGAACATACAGGGGAGCAGAGAATAGATTTGGAGGGGCAGAGGAAGACCATCCAGCAGAATTGTCCTCTCAGTGAGGGAGGGTCATTAGGACAGGCTGTGGCATTATACAGACTAACTCTAGTCCTTGGAACCACAGGACAAGGGCACTACACTACAATAAACACAACTTTTGATTTCACCCTTTCACTTTTTTCCCTGTCCTTTTGCTCATCTAGAAAGGAAAAAGATATAATATGTCCTGGATTTGGTTCTGAGAAGTTGTATTTACTGTTCGCTGTGCATTCTTGGGCACAACTCTAGCAGTACACATGTCAGGAGACAGCACCTGTTCACAAGATCCCACTGAGGATTTATGAAAATGGAGGAGTTACTGCTCCTGGTGATGCTTGCAATTCTTTACTTTCCTTCTGTAGACATGACGACGAGTTGCTCTTGTGGGGGTGATACGAGGTGTGCAGAAGTCACTGCAGCTCACATCAGCCTGCCCATCTGTCAGAGTTTCTCCACATGGCTTTCTTCTTGGGGCTACTCTGTTGAAGCTGTTGTGCAAATGCATGCGTCCCCTAGGATGGGTGGCAGGGAAAAGTCATGGTCAGCCTGATGCCCATATCAAGTTGGCACCCTAGGAAAGAGAGCATCCCAAGAGAAGCAGCAGAAATGACCTGGAGATGCTGGTCTGTTCAAGAGGAGTGGGGCGTGGTGAGCAGCTTTGGGTTGCCTGCAGAAACATGAAACTCTGCCACTTTGTCCGGATGGCCCCTGGGGATGGGGGTGAACCCAGTGGCTACAAGTTACAGGCAGACAGATTAGCTCCCTGTGAAGAGGAAGTTTTTAAGCAATGAAGGCAAATGAAGAAGGGCCAGTGGCCTTAGAAGGTCATTGGGTACTTGCGCGAGGGGCAGTTTAATTCAAGGGTCAGAATTCAAGAAGCTGTGGCAGAGAGTAGATCCAGATCCAGAGCCTGGGAACAGAGTGGGAGGCAGCGCCCAGTGCCCTGAACAGAAGTCATGAGCTGCTGATCAGGACAGCTTACTTGCAAAATAGAAATGAGGCTCCCAAACTGCGATGGCAGGCAAATGAGAGGCTTGAGGTGCTGGCCTCATTTCTGGGATTGGAAGCCCATTTCTGGGCTCATTTCTGCTCCAGAGGTGTGGGCCAGTGCCTGTCTGCTAATGCTGCCAGGCATCTTAAAGGCGGTGCCCAGTCCCTCAGAGGGCAAGTTCACCATTACTGCAGGTCCTCCAGCCATATCTGGATGATGAGGTCTTTGGGGTGTTACTGAATAGACTCAAACATCAGATGTATGGTCAGACAAGATAACCATGACCATCTCATTCAATGAAGATTCGAGTAAGCTGTGATCAGGTCTGGGTCTAGAGACATGGAGTCAGGAGCCTGAGACAGGAGCATGTCCGCTCAACTGAGGATCATGGGCAGTGGGTTGGACAGACACCAGAGTGGGGAACAGAAGGTGCTAAGAATACTAGCTTAATTCTATTTTCCTAAACTCTGACTCCTACAGGTAGATTGAATCGCTGCCTGTTCTGTGCTCTCAGACCTTGAAACTTGATCTCACTTTTATATAGACATGTAGTTATCAGCTTGTGTCTGTCTCCTTTGAGACCATACAGCAATAGTTAACTTTGTTGAGAACTTACCAGGGGCTAAATGATTTATAGGCAGTTCTCATTTAATCTTCACAACAAACATATAAGGTAGTTATTATTATTTATTCCTTATTTTCCAGGTGAAGGAACTGAAGTTCAGAGAAATTACCAATGTGTCCAAGGACATAGAGCTATTAGTGGTAAAGAGTAGAAGGACAGGGAGAGGATCAGACTCAGTGCTGTGTTACTCTGAACCTTGACCACTAGGTTATTGCTTGGGGACTGCTTTTTTTCATCTAGGTCTCTCCAGTACTAAGCGTGGTTCCAGGCAAGATAGGCTTCCAATAAAAATCGTGTTTGATAAATCAGAGGACGACATGAGCCCCCCCTTGTATGCTTGCCACACTGTGTGATTATACACTCTAACAAGTATGCATGCAGACTTACTGAATCCTTTTCTACACTGGAGGAGCAATATAAAGACAGAATGATGGCAAAGAAAATGCTCATTGGAGAAATTAGCTCAGGCAATTAAGAGTGTGCTGAGTAGTCCTGAAATTATAGCTTGTGTATAAATATATGGAAACAAATAAAAAATTAGGACCTTGATTTTTTTTGACACATAAACATAACAAGTTTATACATGAATAAAAATTAGTGTCTCTGCCAATGAATGATACTAAAATGCCATGCTATTCTTGCTTGTTATTTTTGTCACCATAAAATAAACCATATTTACATGATTGTGTAACCATATGCTTTTCAGAAGTTTTAGATTCAGATTTCATAATAGTAATAAGAACTGGCAGTTACATAGCACTTACCATGTGCCAGGCACTGTTCTCAATTGTTTGCATATGTTAACTCTTTTAATCCTCACAGACTCTTACACCCTATGAGATAAGTGCCATTATTGTACGATGTGAGGAAACTGAGGCATGGAGAGGTTAAGTGACTTACCCAAGGCCACACAGCTAATTAATGAAAGAACCAAGATCTGAACCCAGATACTCTTTTTTTTTTAATTCTTATGTTAATCCCCATACATTACATCATTAGTTTTAGGTGTAGTGTTCCATGATTCATTGTTTGTGCATAACACCCAGTGCTCCATGCAGAACGTGCCCTCCTCAATACCCACCACCAGGCCAACCCATCCTCCCACCCCTCTCCCCCCCAGAACCCTCAGTTTGTTTTTCAGAGTCCATCGTCTCTCATGTGAACCCAGATACTCTTAAAGACTACATCATGCAATGAGTTGTGATTTACTGAATCTTCACTATATGCCTCATTCAGTCTTTACCACAACCCTGAGTAAAAAGGACCCCTTTGTCCATTTCACAAATGAGGAAACTAAAATCCAGAGAGGCATAGAAATTTGCCCATGATGGAACAGGTAGCTGCAAAGGGCAAGGCAGGCTCGTGGACTCTTACAGTATCTTTGCCGTCATCACAGGCTTCCAGATATATTATCTTACATTGACTTTTTGTTTTTGTTTTTTAAGGATTTTATTTATTTGAGAGAGGGAGAAGGAACACGAGCAGGAGGAGGAGCAGAGGGAGAAGCAGACTCCCTGCTGAGCAGGGAGCCTGACTTGAGGCAAAAGCAGATGCTTAACCGACTGAGCCACCCAGGTACCCCTTACACTGAGTTTTTGATTTATTTTGTATATAACCAATGTTCATGATAGAAAATATATATAGAAATACATGGGGCGCCTGGGTGGCTCAGTCGTTAAGCGTCTGCCTTCGGCTCGGGTCATGATCCCAGGGTCCTGGGATCGAGCCCCGCATCGGGCTCTCTGCTCTGTGGGAAGCCTGCTTCTCCCTCTCCCACTCCCCCTGCTTGTGTTCCTGCTCTCGCTATGTCTCTCTCTGTCAAATAAATAGATAAAATCTTTAAAAAAAAGAAATACAACACATGGGGGCACCTGGGTGGCTCAGTTGGTTAAGTGGCCGACTCTTGATTTCTGCTCAGGTCATGATCTCAGGGTGGTGAGATGGAGCCCTGTGTTGGGCTCTGTGCTCAGTACAGAGTCTGCTTAGGATTCTCTCTCTCCCTCTCCCCCCGCCCCCACGCTCACACGCTCTCTCTCTAAAATAAATAAATAAATCTTTTAAGAAAATACAAAAAATGCATAACCTCATTGCCAGCTGCAACCACTGTTGATCTGTTAATGTTTTAGCATATATCCTTTAAGATATCCTTTATATATAAAATCACAGCTTGAGATAAAACATGATTTGTCAATTGCCATAGTTTTCTTGCCCAACTTTCAATGGATAAACCTAGTCTTTACATTTAAAATGATTACTCAGTTCTGTAAAAACCGAACCCGACCAAAACAAATCTCACTTACTGAGAGATAAAAATTACATTTGATGTACTTTTCCACCCCAGTGAAAATGTTCTTTTAACCACTAAATCTAAAGTATGGTATTTAGTAGTCAAAGCAAAAAAATAAAGTAGTTGAGATTGTCCTAAATTTAGCTATATGGCACTGAAAAGTCCTCAATGTCTTGTTTGAAAGACAAGTCAAAATAAATAAATAAAAATTAAAAAATAAAAAAAAGGAAAGACAAATGAGAGTCCCTTCTAATAGAAAAAATGTAATTATTATTATAATTACAGCTAATAATGTATATTCAGTACATACCAGAAATTATATTCTGTATTCCATATAGGATAATAAACTATTATATATTTATGTTATATCTATATATAAATCTTTAAAACAAGCCTATGAAGTAGGTAATATCTCCATTTATAGGTGAGGAAACATGCGCAGAGAAGTTAAATTACTTCTCTAAGGTCACAGAGCCATGGTTTGAAACCAGGCAGTGTGACCTCAGGCTGCAACTAAAGTGGTGACTGAAAGAATTAATCCCAAGGTGGGGCTCTTTATTTTTTCTTGTGTTCTCTCTACCTCTCACTCCTAGGACAACATTCTTATGGGGGAGGGGGGGAGTCTACATCTTTATGTATGAGCAAGGCTATGTTTAGTTTATGAGAAGCTGAGCATCTACACTGTCTATTTCAGCCTGGGTATTGTCCTGGGATACCTTTAACCCCTGCCACAACCCCAAAGTAAGTTGTCAGGATCCTCATGTTTCACAGGAAGATCAAGGAGCAGAAAAGTTAACTGTTTAGAGTCCCTCTCTCTACAGCCTGGAATTCTTCAGTGCTTTTCTTTCACTCTTAGAATAAATCCTATAAATCCGACCCTTGGATGATTTGAGGCCTGTCTGCTTGTCAGTGACTGTGGGCCCCTCTGTCCCTCACCCTCCACCCTGCGGTGTCACAGGCCTTCTTCCAGTCCCTCAGACTCACCAAGCTCTTTGCTTTTGCAGTCCCCTCTACCCGGAACTCCCCTCTGCTTCTCTCTTCAGGCTATTCTATGACATTCTTCAGCCCCCAGGTGGCCTGCTCTGAGAGATGGGCCTGATTCTACCCCCTGGAAAGCTCCCTCTGTCCACCTTTCTCTATCAGATCACTGTCTCTGTCTCGTTCAGTGGACTTCCCAAAACGTACAGCTGTTTTCCTTGTTCACTTACTTAATTTGTGTGCTTGTGGTTTTTGCTTACTTTTGCTCTGTGAGCAGAGGGACCTCATCTGGCTCCGTTCCCACTGCTCCCCCACCCACACACCTAACGAGGTCCTTCAGAGACATTTGCTGAAAGACTGACAAGTCTCCTGCAGGAAGACAGGGGAAATAAGGAAAGAGGGTGGCTCTTCCAGCAGCCTTAAAACCCTAACCCTGCCCTGGGCTTAGGAGAATGAGGTTTGTGCTCCATGGTCCGTGGTTGGGACAGGAATCTGGGGTCAGCTGATGAGGGAAGACAGAGGCCGCTGTCCATTGTCTGGAAGGGCCCAGCGCTGGTTTATTAGGCCAGATGTTCTTGGGAGTGTCTCATTGTCACCTTTGGGTCCATGACCCTGGCTCGTGGCAGGGGAGCCTCCCTTGCACTTTGAGGATTCCTGACAGGTGCTTGGGTGTGCTTGTGTGTACTGTGGGATTTGGCTCCCAAGAGCCTCATTTTTAAGGGACTGTCTGAAACCTGCTTTTGCTTTGTTTTTGCTTTCCTTTTCCTGCCTTAGCTCACTGAATCACTTGTTTCAGGGACATGTAGACATCCAGGTTGACTCACTGCCTCGCACTGACATTGAGCAAATTCTCTTGTTCTGCAAAGTCCGACTGGCTGTTCGTGGCCGGTTGGAGCCTCTCTGACGAGCTTCCTCTCTTACGCTACTCCTCTCTGAGCTTTCTTTGCATACATTGCAGAGATGGCTTGGCTGTGAGTACCGGTTTGGGTAGGAAAGCTCGAGAATCAATGAGCTTGGACTTGGGGGTGCATGCTGGCAAATCCTGACCTCAGTGTCCATGGGCGTTGATGGGTAACTGTTGGTTTCCAATGAAAGAGGAGAGCCTTAATCTCACGATGTGTGGGATGTGCCCCATGGGGCTGTGTTTTGTAGGCAGTGAAGTTAAGGCTTGCCCAGAAAAATAACATGTTTTCCTTGCCTGGTGCTTGAGCTGTTTGCCTGGTGACTGGCTGATTGGCGGTTTGGGAACCGTTGGTTAACTTGGGTGTTCGGGGGATTGTGTGTGTGTGTGTGTGTGTGTGTGTGTTTGTGTAAGTGGCTGTTTCTGTTTCTTTGGAAACAGTAGAGGACTGATAAAGAATACTGTGTGGTGACTAACGTAACATAATAAAATAAAGTAAAATTTAAAAAAAAAGAAATGATGATACTATTACTTTCAACTTGTGTTCATGGTCTTTGAGGCATCTTACACATCAGCTTGATGTCACTGTTTAAATAATGCCCTCACTTCGAGAAGACCAGCAGTCCTTTGATGTAGGTATCACAAAGGTGTATGGGAAAACTGAGGGTGTGGGAAATAACTGGGAATTTTGCCACCCTGACTCATATTTGCACTGCTTTACCCGGCTGTGTTTCCTACAGAGGTACTCAGCGGAGAAGACAAATCAAAGCTGTATCTAATCAAGGCTTTCTTTCAACCTTGATGGAAAATGCTTTTTTGAGATTAAAAATGCCCGACCCATCGTATGCAGTGGTACATGGAAGAGAGATTTCCATTAAATAAAATTTTGACTATTCCCAAGCATTAAACAACACAAAATTTGTTAGGTTTTCTACATATACAGACCTTTTCACATTGGGAGGTGACCACCTGCTTTCAGGGACAGAAGTCTCAGGCTATTCATATTGAACTCCCCAGTGTCCTAAGGATAGGAAATGTTGCTGTTATGGAGATATCAAGTCTCCATGTTTCCAACCAGATGAAATGACTAGATATTTGATTGTGCTCTGACTTCCCTTTTTTCCACAGCTAACTTGCACAGCTTCATGCGTTAGTCAAAATATTTCTATTAATGGAGTATTTGGGGACTGAAAAGGTGAGAAAAGAAAAAAAGGAAGGAAGAGAGGGACTAAGAATAAGGAGTAAGATGATAAAAAGTATATAATTTGCTAAAGAAAATTTAATAACAAAAGGAAGATTCAATTTCTTCTTTGATAGCCCAAGTGGAGAGGAGATGATGTCATAATCTCTCCTGGTCTTGTTTCTAATGACTCTGGGTAAGCCTATAAGCACCTATTGACAAGAACGTGCTGAGTTTCCTGGCTTACCCTGGGCACCTTCCAAACTCTACTCTTTCCTACCTTCAGTGTGAATGGAGTCTGGATTGCAAGAAGAGCATAGCCAGGCACAGGTGAAGGGGTGGACCTTCC
This sequence comes from Mirounga angustirostris, assembly GCF_029215605.1. NCBI lineage: Eukaryota > Metazoa > Chordata > Mammalia > Carnivora > Phocidae > Mirounga > Mirounga angustirostris. Next base: position 47,203,892 of record NW_026991720.1, on the reverse strand, counting down.
CAGCAAAGGCCTTTACCTGCATTTCTGCGGTCCGGAGCAATGTTATGGGAAGATAAACAAATTCATATGCAGTCTGGCTGTGGCTCCTCCAAGCCCAGGGCAAGGTGTCCGATGGTTTGCTCAGCCAGCAATAGCCAAATTTATCCCAGGGTCAAGTGACCCATTGCCCAAACTTAGAGGTCAGCTGGTATGTCACAGAGCTAGGGTTTGAAAACAGACCAGACTCCAAGGCATTTCTCAGTATCATGTCTCCATTAGAAGATAAAGAATATAATTCTACCTGGGAGCCTTCAAGTAAAAGGCTAGTAGATAATGTTTTGCTTGATAATTGGTAGATTATCAGAAAATCATAGAAGGTCAGTCTCTCTTTAATCATCACCTTCAACACCCTTCAGAATCTTTAATCTCTTTACACATGCTGTCAAGTGTCAATGTAACTCTGCACCAACCAGTACCCCAGCAGTTCCATGTGCTTCCTACAGGTGCCTGTATAATAAAAACAGTAACTGACATGGCACAGCACTTAACAGTTTATCAACTGCTTCCCCAAATATCATCCATTTGATCCTCCCAATGTCCCTGTGAGGCAGCTAATGCCGATATTGTCTATAGTCTCTTTTTCTAGTGAGAAAATAACGTTCAGATGTTAGTCAGATATTCAGAATAATGTTAAATAACTTGGTTGGCTCCATAGCTCAGGGGTTAGAGTGCTGATCTTGAACCATGAACTAAGTTGCCCAAGATGGCACAGCTAGTGAGCAACAGAACTGAGATTTCATGATCAACTTTTTAATGTGAAATCTGGTCCCCTGGCCACATTGTTGGGTTCACCACAAATAATACAATCTTACTTATCAAGATTAAAAGCAAAAGAAAGCCTAAGTTTAAAAAAACAACCAAAAACCTTATTTCTAGTACAGTTAAGAGATTGCTCCAAGGTGTGTGTGTGTGTGTGTGTGTGTGTGTGAATGCACATGCACCTTTTTTTTTTTTTAAAGATTTTATTTATTCATTTGAGACACAGAGATACAGAGAGAGAGCATGAGCAGGGGAGAGGCAGAGGGAGAGGGAGAAGCAGGCTCCCCGCTGAGCCAGGAGCCCAATGTGGGGCTCGATCCCAGGACCCTGGGATCATGACCTGAGCTGAAGGCAGATGCTTAACCATCTGAGCCACCCAGGCGCCCCCACATGCACCTTTAATTGGCGTTCTGTTATGAGAAATACTTAGTTGTGAAAGGAGATGATATGGTGTTTGATGTAAATAATGAAATAGCCTTGCTTTCTCACGGCCTCAGGACTCTCAGAGAACTTTGGTAAAACGACTTTTTGGCCTCTAATTCTGCCTTCTCCTGTAGATGTCCATGCAGGCCTCACCTCCCTATTGGGTGATCAGAGCTTAGTGAGCAGGGGTTATTTTGGTGGAGTCCTGGTGCTCCTAGCTTGGGGCTTAATGCATGGTAGGTGCTCAGAGGCTGTGTGAGGAAAGAATGAATGAATGAATGAGACCAGTGTCCTCAGATTCTGATCCTACCCCAGTGCATGCCAAGGTTGACTCCCTTTTGAACAAGTTCTCCGTGACAGGTAATCAATCACTGTCCACAGGCCACTTTCCCTGAAGCAGCCTGTGAACAATCCTCTGTGAAGATCCCCGGATTCCCTCCCGAGCCACTGCAGTTTACACGCGTGGATTTGGGGACTTGCCCCTTCCCTTCCCCTTTACCCGGCTTTCAGTGGAAATGTCTGATAGGCCTCCCTTCAAATCCCCTGCACCCTTTCCCCCTTTTAAAGGCTTTTTCTCTTGGAAGAGTCAGGTTCAGGGTATTTCCCAGGGCCTGACCTACACCCCCTGAGCAAAGAGACCACATTCATGCTTCAGGAGGGGTCCTCAGTTTTAGAGAGCAGGGGCATTAAAAAAATCCTCTTTCCCTTTCTGTGCTGATTTGGAGTGTTGACTGAAAAATGGTGCTGTTGTCTGGGGGCCGAGCCCTGGGGGATAGAAGGAGCTGGCCCCTGCGTTTGTTTGTGAATGGCTGGGACCTTTTGATGAATTGGGAGTCTGGTACAGTGTAACCTCTCGTGGGTGGTGGTTCAAGGAAAAGGCCTTTTCTTTCCGTGTCCTTTTTCGAGGGAGTTTTAGTGGATTTGTCGGCTTTAGTGAGTGACTCTTTTGTTTAATAGGAAGTTGAGAAAGGCATTAAGGACTTTTCTAGCCCATGGAAACGATTTAGTGATCCTCAAAAATACAACTTATTTTTGTACTTCTAAAATACAAGTTTAATGATCCTTAACTGTGGTGGCCTTGTGCTGAGAGGCAGACATTCTGCCCCCTAGCGAGCTCAGTATTCTCCTCTGGATATTAGGGACTAGGCATCAGTTTTGAGGGTTGAACTAGTTTATGGGGATGAAATCATCTCATCTTATATTCATACATATAAACACACACACCCCAACTTCTCAGTAAGAAAACAGGCCAAGAGAAAAAAAAAATTAAGTGTGTGTGTGTTAGGCTTATTAATACGTTTTCTTATTGTGTGTGTGTGTATTAGGCTTATTAATACGTTTTCTTATTGTGTGTGTGTGTATTAGGCTTATTAATATGTTTTCTTATTGTGTGTGTGTGTGTATTAGGCTTATTAATATGTTTTCTTATTGTGTGTGTGTGTATTAGGCTTATTAATACGTTTTCTTATTGGGAAGTTGTTTAGGAGGCCAGTGTTCCCTAATAAGTGTGCTGTGAGTTGATGCTGATGGTACCAGCAATGTGAAAACAGAATTTAGAAGCCTGTGGTGTTCTGGGGGCGCCTGGGTGGCTCAGTCGTTAAGCGTCTGCCTTCGGCTCAGGTCATGGTCCCGGAGTCCCAGGATCGAGCCCCACATCGGGCTCCTGCTCGGCGGAGAGCCTGCTTCTCCCTCTCCCTCTGCCTACCACTCTGCCTACTTGTGCTCTCTCTCTGTCAAATAAATAAATAAAATCTTTAAAAAAAATTTTTTTAAAAGAAAAACATGCTCTTTTTGGTGACTGTCCTCAGCAATAATATAAAACCAACAGGCAATTATCAGGAGTGAGAAGGCATCTGAGCAAAAGCCCTATTTCCACCTTGGGCCAATGCTTTATTTTGCTTCTGTTGAGTCAACACTGCTTAAAACGGTGTGGTAAGGTAACTGGAGAGTGGGGACTCTAGGGAGCCAAACCAGGTAATTTATTTAAAAAAAAAATCTAGGTAGCTTCTACTAGCTTACTCATCTGTCTCCTCTGTGGATTGAACCTGAAAGGGTATGCTTATGCTTCGTTAAAATTTCGGCAACAGTCCCCACCCCTGCTTCACTTGGAGAGGGAATGAGAATTTCACACACTTTTTTGAATATTCATAACGTTTTCCTTGGCATTGAATTTAGCCCCATCCTAAGCATAACTGTGTTCGAGATTTTTAGAGCTCTTTGGAAAGTATAGAGAGGTGGATATGCATTTAGTCCCTTGTACTCATTTCCTCTAGTGTGTGCTGGCTTTGTTTTTATCGTTCACTCTTAACTATTCTCTTACCTGCTTTTTATCTGTGAACCAGGTGGCATGGGCCAGGGGGCCGTGCTGCTCATGCTATTATTACTCTTACAGAGGCCGCACTATCGGTGTAGGGTCAGGAGACTTGAGTACTGCACTGTGCTATCTGTCCTGCACATTGCAGAATATCTCACAGCCCTGCCCTCCACCTGTTAAATGCCAGTGGGGACTCCCAGGGACAGTGGGGACCCCCAGGGACAGTGGGGATCCCCAGGGACAGTGGCAACCAACAATGGGCCTCATGTATTTCTTTTTTTTTTTTTTTAAAGATTTTATTTATTTGAGAGAGAGAATGAGAGAGAGAGAGCACATGAGAGGGGGGAGGGTCAGAAGGAGAAGCAGACTCCCCGCCGAGCAGGGAGCCCGATGCGGGACTCGATCCCGGGACTCCAGGACCATGACCTGAGCCGAAGGCAGTCGCCCAACCAACTGAGCCACCCAGGCGCCCTGGGCCTCATGTATTTCTGCATCCCCTTACCAGACCAGGCAGAGAAATTATGCCTTCTCTGGGAATGCAGATGAAAACATGCCTTTTGCTAGTATTCAGAAAAGGACCCTTATTAGAGTGATGGCAGCATCTTCAGATGACATAAGGGTTTTGCCTTCACATGGCCTTTAAGTGACCTGCTAGTACTGTCAAATGTTCACAGGCTTGACATTTGAAACATAGTGTGTTAGGAATCTGAAGCAAGTCTCTGAGTGGAGTTTGACCTTGTATTCAACTGACACCATGAGATGTAGCCGGCTTCGAGCACAACTGCCGACCTGGGGAACACCCAGCTTTCTGTTGGCATCAAGGGCAAAAGTACCTCGTTCCAACCGATCATTCGCAAATGTCTTTTAATAGTAAGTAAGTAATCATAATCTTAGGATGAAATCGCCTCTTGCCAGGCCCTGCAGAAAGTAGAGAGGTCTGGCATGACCACCACTGTGTTTATATACAGTCTCACGTTTTGTAGTTCAGATTCATGCACAAGAAGGAAGCTCAAGGTTTCAGGTATTACTGCAGCTCATACCTCAGATGGACTAAACATAGTGTTGCTTGGAGATGCAAGGATACTTATATAGAACAGAGATACAAAGGAAAGAGTTCTACCCCATAAAAATCATTTGAATGTGTGCAAAGAAAACCAACTAGAAATTTGTGATTTTCCAGACTATTTAAAAATATTCAGTTTATAAAAAGTTTAAAAACCAATGTACCCAAAATGTCTTAAAAATTATCCCGAGGCAGAGCAGAATTATTTGGGATGTGTTGTAATTCCAAAAAGGCAGATTTTACTATAGTAGAGCAAGAAAGGAGTAGAAAAAAACTACACTGCTGACTTTTTCCTGATTTTCTACAGGCAAGCCAATTTTGACTCATAGAAAAAATAGATCCAGTTTTGCATTTAATCTCTTTGCTGTTAGAGTTTTTTCTTTCAGGATTTCAGGGGGCAACTGTTTTAAATTGCAGTGGGAGACTTTCTGGAAAGGTAAAAGTGACAATGTCAACTAAACCCCCGATCACCTCTTATTCCAATTTAATTTTTTTCCTTTCCTTTTTTTTTCCTTTTCGTTGCTTTTAGTGTGTTCATATTGGAAGCAGGTAAAAAGGACGAGTTTGCTGCCTTCAGCTTGTCTCCTGAGGTTGTCCTCAGAAACAAGTCAAGTTACATTTAATATTTCCTGAGAATCTCTATCCTAGTGTTTTGTTAACCACATGCATGCCAAATAAACTTTTTTTTTTGGAGATGGAGTATGTCCTGCAAAAACAAACAAATAAACAAAAAACAAAACAAAAAACCCCAACCCCCCCTCCAAAAACCAAACACACACACACACACACACGCACGCACACAGGGCTCCATGGGAGCAAGAAGAGGAGTAGGACCTAAATACCCATTCGCAGGCAAAGACACAGACCCTGCAGCAGCTTATTCAGCTCTGCACGTTTAATGCCCAACACTGATGCTTAGCAAATACGTTCTGAACTATTGAACCCATAGATAGGAAAGCTGTAAGACAGGATTGTGCAAAACATAAGTAGAAATTAGCCAGCAACTTTGAAAAGAGGCCTCATATCCAAAGAAACATATGGAAAACTTGAAAAAAAAAAAGAAAAAAGAAAGAGGAATCTAACATATGAAAACCCAATCCCACTGGAATGTTTTTTCATACACAGTATAAAGGCCACATAAATAAAACCACAAACCTCTGCAGAAGTACATGAGAGGACGTGAGCCCCCAGCACTCTCCTGGTAGGGCCTCCTTTGGGAAGTAAAGCCTGGGTGAGTTTCCAGAGACAAAAGCTGTTTGGAAATCCTTCCTCCCGGGAACAGCGGACCTAGTTTGAAGGGGACTTTGGACAGTCCCTTAGCACTGCGTGATGCTGTTGTGTGAAATAATCCTAATGAAGTCTCTGATTCAGGTTGTTAGGATTCCGAACTTTGGGGGGACCAGTGGATGGTGAACATCTTTTAAGGACGGTGATTTTCTGGTATGTAACTGAGGCGGTATGTGTAAAGTTTAGGACTTCCAGGGAAGAGTTCTGGCTGTAAACTGCCCAGCAACACACCCCAGTCTCGCCAAGTTCTGTTGAAATCTTCACGTAGAAGGTATGATCCCACTGTCAGTCTTGTTCCCAGTGTAAATCTCTGGTTTGAAAACTTTGCAACATTCAAGGCGTTTCAAGCTTGAGGGCTGAAATGTCACTTTAAAAGTGGGGGGGGGGGGGTTAAAAAGGTCACACAGCTGCAAATAATAATAGCCCAATGAAATTCAGATTCTAGCTGCAGCCCACTTCAAGAATAACACTGAGACAGGAAACAAGCCTACTAGATCTTTTTACCAGTAAGTCTATGTAAGAACAGATCTGATAAAATGTGTGTGTGCGCGCATGTTCATGTGTATGTGAGACAGATACACAAAGAGAGACAGAGACAGACATACATAACAAGACAAATAGAGACACAGAGCAATAGGCACACAAAAAGAATTTTCAAGAGCAAAGATACACACAGAAAAAAAGAGAGATACACATAGAGATGCAGAGAGCGATGCAAAGACACACTCAAAATAATTGATTTTCTTGGACTTAAATTCAAGGGTGTTTATTTTTTCTATTTGAAGTTATGATATTAAGGTTAGAAAACTAGAGGTATATTTGAAATAAAAGTATTTCCTTTCCTGTCATTTTGCAGTTAGCATCCATGGATTACTTTTTCAAATGATATGTCTTTGAATGGTCTGATTTTACAGTGTTTTACTAAAATGGTCCTGTTTTACAGATGAGTGAATAAGGTAGTGAAAGATACAATATCCCTCACAAAGAAAGAAAGTCCTGGCCCCAAACTGAATATATAATTCCCTTCCAGGAGCTAGCCATGTGTTAGAACTTTGGAGAAGAGGAACAAAAAACAGAACCATCCTGCCTCCGTGCTGTTAAAGTAGAATCAGACATCTTAGAATAAAATAATTTAGAGTGTGTTTCTGGTGCATTTGTTATTATCATGTGAGGCCATTTGCCTTTCTGACCAATACATTGAGAGAAATGTTTGCTTCCCCCCACCCCCGCACCAGAAACACGAAGTACAAATTTGCTGTGCAGTTAACTAATTTAGTTAATAAGCAACTTTTGTTTCCAGAAACAAAGACTGATCTGGACTCTCACACAGTGTGACTAACTCAAGATGCTCCTGTTTGTTAGCTGTCCTTGGCACTTTAGGAAGGATGTGTTTCCCCCTCTAAAACCCTTTCTGCAGTCTCGTAACCTCAGCAAGGTAATGAGTTCTCTTTAACATGAGTCCCGACAAGAAGGCTCTTTCCACACTCATGGTAGGGCAATAAATGCTGACAGATGTTGTTAACATCAGTCTTAAAATTTGAGGCCTCCCCCCCTTCAGATCTATCATGTATTCGTGGTCCAGATTAACAATGGCATAGCTGATGGGGATGTATCAATAATATTATTAGTCCTCATTTATATGTACAACTTCAGTTTGTAGCTTTGAAGTTCCCCTAACTTTCCGTGTTGATAAAAGTGCACGAGGATTTTTAGTTGAAAACAACATTGTTAGTGTCTTAATATTCCAAATCCCGTATCACTGTATGAATCTGTCTGCTGTTATTGGAAGAAATTTGTGCCATTCTAAGGTTGGAGATCAAAGATTGGAGTTTGTTGTTAACTAAGGATCAGTAACGGCCTCCTATGATGTAGACAGGGAAGCAGTGCTCTTGGCTCATTTCAGCAAACCAAGATGATGGAGGTTTTTTCCTTTTGAGCTCCGTTGTTGCCCTTATTTAAAATACATATTTACAGTATCTTGTGCAGACTCTCCAAGTTTTTAGTAACATTTATTTTTTGCAATATTTGCCTTTCATGAAATGGTAATTCCAAGTATATCTCTAAAGGCCTGGCAAAGCATTTGAATGGATTGCATCAGCCATTGTGGAAGATTTCCCATTTTAGACCAGGAGGAATTTGTGGGGTCAAACGCTGAACAATGAAAGAGATTCTTGCTCATTTCAAGGCTGAGGAATCCAGTGGCAGTTGAGGGTTTGAATTGTAAATCAAGCCTGTCATCTCCTTGTCAACTAGGAAAAACCTCTACTCCCTTTATGCACTATTAGGGTTTGTTATTAGGGTTTTTGTTGTTTTCCAAAAATTTGAAGGGAAATTAGACTCATAAGGCATTTGTTCTAAGTGAGCACTGAATCTGAACTTTGGAGAAGAGGAACAAAAAACAGAACTATTTAGAAACCCTTAAATGATTAGACAGTGTCTGCCATAATTATGACTGTATCTAACCAAATTTATGGGGTCACTCAGTGTTTCTCAATGGGTGCTCTGTGGGGATCACAAGGAGCCAGCACATGGCTAATAGACTGGACTTCAGTGGCTTCACTGTCTATGGCAATATTAACAGACTGAATTTATAATGAATGAATACATTTACACGTGAAATTTAATGAAAACTAACCTCGTCTCGTCGTTTTCACCTAAAGCCATTTTGACTTTTTTTTTTTTTTTTCTTTCACGGACTCTGGTGAAATTTCTTCTCTGGTCATAACCGAGAATGGGGGGAATAAGTGGTCTGCACAACCTCCTGCCTTGCTGAAAACTTGGTTCTGGGCCAAAAAGTTTGAGAACCACTGCCTTAGGAGTGGAGAAAAGGCACGCTGTTTGGGGTGGTTTATTATGATGATTCAGGCTTCATTATCCATTCCACAAATATTTATTGAACGCCTACCATGTTAGCTCGATGCAGTGGAGCCTGGGGTATGGCAATTGCCAAACAAAACTTGGTTCATTAGAATGTCCCAGCTGGTAAAACAACAGAAGGGGAAAGAAGAGGATGAGGCCTGACTTCTGTGGCTAAAATCGTGTCTGAGTGATTTGCCCCACTTGATGGATGATACAAGAATATTTACAGGGCTTTAGTAGGAGTCTGTTGAGAGAATAGTTATTACACTCTTTGCTAGGAAAGAACTATAATAATAGGCCATAAAAAGAGGCCAATGGTCCTTCACTAATACATCAGACCAGATTGTACTAGTTGATAAAAGTAATGAAACCTGTGTGGTAGAGTGGTACCATTTAGAAAAACTATCACAAACACCCACACAGCAAGGAATGAGTAAGGGTGTGCTCTTTGCAGAGGGCTAAATGTGGGAACCGCAGTGCATCAAAATAAAGCGGTTGAGGTTCACACACACATATATACACACCCACTCGCCTCAGGCTTTATTAATCACTTAAGCCTATTTTATTTTAGCAACTGCCATTTTACCTTAGGACTTTTATTCCACCACTATGTTGCCAAAGCATTTGGCCCGTGGCATCCATAGCATATAGTAAATTGATACCGATTCGTTCGTGTTTAAAAAATATAATAGCAAAATGACAGTGGTCACTTGGCTGAATATATTGATGACTGAAATCTAATTGAAAGCAGACTGTGTTTCTCTGATTAGTCCTATTCCTCTAAATGTAATATCCATACTGTGAGGGCTCAATAAGACAGAGTAAATCTTTATGGCTGGAGCTTATTCTTTCCTCAAGCATCAACACCATAGTATAATTCGGTGGTATTTGCTACAGCTCATATGCACATTACACGTTGGTTACAGCACATGGTAACCAATAATTAAGATAAAGCAGCTAATGTTGATATCAAGCAGAATTGCTGAACTATTACCATTATAGACTTGAATTTATGGGGAAAGTCAGCATTTTAGTGAAGTAGGGTTTGGGGTAGAGTTGTGATTATGGTAGAAAAATACTTTCTTCCCACACTTACCTGGCAGGGCTTGGCCGATCTCTCGCCTCACTTCGGCTTTTTAATGAATCCCTTTTAACCTTCAGTCGTGGCACTTCCAATCTTGACCACTTCTATTAATTAGACATTAATCTAATTATTATCACTAATTATTACTTTTAGATGTACACCATAAATGGATTTATATGGAGCTTTTGCATTTTACTGTCAGGTCATCTTAATATTGGTTAGTCATGTTACTAATGCTGGCATTCTTTTGTTACCTTAGCAACTAAAGCTCTTATGTAGCATCCGAGAAAGACTCACCTTCTAGCAAATTCTCTTTTATAATAGGGAATAGTTAACGTTAGAGTGTGGTTCTAGTAACACTTGCTCACAGAACCTCCCCCACCCCACCTCCAAACACCACACACTTAAATACAAAGACCTTTCTCCATAATTCAGGCATGTCTTACAGGCCTCCTAACCGATCAGTGTGATATAGAAATGAAGGAACTGAAGATTATATTTATAGGCTTGTTGTAAAGGAGGGGAAATTGAGGCCCAAAGCAGTTAAGTGACCTGGCAGTAGTTAAGCTGATCATGGTCACAGAGACAGAGAAGTTCCAGGAAAGCTTTTAAAAATTTACTAGAAAAACAAGGCATATTTAATTAATGGATAACCCAATTACTCTGTTGTTTTTCTATCTTGGATCAAAACCAGTTTCTCACCCTTTATTTTGAGGCTTAGATGTAAGTCAGCCTTCACAGGGGAGAGGAGAGATGCTCTGTGATAAGTGATGGCAAAATCAAATGCATAATGAGATTTGAGAAGTTATTTTAATTGCTCATGACTTCCCTCAGACAAGGACAAGTGGAAAGCTTCTAAAGCTACTTGTGTTTTTTGCTTATTCTAAATATAATAAAGTAATTTACACAATATGCCTGATCCAGGAAAGCTGTAAAATTATGCTAAGTTACTGTGTTGGTAGGTGACCAGTGAGTGGGAAGTCATTCCAGACATGGAGGGGAAAGGGTAGTACTTAGTGAAAATTGTATAATGAGGAGGCAGCATGAAGAAGAGTTTGCGTGTGTAAATTTGTTTTGTTCTTTAAAATCTGACTAGGAGTGTTATCTAAGGCAAGTCTTTTTGCTTTGCATTTCAGGAAAGCGAAAGCATGCACCTATTCCCCAAAGAAGGTCGGTTAGTTAGTGTTTGGGGAAGGGTATAGTGACAGACAGAATACCGTTGGGGTTTTTTGCAAGATATAAAGCTTCCTTGGAGGAAGGGTACCTATTTCTTTCTTTCTTTTTTTAGGGTACCTATTTCTTGAGTAGAAGCAGAGTTCCCTCTTTCAAGGGTGAAGGTGACTTGGGATTCCTTTGGTATCACCTACAGGCATCATTTTAAGGAAGCAAATTCCTTCCTGTGCTTCAGAGATAAAGCAATCGGTTTTAGTCCCTTGATAGAGCCATGTCCCACCAGCAGCACATGTAGCTTATTTAAACTCAACTCTAAAATTGGCAAAAAGTATGATTTAGAAAATGGCTTAAATTGTGAAACTTAAATTTGCATAGTATTTTATGATGTTTTAAAAAATTTTTATGTAAAAAGTGTGAACATCTCTGGTGTAGTTTGAGAATGTAATAAACGCCTTTGTTTTGTCAAAAAAAAATTGTTTTATGTTACTGTGTAGGTTAGTAACCATGAAACTATGCGTATGTATTTATATCCGTTTTAGGGAGGATTTATAAAGGTAATTTTGATTACGCTCAATTTTTGCCTAATAAACTTACCTTAGAACCTAATCCCTACATAAGAACACACTAGAATGTAACATGTGACTGAGACCATAACATAAGCTTTCTCCCCACAAAGCTACCTTACTCCAGATAACTTCTGTCGATCAGATGGGCAATGGCCTTAATCTAGTATTAATTTCAAATTAGCCTGTCAAACTAAATTCACAAAATATCCAAGGTGATGTTTTCTGCATTTTCTTATTTCTGTTTATCCCTGCATAACTCGGATGATACTTTTTGTTGCGGCATCTGTGACTGCATGAAATGAAAAGGAATTGAAGACCATGGCTCACCACTGGGGGCATTTGCTAAGCTGGCTGCAGGGCTACTCTGCATCCTGTGGTCATCCTGAAGCTTGGCAGGGTGATCATGGCTGAATTACTTGACCGCTGCTCAGGGTTGGTCACCGCACTGGTGATAACCCTGTTTACTGCCCTCTCTCTCACTTTTCTAAGTAGCCAACTCCAAAGGACAGGTGTGAACTTTGCTTTGGCATTTTCTTGTGCAGGTGCAGTCTTACCGGGTAATAACACAGTCCAGGTGGTTTTCCAGAGACAGAATTTCTGCTGCAACAGCCCCATGGCATTTTTCTTCAAAGTACAATAAATATGCACTCAAGCAAACAATAGGAGCGCAGACTGCAGAAAGCTTAGTGAACTTCAGCAAGGCGGGACCTGTGTTTGTGTTAATGTTTATCTTGTCTAATTTGGGGATTGGCATAGAAAGGGGCTCCCAGCAATTGCCTTTCTCATGTTTCTTAGGTAGAAGCAGGAGATATTCATGGATTTCTGTTTTCCTTCCTCCCTCTCCCCCTGTCCCTACAGATTTATGAGGAATCCAAGATGAATTTGGAGCAGGAGAGGCCGTTTGTCTGCAGTGCCCCGGGCTGCTCTCAGGTGAGTGTGGGGATCCTTTGGTCTGTTCTGATGGGGATGTAGCTGCCTTTTGACAGGGAAACAGCTCTCACTTGGCCATCATGCCTGCTGTAGGCTTTCTTTCTTCACTAAGATATTGTCAAAGCCCCCTTCACCACCACCACCACCACCACCACCATCATCAACATCTTCCTCCTCATTATTGCTATTTTCTACTTTGAATAGTTTGAACTACTTCCCTCACAGCCCCTGAAATACATCAGCATTAGCCATTTCCATCCTTAACTTTCCCCCTGGAGGTAAGCCAGATGCATCCTGCCCACCAGATGTTCAGGACTGTTATTTCAGAAAGGGGAGGGAGGATGCTGCTTTTACAATAGTCACTTGATACGGGGCCTTTGAATTACTGGTGAAATAGCTCACCATCAGAGCTGAATTCTGTTTTCTTTTGTTTTCCTTTTTGAGTACAATAAGCCCCCTGTAGCTTTTCTAGAACCCACAGTTTTTTCATTTATCTAAACTTTAAGAGGGGAAGTTGGCATGCTGTGCTAGATTAAACCTCTTTGCCTCCAATGGCTCCCATCAAGTGGAATCATTGTGAGGATTAGATGAGATACTACATGTGTTTAGTATAAGGCCTGCACATAATAAATGCTCAGTTAATGTTCACCATTGTTACTATTACTGCTGCTGTAATTATGGACCGTGTGGCAGAATTTCCCAAGCTCAGCACTGTTAACACTTGGGACTGAATAATTCTTTGTTGTGAAGGGCTGTCCTGTGCATTACAGAATGTTTGGCAGCATCCCTGACCTCTACCTACTAGGTCCCAGTGGTCACTCCCCAGTTGTGAAAACCAAAAATGTCTCCAGGCATTGCTAAATGTCCCCTTGGGGGCCAAAATGGCCCCCAGTTGAGAATGACTGCCTGATGGTTTGCGTTTTGGCTTTAGCTTTGTTGTTGTTGTTGTTTTTTAATCCCTTCCCTTTTGGGGGTCCCCTAATTCTAGCTGATGCTCTCCCACTCCATTTTATGTGTTGCTGTAAGCTGTCTTTTCTCCTTTTTGGAATCAGGCAGGGTATAAATAAATAATGCCACAGACGTGTGGTCACTGGTGTCAGACGCTGCTAGAGCTGGGACAGTGAGAGGCTGAGCAGAGGCTGTTGGGTTTGGCAGTTGGGTTCTGGCGGGTGACCTATGAGAGAGGAGTCCGGGTGGGGGCCAGGTTGGAAGGAATTAATGAGTGAGTGGGTGGTGAGGAAGTGGAGGTGGCCAGCATAGAGGACTCTTTCAAGAGCGCTAGGGAATGACTGGAAACAGAGTGATATAATGGTAGCCTGAGAAGGAAGCAGCCCGAGAGAGCTTCTTTTAAGTGAAAGGCTAGCTGGGTGGGATTTAGTCAAGGGCAAGGAGAAGTGAGCATGTTGGATTGAAGAACCACAACTGAAGCGCCAACCCCCAGAAGACAAGGGTGTGGAAGGTCCCATGAGGGAGAAGGGGGTGCTATTCCTCTGAGGCAGGAAGGAATGGAAGTAACACTATGAAGTTACACGCAAATTCTAAGGTAGAGACGGTAGTGAAGGCTGGGGGACGCATTTCTAATGACCTTGAATTCAGGGAAGGAGCAGGTCATTTCCTTGAGAAGGCTGAGTGGACTGGTTGGACAAAATGAGAATTGAGGATTTCTGTAGTTTCTTGGTTTTAAGGTAAAACTCCAAGCCTTTCCCCTCAACCCCTTACAAAGCTGCATGTAAAACTTGATGTTTTTATTTAAGGTGAAAGTGTTTCTTTTTCTTGACAAGTTGTTTTAAAAATATGTGCATCTTTCAATTGAAGAGGTATTAGAAATGAGGAAATGTAGCAGTTGCCTAGTGATTCCAAGGGTTTCCTGGTGGGTGTTAGCAAATCACAGTCGAATCTGTTGTTGTGATCATGGCATTTACCGTAGTAATGAGCCTGGAGACCTGCATCCAGAAGAAAGGATGGCTGGGGATTGGAAAGGGGAGTAAATGTGAGTTATCAGTGCTTGTGCTACATTGGCAGTGATGGAAGGATGTTTCCCCCTTTTCCCTCATGGAAACAAGCTCTGCTCTATTAGGAATGGTCTATAATACCTGGGAGGTTTTTTTGTGTTACAGATCCTTATACATTAGCTTTGTCCCAGAAGTGAAGAGAAACAAGCCTCCCTTGCTCTTTCTGAGCTCAGAGTCCATTGTTAATTTCACAGCTCCTTTGCCCTCGACATGAACATGCTTTGAGTTCCAGGGGCCTCTCTCAGCTGGGTATCTGTCATAGACTGTACATTTTGGTTATTTACAATTTGCTGCTCTTTTCCTGCTAAATTAAAAAGGCCCCATGATGTCCCATATTGTCTCTTTGGGGAGGTATTTATAGTTAACATGACATATTATGGAAATTATTGTTATTTAATGAGTAATCTGGATAATATTCTATTTTAGGCTATTATTTTATGGAACCAAAAAATGGCTTACAAATACGAAATGTAGGATACTACCATGTTGTTTTTTGATTATATATATATCCCACTAAAAATTATAATATGGATTTTAATGGAAAGACTAAGAAGTTTAACCTATCTCTAAACCACATATGGTAGGGTCCCGTATTTGATATAGTCATTATAAGGTATGATAAAGGTTCAAGAGAATAGATGAAGCTGCAGCAAAAAGTCTTTATAAATCAGACTTCTGTGTAG
Organism: Mirounga angustirostris; assembly: GCF_029215605.1. Classification (NCBI taxonomy): domain Eukaryota; kingdom Metazoa; phylum Chordata; class Mammalia; order Carnivora; family Phocidae; genus Mirounga; species Mirounga angustirostris. The sequence continues at coordinate 47,188,700 of NW_026991720.1, read as the reverse complement.
TTAGTACTCTGACATAATTGCTGTGCTTTGCAGATTCTATATGCTCCAATTTATATGATACAAATGACAAATAACTAGGCGATATTTATTCCCAAAACTACTTTCAGAATATTCCAAAGGGTTTAGCCCAGTGAATTCCCTCATTCACATGAACACAAATCTGTACCATTTGCAGAGAAGATTTCTACCACAGTATACAATGGTAATTGAAACTTATAATGACTATCTTGAGGAACTGGGAAGCTCTGAGAGACTATCTAAATTGTCAAAGATTCAGAAATGTTCAGCAGAGTTTATTGTCTTTTGTTATGTTTTCATTTGACCTTGATAAAGCAGATGCTCTGTTAAGTTCAGTTATTAAAACATACCAGCCTGAGTCAGGAGAGGCTAGGATCTACTGCAATAACAAATCACCCCAAAGCTTCAAGGGCTTAAAACAACAAAAGGCTTATTTCAATCGCCTAAGCATACATTTCTACATTTCTGTTGTAGCTTGGCAGGACCTTCTTCATAATCCTCTAGAATTCGAAAATCCTTCAAAGATTTAGGATAATTGAGGGGTCACTATTTCTAATACTGTGAATTGCCGTGTTAAAAGGAAGAGGGTCTTATACCAGGAATTAGTTGCTGGCATGTGAGTGACCTGTCACTTCCATTCATGACTCCTAGGGTAGAACTGGTCTCATGGCCCCACCCAACCACAAAAGGGCCAGGAAATCCAATCCCATTGTGTGACCAGAAGCGAGACAGCTGAAAACATTCGAGAGCTGCATTTTTAACAACTGTAATATCACTCTTTGAAAATGAAAAATAAAGTGTTGGTTTACTACATTGTACAGAGTATAGAATACTAAAAATGACTTGTCATGTCACTATAAATCATCTATACACTTATAAAAGATCACATAATGAGCACAGTGTGCAAGGTCTTCATAAACAGAAACATACTATACAAATGTCACATGCACATTTGTAGGTGTTTATGTCAAACAGTTAAGCATGACATGTAATTCTTTCCCAGTGTCTGACATGAATCAAAATTCTTTTCCTGCTTCATGCATTTTTCCTACTTTTGGTTAATCTCTAGATAACGTCTAGCATACTTATTATGCCTTAGACTATTTTCTACTATTTTGTAGTATACTATTTTCTACTATTATGTAGAACGGTAACTGTTAGATAAAAGTTCCAAATAGTTTTGCAAAACTCCAGTGCTACTTAGGTCTAAGTTCATTTTTCTATTTTGGACATGTTTTCCTCTCATATATAGGTAGAAATAAGAGAATTTACTTTGTTATGCTGTCACTGTTAGTTTCTTTGTGAACATACATGAGCATTCATTCAATCACTCTTAATCTTTGAAGGTATAGCATATTTCTATTATATAGATTACTTGAATACTTTCAGCATTGTTCCTTTACCTCTTTCTCATTTATTCTTTAACCAAACACAAATTTAAGGTCTTCCCTCAGATGCAAACCTCTAGTTCCTAAGGAAATATCTAATTGACTGATGGGTCTTCACAGTTGATTATATTCAAAGACTATTTAGGAAGTAGAGGCCTTTAAAGGAATTCCCAGGGAAGGTGTAGGGAGTCAGAGATGATGGCAGGCAAAGGTCTCCTATTTCTTATTACTGTTCAGCCAGATTTTACTGCAACCTATTAAACCCCTGGTAAACTATAAAGGAAATAATGATGCATATATTTGGGTGCAGTTCAAAGGACTATCTCAGCACATTTGCTTGCAAAAAATAATTTGGCATTTAACTTAGTATGCTTTCACACTTTTTCAGAACTGATTTTTTGTTTTGCCTGTCACATGTACAATGCTGAATACATCTTTTTCTCTGTGATGGCAAATATATATTATAAAACTGAATGGCTCCTCTCCCCTCTCCCCCCCCTTTTTTTTCTATTTGTCTGACAGCGCTTCCCAACAGAGGACCATCTGATGATTCATAGGCACAAGCATGAAATGACTTTGAAGTTTCCCTCAATAAAAACAGACAATATGTTATCAGGTAAGGAGCCATCAGGCAAAAAGGCTTTGGGTGAACGGATCAGCCGCATGGGAGATACTTGTTCTTACGATAGGATGATTTCCATTGGCATATTCTGTGACTTGAAGACGTATATTTCTAAGGTACAGCAGAGACTTAAAATAATGGTAGGCAGAAATGTAATCAGCTAATGTGGTGTTCACTCAAATAACCAAAGAGCTGTGATTTCTCATTTTCAGGAATGTAAAATATTTATTACTATGGAAGTTGGCTCCATATAAGTATTTTTAAAAATCACATGCCTGTAATCGCTCAAGCAAAACATCTTCATTCAGTACCTACTATGCTGTTCTGAGTACCACAGGAGATGCTAAGATTGGTATGATTCCTGTTCTTGAGGACACCACACTATAGTGTACATGTGAAAATGTAGCTAAACTAGAGGACTGTCTAAGATATGTTTCACATGAGTATTGTAAGGAAAATGCTAGATGGCTTTAGTAGAAGGAGCTCTCTCTCTCTCTCTCTCTCTCTCCCTCTCTCTCATGGAGGTGATTAGTGAAATTTTTTTAAAGAAACAGCACCTTCCTCCTAAGTGAGAGATTAAATGAGATGATAATGCATGGAACCATAGCCCTTGCTCAGCAGATGTGAGCAGAAATAAATAAACATCACAATTAATCCATCAAGTAATTGCCATTCCTTCCCATTTTGATAGGTGGTGCAGTGAATTAAAACAGAGGGCAGGGCCAGGAGTGGGGAAACTTGAACTCTAGTGTGGGCTCTCTGCCAGATGACCTTGAGCCATGTTAGTGAACCCTTTTGGGCCTCAGTTCCTTTTTCTGTAAAATGGGAATGATTTTGTCTGCCCAGTTTATTCCATGGGCTCATTGTAAGGATCCAGTGAAAGAATGTAAGTGAAAGTGTTTCCTAATCCCTGGCAGGGTAACTGAAGCCTGTCCTGTTACCCTTCTTAGGCTAGAAATATTTCACTGAAGCCACTGTCTCCTTGGCATCACGAGAGAGATAATACTCCCATAAACATGCTTTAAATGATATCAGAAGAGAAATGGACTGCCCTGGCAGGCCCGGCTCATATAATTTAGCATTTCTATGGCACTTAAATTTTACAAGTATTTCATTATTCCTATTATTAGTAAATCCTGTAAGAGTGTTGTCAGGCAGGTTATTATTACAACTCATATTTTACTGATAGAGAAGAAGGGGCCAAAGGAGACGGAGCAGCTTTCCCAGGCTGACCACATAGGGCAAAGATGAGGGTCCTTGATGCTGAGTGCTAGCCCCCCGACTTGCACGGCAGCTGCATTGTCAGGCTTCAGCAGTTGACAGGCACGATCTCATACTCCTGGGGACCGAGCCATCCACACGTCTTCACAAACCCGCCCGTGACTTGTTAATGGTGCAGATGTGTTGTGGCTTGGAAGAATCTCTAGTTCAAAGGCAGCCTCTTTCCTTGCCTCCCCCGCCACCCAGCACCTCTCTCTCAGCCTGTTCGTTTTGATTGAACTAGTTGGCTCTTCAGAAGTAGTTTTATCTTCCCTTAAGTCGAGAAAGAGAGATGCAGAAACTTCAATCTGTAAGAATTATAAAAGCCCAGAAGGGTTAGGAAGGATGGTCTGTTCTTTTGGTTTTATCATTTAGTTTGTTCTGTCATTTATTATACGCTGTAACTTCATAGTTAAACAATGAGCAGATATGTATGCAAGTAGCAGGGTTCCCAGTATTTCGATTTATAAGTTCGCCTTTTATTTTTCCCAAATCAAATTCCGAAAATAGGCTCCTTGGTGGTAGGAGAGTGGGAGGTGGGTGTTAAATGATGTGGAGATATTACTGCTTAGTGGTAAATACCAGGTAGTATCTTTCAGGGACACGGCTGGGATGGCCCTACAGGGAGCCCCATTCAAAGGTCTGAAAAAAAGGAATTCAGGATGCGTGAACACTTCTATATGTTGCCTATAAACAGGCTTTTGATTAAGCTCTTGCAGCTTTTCAGTTGTTCTCACCAGATTGTTGTTAGCTTGAGGCCCCTGCTGCCAATAATTGGCAGTGCCAGGTGGAAAGTTACTGAGAGGAAAGGCTCTCTAATTTTTATTATGTCAAACTTGGAATAAGAAAATGAAGGGAGAAATAAATATGAGGGAAAATAGCATGAATAAAATATTGGCGTATTTTCTTCTGCTTTCTCAGGGTTTGTGTTGAAGCTAGTATGAGGCCATTTCTTACTCCAAGTGAGATTAGGTGCTATGTTTTAAACTTACTATCCACTTCACATGCTTGCCGTGTCACAGAATTTTCTTGTTGGAACAGAAACTGAGCTATCCAGTTTAGCTCATTACTTTGCATTTAGGGGACTGAGGTCCACTATATGTCATAGGCCAGTGTTGTCCGCACTGCATTCTAATAGGCTGTCTGTTGGGTATTTTTGCTTTGTTGTTGTTGTTTTTTTTTTTCCCCAAGAAAGACTTAGATGTATTTATCTCAAACCTCATGTTAGTTTTAACATATTAGATTGTGATTGCAAATGTGACTGAAGTTTTACTTGTCTTATATCTTGATTTATTTAGATTTGAATTTATCAAAGACTCCAAAGTCTACTAAAATATCTGTTAGAATTTTATTTCTGAATGTACCTTAAGCTTATTTTGTGGCCTATCTTTAGGATGAATGATTTCCTACAGCTTGAGAGATAGTAACAGAAATAATAAAAATTGCATGAATTAAATCTGAAATCAGCACTCATCAGCAGGGCAAAAATCTTCAAGCCCCTCTTGGGCCACTTTTTTTTTTTTTTCAAGCAATATTCAATTACACAAAATTTAATTCCAGACGCACTGGAGTTTGACACATATTGTGAAGAGGAAATACGGTAGGTGTGTTCATTACTAATTTCAGGATATCTGGTTAACTTGTATTTTGGAAAATTACTTCGTCCTACATTAATTGCAAATATTACAGTCAGGGAAATTATTAAGATGCCAGAGATAGACTTTTCGAAGGTAAGTGTCCAAAGAGTTGTAAGATCTGAAATAATTTCCTAGCTTTGCCATAAAGTCCATTTTATTTAGACCAGGTACAATTTATAACTCAAAATGATCGTAAATGATCTTTGACATGCCATAAGGCAGAGTAGTAAAAGTGACAGTCATGATGTTTTAAGATGAGTCTGCTCTTATGGATAGACAGTAAAATAAAACCTCATTCCAAAGGGACAGTACTAATTGGGACATGAATGAGGTGGTGATGGTGGATTCTGAGGGCAAAGACTTCTAGCCCCTCCCACCTTGGTCCTTCCATTCTTATTTGGTCCTGGTGGTACATTTCCAGAGTCCCAATATGGTGATGGACTTGAGTCTTTCCCTTCAGCTGTTCTTGTTGTGATTGAAGATAATTTCATGGTGAGGGAAGTTGTGATATCAGAGGTTTTAGGTGCCAAGTTTGAAATGGGAACCCATTGAGGACAATATACTTTCACACACAGATTGCAAAATTATCAGCTATTATATGACAAAAGATCTGTTTGGTTTGAAAAGTATGATCAAATTTTAGTATTAGAGTTAAAGCGTGTGGTGTTTGGGTCTATTTTAATGGTATTATGGCTAGGTATTCAGGGATTCCCACATCTTGCCCTGTGAGAAATCCCCACCCCCACTTATTGACACACTTCCCAGTTTCTGTACAGGAAAAAAACAGAATGGGAATCAAAGTGCAGTTTTATTTATAGCCAGACAAGCAAATAATCCAAATGAGAAAAATGTGTGTGCGTGTATGTGTGTTGGGGGTGTATGGTGGAAATATTGACCTAGAAGATGATGAATTTTGCTTCATGAAAAGGAAGTGAGGTTCAAGAGTGTTGCGCACCTTTCCTCAAAAGGTAAAACCCAATCATCACCTCAGGTGGGAAGCCTGAGAAGGAGATGCATGAAACCATGCCTTCAGATGCCTAATAATTCACACCAGACATCACAGCCCGATTAATGCTGAAGGCAACTGGTGTGTGCTTGGAGGGAAATGAGGACAGGCACCAGCCGAGGTGTGGGAAGAGGGGCTGCAGTTGCCCCTCTTGACAACATAGTCCCTCAGAACCCAACTGTGTCCCTGGATTAAGTCTAGAATTAGGGATTTTCTCTAGTTCCAGGCTCTAAACCTAATTCTCGCCATGGAGAGAGCAAGAATGTTGTTCGATGGAGTAGAACCTTTTTTTTCAAGAGATTGATCATGATTAATCAGATAATCTCAGAACCCAGAGCCATTAGCTCATGGCTATTTGCTACAAACCTACTTAATAATCCATGGACATTCTATTTTTTGATTGTTTTATCATTTTTTATTTTTTTAGAGAGAGAGGGCAGGGAGGAGCAGAGGGAGAAGGAGAGAGCCCCTGACATAAGGCTTGATCTCACAACCTGAGATCATGACCTGAGCTGAAACTGAATTGGATACTTAACCAACTGAACCACCCAGATGCCCCTAATCTGTGGGCATTTTAAAGGGGAAGTCAGAGAAAAGGTGACATATCTCACTCCACATTATTTTTGGAATATATATATATATATATATATATATATATATATATATATATTCTGACTGAATAAGTAAATCTCTCTCTCTCTCTCTCACTCACACTCACACACACACACACACACACACACACACATATACAGGGACCATATTTACCTCCTCTTCCATTGATGGCGAAAGTATACAGTAACTTCTCACTATTGAAATTAGTCAGGTCTTTATGGAACAGAGGGTGGTGGAAATGGCATGCACCAGGGTGCAGCATGATAATAACAGTAGCTACCATTTATTGCCTTATCTTATGCCTATAATTGTGCCTCCTGTTTTATATACATTATGTCATTTAATCCTGGCCACTCTTTTCATATGAGGAAACAAGATCGTGAGGATAAACAGTTTGTCCAAAGCTCCTGTCTGTCTATAATTTTCAGCTCCATGTACTGAGATTTGGTCAGCTCCATGTACTGAGAACATGTCTTGGTGTTAGATTTATGTTTGGATATACATCTGTGAACTGTTTTTTCTTCTGTTACTGGCTTATTTCTTCAATAGTCATCAAATGGAGAAAATAGTCAAAAGTTTTCAGAAGGAGATTATACTGACACATTAGCATATAGAGGAACAAAGAGTGTGTTTGTTTATTTATTTATTTATTATTTATTTATTTATTTATTTATTTATTTTAAAGATTATATTTATTTATTTGACAGAGAGAGACACAGTGAGAGGGGACACAAACAGGGGGAGTGGGAGAGGGAGAAGCAGGCTTCCCACTGAGCAGGGAGCCCCATGTGGGGCTCGATCCCAGGACCCTGGGATCATGACTGAGCTGAAGGCAGACGCTTAACGACTGAGCCACCCAGGTGCCCCTATTTATTTATTTTAAAAGATTTTATTTGTCAGAGAGAAAGAGAGAGAGCAAGAGCGTGCACAAGCAGGGGGAGCGGCAGGCAGAAGCAGAAGCAGGCTCTCTGCTGAGGAGGGAGCCCGATGTGGGACGCTGGGATCATGACCTGAGCCACTTAACGGACTGAGCGACCCAGGTGCCCCAAAGAATGTTTTTAAATCAGATTTTTCCCTCCCTTGTGACAAGTGGCAATCGACATTTATAGGAATTGTCGACTTCTCATTCATTCAGGTTTCTAGCTGGTCAAGCAAAATTGAATTTTGAATAATTTACCTGAACACCTCAGAGGCCTTGATCTGCAGTACTTTTTGTATAGGAAAAGCTGGCTTTCAGTCTCTTTCATCTGGAGGCCAATCCTTTTTGACGAAGAGTGTAGACCTCAGGCAATTAGTGACTAAGTGGAAATGTGAAGCTTTAGCTTCCACAGTCCAGGGCAGGGCTTGATAAGAGACTCACCTTGGATCCCTTCTGTTCACCTAGCCTGCAGAGACATGATCTCAGTGTTCATAACCCTTTCCACCAGCTCAGCTCCTCTAATGTGAATTAAAATTGTGGCTTGATTGCTGTTGGAACACTCTGGCTAGGCCATGGCTGACAGTGACTATGGGTGGATTATTTACTTGGTTAATTTAAATCTGGATCTGTGTCTTCTGGAGCCATGTGTCATAGGAGATGCCCTTGTCAGAGCATTTTCTAGTTGACTCAAGGCCCTCCTAAGGGCATCTAGTCTGCCAGCTCTCCATCTTGACAGTAAGTGGATTCCAGAGTTCTGCCAGTGTGTCTCATCTCTCAGGGACCTCGATTACCCATGCCATGGGCAACTCTTAAGCATTCCACAACTATTGTTTAAAAACCTGGAGTTGCCTTGGTTTGTCCGATGGCAGCACTGCCTCTTGGGACAGATGCAGGGAAATAGTAACGTCAGTGTTATGGAGAGGACCCTATGGCTCCTTTGTGTATTCACATTCAATAAAAGACACATTTATTGTAAAGGAGCCTGTCTAAAATTCCATGGAATTCTGTCAGTTGTTACTGATTGTGGCTCTTATAAAGGATTATATATTTTAAAATTTGCTTAATGTAGACTCTCCTGATTAAGACTTTATTAAAATTCACACAGGGATAGGAACTAAGTAAGAGTATTTTCAAGAAAGCATTTGCTGAAAAATTCACAGGATAAATGTAACTATAAAAGGAATATTAAAATGTCTGAGAAAAATGCCTTTTCTGAGAACCCCAACTCTTACTAAAATAGATATGCTAATCCCAATACTTTTCTCTATAGATTTGAGCAGCATTCTTGAGGGATTCCATTAAGCTGCATTTTGTTGGTTGCATCTGAGTCATGCAAATAATAAAAATGCATTACCTTTAAAAAAAATACCCTATAATTAGAATGGTCACCAATTCAAACTGATCTGTCTTATAACTGGTATTGAATTAGTGGGGCTTTTATACTATTCTCAGTCACTGTCAGTTTAATACAAAATAATGTAAAATTACTTCTCATAGTCCTTTAGTGATACCATTGACAACATTAGACCAACTGGAAAGAAGATTTTACTTCGGAAGTTTGCATTCTTCTTCTCTGGTATATTATGGGAACTCTGCTTTTACTTTTTTTTTTTAATTGATGACTTGTTGCCTTGCCTTTTTATCATCGAGGAAAATGAAACATAGACAAACATGTAGCTCAAATGCAGCTCTGAAACCGAATAAGGTAGCAACCTATTATTAAATGTAGAGCAGACTAAACACTTTTTAAAAGAAGAATCAGGTTTCAGGCTTTAGCTTTGTGCTTGTCATTTAGACTTTGGAATAATCATACTTGCTGGGGCTGAAGCACTTGATGCTAGGCAGACTATGGACTCTAGTGAGTTTCTTTTTTTTTCCTCTAACAGTTGTAGCCCTATGCTTGTGGTCCTTCCCAGATGTAGTGGGGTGCAGGATTTCTGATCACATAGCTGAGGGGTGAATTTCTAAATCATAATGTCAAGCTTGTGGCACTCTTTCGGGTAGATATACAAATAGGGTCTCTGCATGGCAAGAGTCGTCTACCTAGCTATTTACAGAAGCAGCAATTCCATGAAAAGGTACTCCTTTTTTCAAGGCACAGACTCACCATTCCAGGAAGGGAGCCAGATATTGAAATACGACAAATTTTACAAGGGATTTTTTTAAATCCCTTTTGGTGCCAGTCTTGTCCAAGTGGTAAAGAAATCCTAAGGACATATAATATAGACAGGTAAAAGTGGCTAGGATGCCTTTCGTGCACGGGGCCCAGCTGCCTGGGTGTCCTGAGAAGCTGTTGTGCTCTTGGAAACTCCCTGGGAGAAAGCAGCCCGCGGGAGTTTATGTAGGGACAATTCAGATTTGCAAAGGTAATAACAACAAAGTACTTTCAACTCAAGTAAAGCCCAAACTCAAAAGTTACTAACTTTGAGTTTAGTTGAGATTTGGGGTTATTTCTTTCTTGCATTCAGATGGTCCTCACTCAAGTGGAAACACTGAAAGAAAGGTGAGGAGAAGTCCTCCAACGAGCATCTCCACTCTGAGTTCCCATTGGAGCCAGTTCCTGGAAGTCCTTGGAGTGCGGCCTGTTACTCCTGAACACACCTTAGATATTATCCACCAACGGAGCACCAGCCACTGTTATTCACGACATAGAAATTGCTGCTGCCGTAGCTGGTGCATGCCCTTGGTTCTAAAGAAGGTGTGGTTTATCAGAACTTTAATTTATGGCCATGGATATTACTCACCTACTTCAGGTCTAATTTCAGCTGGAATACTTACTTGACAAAGCATTCGTGTGGCTGAGAAACTGACTCTTTTATTTAAGCTGCTGATAGATTTAGCTGTCCCCTTTTTGAAGATTTGCACATTTCCTGGCTTACTTGGAACTGGTACCATGTGGGATCAAAGACAGCTAGAGACCTTGTATTAATTCTATAAATGTTAAAATAAAAGTTAAGCTCCATTTTCTGGTTCCTGTTGTAACTGGAAAGAATAGCTCATTCACAAGAAGAAAATGAATTAAAAATTAGGAACAGCATGCCTTATCTCTTCCAAATGTGGATATAGATATCGGTTTTGCTTTTCCCTCATTATATCACACAGCAAAGAAAGTCACATTTCATAACAACGCTGTGACCTCCTCCATCCGGGTCTTCTGCTCTAGAGATAGGAAGGAACCAACTCTCTTTAGGGCCCATGGCTCCCCTTGCTTCATACCTTTTGTTTCCCTGTTGCTGCAGAGAGGCTCATGGTGGTGGAGGTTTGCCTGTACTATCCCTATGCCGTGTCCCTTCCACCTCCTTTGCTGATGTACGTGTGTATATGTGTGCATGCTGGAATCCAGGGATGATTTTGCTGAGGGAAGACAGAAGACATTTCTCAACTTTCTTGGGGCTTGGCCTCCAAATGCCAGTCTGAATTCAGTTTGATGGCCCATCTCATGACCTCATCTCAGAGTTCAGGAGTCATATGGATCCCGCTAGGATGACTGTTCTCTCTACCTGGAATCATGGCCCTCAACTTGTAAATCTCCAATAGAGAAATACAGAGGAACAGAAGAAAAATTAAAACCTGGCAAACTAAATTCCTATTGATGACGAATGATCTAATACTTAAGTTCTGTCCTGTGTTGTTTTCTCAGGTTTTTTTTTTTTTTTTAAAGATTTTATTTATTTATTTGACAGAGACAGAGATAGTGAGAGCAGGAACACAAGTAGGGGGAGTGGGAGAGGGAGAAGCAGGCAGGCTTCCTGCTGAGCAGGGAGCCAGATGTGGGGCTTGATCCCAGGACCCTGGGATCATGACCTGAGCCGAAGGCAGACGCTTAACAACTGAGCCACCCAGGCACCCCTGTTTTCTCAGGTTTTTTGCTCACAAAATGGCCTGCAAGATAGTAGAAGGTCTGTAGGATTGTAACATGGTTCTATTATAGGAGGGATCTAAGTGATTCCAAGATACTTTAAAAGAACCAGGGATGGTTAGGATTGTCAATTACCGATACAGTTATGTGACTCAGTTTCTAAATGGGGCCTGGGGTGAGTTTTAGTTTCCTCGTAAGTAGAAGGGGGAAATGATTTTTTTACCAAATGTTAGTGTAAAAATTAATGAGATAGCGCATCATACAAAGCACTTAGCACTATCCCTGACAATAAGCACCCAATAAATGGAAGAATATGTACACACACACACACACACACACATCTTTATTTCCACTGTCAGGTCTTGTCTATTTACAGCTTCTGTTCAGGAAACTTCTTTATCTGTCTATCTGGCCTTTACTTCTGGCCTAATTTCTGGTGTCTAGCCAGCTGTTCCAGATGTTGCTATTAAGCTGTCCTTTAAATGGTCATGTTTCTTTGACCTACTGACAGTGACTTTTGAAGAGAACCCATTACGATGGTGATTTTAGGATTCACAGAACCATATAACTTTAGAACTTTATTTGAAAGATGAGGAATATGAGGTCCAGAGAATGTAGGTAATTTCCCCCAAATCACACAGTTCTCAAGTCTAGATTTCTGGGTTGTCAGCATTGTCTTTTACGTACGTAAGAGTCCTTCAGACCCAGAGGAGAGTCTGGGCAAAGCACAGGATTTAGATTGAGAAGGGGTTATATTTGAACATAAAAGAGGACTTAATAGTGATAAAATATTTGCAAATTGTGACCTTATGCAAGGTGCTTATCTCTCCATTTCTAAAATAATGTGCACCTACTTGCCTCGTAGGATCTTGTGAGATCTAGATTCTAGACAGTGTAGGTGAAAATATTTGTAAGCTGCAAAATGCTTGTAAATACTAATTTTTTCTTTTATAAGCATATGACACACTACATATACGTATATATGTATATATACATATACGTGTTATATGTGTATCGGGACATAGGTGTATATGTGTGAATCTTAATAAATTAATGTGCTAATAAAACCATTTTCAATCAAACCCAACTTTTGCATGGCTTTTATCTGTAATGTCCATTTATGACCATCTGCGGTAGGCTCTCTGTATGCTTCAAAAGAGAGCTCAGTATCTTGGAGGTTGGGCTAAAAATGGGAAAGAATGCAGAAGGGGATTTTTGCTGCCTTGAAATCCAGGTCAACCAGCTGGGTGCTTAACAGGTAGAAAAGCCCCTTGCCATAGGGCATCAGGAGACCTTGCCCTAGAAGGGCTGAATATATGGGGATATCAAGCTGTTTTCAGCTTCATGAATATTAAGCTATTTCTTTGAATCTCAATGGATGATTTACTGGGATTAACTGCTCTCTGTATGAATTAGGAAAGTAAATACAATTCTAATTTCTTGTCATACAGGAATTTATAAAGAGCATGCAGGAATGGCACATTCATTTCAACTTGAGGGCACTCTTCAGTTGCTTGGTGGTGAGCTGTTCGAGAACTAAGCAGAAAGAGATTTGGGGACTGAGTGTGGGTCAAGATAGCCAAGTGCCATCATCATTCTAGTAGTGTGTGTGCTGTCGGCTTAGGTGGGAACAATACATGTGCATATTGAAAATGGTAGCAGGGCCTTAGTTATAATCCTGGTGTCATCACATCTACCTGGGAGACCTTGAACAAGACTCTGAATCACCCAGGACTTTCATTTTCCTCATTTACAAAATAATTAGCATGGCCATCTTCTGTTTCTGAGAAAGGGACAGTGTACGGTTTTATTCATGTCAACTCCAGGACATCTTTACCAGGGAAGATGACTGTCCTTAGTGGTTACAAAGGTATAATTCTACCCTGTTTACCTTTTAGGCTCTTGTGAGATCTAGATTATAGAGAATGCGTGTGAAACCGTTGTGTAAACTGCAAAGGCTACATAAATATTAAGCCACAAATAGTGGCTTCAGATCCTCAAGTTTCCTAAGTAGTATGCTTGCTAGACAGTCAACAATATGAAAGAAATTCTATTCCTTTTAAAGAGTTTTCTCAGAACATTCCTTTGGCTATAGCAAAGGAAAATAAAATTAATAATTATATTTTTAATGGATGGAAGCTGAATGTGTTTGACTTGGAAACTTTCATCATCCTCTGTGACTCTCAAAATGAGAGAGAGAATTGCTGTATTTTCCTTTTCCATTAAGAGAAAGGAATTAATGTGCTTGTTTGTTTCTTTTTGTTTGATATAAACATTTATAAAACCTTTTTTTTCCTCCCAGCCCCCTGAAATCAAGCTGAACATTGGCTCAGCAGATTTTATTTGGCCTGATTTTAGCTAAATCATTCTTTTTTCCTGTTTAAGAGAGAAAAAAAAGTCATTCCACACATTGCGATATATATTCAAGTGATGGGGACCCCAGAAAGTTGACAGGGGGAAGTTTAGAAAACCCTCACATATGCAGCCCGCTACACATTGTATTCCTCCTGTGAGATTTGTGGTTTTATTTTCTTCCATATTGTCATCTTATTTAAAAGGGTGGAAGATTATGGATGACCAGTTGGCATCTTAATCAAGGTGAGGGGAGAGTATTCGTGAATTGAGCTCATGCTTGCCCCTGGCTTTTGAGGAAAAGAACCCATGTATGATCACTCGGTCTCTGTTTTCAGATCAGACTCCGACCCCAACGAGATTCCTGAAGAACTGTGAGGAAGTGGGGCTCTTCAATGAGCTGGACTGCTCCCTCGAGCATGAGTTCAGGAAGGCTCAGGAGGAGGAGAGCAGCAAGCGGGTAGGTTTGCTTGAATGGACTCCTTGGCAGGTTCCTCCCCTAAGCCCCGTGAGAATCTTCTGTATGGGAACTTTGTTGGCACTACAGATTGTGCGGATGTGGCCCTAAAACAGCATTTTATCCATTTGCAAGTATTTGTCTATTTTTTTTTTTTTTTTTTTAAAAAGGATGAATCCCTGATTGTGGTAGAATCCATCGTGGCAGAAACAGACATCTGAAATAGGAAATTCAAGCAAAAAAAAAAAAACAACCCAAAACAAAACACCTGATTCTTGAACCTTGAGTTGGATAACTCACAGACTCTTTGTATTCAAAACTAGTTGTTTTACTTTGCTAAATATTTAGTAGGAAGCCTTACATGGGTGTTGCATGCAGAAGACAAGAGTCAAAGAATAATTGTAGCAGTAGGAGAGGGGGTTTCATCTGATTTTGTCCCAGGTTCTCACTGTCCTATTTCCATAATCTTCCCGGTAGACCTCCGCCAGTTTCAGTTACTTCCCATTCGTATTATTGAACATCTGTTATTGTTGAGACAAATGGTTTAAATATACGTGTGGATTATTTGTTCTTACAAATGTAGAAAATCCACTTTATGCATGCCTCCAGAATATATTCAGTTTCTCGTAATGTTATGCTTGCATTTTAAAAATCACTTTGCAAGATTAAGGAAAGGAAACCGGGTCACAAGTAAATGTGATAATGAAGCTCTTTAACATTTTTTCCATTGTTACGATAGAGCATTATTGAATGCTCACAATGTACCAAACAACAAATTAGACACATTCCATGATCAGAGACTTAAAATGTGGAAATGGGTTGAAAGGAAGGGCTGGCTAGGTTGTAATGGATTCTGAAGGTCCAGCTGTTCCATCCGGAGAAGATATTGTAAAGGCTCTGATATTTCAAAACCTTCGAATTCTCCTCTACGTGAAATTATAATAATCCCCCTCCACCAGATTTTTCATGTCACATTCTCACATTAAAACAGTCAAGGGCTTGCACTGAGTCTGTGCTGCTTTTGGAAAAATCATCATAATTGGTGGAGGATACAAGAGAGGTATAAAATCTCAATCAGCTCATTTTATTTATGTATAATTAATTTACACAACCACTTTCCCCACCCCTCAAGTGACATGAAAGGCTTTCTGCCCCCCACTTTTAAAATGAATACTTTTTTAGCACTTATTTGCCAGGCACTGTTCTGAGCACTTAAAAATTTAACTCAAAAAAAAAAAAAAAAAAAGAAGGCGTACATTCTATATTTCACTGCAATAGAAACATATTTTTTCAAAAATGAGAATTACAAGGGTGAAGAAGAACCAAAACGTCTAGTAAATTTCCTCTGTTTGAATTCTACATTTAGCTCTCTTGGTAAATGTGGCATTTGTGAAAAAACTGAAGGATTATAAGTTCGTTCATTCCTCAAGATAGTCAAGGTTGGTTTCTTAGATTAAACTGAACTGTAAGAAAGGTGTATGCTAGTTCCTATTGGTTTATATTATCTTCATTTCTGAGAGATGGTTTTAACTGAAGTATGTGTCCTTAATTTTCCTACAGACATTTACCGAGGACAGCTTTAGGAAGCCCTATGGTAAGGGTGTGGTTTTAGATGTTCTCCTTTACGTAGTACTCATGACTCCTATATGAAGCCCCATGGGAGGAAATTCTTGCAGATCTGAATTCCAGGAAATTGTTTGCTTCCCCTAAGGAACTGAAATATTTTCTCCGTGTGGACAGGAGAATCATGTAACTGGTTCTGTTTCTCTTTTCGCTTTGACTGCTCGGTTAACAGAAAGCCAAGTTTACTGCTTAACTTTGAGAACTTTTTAGAACACTGTGATGAACATATTTTACTTCCCTCCAGACTAGACTTTCAGTTCTAGTTTATATTTCCTCTGGTCCTGATTTTTTTAATTTAAAAAACATTTTTATGCTATACATTTTTTTTTCTGAATTACTTTTGAGTCCTTGTGGGTTGAGAAAGAGTACAAATAAACTTTATAAATTAAAATAATCAGGCAAGCAACTTTGAAAAAAAGGACAATTGCAGTTATAGAAATGCATATTTTAAATACATATTTAAAATATTTTTAAAAAGTGTCTTTGAATCTTGCTTTTGTTTTTTAATTTATTTTTTTAATTTAAATTTTAGTTAATATACAGTGCAATATTGGTTTCTGAAGTAGAATTCAGTGATTTATAACTTACATACAACACCCAGTGCTCATTACAAGTTCCCTCCTTAATACCCATCACCCATCTAGCCCATCCCCCACCCTCCTCCCTCCATCAACCCTCAGCCTGTTCTCCATCATTGAGAGTCTCTTACGGTTTGTTTCCCTCTCTCCCTTTTTTCTTTTCCCCCTTTCCATATATTCATCTCTTTTCTTTCTTAAATTCCACATATAAGTGAGGTCATATTGTATTTGTCTCTCTCTGACTGATTTATTTCACTTAGCATAATACTCTAGTTCCATCCATGTTGTTGCCAATGGCAAAATTTCATTCTTTTTGATGGCTGAGTGATACTCCATAAGATACATAAAATACATTTATGTAATATATAAATTTTATATAAATATATTTATATATATATATATAGACACACATACCACATCTTTATCCATTCATCAGTTGATGGACATTTGGGCTCTCTCCATAGTTTGGCTATTGTTGATAATGCTGCTATAAACATTAGGGTACACGTACCCCTTCGAATCTATATTTTTGTATCCTGTGGGTAAATACCTAGTAGTGCAATTGCTGGATTGTAGGGTAGTTCTATTTTTAACTTTTTAGGAACCTCCATACTGTTCTCCAGAGTGGCTGTACCAGCTTGCATTCCCACCAACTGTGCAAGAGGGTTCCCCTTTCTCCACATCCTCGCCAACACGTTGTTTCTTGTGTTGTTGTTAATTTTAGCCTGAATGCTGCTTTTAGCCATGTGCTAGTTTTGTGATGGGTATTCGGGTGGGGAATCCTATAGCCAGCTTCCCTCGTGGTTTTGGGTTTGGCGTCTCAGGAGATCACCTTCTCAAACTCCAACTTTACTTGCACGCACTGAAAGCTGGACAGCATTCAGGCTGTTGAGGTATCCTCTTCCCTTGCCTCTTTTTTTTTAAAGATTTTATTTATTTATTTGACAGAGAGAGACACAGCGAGAGAGGGAACACAAGCAGGGGGAGTGGGAGAGGGAGAAGCAGGCTTCCCGCGGAGCAGGGAGCCCGATGTGGGGCTTGATCCCAGGACCCTGGGATCATGACCTGAACTGAAGGCAGACACTTAACGACTGAGCTACCCAGGCACCTCCTCCCTTGCCTCTTTTAAACCAGAGCAGCCAAATCCAGCCTTGGGTGGCCATAGCTTCTTGAGACCTAATGCACGATGACTTCTCCAGAGGCCAGATGGGCTGTGTTGGTGGCTTCTGCCTAGCATTTCTTTGGAAGCCACAAATGGGTAAATTAAAGGTGGGAGATACTCTCCAATCTACCAGCATACTTTTTTCCAAACTTTTGACCACATTTCTCCAAGCTACCAACATCCCTGGCACACTGCCACCCCCTGCTCCTGCTTCGTTTATTCATCCCCTACTTGAAAAGTAGGATATAAGCTTTCTATTCAATGCATACCTTATTATTATTGAATGTTATCTTCTTCCTTCCTTCCTTTTGCTCTGCATTCAGATAATTATTTCTTTTTAATTCTACATCTCCAACTTTCTTCTAATTTCTTTTCCTCTGAGTCTAAGTACTTTATACAAAAAAAATATTGGAAAAATTGGGCCGGTCCTTCCCTCCACCTTTAACTTTCTAGCTGCAGTTTGGTCTAGAAAATTCTATTCAGGAGCAAATAGAGAATTGATCCTCACTTAGCTCGTTCGGCTGTCCATTGGGGAAAATTCTGTTCTATAGACTATCTCTAATCCTGACACCCCCAGCTCCTGCTTCAAAAGTAGGAATACAAGCTCTTTATTCAGTATATCCCAATGTATGTATAGAATGAGAACAGGCTAGAGGCAGGTCATGACAATGGAAAAAGCCCGAATATCTCAATCTTCCACAGAAATATAAGCTCGTGGTTTCAAAACTCTTTAATAAGAGATGTTTTTCCCTTCCATCACCAGCAGGTCTCACAAATCTGTTTGCCTATGGCTTAGAAGTCAGGCTAGTCCATGTCCTGAAACAGGTGGGAAACTTGTGTTCACCCTTTATTCATTCAGTAAATATTTTTGAGTGCTCGTCATGTGCCAGGCATTGTCCGAGGCATTGATGACTATACTGTGGGCTAAAACTCATTGAAAACAAAACCCTGCCTTTAGGTAGCTTACTTCTCGTGGGCAAGACAAACAATAAGCAAGTAAAAACCATGAAACATATAACATGTCAGAAGGTGGTGTGTGTTCTAGCAGGGAAGGGGCAGAGGCAGTGCTGGGGGGAGGGGTGGTCAGGGAGGACATTGGTAGTAAGTGGACATGCAGCAGAGACCGGAAGGAAGAGAACAGAGCTCTGTGTCAGAGCAGGTGTACCTCGGGAAGAAGAGTGTTCCAAGTGCAGAGAGTAATAAGTGCAAAGCCCTAGGGCTGGAGGATGCTCTGTGGGTCGGAGGAATCACAAAGAGGAGGGTTTGTAATAATGCTAAAGAGTGGGCCTGGGAGGGCAGAGTCCGGAAGGCCTGCAGCCTTCAGATTTTCCTCTGAGTGAGATGGGGAACCATAAACAGTTTCAAGCAGAGGAGTGATAGAATCTGATTTAAATATATTAGAAAGTTCACTTTGGCTGCTGAGTTGAAAGTAAATTGTTGGGGGACGGTAGCAGAGAGAGAGAGAGAGAGACCAGTTCCAGAGGCTAATGGAAGAATTAGGATAGATGATGATGGCAGATTGGTCCAAGGTGGAGATGGACATGGTGATTACATTCTGGGTCTCTTTTGAAGATAGAGCCAACAGGATTTACTGATGAATTAGATCTGGGGAGTAATAGAAAGGATGGAATCAAGAGTGAACCAGGTATTTGGCCTAAGCAACTAGAAGGTTGGAGCTGCCTGTGGGAGGAGCAGGTTTGAGGGGAAAACTGTGGAGACGGTTTTTCTACTTATATGGAGATATTGAGTGGGCACATGGATATAATGGTCTGTAAATCAGGAAGAGGTGACCCGTCTGGAGATATAAATTTGGGAGTCACTGGCATATAGGTGGTGTTTAAATACATGAGACTTGATGGAATCATCTGGGCCTGGAATGAATGGAGATGAAGTTGGAAAGAGGTCTAAGCATGGAACTTGGCAGACTCCTCCAGAACCTTCAAGACAAGAGTGTTCAACTCTCCTCAGTGGCCAGAGATGACACAGAAGACCCTGAGGCATGAAGAATCAAGTCAAGTGTAGGGACATTAGTAGTAATGCTCAGCGGACCTCAATAACCAGCAGTCAGCATGCCGATTTCATGTTCTACGTCAGTGGAAAAAAAGTAGAAACAAAGACAAAAAGATTTTTAAAAAGAGAAAAAGAAAGAGGAAGGTGAATTGATCTTTTACATTTGATTTTTTAAAAATAGAAGGAATAATGCTTATCCAGGAAGTGGGATATAGCTTCATCATATGATAGCAGTTGTGTGTGTGTGTGTGTGTGTGTGTGTGTGTGTGTCTGTGTGTAAGAAAGGAAGGGCAGTTGAGAGGACTAGAAATGAACTCCTTTGTCTTGCTGAGAGAAATATAACATTACAGCCTAACGTGGTTAAGGACCTTGAGGATGAAAAGCCCTGTATGTAAGTGCTGAGTGTTGCTCTTCTCCCATAGGACCTAAATTTGACTCATTATGCTGATGGAGCAATAGCAAATGAGGACATTTCCATGCTCTAGAATTCCTACCCAAATGATGAAAAGTGCAGTCTATTCCCAGAGGGTACTGACTGTTGAACACATGGAAACAAGGGACAAGCTACAATCTTAAGATCTCGGATCCCAGCTCAATAGGAGTCACGGAACAGGGCATGGCCAGGTCAGCCTCAGCTCAGAAACGGGGGCTGCTCAATCTGATTAAACTCTGTACCTGGAAATCATGTTACTCGACACCACCAGTGACTCGGGGAGAGAGGGTGCAGAGAGGGAGGCCCTCTGCCTTCATACACAGTCTAGCTCTATCAGCCCCTAGCTGGCATGGCCGTCCTCTGGGGAAGGCATGAGCAACCGCTGAATGGGAAAGAAAAGATACAAAAGATAGGGAGTGGAGCAAACTCGCAACAGCTGCTCTGTTAGCGTGTGGCCTCTACAACATTTGCATAAAACAGTTCCTCCCTCTTGCAGAAGTCTGGAGAAAAAGACTCTCTGAAACTTGAAAACTTGATTTTATTCTGGTTTTGAAAATGTCATCATGTTTGCTAAATCCTGGGAGATGAAAAGATGAAACTGGTTTTGATCTTTGCGTGTTTTGTTTTGTTTTGTTTTTGATCAGCATGACTGAAAGGAAACACCCACTAGCAATGCTAGAAGAGATAACAATCTATTTCTTCCCCCATCCCAATGACTGGAAAACCTAACCTTTATCTTACAAGGATTATTTTTGTCCTCCCATCTCAGGACACGACAAATGTAAGCTTTTTTTTTTTTTTTTTCAGCTTTCTCCTAGGTTTACATTATGCCCTCAGCTTGAGTGGACTTTGACACTGGAAGAGAAGTTAACTTGGTCTTTGCATCCCACTTATGGGAATGACTAAACCAGTGGAAAAGATCAGAAGCTATTTCATGTGTTTTAGTTTCTGGAATTTAGGGTCAATGTGTACAATCTTTTTTTTTTTTTTTAAGATTTTATTTATTTATTTGACAGAGAGAGACACAGAGAGAGAGGGAACACAAGCAGGGGGAGTGGGAGAGGGAGAAGCAGGCTTCCTGCGGAGCAGGGAGCCCGACGCCGGGCTCGATCCCAGGACCCTGGGATCATGACCCGAGCCAAAGGCAGACGCTCAACGACTGAGCCACCCAGGCGCCCCTAATGTGTACAATCTTACCAGAGATTATTAAGAGTTGGTATCCACTGCCATATGTCAGT
The DNA here is from genome assembly GCF_029215605.1 of Mirounga angustirostris. Lineage (NCBI taxonomy): Eukaryota > Metazoa > Chordata > Mammalia > Carnivora > Phocidae > Mirounga > Mirounga angustirostris. The sequence continues at coordinate 47,167,526 of NW_026991720.1, read as the reverse complement.
GAATCAAGATGTGATCTGAGGCTCTGCCTCAATTTTAAAATGGAGTGGGAAATAAAAACTCATAGGGTTTTTTGGGGGCGGGGCACCTGGGTGGCTCAGTTGGTTAAGCAGCTGGCTCTTGGTTTTGGCTCAGGTCATGATCTCAGGGTCCTGGGATCAAGCCCTGCATCAGGCTTCGTGCTCAGCGGGGAGTTTGCTTGAGGATTCTCTCTCTCTCTCTCTCTCCCTCTGCCCCTCCCCCTGCTCACCTTCTTTCTTTCTCTCTCTCTCTAATAGTAAATAAATAAATCTTTTTAAAAAAACTCATAGGGGTTTTTTGCTTTATTTAAAAAATTTTTTGGTGGAAAGTCAGGGCATCCTCTAAGTGGCAAAATGCATGGTCTATTGCCTTGCAAAGAATGAGCACCTTTTATCAAGTCTTTTGATGTGGATGATGAGGGGAAGGCCTGTGGTTTGGAGGAATACTGACCAAGAGGGGTACCAGGGGTTTGGTCATCTCCTCCCTTGGAGAATTTGTATGTTTGGATAATTTGGACTCAAATGGATGAGTCCTCAGAACCTTTCACACTGAGGAAAAAAATATGTTATCTCTTAAAGCTGAGGATCTGATCCCTAAAGCTAAATTATTTGGCAGTTCATGGCTCTGCCTCCAACCAGTGTTCTAATCAGAATTGAAAGGGGGTTGTGGCATTGGTGGGAATTGCAGATAAATGTCTCAGCCTGTGAGTGGCAGGTTGTATTGTTCTCTGAGTTCAGTATTAAGTGTTTAAGTTTTTTTGTCATAGGTCTTACTGGTATCTGCTATCCCATGACATGTGTCCCGGCAAGATAGAGGTCTTTGCCTGATGTCTTTTGGAGAACCGATCACAAGGCTTCCAGAGGCTTAAGTTTGAATGAGAGAGGGTTTGCACTCATTCCGTGCTGTGACGGGTGGTCTCATATAAGGTACTTATGTTTCCACTTGAAGCTACAGAGTGGAAGATATTGGGAGGCTCAGACCCTGTTTAAGATATAACAGGAAGGGCACTAGAGAGAACTGGGCATTGATTTTGAGAACCGCTATTGTGTTGGGAATATTGCGGAATAAAATAGTATTTTCTTGCACCAGTATTTCCTGTTCAGTTGTGACAGGGTATAGCAATGATCTAAGTACTTATATATTCATGAAGTATATTCAGGCCCACACATGACGTTTTGAACATGTTATTAATGATCATTTGATTTCGGTCCCTTTAGTCACAGGGAATAATTATAGGTGATTATACTGGTACTATGTTCTCCACTGAAGTGCAGAGGGATAAACTATCAAGAGAGACAGAGTGTTGCTAGGCCCTCACTACGGAGGGCCAACGGTAGGGCTTTTCTCCTAGCTCCCTGTTTTGTCTCTGCCTCCTTGTCTGTTGGCTTTATCCACTCCCAGGTAGTTTCTGTTTACATCTTTTCTTCAGAAAACTCATAAATTCTGACTACGTATCAGCCACCTCCACTGGACGATTCCTTCAACTATATTCTATTCGTCAGACTTGAATATTAGCCTCTAATCTCCAGCTGCTATCCACATTCCCATCTAATACACCTCTGCTACTCCCAACTGCCCCCAAACTGTGCTGAGAGCTTCCCTGTGACAAGTCGCTGCCCAGTCTAGTTAGAGGCATGTTTCACCTACCGCAGGAGTCAGCTCTGCCTTCCCACCCTCCTTTGCCCCCTTCACTGGGTCCCAGCAACTTTCTAAGGAAAGAGACTTCCTACCTTCCTTTTATTTTCCCTTTCTGTTCCCTCAAGTCTAGACTATCATCTCTTCCTCCTGGGTTATTGCTGCGAATTCCAAGAAAGGTTTGGAATGCTAATCTAACTTTAATGAAATACCTAGCATTAAGTCTTGCAACATTGAATGCATTTTTTTAATACATAAAAAGTACCCAAGGTGTTTACAAGTCAAAAAAATTGTTCTTGCAGCTCTTCCACTTCTGACTTGTAGTTAAGTCCAAAGTCCCTCCAGATATTGTCATTGTTAAGAGGGAGAGGGGTTGGTGTGGGATGTCAGAGGTGTAGAAAGGAGTGCGTTGGGAGCTATTAAACATAGTCTTGATTCTATGACATTCTATGCATGGAATGCATCTAAAAGGACGAAAGCAGGGATGGGGAAGCTCTGAAGGGATGATGAAAGGACACCAAAAATAGCCCAAAACACAGCGGGGCCCCAAAGCTCCCCAGGCACTACCATCAGCCCAGGCTCGGCCTGTGAGGACCACTTGTTTGGCCTGTCTTCCCATCAGGCGGCCTTCCTGTAGCTGAAAATTAGTCCAATTGAATTATTTGGCTGGGAGGCTCCTCGATAAAGTGATTACGAAGCTCAGCTTTAAGGGCCCAGAAAAGGACAGCTTTTCCCAGCAGGAGACTTTCTCAACAGGCTGATTTTTCTGTTCCAGGTTGAGTTGGGTTGGGTTCTCAGCTAGTTAAAAATCACTCCTTACCAGTCCCGAGGCAGGCAAGCCAGGCTGGGATTTCAGGGCAGGAACCCAGTGGAATCACAACGGGAATAGATGCTCTCCTCTGAAGGCATCCATTTCCAGCTCTGAGTAATTCAGGCCCAGCCACCCACCACACAGGCCCCAGGGAGGCGGGTGTGTACCTGGGCACAAGGGGCCTCTGCATGTGCAGAGGAAACTCATACTGTCCTCTGGGAGGCCCTGCATTAATGCTCCCAAAGGCAGGCAGGAAAACAGAGCTGTTTTCAGGGCTGGACTGAACCAAAATGACTTAAAGATGAAGCTTCTGTTCTAGGCAGAAAACAGCACTCACATTTGGAAAATTGGCCCAAATGTTAGATAGACTCCATGCACATCTGTAGCTAAGAATTACCTACCTGGGCCCCTCGCAGAGATGTGAGGGAAAAAAAAATTGACATTGTAAAAAGAGAATAGGAAAATAATATAATAGTTGCAAGAGTCGCTGTCTCCATTGTCTCATAAATCCAGGTGAACGTTAAGTATGGTCCAGAGCAGGTATGGGAATGATTTATTCTGGGAACCCTGCTTCAGCATTTGTGTGCTGTTATTTCCATATTGATAAGGCTGAGGCCAGGAAGTGGCATTCCGAGCATTCCTCCTGTCCATATTTCCAGCATGTTGGCTGTCAACTCAAGCCTGTGGTGCAATTACTGATTTTAGACTCAGAACCCCCTAAAAGGACATTTTCTTTGTTCTTTACCCAACTATCACCAAAGCCCAAAGGCCTAGGAAATAGTGGGGTTCTTTCCCCCCCTTGAATGACTTGTACCACGTTCTTACATTTTTGGGAACTGGCTGTTTTGATGACCTGGAGGGGCTCACCAGCTGTTTGGACTGGAGATGCAATCAGCCCGTTCTCTTGGGTAGCCACGCACAATGTCACCTGCTTGCTCCTTGATATTGGGCTGGGTGATCCTCACACCCCAAATATGACGGGATATCAGCCGCCGTCTCTTCCGGACCATTGCCGGGCTTCACTTTGTTCTTTGGTTTCTGGGATATTAGAAGCTATTTTTAGCCTGTTTGAACCTATGACTCTTCTGTGTGATGAGCCCAATTGTCTCATTTGGCTCTAGAGTGAAATGGAATGCTGAGAGACTTTACCCTCAGCATCTCCTCTGGGCACGAATTCTTCTAACAAGATGCACTCGCATTGGCAAAATCAGACTGTTGCGTATGTCGGTGATATTTTGACCTTTGCCCTGAAGGCGAATGTGAGCTGTTTCATTTGACAGTGTTGGAGCTAGAAGAAGAGATAGTCCCACCTGCAAGCTCTCCCTTCATTGGGGAGTTCTCTCCGTGGAGTCGGGGTGAACCTCACATTTTGAATTTAGTGTGGCTGCAGGCACAGCCATCCCTGGGATCTGAGTGATGTGCAGAGCACACTATCTGTTATATGAAAACTTTGAAAGTTGATCACGGTGCTGTCCGAACCCCACCTTTTCCATGGTTTTATGTTTGGGTGGGGGGCTTATTTGGGCTCTGTAAGCAGTCAGATCCCCAAAGAAGAAAAGAAAAATCGATGTCAGGTTGATTGACTACAGATGATGCAGCACTGGGCGTTGTGAATCAAAGCCGCTCTCAGAGAACCCATCCCCTGCCTGGCTTCTCCTGCTAAGATTTGTGATGCACAGAGCTTACGAACTTTCCCAGAGGATTTACGAATGTGAGGCTTTTGTTGGATTTGTTGGCACAGTGGGCCCGGGCTTCCTGTCCTTTCCAGGGTAAGCCTGGCATCTGCAGAGCTCTAGAATGTAGTATTGTGGTGTGGTCTGCCAAAGTGTGCTGTGTAGTGTGGTGCCCATGTGCTGCTGGTCCACCTGAAAATGGCCTCCCAGCATTTCCAGTGCTGTTCGTAACAGCCCAGGCGTGGGTGGTGGAGAAGTAATGAATTCAGGACGGGGACAAGAAATCCCGACTCCATTCCATCACTCTCTAAAAGTCATGCATGACTTCATTTTCTCAGGGCTAAACTGGGCCTTTTGAAAACTTTGGAATTATACACACACACACACACAGTTTGCATATAAAGATCTGGAGAACAAAAAATTAAAAATTAAAATGAAAGCTCATTCTAGGTAGGTGGTATTAGATGCACACGTCACTAGAGCATCTAATCACACCTTGAACATTCTTTCTGATGTTGATTAAAATAAGTGGTCACAAAAGGGTCCTGGGGACAGATACTCAAACTGCACATCTACAGAGACAGCATCGCAGCAGTGACATTGCTTCCTGAAGGAGCATCTCTTTCCTGCACAGTGGGGTAGGAGCATAGTTTTTTGTTCCTGATCTCTGCTAGACTTTTTTGTCTTCATTTGTATCATAATCACACATACGTGCATGCGTGTTTTAGACAAAGTGGGCAACCCAGGCTTTGTGAATAATGCCTCATTATTCTGACCAGTAGCTAGAATTGCCTACAGGGTCCAACACCAGCTTTTATAGACATTTAACGTCCAAGTAGAGCTGCCTGCTGCCCTCCAATTGTTAAGATGGTGCCACGGATTTGCCCACCTAGTGTGAACATAAGAGTTGATCGACCATTCGTGGTGATGGATTTGCACAGATCCACACACACATGCCCTCCTTTGGACCCCCTTGTAAGCAGAGGCGCATATTGCCAGACAGCTGGCTGGGGCCAGGGGTGCAGGCTGTGATCGCAGGGGAGAGGAGCCGCTCTGACCTCATTAGCGCCGTTCTTCTAATGGAGTGCTTACAGGCACAGACTCAGGCTCCCAAGGTCTCACTCTTGATACAACGGGCTGGTGCATTTTACAGAAAAACAATCTGCTTACCACACCAATGGGACTGTCCAAACACCCTTCTCTTTCCTGAGATTCTATATTTTGCCCCTCCTGAAGTCTATTGCCGTGTGACACAGTCTCACGACGCTGCAGCAGACCGGCCTCAATCTTGTGGCAGCAGTTTGTTGTGGTAAAGAGTATTGAGATCGCACATCTGTGCCTCAGTCACCCTGCACATGGACATGCCAAGCAGTGGTGCCTGGGAAGCTCAGAGGGAACGGGGGCGGGGGGCAGGGCGCAGAGGTGTCTGTGATCTCTGTGTACCGGTCTGTGTGAGCAGGGAGGGTGTGAATGGCGCTTTGTGTGCCTGGGGGGAATGGCTTGAAAGGGACTTAGCCACTAAAACACTTTGCTTGGATGCTTTGTGGGATTTATTCAGCTCATCCTCCTGAACTTACTGGCTTTTTATCAAAGAGTAAATACCACTCCAACAGAGCCATGCCCTGTGAGTGTGAGTGTAAAATGGTTGACGCGGTGCAGTTTTCAAACACCCGTTTCTGACTTAGGGAGCTCACATGCTTTGTCCTACTTCCTCCTCCTTCGTTTCGAAGTCACGGCACTTACTTCCTCATCCCCCCCCCACCCCCCCCACCCCCGCTCAGGGTGTCTGTAGAGACTTTTTCTTTCAAGTCTGCCACTGAGACCATTTGACATATTAGCCAGCCGGAGAATGAGGTTGGAACTGAGATGACTAATATTTGTATTTGCCTTTCCTTTCCGTACAAGAGAAGAAAGAGACCAAGTCTGATTTTTAAAGTGGTCCTCATTTTCTACAGTCCCCTGGCAGAGGTGACCTGCACCGAGTCCCAGATGCCTTTCCCAACAGCTGTTTGGTGATTCTGTGTCACTGGGCTCACTGTAAAATCAGGCATATCCTTTTAATTACCTGTTCATATTTCAGCCATGCCGAGCTCCATGGCACAGAGAGAGAGGATAAGCCTTCATTGTAATGGATTTTTAGTAAGACTATCTCTGAGATAAGAGTCCTAAATCTTGGCAGTCTCTTTAGAGCACACACTTTGTGATTGCACACAAATTCTTGGCTCCCCAGAGCCATGTTGTAAATGGAGTGCACTGCACAGGGCTGGGTAATAAGATACTGCAGATACATTTGAGAGCAAGGTGCACTTTTGCTTTATTTATGAAGATAGACATGCTGGTTGAGGGCTTAATCACAGCTGATAAATCATTTTAAGAAAGCCTATTAGAACCATATGCTGATTTTTTGCATTAATATAGTGTGTCTGTTTCTAGTCTAATAAGACAGGGTTTTCTCGCATGCTCGCTGTCTCTCTCCAGTGTGGACTATTTATCTGTTTAAGTGGTATCACTTGTGTGGGAGCATTTATCTCTGTAAGAGGTACCATTAATAAAAGAAGGTGAAAGGAAAGGGGGAAGGAAAAATGAGTGAAGGCGCCCTTCACACAGTGCCTGTGTGTGTGTGTATGTGTGTGCGCGCACGCGCACCCATGTGCATGTGCGTGCGTGCGTGTGTGTGTATGGCATTACAAAGGAAGGAGTCAAAAAGCTGAGAACAGGAAACATCTCAATTAGAGTTTTGGAAGACCATGGACTGGTCTTCACTTGGCATAAGGTAGTCATTTCAGCCCAGGTGGTTATAATACTATAGTAAAAGATTATCTGAACATGGGTGTGTGTGTGCGTGTGTGCGTACGCGCACACGGACATTTTGGTTACCTCACTTCTCCCCAGGCTAGCAGAGGTCTGCCCCAGGAATAGGTCCCAAGGCTCTTTAATGAGAGCCATATTGGGGCTCCAGCTCCGAGCCAAGTTCTGTTTATCACTAATTGCAGGGGTGCCTTGCAGATCTTTTCTATTATTTCCTGATTATACCCCTGCTCTTTTTATTATCTTGCCAAAATTCAAACAGTCATAATTGCATGATTTATTGTTTATTTATAATCCCTTCTACTGCATCAATCGCTGTATTATTTAATAGATTTTAAAACAGCAATAGCTTTTACCAAATGACTGAATCTCTTTTACTTTCCACGGAGAAGTCATGTATTTGTGCATCTCACTTGGCGTTCTTCAAAGCGCGTCCACGGTACTCCTCCAGAATCCTGTTTCTGACCGTCTAAGTAAGGGCTGTTTTTTGGTGCACAGAGAGAGCTTGTGCGCCAGGAAGATGTTTTAGGAAAGGATGTTAATTTATCCTTTAGGATTACATCCAGTTTGGGTTATATGACTCCTAAGTTTCTTTCCAACTCAGAGTTTCCATGATTCTATGAAAACAGAGTTTAGAGATAGAGAAAGTTGAAAATCCCGTTTTATACAAATTTAGAAATAGTGGGGAAATATAACACCAAATTATTGGAGGTGGTGATTAGAAACTAGTAATAGTAAAAATCGCCACCATTCATTGGGTTCCTGCTGTTTGTTGGGCACAGTGCTAGGAGATTTTTTTTTTAAGATTTATCTATTTATTTATTGAGAAAGAGAGAGAGAGTGAGAGGGGCAGAAACAGAGGGAGAGGGACAAGCAGACTCCGTACTAAGCGTGAGCCCCATGCAGGGCTCCGTTGAGATCATGACCTGAGCCCAAATCAAGAGTTGAATGCTTAACCGACTGAGCCACCCAGGCGCCCCATGGTGGTATAAGTTTTGTTTATATTATTTCCTGATCATCACAAAAATCCTGCAAGATAGATGTTTTTACCTTCATTTTACATAATAAGAAATTAAAGCTTAAGAGTTTAAATAATTTGCAGAAAGCCACAAAGCTAGAAGTTACAGATCCAGTATTTGTATATAGGACTGTCTGCTGGGAAGTTTCACATGCCTCCCGCTACTTCAGATTGCCTCTTCCCATCTTTATTTCCTTATGATACATGTATGTTTTAATATACATGCTAATTTACTGTTGAAAACTGTTCAGTGGAAGCTTCGCAAAACATCAAGCTGTGCTTGGCCTTCACAAATACATGAACAAATCTGGACTGGAGCCATGATATCCTGGTCTTTGAATATTCGAATTTAGACTTCCAGTCTCAGGTCCAGATTCTTCCATGTTCTGTGGCTGCAGACAGCAGGCTGATCCTGAAACTTCAAAGGCGCCCAGTCCACTGTGAATGCCCTACTCACCAAAATACATCATTCCAGTTCTAAACCAGGCATGGGCCAATCCTCTCATCTCTAGCATTTTGTGAGCAACGTCCTCTTGCTGTGGGACATTTCCTTCCATGCCTGGTCCAAGTGACCACTGCTTTCCTGGAGTAAAATGAACATTTGTCATGTGGAGATGGACTTGGAACGTACGTTAGATTTTAGTAAAGTAATATGTGCTTGAGCTACCACCTCTGAGAGCACACTTAAAATGCTGCTGTGGTCTCCCAGGGCATGCCTTGAGATTCAGGGGGTTGCTATGCCAGTATTTCTGATGTCATAGGAGTTTTGGCAGTAGGATAAAGAGTAATTGCTGGGATATAGGCTGTGGTCAATATATCATATTTAAACATTGGATTTTAAAGCACAGCATTGCTGTGCACCTTCTCTTCACCCCGAACTTCCACCAGTGGAAATGTTTCTATTTTGTCCTCCCAATTCAATCCAACAAACTTTAATTGAGGGCTTAATATCGCCCAGGCGCTGTGCTAGGTGGGCCAGGCGCCAAGGCTACATTCTGGTGGGGGAGCTGCTAGTTTTGGGGTCTGGAGGAATGTCTGCCTTTCTTGATGAGTTCTAAGCTCATCTGGGACTGTGTGTCCTGTAGAAATAGCAGTGACTGTGGCTCCTCAGTTTAGCTGCACATTCTTCATGATTTGACCCTGACTTAATTTATCAGTTTTCACTTTTGTGTCATTTTTTTTCTCTTGTGTCTTTTCTGCTCCAGGAAAATGGACTAAGTCTCCCTTCCCTAAACCTATCTGTGGCTTCCCCACCTCAGTGTGCTTGCCCATATAGTTATCTCCACCAGGAAGGTTTTCCCCTTCCCCTCTTCTTTGACCAAATCTAACCCATCCATAAAAGCCTGTGTCAAATGCCACCACCTCTGAAGCACTGTCTGGTTTCCCCTTACCTGATGCAACCTTGGCCTCCCCTGAATCTCCACATTGCTTTTCAAGTGCTGCTTGTGGCACTCCCAGCTGCCTATCTTGTGCTCTGGTGTTGGCTGTGTTTTCCTGTCTCCCCCTGGACTGTAAGCCATGCTCTTGCAAGGCTCTCCCTGCCCCCTTGTATGACTCCCAGCACCATCACCTTACACACAGAAGGAACTTCATGAAGACTTGTTGGAGTGGGTGAATGAATGAGTGAGTGGATGCCCCTGCACATAAGATCACATTGCCTGGTTTCTCTGAAGCAAGGAGAATGGAAGTACCTTCTACCTCCAAGGAGAGATGTCTCTTAGAGTTCCATTACCTACTTTCTTTTTAAGAAATTTGTTCATTCATGATAACTGAAGATACAAAGTATCCAATAACATGGTTATCGGCTAATAGCCATCCTGTGCAGAGAATCTTGAATTGAAAGCAAGAAGGCTTTGAATGACAAATTCATCTATTCATTCAACAAAGTTGTATATGTGTCAGTCATTGGGATACAATAAGATATTACTCAAAATGCCAGCACTTATAATCAATATATATCCGTATTATGCTATTATGGCATAAACGAAGGATTTCCAAACCCATTAGAGTGTGTGTGTATGTGTGTGTTGTGTGTATGTGTGTGTGTGTGTGTGTGTAGAGAATAGTAGGTATCAGTGGTAGGTCTTGGTTAAGTAACCTAACATTATGAGCCTTGGTCTTCCCATCTGTAAAATGGTGATAAAACCCAACTCGTGGGGTGTTGGTGATGATAAAGCAAACCTCCTATATAAATTGCTGTAATGTATAAGCAGTGGTGCTTGATGATGCTTGTCCTCTCCCCCTTGCTATGCCTGCACCAAAGGATCAGAGGCTGCTGAGACTTTGATGCCTAACTGGAATGGGAATTTAAGCAAATATTCTACGCCCATAATTTTCCTGGATTTTGGGTGGCAGTTGTGACTCAGAAGTCCCTTTCACCACTGCAGTGGGCCAAAGAGACTGAAGCCTTCCAAAAGTTTTAGTCACAGCTCAGAGGTGAGTTTAGGGTCTGCAATCCATACCCAGCAGGAGATAGTCTTTCTGTTGTTACAGGTGAGTCTTATATAAATCAAAAGTCTCAGGCCTTCTCCAGCATTTCTTTTCACAGCCCAGGTAATGCAGGATACCCGCTATTTATTTAGCAAGATTTGGCAGATGTTGGCTAGGCTGACTTCCAGGTCAGAAAAAACGTCCAAGAATGAGTTCTTGAGAGCAATAGAATAGAAATTCCTATGGGACAAATCGAAATTAAACCTTAACATCTTCAGAGCACACTTGCCTCTTCCTCAGTTACTCTCCCGCTGAGACCATCTCCTTTTGCCTCCTTTGGCATTTGAGTCACTTCCGGGAAAGATGCTTCTTCCGGCATCTGGGGTGTTTAGGACTACCAGAGTTTTGGTGACTACAGAACACCGTTGGGAAAGAAAAATAAACTCTCTCTTTGGGCACATCCACCGTCAAGGCTGAGTTCACCTTTTAGGTATGTTTGGCCTGATTGGAGAAGAGAATCTCTGCAGCTACGTGGGCTGGCCACACGGGGAGTTTCAAGGCCAGGTATGCACAGAAGAGGTTCTGCCTGCCTGTTAGTCCTGGTCCTTCTGGGGGTAGGGATCCAGGCGAGAACACTGGTCCACGCACAGGTCTACACTAGCTGGAACACAGGCCCTGCACCATACAGTTCATTAATTCTTGTTTTCTCTTTCATTGCAAATATTACAGACTCCAGGAGGCCCTTTCTTCTTCTCCAGGAGGTACTTGTGGTGTCTAAGTCATCCTGTGTACACCTGTGCACAGGTACATCCTTAGTACACCTGTGACAACAGGTGCTTGACATTTGGACACCTACTCTGCACCCCTTACCAAAAATGGGAAAATTGTGAAATATTAAATCTGTGATAGTGGCAGAATACTGACTTTTTCACTTTGTATCAGACGAAGGCAACTCATCGGGAAGTTAGAGCTGAGATATGTCATACACCCTGCCCTTTTGTGAAAATCTGATTAGTTGCAGTGAGGCATGCCTACATGGGTCTTTCCAGTTTTCAAGAATGAGTTTGGGACCACCACAACCACGATTGCTATTATCCCTTCCTAAGTAAGAGCTGAAAGACCAACTTTCTGCCCCAGTAAAAGCCTGTCCTCTTGTCTTTCCTTTTGCTACTGGAACCAAGTATCCAAAGGTCAGTGCCATACGAATACTTCTATTTCAGTGTTTACCAAAATGACTTCCTTGGAAAATTTCTCCTGGGAAATATGCTGCATCGGGATCACCAGCATCACCAGCATCACCTTGGGCCTGGCTCAAAATACAAATTCTGGGGCCCCACCTTAGACCGGTTCACTAAGTCTGGGTATAGCAAGTTCAAAAGTGAGGCTGATGCTGCTGGGCTGGGGACCGCATTGTGAAAACCACTGTTCTAAGAATTCCCATTGTCAAGTATGCTCACTGTTTGTTTCATCCTGTTCTTCTCCTGGGGACTCACAACATACATGGACATTTAAAAAATTTTTTTTTATTTTTTTGAAGATTTTATTTATTTTTTTGACACAGAGAGTGCCTGCACACACACATGAGAGAGAGAGACAGAGGGAGAGAGACAGACAGACAGACAGAGCAAGCACAAGCAGGGGGAAGGGCCGGCAGGAGAAAAGCAGGCTCCCTGCTGAGCAGAGAGCCTGATGTGGGGCTCGATCCCAGGACCCTGGGATCATGACCTGAGCCGAAGGCAGACGCTTAACCAACTGAGCCACCCAGGTGCCCCAATACATGGACATTTTAAAGGCCTGAAAAAATTTTGCAAGAAAGAAACTTCGTCCAACCCATTATTTTTCTAACTTATTATTTGAACACAGAACACTTTTCTTTGTGTGGAACAGCTGTTAACATCCCACGAAACCATGACCCATTGGAACCCACTTTGCACGATCGTAGTGGAAAGCACTTGAGATTTCTAGACTTATTGGACATGTATCCTTGCCAGGTTACTTTTCTAAGCCTCCATTTCTATCCACCTTGCGAAGTTATGGCGGGGTTTAGACATAATTACATGTAAAGGGTCTCGCACTTAGAATATATTTAGGGGCGCCTGGGTGTCTCAGTCGGTTGGGCGTCTGACTCTTGATTGTGGCTCAGGTCATGATCTCATGGTCGTGGGATCCAGCCTTGCGTCGGGCTCTGCGCTCAGTGTGGAGTCTGCTTAAGATTCTCTCTTTCCCTCTGCCCCTTCCCTCTCCTCTCTCTCTCTCCTCTACCCTTAAAAAAATGAATATATTTAATAAATGGAAAGTATGCTTTGTTTAGTTCAAGTCAGAGTTATGTTGACATTTGCCCCACTCACACTCTCTTTTGGACATTTTGGATGTGTCCAAAGATTTTTTGAAACTTGAGGCCCATAGTTTCTGTCTTCAAGTGAGCAGATCTTCTTAATATGGATATAATTGAGTTAGCATTCATTGTTCTGTAATTATCAAGGGGAATGTTTTCATGATGAAGAAAAATGACCAGCAGGATAGTTTTTGAGGATGCTGTGACATCAAGAGTGTTTAGCATTTCAATTCTAAATTATGTGAAAGTCGTTTATAAGCCTCAATGTGCTATAAAAATGAGTGACTGATTATAATTATTATACCTTAAAAACGCTTTAGATTTAAAAAAAGAGGCTTGCCATTGCAGAATAGGGTGTTTCTCACGTTCCAAGGAAGAATATGGTATTTCTTTCCCTTCTTTGATCATCCTCTGACCATTATCCTTCTGAGAATCTCTTTGGGAGGGGCCTCCATAACTTTAGGGCTATTCTGGGCCTCTTACTTCAAGGTTGGACCCCAGGGAGACAATGAGAGGATAGAGCATCAAACGACTTTGCAGTAAGTCCCCATAATCAAGGAAACAGTCCAGTCATTCTGAGGCAACAGACCTGGGTGGGGGGTGGTGGGCGGGTGCGAGTTCTCTGGAAAGGCAACAGATTCCTGGTGAAGAACGTGGACATATGGGAGTGACTCTAAAGCTATGGTCTGGAGCATGCAACTGGTTTCTATGATTGAGTTGTGTGACCAGCTAGCCTCCTGGAAGGAGATCTCCACCCCAGAATGCAGGGAAGGCATGAACAGACTGCAAGGCTCAGTGAAGCCGGAGGCCCAGGGAGTAGACTTCTCAGCACAGCTCCCTGCAGGGATCCCTATTGGCAGGAAGAAAAGGGTGGATCAGGAAAGTAGGAAAGAAGTGAGGCAAGGGGAAAAAAAAAAATCACAGATGTCCCAAGTTTCCACAATTCAAGTTCCACAATTTTATCAAAAAAATTTTCCATGACTCATCTTGTGACTTTTCCCCAAATTTAATATGATAAAACCACGACTCTAAGTATAATTAAGCTGTAATTACCCAAGAGTAAGAGGGTGGTGCATTTTAATCAACGTCTTCATTCCCTTAACCACCCAATCCAAGGTGGGGAAAAATACTGAACAAAAATTGTCTCTTTTCCTTCTTCCATCCTGACTCTCCCTGCTCCATGGCCCTCTGGGGGGGGGGGGGGGGGCAAAACAGAAAACATTCCAGAATAATTTCCTCCCTCTCCAAAGTAGTGAAATAAAGTGAGAGCCACGTAGAGGGAGCTGGAGGACTGAGGTTTTCTGCTTGTTTGTTAACCCAACTTCAAGCTATGTTTGGCTTCAGCACACTTTGCATTACCTTTCCATATGTTGATCTGCTAGGCAGGTTTCCTTGATGCTGAGGATATTTGGAACACTTGATAACAACTTGATAGTAACTACTGCTCACTGAGCACCTATTATCTGCCAGGTGCCTTACAGACATTATCTCTTATCCCAATAAGAGGCCCTCAAGCTTTACGGATAAGAAATGAAGCTCCAAAATTCAGTTACTTGTTCTTAGTCACCCAGGGGCAGAGCAGGGATTTAAAATCAAGACGGTCAAATTCCCAGAGGCCCCTCTGACGCTGGAAGGAGCAGTGGTGAAGGTAACAGGAACAAAAGCTGTTCAGATTTGCTGTTACGGCTCGTTAATGCCCTACAGACTGTTTGTCACGGGCTCACAATCCCCTCAACCCTGTTTTCCTCACTACACCGGATAAGAAGGGTCATGCTTGACCTGGAAGGTGTTGAAAGACCTGCCACTGCGTGCAGCTCATTGAAGGGGACAAGGTTCACCATTGCTGTGACCTGGGAAGGTGCTGTGGTCCAGCTGGACCCCTCTCTGGCCGCTCCAGGGTGGCTTGGGCTGCTCTCCAGAGGGCACGAAGCCATAGCCAATGTCAAGGGCTCCTAACGTCCAAGCAGGAAACTGTGACTGAAAAGCTGAAAAAACATATGATCCCATAAAAAGCTGCCTCTGGGGAAACAAGCCATTAGTCAGCCTTATTTATTTATTTTTCCTTCTTGCTGCAAAGTTCAATACAGACGGAGGAACTGTGATTATCATATAAAAGGCTATGCAAAATTGCCCTCCCTGTATAATGCTGAAGAAAACTTTACCCTGGCCCTTGGCCACGTTAGCTTTGTTTGTGTTCCTCAGATTCTGAATGCTTTGACCACAGTTGTGTCAGAGCACAAGTGTGTCTCAAAATAAACAAGCAGAGTGGGAACTCTCCAGAGCCCCCTCTCATCTCCACCCGCATTTCTGCCTTTTATCTTGTCTGATGACAGAGGCTGGAGGAACAGGGTGGCGGTGGCCTTATTAAGACAAGATCTTCTGCAGGAAAAATGTGCTTAATGAGCTTAGGAAATACCTTGTGGTCATGAAAGAGTAATAAAATTTCCGCTTTCTTGGGCAAGATCAGGAAACCTTGACTGTCCACTCAGTGTTTGCCAGTTTCACTTGGGAATGTACTTTTGGACGGTCAGATTTTTTTTTTTTTTTTAATGCGTGGCAGGAAAGAAGAACAATATAATATTTTGAGGAAAGCCCCATGATCCATCCATGGATGCAAGATAACCACACCTCCCGTCTTTCAGAGATCTCTTGGGGCTGTTTTGTTTTTCTCTTACCATCTATATTAGTTTGCTATTGCTACTATAACAAAGTACCACAAACTGGGTGGCTTAGAACAATAGAAATTTACTGTCTCACAGTTCTGAAGGCTGAAGGGCCAAGATCAAGGTGTCAGCAGGGTTGGATTCCTTCTGAGGGCTGTGAAGGAGAATCTCCTGCATGCCTTTCTCCTAGCTTCTGGTGGTTTGCTCCACTCATGTGATGTTCCTTGGCCTGTAAATTTATCACCCTGATTTCTGCTTTCATTGTCATCTGGGTTCTCCATGTGGGTATGTCTCTGTCCAAATATCCTCTTTTTATAGGGACACTAATCATATTGAATTAGGGGCCCACCCTATTCTATCTTAACTAGTTACATCTGCAGTGACTCTATTTCCAAATAAAGCCACCTTCTAAGAGACTGGGGTCTGGGACTTCAACAAATTAATTTGGAGAGAGAAACGATTCAGCTTGTAACACCATCTGACAGACTTATCCAAGTTCTCTTTTACATAGGAATTCTGAAAGTAAGCTAATAAAGAGGGGTGTGTACACACTAACTAAAAACTGAGGTTAAAACTCTATTGATAGAGGGGTGCCTGGCTGGCTCAGTTGGGGGAGTGGGCAACTCTTGATCTTGGGGTTGTGATTTTGAGCCCCATGTTGGGTGTAGAGATTACTTAAATAAACAAATAAAAACCCAAAAAACTTTATTGGTGGAAAATTACTGGTTTAATTTGAGACTCCAGTATTTGCTTGTGAAGCAGGACATTGTAGGGTTTGGGGGAAGGCAGTGCCATGTTGTGAGACAGTCAGATGGTCCTAAGGAGAGATCCATGTGGTCAGGAACTGAGGCTTTCTGCCAATACAGCTGTATAAATGACCCATCTTGGAAACATCTTCCAGCTCCAGTCAAGCCTTCAGATGAGTGCAGCCCCAGCCAATGTCTTGACTGTAATCTCATGAAAGATCGTGAGCCAGACCACTCAATTACATCATTATTGAATTCCTGGAAAGAGAAACTGTGAGGTTACAAATATTTATTGTTTTAAGAAACTAAGTTTGGGGGCAATTTGTTATGCAGCAGTAGAGATTTAATATAGCACCCACTACCCCAATCCTGGAGAAACAAAACTGTATTTCCGTGGTGAACAGTAACTTGAGCAGCAGGATTGTATAATGGTAAGAGCACAGAGTTCTGAGCCAAGCTATCTGTGTTCAAATCCCAGCTTCTACCAGATGTGTGATCCTGGGGTGGGAAGATAACACTTAGGACATGAACTGTCTTATAGTTGAATTAGGGTGCATGTTGAAAGGGGCAACCTTTCAGAACTTGCATAATGAAGGTAAGACTGGGCTTTCATAACCTACCTTCTTCAACCTTGGTAAATATGTGAACATAATAAACATTAGGAGGGAAAGTAACTGTCCCTTGTTACAGAGGAGATACTGAGACTAGATAGCTTGTTCAAGGCCATAACACACGAGAAAACAGTAATTGCCACATCAGTCCCAAAAAAGTGTCTATCCTTCTTTCCTTTCATTTGTACCTACACTTTATGTGGAGATGGTGACCCAAGTCATACTGTCAAGAATTCCTATCAGAATGTGCCACAAGGATTTCCTAAAGGACAATGTGTTTTAAACTCTACTTGATAAAGAAGTTTCCCATTCCCTAAATGGATATCCCTAAAGGATATTTTTATAGGATTTGAGCTCTGCATTTTACAAGGCATTTTCTAAGAAGCCTTCAATGGGCTTAGTCATGTACTGGGCAGAGACACCCTCCTCTTCTGTTCTAAAAGACCTTGAAATTCCTACTCCTATTTTTACTTCTTGGTACAATAACCAAAGCTGAGTATGTTGTGTGGTGCCCATCCTGAGCCAAAGCCCCAAGAGGTTCATCTTCATCTTCTTGCTCCTCCCTCCCCTCCCCCTCCTCCTTCTTCCCCTTTTCTCCTTCAACTCCCTCTCTTCTCTCTCTCCTCCTTATCCTCCTCTCCCCTTCATCTTCTTCCTTCTCCTAAATGTTGCTACTATATAGACTGGGTCAATATCTCTTTTAAAAATTAAAAAACAAGTGTAAACATTTATGAGTCACAATGACAGGTCCCATTTGGGACTCTAACATTTGCTTTCAACACAAGGTTTTTCAGTTACGTTCTGGCGACCCAGATCCTGTCACTCAACCCTGGAAAAGCAAATCTGTATCTGCTTTGTGAACAGTATTATCCTGACAACCTCTGGTGAAAAGAATCCTAGACCAACAGTGCCTCGGGCCTCAGGGATAGGAATTTCTAGAAGAAAAAAAAAAGGAAAAAAGAAGAAGAAAAAGGCATTTTGATCCAGTTGCCCTTCATATTATTGTCTCCCTGTCCAATTTGCTAGAGAATTTCCCACCGGCTTTTGGCTTGTTCTCAAATTGGAGTGCAGTCTTTCAGAGATTACTCTGTATGCTAAAAGACAAGGAACTCTTTATTAAACAGAATGGGGAGGTCCTGGCTTCTAGGAAGGGCAGAAGGATGCTCTGGCCTCCATGTCATAGCCCCACCCTGCTCCTCCCTCCAGAGCCCTCTCTAGGCCCTTCCCTCTCCCAGTGGAGGGGGAAGAACAGTGTGGACCCCTTTACTTAGGGGAAGCGAAAGCACTGTTGTAAGCTAACTAGCAATTAAGGCAATCCCTCCCCTAATTGGGACACCTCTCACTGAACTATTACTGCAGCAAGATAACATTTACAGTCGCGCATTACAGTATAAGATACGGTACTCCTTCTTTACCCACTTTTCTCCAACTTTGAGAATTTTCAAACAAGAGTAGAACTCTCAGATAATACTTTCTTCTCTTCACGTCCACTTCCTCTTTCACTTCTCTTGCTTTTCTTCACTTAACGTTTAACTGAAAGGCCTGGATTTTCCAACACCATCTTCATTATCATCACAACCACCATTTACATAGTGCTTCCGTATGAATTCATTTCCTCCTCACAACAACCCTAAGAGGCAGGTGCTACTGTTTTTCCCAATTTGGAGATCAGAAAACTGAGCAACAGAGAGACCAAGTCCTTTTCCCAGGGCCACACAGCTCCTAAGTGGCCAAGTCCACTTTTGAACTCAACTGGTCTGATGCTAGAGTCCGAGTTCTCAAGCCCCTAATGTCCCACGTCACTTCCATTTTATTACTTCTTTCTTTTTAGAAATTAATTCTTCCCTAACAGTTTGTTTCTTACCAGAGGGCTTCTGTGCTGCAGCTCCCATTTGAGGTTCCTCCAGTCCTGGGTGAATGACTGAGATACGGCGAAGCCTCTGGCAGCAGTGGGATCCCCCGTCCATCCCCTCTTCACAGTCACGCAGGGGCAGCCATGCCAGGAGCACTGGGTCACTCTGATTTGTTAACAAACTCACATCTCTCTGCAGGAATACTTATACTCTTGGGCTAACTGTGTAGGCTTTGTCCCCTGCTGCCTGTAAATATCCAAGTCCTCTGTAGTTCAGCTGTTTTCTTTAGGAAAAGAGAGGAAGGGAGGAAGGATGGAGGATGGAAAGAAGAGAGACAGGGAGGAAGGTAAACAGTAAGGGAGGAAGAGGAAAGAGAAAGGAAGAGAGAAGGAAGAAAGGAATAAAAGAATACTCAGTGACATGGTGACCATGAGTTTCTTAGGAAGGATCTTCTTTCTGCCCTCCTATGCATGGTCATTTCTGCAGCATGCTTCTTTTTCTCCTGGGTTGGGCCATACTAACTCTGTCCCACCGAGATTTTACATTTGGAAGCCTGGTCATGTTCTTTAGGTTTCCTATCTAAAAAGAAGGAATGAGGAAAAAAAATGTTGAAACACATCAGACCTAATCAAGATCCCAAGCCCGGAACTGTGAATGGGTCCCTCCAACATCCTGAGTCTTTCTTTGGAGAGCCAAAGTGTTTATTGTCGCGATTTATTGCTCAGAGAATGTCTTGATTCCCATCCGTGTTAACAGGCAGCCTGCTGGAGAAACCAGCAGGCCAGCGCTCAGAAAGCACCTGGGGCTTAGGGCTCCCAGAGGGCACTCTTTGTAGCTTCCCTCTTTCTATGTCAAAGACACAGAATAGTTTCAAGAGAAGAGTGGGGAATGTGTGCCTGTAGACTTTGCAGAGGCTCTCCAACATGGCGTCCGTATTTCTCCATTCCCTCTCAGGGTCTGCTGCACCTTCCTTGGCTTCTCTTCCACTCCATCGTGAGGTGCGTCTCTCTCTGGCTTGTTGTCTTTGCTGCCTGCCTGCCAAGTCCTGAGTTCCCTTCCAGCTCTGAAACTCCGTAATTCTAGTGGTGGGAACTCTGTCTCTGCCGTTTCCAGGCCCGATCCAGCTCAGACCTCAAGTTCCTTGCAACGGGATTTGACAGCTTCATGAGGCCACAGTGTGCTGGTCTGAGCAGCCTGAGGTTTGTGGAATCACTTCATGAGTAAGGTTCACTTCCGGCATTCCCGTTCAGAGACAGTCATCCGTCTTAAATTTCAATGTTATTAATAGTATTAGTACCATTATGAAGAGTATCTACCACTGGTTTCTTAACATTTACCAGGTGCGGAGTATGTATGAATTGCTTGAGAGTGTTACTTGTTGCCCATGTAGTAGTATTTATACACAAAGTCTTGTTTAGTTTCACTTAATCCTCGTAGGGTCCTAAAAAGTAGCTACTCCATGCCCATTTTACAGATGAGACTGAAGCGCAGGGCAGTTGAGTAACTTGCTTAAGGTCAGTCCACCAGGAAGTTGAGAAATGCGAAGTCTGACTACTAAGCCTGGCTCGTTTTTCTCTGAAGCCAGTACCGCTTTACCTATATCACTGTACCTCCCAAACACTAGCTGTGTGTATCATGACTGTGCTGGACGCTTAACAGGTACACTTTGATTTAGTCCTCAGAATCATCTTGCAAGTTGGGAGGATTAGCTCCATTTTTCAGGCGAGGAAGCTGAGATGTAGAGAGGTGGAAAATGACCACTCTGGGATAGTCACTGAAGTCCACTAAATGTTTAGAACAGCCCTGAATTTCACCACCAAACCGCAAAAGGGGTTTCTATAACATGCATTTAAAGACTTTCTGTTTTTCAGCATAGCAGAGTGTCTGCATTTATTTTGAGCACATAGTTGTTGAAAATTATACCCTGAGACAGCTAACCTGATGTGGATGCCTCAGAATGGACATGGAGAAGATGCAGACTGCTGGGGTTACTTGGAGGGGGTTGAAACACAATTTAAAGATGGGAGGGGCAACGGAGGCAGAACTGGGGATCTGCTTGATGTTCCTGTCAGTGAAGAAGTGGGAAAGATTAGTGAGAGAAACATGAACTCACAGCAAAAAGGTTCTGTTTACAAATCTTGAGACTTCACAACTCATCTGTTGGACGCAAAAAGTAGACAGTAGTCTGTCATGAGAAAGGAGACCTGAATCTCAATGTCAAGCCTCCTACATCACACTCAATATATTCACATCCTTCTGTTTCTCATTCAATCTTTGTTTCAGGTAAGCAGTTTGGGGTGAAGTTTGGGTTTCTAACCATGCATCCCTTAGCTTGATGTACAGGAAGGTTTAGACCTTTCACTAATAAATCCCTGTAAATGAATGTGGCCAAGTTCAAGTAAAACATTTTTAAATGTCGCTTAAAAAATACTGGGGAAAAAAAAATCTATATGTCGCCTCCATGGTTCTTTAACTCATTTCAACTAGGCCCATGGACCCTGTCCTTGCCGCAGTCTCTCACATTGCTGTTTCCTGAAAGTATTTGTAATGGAGCTAACGTCATTTGCTCAGCTGTAAATCCTCTATTCTGGGCGCTATGTAAGTATTCAGAGGGACATTTTGGTTCAAATGCCAGTGTTTTGCTTTAAAGAACAGTGAGCAAAAATAGACTTTGGTTTTTAAAATTTAAAGCCAAGATAAAGTTAGAGGTGATGATGGACTGGAAAAAGAAAGGCGCCTAACAGGTAAATCTTGTTTTTCTCGAGAGCTCAACTATGTGACAGTTACTGTTCTGAGCGCGTTTGTGTTACTTCTCATAAACGAAAAACAGAAAGCAAGCAACAGAGCATACCTATAAGACAGATGCTACTGTCACCCCCATTTTACAGATGAGGAAACAGAGGAAGAGACAGATTAAGCAGCATGCTCAGAGTCACGTAGCTGCTCAGTGGTAGAGCTGGGATTTGAACTCAGGTGAGCCTCACTCTAGACCGGACACTGTCTTTACCGTGAAGGAAAGAAGACCCCTGTATCGTTCTGGGCCACCCCTTACTGAAGAAAGTTTTATTTTGCAAGAAACCCATAGGAAACAGCAGTGCCCCAGCCTCAGCTGACCTGTGGTGATGCCTGCATCAGTTTTTTAAAAGACTTCGTGCTGACTATAAATAGGTTACAAATTCATAGAATAATCTAGCCTTTGGCCCCTCTAGCATTTGGAAAGAGCACTGAATCTGGAACCTGAGGGCTTGTATTCAAATTCTCACTCCATCCATCACTGTCTACTGGAACCATGGACAAATCACCTAAATTGTTAAGTATCAATAACATGGGCAACAGTAATATTTCTGTCTACTTCACAGAGTCGCCCTGAGATGAAATGAGAACTCTTCTCTGTCTCTAAAAACTCTCCTATAGTCTACAGAGATTGAGGGAAAAGAGTGAAGTCCAATATCATCACAGTTCTCAGACCTTATAAACTTTAAAGGGATCTAGATGTCATGTCTTTCCTTGATATTTGGGGAGAAAACTTAAAACTAATTTACACTCATTGGATCTAAGGAGAAAACTTGGCTTTGGATTTTAATTTCCTTTTAAGTAAAATCCAAGTATTCAAAGGTAGATTTTGCCACAGACAATGGCATCATAAGTGTTCCTGTCTGCCTGAAAATGCTTGTGGCTACTTCAAATAATGATTCCATAATCATATTTTAGCAGTGGCCAGGTATATTTATACCCCTCCTTTGCAAAACAACATCTCCAAACGCTGGGGGAAGAATGTATCTTCTGTCTCCATCTGTCAAGATTTTCTGTTTTTTTTGGTGTCAATTTTATAAATTCTGATTATCTAGGAACTCATCCGTTTAAATAAAATTTCAAACTGGGGTGCCTGGGTGGCTCAGTTGGTTGGGCGACTGCCTTCAGCTCAGGTCATGATCCTGGAGTCCCTGGATCGAGTCCCGCATTGGGCTCCCTGGTCGGCGGGGAGTCTGCTTCTCCCTCTGACCCTCCCCCCTCTCATGTGCTCTCTCTCTCATTCTCTCTCTCTCAAATAAATAAATAAAATCTTTAAAAAATAATAAATAAATAAATAAATAATAAATAAATAAATAAAATTTCAAACTTATTGGCATAAAGTTTTAGAAAATATCCTCTTTTTATCTTTTTGTTGTCTGTGGCATATGTAAGCAGTGTCCCCCCCCTTTTTTTTTTTAAAGATTTTATTTATTTATTTGAGAGAGAGAGAATGAGAGACAGAGAGCATGAGAGAGAGGAGGGTCAGAGGGAGAAGCAGACTCCCTGCCGAGCAGGGAGCCCGATGCGGGACTCGATCCCAGGATTCCAGGATCATGACCTGAGCCGAAGGCAGTCGCTTAACCAACTGAGCCACCCAGGCGCCCGCAGTGTCCCCCTTTTTATTTTTGATATAATTTATGCCTTCTTTTTTTTTTCCTTAAAAAGTCTTGCTAGGGGTTGATCAATTTTATCATTGTTTTCCAAGAATCAAGCTTTGGCTTTGTCAGTTTTCTTAGTTGTATATTTGGGTATTTCACTGAGTTCTACTTTTATTTTCATTAATTTTCTTTTACTTCCTTTGAGTGTAATTTGCCTTTTTTTGGTAACTTTTTTTTTTTAAGATTTTATTTATTTATTTATTTGTTTGTTTGAGAGAGAGAGAGTGAGCCAAGAGTCGGATGCTCAATTGACTGAGCCACCCAGGCACCCCATTTTTGGTAACTTCTTGAGATGGATACTTAGATCATTGAGTTTTTAGCCATTCTTCCTTTCTAATTATACAGTTAAGACTATGAATTCCCTTCTAAGCACAGGTTTAACTATATCTCATGAGTCTTGATATATTGTAACTTTTATTATCATTCAGTTAAAAATATTTTCTAATTTTTACTGTGATTTTATCTTTAACCCTTGAGTTATTTTAGAAGCATATTATTGCGGGTCCAAATGCTTGGGAATTCTCTACTCCTCTTTCTGTTATTGGTTCTAGTTTAATTTCATTGTGATCAAAGCGCACATTCAGTATAATTTTAATTTTCTGAAATTTGCAGACACTTGCTTTATGGCTTGAAGCTAATAACCTGCTATTGCATTTTACTTGAACAGTTTTCCTCGGCTATCTTTTAGTACCCCTACTGGAAAAGTTATTGTGTATACCACCGGCAAGTTGCTTAACCTCTCTGTGCCTCAGTTTTTTGTTTCTAAAATGGAGATAATAGTAGTGTCTTCCTCAAAGAGGTTTACATTAGATTTGGTAACATATTAAAAGTTTTTAGGATGGTACCTGGCCCATAGTAGGTACTTAGTAAATGTTAGGGATTATTAATTAATTAATATTATTACTGGTTATTATGTTGGATTTAATATAAATATCCCCTGCCTGTCTGTAGTACACTGAGCCTGTCTGCTCTCATTTGCTGTTAAACTGTAAGGCATGTGTTTTGAATATTGTTTAAGTCTTGCAGCATTCCGAAGAGGTAGGTACTATTATTATCTGTGTTTTACAAATAAGAGGACTGAGTGCAAACTAGGTAAGAGACTTGAATGGGAGTCTCTGTTTCTCAAGATATTAGCAGCAACCTGTCCTCTAATTCACATCTATATTCTTAGCTCATATTTTATTCCAAACCAATAAAAGAAGTAATAATTTTGCAATCAAGTATTTTTGTGATTGACATCTTTGTGAGGTGTTCCCCATGGATGTCTATATCCTTCAGGCCAGAGGGAGGTCTCTTCCCTAATTGGCAGGTTAGCCTCACCTCAGCTGCTCACTTTTAGTCTGAGAAAAGGCAGAGTCCCAGTGAGCTGAAACTATGTCCGGGTTCCCAGCCTTTAACATCCTCCAAAGGCAAAACCCACCGTCATCAGCTTGTGGGAACTCAACAAATGGTGGTTGATGGACCGTCATGGTATCGGTCTGAAAATAAGCACAGACAGTTTTGGTTACCAGCCCACCGTCACCAAGTCGTAAAGCAAGTGAAATCAACATTCTTTCCCATTCATTGGGCATAAATTGTTATGGCTGTTTCCAAGGATGCATGGTACATGTGTAATGTGGGGGTCTTTCAAGGGAAATTTGACATCAAGCCAAGTCTTGAGAGACCAGTTTGTATTTTCAAGGAACACTGAAGACTTTAACATATTTTATAAAGGGCATTTCCAAAACCCTATTGGTGCTAGTTTTGCAACCTATTTTATAATTATGGAGTACCTAGTCTCTTACCTAGCATGATTTCAAAGGGGCTGGTATCATTCTTCTGAGTATCCTAAATCTCCCTGGATGCCTTTTAATTGCATAATTTTATTCCTTTAGCATGTCACCTTGATACTTTGTTTATTGGTTCTAATGCACAATCCCTTGGGAAAGGTAACATTAAATTTCATTAATTGTTCATACAGTGGGTGAATGAGTTTTTGATTGGCTCCTAAGAGCATGTTTTGGTTTAGATTGAGAAGGGGCTGGGTGACAGGGTCCTGTAGTCCTGAGGCTGGGCATGGGATAGCAGAGGAGGCTTCATGTTTTGCCTGCAGCTGCCACTGTCCACATCCTACCGCATATCCAAATGCCATTTAGTTAGATAATTGCTCTAAGCCTTCAGCAGTACCACCGTCATTGCCATGTCACTAAATTCTGTGTTTATATAACAGACTGCTCTTTTTCTGGTTCTTCGACTGGTTGCACACAGGTATTCCTTCCTGGTTTTAGACAGCTCTTAGGGTTGTATCTGGTGTTAATGGCAAAGAAGACTTGAGAACGGGAAAGTAAGGCGGGATTTTAAGAATGTCAGTAAGAACTGTTATAATGGAGGAATCTACGGCTCTTTCTCCCTCTGCCATGATACTCAGGAGCACATGGTGGAACTTCTCTTGGTGGACTCAAACTGAGCCCACCTGGCAGATTAACTGACACTCTTCATTCTCTCTTTAAAACAAACCTGCTGATGCCCATGACACCTCGAATGCTTGCAACCACCAGCTCTTTAGTGTGTGTACCAGACATCAGTTGTATTTATTTTCAAACTGTCGTTGCTGGTTGTACCTAGTTTTGTAATGCCATAACTTAATTAAATAATGTATACATAAAAAATATGAGCACGAAAGGAAAGACCTAATTGGAATGCTTGCAAAGAATACAGGATAATCTCTTAGAAATACTATCAAATTGAGTATGGGCAAAAACTATAAGAGCTTGTGAATGTATTTGTGGAAATATAGAGAGGTTCTGCACTCAGAATGTTTCCCAGTGGCCTTTGAGTTCTCGCTGTACTGTTAAAAGTCTAAAGCTAGAAATCATAGACTATACATTCAGGGTGTGGTTTATGCGAGAAAGAATATGCGAATCCCCCCCACTCCCCACCCCCGCCCATAGACCCACACTCAGAAAAGGCATTGGCCCTACATCAGAAGATTGGCAGTGCATGTGTGTTTATACATTTTAAGTTAACAAGATGCTTAAAGTATATACCTATCATTTTTAAGGTTCTTCCCCCTTTATTCAACTTTTTTAATTAATCAACTACTACTCTCAATGGCTTCTACTGTAGTTAAAAAACTCCTTGCTGTTCTCTTTATGTTGAACTCAAAAGTTGGCATTATCTTGATCCTTCTTTCTAGTTTCTCCTGAGAATCCTATGATACAACCATGATTCTTAAATTCTTAGAGTCTCTCTTAAGGCTATTTGTAGTTTTCGCCTATATTATCAAATATGCTTATTTGCTGCTAAATAAAGGTGATAATGCTGCTGGCATTATAATAGGAGCAACATTTGACAAGGGCTCCATTTGTATCTAGACTCTGTACTGAGCACTTAACTAATATTATCTCACTTGATCCTCACAACAACCAAAAGACTAGGTTCCATTAGCATTTCCATTGAACAGGCAGTTGAGCACAGAAAGGGAAAGTAGGTGGCCCAAAGTAACACAATTAGTAGATGGTGGGGCCAGACTCTAACGCAGACCGAATCCATATCATAACTATTGCACTCTTTACTTTTAAGTATCTTAAGTCATTGTTGCTGCTTATTATGTTTATGGTTCCTTTTGGGAGGCAAGGGTGTTGGGGAGCAAAACGGACCACCAGCCAATGTTCCTTTATGTCCAGAAGGTGAGAGAACACTGGTTGTTTCAAACACTGCATTTTCTGTGAACAATTCTGTTAAATCTTGCCAAAGAGACACTGTGGAATATGCAGCATTATGCACTTAGACCAATAATCATTAATGCAGTCATGAGTGCATGCTCGTGTGTGTGTGTGTGTGTGTGTAAGCACATGTGTGTATATGTGTCCCCTTTCCCTGCTGCTAATGAGGAACTGGCATTTTAGTGCCCTTTTGTGCCACTGTGCTTTTAACTGCTGTTAAGATAAGGAGTAATGTCCCTCCAGCTGTACATAATAGTGTTGTAATTCCATCAAGAGGCTTTGATAACTTCATAAACCCTGACAGAAAAGCTTGAGTGGATTTTCATGTCACCATAACACCAAGATGGAATTACAGCCTTAATTTACTGGGTGTACATTTTGGGGGGTACATTACTTAATGTTTAATCCTGTTAAAAACAAATCAGCTGATGCCATCTGGCTGTTTCCACCTCATAGCGGCATCCCAGCCTCCCCACGATTTTGGATCTTTGTTCTTCTTCAGCCTGCTCCTTCGGATTATTATCTTCTTCATCCTGTTAATTACCCTGATCAGCATCATGATGAGTATCTTGTGTCCATACAGCTTTCTTCTTCGTTTACAGACCAGTTTCTCAGACACGCTCCTGTTAGCCTCGTAAGAACCTCAATACTTGCTTTCTTCTTTCCACTGGAACAGCTGAAATTTAGTTATTTGTGTTATATGAAACAAATGTCTGTTGGCCATTTTTAAAGAATAAAAGCAATGTGTGCACATTGAAACTTTCAGACAGTGCAGGAAGGCATAAAATGAAAAGTAAAGTTTCCTTCTGCCTTTCTCGAATACCTCTCCCCACAGGTGATCCCTGTTAATAGTTTCCTTTTGTATCATTCAAAAAAATTTATTCGTGTACCATAATTCATAGCCTCCCAGAAAAAACAGTATGCATTTGTTTGGCTGTCTATTCATTTATCTATCTCTCCCTTTTTTCTTTATCCAAAGGAGACTGTTTGCCCCGTGTCATTTAAAAATACTTAATTACATACCTGAGGCATCTTTTCCATATCATTACAAGTAGCTTTCCATCACTCTTTGTAGCAACCATATAACAGTGTCAGTCATCCAAAAGTCTGTTTTTCAGATACTATTTTAGGTCATAAAATGTGTGGGTAAAGGATACCTAAGTTTGAAGAGGTGGGCTTTCATTGGCCCCATCTTGTCAGGACAGATCTCAATCCAGTCTGTCGGAGGAAAAGGAAATGGATTTCTTTATACTGAAATGACTTCCCGTATTTTGTATTTATTACAAAAGTGGATCATTCTGAAACTGCCATGCAATATGCCACATTCCTGTGTGGCCAGAAGTTGAGACAAGGAGTGTGCAAGGTGTTCAGGGAGGCACTCTGGACCAGGTGCCTGGAGACCAGTCATGTAACTTGGAGCCTTTCTGGCCTCCATTTTGGTTTTTTTGGGTGTGGGAGGGGTCATTTATCTAGGCCTCAGTTTTTCCATCTGCAAAATCGGACAGTTTGGTAGATCTAATAGAGAGTGAATGGAGGTTAGGAGAATGGGTGTATTTTGAATTCCAGCTCCATCAGTGATTCTCCATGTTGGGCAAGTTACTTAACAGATCAGAGCTCAGTTTTCTCACCTGTAAAGTGGGATTAGTCATATCTACCTCATATGGGTGCTGTGGTCATTAAATAGGGTGATTATTTTTGCCTTGATAAATGGTGAGTTTTATGAGTATTCTGAGGCTGCTTCACCATCTTTAGCTGATGAAGTAACTTTCTTTGGAGGTAGCTAGATTTTTAATGGCTATTATCCTTCCAGGACTTAGCATTTATTGTTGTCCCATAGATTTCAAACTTCTAATGTAATGGAATTGACTTTGAAAGGTGACTTACAGAAGCTGGTCTCATTGTCTTATAGTTGCATATTGTTTGTTATTTTCTCTCACACAGGCTGGCACAGGGTAGGTGTTTTGTAATCCTGGTCGATCTAGAAATCTGTGAGCTTTGGATGTTGTGTGGGAATGCTTAGTTATAGGAAGCTATCAATGCATTCCTGACTTTGGGAGAGCGGTCTATACTCTCTGATGTGTGTTCCAACTCACCTTCCAAAACTCTAGCACTTTCTCTTTTTAACAGAAGAGCAGTCCATTGCAGATTTCCTAGCATGCATGACTTTTTAATTTAACTTTTGCCCTAATAGACTTCCTGCGAGGTGATGCATACTCCATAAAACACAGAGACTTCAGCAGACTGATACACTTGCCTACTACTTTGCAGTATGTTAAAAAAAAAAAAAAAGTGGCAATATATTTTCCTAGGAAAACAAGTTTCTCCAGAGGACAGGTCTCCTAAGATAAACCGTGCACTCTGGGGAGACGTATAGGATAATACCCAGCCCCGTCTCTGCACAGCCCCGAGCCTGCAGAGCTGTCATTTGGGAAGTACACTGTTGCTTCATGAAGATACTGCCCGAGCTAGAAGCAAGGAAGGGAGTGTGGGGGCAGGGCAGAAAGATCCATTAACCTAGCTGGTATGCAGAGGCAGCAAGACACAATATAAATCTAGAAGCTGCTCAGCGTGGTGAATGCCCCTGCAGGAGTTAGAGTAACAGACAAATTAGCATAATGTAATTGGTTGGCAGGGTCAGCCCCTCTCTGTGAGCATTAGCCATGGGGATGGTAGGCAGAAGCAGATAAAAGATTGGGGGGCAGCGTTTTGTCTGTCAACGGTGAAGAAGAAGCTTTCATTTCAGCACTGCATAGATCAATTGCCATCGCAGAGACAGCCGGACCCTGCAAGTTAGTAAAGTTCCCAGTTTTGAAAAATTCCTTCCTTCAAAACAAAATCTAACAAGTCCATTCACTACCCCCTGCTGAAGCCAAAACCCAAACCAAACAAAATCAAGCAATGTAAGTAAAAAAAAAAAAAAAAAAAAGAAAGAAATAGAAGGAAGATTTTCTTTTTTCTTTACTAACCTATTTACTCCACTGACTTTCTGGAACTTTGAGGACTACGTGTTATCTTATGACTGATATGTCTCTGGGTGATTAATTTGTTGAAATTACTTCATTCATTGCCTGATTGTTGTGCAAGCACTACCTTATCCTTTCCGAGGGAAATGAAGATCTATTTATTTTCTTCTGACCTAAGCATCACACCAGCCTATGCAGAAAAGGAGGCAGAAACACTTCCTTGCTCCCATGGCAGTTTATACCTGGGCCATTCGACTGCTCATATGATTTTCAGAAACAGAAATGTAGAAGATCATTCACTGCTATTGCCATATATTTTTAAAATTTTCATTTGCTTTCTTTATCTTAAAGTTTTCTTTCCAATTTCCGGTGCTGAGTTGAGTTAATCAACATTATTCAGTAATTTTTCAGGTCAGTCACAATTTCTTTGTCATCATGGGTTTGGGAAAATCTCCACTTCTGCTCTACTTTCTCTCCTCTGTCTTCAGTTCCCACACCATTCACCTCTCCTTCCATAGCCACCCACTCCAAAATATTCATCATATGTTCTTTTTTTGTCTTTTAAAGATTTTATTTATTTTTTTTAAAACAATTTTATTTATTTATTTATTTGAGAGAGAGAGCACATGCATAAGCATGGGGGGAGGGAAAGAGACAAGCAGACTCCGGGCTGAGTGTGGAGCCCAGTGCGGGGCTCAATCCCACAACCCGGAGATCACTACCTGAGCCGAAACCAAGAGTTGGACACTCAACTGACTGAACCACCCAGGTGCCCCTTATTTATTTATTTTAGAGAGAGAGAGAGGGAGAGCAAGAGCACACGCACATGTGTGGGGGAGAGGGGCAGAGGGGAGAGGGAGGGATAGAATCTCAAGCAGACTCCCCACTGAGTGCATAGCCTAGGTGGGACTCCCATCTCATGACCCTAAGATCATTACCTGAGCCTAAATCAAAGAGTCAGACACTCAACCAACTGAGCGACCCAGGTGCCCCATCATTGTATGTCCTTCAATCTGATGTATGCTTATAAAAATATGGTTGTGTGTATGTGTGTTGTTGAATGGTAATGTGCTATATATCTTCTGCTATTACTTTTTTCATGCAATGCTGTTTTAAAGACCTATCCTTGTGCACTTTTTCATTGCTTCTAACTGCTATATAACATTTCATAGTATGAACCCTCTCGTTTTATTTATTCATTACCACAATCAATTTTCAAACATTTTTATCACCTCAGAAAGAAACCTCATGTCCATTAGCCATCGTTCACCATCCTCCTTAGTCCTGGGCAGCCATAGTCTGCTTTCTGTCTCTATGGATTTGTCTATTCTGGACATTTCATATAAATGGAATCATATAATATGTGCTCTTTTGTGACTGACTTCTCCCGGTATGATGTTTTCAAGGGTCATCTATTTTGTAGCATGTATCAGTACTTTTTATGGCCAAATAATGTTTTATTGTATGGATATACCACATTTTGTTTATCTGTTTATCAGTTGATAGACATTTGGGTTGTTTCCACTTTTCAGCTATTATGAATAATGCCGTTGTGAACATTTGGGTACACATTTTTGTATGGACATAGTCCTTATTTGTCTTGGGAATATACCTTGGAGTAGGATTGCTGGGTCCTATGGTAACTCTGTGTTTAAGGTTTTGAAGAACTGCCAGACTGTTTTCCAAAGTGGCTGCACCGTTTTACAGTCCTAACAGTTTGGGGCTCCCAAGTAGGGTCCATTATTGCAAGGACAGACTATATCCCTGACCTTCTATGGTGTCAGTGGTCAAGACCTGGTTATTTGAGGGGTAGGGGATCTCCATGGAGCTTGTATGTGGGCTTCAGTCTTTATGTGCCAGTGATTCTCATCTAGGGTCACCTTTTCCCATCTCAATAGCTCAATTTTAGGGTTATTTTACAGGTAGTTGTCTGATCAGTTTTGTCAACTGAAAATAACTGAGCTGCGCAGGATTGGGAATCAGAAAACCTGAATTCAAGCTCTGATATTGCCACTTATTCTGTCTTCTCAGTAAATTGTCTGGGTCTTGGCTTCTTCGTTTATAAATTACATGCATGCATATGGCACCACCCTTAGTGCAGATAGTCAGTGGTTGGGAAGAAAAGAGGAGCAGGTTGGGGGCCAGAGCTAGAGGTTAAAGGTAGAACCCCAAGGAGTGGAGAATCGTGAGTTCAAATCTGGCCTTCCAGGCCATTATGATTGTACATTTGTCAAGGTAGGAGATGAACATATTCATAAGTTGATTTGTGACTATAAACAATTTAGTCATGTAGGATGTAGACCTCCATTTGTATACTTGCCCTGTACCCTACAAATAGAAGGGGGCTAGGTCATGAGCATGATCTTTGTATGACCCTGCATGAGAATATAGGGACATACAGCCTATGCATATTTAATTTCCCTAAATTGACCCTGGGTGTTTCCCAGAATGACCACAGAAATGTACACAACAATAGTATAGGGTTCCTAAATCCCCATATCAGCTCCAACACTAATGATAATCCATGTTTCTGTTTTTTGCTGTTCTCATTTTAGTTTCCATTTCTCTGATTACGAATAAGTTTGAAGATCTCTCCATATGTGTTTTAGGCATTTGGGCTTTCTCTTTTTTGAATTCCCATTCATATTTTATGTCCATTTTCTACTGGGTGTACTACCTCTTTTTTGTTTATTCTCAGGATATATGCACGTTATATATAGAGAGAGAGAGAGAAAGAAAAAAGCCAATGACTTTTAAATTGTAAGGGAGTCAGAAAAAAGCCGTAGCTTCCTAAAGAAAGTCAGCATTACTTTAAAAAAAAAAACCCTGTATCTATATCTATCTATCTATATCTATATGAGAAGTGTATGGCAAATTGTCTCCAACATAGATTCCAAGCAGTCTATTCTTTATAATTACAAAGATTCAGAATGTATCTTTCTGGATTGCTGCCTTTCAGTTAAGATTATGTCCTTTTTCCTTAGGAACAGGTTTGAGACCAGTCTTGCCTGAAACCCATGTGAGTGTAGAGGAAATCTCGCCTTCACTCCCTTTTTGGTCCCTGCTCTTAGGAAACAATATTTGCATGGGGTGGCACAGATGCTATTGGATATTGTGGGGCACTGCTTTGCTTGAATTGGTGGAAGGGAAGTGAAGGCCAAGGAAGCTGTTTGCAGTGGCTGTGTCACCCTGGCCAGAGCTGGAGGAAGGATTCAGACAGAGCCCTTCTTAGTAGTCACAATAATTCTTTTGACATCTTGAAGTTCTGCGTTTGGCCAACATGACTTCCTCAGTTTCCCCTTTTGGAATAATATCTACTTGTAGTGTTTCTCTCTCTCATTTTATCTTTCTCTGTAAGTCAGTGGGCCACATCTTGCTTTAGTTTATATTGCTTCAGCCCTTAACAGGGAGTACAGCAGCAATTAATCTCACCCCAATGGAAATGCTACTTGATCTTCAAGACCCATCTTTAGTTCCTTGTTGAAGAGCTCCCTGACTGCACCAATCGACAGTCGTCAAGGGTCTTCCAAAGAAACAGAACCAGCAGGAGAGATATATCTACCTCTCTATCTCTTTGTCTGTACAGAGAGAGGAGAGAGAGAAATGGTAGAGGGGAGGGACTAGGAAGTCTGAAGCTTATAGAGCAGGCTGGCAGACTGGAAATCCAGGCAAGAGTTGATGTTGTAGTTGTTTTTTTTTTTTTAAGATTTTATTTATTTATTTGAGCGAGAATGAGAGTGCGCATGGGGAGGAGAGGGGCATAGGGAGAGGGAGAAGGAGAGAAGTTCCAACAGACTCCACACTGAGCACAGAGCCTGATGTGGGGCCTGATCCCAGGACGCCAAGATCATACCTGAGCTGAAATTAAGAGTCGGATGCTTACCTGACTGAGCCACCCAGGTGCTCAGTTGTAGTTGTATGTTTTGAGTCCAAGATGTTGTAGTTTTGAGTCCAAGATTTGTAGGCAGAACATGCAGATAGAGTTTCTATATTGCAGTCTTGAGCAGAATTGCTTCTTCTTTGGGAAACCTCAGTCTTTGTTCTTAAGGCCTTCAACTGATTGAATGAAACCCACCCACATTATGGAGGGTGATATGCTTTATTCAAAGTCTTTGGTTTTAATGTTAATAAGATTTAAAAAAATGCCTCCGTAGCAACTTCTAGATTGGTGTTTGACCAGACAACTGGTCACCATTGTCTAGCCAAGTTGACCATAAATTTTACCATAATACCTCAGGACTCTTGAACCACTAATTTGGCCTGTAATCATATGCAGGCTAATGACATCTTTAGCATTGTCTTCTTTTGACATTTAACTTTTTGTAAGTGTATAAGGTTTGTCTTGCCAACTTCTTGAAGACAGGGATCATATCTTATACTTTTTATGGGTTTCCCAAAGTACCTAGTAGGATGGTACACATGTTGCACTTAATTTTTGTTCAGAAAAAAATGAGTGCACAAAAGTGGCTTTTTGAAAATAACGTCAAAGTAAATATTTAGAGTTAAGAATTGATCTTTAGTGTTTTGTGTCCTGTTCTTTTTACTCCCTAGTTACAAGCCAAAAGACCTCAACAAAGTCTCCAGACAATTTTTGATTAGAATTTTAGTAGGGTCAACTTTTTCGGCTAGACAAGCATTTCAATTCCCTTCTCTGGGAATCAACTTGAGTTTAAACTCTGAAACTGGCCTATGAATTCAATGCTGTTCTCTTGGTCTTTTTCATACCTGAAACACCTGGTCATTGGTGTGACGTTCTGTGTCTTGAAAGTTCCTTTTGGTTCATGCGTTTCCACCTTTTCTGGTCTTTTTTAGCTTCCTCTTTCAGACCCTGGACAATTAAATGCATGCTGCTCCAGTGTATTTTGGGGCATTAGATCCCAACTTCGGTGAAATGCAATGGACCCGAGTTCTGTGGTTTTCTTAGCCATTGGTGAAATGTCTCCTAAGTGTTAAGGCTGTATATCTCAGACTTACACAATAAAATGACTGTTATCAGTGACAGATGACATTCATGGTACCACCCTAAAAACAAAGAATAATTACAGTAAGATAATTGAGTGCCACGACATTAGTAGGGCCAAATGGATATATAGAGAGTTAAACGTACAGTTTTATTTGTGCTGGGAACTTGCCGAAATTCAGAGCACAGAAATCCCCATGATGCTAGCTAGCTCAAGAGATAAAGCTTCCAAATCATCTGAATTTCTGCTGCCCTTTGGAAAACAAGCAGATTCTTCTTTTACTCACATGGTCAGCTGTCCTGAGGGCTAGTTAACCCAAATTGTTTTTTTTTTCTTAATTACTTATTTGTTAAATATTATGACACATTATTTTCTCTATCAGTTTTCCTCAGGCCAGAGGCTCCTAAGCTTTCTCAGAAATTAGGCACTCTCTGTGTTTCAATATTTTTTTCACACCACGCCTTGGCCAAAAGAGATAAATCATTCTGCTTAGTAAGTAGTTAGGTCCAAGCAACTTAAAAAGTATATAAACATCTCAGTAGCTGTTTGAAGTAAATAACAACAGGTATTGAAATAAAAAAAGAATACTTTTGTTGCATTTTAAAATAACCATAATTACTTGCTAATAGGGTGTGTGTACCTGTTGGGCTCTCCACAACTTCCCAAACCGTTGAATCACAATGGACAGCACCACCCTTGTTTTCTGTCCCACATTTATTTTTGCATGGTATTTACTTTTTATCACAGCAACCACCAAAAATCCAGCTTTGCAAAGTTGTGATATAATCCAAAGGAATGCAGTATGATCTAATGTTGAAACACTTACAGCCTCTGAGTTTCTGTGGTGTCCAATAGATGTCAAATATTGCCATGTTTCCCTCATACTTGAAAAGCTCTGTGCAGCACCCAGGGGCAACGACGCACACAGTTTGGGAACTGCAACTCTAGACATTAAATGTGAACTATTAGATCAAACGTTAAAATCTGTGAAATCTAGGAGCAATGGGAATTTCTGATTTGCACTTAAGACTGAAATTTTTGTTCAAGGGATCACATTCTAAGATATATACCTGTGCACCTAGCTGCTCTTTGCTTCCATAGAAAACCATATGCCTGTGTTCAGGATAGCATTTCTCCCCTCTTTTCATTCTCTGTCTTTTGAAATACACACAACTTGCCATGTTTCTCTTTGGTTCCTTGTCAACAGTCATATTTGCCAAAACAGCCTGGTGAGCAATGTTGTTTATTTCATTGGATGCCTTTTATTTTTGCAATGTCAACCGCCTGTTTTATTTTGGTTATTAATTAGTATTAAGTCTCCCTGAGCATGAGAAACTTAGTGCAGCACCTCCAAATGGGAAAGAGAAAATACTGTTCTCTCACAGAGGTTACACACTGCGATACTTGTCATTTCTGATGGTTTGCTTCTAGCCTTCAACCATCCGTGAGCCAGCAAAGGTCGCATGAGCTCAGACCCCAGAGTGCCTCAGCTACTTGGTTGGTTTCTCGTGCCTGTGCTCCGGCCTCTGCCGTGGATTTTAATACCTTGGCCTTTGGCAGCTTTTCTGAAGAAGTCTCATGACATCACTAAGCTTCAGGATTGATGATATTTTAGCCTCACTTTATGTCTCTATTTTCTCAAAAAGTTTTTGCTCCTGCCGCTTCTACTGTTGTTGCTCCTGCCATTGTTTCTCCTTCTTCTTGTCCCCCTTCTTCTTTCTTCCTCTTCCTCCTGCCCCTCCTCTTCCCCTTTCTTGGCCATCTCCTCCTCCTTCCCCTGGCTTAACTTAGTAACATGTCCACTCTTTCCCTGGCAATATCTTAGCCCCAGAGGAGTGAACACCAAACTGTTGGATGAGTGGCTACTGCAGCTGGAGGTCAGCGCTGTCTCCCAGGTCCCTGGATCTAGAACACTTTTCCAAAGGACAGGGAGGTTAAGAATAGGAGCACTACCCAGTCGCAGAGGTAGCTTAAATCAGTGCCCAAGATGGCCATCATGGGCATTTTTTTGCTTCCCAATTTAATAAAGAACTGTCAGATGCTGACCCTGCTCACTTGCCTCTGTCCCTTCTGCCTTCCCTAACTCCTTTCCTGGAGCGCCACCCCATTCCCTCTCTCCCACCAGTCCCGTACCACCTCAACTTCTCCGCTTGAATTTTGCATTCCACTTTTGACTCCAGCCTGTAAAATGTTCTTGTCGCCGTCCCCAGTCAGGTGGATGCTGCCATAACTCCTGTGTGATATCAATAACCCACGCTAGTGAAGCCAATGAGGTAATTTTCCCTGAAGCTCTAAATATAATTTAACAAGTTAAACACTGTAACATTGTGGTGAATGTGCTATTAAGGGACTGTAAATTGCTTACAAAGCATCAATAAACACA
The DNA here is from genome assembly GCF_029215605.1 of Mirounga angustirostris. NCBI lineage: Eukaryota > Metazoa > Chordata > Mammalia > Carnivora > Phocidae > Mirounga > Mirounga angustirostris. The sequence continues at coordinate 47,130,462 of NW_026991720.1, read as the reverse complement.
GTGCCCTAAAGCGAGGGGCTGTTAAGACTTTATAATCTAAAGCAGCACTTGGAGTATCACCCCGAGGCTTTAGCTTCACGTCAGATAAAAACAAAGCGGCTGAAGTCTTTAGCTGATGCCAAATGTATGCAGGAACACAACAAGCTTTAGGGGGTAATTACTTTTTGAGTGCTTGATGTGGATTTGCTGGGAAACACATCTGTTATCGAATTTGCCAGTGATTAATAGGATTCTTCCATTTCCCCAGAAAGTGGGGAAGTCAAGCGGCTGCTCCTAAGTGCCAAGGCAGTTGGTATGTGGCCCCTATAGGCTCATGCTGTGTCATTTTCTTGGGATAAGAGCAAGAGTTTCAATATAATCTACTGTCACACCTTGGGTTTTACCCTATAGGATTATGTGTGTAGAAAAATATTTTGTGTAATTAAATTATCTTTGGTGTTGTTGAAAGGGTGCCGAGTTTTAAAAGTTAAATGGCCTCTGTTGGAAGCGAGATGATTCCTATTTTAGATTTTGCAAGCCCTAAAACTTCTTGCCCCTTCCTTTTCCTTCCCCAGATGTGCACCCACCATAGTCAAATCCTTTCACAGAACACACTCCTTCTGCAGTTTCTTCTCAGGTTCATATCCTCAGCCAACTGGTGACTAACCCTTTTTGTGTTTTTACTGTTATCCAGAGTATTTGGTCTAAAGTATTTGCATTTGAGTTCTGGAAAGCTCCTAGCATTTTACAAATGTTACCTCATTAATCACACAGCCATCAGACTGACAGTGTTTGCCTTATATTAAAAGTGGTGGAAAAAAGAAAGCTCCGAGTGGCCCAGAGACCTGACCAAGGTTGCATGGTGAGTTGGGGGAGAGAGGGAGAGAACTGACCATCTCAGACTATCCCATCCCCTAGCCCCCACACCCTGTCACTGCCCAACACAGTCTCTGGGGTAGGGCATTCAGGTCTGTGCGATCTCAGGGTCACCTCTGTGATTTCTAACTGTTCTGTTCTTTATCTTTGACTAGCTAGCTGAGTTGTATCTTAAGCTTGAACACAAGCCCCTGAGTAGGATTAAAAAGTTCCTTTTCTTTCTTTATCATCAGGGCTATCCCAAGATTATGGGGACTTTCTATCTTGTGCCCTTGGGCTCTAGTATGAGATACTAATACCCTGATGACAGGCAGTAACTGTGAGGGAGGGTTGCATCACTGGGGTTCAGAACAACACACAGAAGGCCCTCTGTCCATACACTACCATGGCCAGGTAGAAACTCAGCTCTCAGCTGGGCAGTCTTGAGCTTGCCCCTTCTCCCTTTTCAGCCCCATCCTTCAGCCCCATACCATGTTGTCTGGGACTTCGTCTGTTCATTGGGGCGCATCAGGGTTCCTGCTGCCTGGGCTCATCAGCATGAAGGTTAGGAAGATGGTGGAAGGAGGGAGATGATGCAGGAATATTTGATCTGGGCTTCATAGTCCACTAGGGATGGCTTTGGTCCTGGGACTTTGGGAATTCATTCTCTGTGGTGAAGTATGAGGTGGACAAGATCCAGGAGATACTTCTTACACATAGATTACTAAAATTGTTTCCAGCTGGGAAACAGGTCACCGGCCAGAAGTTTCCACTGATGCCAGTCATCCAGGCTTACTAGTCATGTATCCCCAAGCATGGCGGGCGTAATTCAGTTTTCTTTCCCGGCTTTCCTCATACCTATAGGATACACTCAAAGTGAACTACTTACATCTTGATGACAAATTATAAAAACACTAAGATCAAACAATTGTCTAAATGAGAACAACTTCATCTTACTTCTGAGTGGCTTTAGTTAATTTCCAAAATCCGTAGTGGTGTAGGACACCCCCCTTCTCACCCATCCCTAATTTATTTCTTAAAACACAATCCAAATATATCATGGGAGATGCACCATAACTTTCCTTTCTTTCAAGTAATGCATTTTTGTGTAAACATGTTGTTTATGAAAGAACCTTTTATGGATGCCTTGTGTTGCCTTTGTGTTGCTCAAGAAAATACATTTTAAAAGAATTCTCCCCAGCCTGGCATGTAATGTTTCATTAGCCAACATAACCTTGTTTATTTGCTTTTTAAAATTTTATTTGGGAAAGGAAATCAATTTGCACCCCTGACATGCTGCCAGGTTCCTGTTATAAGCACACAATAGGCAGCTTGGAGGGGGCAAAAATATATAGTTTATGATTTCAGCATTAAGTATGACACAATCTGTATATGAAACCATAGAAGCAATAGTGTTTTCCTGTCCCTGCAGCCATGCTCTGCAGTCTCAGCTTTTTATCAGAGTATTATCCAAGTGTGCACAGAATAAATGGTCCTAAGCATGCTGGGCACGTGCAGTTTGAGGAAGAATTGTCAGGACAAAAGGAGCTCTTTGCTGGTTTTTGCTTTTGTTGAGCAAATACTTGGAGCGACTGGCTGAGAGTCCGACTTATAACTGTGCTGTGCTTTGGGGAGGCTTGACGTGTTCCTCCAGTGCAATTAAGAGTGTCCTCAGAATTTCTTTTTTTTAAAGATTTTTTTTTTATTTATTTATCTGAGAAAGAGAATGGGAGACAGAGAGCATGAGAGGGGGAGGATCAGAGGGAGAAGCAGACTCCCTGCCGAGCAGGGAGCCCGATGTGGGACTCGATCCCGGGACTCCAGGATCATGACCTGAGCCGAAGGCAGTTGCTTAACCAACTGAGCCACCCAGGCGCCCTGTCCTCAGAATTTCTGCTGTCAGAGATCCTGAGAGGCTGCAGGGAGACCGGTGGGACCTGAGGACCAGTGTGTCCATTGTCAAAGAGAATCTCTTTCCCTTCCCTCTAAACCCTTACCAGTCATTCTGAGGAGATGGGCGTCTCTGGATTTGACCCTAACTCTTGCCTCTTTAGGGGCCTGCCAGCTTTTTGCATCCCCAAGATGAAATAATTACCTTATTAGTCCAACATATCGAGGGTCTGATTTAAACATGAAATAAAGCCACTCCCTCCACTTCACGGAAATAAAACTCTAAAATCATTCATCATAGCCAAAACAGCACTGAATGAGGAGTCAAGAGATCAAGACTCTTGTCCTGTTTCTACCTCCACTTAGATGTGGGCTGCTCTCCCCTGGCCTCTGTTTTCTGTCAAGTCAAGGAGTTGAGATTAAAGGTTCCCTATGGCATCTTTCAAATTTAAAGTTCTGAGAGCAGGTACTCAGAAGTTTGCTTAAAAAAATCTTTTCCAGTCAGTTGGGCATCCCACAAGAAGAGTTCTTGATGATTTTAACCCCAGTAAATGGAAGGGAAGAGAGGAAGGGGAAGCAGGTGTGTTTTAACCTTGACAGCACTTCTTCAGACATGGAGCCTAAACCTTTATCAAAAGTGGAGGTATGACAGGCTGTTAGAATAAATGGGGTCACATACAAGACAAGGCATCTATGAGGGCCCCGAGGCTTTAGGGACTGGTTCTCCTATGCCAGCAGAAGTGAGATCAGACTTTGTGCCTAACTGTTGTCCTTGTTTCTTAAAGAGAGAATGGAGAGTGAATTAGCTACCCAGAGAAGTCAGTATTTTTTTTAAAGACTTATTTATTTATTTTAGAGAGAGAGCACACAGGACAACACAAGTGGGAGGGGCAGGGAGAAGGAGAGAGAATCCCAAGCAGACCCCACAGTAATCACGGAGCCCAACATGGGGCTGGATCTTATGACCCTGAGATCATGGCCTGAGCTGAAACCAAGAGTCAGCCACTTAATGGACTGTACCCCCCAGGTGCCTTCCAGAGAAGTCAGTATTATGTGTAATTGCAGAACTAACATGTAGGCAAAGATGTTTATCCAAGGTAAAGATAATACAAGAAATTCAGATATTTTGTGCTTCATCTTTTGTTCTGAACAAGCCTTTTACCAATGGTTTATTAACCTTTAAAATGGCTTTTCATACTCAGATTCTATGTGACGTTTAAGAGCAGACTTAAATTTTTAAATTCATCTGTAGGAGTTTGAAGCCTATTTCATAAAATAATTAATAAACTATATAGGTGTGGAAAGACATCTGAAAAACATTTCTTTATACAGAGGCCTGCCACTGGACTTCTTTAAAAGTAACCAGACAACATTCAGATATTTAAAAAACAAAAACTTATCTGTGGAGCAAAAATAAACAAACACACACACACATATGTATTATCATTAGCTTATGGACGTGAGTATCAACACGTAGGGAAGGATGTGAAGCCTTTTGTCCAAGGACTCACTGAAAGCTCCAACAATATGGGTGTGGTTCTTGTGTGGGTCCCTGACTCCCCTAAGATCTCATCTTATCTGTATTTTAGATTTAGAAATATTATTTCTTAGTCTATCAAATAATCAGTGACTCGTTCCTCTTTGAAGCTGTCAGTAAAGCAGTGGCACAAGAGGATGAAAATGAAGTCAAGAGGGAAAAATATAGGATGTTCAAGTTGCCAAAGACCAAGGACCTGTAGACTTGGTGTTCTAATATAAGAGTGAGAGGTTGCTGGGAGAGATTATTTAGACAGAGACATTTCCTTGGCATTAGTGCTTCTGTTTAGCAAGCCAACCCATAAATCCTGACTGTCTAGAGTAGAAAAATGCACCTTCCACATTCTCTCACTTTCCTGCCATTTGACAACTTCGATGGAAAGGAGCATTGAACTCAGCACTGTCACAGCTCTATGGTATGGAGATGCCAGGTGCCAAATTCTTCCCTCTGTGACTCCCACATAGAAAGCTATTCTTATTCCAACCTTGATTGTTTCACCAGGAGGAATGTAGACACATTGGAAGCTGTGTCCTAAAAGTGAGACCTTGTTTTGATGGTGTGTAACTGGGTTCAGAGGAGTCGTGCTTGCCCCAGCTCATCTTTGTGGGGTGGAGCCGGGTTACTTGGGCACACTGTGGGACAGGCTTCGCTCTGCCTTGTATTCTTTTCATCAGGCTCATCATGATTTGTTAAGCACACGGATAAATGCAGAGCAAGTTCAGTTAGTGATGGTCCTGCCCTTACATGGTTTAAATTAGAGAGAAAGGAAATAAACATACAGATAACATTTTTTTTTTAAAGTCATGGTGGAGGGGGGGTGCAGTGCAAACTGTGTCACTGTGTCCCAGTGGGGTTTCTGATCTTCTGGATCTCTTGTAAATCATAATGTATGTATATATATTGTATAATGTGTGTCTGTATACTATAATGTGTGTGTATGTGCATATGTATAGAGAAAATATCTGGAGAGAGAGAGAGTAAAATATTAGTTTTTTTCTGCATGTTGGGATGGTGGGTGATTTTGTTTCTTCCCACTTATTTTTTTTCCTCCTAAATTTTCTCTAATGAGCAAGTATATTGCTTATGAAATAAAATAATGCAAGTTTAATCATAACATACTTGTACTAGATATTTTCCATCTAGGGCCATTCTTCCCCTTTTCTGCTTTGCTCTCTGCTCTGAAAGGCTGACTTTTAACCTGTGTTTTCCTGTTGGATTTGGGCCATTGGCCACAGAACCATCGCAGGTTCCAGAGGGAGAAAAGGGAGCCTGGGTGTCTGTTCTCCCAGCTGCTTCAGTTAGTTGTCTTCTTTGACCAAGGGTCACAGGTCCTGTCAGGTGCCCTGTCCACACAGCTCTGTCCTCCCTGGTCTCCTGCTAACTTCTCTCTCTCTCTTTCTCTCCCCTGAGGTCTGGTAGCCTTTCCCTTCTCTCACTTCTGTAGGCCTAGGGACGCTAACAGCTCCCCACTGAAATTGGCCCCAGCGTACCGCACTATGGCTTGTGGCTTCCCTACATTCTGCCCACACCTTTGCAAATAGTTCCTTTATTAATCACGCTTCTAATTATGCAATTTGAGTGTGCTGTCTGTTTCCTCCTGGCAACCGGAGTGATACAGTAGTCAAACTCTCCCATTGAAATTGTGCATGTATCTGCAGCAAGTCTGCCCAGACTAACTAAAGCATCAGTTTCTTTCTGTTTGACTAGAATTTTATCAACACTGTGAGATAGTAGTGTCTGATGGTACAATTGAGTGAAATGAGATTTTAGAAATTAAGGAATGTGAAAGCTTCAAAACACTGGTATGGGAAAAGGAATTCATGACTTTTAAAGAAGTATTTGCAAAACATGCCATCCCAGGGAGAAAGAGATAAAAGAGATTTCTGGTGGTTAAAAAAAAAAAATGGAGTCATTGGATTTTCTGTGTTTTTTCTGTTCTTATATATTGTTTTAAGCATAGGGATCAGAAGTGGTTTGGTGCTTTTGGAGTAGGTGAGGAAGGAATGGATGTCATAAATGGTAAAGGATGAAGTAAGGGAAATGTGGATTCAGGGAAGCAGAGTTGTAATTTTGGAGGGCCCAGCCTTAGACGCAGGGCTCATTGGGAGGGAACATTTGAGCAAACATTTGGAAGAGGTGACAGAAGGAGCTGTGAGGATAATGAGAAGAAACCTTCCCATTGCAGGGGTGCAGCCAGTGCCAGAGGCTACTGTATGTTAGCACAACATTAGGGAGGTCAGCACATGTCTAGAACAGAATGAATAAGGTAAGGAAGGATTAGTAGGAAATGAAATCGGAGTGGTGTCATGTAGGTTTGGCGATGTACCTTGTATGCCTTGTAAACATGGAAACCATCTCATTGACCCCCACTGCACTTTTCTGGATTCCTAAGGATCCAGAGAACCCAAATTACTGGTAGGAATTCTTATTTTAAAAATCACTCTTTCCAGAAGTTTCTTTGAGGACTGTCACAGCTCTATGGTATGGAGACCATAGAGCTGTGACAGTGGACATCACTGGATGACCATTGCATCCAGTGGTGTCCAGTGCCCCTATGCTACACAGTAAGGCTGTTTAGCTTGGTATGGTCAGGATAAAAATCTCTTTTCTATTAGGATTTCATCAAATAAGACAGACTAAATCATTGATTTCCTGTGTTGCATTATGTAATTTGGTTTTTGGTCTCAGACTTAACAAACACCAGTAGCTATGATTCAGTTTGCTTGGACGCAGTGGCAATTGAAGTGAACTTGTCTTCCAATAAAACATCCACTTCCCAGGATAGAAATATGCTGCTTAATTAATATCGATCATTAGCACAGCATAGCAGTAACTTTTGTTTGTAAAGTATCGAACAATTTACAAAGCAAGGCCATTCACGGCAAGCCACCTGACGGGTTCCACAGAAGTGAAATGAAGGGCAAGTACTCTTATTCTCTATTGTTTCAGAGGAGGAAGTCTATCTTGTAGCACATTTTCCTTCCCACTGAAGATCACATTTCTATTTTATGTTAAGAACGTGCTGTTGCCAAATATTCAGGAACGCAGGTACCCAACCAATGCTCCAGGCAGGGGAGTTTTCACGCAAATTCATCTTAGCGGACAGCCCTACCCTCCAGCTCTTTTGGCCTGGAGAGAAGAGCTGAGGAGGGGGGGCTTAGGGGAGGGAAAGGCAAAATCTCTTAGATCTGCAGTATACCATTAGCAGCTACATTTATATTTCTGGTCATTAAGTAAGTATTTGGTTCTCTTTGAAATGCCGAGGAAACAGACCCTCAGCATCCTTGTGGTAGTTTTAGATGCACTCTTAATTTTAGTAATTTTACATTTTCTGGGGAGAAAGGAAGAAAGGTGTGTTTAGCAATTCTAGAACGGGCCATTTGCCTCTTGCGTGGCTATGCCACGTTCTTAGTGTGCCTCCTCAGCATTTCCCTGTATGCTCAGTGCCCCTTTCACAATATTCAAGAAACTTTCCTTCCCTGTGCCATGCAGAGATGTGAGCCTGATAATGCCATTGGTGCCATTCACGTGCCTCCCCCATCCCTGCCTCAGGACACCAGTTCCTTCCTTGTTTGTCACCATTTCACTCTGGCGTTTCCCTGTCTATTTTCCAGTTACTTAGGGAGGCCTGTCTTGCCTCACTTCAACCAGTGATTTGAATTGACCAAACACAGGGCAATTTGAGGAGACTGTTGTGCTGTTTCTGGCCTCTCTCTATTGGTAGGACTTACGAGTATTCAGATCAGCGAATGTTATCTCTTTGTATCTCAGGCTTAAGATGACCGTGTGCCCAACTTAGACGAGAGGAAATTGTAATTTGATTGCTCTTTATTCCTGTATCATCACCTCAGAAATCATGATTCATTTCTCCATTCGGTCATTGGTTGCCTAGTTCATTGTTGGCCCTGAGCTGGGCACTAGTGATAGAAAATGAGACAGACACTTTCCCTTCCTTCCAGGAATTTATCTGGAATTATAATGATTATATATATATAATCTCACTGGAAATAATCATGATAAACATTGTGCCTTATGACACATGCTATAAAGGAAAGGTTTGGGGTGCTGAGGTAGAAAATAACAGGGGGTTTCTTTAGTTAGGGAGGTAACACTGAGAAGGCAATATTTAAGGTGAACCTGAAATGAAGAGAGGAAAGCAGTTTTTCCAAGAATGAGGGGATGTCAGAGGAGAGAAGAGCAGGGGAGGTAGGATAATCCATATGTTATTAAAGCTCTTTTCAAACCATTATTGTATCTTCGCTTTATAGTTAAAAGGAAGCAGGGGCATACTATCCTCATTTGTACTTGAGAAAAACACTATCAACCAATTTTATTTTGCTTGGAGGATGGGACTTAGGTACGCAGAGAGCAAACTCTGGGCCTGGAGAAAGTACTTGTAAAGGTGTGAAGCGGGTAATTTGAACTCCTGAGTTGTGTAGTGAGTAGAGAAGTGTGGCTGGAGTGGAGGGTTGGCATAGGGGACGGGTGAGAGATGAGGCTGGATATATAGCGCCTTTGAAGGCAAGGCTAAGAGTGGGCTTTAGCGTTGTAAGCAATGGGGAGCTCTGGGAGGTTTTAGAGTTAAGGTGTGGCATTGGGAAAGTGCTGATTCATACCAATTAATTGGACCATGAGGTCTGGAGTGGTCTGGGAGGGACCAGAAGGTTTGGAAGCCAGGAGGACAGTAGGAAGCTATAGCGTGATCAAGATAGGGGGTAGTGAAACTCTGGAGCTCATGGGATAGCAATGAAAAGACAGATGTGGGAATCATTATGAAGGCCAAATCAAGAGACTAAGAAATTGAGCAAGATCATGTGCTTAATGGTGGAGCTCACAGGAAAACACAGACCCATTGACAGGCCCTGCACCATTTAGGCCATGGCTTCATCAGCTGTAGATGATGTGTCTCTCTTTGTCTCTATTGCCTGTGTAAATAAAGGTAGTTTTGAGATTCATTTGTTTTTCATTCCCCTCTGTCCCTAAATTTCCATATTCCCTCTAAACTGTAGGCCTTCTGGGAGAATTCATACTTTTTCTTTTTTCTCTTTCCACAGCCCTAGTTACATTCCCTACACATTCATTTGGTGATAAGCTTCTATGCGACAGGTATTTTTTTAGGCCCTGAGAAGAGCTATGTGAAATTGGACATGGTTCCTGTTGTCAAAGTCTTCACAGCTAAAAGGGGAGGACTGACCTTAAAAATAAGTAAATATATCAATGTGTAATCAGAACTTTGAAAGAAGCATTTATGGGGTACAATGGAGGACAAAGGAATGGTTACTTGATTCTACCTAGTGTAGAGGTAGTGTTAGCATTGGTTGCGATCATGATAATGGTAATGATAATTATAGTAATGGCTACTAACATTTATTGGACATTTAATGTATCCAGCATTGTACTAAGTTCTGCATTTGTATTACCTAACTTAATATTTATAAAAATCTTACAAGGTACAGTTGTTCCTCTTTAACAAATGAGAAAACTGAAGCAAAGAGAAGCAATAAACTTGCTCAAAAGCACATGTCATTCATTTATTCACTGAATAATTGAATTTATTGCACATCTACAAGGTGCACGCCAAGGAGCAGACACTGGCTGTCCTCAGATGAACGTGGTGTATTCCCTAGTCCAAGTTTGACAGAGGAAACACTTGTGGAAATAAGTCAGGCTCTTTAATGGTGGTGTGGGAAAGGTACCGTGGGAGCACAAACAGGGAACAGCCGATAGGGCCAGGAGTGGGAGAAGGCTCCACAGAGGAGGGGACATTGGCACTGGATCTTGGATGACTGCAAAGAGGAAATATTATGTGCAAAAGTAAAAAAGAAACATGAAGTGGTGTGGAATAGTCAAGAAGCATTGAGGTCTGTGTGTGTGAGTGAGAGGGGAGAGGACAGAGAGGATGGGTCACCAGGAGGTGATATGGGAAAGATTGTAAAAGGTTCGAGTCATACATCAGAGGTAGGGCCAGCGGAATTGTCTAAGTAGGCTGATGCCACAGCTTTCTTGAGGAAGACTCTTGAGAAAGGAGGAACTTTACCAGTGAGCAGTGAGTACAATATTTTCAGTGGCATTAGACTAATTTCTAACTTCCAAGATATCTGTAGATGCATCAACCACAGATATGTGCTCAACTGTAATTCTAATAACCTGAATGAAGTGGCATCATTTCCTTCCTTTTAACCCATATGATTATACTTAGCAGAATTAACCAAGACAATAAAGTGGTAGGTGAGAGGAGAGACACCGACAGTCCACGGCACCGAGAATCTGAACAGGAAGGAGCAGGATCTTTGAGAGACACCCAAAAACTGTTTCTCACAGTCAAGGGTGGCACCTGAGAAGACATTTATTGTCTTGAGCATTTTACTACAATATTAAATGAATAGCTATAAAATTCTTACAGGGATGGTTCAGGGCTCTGTTGTCTAAACCCAGTATTAGAAAGGATGACAGAGGTCTGGAGTTGGAGGAGAGCACAGGCTGGTCAGACGGATCTTGCTGCTCTGTATCCTGCAGACTCGAGTCTAGAACCCCACTGGGAGGTGGGGCTGCCTACTGCCTGGAAACGGGTGAGTTGCAAAAGGCCACTGAGGGTCACATCAGTGTGCAAGCTGCCTTTCTACTCACTGTAAGGGAAGTTGCCTCGGAAGTTGAACTTGATCCAAACATCAGAGAAATTATCTCTTTCTCAACCTTTTTCTTAACTCTGGGAACTGTTGAAGAAGGTGAACTAACATCAAAGAATGAGTGAGTGAGAGTTGGTTGTTTTGATAGTTTGATAAAAGTATCGTTCAGAAGTTTTTGAACTACAGCTTTCTTTCCTAATCTTAATCTGCCCTGTTCAGTGTAAACCAGTCTAAAAAGACCTAGGCAGACAACATGACATTAAGACAAGGATTGCTAATCGATAACTTTGAAATGAATTAATGGTGTATTCCCAGGCTTTTGTAGGTATGAAGATGGTGGTGATGACATAGACCCAAGTTAGTGGTATGACTGTAATTCTCAGGATCACATACCAGAATTAATAACTTCTTTTAATGGCCCTAGAAAGGATATTAGGTACATTTTATTTTTTGCCATGTCATTTTCCACTAGAAAATATTTTTACAGCAAGACTGTAGAGGCAGGTTTGGCTTAGTAGGTAAGAGCCTGGACTCAGAAGCCAGATGGCCTCAGTAGCGCCTTGAGCAAGTTACTTAACCTCTCTGTGCTTCGGTTTCCTCATCTATAAAATGAGGATTAATAATCGTATCTACCTCCTAGACTGATAAGGATTAAATGAGTTTTCTGACATATGGCAATGCTGTATAAGTGCCAGCCATTATTAGTAATATTTCTATTAAAATCAATCATGGGGAGTAGCCACCCAAAATGAACACGACTCTCTGAGCTTCACATTTGGAACTATACACTATAGTAAGAGGAGAAAAAGTACATGTATGTAGTTGGCACTGTGCTGGGGCAACTGTCATCTCATACAATACTCATTACAACTCTGTCCATTAGAGGATTATCTCTGTTTTAAAGATGAGGAAGCTATGGCTCAGAGAACTTAACATGCTCCAGATGATATGGAGCTAATCTGAACTTGAGCCCTATTCTGGTGCTCATGTTTTCATTCTGTACCATGGTTCCCCTTAGAATTCTTCTGGGATAAGTAGCAAACTCTAAAAAAGCAGAATTTAAATGTGCATGTCACAGCTGGGGTTTTCACAGTGCTCTTTCCCCACTTGCAAAGGTTGCCTGAGATGGTTTCTTGTCTTATGTTGTTCCTCTTTCACTGTGCGGCTACACTAAGGAGAATATTATGGAGAGAGAGGCAACTGGCATGGCCCTTGGTCTCCTTCCCAACCCCACCATGTCCCCTCTAATACTTCTCTGTCTCCTCTGTCATGGAGCAGCTTATCCTCTTAATAGGATTCAAAATATTCACACTGGTACTCCAGCTCCTGAGAGCACCAGAGAGGAGAAGTCAGAATCCTTCTAGAATCCTTCCTAGACCTCCAGAAAACTTCGTCTCTTCTGGAAGGTTAGAACTTTTGTTATCCTGTGAGTGTCTCAGACATCTTTTGGATGCAATTCATGGATGTTTACATCTGGGAAGTTCTGAAAGTCTTCATAACTGCCCGGGCATCATTAAGATGCAGACAATTCCAAGATTGCACAACTCGACTTGTAAACGCGTGTCGGGATGACCCTGGCTCTTTATAGAGAAACCCATAAAGTGTCCACACCTTGGCAGTTGGACAGAATATAGATTTGAAGATAACATTTTGGGACCTTATGGGAATCAACAACCTTTTCCTTGTATGCTCCAACTTTTACTTTCATTTGTGGTCCACTGCCCTTCATCCCTCATTACCACACCCTGAAATTAGAGGTATTTGTAAGAACGTATATTCATATACATTGGGTTGTTTTTTTGCATATTGTATTCCAAGCCCATGCATGCAGAAAGACAATTACCACTCTACCCCAAGCTCACTGAGTATGCAATCAAGGTTCATTATGCCCCCGGTTCTCATCCCATTTACACCCTTTATGTCTCAGAACAACAGTGAATGGGGAGCAAGGTATATTGCAGGATATGAAGGGAGGAAGTCAAAGGAACATGCAGAGAAATTGGAACCAAAGAGTGAACAATTTAGGTGAAAATAGTTTGTGGAATTTTCATCTTTGAAGTCTGAGAAATTTTACTTTATGTTGGATCCATTTCTTGAATCATGATCCCTTGGGTCTGGCATAAAGCTATAATTTTCAGAAGGCTCATTTCTGCAAAAGCTTATGGTTATGGAGAAAAATCAATGTTTGTAGGCCCATGAATCAGAGTCTAAAAAAGTCTGTTTGGATATTTAAGGTCTCATAAAATGTAACATCGAGAGAGACTTGTGGAGTATCAGAGCCGGAAACAATCATGAAAACCAGGTAGTCCAGCCCCCTGCTTTTAGCGATGAGGCTACAGAGCTGAGGAAGGTCGAGTGATTTATCCAGGTTACATGGCTGCAAGGAGGGGTAGAGAGCCAGGACTAGAACAGACCTAAGCCAGTATATTTCCAACATTATCACATATTGCTAATCATCTAAAGCACTGAGCCAAAGTATGAACCATGGATCATAAGTGAGAGAATCTTAGCAATAGAAGAGACCTTGGAGGTCAGGTAGCGCCATCTCCCTCCTGATGCAGAAATCCTCTTGGTGACATCCTTGAAAGATGGCCACTATTCTCTACTGGCTTAACTCTGATGCCAGAAAGCTCAGTGCTTTACAAGGCAGCTTGTTTTGTCTTTGGACAAAAGGTCAAACTTGTATTTTTAAAAGATCAGTCCAGAAGGAGTGAGGGTGGCCAGAGGTGAATGACATATTTTTAGTGATGGTGAGGAACTTTACTCTCTTTATCATCTTAAAATGAGGATAATAATGCTGACCGTGTAGTGTCATTGTGAGGATTAGAGGTGCAGTTTATAAAGCATCTACCATAGTGGTTGCTTCAAAATAAGAACTCAAATTATAGTCATCATTGGCTTTTATCATCATGATCCCATTTTTTTGAAATTATGCCCTCTGGAGTAGCATAGACTACATCTAATCCCACAAATATTTAAAAGCAGTTAGCATGACCCTCTAAGTCTTTTCTTCTTCAGACTAAATATTCCCTGATTCTTTTACGGTTCTTCCTGTAAAGCATTTTGGATGCCTTCATTGCTTTCATTCCCTCCTGTTTGTCAATTTCCCCCTTAAAATGTGGTGGCCAAATCTGGTCAGTTCAACGTGCTCTACAGGGGAATAATTACTTCCCTTGATCTGGACATTGCACTTCTCCTACAGCAACCTAGATTTATGTTAGCATTTTTGGAGGCCAGATCATAAATTTGGCTCAAGTAAAACCTGACTCTACTACCCAGAACATAAGCTATGCCTCCCAACATTGTGTCAACTGCAGATTTGATAAGCATGATTTTTACATCTTCATCCAAGCTGTTGATAAAAATGTTGAACAAGAGAAGGCCAGAGTCTGAGCCTCGAGGAACACCTCCGATCCTTCCCTGTATATTGACCCCCATCCGCTGGTTTGGTGACACTGTTTCATCAGCTCCAAATCTCTGCACCTATACTAGCAAAAATAACTCCGCAAGATGTGGTCACTCGTTGTGTTTTTGAAACTGGATATTTAATTTATCTGGAGGTAAAGTGCCATTCTTTTATCAATGAAGACAGGTTTTGAACCCATAATTGGGAAAATGTGAACTCAGAAAATAATTTCATGTTTGAGTTACTATGTAATGCTTAAAGGGAAAAAAAAATCATCTCCTCTTAATGTGAAATGATAATGCTTGCCTAATTGTTTATTTTTCCAAAACATTTTGAAATTACTCTCTGGGTCTGGGGGAGGGAGTGTGGAGAATTTGTGGATTTCATGTGTGGTAGAAAAAAGAGATTATTGAAGAATTAGAATACAACTTTTAGGAGCCTTTTCCATCTCAGGTGGAAATCACAGAGTCAAAGAGATGTCTTAAATGTTGGTGGGAGAGGATGTGAGGTATAGTCCTGCATAGTTTTTCAAATTCTTTTTAATGATTCTCATTAAAGAGGCCGTTCTTTCTTTGATTTAACACACTTCCCTCTGAAGAAATCAAACCAACTTCTTTGTGCCATAGCACAGATCGGTTTTTCCTAGTTTTCATGGTGGAGATAAGGAATTGTTGTTGCCAACCTTTGAGCCAAAGTGCTCAAAGATTCAGAGCTCACTTCTTGGCATCTTCCTCCAAGGGCTCATTTAATATTTTCTCAAAGGCTTTACTTCCAGTTTACATCCCATGTTTGTGGATTTCTTCTTAACTCTGGTCCTTTCTATTTCTCTAGCCCATAATCAAACAAGCACCTTAATATCTAAAACTCTATTACTGTGAGCATACTTTGAGATCTCAAGGTAAATAAACAAAAAGTTAGCACTCTCAAAAATTGACCAGGGAATAAAAGACCCCCTCATACTGAATATTTTAGGAATGTCCATTTTATAGTTTACTCACTCACTCAGTATTTATTGAGCACTTATTATATTCCAGGCACTGATCTAGGCAACAGAGGCAATGGGAAGTAAAGTCAGATTTAGTCTCTTCTCATATTGTGCTTACGTTCTCTAGGAAGAAACATGTTAATCAAACCAAAACTATTGTGAACTTGTAAAAAGTGTTGCGAAGGGGAGGGTCCCCATCACTACAGAGGTCAGGGAAGTCTTCCTCACATGATGCTTAATCTGAGATTTGAAGGTTGAGTCAGGGGAGGGCCCAGGTAGCAGAAAACAGCATATCCCAAGCCCCTGTGCTGAAATGGAGCACGGGCAGTATGAGGGCAAGAACATGCTAGAAAGGTGGAGTGAAGAGCAGAGAGCAAGAGTGAGAATAGCGTGAGATGAGCTGGGAGGTAGGAAGGGTCCCCTATAGGCCTTGTAGGTCACACAAAGAGTCCTCTCAATGTCTTCTGAACCATGAAAGCCATCTAAGAAGCTTGTCGGGTGGGGGTAGGAGAGTGTGGTTGGGTAAGGAGAATTGTATGATATGATTAGTTTTGTCTTTCGAAAAGATCACTGTGGCTGTATATAGGCAAAAGGAGAAAGGGAAGCCATAGTGAGTGACAGGTCCGTTAGGATACCACTATCAAGTCCAGGAAAGGAGATGATGCTGGTTGGGTGTAGGTTGGCAGAAGGTGAAATGGAAAGATAGAAAGAGATGAAGGATGTGTAGGTTGAATTTGCAATACTAGGGGACTGCATATGGGGGTGATGGAAGAGGTATCAAGGGTAACTCAAGGAGGGTTCATACATTTTATATCCTTCTTTGGCAATTTAAAGATTATTATTTTAAATTTTAGATTATGTAGCTCTACTCATAATCCTTGATAGCACAGCACAACAGAAATAATTCTAGAAAGAAAGTCTGAAATCCTTCTGTGCCTCAGATCTATTATTGGCAAAGTAGGTGACTTTGATGAAAAGTGATGAAAAATGACTTGATGAAAGATGAAAGATGAAAAATGGTTGAGTATCTCCGAGGATCCAAACAACGGAGGAAAAAAAAAATATTTGTAATTGTTGACTTCATCAAGGCCTCATTAAGGCCCAGGGAAATATGTTTGTTGAGGCTCACTTTCAAAAGAAGTAACACAATTATCTTTATTTTCATTATTATTTTAGTTCAATTCTCTATGTCTCCAGGCCCTATAAAAAGAACTTAAGCATATCCCTACACTGTCACTCCAACACAAATCACCATTTCCTTTCATCTCGCTTTAACCAACCACAATATTTTCCCACGTCAGAAAGACCTTCCAGTGTATAAGAGGAGCCTTTGGACTGCGTGTGTGTATAAAAGCCTGTTCATGCCTCTGGGATCCCACGATAACACAGTCAGCTCGCAGTCTAAACCAGGTGCCCAGTTTCCATCTGGACTCCTGACAAACTGTGTGGTCAGGATTTAGAAATCAGAAATCTGGGAAAGGTGCAATATGATGGACACAACCACCCCAAATACCATATATGTTATCACCATCATTTAACACATAGTGCAGGAAATCCTGTTCTTTGCAGAAGAACTTCAAAGAACCACTTCTGGTTCTCCTGGGTAACATTTATTTTTTTCTTTGCTAACCCCAAAGCGCAGACAGATATATATTTTCCCTCTAGTAAATTGCTAGTGACACTCCATTTCTTTCCTGCCATCCTCAACCCCATTGTCCAACTGACCTCTCGAATTTCACTACCCTTCTAGGCTGAGGAGCTGTGCTTAGCTATTTACAGAGGCCCACTTACTTACTTGGCTTTACCCTGTACTTTCCCTTTCTTTTCTAGGCTCTGAATTTCTCACCTTTTAGCTCTGCCATGTTGATGAGACCTCCTCTGCCCCTGTGTGAATCCTCTTCTTTTGTCCCAGTAACTTTTTTTTCTAGAAAGAGCTGTCTTTTAAGACAGCTTTACCTTGCATGTTTTACCTTACTTTTGCATTTTAAACAAAGAAACCTTGATTCAAGTTATCAGAAATAAGCACATGATATTAGTTCCCTTCAGTGACTGGGATGTCTCATTTAGACCTTCACTAGTTTATTCATACAATGTATGTTTACTGAGTGCCTACTGTGTTCCAAGCACCACGAGAGAGAGTTACGAACATAAACATTCTACGTTCTAGAGTAAGACAGTGAACAAGTAAATGAACAAGCAGTCATTGTTCTGTATTCTGTTATTCCATAAAAATTGTTAGAGATTGATTTTATGGACATGCAGCAGAAAGTTGCAACTTTTGCTCTTGGCATTGGATTCCAGACACCTGGTCGTCTGTTCCAGTTATCCATCCTCACTCTCCAGGTAGTTGAACTTGGGTCATGAGTACCCAGATTATGATTTGGAAAAGTGGTAGTTTCCTGGGGAAAAAAAAGTAGGTCGTTGGCCACTCTCATAGGACTGAAAAAGAAACAATGACCCAGTGTGCGTGTCATTCAAAGCAGGATGTTGAGCAGTTCTTCACTAAATCATAGTATTGTGCACTTACCATGGAAATCATTTTCAAATGCAGTATATATCACACCAATTCAGAGAAGATATGCACCAAATGTCTCTGATATAAACCTCACATCAGGATGGCGACAGAGTGATTAGTGAACTTCATGGTATTTTCTTATGTGCTTTACTGTTAGGGTAAATAGTTATTTTTCATCTGCTCATAGTTGTAAGTTATCACAAGATGGATGGATCCATGGCTTGCCAGAAGCCATAACTCTTTATTTAGTTGACATGACCAGATTCCTAATTTCGTCCTCTGAGAGCTTGAGAGTACAATAAAACATTGACTTCTTCTGACCTTCCCCTCTGTCTTCTCTGGGCAGAATATCTCGATGCATAACACAGTTGGTGGGGCCATGGCAGGGCCCGGAGCTCACCAGCTTGGCAGCACCCGGATGCCCAACCATGACACCAGCGTTGTGATTCAGCAAGCCATGCCGTCACCCCAGTCCAGCTCTGTCATCACCCAGGCACCTTCTACCAACCGCCAGATCGGGTAAGGAGACTTCCTCGGCTGTCTCTGGGGCCTGGCTGGAGCTCGGAGAATGTTCTGGACTTTCTCCTTGTTTCTGGTGCTCAGACTGGATGAGACAGAAGTTGGTGTTCCTGGTTGGCATGAAATCACCTGGCACTTAGAGTGATGCTTTTAATGGGAGAAGGGAGGGGAGCCCCCATTTGGTGGAGACTATTTGATCCTGGACTTTGGGAGACAAAGCAAGTCATTCTGTGTCATCATTTCTTCAGACAAGATTTGTGACTGTGGAAAACGCCTTGGGTGTTATGGAGAGCAGAGCATAGTTTCCAGGACAAATGCTTAAGGATGGTAGAGGGAAGTTTCACCAGCCCACTTTCCTCCCCAACAGAGTGTGTCCCTTTTTTCCTAAGATCTGCTAAGCACATCCCCTGGGTCTTTCATGTATTTCCAGTCTTCCTTCCTCCGATGATTCTTCCTTGCTTCTTTTCCTTGTTAATACCTCTTTATTAGCTCTCCCCTTCCTCTGTATTGGTCCAGGCTCATTCCTGGTGTAGACAAAACAAAAAAAAAGTAAGCCGTTTCCCCCTCATTTATGTAAAAAAGACAATAGTGTGGTATTGAGCAAAATTGGTAGAAAGCTCCTGTCAGAATCCCAGACACTCTGAATTTTCACTTCTGAGTCTCAGGTGACAACTCTAGCCCTTGGCTACTCGAGTGTGGTCTGAGGACCCGAAGCCTGGGCATGACCCGCTAGCTTCTCAGAAATGCAGAATCTCTGGCCTGCTTCCTTACCTTCAGGATGATGGTGGTGTGTCTTCTTTCCACCCTTACAAGAGCAGAGTGAAGACGAAATAAAAGATTTAAGAGCAGTCAGGTTCTTAGGAAGAAAAGGTAGTAACTTAAGCCAAAGTGCTCTGATAAATTTATATTGCTGGAAGCTGAGAACTGCTTGCTGTATGTTCCCAGAATTCTCTCTTTAAAATAGGAAAGGGAGCTTGCGGTGTTTAGTATGTGCAGCAGAATTTAGTGTGAATATTCAGTTGAATATTGGATATGGTGATTTAAAAAAAACCCATTAGAAGCTGCCTGACAATTTGCCACTGTGTCTTTCCCCCTTTGTTTTTTTTTTTTTTTTTTTTTTTAAGATTTTATTTTTAAGTAACCTCTACACCCAACGTGGGGCTTGAACTGACAACCCCAAGATTAAGAGTTGCATGCTTTACCAATTAAGCCAGGCACGTGCTATCCCCGCCCCCCCCCCTTTTTTTAATGCTTGTAAGGATTTCAGATAAGAGTGAGCACCAGGAACAATGTTGGCTTATTCCTCCTTAGAATGCCCTAGAAGGGGGGGGGGGGTACCTTGTCTCTCACATTTCTCAACTTACCAGATGGGTTGTGATTTGCGAAGACCCATCTTAACAAAAGAGAGCTGTGGGCAGTGACTGTTTTGTGAGTCTGTCATGGGTACATTTGGTTTCCCATTTAAGAAACAGAATATTACTCTGGCCATTTGAATGCTTTACTTTGTTAGAAGAAGCCAATACTAAATTAGATAGTATCCCTGTTAAATATTTCTTTCCTTTTCAAATGACTATGGGGGCAGATATTGCCACCATCCAAAGCAAGAACCTATAATACACTAAGAGAGTGGGGTGGGTTCTTTAAAGACAGCATCTAAATTTCAAGGGACTCTTTCACTCTAGTGGTTTGGCTTTGGGCAGACAATCCACAGTTAGGCCAGCTAATTATAATTATTTTATTTTTCTTTCAAGGGGAAAAAACATAAAATGTGTTGGAGTTTACTAGCAGTTTTATAACATTCCTCCCCCCCTGGAGTTCTCCTGCCTCCCCCTCTCCCCACCCCAGCTACCCTCTTGGACATCCTTAGTATTGTTAGTACAATGCTGGTTTTTGTGAAACAATCTTTTAAGGGTTAGCACTCAATTCTAAGATGGGTGTTGACTCTGTCAATAATTTACCCAGCTGGCCCAGGGCTGTACAGTTGGGTGACATTTCTAGGCTGTGTCACTGTGCCTGGATGAGTGGGAGTGTTTCTCTGGTACATGTGACCTCCCAACCCACTCCATCTTCTCATTTACTCCCAATCCTGGGGTGTTGTGTGTCTCTCCTGGTGTGTTCTAGGAGATAATTGTCACTTTTGGGACTCTGTCTCATTGCCAAGCTTGAGGGAGGCTGCTTCTTTTCTTCAGATCCTTCCCTGTCGTGCTTACCATGTTGATTCCAACCCACACATCCTGTCATTTCCATTTTCTCCATGTGACCCATCCAAAACCTTGCCCGGATGGCCATGAGGGCTCAGCAAGGAACAACCCAACCCATCTCACCAGTGGATTCAGAATGAAACTCTAGGTGGTAACATTTGGGGATGGTTGACTCTTTTATTTCTCCCAGCAAAGAGGAAATGAGTACTTATTTTAAAACATGAGTTCCCTCTGGAGACTGTGTCTTTAAATGAGCATTTGAAATTGCAGATAGTTTTTTTTTTTTTTTTTTTGAGACTGCACAGAACCATATTGTAGTAATATTCTGATTTTTATCACAACCTCAAATATTTAAGTGTCAAAATCTGGCCAAGCCACCTGCAAATGTTTGCCATGGCTACTGGCCAACAAAAACAGCAAACAGCAATGAAAGTCTTCATTCAGGCTCAGCGCTTAAGCTGCATCCAAGCAGGGAGACTGGGACCCACCTGTGCCCACGCACAGTGCTTTTTGCTGTGGCCAGTGGGTGTGTTCACGGCTGGAACTTTGTGGGAGAGGGAGGGGGCCGCCTGTCTCCTGCTCCCTCTTTTTTCCTTCTCTTCTCCCAGTGCTTGGCTTCTGCTGCCAACCTTACTTTTGCTTTCTTTTCTGCCCCTTCTTTCATGCTGTATTTAAGCTTAGAGGCTTGAATGTATTGGGAATGGTGTGGACAAGGAAGGGCTTGGAAATGGGAATAGCACTGGTGTCTGGGGAAGATTTTGGGGGACTAAATGTATGCATTTCTGTAAGCATTTGATTTTCATGTTTTTTGAGCAGGCGCTGAGCCAATGTAGACCAAAATAGGTGGAAATGCAAAAATCCAAAGAAATAAATGTGAAAGTAGGTAGATAAGCAACATAGGCAACGTCCGTGCCATCCCATATCACCCCCCACCATGCCCTATGCCCAGTTCTGTCAAAGTAATGCTGTTATCCCAATAGAAACTGGAGGTAAGTATAAATATCCCAAATTGCACTCATGTGGTTAGGCAGGCTAGAAAAACACACAGTGCTAGAGAGTGTGGGAGGCATCCCCAAACTAGAGACTACTTGTGCTTAGTCAGACTGGCAGACGCTCTGTCGGGAAGAGTGTCTTTGGCTGATTGATGGTAGCATTTTAGGAGATAAGTTTTCCAGATGGAAAAAAAAAAAGGGTTGAGCCATGGGCTGTGGGGGAGACAAGTGAGACAGAAAACAAGCATGTGTTAAATATAGATGAAATTGATTCAGCCTTGGACCAAATATGTGGCAGATTCCAAGCAGTATCTCTATTGCAGTCATTTTTATTAGATATCATGTAACAGGCTCATTAATTCAGGATTAAGTCAGCAGAACCTGGGAAAAATGGTAGATGAGCATGTAAGTGGTCACGTACATCCCTTTCTCTGTCTCTTACTCTCTCTTTGTCTCTCTCTGTCTCTCTTCACATGAGATGTTTTTGTAGGAGCCAATGAGCAGTTGAGGAGGTGGCTATAATCTTAATAGATTCCGGCTTACCTAAAGAAGCCTATTTCTCTTTATGGAGTAAGTGTGAGCAGGTAATTCATGCTCAGTAATTCTTCAGGAGAGCAATGAAGATAGTATGGAATGTGGAGATCGGCAAGAATGGACATGAGTACAGAATTCTGATAGGTTGTGGGAGGCACTGCCACTGTATTCCACACGTTTTCTTCCTGTATTCTTTTTGTATTCAAAATGTTCTACAAATTCAATTCTCTGTAGGGATTTGGGCAAATAAGCAAGCTTGCGAGGTGATTGGTGAAAATTATTTGATCATAATAGTTTACAATACAGAAATGTTCTATGCCTAACATCAAAATATACAAGTGTTCCTACCAAGGCTCATATTTGGACAGAAGATATCTGGCTCATTGTGGAATATTCTAATTAAAATATCAGGAAACTTGAAAATATGGTCACCAGCATGTATCTGTGAAGCCATGTATGTATGAAATTCCTCCCTGATTTTACATCGCTTATATTCCCGGCACATACATGTCCATGTCCATGTCCATGTGATGTCATAAACCCTATTTGCATGGGGTTGTAGCCAGGCAGTATACACCTAATACTTAGCCAGAAATTTATATAAAATGCCATAGAAGCAAATCTTGTTTTATGTAAAATAAAGAGAAGCCAATACTCATCATAAATTGTGCCTTCTCTCACCCTTTCTGCACTTCTTTCTCTCTTTTCTCTTTGCAATTCCTGACACTATGTATCACACAGAATATCAGGTGTAGCTCAGTGGACATGACCAAGGAAAATAATAATAATAGTAATAATAATAAAAGCTTGTTACATCTCAGACGTGTTGTTGTCAAAAGCAGCGCTACCTTTTCTACCAGAGTCATATGGCTTTGTTGTAGGAGTTGGTGTTGCTGTTTGAGGTGTCCATTGAGATGGGAATGGTAATTGATTTGAGGATTTTTGTGTCACTGTTGCTCGGTGGGGGTGGGGGGGATGGGAGGTCCATAAATGATGCTGTCACAGAAAAGCAACATTTAAAGAAGACTTCAGTAGGACAGCTTAGGAATGTGCTTGCTCTGTAAATGCGTAGGTGTGTAAAATCACTATTAAGAGTTTTCTTGAGCTGAGCATGATTAAGACTGTCACTGCCCACCACAGGCTGATGCCAGTGACATCCAGGCCAGCCTTCTTTCTGCTGGAGGCAGCAGACCAGCAGGTCCCAGGTTGTCACTGACTCACAGCCCTTTGCCAGGATAGCTTGAAGACCCCCTTGAGGAATTCAGAAGAGAAGCCATTACTTCCTGCTTTGTGTTTTGCTGAGTATCATGGCTATGAACATTGCTTTATTGTTAGAAAGTTGCTGGATCTTTCACAGCCCTGAGAACATTTACGAGGGCCCTTCAGGGGGATGCTTTCTGGGACGGTTGATGGATTTAACCATATGGCTCCCGTTAAATCCCATGCAGAGCCTTGAGAAATTACCTCTGACAAGGGGGCCAGCAGCCTTCCACTCACAGAGCTTTATGTGTGGAACGAAAAATTAAGTACTGATACTTGAGGAAATATAAGGTTTCTCAACATTCAGAAGTTGTAATACCACATGGTATTGTGGCCAGATGAAGGGGGCAGAGCCAGAACACCAGAGCACATGGCTGCATATTCTGAGAAGCAGAAAAATACCCTTGCTCTTGTCTCTGAATCTGGCTCTTGCCTCGGATTCCTCAGGCAAGCTTTGTGTGTCTTGGTGCTACAGCTAGTCACCTGGAACACAGCTAGGCTGGTACCTCAGTCACTTTAGAGGGATAAAGCAAAATATCACACACCCGGTGGCTTAAACAACAGACATTTATTTCTTGCAGTTCTGGAGGCTTGAAAGTACAAGGTCAAGGACCTTGGTCAGCAGATGTGGTTCTTGGTGAGGACCCTTTCCCTGTCTTGCAGACAACTGCCATCTTGCTGTGTGCTTGCCTGACCTCTTCTTTGTGCTTGGTGGGAGTGTGGATGAGGTGAGAGAGTTAGCAAATTCTGGTATTTCTTACTCTTATAAGGACACTAATCCCATTATGGGGACTCTACCCTCATGACCTCATCTAAACCCAATTACTTCCCAAGTCCCCACCTCCTAATAACATCACATGGGGGGTTAGGTTTTCAACATATGAATTTGGGGAGTACACAAGCATTCAGTCCATAAACAGCTAGTGTAGTTGGAAGAGAAACTTGGAGGTCACTTCTCAATGGCTCAAACTTTTTGTTAGAAAAGCCCTTGGTTATCAGGCTGATAATGAAGACAAGGAAGCTGACATTTATCCAACATCTACTATGTGCCAGGCACTGATCTAGCATTGCATTTTGTTTCCTATCGTTGTCCAAGAGCCCAGAGAGGCAGGTATTATTTACTCCAGTTTTATTGCTCAAAGAAGAGAAGTAACTTGTCCAGCATCATTCAGCCAGTGAGATGAGCAGAGTTTTGAGTGTAGGTCTGTTGGACTCCAAAGCACATGCTTTCCCTCTACTCCTATGCATAGCTATCCCAGTGCTGTGGAAGACACATGAGCTTATCTGACCATTTGGGAGAATCATCTACGCACAGGAGTTGGCTAATGCTCAGTCTGTCTGGTTCCAGTGTGAAGTGCCTCTGTGCTTACACACACCTGCAGGGTGGTCAAGGGCAGAGGGAGACACCTTGAGTTGCCAGCAGCTGCTTCAGTCCTCTAGGAGAAAGATATAGGAGGTCCCTGGCCCCCAAAGAAGGGAGATCAGAGACTGTCTTGAGCACATGGAGGCAGAGAGTTGGTTTCTCCTAGGAGGCCAAATACCCTCATTTATAAGAAAACCAAAGTCACCACAGAGAGTGACCGCTCTTTTTTCAACCATTTGGTTGCTCCACATTTGGCTTCTTGGTCTGAAGGAAGACCCCTAGTCCTTGCCTAGATGAAGTCTGACTTCCAGACTTATTCTGATTCCTACTGCGGATAGGTGACTTTGCCTGTGACCTCCTCTTGGAGGAGGATTTCATTTCTGGATCTTACAAACAGAAGCCCTGCTCACAAAGTTCCAGAAGCTTCCATCTAAGTCTCTCTATGTGTATCTCCCCCTATCCCATTTTTAGAAACAGGCACTGATGAGGATCTGCTTCTAGAGCAAATAGCCCAGGATCATTCGGTTTGTGTCCATCGCAAATCTAGACAATTGTTCTTTTTTGCAGCATATTGGAAAGATATGCCTGGAGAGCAAGAGCTTGCTCAGAGCTAAACTATGTTAGATCAGAGGAGAGTCTTGGAAAAGTATTGGCCATGAGGTCAGAGGTCACAGGTTTGGGATAGTCCAGGCTCTGCCATTTAAAAGGTTTTTAGCCTTGGCCAAGTGCTCCACTTCCCTGGGCCTCACTCAGTTCCTTCATCTATATATGAAAAGGTTAACCAGCTGATTGCAAGTCATTCCCAGTGGCAAACTTCTCATGCAGTGCTACTTTTCTGTCTCAAATGTATTTTCTCTTTTGGTTTGTTTTCTTCCAGGAGCTGAGTTTGGTAAGAGCTCTAGGTTATGTGTTCACGGATGTGTTCACGTCCCGCTGTGGATGAGAACAGAATCGGGCTTGGGAATACTTGGGAAGAGGAGGCCAGTGCAGTCAAACAGAGGGGTCCCAGCATATGTAACCAGAGAGATCTGATTTCTAGGCTCAACTCCTGGGTGAATAACAATAATTTTATAATTCTGTTCCATGGGCGTGAACATACCCATTTTACATTTGAGTAAAGTGAGGTTCAGAAATTACGTGACTTGCCCCAAGTCATACTAATAATGAATAGCAAGAACCAGAACTAGAAGCCAGGCCACCTACACTGTACTGTTCCACGGGTCTAAATGAACTTGGCTTCCCCAAGGTTTGGTTTCTTCACCTGTAAAATGGGGAGGTATCACTAGAAAATCCTCGAAGTCCTATTCAGCACTAAAAAACCCGGAATTTTCATAACACATTTAATTTTGAAAATTACTTGTTAAGGCAAGTTCTTTGGGGGCATAGTGCTACACGCATGGCTATGTGTAGTTTCCTCCTTTGCACTAATCTTATCAATAAATTGTTCTTTTATTGTCACTTTGCTAAAAGTATCTTAGTGTTGGAGATCTAACAAGAAAAACATCTAAACAACAGCATGATAGTGAAAGATATAAAACAAGTCCAATGCAAGAAACCTTGACAATGATCTTGCCAGAAGCAGCTCTGTGGGAAAATGCAATTCACTATCTTCTTTTCCAACATTATTATCATTTGGGGGGTTACTTTGTGGAAGACTTGAAACATAAGGCTTTAGCTCATATCGATATTTAGTGTCTTCCTAGAGGTAAACCTTGGATAAGGCACCAAATAACTAGACAGTGGGGGTTGAGGATATATGTTTCCCATAATACAAAAGGCAGTAATTAACTGTATCTCTCTGTACTTGTCATAGTTTCTAATGGGGATTGGCTCAGTGTTTACTGTTTTCAGGACCAGAAACATGGATGCCTACCTGGCTCACCACTGTCAGTTTACATGGCTCCTGGGGTGGTGTTCAAAGAGAGTCCCTACTAAGTGTAGGGACTTCATTCCTTGGTGAATGCCAAAAGGGGTATTAACATGGAGAAATGATTAGTCTTTGCAGTGCTCTGCAAGGTAAGCATGCTAGGAGAAATGAATCTGATAAAGCAGGTCTTATCCTCTGTAACTGGGGAGGACCCTTTGCTCTTTTGAAGACTGAGCATGTCCAAGTAATATGGCAGTGTCTCAGTGGACATTTCTGATCATTTGTAGTTTTCATATTCTCAAGCATTGTATGTCTCCTAAAGTGTGAATAACTCTCATCTGAACTGATTGACAAGTATTTTCCGAGTTAAGAGAGGACTGTTCTAGGAACTTGCAGATAGCCCATGGTGCCCATTTCGTATACCATGTATTTATGTAATTGGACATCTTGGGATTCAAAAGATAAATGATTCAATAGGTTCTCTCACATATATTTTTCAATAATATTAGATCAAATGGATTTTCTCTATCATCATTTTTTATATCCTTTCTAATGAGGATTGAGTTAAAGATTACATAAATTCTGTGGATATTTTGCCTTTGGTGGGATGAGAATAACACATAAACAAACATCTAATTTGGTCTTGGATTTTGGGTATAAAGGGAATCCTTGATATTAGGTTTCAGTTACATCCAGATGGAATTCTATTTCAATGAGGCACAGGGCAAAGCCATTGCTAGAGGCTGAAAGCCATGGCTGGTGGTTCTGACTCTACCACTCACAAGTTCTTTGAAAAGACCCCATGACCTCTCTGGGCCCTACTTTTCCATTTTATATAAAGAAAGAATGAAACTAGATTGTATAGTAAGTGCCCTCTTCTAGCTCTTAGGAACAAGTTTGTTTCTTTATCATGACTAACACTCTACTACGACACTGCTTGGCTGATGCGGATTGTGGAAGAAGAAATTCCATAAAACAGATATGTTCAAATTTAGTAGGCAATCTAGTAATCTATTTGCCTTGTATGTTTTGCTTTTGGTAAATATTAATGTGAAATTCCTGTAGAGTAATAAACATTCTTAATGGTACCAGACACATTTAAAAGAGTTTGGAGTTTTATAGTTTCACCCCCTTTGGCAAAGTGCATTTGGGCTGGTGAATAAGCCGGTAAAGTCTGTAAAATGATAGGACCCTTGTGAGTGTGGGGTAGAGACACGCTGGCATGTGCTTGGGTTGCCTTTGCAGGGTTGCAGAACTTTGCAGAGAACAGATGGCCCCCAAACATCTTTGAAATGCCCGAAATTACTTCCCCAATAATCATAGACCCATCGTATATTGGTTCAGATATGGTAATTCACAAACCAAATGCACAGCACTTCACAGCTGACCTCAAATCTATTATTTTCAGTCCAGAAAACCCAGGAACATTTTTGACAAAATAATCATAATGACAAGTGCAACAAGAGACACCCATCACCAAGTCATCAAGCCACTGAACATTTGTTAAACAATTTGTTGTTCTCAGAATCTGTAGGGGTGGGGGGCCCAAGTATTTGGCAGACTCTCAGGGATCACTGCGTAGCATGACGTTTCCTCTCACTTTTCCCAACGTCTTGCTTAAACTGAATATCTGAAGAGATAAAGTGTAAGTTGTTAGATTAAAGAGAAGTAGAGGCTGCTTCTACTTCAGTATTGTTTGGATAGTTTGAATGGAGCCATTTTGATGAACCTGTAAATTCAGTGTCAAAGTCTACCTCTAACGTCTTTCTATAACCCTATGCTGAGCCAAGGTATATTTTTAATGGCAAAACTAAACAAAAATGCAGCTTTATAAATGCATATTCCAAATTATAGCCTCTCAAAAACATTGGAAGAATGAATTAAAGAATAGGGGCATGTGGCTGACTCAGTTGCGGGGAGCATGCGACTCTTGATCTCGGGGTTATGAGTTCGAGCCCCATGTTGGGTGTAGAGATTACTTAAAGATACAATCTTTAAAAAAATAAAAATAATCCCAACTAAACTGTACACTGTTAAAGGAGAGGGGGGAGTTTTAACATCCAGTTATATCCAAATGAAAAGTGTGTGTGTATGTGTGTGTGTGTGTACATCTACTTCATAATATTTTGCTTTACTGGAACATAATTTAGGCCAGTTGACATATATATTATCTTATTCAAAACCCTTGAAGAATTTTTCTGGGTGTATTCTGTATATTCTACATAGCATGGTTTTTCATGATGCCCTGAATGTCCCTATCATCTCCCCCTTACATGACAATAAACTATACCAGCACCTTGGAACCACTTTTAAAGAATAGCCCCAGTGACTGATAAGTATAAGATTAAAAAAAACAACAACAAACTCACATAGATTCATATTAGCCCCTTTACCTGATTTTCAGAAAATTGAAACAATTTCCTCATTATCTAGAAAATGACCATTTGGTTGATGGATTATGTTTTCAGGAGGAGCCACTTTTTGTTTCTCTGACACCTTGACATCATTGGCATGTGGGATGAGATACTTAGGTGCTAATGCTGACATCCCTGGAGGGTGGTGACAGCCGAATCTGAGAGCAGGGGAGGGAGAATCAACTCAGGTGGTGATTCCCTCCTTGTGAGGAGGAGGGTGAATATTTCATAGAAAATTGGCTGTGATACTAACCATGGGTTTGGGGTTTCACCAAGAAGGCTTTGATTTACCTGGAGATTCCAATTTATAGTCACAGTAGAGTGGGGGTGGGAGGGCACTCATCTAGAACCCCGACTTTTTCTCCTTTCTCTGCCCCTCCTTCCCTTCCTCTTTTCTCCCCATCTCCCCTAGAAAGAAAGGAGGATACATCAAATTATTCATGTCTGCCATTTGACCATGGCTCTGGCTAAAAGTCTGGAATTGGAGAAAGTTTAAAACTTTTAACAAAAAGAAAAATGAGAGAAAGAGAAAGAGAGGTGTCAATTACTAGACGTGTCCCAATCCACCCTCATTGTGTGGATAGCTGCTATTTATTTAATTTAATTCTGTAGTCAAGCACTTTGCAGGAAACTAGAGGAGTGAGTTTGTCCAGATCTCTTTTGGCAAATATGTGTGTGTCTGTGTTTGTGTGTGGGAAAGAAAGAGAAAGAGAGACAGAGAGACAGAGGGAGGGAGGGGGAGAGAGAAAGACAGAGAAGGAGAGAGAGAGAGAGAGAAGAGTGACAGAGAGAGAGAGATTTTTATAAAAAGAGTGTGTGAAACTTTGGCTGCCCCACTGAAGCCACAGACAACCAACCTTATATTGGGTCCACCCTGTTCCATAATTATTCCTGCCATTAGGAATAATTATTATTTGCTTCATTGAGTTGGCAGTTTGGAGCCTGCCTGAGACAGAGGCTTTTCACAGGAGCTGTGGCACACAAAGGACCAAGCAATCACCCACAAGTGCTTCAACATGTTTGGACGACGTCCTTCTCTTGGTTCACTTCATTGGGTTTCGCACACATTGAGCTTCCGATTGAATGAAAAGTTCATCAGATTCCTTCAGCAGGAATGAGCGCCAGCACTCAGAAAGCTTTTTTTTTTTTTTTTTTGGATGAGGAATTCTTGGTTTTTCTCAAGTCTGCAGATGAGAGTTCCCTTCACGCTGCTGTGTTCCTTTAATTAAAAATAGAAAAATAAATAATAAGTTGAGTCTTCAGTTAGAGGCTGGGTTGGAAGTGGTATGAGAGGAAAATGAGGAAGAACAGGAGGAACACCCAATGGAAAAGCAGCAAGCTTATTTCAGAGGCAGAATCTTCACAACCGTAACATCGTTTTTTCCTGATTTGTTTCCACTCTTTGCGCACAAACCCTCCAGATTCCAGATTCTGTATGGTTTCCTTTTCCCTTTGCCGTATCCTTCCGAATCACCTGTGCCGTGGGCATCCTGCACACCCTCCTGAGGGATCGCAGGTAGAATGTGGCCGGGTATTTTGAACGAGTGGAGTGCTCCCAACAGAATCTGTGCCAAGCAAAAGGCCCACCAAGTCATTAAAGTAAGAAGAGCACGACAAGATGTTCTTCCAGACATTATTTTTCCCATAAGACTCCATTGGTTCCTTGCCAACGTCCTTACCAGTCACAGGCCTGTGGGCACTTAAAGAGAACAGCACACAGCCTCAAGTGTGGGGTGTCTGTCCCCTCCCCTAACCTCTTCTTCGTATAGTGGCTGTTTATAGCAAAACCTGCTGACTCAGACCCCTCAAGAGCCTCCTAAAAACTGCTGACTCAGAAGAAGAAAAAAAATCCCCAGCAGTTCCATCTGACACGTCAGACCCAGCACAACTGAGTGAATGTCAGCTTTGTTTCTCCAGACACCCAAACAGTCTGCCCTCTATCCCAAAGCCAACCAAGATTCCCAGGCAGTGTCAGGGAAGACCAGGGCGAGCTTGCTGGGCATGCGGGAGATGCCGTGTCTGTGTAATAAGTACCCCTCGGTAGGTCAGGAATGGAAGCACCTGGGTACACACCTTCTCCCAGATGTTGTGGCCCAATGGGGTGAGGAACAGGAATCCTCTCCCCTGTCCTTGGCACTGAAAAGTGACTTCGATTATAACACATCATTAAATGGGTTCCTTGGGTGAACACCCCTGTGTGAATGAGAAGCAAGTAAGTTTCACTGCGGTGGTTTCCAGGGATTTGTGATCCTGGACATTGTATGTAGGAAAACTATTTAGAGGGAAAATTTTACAAGGGAGCATTCCTGTCTGGGTTTTCATAAGAGATGGCAAAATAGTACTGTAAAGAAAAAGAAATCCAGCACTTTCTTCATAGTAGTAAAGCTTGTCTTCAGGTAAGGTGTCCTGCTAGGGTAGAGTTGCTGCTTTTTCATTTGTCATTTGTTTTAGGGATTTAGGGGGGAGAAAGACCAGAGAAATGGTCTTCATTGGCATGGAGTTTAATGAAGGGGGAACCTTAATTTGTTCATTTTCAGTGGAACCACTGAAGGAACCATGTCTTTACAAAGCTGTGTGGAGTGTATTGTTTCTATCAGTCCTTAATAAAGTCCCATTGTTATCTTTTTTATTCAAAGATCCTGTTGTACCAAGTCTTACCATAGGAAGTGCTTATTTTAAGGGTATTTCTGTGGAAAGCATTTGATCCCTTGTGTTTTAATAATGGGTTTCTCTGGAAAGGTGGGAGTTTTCTAAATTCTCGTTTTTTTAATTGGTTTTTATAGTGATGGGTCCGATGTTTCTTCTATTGAATGCTGTCTCTCCATTCATTGACTTAATTTTAGGTCCTTTTCTACAGTCAAGCAATGAAAAGAGTTTGCAAGTTTTGTTAATTGTTCCAGAATGGGGCGTGTGGTAAGTTGTCAGGAAGCTTCCAAACAGAACTAGGCACTGTCAGAAATGACAGTCGTCATATTAAATGGCTGACCCCAAGGGAGAAGAGGTGACATCACAGTCTGGCATAAGATGACACCAGGGAAATAGTTGTTTTCTCAGCTGCAAAGAGATTTTTTCCTTAAAAAAAAAATAAACTGCCTACTCTAAAAGATGAGCAGTAGACCCCAGTACATTATAATGTGATGTCTACATGCATGTTACGAAGATGAGTTATTAGAATAGAAGCAGCTAGAATCCACTATACTGGGCCCTGCAGAACCTGCTCTGGACTGCCCAAGTTTAGGGAGGTGGAGATTGAGGCCAGGTAAGCAGTCACCCCATCTCCCAGGTACCCCTTTACCCAGAGCAGCTCCACATTTTTTCACCTAGTCAAATTTCTACCTAATCATTTCTTTGAATAAAGACTCCTGCAGAAAGAAAAATGTTTGAACAGTACAGAATTAGGAGATCCTTTTCTCTTTATGTACCATAAGAAAAAAAGTGGATTTGGGGGCATGCTTACATAGGTACCACATTGAAGACCAGCTTCCTAGAGAAGAAGTGATACCATCACCACTGTGGAAAAGAAAGGGGATTGGGAAAACCAGCCATGGTTTCCAGAGTGACGGGGGAAAAGTAAAACATGAAAGAACTTTCAGCAACCAGTTAACGGGAAGGAAGAAAATTGTCAAAAGGAAAACATAAAGCCTTCATGGGAATTTGTACATTTTAATCTCTCAGGAAAAGGTAGAACAACAACAACAAAGGAAGTCGTATTGTTTCAATTCACTGTTCCAGCAGGATACATTAACACGTGGGATCCCAAGGTCTGAGGCGCCAAGGCCCAGCGGCCCCGAGAGGCAGCATCATGGATGGAGGGCCTCAGACGCCTGGGCCTCACCCTCCGTCTTCCATCTGTAGACCTTCACTCTTGCCCCACTGCAGTTGAGCTCTCCAGGATTTCACCATTATTTTTTTTCTCTCTTCACAACCTCACCTTTCCCACAGTCTGGCCTGAACTCTGCCTCTTGGCATCCCTAGAAGGACAGTCCATGATTTCTTCCCCCTTCACAGGCTTGGCAGGTCCTGTGTCCTGGGCAAGATTCAGTGATTTCTATCCATACGTGTCCCCCAAAAGATCTTTTGAAGTCTTAACCCCCTGGTACCTCTGAATGTGACCTTATTTGGAAAATAGGATCTTTGCAGATGTCATCAAGTTAAGATGAGGTTATACTGGATTAGGGTAGGCCTTAGACCCAGTGATTCGTGTCCTTAGGAGAAGGTCATGTGAAGACACAGGGAAAGGGCCGTATGACAGCAGAGGCAAAGATTGGAGTGATGCAGTTGCAAGCCAGGGAGAGACAAGGTTTGCCAACAATAGCCGGAAGCTAGGTGAGAGCCATGGAATAGATTCTCCCTCCGAGCCTCTAGAAGGAACCAACCCTGCTGACACCTCAGTTTCAGACGAATACCCTCCAGAACTCTGAGGGAACAAATTTCTGTTGTTTTTAAACCACCCAGTCTGTGACAGTTTGTTACAACAGTCCTGGGAAACCCATACATGTGTCTTCATGGAATTATGGATCTATTTGCTTTGCCAGCAGAATTGTGGTTAAAAAAAAAAAAAATCTATCACTTTATTTTCCTTTTATTCAGCTGTACCAGATGTGCAGATACAAACATTAAAAGAAAAAAATGCTAACTAAGAATAAAAATACTACTACTCTGGAGAACTGGTGTCTTGGAGTTGGGACCTGTTTGGTGGGATACCCCCCAATTCTCTGTTTATGTGGAAAGGGAATGAAGAAGCCTGCTCTAAATCAGACAGATCCACCATTAATATCTTTTGATGAAAGATGTCATTAGAGATACATGTTACCTGGGCTGCAAACCTACACAGCCATAAAAATCCACTTTGAGGTAAATGGAGGAGAGTGGGGGTTTTCTTTAGCCTTGCTTACTCTGCTCAGTGGTCTCTGCTGGATTCTGAAGGATGTGCTTTTTGTCGATTAAGCTGTCTGCCCCCATCATTTGCAATGAATGAGAGATCAGCATTGCACATGGGTTTGAGGGCTTCTAAACTCAGCCTTCCAGGAGTTTTTAGCAGCTGATGACATTCTCTGCACATTGATGGCCAGGGTACCAGCGACTGGTCAGAGGAAGGACAGCCCAGGGTGATGGGTTGTGTGTGTGTGTGTGTGTGTGTGTGTCTTCAGACTAATTCCTTTTAGCCCCTCAGCCAGCAGGCTGATGCTCATTTTCATGACTGATCAGGGTTTTAGCTGCTGTTCTCCTAATACATGTTTTTGAAAAAGGAAGTAGCTTATGTGGCAGCACTGCTCTTTTGATCTGTTCACTTTTCTTAATTCTTTTTGAAGCATCCTTCTGCTTCCTTCTCTGGCTCTGAGTGATTTAAAGGAAAAATCCTGGAGTTTATATGCTTCGAGAAACCTAATGCTCCGAGAAATCCAATAAAGCCCACCGCCAGAACTGTGTTGGGGGGTGCGGGGGTATGAGATGACCACCCAGAGCGAGAGCCCGAGTGGGAGGGTGTTAAAAGCAAGTAGACACATACCTGTGTGAGGCTGCCATGGAGTAGGGGTCTGCGGGCTGCAGACACCTGTAAAAGTGGGACTAGACTAACACTAACTTTGAATGTTAGAAAATTCCATGTTTTCTGTCAGGGAAGTCTGTTCACCCCTCAGTATAATAGATACAAAACGCTCTTCTTGCCCACCCCCCACCCCGCCCTTAGTAGCTTTTTGTTGGAATTCTCACCTCCTAGGAACTTTGTGTTTTTGGATCCAGAGTGATTCTGGGTTTTATTTTCCTAATGGTCTCATCCCAAATCACGATGCCACCTTGATTCTTCAGTGTTTTTAATAAACCAGAAAACCGAAGGCAATGCCCCCGGCCAAACCACTGAGTTGATGTGAAGTGACACCTCCCAAAACTCATGCTGTTTGCGGTCTCCATCCTTATTGGTTAGAACTCCGGTTGGGCATTTTCCACACACATGTGTCCCGGAGTGCCGAGTCCCGATGAAAGCCCCGTAGGTGAGGATGGTGGCGGCTAGGGCAGGCAGAGAAGGGGAAGACGCAGAGTTCCCCAGAGCAGCTCAGAACTCTGGGAGGGATCCAGGATGTTCTTACAATTTTTGTAGAAGAATAATAACCGCAAAGGAACTTGCTGCAGTTCAGCCCAGTAAAAGCAACAGGGTAATTGTCCCTGCCAGCCCTCTGACAACCCCCACTTCTCCCCAGCTGAGATCTAACATTGAACCCTTCCCGGGGCTTATTCTGTCCTTTCGTAGCTTTCTCAGTTTCATAAGTAGAGAAGAGTAAGGGTGAAGAAAGAGGGTCAGGATAATTGAATCACACTCACCAGCGAGTGTTTTCCTTTGGCATGATAAAGAGAAGTAGGGAGTCATCATGAATCTCAGACTTGGAAATGCTTTAAAAAATCCAACCTAAATACAAAATACGTTTTAATTTCCTAAGGCTTCTAAAAAGTGGCTTGTAAGCAAACTTCAGTGAGAATCACGTTCTGGCTGGTAGCAACGAGTGGGAAAGCATGGGACACCCCAGCATGGCCTCTGGGCGTGTTTGTCCAGCCCACAAAACTGCCTTCTGGTTTGGCATCACTTTTCCCACCGGGCAACTGCCTGGCTCACAAGGGCTTCCATTTAGAGTGCCTGGCGGCATCCCCACAGGGCATTCCTGATAGTAAAAGACCAGAGCTGGCGTGGACAGAGTGGTCCAGCCATTGCTTCCGGCAGTGAGCCTCTTGGCGCGTCATCAACCCCATTACAGGATCACCTCAAATGTTATTGTAAGAGGTGGATTGTTAAATTCATAGGTTTCTAAATATTCAGCTATTTATCTATATTGGGCTTTATTCCCAAAAAAGGTATTTGAGGAGACTTGAAGAAAATACAACAAATTTCAAAACACGAAAATCTATGGAAGAAAGAAAAGCGGTGTGAGAGAATTCTTAGACTGAACGAGACGGTTTGCTGCTCATGACCTTTGTCATGATTGCGGCCATCTTTTAAGTAAAATTCGTGTCTGAGTCTGTCTGCACAGAGCGCTTCTTGCACGAGTCACAAGTTTTGAGGGAAGCGATGAAGCTTGCCTTGGTCCCGTAGTGGATTGTTTAGGTATATGCTCAGCCTCGCCTAACCGTGGGTGCTGTGTGTCATCAGCATACTGTTTTGGACCATGTGTTAATGAGCACTGAAAGAGCAGGCCAAAGGTAGCAGGATTCTTGGGGAGTTAAAAAAAATCAGTTTTGTAAAACTAAGCAGGCCATTGTGGAGGTGGATCGGGGGGGGGGTGGGAGAGGAGGGCAGACTCATATTAAAATCCTGATATAAAGTTCTAAGTGACGAATAAGAGGCTTAAATACATAAAGAGCGAGGCTAAATTTGGACCAATTTCCTGTGAAATCTCTTGTGTAATATTTTCAATTTGTGCTTGTTTAATGTGGTTTATTTTCCTAAGGTTCACGGTATAGGTTTTAAATTCAGCCTTGACTACACACATGTGTTGAGAGGTTATAAAACAAGAGCCAGCTCAGACCAGTCTCCAACTGGATACCCTTTGGTGGAAAACATTACCTCCTTTTCAATACCTAAAATTTCTTCACAGGCACTGAGTTCGTCTTTTCCCCATCCAGCTCCCCGACTGGTTTTCTGTCACCTGGTTTCACCAGCACATATCTGGTTTCGTTAGTTAGTGCACCTAAGGATGCTGCAGGGCCCCTTCAATCCAGATCAGAACTCCAGGGCTATTTAGGGCAGACCTCCTCACCCCTCTGTGAAATCCCAAATTCTTGACACAAAAGGATAATTCCACCCTTCTGATAAAAATAGAGAAACTGCCTTAGGCTCTCCCGAGGGCTCTGATTTGCAGTACAGAGTTCAAGTTTTGGCCTCTGATGTCCTAGATCATACCTCCTCTAGGATGGGGCCATTACCTCTAGAGCAGTATTGTTTCTGGGGACTTGAATATAGTACGTAGGACCCATATTGTAAAGTTGGACCTTAACAAAACTAGATGGGATCTCTGTTGTCCATGGCACTTAACTGTATCAGACCTTGAATTATAGCTACCTGGTGTTCGTCTGTTTCTCTAGGCTTTAAGTCCTTAAAACAAAGATCATGTTGTATTCATTTTTATATCTCACACAACATCTAGCACTTTACATAATACGCAGGACTGTATGAGTGAAAGTGTGCTTATACATGTGGGTATAGAAGGGTTGAAAAGAGACATCATGTATATGCAGAGTTCCCTCATTTAAACAGTAAGAAAAGGGCACCTGGGGGGCACCTGGGTGGCTCAGACGGTTAAGCGTCTGCCTTCGGCTCAGGTCATGATCCCGGGGTCCTGGGATCGAGTCCCGCATCGGGCTCCCTGCTCCTTGGGAGCCTGCTTCTCCCTCTGCTTCTCTCTCTCTCTCTGTCTCTCATGAATAAATAAATAAAATCTTAAAAAAAAAAAAAAAAGAAAAAAGAAAAGGGCACCTGGGTGGCTCAGTTGGTTAAGTGTCTGCCTTCAGCTCAGGTCATGATCTCAGGGTCCTGGGATCAAGCCCCGCATCAGGCTCTCTGCTCAGAGGGGAGCCTGCTTCTCTCTCTCCCTCTGCTGCTCCCTCTGCTTGTGCTCTCTCTGTGTCTCTCTCTGTGTCAAATAAATAAATTTTAAAAAATCTTAAAAAAAAATAAATAAACAGTAAGAGAGCAGCAATAGGAAAGATAATGAGCTCCATAAGTGTTTTTATCTTTGGGGTGCCTGGGTGGTTCATTCGGTTAAGCGCCGGACTCTTGGTTTTGGCTCAGGTCATGATCTCAGTGTTGTGGGATCAAGCCCCACATCAGGCTCTGCACTGAGCATGCTGATATTGCTTAAGATTAAGATTCTCCCTCTGCTCCCTGCCCTCCCCCTGACCCTGTCCCCTCTTGCACATGCGTGCTTTCTCTCTCTAAAATAAATAAATAAGTGTTTTCATTTTCTTTACTACCATTCAACAAAGTATTTTCATTCAGTCAGTCATTTTTTTCATTTGGCAAACGTTGATCAAGGACCTATTTTTTCTGAGGACACACGAGCCTTCCAAGTCTAGGTTGCACAACCAAAAAGGCCCATTGACAGTTCTAGCTCTCATTTCCAGTTCTGCCTATGCCACAATGTGCAGTGATGTTGAAATCCTGCATCCTCTCCTTGCCTCTGCTATGTAGTTTGTTTCCTCTTGGCCTGAGAGTCTTTCTCAAGATTGTGGATCTGGGCTCAAGGTAGTCTAGGAGTTGTTCTCCAAGCTGCTGTTTTCCCTGGAAGGGGCATGTCATTATTGGCTTGTGCTGGCTTTCTGACCCCGAATGGAGTTTCTCACTTCTCCCCTGCCTGCCCACTTTCTAAAACCTAAGTGTGGTGTCGGGAAACCAGCAGCCCAGAAATATGAGCCTCACTCTATGGTACCTTACCCCCTGACATTCTGTTGTGAACGTTTTCAAATATAAGAAGCTTAAAGAATCACCACCTAGATTCTGCTATTCTACTTCCCTATACGTGCTTTGTCATATGTTTATACATTTACCTGTCCTCCATTCATACATCAATCCATCTTATCTTTTGAAGCATTTCAAAGTAGCTTGCAGACACTTCACCCTTAACCACTTCAGTGTCTGTATCACTAAAAGGCTCATTATATGTTTATGGTTCTTTTTGTTGTTATTGAAATTTACAAAGAGTGAATGCACAAATCCCAAGTATACTTATGGCCACTTTTAATGTATGATGTCATTTTCTTTCTTGGCTTTTCTCATTATCAATAACTAATCGTAAAGATGAAAAATATTCTGTGATATCTAAAGTTAGCACATTTAGGTAGTGAGTATTCACGTAACTTGTTTCCTCTGCCTGGCCATGTTTATTTGAGTCAGGGAGGAGCAGAAAGAGAACAGGAGTGTGAGGCTTGCATGTTAAAGGCCTCACTTTGCAGACAGACTACCTCAGCTCCTTCTGCCATCTCTGTAGTCACCTCCTTTGTCTTGTCTTAAGTCCCTTGTTCCTGCAACAAGAGGAGAGGCAGTGTATGTGGTGGTAAAGGATATGAGTTTTGGCACCATAGAACCTAAATTCAAACTCAAGTTACCTTGACCTTGGGCAAGTTACACTTAATCCCTCAGTGCTTCTGTTCCCTCATCTGTTAAAATGGCAATGATATTGTCATCCAAGGTTGTGATGATTCAGTAAGATAATGGATGAAAATTACCTGGCACGTAGTATGGCCTCAGTGACATTAACTGTTACTGCTACCCCCCAAATACCAGCTCAGTGAGGAGTTAGAGGTAAGTGTGTATTTGTGTGTAGTTAATTTAGAAAGGCTTTGATACTTTTCAGATTACCAAAGAGAATCTTTTGTATGATCAATGAATTTCTGAGGAAATACTGAACAGTGTATTTTTCCCCCCACTGTTTTAATGGAAATGAGCACTGTGTAGCTTCCACTGAGAAGTCTACTTTTACTTCAGACGGGATAACCACTGGATTTTCCTCACAATGTCTCTGACCTGTGTCCCCACAGTCATGCTTTAGTCAAGGGAAAAACAATGGCCAGAGGACGTCATGTTTCCTCTACATGTTCCCAGGGCTTCCTTTGAAGCTTGAAGTCACAAGGCGGTTTCTTTTTTGCTCCAGCTTAATACCATCCCTTCAAGCAGCCAGGCTTAAAACTCAGGAGTCTTCTTGGCTTCTCCTCTCCATTGCTTCCACCTTAGACCAGCCACATGTTCGACGGATTTTTCTCTCTCCTTCCCTCCCAAGCCTCCCCTTTCATAGTGGCTTGTGTGGTACCTTGCTTGTAATACTCAGATAACATTTGTAGATTTGCGTAAGTCATGTGATAATTTCTTAGAAACCTATGTGGGGGAAGTTCAGCTCTTCCTAGGAACTAAACGACAGCCATTCTTGCTTCTACTTTGCCTTCAGAAATGATAAGGGGACAAGTTAGAAGCCATGGAAGCTCTTCCAGAAGGTGGACAGGGTCCAAGGAAGACTGGCCACGAAGTACGATCAAGAGGGACCCAAAGAGGGAAAATCTGAGCCTCAAGCCCTCTTCTGTTGAAAAGGACAGATATTAGGCATAATGGATTGTGGGGTGTAGGGAAGGGAGGAAAGTGGCAACTCTGACATGTCACTGATACTATATTAGCCATTTCCCAGCACTCTGTGCATGGGACCTGCGTGTTCTGTGCGCGACAGACACTAGCTAGGTCAGCATGTGGAAGAAGCCCTGAGACAGTATGCTTCAGTTTCCACTGAGTTGAGTTCAGATGGTCACACATGGGATGGAGTATGGAATAGTGTGGGCAGCACTGGTTCTGAAACTAGAGTTGGAGCCATTCGTGTCCCTCAGCCCCTTCAGCTTAGTCTTATCAGATCAGGCCTTCACGGAGCAGATAGACAGGTAAGTCTTGGGGACCTCTGAACCCAATTAAAGTTATACCACAAAGAAATCAAACTCATGTGGTTTGCATTTCAGAAAGCTACATTTGGTGGGCTGTTCCTGTTTTAATTCGGTAACCTAATGCAGACCATGTGAACATTTGAAACGCTTTCAACAGTTAAACCAGCTCAAATAACACAAAACCAGAGCAGCAATAAAGAATGAATTAAAGCTGATTGCAACTGTGGCCAACATAATTTTTTTTCTTGCAAAGAACTTGGGGGGTGGAATAGAATGTGAGACCAGTGGGGGAAGAGACCAGTACCCCCACTTTCAACTTTGAGTAAAGCAGTGGGCACTTTGACTTCTTTTATTTCTTAGCAAATGTTTGAAACAGATTAACTTAGAAGGTGTACTTAAATCTTGAAGGGATTTTGGATGAAGGAGCAAAGAGGGTTGACATCCTTTAGAACTGATAGCTTGGTAGTTAGTAGCCCTGTCTAAACAGTTAGCTCGGTGGGCAAGGGCACAGTGCTAAACCTACAGAGGTCAAGAGTTCAACCCTGCACAGGTCACTTAGCCTCCTACTGGAGGAGATGGAGCAGCAAACCTGTTTGGGTACTACAGCCCGTACCTCCCACATGTCTACAAAGGGTGACCCAGGAATGAGAAACTGAGACAACAGTACTGTGTCCTACGCCCCAGGCACTGTTCCAGGTGTACTCAGTGCCACATACCTAACCTAGCTGCTGAGTCCCTCTGTGCCTCAGTTTTCTTAACCTTAACATGGGAATACAGTTACAATCCCTCCTTTATAGTTGAGGAGACTGAGGCACAGGGAAATTAAATTCCTGCCTCAAGGTCACCATAGATAATAAAATGGTAGGGCCAGTTTTCAGACCTGAGTAGTCCAGTATGAAGAACATCAGCACAACTGCATATACCACTCTAGCAAGTTACACACTTCCGAGACAAATCCAGTTGCTGACAATGAGAACAAATGGCATGAGCCTCAACCTGAGCTCTTAGCCTCTCACCAGGAGAGGTTGACCTCGATGGTAACACACCCAGACTTACCACCATGTGCAGCCTATGCTTACAGTTGTTGCTCCATTCCTGTTGGTTGAATTGCAATTTGTACACACATGGAAGATCCCTCCAGAAGAGTGATTGTGTGGTCCATCTTTGGATGGAGACATTTCTGTGAATAAAATCTAAAAGTGATGATGAATGTGCCTGGGATTTACTTCCATGTAATTCCAGGCACTTGATGGGAGAGCCCTGGAGTATGACAGATGTAGCTTGGTCCCAACCCTGTGAGATGTGCCACAGGTGACAACTAACCACCTGCCCTATTTCCCAGAATGTGCTTTGTCAGAGATCCAAAGAAATAAGGGAGGAAGGACCCATTAATTTTGGATCCGTTAGCGACAGAAAGCCTGCCAAGTGGAAAGGAGTAAAGCTACAGGAAGAAACTTTATTTGCAGACTCCTGAGAGGTTATCACCAACAGCAGGGAGCTGAGTAACCACCGGTGGGTGAAGGGGCTCCACTGAGCCCCTGAATGCAGGTTCCCTCCCGAGCAGTGGGAAGCCAGTCAGTCTCTTCTGCAGGCAATGCCAAGTTCATCTGTCTGACTCTCACAGACACTCCTCTCTGGAGGATGAGAAGTCTGCCGCCTTTCCCCTTATACAGTGAAAACTGGTATCAGTGTTGCCTGCTTGAAACCCTGAACAATACCTAAAATTATAAAGTATAAATAAAAAGGTAAAGCTTATCAGTGGTTTCTTTTTCTTAACCTCATAGATAAGATCAAATGGTTAAAGTATCTTAGACTAGGTAATTATTTTCATAGCCCTCTTCTGTTATTAGAGGGGAGAAGTGGATTCAGACACTCAGTGAATGTGATGCCTGTTTGACTTGAAGGTAAGGGAAAATCTAGTTACCTCCCTCTACAACTCTGGTTACAAGGATTACAGCCCACTTAACTCTCTTTAAGGCCTGGATAAACATACACTGCCTAGTCTCTGAAACATTCCTCAGGTTATTGGTCCAGTTACAATGAACTTTCTAGAAAAGTTTTCAAGTTCTCCTGATTTCCCCAGGCCCCCTCTGCCCTCTTTCTGTAGCATGCCTGTGTGGCGTTTAACATGTCACTTACCCAGCTAGATGGGGCACATCGTGTACCTGGAGCTCCATAGATAATAAGTAAATAATTATTGAAGAGTACCTGGTGAATAGAGCAAGGCAGAATAGAACCCTGATTAACATTAAGGATAAAAATAAATTTTCTGTCTAATAAAAATTTTTCATCTCAGACTCTATCTCAGCATCTGCTGTCAGTCAACCCAACCTGTGACAGGATCCTTCATACATATGAGGCCCAGCTAACCAAATCCTTGACGTACAAAGAGTTTTAAATTACGTCTTCCTCCTTATTCTGTTTTCTCTGCTAGAATTTAAAGTTTCTGCTCAGCGTCTCTAAGCCACTCTAGTTACATAAGGACACAACATTCTCTGAACTTCTTACGGTTCAGGAACATGAGTTGCCAAAGATCTCCTTACACCCTGCTCCAGTCCTTGAACATCCTTCTTTTTTTTTTTAACTATCATTCAATAAATATTTCCTGAGCACCCCACCCTCCAAACCTCCATCCAATGTCTATGCTTTCTATGAAAAAATATTTTATATATTATACATATCTATTTTATATAGTTTTATAGATGTA
The DNA here is from genome assembly GCF_029215605.1 of Mirounga angustirostris. NCBI lineage: Eukaryota > Metazoa > Chordata > Mammalia > Carnivora > Phocidae > Mirounga > Mirounga angustirostris. Next base: position 47,087,409 of record NW_026991720.1, on the reverse strand, counting down.
AATAAATAATAAAAGTATATTATCTATATATTTATTTCATATTATGTGCCAGGCACTGTGCCGGGCTCTGTGAAAAATAATGGAGAGAAAAATAAATCGACATGATCACAGAATACACAGTCCTGTGAGGGGGTGATGGGCATTAATTGAATATTTATACAAATACCTTAAAATTGTAAGCCTCTAAAGTACAAAGGCCTGTTGTTATGGAACCATCTAGTAGGGGAGCTTGACTTTGCTAGGAAGATCAGGAAAATTTTTCTGAAAATTTTTGAAAGTTGGGGCTATCACCATCCCATAGTAATAAGCTCACTCAAACTTTAAGGGTGGTGTTGGAGACTATCTTTCTATCTAAATGGATGAGTGGCCAATCAGTGGTCTAATTTGAAATAAGGTTTTAAATAGTTCCACAGTTCTTTCTGCTTCTACCTCAAGTCCCATGGTATATATGCCTCCTTTCCTTGGTGGGTTCTGCTTATGATAGCAGAACCACTTTAGATAGCAAGCACCCAGCTGTGCAAAAATGATAAATCATTGTTAAATTTAGCCAAACTCTGAACAAAAAGAGGCCTCCTCTTTCTACTTCTCAACCCTTCCCACCAGCGTGGTCTTAATTTCAAAGCTGGTGATGAAGATTGAACATGGAAAAAGGTCTGGCTTATGGCTCTTTCTTTTGGCAGCAGCAACCTTGGGAATAATTTAGATATCGCATTTCAGACCTATTTTGCACACCATCAAAGCAAAGGGGATAGGAACTGATGCTTTTGAAATTGGAGGGGCAGGCCAGTTTTCATGTTACTCCGTTGAAGTTCTCTGGCGTCACAAGTTCAGCAGACGGATATCATACGCTTACCTCTGGTATGGTGTTCTGGGTTCCTTGGGAAATATGATCCTTGGCCTCACTTTCATCATGCCTACCACAGCGTTTAGGCCAAGACCTCCTAAATCACAACGTCATGCAGCTCCCTCTACCCAGTGGACCTAAGCGTTGGGATTTCAATGACCCCTCCCAAAGGGGCCAGCTTTCTAACTGGAGGATTCTTCTCAGAGATGATATGGTGCAATTTTTATGAGATTTTGGGGTGTGCAGCAGCTCCATGGAATATGATGAGTGAATATTCCCACAAATCAAACGATGAGTGCGTACTCCCCCAAAATCGCTTATGCTACATATTCGGACAGCCAGGCCAGTGGGAGCAGGTTAAAGGTGATCACTTCAAAGTCAGAGATGTTCTAAATAAAACAAACGGAAATTTTACTCTTTCCAAAGGGCAAAGAGAGGAGCCAACCACCCTGAATATTTCAGCACTGAATTTCTTGCATTGCATATATTACAAGAAAATATGATCTACCCTGCAACTTATTTCCATAACAGCACTCTCAGATCCAAAAGAAGTGAGTCACAGATGCTTAGAAGCATCTCAATTGCTCACTTTGAACAGTTCATATTAAATTATTGAAAGGAGGATGCACTAGAATTATTTCTTCTTATCTCCCTCTCCAGCTAAAATAAGTTCCTTTTGCCACACATGTAGTCTTTTGAATGGGTTAAGAGCATGAACTTGTAGCAGTGCGGACCTGGGTCTAAGCCCTGGCCTGGCCAAATAACTACTATGTGACCTTGAACATGCTTACCTTCTCCATGCCTCAGTTACATCATCCCTAACGTGTGGATAATAGCAATCAGCTCACATAGCTGTCATCAGAAATAAATGAGATAATGCATATGTAAAGTATATAGCATTATGTCCATTATAAGGTCTCAACAGTATTCACTACTATTATTATTATTATTGCTACTGTTATTAGCACATAATGGTGACTTTCAATAGTGAAAAGGATCCCAGTTTGCCTAATGACCTGTAAGTCTTGGAGCCAAGATATCACTCTATGATGCTGATCCCTGCATGCTCACTGGTGAAATTTGCACTGGGACCAAGCCCATGATTTAGTATGAAACCTGAAATGCATGATGTTCTAGCCTGAATTCAAGAATGTGGTTAATGGATAGCTGAACCTTCCTGAGTCAAACTCAGAAATTACTGGATCCATTATCTCCTTGGCAGGGTAAGCAGTGCAACCCTTTTCCTTTCCCAGTTACAAAAATGCATGTTGAAGGGACAATCCTGGAACCCAAGGGTTGGATGAGTATGAGTTGCATGAAGCCTTCCTTTTGACCCTCTGTTACTGCATTCTGATGAAGTGTAGACATTAGGCCACCAGGAACAGGCGTTCTCTCAGGAGCAATACAAGGGAGGAGCACACCTCTTTGCAGATGGAAAGCTGATCTCTTGGTCCTGCTTATTCTATCACAATAGTTTTTAGATGTCCTCTGGGGACTCTGAATGATATGTCATTTCCAGTGCATTCTCTACTAATAAAATGTGATAACAATACCCTTGGGAGTGTTTAGAGAGACTTGATGCCAGATCCAGAAAGATAAAGAGTACCTGGAGGATCTGGCCTATATGCAAGTCATATTCCATGCAAATAATTTTTGGAAGAATCTAACTTAGATTTGGATGTTTCTTTTAATTTGGTGTCTGACCAGATTGGTGGGGAGTGAATGGCCTGTCCTTAGTCCCATCTGAGGACCACATCAACCCCTACCTCAACTCTGGAGCCTCCTCAGTCCCCTGACTTTGGGATCCTGATGAGCCACAGCTTAGCTGAGCCTTTTTGGCTCTGCTTAGGGAGGATTCCCAGCCTGTGTGGGAGTAAGGGTGGACTCCAAGGCATGGGAGAGCAAAACAGCAAGGAGAGAAACAACATGCCTCATGGGACTGCCTTCCACTGGTGGGAAAGTAGACAATACTTGGTCACTACATTTGAATTCTAAGAAGGTAGGAAAATGAACCTAGAATTATACTTCTTGGGCAAACTGATGTTGACTTCCCTCTGAAGGAAAAGGCAGGACAGAGAGATAGAACTAAGATTTATTTATTTATGAACTTCCACTTTATGAGTCATGTCATTTAAGAGAAAATGTGTAAAAAGGATGGGTAATCATTCTGGGGTTTAGCAGAACCTTTTGTGTGTGGCAAAATGTTTTTAAAGCTACCCTTGGGGCATCATGGGGCACTTGGCCTGTGAATTATTTCTGTGGTCATTCAATTAAGAATTATCACAACTTATCATGATGCATTTGGCCCCTCCTTGTCCCAGGTTAATTAGCACTGGTGAGTCCATTAAGCTAGTGTAATATCACTCAGCCCTAACACAGAACTAGCAGTTGAACACCTTGTGAGCCAAACTCCTTCTCCATCTCACTGTCCATCATGACCTTATCTGAATACTGCTCCCTCTGTTGAGTTGACCTTGCCTAGTTTGCATTCCGTGCAGTGACTTGAGAGTGTTAAGAAGGGCAACATAGGTACAACTGGTGAGTTTTCCCTACAGAGTTTAAAGGAGGTCTTGGGGCACCTAAGTGGCTCAGTAGGTTGAGGGTCTGACTCTTGATTTTGACTCAGGTCATGATCTTAGGGTTGTGAGTCGAGCCCCATGTTGGGCTCTGTACTGGGCATGGAGCCTGCTTAAGATTCTCTCTCTCCCTCTGCATCTCCCCCCCAGATAATCAATCAATCAATAAAGAGGGTCTTGATGTAAAGTAGGGCAGGATTATTTTTATGTTGTATGGTATATTTTAATGGAAAGAAGTGTCTTCATTTTTTTTTTATAAGTGAGGGATATGTCACATTATCATTATCATTACTATGTGTATCTTAAGTGACTTAGAAAAGGCAAATGAGACTCATAGCTTTGCTGACAGTACAATTTCATACAATTGTATGAAAGCTAAAGGTGTGAGGGACAGGCATGGGAGCTATCGAAAAAATACTTTCAATATATATCTTAGGGTCTTTAAGTATGTGTCCCCTCTAGAGCAGTTGTGGGACTCAATAACACATAAATAAATAGCTCAACTCAAATTAACACATTTTAGCTAAGAGTTTTAACAGCCAAAGGAAGGGAACATATTAAATCTCCAAGACTGGGTTATCTCCCTTCAAATAATCACCATGTTGGTCTTCATTTTGGAGGATCCTTAAGACCTTCTTCATTCATCTCTCTTTATTCGGGGGGAGAGGAGGTGATGCCTGGATCTACATGGTAAACTTTAATAGACTTTTCTATTTTAGTGTATGGGGGAGTGTAATATAGGAATTTTTCTAGAGACATATAAGATAACAATAAGAAAAGAAAAACCATGAGAGTAGGAGCAATATGAAACAAAATGGGAGGAATGGTTGGAAACAAAAAAGGGCATTTGGCAAACTGGACAAACAGGGATGCACTCTTCAAAAGTGGCAAATAATGGGAGCACTGTGTCAAAGGTGCAGGTACTAGAACCAGTCCCCTTGGGTTTGAATCCTGAGTCCAACATTTGCTAAATATGTGACCAGGAGAAAGGTGCCTCAACCCCCCTAGGGCTCGGTTTCTTCATCTGTGAAATGGAAATGATGATAGAAGCAGTTTGAAAGGATTATTTGTAATGAATAGAGGAGTTAGTCCACAAACACTGGGCATGCAGCAGGTGCTCATATGCATGGTTTCTTAAGGGCTTAAAATGACAGAAAAAGGAAGATAGCTCTACACTTGGAACTACTAGTTACAGTGGGAATACTTCAGTGTATAAAATGGCTAACAAGTTAAGCAAGGCAGATCAAAACTACTCAGTACTCTTGGAGATTGTTAATTCAGTTCTTCTGTCTGGAAAAAAACAGATATCTCTTCAAATTCTGGACTCTGTGGAGGTCATGGAAACATTACTGTAGTTAAATGAACAAATAAAAGTCTGGGATAAAAAGGTTTGTTTGGGCAGAAAGTTTTTAATAGAGGTGTTTTTGTTTTGTTTTGTTTTATTTTGTTTTAAGTACAATAGAATTAGGACATGTTATTGAGAACTTCATATGGTCACCAAAAGGTAAAAAACATAAGATGAATGCATAGTATTCTTGTATAATCTGGGATAGATTTGTGAATAGATTATGGTATGATGTATTTTCCTCCATTAAAGAAAAATCTTTTCTTTATACTACTAATCTGGTTTGTGTCAGAATTTACAAATTTGGACTATTTTAAAATAAGGGTGTGTTTCTAAATGTCCTTCAATGGGTGAAGGGTTAACCAAACTGTGGTACATCCATACCATGGAATATTATTCAGCAAAAAAAAAGGTAATAAAGCTATTAACACATACGATAATTTGGATGGATCTCAGAAGTATAATTAATGAAAAAAGCTAACCTCAAAAGATTGCATACTGTTTGATTCCATTAATATAACATTGTTGAAATGACACAGTTATAAAGATGGAGAGCCAATTAGTGGTCGCCAGGAGTTAGGGTTGGTGGAAGGGCTGGAGTGGCTATCAAGAGGTATTATGAATAATCCTTAGGGTAATAGATCAGCTCTGTATCTTGATAGTGGCAACTATACATGTGTTAAATTTCACAGAACTAAACACACACACACGCACTCATATACATTCACACACACAATGAGTGCAGATAAAACTGATGAAGTTAATTCTGTGGATTATACTAATATCAATTTCCTGGTTTTGATATTGTTCTATAATTGTGCAAGATGTCACAGTTGGAAGACACTGGGTAAAGATAGGGATACACAGGACCTCCCTGTACATTTCATGCAACTTTCTGTGAATCTATAATCATTTCAAAATAAAAAGTTCAGAAATCAAAGGTATATTTCTTTCTAATTTGATTTTAACTTTGTTGATTTCCACAACACTACCATGACAAGATAATTCCCTTGCAGGCACCGATGATAATCACTTAAAAGACCCAACTGACAAACAGCTCTTTGAATGTGAGCATCTTTGGGCTCAGGAACTGCATACTACTCCAAAATTCATAAATTCACTGTTTTCCATTGCTAGCAGATGAAGATTCAGTGACAGAAACCTTTATGTGTAATTAGGCAGAGTCTAAAAAACATGCAGAATAATTTTTCCACAGCCTTTGAGAACTTAGCCAATATGACCCAGTATGTTTTGTTTTGATCACATCCTATCCATGGAGGCTTTTTGATCACATTTAAAGAGGAATCAGGCAGTCACTCAACAGAGTCATTGCTCCATGTAGTACGAGTTTCCTTATCACTATTCCTGTAAGCTTCCTATCTCAACCAGATGGCAAAACAGGGAGGAGATGCATTTGGCATGCAGTGGACTCTTCAGAATTTGGGCTCCCCAACCAGGTGGAAGTTGTCTCAAAGAAGGTCTTTGTTGGCAGTGCCACTAATGAGCAGTGACTGCAGTCTGAATGTGTGTGACATCCTGGTGTGGGAGTTTGTATTTAGCTTGTAGATCTTCCAAGGAGTGTGATGTTTTTGAGGAATAATAACTGATTTGTCTGGGGCCCTTTTCTGCCCATAGTTTGGATTTAGATTTTGGATTTTTTTTTTCCATTCTGGTTCAAGACCTGGGAAGCTTACTGAACATGCTGATTTATGCCCCTACGTTTTAGTTAGTTGGTTAGTCTGTTAGTTAGCTGGTAAATTACAGCCAGATGTGCTTTTAGTTTAGAAAATAGAGTGTGGAAGGTTTTGCTGTCGATTTAGGGGTCTTTAGGTAATTTGTAAATGTATTCACAGAGGTCTAACCATTGTTGATGTAAAGAGGAATGTGTCCTCAGGAGATCTGTGGCTGAGAGCTGGATTGTTTCACAAGTTTAAGGGCAGTGCTTATGTCAGAATTTGTGTAGTGTACAGCATTTATAGAGAGGTGTGCATAAAAGGGTGCTAATCCTCTGCATTTGTGTGACGCTTCGAAAGTTTTGAAACCATTTCATGTGAATCTTTTTGTTATCTAAATCCAGGTAGGGCAGGTATGACACCCTCCACCTACATTTTTCTTAAATTGACACAGAACAAAAGACTGGAAGGATCATGACTTATTCAAGGTCCCCAGCTCGGGAAGTGAGGAATCAAGGACTAGTTACAAATTTTTTATTTTGGCGCTCTTTTCACCAGAACCTTCTGCCTCTGCACACATCCTGATACCAAAGAAAAATGATAAATTCTGTTTCTTCTATTTTTTGGCTTTAGATATTTGAAAGAATCTGTTTATGGTGAGGTCTGGGTTTATTTTCTGCCATCAGATGCTTATGTGGGTGAGAAATTGGACTTGAGAAGTATCAGTGAAGAGATCATTTTTATGGCCATTGATCTTTTGAATATATGGTTCCCTATAGAACTAGATAATAGAAAACAAGACTGCCTACTAAGTAGTGCTTGGTGCCAACTTTACCGTTCAGAGAAATCAAAACTTTCTTCTTTTGAATATTCATTCTATTTCAGTGGTTTGATTAACCTACTCCTTGGCTCTTTCATTGGTCAGATAATCTGTCCAATTAAGAAAATATTGCTTTGTCTAGGTCATGAATTCAACAGGTAATTTGGCACTAAATGATACATAATAAGTCTTAAATGAGTAAATAAATAATAAAATAAATAGGAAGATAATAAAAGTCATGAATATAGCCTTCTCTGCAGTTCTTCTCAAGATATATCATGTTGCTTGTTTTAAGTTTTGTGTCTTAGTTTTTTTCATCTATTACCCCACCATAGATTAAAATAATCCTATCATTGGGATCAAAATTATTTTATTTGAAGTGGAGGGCTTCTTAATGACAAACATTACTCTTCAATAAACTTAAACTATCCCCTTGCTTTATTTTAAAAGAACGATGCAAATTCTTGTATTACTTGCATTATATCCCAGGACCCTGGTAGAATTGATATATTCTCTTCCAATCATTATGTGACAGCAGCTCAAGGGAACATAGAACCCAGGAGCTGATGTTTATAGACAGACTTAGGACACAGAAGAATTTATGCCTTTTCTCATTTAAAAAAAAAAAAAGTCATACAGGAACGTCTTGAAGGACATCAGGAAAAAGACTAGCCTAATGATTTTGATAATTTGGATCCTTCTAATGCTGGGATGGTTTATATAGAAGAGTATCAGGTCCAGAGAGAACTGGATATCACACACAACCAAAAATATCCTTGCATGGTCCTAATAAGAAAAAGGAATTATTCATGTTTGATGTTAAATGTTGGCAAGTGAAAATTTCGGATTTGTAAACCCAGGAAAATTCTACTTTAAGTGAGAAGACTATTGGTAGATAAGTAATCCATAATTGCTTTGTACTTCTGTATTTTGGCCAAATTCTTCTAGATATTGTGAGAAAACCCGTCTCTCCCCCTGATTTTATCATCAAGCATTAATCTTGCATCTGTTTGGTCAAAGATACAATACTTCAAGGCATGTGTGGGAAAGAATATCCAAAGGGTCTTCTTCTTTTCTTTTCTTTTTTTTTTTTTTTTTAAAGATTTTATTTATTTGACAGAGAGAGACACAGCGAACGAGGGAACACAAGCAGAGGGAGTGGGAGAGAGAGAAGCAGGCTTCCCGCCGAGCAGGGAGCCCAATGCAGGGCTCAATCCCAGGACTGTGGGATCATGACCTGAGCCGAAGGCAGACGCTTAATGACTGAGCCACCCAGGCGCCCCGGGTCTTCTTCTTTTCTATTTTTGGCCTTCATGTTTGGAATTCCCTTACTCCAAAAATATCTTTTTGGGGAAACCCAAACAATGTGCTAAAATTAATACCCCAAAAAGAAATGAACTGGAATTGACCTTTGCTGCTTCCTGCTCCTCATTTCCTGCTATTTTGGCGACTTTCTCAAAAGTGGCATCCATCCATCTCTGGTCTTGTTATCAGAGTCAAAGCTGATTTCCTGACCATGAAATGCAGGAGTGAGGGGCACAGGGCTTTGAGCCAAATGGTGGGTTTGGCAAATGGAGATTAGAAATGCCAGACACAGAAGAATGCATTCGGTATGATTCTACTTCCATGAAATTCTAGAACAGGCAAGATACGCTGTAGAGACAGGTGGCCTGGGAGGAAGCTGGCAGGAAAGGTGCAGGAGAGAATGTTTGGGGTGACAAAAATGTCATATCTTGATTGTGTTGGTCGTAACATAAGTGTAGACACCTGCTGAAATTCAATAGTTGTACACTTGAAGTAAACGTCAAATAAATTTAAATTTAATAAAAGTAAATCAATTTAATAAAAATTAAATAAATTTGAAATAAATTTTCAAAATGAAATAAACTTGATTATATGTAATTTATATCTCAATAAAGTTGATTTTGAAAAAAAATTGCAATTAGAATGCAATTTGAAAAGCATTACTACCGATTCCCTGCTTGTCCTTTAATTTTGTCTTCAGTACAGAGGACATGACAACATTTGGGGACAGTATTTTGATAGTAACAACCACTTTCCAGGTTTTATAAGGTTAAGATGTCCATGCAATACCACCAAAAGATAATTTATCTCACAAAACAGTATTGTTCTACTTAGAGATGTTTACATTTTATTTTTCAAGATATCCCTTGCCTGTGGGTAGAAATATTATTTTGACTTAAAAATGTTAACATCTTAATTTCATTGTTGTCTTGCTAAGGGTGAACAGTTACCTAACAAGTTATGCCCATGTCTTCTCATTCAAATTGCACACCTTTTTATGACCTTCCTGGAAGACACATTTGGTGTACCTGCTCAGCTTTGGTGTGAGAAGAACTACTCATCCCTGGAAAAGGATTCTCAACAAGCAGACTTGGCTCGTATTCATTTGCCCCCGGCCTCTCCATTACAAAATGTTCCTAATCAGAACTGGTTCTTTGTAAGCCTTTGCAAACAGTTGTTAGATGGAGTGTGGCTTTTCATGGTCTGTATGCCCGTTTTACTCTTTTCTTTTGTCTTAAGAATACCATCTTACATTACTCATACCCGGTAGTCAGAAATAGCGATTTATTGTGAAACACACTTAATATCCTTTTGAAAAACTAGATTATGATTTCTCTAGTTAGACTTTAGAGGAAAATATAAAAGTGATTTTCTGATTATCTTGCTGGACCCATTTCAGGGACATTCTAGCTAAATGACAACCCTTTGACTAGTATTTAAAAATACCTGAGCTTCAAAAAGGTATATGCACCCTCATGTTCACTGCGGCATTATTTATAATAGCCAAGACATGGAAACAACATGAGTGCCCATCGATGGATGAATGGATAAAGAGACACACACACTGGAATATTTTTCAGCCATAACAAAGAAGGAAATCTTGCCATTTGTGACAACATGAATGGATCTTGAGGGCAAGTTAAGTAAGTGAAGTAAGCCGGACAGAGAAGGACAAATACTGTGTGCTCTCACTTCAATGTGGAAACTAAAAAGAAAAACCAAACCTAGAGATACAGAGAACAAATTGGTAATGGCCAGAGGCAGGGGCCGGGGTTGGGGAGTAAGAGGGCCAAAATAGATGAAAAGTGGTCAAAAGACACCAAAAAAATTGTAGTTTGAGGATAAAACTAATCTAGACATGTAAAATGTGGGGACACAAGACTGAATATAAGGGGAAATAGGAAGAAGTTGTACAGTGTGTCCTTCGAGTGGGAGCAAAGTAGTGTGTACCTACACGTACTGGGGGCATACGAGGCCTTCTAGAGACTTCCAGAGATAGTATAAATGCCAGGAAGATCCAGTCCATAATAGACTGGATTTACTTTTTGAGAAGATTATACCCATTTCAACTGTTGCCTTATGGATCTGGAAACCTTAAACCAGGTGGATCTCAGAGTTTTAATGAAGCACACAACTCGGAATTACTTGCAGGATGAAACTCTGGAAGTCTGATGCATCGGAAGGGAAGTGGCTTAATGCCTTTTTATTTGCAAAGTCATGAAATGATAAAAACCCCTGACTTACCCAAAGGAAGACCAGTGCCCATAGGTTTTTCTTTATGATATGCATACTTGAAAAGATAATCTCCTTGTTCACAAAATAAAAAAGCCAGACTTGGGATTTGGCTTGCTTTTAGAGCTCACAGCAATACAGTTAAACTGAATTTCTCTTCCTCCCTCCGGCTTCCTTTGTTTTTCTCCAGACTTTGCCCTTTGAAACAAACACTGAACAGCACAGGACATGGTATTTCCTGGGTAATGTCATTGGCTGTGAGCTTTGTTTATTAATCATGACATTAGGGCATTGAGAGATCTTATATGGCTTCCTCTTGTACCATACAGACTTCACACAAATGCACACACACGCGCACACACACACACGCAGACGCTCAAACTCCTTTGGCCTTCATTTTGCTTTGTGTCTTTCCTCACTCTTTAAGAGAAGGCAGGCAAGGAATGTTTTTTCCCCTTAGGTATGTTTACCTGTTTCATACTCTCCTGGCTTTTTTTTTCTCTTTTCTTTTGGTTGTGATTTTTTGATAGTGGTGGGGGTAGAAGAGCATAGATGGGAAGATAGGACTTCATCAGTAAAATGCCAGAATGGCAATAACATAAATATTATGTTTTATATTATTTTTTAAAACAGAGGTGGGGGGAGAATGTTAAAGGGGAAATAGGATATAATTGAAACTGCTAACTAGCCTGTGGTCAGAGCCAGGTTAGAATGTAAGGGTGCTGCTCTAAAACTTCATACGGCAACCCCAGTCTCACGGCCTTCTTGGTCCCTGTCCTTTCTTCCTCCCTACAGCACGGTACATTGAACATGCTACAATCCTGGGTGTCAGGACTTATATAGATGACCCTAAAACGATTTTAGGAAATCATATTTCATTTCTGAAGGAGTGAGAAATCACTCCTTCAGAAGCCATTACGACTTTTCCTAAAACGAGGGCTCTGAAATCTCTCAGGACATGGGCCAACCTGATGATTTGACATATGTTGATATATGAGTAATCCATAGGTCAGTCAGTAAAGGTTAATGATAGGGACTGTTCGTTATAGGTAAGCTTCAGTATGGCCTGGCTCATATATGAGATGAATGGGATCTCTACGTTTCCTCTTAAATTAGTTTAATTTAAAAAGGGGAGATTTTGTAATTTTTGGCATAAATATTAATCGATAGCAATAGTCATCACTGTTCATTCCTAATCTGTGACCTACTTGTATGTCATGCTGTATCTGTGGTTATAATAAGAGAGTCAAATAACTCCTCTTGGAGCTTACCATCTAAAGCGGGATGTCAGAGGTATGACTTTAAATAGCCTTGCAGATACATTTTTCAAAAAACATAGACCTGAGGTAATTATGCACCCACTATCAGTGGTAAGCAGCAATAATGTAAATTAACACGGTAGTTCTTGAGTAGTAAGTCGTATGTTTAATTTTTGAGAAATGCGTGCTCTTTTGACTCATGCATTTTAGACATGGCTTAGTTTTCTTCTTTTTAGGTTCTAGGTCTGTGGGACAGTCTGTCTTTTGCTTTGAAGCTGTTGTGCTGGGCTGCTTACAGTTTCTGTCTTGTTGAATTTTTAAGCCCTGACCTCACCTGCTAAAGGCTCCTTAGCTCCAGGAGCTCATTTTCAGCAGAATTTGCTTTGGATGGTGGTTGAGCCTGAAGTGCTTTCTCTGTCCTTTTCAGGGCATATGGGATGGCGTATGCACGCAACAGGCCCAGGGACTATTGTTACATTTAGCACGTGCCCATTTAGAATAATATTTGTTAAATTAATGCAATGCCTAGGAGGGATTAGAACATTTCACTATTCCTTAGCCTAGTGAAAAAGTAGTTTTTTTTTTTTTTTTAAAAAAGAAGCCTGGATTTTCATGTGGTTTTTTTTTAAGATTTTATTTGAGAGAGAGAGCGAGTGAGAGAGAGCACAAGTAGGGTGAATGGCAGAGGGAGAAGCAGACTTCCCGCTGAATGGGGAACCTGATGTGGGACTTGATCCCGGGACTCCAGGATCATGACCTGAGCCGAAGGCAGTCGCTTAACCTACTGAGCCACCCAGGCACCCAAAGGTAGTTTTTAGAACAATCCTCTTACAGGTATTTTTACTTTGTTTGCTTTTGTCTTTAGGTTAGGGAGAGTCGTATGGCAGATTTTTTTCCTTTCCTCCTGCCATGACTTCTTTCAATGAGTTGGCTTTCTTCTTTTGGTTCCAGTGTGTCAGGAACCAAGGCCAGCTTGTTGAGTTTGGTCCGCTGGGGTGTGTGGAGGTCATTTGGTCTCTTGCCGGCAGCCACGGTGGCTGAGTTGTGAAGTCTGCGTGCGTGTTGGCTGAAGCCCACAGCTGTCATGCACACCAGCCTGTGGTCGACTGTGCCAGGAAGGCAGATGACAGAGAGGCACGTATGTGAGGTCAGAAGAGGAAGGGGGAAAGGTCAGCTAACTGCCTATAGATTGAGGTTACTATGGTGAGGGGGACTTTGGGAGGCCTGGGATCTGTGCCCCTAGTGTCAGACAGTATTGACAGAAATAAGATCAAGTTCCCCTTGGCTTCTCCCCTCCACCAAATGCTAACTGGCCTCGAGAGCATGGAACTTGCGTTCTTGGTCTTCAGTTGCCTTCAGGTCCCGCATTCAGTCTCTCATGGCACGTGTGTTTAAAGGCTATAGCCATGTCTGCTGGTGGTTCGTCTTGGGTTTCTTTCTGTGTCCCACTCTGCCAGCTGGGTAGAGGTGGGGAGCCGGCAGCAAAGGGCCAGGCCAGAGGGAAGGTGCTGAAAGGCGTACTCAGAGGTATCTGGCTTTGGGTTTTTACAGAAGTTGATAGCATTCGGCTTAGTGACCACAATTCAATTATAAGCACCGCACAGCCATCCTGAGTGACTATATCCTTGCCAAAAACTGCTGTGTAAAGGCGGCTGCATTTTTGTTAGCCTTGCCTGATGGATTTTTAAGTATATTAACCACATACATTCACACAAAGGGGAAAATTTACTGCCTCAACAGAGGGACCTAAATCCCCCAGGCTAAATAAACCCAATGAAAACACAAGAACTGCATTTACGGGCCTCCCGAAGATAAGAATTCAACCTTTAAAAAGGTTCCTTCAAATGAAAAATGGATGGCTGAGCTGCTAATGGCCCAGCGACCTAGGGAATTAACTCTTCCCTAATGTGCAAGGACCTCGGATCAGTTCCAGCTTCTTGGGCTGGGGGATTTTCATCCCAGGCTCCTGAGTCTGGAAGGTCCAGTCTTAGCCTCTGAGATTTAATGACAACCTTGGAGGACAGACTATCTTGGCAGTTTTGTGTTGCCTCTGTTTCTCGTGTGTGTGTGCGCGTGTGTGTAAAGAGAGAGAGAATCAAATGTGTGTGGGGGGGAGGGGAGAGTGGTGGGGGCCAAGGTCAGGAAAGAGTACATGTGCCCCAGCTTTTCCCAGTTAGCATTTGGTGGAGGGGAGAAGCCAAGGGGAACTTGGTCTTTCCTCTTAAACTTAGGGAAAGAGCTAGAGGGCTAAGAATTTACCTAGTGGCATGATCCTGTGTGTGTTTCTCTACAGAAATAGGCTATCCACTAGGGTGCATATGAGTCAACAGTTCTCCCTGAAAGGTTCTCGATCTTCTGGTGCTATTGAGGGTCTCTGAAGATTGTCACCCATAAATCCTGACACTAGGTTAAGAATAAGTTACAAGGATGTCCATGAATCGACCTGCAGGTGAATTCATGTCTCTGTTGTATCTGAGTATCATTTAAAAATAAATATGGTGGGTGGGAGAGGGGTTAACTACAAAGGGGGCAAGAGAACTTTTTCAGGTGATGGCACTGTTCTATATTGATTGTGGTGGTATTACATGATTGTCTGCATTTGTCAAAGCTCATAGAATTGCATATTAAAAAGAGCGAATTTTACTATCTGGAAATTATAGCTTTACTATCTGGAAATTAAACCTGACCTCCCTGAAATAACAAATGAATAAGTAAATAATTTGTGAATGAAGAAATGAATATTCCTTTCACTTGTCCCTGGCTGCTTTGCCAGCCGGTGAGCCATTTAGATAATGCCTCCCTTTCAAAGGAAGGACACCACATAGTCAACTCCAGACTGTGAGCTCATGATGCCAGTAAAGCAGTTCCAGAAGAAGCAGAGATGGTGTGTGTTTCCTCCTGGGGCAGATGACCTAACCCTCCAGGTAGCAATGCCCTTGTATGGTTAGCACAGGTAGGGAAATACCTGCTTCATGCTGACTCACCAGATAAAAAATCATTTCTCTGAATGAGTCAGAATCACAGCGTGTTCCAAAAAGTCTCATATGTCCTGCAACGTCTAGGGCTCAAAGCACCAATCAGGGTACCTGCTTGCAGGGTCTTTCTGGCCGTATATGGATAATATCCACAACCGGCAGCTCTTACTTCCAGGTGTGATCACATTAAACTCTAACTCACTCAATTGCATACTCAGGTACAGGAAAAACTTGTTTAAATTTATGCTCTACTAATGTTGCTTATTCAGTTATAGGTAAACCTAATAATGGTAGAACAAAGTGCTCCAATGTTAAGTGTATACCTGGACATTGGGGGAGTGTGTGTGTGTGTGTGTGCGCGCGTAAGGATACAGAGTTAAAGCAGACTTGGGCAATGTAAAATGCCACAGAAAGTAGGGGTTTCCAAGGAAAACATGGGGAAACTCTGTATGTGAATCTAATGTATGCTATAGCTTTTAAAAGGAAACATTAATAGTGAAACATGCCCTCAAAGGGCAAGCCAGTAATAAATTTCGTGTCAGAAATTACCTGTCAGTAGGATTGTGTTAAATAATGTTGAATTCTTATTAGTCGGAGGGGAAAGAGGAGAGTCGCCTTCTCAAAAATGTTCAAAGAGTGTAATGTTTCATACACAAATCCCATTATTGTTTGACGGGATTTTTGTGCTTAACCCTTCTTAAAGATGTATTGAAAATTTTGGCCATTTTCGTTCATTCCCCAAATGCAATCATTATAGGAAAAGAAGCCACTTTTGCTCTGCAGGAATTTGGGATTACCCCTGACGACCAGTGGATCTTATAAGACATCCGTTGCAGAGTGTCCTGATTGGTAAATGTGTGCCTGCTCCCTGGAGTGACCAAGGAAACTCTCTTCACTCCTATGCCTTAGCAAAGTAGTCATGAAATAGTGGGAGCCCCACTATTTCAACAGTTTGAGCATTTTGCTCGTTTTGGCCAAGTAACTAAAAATACATGTTTCCCCTTGAAAAAAAAAATCTCATTGCAAATGTGCAAGTGCCTAAGAATTTTTAAGGTTTGTTGCAAGATATTGGGTCTGAAAATGAGGACACTCACTAAGCCAGGGCCTAGAACCCCGCCCTAGATGCAACGAGGATGAGGGACTACTGGGAACAGTGTCAGACGCACTGAGGCTTCAAAGTGAGCTAATGCATTGTCACAGGGCCCTTCACAAAGGGCCACTTATGACTCATAGGTGTCAAATCATCATCCCTACTCCCAGAATAAAAGATCGTTTTGACTTTATGTGAACTGAATGAAAAATGATGGCTGCATTGGATTGGGTTTTTGAAGGACAAAGTCAGAGGTAAGCTTTGGGATCCCTCCATGTGCTTTCATTTGACCCGTTGATTACTGGTTGTTACCTGCCCTAGGGTCCCTTTAGGAAATTGTCATATTTGATGACATATATGATTTCATGACATTCGGACAAAATCTTGCCAGAGGGTGTCTGCTTAAGTGCCTTGGGCATTTGTGGGAATATTTATTTCTTTAGGTTGTTAAATATCCATTTTAGTAAGTGACCCCAGAAGTAATTGACAAATGGTCTTGGGGGCAGCTTAGTGTCATAGATAACCATTTTAAAGCACAAGCCAGTACATCCTTTCAGGGGCAACTTGCAATCTGGAGAGGCTTCTTGCCAGTCTGAAGCATTCAGATCTGCTTTAGGAATGCTCTATCTTGGGGGTAAGGACAATAGTATTTTAAAGCTCATTCAGATGGCAAGCACTGGTGCCCTCCATTTAGGTTTTGATCTTGTGGTTATGGAATGATCTTTTCATTACATTGCCAAAGACATAGTTTCACAATGTCCTGTTTTGAGTTAGTTAAAACATAGAGAGGCTAGGCTGCTGTTATTACCCATAATGTAGTGAAACCGAGACTAAGACTGTGAAACCACACTTTTCCCTTGAGATATCACCCTCACCACCAGCAGGTCCCGTGTCCTGGCCTAGTCTAGCTTCAGTCAAAACAGATTGGATATTCTTGTTATCACTTCTGAGAGATTCCTCATGCCCCACTCCTAATGAGGGTCCCCTGCATTTCCAAAAGCTTCTGAACTTCCTGTGAAATCCCTTCCTGCCTTTCAGGCTTGTTTATCTTTTAACAATTGAGCAAAACCTTTTTTTTTTTTAATAATTCTGAACAAAACACCTTTAAAATCGTTTTATGATGGAAAATGTCAAACATGTCCTAAGTACAGAAATGAGGATAATGACTTCATAGACCTGTCACCCGACTAAAGGAGTTCTCGACTCATCACCAGTCATGTTTCGTTGGTGTCTCTGCCCACTTCCAGCCTGCCCCAAGGTTGCTGGAAGCATCTCAGATATCGTAGCATTTCTTCCCTAAGTATTTCAGCATGTAAGTATAAAAAGTGAGTATTCTTTAAAGAAAAGTAAACACAATACCATTTTCCACCTTAAAAGTTACCCATGGTTTCTTAATATTTTAAAATACCTTTCAGATTTCCTTGATTGTTTCATAGGACTTTTGCCCTTTACTTTTTTTTTTTTAATTAATTCACTTTATGTCTTTTGTATAAAAACACTACAGTGGTAGCCACAGCTGCGGTCTGGGGCCTCTGCAGGGAGACTCTAGTGTGATTCTGTAGGAGGAGGTCAATTGAATTCCTGATAGGGAGATTTGGTGAATACAGTCTTTCCCGAAGTCAGGGGTGAAGTAGCTGCAGGTCTTGGATATGGCATCAAAGGTGGCCTTGGCATAGTTGTCTGGGGTGACAGTGCAGCCCCTGGTTGAGGTGTGACAGTCATCCATGCTGGCCATAGTAGCAGCTTCCTGGGCACAGAAGCAGAGATGATGCTGGTGCCTCTGGGGGTGGGATGAGGTGCTCAGTGTGGAGGTGGGCACCTTGCAGGGACAGTGTGGGACTTGCCTGTCTCGTTTCCCCAGTAGTCTCATCACATGGGGGAAATTGAGAGTGTGGCCAGGGTGATGGCCCCAAGCAGAGCAGTGGCTACCCCCTTGGCGCACTTAACACCCAGACCAACATGGCTATGTAGTAGTCCCAGATGGTAACAAATGCCTTGAGTTTGGTCCACTGGGCAGCACACCTCTGCTCTGACATGGGCATAATCTTCAAAGCCTTATCCTTGAGGCAGATCTCCAGGAAAAAGTCAGTGATTTAGGACTCTTTGATGGGCAAGAAGAAAAGAGAGATATCCTCTGGGATAAATACCCATGTGTTCATACCCTTGTCTAGGTGACCCAGCTTGGTCTTGCTTCTTCCAGCTCCATGATCTAGGCCAGACTGCCACTTCCTCCTACTCCAAGGCCCCAGGAGCACTGGTGTACCTCCATCATTCTGTGTCTTCTCAGAGGAAAAGTGACTTTTATTTTAATCAGAACTATTCGGTCCATACATTGGAACTAGTTGACATGTCACTTTTAAATCCCAGATCCACGTCCCCCTCGTCTTGATTTTCCTTGCAATTGATTTGTTGAAGAGCCTATAGACAGACCTTGTATAATCTGAATATTGTTGATTCCATTTTCATGGTATCAATTTGACAAGGTCCTCTGTTTCTTGTATTTCCCGTAAGTTTGTAATTACTGGCTATCTAGACTTGCTTTAGAGTCCAGTTCAGGGTTTTTTTGGCAAGAGTAATTCATGGGTGATGTGAAGTGGTACTTCTGTCAGGAGGTACCAATTCTGTCTCTCTTTGGGGTGTTGGCAGTAATTAATAGCCCTTGCCTGGACCCATTATTTCTTTAGGGATTGCAAACTGGTGAAGTCTCATTCTATCATTCCTTCTTCATTTATTGGCTGGAATATTTCTATAAAGAGAGCCTACCCACAACTCTGTGGCTACCCTGAAGTCTGGTTCAAAACTTCTTAAAGCCTGTGTCCCATTAACTTTCATGTCAGAGAGATGTGCTTTTACCTAATAAGTACCCAGAAACAACTCTTCACTCATAAAGGGAAGTATCGTGTAGGAGGAAACACCAGGCCAGTGTCTTGGCAGTCTTTGTAATTGATTCCTCAGAGCTGGTGGTCTCCAGGCCCTTACCTACGTGTCGATCAGAGAAACAGTTTTTTTCTAGTGGCATTTGAACAAATCAGGCCATGACTTTTAAAAATTGTGTAGGGGCACCTGGGTGGCTCAGTTAGTTAAGTCTCCAACTCTTGATTTTGGCTCAGGTCATGATCTCAGGGTCCTAGGAATCGAGCCCCTCTCCCTCTGCCCCTCCTCCTGCCTTTCATATGCTCGCTCTCTCTCATAAATAAATCTTTAAAAAAATAAAAAATAAATAAAAATTATGTATTAAGAGCCTACCACTAAGGTCCCTTTCAGCTGAAACATTCTGTGATTTTCATTTAGGATAAACAAAATTTAAATCCATGTCAGGATATTTAGGAATCAAATGACGAAGAAGGGCTAAAATGTTATCTCTAACAATGCACTATCTGATGTATCCATTCATTAATTCGCTAGTTTATTTATTTATTTACTTATTTATTTATTCTTTAAACAAGTGTATATACTATCCAAGTCTCTATAAAGTCTAAAGCTTGGGAGTGAGCATTGTGGACATTTACCTTTTTGGGATCTCCTGAGGTACCATTCCTCAGGCTTTAGCCTGAATTTCAGGAAGTTGAGGAAATGATGCTGGAATTCTTGAAAATCTACTAAAACCATCCATAAGAATGATTCCATGTACTTGAGAGCCAAATTTGGAATTTTCCCCCCATGGAAAGAATGATTCCATGTACTTGAGAGCTAAATTTGGAATTTTCCCCATGGAAAGTGTCTTTGCTATGCAGAGCCAACATAAGGGATATTTAATAACATCCCTGAGAGGGAAAAGCAATTTAGAAGAACATCTGGAGAACTCTCATTAGTTGTTTACATGATAAAGTTAATCTCAGATTGTAAAGGAAAAATCCAATCAGTGCTCCCCCTTCTAAACTTTTCCTCCATCTTTTGCTTTCACCCAGTTACTGATTGCATACAGATTAGAAGCATGCATGACGTCTAGTGACCACACAGTCCCAGGTTCCAAATAAGAAATGTGGACTCTGCTTTCTCATTGATGCGCCTTATAGTCCATCCGGGACATGGGCAGTAGAAGTGGCCCATGTGGAGGGGATGCTCAGGGAAAGGAAAGCAGAAAACACAATTCCAAAATCCCACCACTTGAATCACACTTGGCTTGTGGCAGGAGCAGCACGAAATAAAAGTCAACAGTCCTTGCCTCTGAAACTAGGAGCGAATGGGGGCCTCCCTTCACCACAGTTTCACCCAGTACTTAATCATAGAAGGTGCTGCTGCTCCCCTGGCACTTAATAATTTCCTAATAGGAGCTGTTCCTGGCAGAAAATGTTATGAAACAACCTTAACAGTGATAGGAGAAAAGAGCAATGCTCCATATAAAAAATTCAGAGCCTTTCTTAGAGGCCATGAAGTTCTCATTCAGTTTAATTATCACCAACAAATATTTATTTCTTCACTTGATGAATATTTATTGAATGGCTCGTTTGAGCAGCGAGTGGTGTAGGTGTCACCATGACACCGAGATGACAAGAAGCAGTTCCTTACAAACCAGTAGGGCAGAGAAGGTTTGCACAACTCATGATGAAACAAGGCGAACTTTGACAGCCCTGCATTAAAGGTGCACAAATGAAAGTTTTATGAGGACACAGTAGGAAGAGATTAGTTCTAGAGGGAGGATTGAGAGGCAACTTAGTAAAGGAGATGGGCACTGAAGCTGAACTTGGAAGACCAGAGGGGGGGCAGTCAGGGCACATGCAATAAACCGGGAAAGATGCGGAGAACAGCTCTCCTCACTTGGCCTCTGGTCATCCTTGAAGACATTAGAGCTTGGAGTCCATGTGTGTGTCACTGGGTGAGACCATGATGCTGAAGAAAAAGGAGGAGCTATTTTAAAAGTATCCCCTCATTTGTATCAGCTGCACTCCTACTGAACTTGCCCCAAATTAGCATATCATCATCTTAAACTACTGTCATCGTGAGCCTTCCCTTGGGAGGTGAAGGCCCATCAAGTCTTGGATGAGCACCCACCCCTGGCTAGACAACACCTCCAACTCCTTGATTCCTGCCTCACAAGCTCCCAGTGGGGTCAGTCTAGAGATTAGAATATAATCTATTTTCTCGAAATAGAAATATAATGATTTTCTTGATTTGATGGGCTAGACAACACCTCCAACTCCTTTTTTCCTGCCTCACAAGCTCCCAGTGGGGCCAGTCTAGAGATTAGAATATAATCTATTTTCTCGAAATAGAAATATAATGATTTTCTTGATTTGATGGGCTAGACAACACCTCCAACTCCTTGATTCCTGCCTCACAAGCTCCCAGTGGGGTCAGTCTAGAGATTAGAATATAATCTATTTTCTCAAAATAGAAAATAATGATTTTCTCGATTTGATGGAGTCGGAAGGCAGGTACAGCTGAAACATTGCAACTTCCTCTTCAAAATGATGGCATTCATTCTCTAGATGCACAGAGCATTTTATGATTTACAAAGACAGGATCTATTTTGATTCTTGTTACATGGCTTTTCATTCTCACTTTATAGATAAAGACATTGAGGGGCTTTTTTGTTAAGATAATAAAAATAACTGCTCTCATTGAGCCCGTTGCCAAGTCCTGTCCTAAGCACTTTACATTTATCTCATTGAAGCCCCTAAATTGTCCTGTGGGGTAGATCATTGTTGATCCCCTTAGAAAACAGGCACAGCGAAGTTACAGAACTTGTTTAAAGGCCCACAGCTAGTAAATTGTAGAGGTAGGATTTGAATTCAGCCAGCATGGCTCCAAGATTGCACTGGATGACCCATAATTTAGGTCTGGAAGAGAAAGGTTATTCAAATCTACCATTCAGGGCGCCTGGGTGGCTCAGTTGGTTGAGCGACTGCCTTCGGCTCAGGTCATGATCCTGGAGTCCTGGGATCGAGTCCCGCATCGGGCTCCCTGCTTGGCAGGGAGCCTGCTTCTGCATCTGACCCTCCCCCCTCTCATGTGCTCTCTCTCTTTCTCATTCTCTCTGTCTCAAATAAATAAATAAAATCTTTAAAAAAAAAAAAAATCTACCATTCACCCAGCCAACAGGATGCCTGGATATCACAGGGAATGTTCCCCAATGGCAAATGTTTCTGCTGTACGAATACCTTCTCACTCATTGGCCTACTATAACAGGGTAGATTTCAAAAAAGCTCTTAAGGAGAAAATTGTTTGGTGCCTGTTTATTTTCCCTTGTCATTCTACAATGAGACAGATACCATCCTCTTCAGTGAGAAAACCACACATCTAAATCTGCCTCTGTTCCTCCAGAACGGCAGTGGAGAAAACCTTGGGGGCAGAGGGCTTTTCCAAGTTTTGTGGGGAGCAGAGACTCATGGGAAGACAGCACTGAGCACAGTGGTCATGTGCTAAAAGTGTGATATTGGGCTAGTTGTTACCCCTCTGAGCCTCCACTATATTAAATAGCGACTCTTCTGCCTATCTCGTGTAAAAAAAACTATAAAAATTAGTGTTATCTCTAGAACATTGTACAAATGTAATGAGTTATTCTTGTCCTTTACAGTTTCTAGCAAGTAGTTACTTTTCTCAGAGCTCATCCTCATGCCTCAATGCAAGAGACTTTTTTAAAAAATGAGATTTGACAACAACTTGTATTTTGCATTCCCACTAACAAGGTGCAAGCTTTCCTATTTCTCCCTAGCTTTGCCAACACTTGTTGTCTGGTTTTGTTTTGTTTTGTTTTGTTTTGTTTTGTTTTGACAATAACCATCATGACAGGTGTGAGGTGATATCTCATTGTGGTTCTGATTTGCATTTCCCTGATGGGTAATGACATTGAGCATTCTTTTTCATATACTTGTTGGCCATGAAAACATTAAATTTCTAAATTTCTACTTAAGTTAGCCCTCATTATAATAAAATGGACTTGATTTAATGAAAATACTCAAAACAATAACTTTTAAGATGACATGATAATTCATCCATTAAAGTTTGATGTAGGGATATATTTAATCTGTATAGCTAAGAGAAATAATTTTTGCAATCTTCTCATAGATTTTTCTAGAAAATTCAGAATAAGTTACGTTTTCGATGTTTTTAGATTTGAAAAGATTTGCGTTTGAGGAGATTACATCTTCAGAGACAAACAGAACTTCCCTACAGTCAATAGAGGTAGGCTTGAGTGCTTCTCTACCACTTAACTGCTCTAGACCTTAAGCAAGTGATTGAGTTGCTCTTAGCCTTGTTTTCTCACCTGGAAAATGGGTACATAATTATAATAAACTTTATAGGTGTTTACAAGGCTTACATGAAATAGGCATTTGAAGCACTTAGCGTGGTCAATGCTCAAATATTATTTTTTTTCTGAAAAGAACATGGCTCTGTTGCATATTGCAGAATTAACTTCTTTTTAAAGGTTGAATAGTATTCCACTGTAAACCACATTTTCTTTATCCATTCATCTGTCGATGGGCATTTAGGTTGTTTCCACATTCTTGCACTGTGAATAGTGCTACAATGAACATAGGAGTCCTAATATCTCTTTGAGATACTGATTTCCATTCTTTTGAATAAATACCCAGAAGTGGGATTCCTGAATCATATGGCATTTCTATTTTTTTTTGAGGAAACTTCATACTATTTTATTTTTTAAAAAAAGATTTATTTACTTATTTGTTGTTTTGAGAGAGGTGAGAGAGAGACAGAGAGAGAGAGAGAGAGGTTGGGGGGAGGGGCAGGGAGGGGCAGAGGGAGATGGAGAAAGAAACTCAAACAGACTCCACGCTGAGAGCATGGAGCCTGACCCCGACGCTGGTGCTCCACCTCATGACCCTGAGATCATGATGACCTGAGCCTAAATCAAGAGTCAGATGCTTAACCGACTGAGCCACCCAGGCACCCCCTTCATACTATTTCCTATAGTAGCTGCACCATTTTGCATTCCCACTAACAAGGTGCAAGCTTTCCTATTTCTCCCTAGCTTTGCCAACACTTGTTGTCTGGTTTTGTTTTGTTTTGTTTTGTTTTGTTTTGACAATAACCATCATGACAGGTGTGAGGTGACATCTCATTGTGGTTCTGATTTGCATTTCCCTGATGGGTAATGACATTGAGCATTCTTTTTCATATACTTGTTGGCCATGAAAACATTATGCTAAGTGAAACAAGCCAGTCACAGGAGGACAAATACTGCTGATTCTGCTTATACAAGGTATTTAAAATGGTCAAATTCATAAAATTAAAGAGTGGAATGGTGGTTTCTAGGGGCTCGGGGAAAGGGGAAATGGGGAGTTATTAATCAAAGAGTGTAAACTGTCAGTTAAGCAAGATGAATAAGCTCTAGAGAACTGCTATACATTGTACCTATAATCAACAATAATGTGTAATAAGGAGCAATAATAATATATAATAATGTGTAATAAAGTATAATAGTACACTTAAAAGTGTATTAAGAGGGTAGATTTCATGTGAAGTGTTCTTACAACAATAAAATAAAAAAATTTTAAATGGTTCTGAAAATTGGGAAGGTCTGACCCTGATTCTAAATATAGGGAAAAAATATGTTCCAGTATGGCTATTCATATCATCCTCACAGAACTGGCCAGTTCTTAAGTCTGACAGGATGCAAACCTAGTAGTACATTTTTACATTAGATACAGAATTGACTAGTGACATTTTGATAATATTTAAATAAGATGTTAAACACAAGAAATAATTAGATAGGAAGACAATAACTGGACCCTGGTACTTTACCAGGTGAGTACCCAAATAGTTGGGTACTCTGATATCATTTGTAGGATAGGATGTTCTCATTAAACCTCAGACTTGGATCTCCAGGAAGCCTCCATCTTAAACTAAATTCTACTCAATAGCAAATAGATTTTGATATAATAAACTGATGAGTTGGCTTAAATTATTGTTTGATTTAAACAATAAATAAGAGTTGTCTCCATCAAACATACAGTTGGAACCCAATCAGCGAAAGCCTTAAAAATTAATAGCTCGGTGGAGTAGTCAAGCCAAGTCTCTGATTTATTCTCTGTTATTGAGGTAGCAGAAATAGAAGGAAACTGCTGTTTGGAAATGCCAAAAATAACTATTCCAGAGCACTCTATGTTGATATTGTTGAAGTCTTTGTTTGGGAGCCATCTGATGAGAGAAGCTGCATTGTAAGGAATTCCTTTCATTTCTTCAATAACTGAATCCACTTGGAAGAGGTGGTCCCATTTATAACGAATATCTCAGCAAGCAGTGCTACAAGAGAACTCTGTTTTTAAAGGGAATGTTACAGAGTCCACTTTTTCTGTGAAACCATACCCTTCCAGGGCCATGTCTTGGTATCTCCAGGTCTTCACACAGGCTTGGTGACTAATGAAAGATCATCATTGTCTCTGGAAAGAATCTTCTTAAGTGATAAAGTTGTTCATAGTATGTAACATTTCTAGATAAAATTTCTATTTGGCCTTAGAGAGACACTAGGAATCAAATATTCGGAGAATCCCTATTCTCTTCACTTTTCCATATCTGGCCCTAGGCTCCTCCCATTTTGACCCTCTTATTGGCATCCAGAGCCATCGTGATCAAGGGAAAGGAGGCCAGATTGACCACTTTAGAGTTTGGAAGTGTCTGTATAGATTGCCGTGCCCTCTGCCACAGAAATGCTGTTACCAAGGGAGAACCAAATGAAAAAAGGAACACAGTCTGTGATCCAGGTGATATTGGACATGAAGAAGTGCTTGCTGGCATTACAAGAAACCCCTAAAATGAATTCCACCAAAACTTAGTCCCAAATTTGGAATTGAATGCTAATTGAAAAAATTATGTTAAATCTTTACTTCCAAAATAATTTCAGAATGACATGAACATTTCCCCCTGGCTGATATGGCAGCATCTTCCGAGGGCCCCCAGAACTGAGTGGCCTTGGAATTGTGTAGTGAGACTGGGGAAGCCCGTAGGGATGTCCCAACTAAGACCATTCATGAGGTGCAATCTAGGCTTGGCTAGCCCCGGGAATTCAGAGGAGTCACAGGGAATCCTGCCTTTTTGGTAGAATGTTTGCCTGGTCAGGTGGTGTATAAACTATTATTAGAAGGCAGGGTTACTGAAAAATGCTGAGAGCCAGAAAGTTTGTGTTATGATAGATACAAACAAAGGAAAGTATTTACAATATCCCTTTTGCCCCAAAATAGATTTTAACCACTATAAAGCTACAATGGAATGTGTCCATTCATTTCTAAATGGGTTGTCTCCTACTCCCATGCTTAGGTCATAGTTATTTCTAGACTTCCATGTGACAAGACCTTCACACACCAAATTCAGTAGTGTCACCTTCTGAACAAAGTAGCTGCATGCACTGTGGTTTTCCCTTGTTTATTTTGTCTTGTTTTGTTTAACACAGCCTGTATCACTAGCCTCCCAATCAAGGTCAGTAGATTGAATTCAACCCCATTCGTTTAAAAGAGCGATAAATTCATGCCAGCACCATGATCTCACCCCCGAGTGGCAGAGTGTGTCTGTGGTGTGCTGTGAAGTCAACCTTCCAGACACAAGTGTCCTTGTGACCCTGAAACCACACCTGAAAGACAGGATGGTGTCGTCATACCAGTGTGAATTCTGACTGCAACTTAATGTATTAAGGGCAACATGTATCCAGAGGTGAAAAGAAAATGAAAATGTCTGATTTATTGTCTTAATTGAGGAAGACCCTATAATCCAAATAAACTATATCAATAGAGATGACTCATCCAAACACCAGCGTGCAATTTCCTAATACTCACTGCCAATTTGCTATCAAGTAGATGGTTAGGAAGCCTCAGGTGGATTCTAATTGTACAAGGGCCAAAACAGATCTTATTGCTAAGGCAGAGGTCAGTGATTAACATTGTGATGTGAAGTCATAGTCCTTGCAGTGCAGCTCTTTACACTGTGCCAGGTTTGAGATCTGTGTGCAGGCAACGTTGACATGTTTGCCTGTGAGTGAAAGTCAGGTGAAGAGGGTGGCAAATTCCTCTTGTCCCGACATGAATTCTTACACACATAGATATTCTCTCTTCCTTCCTCTCTCCTCTCCTCCCATTTCCCCTCCCTCTCATGCACGCTCTCTCTCTCTCTCTCTCACACACACACACACACACACCCCCTTCTTCCCTCCCATCGTACATCCCTTAGTGATGTTCATTACGTCGGCCGTGCAGGAGGGGTAAGAAAATGCTTACTAACTTGTAGCCATCAGACATGCCTCCTGAGGCAGCTCGGGATTTCGAAGACATGCTCTAGCAATCAAGGAACACCCAAAGAAGTGGGAAACCATACCATCCTATCACTGCCAGGGCTGAAGGGAGCAGAACTGTAGCTGACATTTCTTAAAATTTTGTTATGTGTACTGAGTGCTTTATATGCATTACCTTATTTAAGCCTCACATCAACCTCTTGAGGTCAGGACTATATTTACATCTTACAAATGAAAATGAGGCTCAGAGATATTAAATGACTTATTTATGGTTATACAGATTGACTCTAAACCGTTGTACAATGCAAGTCAAAACACTCCCACCTACTTCTTTATAGGAGCACGTATGGGATGACATCTTATTACTCTGCACCTAATACAGTGTCTCCCTACATGCCTATGAAGATGGACAGATCTATAGGAAGTGTGGATCCAAGTGTACGCCCATAGATGGCCACTGGCACCCACGCATATGGCTCGTCCTGCTACCAAATGTTTTGACCTTAAGGTAGTCTCTGGTCATATTCTAATATAATCAAAGAATCTTTATATTTCAGAATAGCTTTACAGATTAAACTCTGCCCGATCTGAAATGCCTCTTCTCTGTTTGGTGAGGGTTAAATGGGTGTCTCAGGCCAGTGCTTAGTTCACATTCTATAAATGGCTCTTATTCCTTGATCTGACTCACTGTATGTATTACAGCAAAGTCACTTACAGATCAATTTATTTTTAGAATCTTAAAGAAACAGATTCTACAGGGAGTGTTTGTTTCTGACCACAGGCTAGTGTGAATGAAAACATATCTCAGTGAGGAACTTTCTTTCCGTTCAATTCCTCCACCCATGGCTCCCTGTTAGTGATAGGCCTTTGCATTTTGTGTTAAAATGTTTTGAATTATTTAAATAGCAGAATGGCAAAATTTGGTGCCAACATTTTACATATAGTAAAGGAGTTTTGTGGTGTGTAAGTGGGAAAGCCTTTTGAGTTTTAAGGAAAATAATGTCAGAAAAAATTGAACACAATTAATATTCAGAAAAAAGTTATATGCCTATTTCCTACTTTGCAACTTTGCAATAGAAATTTTCTCTAAGATTGAAACCCAGGAATCAGATAAGAACAATGGTGATGATGGTGATGATGATGATGATGGTGGTGGTGACTACCACCACTGTTAGTAAGGAATTCCATGGATCCATCTATTAAATAAATATGGCATACTGCCCTCTACAGGTATTCAATCTAAATGGATAGTATTAAATTCATACAAACAGAGAAAGCATTCTCAAATACACAGACCAATGCAGAAATGCAAATTGGATATTGAGGCCAGTTAAATAAGCAGATCCTTTCTGCTCTACAGGTCCAATTTGTGCAAATTCTGAAGCCAGAAAAGAAGCAGGCATTTAGTAACTCACTTATTTTAATTTACTCTTTTGACTTTTTGAGTATGTGTATTTGATGTCAGAATTAGGGAAGAACAAGTGGGAATTCGTGAGCTAGTTTTTTGTTTACACTTGAAAAAGCTAATTGTTGTTTGGTTTGACTAAGCCCTATTGTTTTTTTGCTGACATATTTAAATGAACAGTTAATTAATAATAACAGGTTTGGAAATCTCAACTTTTTTGCAGGTCAAAACGGTTGGATTTTATACTGCATTTTACCAACATTTTAAAATACTGAACTAACAGGCTTTGTACAAAAAGAGGCTCTGTCTGGCTCCTTCTCTACCCCTCTACCTCTGCCTTATCCCAGTTAGTACTCTTGTAAGTTTAGTGTGTAAGTTGAACATTTTAATCAATTTATTCTTTGCTCTTCCTTTGTGTGGATATGAGCCAACAGAGGAAAAATCGGTGGGCAAAGAGTCTGAAGAATTGGTTTCTTATACACCTTCTACCCTCAAATTTAGTTTAGATTAGTTTGGCCTGATGACTGAATAGCTCTTAATTTTATTCCTCTCCTGTTAAAGGAAGGGCTGATTCAGATGGGAAGCCCATTAGTCCTTTCTGGGATTTTGTGATATGTGGTCCAGTGAGTGCGTAGGGTAGTGGTGATGAGCGCTAACTTCGGAGCAATCCTGGGCCCATCCCTAGCTTCCTCCACTTACCTGCTGGGTGACTGTGGGCCAGTCCATAATGTTTCTGAGCCTTGGTTTCCCATCAGCAAAATGAGTATAACAGTGTCTACATCATAGGTGTTTAGGGAAGATTTAAAGATACAGTGTAGTATAGGATAGAGCATTTTATAAACCATCTTGTTTAATTCCCATGACTACCTTGTAAAGGAGAGACTGCTGTTACCCCCATTTTACAGATGAGGAAATGAGGCTTGGGGAGATTCAACAACTGATCCCAAGTTCCAGGGTTAGTAGGTGTGGACCTGGATCCAAGCCCAGACTCAGACCATGCTTCGACCACTGTGTATCTTTATTCATTTTCCCCACATATGTGGATGGAGCAGCGAAAAGGATGAGCTTCACTCTACTTTTTAAGATGCCCCCTCCCCCATCGTTCTGATTTCTTGCCAGAAAAATTGGTATCTCCAACTACAAGAGGTACAGAGGACCAGAGAGTCAATCTCTGCTACCTACACTCTCAGTGCTTGGTAGACATGGAAAGACTACAAAAACATTCACGCTACCCTGTGGTTCTCAGAGTTGACTTATATAGTCAAAAAGAAGGGGATCCTTGTTAGTGGCTGGAGTTAAAATCCCAAAGCGCAATCAGCCAAAACCTCATCCAGATGCAAGTGTGTGGTCACTGGTCATGCATTTCTGTTTGCTGAATTCCATACAGCCAAGGCAACTGCCTTGCCTCGCTGAAGATCCACAGGGGAAAAAAGTTATGTGCTCTAGTACAAAAAAACACGCAAGTGGAGTTCTCGCTCATCGTCAGGAATGCTTGATACAGCAATGTTTATTCCGTGGCCTCCGTCCATGGAAAATGTGCCATCAGTCTTCATGTGGGGAAAATCGACCCTGGGCTTCCTTATTGGCCTCTCATTTTGTTAAAATGTTGTAGCATCATGGAGGATAATCTATTCCAATCAAAACAATTTTGTGGAATCATAAAAGTACATGCTTTTTAGCGAAATAACTACTGTTAGAGTCTTCTTGGCTGTTGCCAGAGTAAAAATGTATATAAGTTGTCATTACCATATGTTCCTTTTCTTCACCTAATTTCTTACATCCTCTGGGGAAAGTTTATGATAATGAGATCCTAACAGATTATTGTCTTTCTTCCTTATGGTGTGCTCGTTTTAGTAGTTCATTCTTTGGGGGTGTGCTTGCTGTCTTATATTTAAAATATATAGTAGCTGTTGTATGATAATGTAGTTCATTATTTCCTGTATATTCTTATTATAGATCACTAGGATAAGTAACATTTGTTGTGTATAAAAAATGACACTTGTTTCTGCCTTAAAATATCATTTCTTGTCAAAGACTCCACTGGCTTTATTATTTGAGTTGTATGGTTTTTAATATAAAATCCTTGGAAAGATTGAAGTGTGGAAGGGTTTGAATTCCAATAGAAATTTCCTGGTATTCTCTTTGATAATTGCATTAGCTAACCCTCATTTACTGCTTACTATATGCCAGGCTTGTTCTAAGCATTATGTGTGTCAATCCATCAATCTGTTCAACCATCCTATGAGCTGCATTATGATAATTATGCCCATTTTACAAACAGGAACACTGAGTTATGAGAGGTTAAGTAACCTGCCCATGGTGACATGGCTCCTAAGTGCTGTTTCTGGGATTTAAACCTGAGGAATGGGGCTCAGCATCTGCTCTCACAACCCCTCTCCTTCTGTACCACTTTAAACTGTGGGGTGATAGAATAGAATTGATTTTATTACTTTTAAAGGACGTTTACTTGCTCTTTTAAATGAGTACAAGTAGACTGTCATCTTTAGCCTGAGAGAGAAGGAAGAGCTTATTCAAGAAGGGATCTAAACAATAAGCAAGAATTAGGTTCTTACGT
The DNA here is from genome assembly GCF_029215605.1 of Mirounga angustirostris. Lineage (NCBI taxonomy): Eukaryota > Metazoa > Chordata > Mammalia > Carnivora > Phocidae > Mirounga > Mirounga angustirostris. The sequence continues at coordinate 47,056,128 of NW_026991720.1, read as the reverse complement.
TCTGTTATAAGGCCTGGTGAAGGAGGCTGAATGTGTCTTACTCCCCCTGGTGTTCAGAATGGGAGCCTGTGGGGGCCCTTAATTAGATTTGGGGAAAGGAGCCCCAGGAAGGCTTCATTTCCTTTCTGTTCCTAAGCTTGAGAAATGAAAAGCAGCCAGAATGTGATACAAGAGTTTCTTTCCTCATCTGTTTTTTCTCTCAAGGCTTGCAATAAGTTAGAAACAATTCAGCATCCAGTTGCAACCCTTGATGGTCAAAGTTATTAAGATTTCTAATTTCTTAAAATTTTTCCTGTTCCCCATCCCTCTCCATTCAGCCACGCCCTTGGCCTTCTGCCAGAGTGTCTGGTTTTCCATAATTAGCATGGTGGTTCATATAATCTTTCTTTCCCTGTCTTTTGCCCCGGCTGCTGGCCACTCTTTCCAAAATCTCCATTGTAGTTACCTTGTTATTGTCAGCTCGGAGTTCCTGATAGCCAGCCTTCAAAATGGAAGATCATCCGGAATTTTCAAGTCAACTTGAGCTTCAATCTTTGTATCAGATAAGATGGCACGCAGGCCATTAGTTTAAAGAGTGGCTCAGCCCTGGCTACCTGAGGGGCTTGAAAAGAATACAAGTGCTTGGGCCCCACCCCTAGAAAATTTCAATCATTTCTTCTGGGGTGGAGCCCAGGCATCTGCTTGTTTTTTTTTCTTTTTTCTTTCTTTCTTTCTTTCTTTCTTTCTTTTTTTTTAATGTGAGGTCATGGTTAAGAAACACTGGGCTAAATTAATCTTTTGGCTTAAATCTGAATACCAAGACCCTGAAAGGTCTTGGCTCAGAAATATATAAAATTCATGTAAATGGCCAATTGTAATTCCCATGACCTGTCTCTTGAAATGTGAAAAGGGTTTTTTTTCTATACAGTTATGGTCATCCCCAGATTAAAGGGAAAGGATGAAGTTCATGGCACCTTTGAAGTTCTCCCCAGACCTCCTCTGACCACAACCTTTGCAAGAGGTCCATGCTTTGTGGCTAAGGCATTCTGGCTTATCTTCAGCCCGAGACAAACTAGGGCAATCACTAGAAATCATTTTCACAACAGTGCCTGGTGCATACTGGCTGTTTAAGAAATCAAAATTTGTATGTGGCTTAGTATAAAATGCAGGGGCTACTATTACTGTGTTGAGTTTGGAGATGAGTCTAGTTTCTTATCTGTAAAATAGATATACTAATGCTTACCTTCCAGGATTGTTTTACCAATTAAATGACATAAAAGAAACCTGATCTACCTGCTACCCTGCAGCACTAATTCCTTTCTTTCTTCTCTTCTGCAATGTTCAAGAAAGTTCCCAGTTCAGAGGAGGGAATTTCTCTCATTCTAACTATCACTACTATGATCTTGGCCAACTTTATCAACTCATCTTTCAGGCATGCCAGTGAGGAGTGATTCTGATATCTCTCATCTCTAAGACCTCAAAGACAGAGAGCCACCAGGGACTTTTGTGGTCTGTACTTACAGCACATATGAAAAGACCATGTAGGTTTCCTGAACTTACTTCTATTTATTTACTGAAACCTGTTACTGCCAGGGCTGCCACAGCAACCCACCATGCCTGCTTATCATCCATCTCCTGTCTGATCACCTCTCATAGTTCTGATTTGCTCCAGCAGGCTTAGCATCTGTCAATCTACTTTGCCCTCAAAACCTTCCAGAAGATGTTTCAGCAACTATGGGAAATAAACAGGCTCCTCCGGTACCCAGGGGACATGGCCAGGAAATCAAGGGGTAAGAGAAGGAGGAGATGACGGTAGAGTCAGAACTGGACAGAGGGAAATGCGAATTCAGAGAACATTGTGTCCTGCAGGAAGATGGCCGGGTAGCATGGAAATCAGGCAACTTGGCGGTCAAGTGATAGACTGATGAGTCAGAAAGTAGCACCTGAGAAATTGGAGATGATCTGCTGCATGCTAGTGCTTTCAATATACTATTTCTCTGACTTTTCTAGTAAAATCCTTTTAGACATTTCCTCTGCTGTGTTCATCCATTCAGCAAACATTGACCGAGTACCTATTATTGGCCAGATGCTCTACTAATAGTTGAGAAGCAGGAAGGACAGCCCTGACTCATGAAGTACAGTCTGGTGGGAAACACCAGACCATTAAACAGGCATCGAACATTGACAGATTCAACTACATTAAAAACAAACAATAAATTTAAAACAACAACAACAACAACAACCAGAAGCCAGACTTCTAATACTTCTTCTCCCTCATGTCCCTCTTTTCCTACCCAGCAAGTGGATAGTGGTTAAGAGCCCAGACTTCTACATCAGGCTATCTGTTTAAACAGTGGGTTCACCAGTTACAACTGCATGATCTTGGGCTAAATGATACCTCAGTTTACTTCTCTGAAAATTGACATAATAAAAATACTCATTCACAAGTTGTTGAATTAAATAGAGATTAGTGAATTGATAAAGGGGGTTAAATGAGATAATACGTGAAAAATCCTTAGAGAAGTGTTTAGCACATGGTAAGCACTCAACAAGAGTTAGATTACTGGTATAAATCCACTGAAGTATGTTAAGAAAGAGGTGAGGATGGACACGCAGAGGAAGTCCGTGTAGGGAAGTCCAAATGACTAATTTATTGCCCCATCTTCCTTTCACCTCCGCCCTTTCCTTGGAGAGTTGTTCTGGAATCGTGGACTCAGTGTACAGGTCAGCCAACCTCTTCAGCAGCTGCTGGTTCCTACACTCTTTTTTCTGACTTCTGTAGGCCCAGCCAGAGAGGCTCTGGGGCGGCCCACAAACAGCTCTATATTACAGTGAACAGGCAGCTAGCAAGCAGGGAGTTTCTTTGCTCCAAAGGATAACAGGACAGCCAGTGGCTGAAGGGTCTGTGCTGCTTTCAGAAAACTCGTTGGCCTTCTAGAGTTAGAAAGGTCCCCTTAAATGTAGAGCCACAACATCCTCCTTCTCAGATAATGTTTGCTTAAGAATCACAGGTCTTCTCGGGGCGCCTGGGTGGCTTAGTCGTTAAGCGTTTGCCTTCGGCTCAGGTCATGATCCCAGGGTCCCGGGATCGAGTCCCACATCGGGCTCCCTGCTCGGCAGGAAGCCTGCTTCTCCCTCTCCCACTCCCCCTGCTTGTGTTCCTGCTCTTGCTATCTCTCTCTCTGTCAAATAAATAAATAAAATTTAAAAAAAAAAAAAAAAGAATCACAGGTCTTCTCAAAGCTTTGACCCTCCTTGATTCAGATGTTCTGAAGAGTTGTCTCAGCTTTATATAAGGGATGGTGTCTATTAACTGCAAAAGTTAGTTGTTGTTTACCAGAGATATCATTAACATGTAAAGGCTCTTTGCTATGTTGAGTTTCCACCATTAGTCAGAGAGGCTTCAGTATTGATTATGCGTCTGTAGACATAGAACTTTTGACCAGTGATGGACAAAGGAGCATAGATTTGGAAGGATGGACTTCTATGACACGTTTAGAAAACATGGACTCCCAAGGTTGGAAGAACCCTCAGAGGTCTCCCAGGCCAACCTTCTTATCCAATAGATAACTTCCAAACAGTCCTGACATGTGGCTGTCCAGTTTCTGGCCAAGCCATTCTGTGACACTCTGTGGTCATTGGCCCCTACAGCACCTTGGGTCTGTGATGGCCACTTGGATAGCTTCTGTGGAGCCAGTTATAGGCATACTTCAGAGATATTGTAGGTTTGGTTCCAGACCACCCCAATAAAACGAGTATCACACTAAAGTGAGTCAAGTGAATTTTTTGGTTTCCCAGTACATATAAAAGTTATGTTTACAGTATACTGTAGTCTTTTAAGTGTGCAATAGCATTATGTTTAAAAAAGTATATATCTTAATTAAAAAATACTTTATTGTTAAAAAATGCTAACCATCATCTAAGCCTTCAGCAAGTCATCATCACTGATCACAGATCACCATAACAAGTATAATAATAATGAAAAAGTTTGAAATATTGTGAGAATTACCAAAATGTGACACAGAGACATGAAGTGAGCAAATGCTGTTGGAAAAATGGCAATAATAGACTTGTTTGATACAAGGCTACTACAAACCTTCAATTTGTAAAAAACACAGTATCTGTGAAGTGCAATATGAAACACAATAAAATGAGGTATGCTGTATGTTTTTTTTTTTTCTTTCTGGGATTTCTACCCATAGAACTGAGTTCTACCCATCTGACCTAACACTAAGCCCATTTATCCCTTCTCCCAAATGATAGCTGTCTTATTTCCCTTGAACTTTTTTTTTCAGACTAAACAACCCAGTTTGATAGTTTTTAGAATTCATCAGGCTTCTCTAATATCACCTGATCTGTGAAAGTCTCAAATATTGTTCACTTCTAATACCAGCTGATTAATTACTCATTCCTAACAGCAACTTCAGGAACAATGGGAAGTCTACATTTTGGTCTATTCTGTTTGAAAATCTTATTCTCAAATCTGTGTTTTTTGGAAAACCAAGAATACTTGAAACCAAGTGCTGAAAAAACATGTGTTTTTCATTTTCACCTGACATATTGCATCTTAAGGCATCATGCTGGGTGTGCAGCAGCTGAAAAAGTTTTTAAAAATGTAGCTGCTTGAAACTATAGTGATACAGGGACACATGGTAAAGCACAATGGTCAATGCATAAAGCAATTTGCTTTATAGCTTGGGGACTGTAATCATTCTGATTAAATGGATTACCATATAAAAAGACAAGAGCATGGTTAGGAATCTTAAAAAATTACCCATACATTTTCAACTATTTTCACCTTGATCACCACCCTGCTACTTAAGAGAGTGACTTTTTACACACGCAAGAAATATGTCTGTAGGTTCCTTCAGTATTGATTCAACATTTATTAAGTGCTTCCCTTGTATCCTAAGCAGAGTCTATGTGGTGTCAACACTGTGGGGTGTGTATGACTATCTTTTCCGTTTTACAGAAGAAGAAACTAGGCACAAACATGAATAACTTATCCAAATTTACATAGCTAGTAAGTGGTCTCCCTGGGGTTAGAACCAGAGATCTGACCCCAAAGTGCATGGTCTCAAATGCCACCTGAAACCAGCAGTGGGACTTGAAGACATATGGAAACCTTTTTACCCTGAGCTGCTGAGTGTATCTTGGGCAAGACTCTTGCTCCTCTCTGCGGTAAGGATATTTGCATTCTGATTCCAAGGTATTATCTGCTTTAATCTGCATCTGCACCCCAATTAAAACATTCTGCACCCCAGTTGCAATGTGTTGGGCTTTTCCCTGCACATCCAAAGCTGTTCTCCAACACCAGTGGGGTGTCCTACAATTCAACTCAGTTCTGACAGACCATCTATGAATTGGAGGTTCTAATGACCCCCTCCTTGGATTTGATTAATTTGCTAGAGCAGCTCACAGAACTCAGAGATACATTTTACTTTCTAGATCACCAGTTTATTATAAAAGGATGTAACTCAGGAACCACCAGATGGAAGAGGCCTAGGGCGAAGTGTAGGGAAAGATCATGGAGCTTCCATGCCCTCTCCAGCTATGCCTCTATTCCCAGATCTTCGTCTTCAACTTGGAAGCTCTCTGAAACTCATCCCTTTGGATTTTTATGGAGGCTTCATTACATAAGCACGATTGATTAAGTCATTAGCCACTTAGTGATTGATTTAGCCTCCAGCTGCTCTTCCCCTCCCTGGAGGTCAGGGGCTGGGACTGAAAGTTCCATTCTAATGACAATGTTGGTTCTCTGGGCAGCCAGGCCCATCTATAGGTGGGGTCCAAAGGCCATCTAATTGACATAACGAAAGCCATTTTAGGAAATTCCAAGGGTTTTAGGAGTTCTGTGCCAGAAACAAGGAGGAAGACCAAATATATATTGTTCATTATAAGTCTCAATATCACAGCCTCCTACTGGGATACCTGGAAACTCCACGTTTTTTTCTTTTTTTAGTGCCCTTGATAGTCATTTGTGAGTTGCTTTCTCTATGGTATGTGGCAGAAAGAGCCCCAAAAACAAAATTCAGAGGCCCTGAGTTAGAGTCGCAGCTTTACCAGATATGAGTCGTGTGTCCCTGGGGAAAGGAATCAATCCTTGGGGATTCAGTTTCTTCATTTGTTAAAACATCCACTTCTCAAGTTTGTGGTATAGATTCTTTTATTCAACAAATATTGAGCATCTTGTATGTGCCGAGCATTTGGTAAAGCTTTGGGTATGTGTTGGTAGATAAAGTAGACATAAGTGCTGCCTTTTGTAGAGCCTGCAGTCAAGTGAGGAAGCTAGCCAAAAAGAAGTAAGCACACACATGCATAATTACACCTTTGGGTAAGAGTTCCAAAGAAAATTAAAATTCCAGCATTGGGAAATTGAGTGGGTGGGAGCACCTTTGAGATGAGGTGGCTGGGGATGGTCTCTCTGAGGAGGATGTGTCCAAAATATGAGGAGGCATCTGCCAAGGGAAGAGCAGGGTGAATTGCAGGTCTAGGACTGGCATTTTTAAGGGCTCTGAGCTGGAAAATAGGATGAAAATAAAATTTATCCTATATGTGTATAAGGGCACTTGGTAAATGAAAATAGACTAAACACATGAAAGTAACTTCTATTGCAAATGAAAAATAGCAATGGCCACTTGCAAAGTACAGCTCCAACCATGTTCTTCCCATAAGAGTCAAGATTAACATTCCAAACTAGTGAAGTTTGTTCCATTTCCACAAGATAACAGCCTTTATTCCCCCACACCAAAATTTTAGGTGCCTGGACTGAACAAACACAAGCAGTAATGTTTTCCTTGATTTCCATCATCTACCAAGGAGCAGAACTTCCTCCCTCTCTCACTTTTCCATTTCCTCCACCTCCTGTCCTTGCAGATTGGGCAACGATTTCTAAAAATTTCCTGCAGTTGACTGATGACAGGACATGGGTGTCTGGAGTCTGAACTGCCCAAGTAGAGCAGGATGAGATGGAGGAAAAGGAGCAGTGAGGGTCCCTCGCTATTCTTTGCTCTCTGTTTCCTGTTGGTGCCTTGATTTAGGGTGACTGTCAGAAGGACTGAACCCCTACTTTTCTTTTCAGATTTGTTGGTCTTTAAATGTTCTGTTCATTGCCCTTAAATATATCTGTGGTAGGGGTACCTGGGTGGCTCAGTGGGTTGAGCGCCCGACTCTTGGTTTTGGCTCAGGTCATGATCTCAGGGTCGTGGGATAGAACCCCATGTCAGGCTCCATGCTCAGCGGGGAGTCTGCTTGAGATTCTCTCTCTCCCTCTCCCCCTCCCCATTCTGTCTCTCTCTCTTTCAAATAAATAAGTATATCTTTAAATATATATATTTAAAGGAAGGACCCACTGTAGCAGAAGGACCTACTGTAACGGATCCTTGGGGAATGGAGAATACCACGACTTGCTTCTGGTTAGTGTTTCTTGCACAGGAGATGTAACTGAGGTCTCAGCAATAGTGTCACAAAGAGCGGATATTCTGCCCACCCACTTGAAGCTTAGCCAGCTCCTGACCCCAGCCACTCTCTATGACATCACCCACTGGCATTTTCTTCATAGTGTTCATCATTCTCTGAAATAATGTGTATTTATTTATTTTGTTTATTATCTACCTCCCCCACTACAGTGTAAGCACAAGGTGCTCATCTGTCCGGTTCACCCCATGTTCCCAGTTTTCAGACTAGTATCTATCATGGGTGCCCTAGGACTGAATGATGAATGTGGCAATAGATCAAATTTTAATAATGAGAGCTAATACTTCTGTGGCTCTCATCAAATTCTAGACACTTCTCCAAGCACTTTAAAGATATTAATTCATTTAATCTTTATGATAAACACATGAGGTAGGCATTAGTATTATTCCTGTTTGCAGATGAGTAAACTGAGGCACAGAGAAATGAAGTAATTCGTTCAAGGTCACACAACTAAGTGGTACAACTAGGATTCAGACTCCCACTGTCTGTCTCTAGAATCTGCACTTTTACCCACCACACTGATCTTCTCCTCCTCCTCCTTCCTCCTCCTCCTCCTCCTCCTCCTTCAGCTTTGTCTCTTCTTCTTCCTCGTCTTTTTTTTTATTAGGCTCCATGCCCAGCGTAGAGCCCAACATAGGGCTCAAACTCACCACCCTGAAATCAAGTCCTGAGCTGAGATCAAGAATCAGACACTTAACTGAGCTACCCAGGTGCCCCATCACACTGATATTCTATTGAACATGTTGCTACTCCAAAACATCCAACATGTTTTGATATCAAAACAAACAAAACGCATTTACAAACAAAATTATTTCCCACAAATGAGAATCTTGGTCTAAGAGGAGGATTCAGTTGTGTGTGTGCATGTGTGCATGTGGAAAGAAAAGAAATGTAGAAAATTTGGCACTGTAAATATTCTTTTAGCCTGAACTCTTAGGTTATCAGAAGTTACTTTTGCTTCTGTCTACATCTCACGTCTCACATCTAGAAAATACTTTTGAGAACACTTGGAGAGAGGGTAAGGAACACGTCCCTTCTATCAACAAATACTATTTCTACCCTATGTGAGGTGCTCACACGGTGGTCAGGCCAGGCTGAGAATGATGAGTCGGAAACTTACTGGCATGCTTTTGATTTGCTGGCCACTTTTTGATATGGATTTAACAGCGAGGACAGTGATGGTGGGGATTTGTGGTAGAGGGAGTGGGGAAGGAGGATTATGAATGTATGGGCTTTATGAGCTTGTCCAAAGAAATAAATACAGAGGCAGTGGCCCTGGGTCCCACTTTGGGTCCCCTTGGTCCTGCAACTTCAAATCTAAAAGATAATAATCTAGCCTGTCTCCAGTTATTGGACAGCACAAATTCTGTGCTGCCTATAAAATGAGACCAAATCTCTAAATCACTGTTATCTGAAGCCAGGAGTCTGGCTCTTAAACAAAAGAGTGAAAAAAAAAAATCGATGAGTCTGAAATCTTACCTGCCTTCTTGGCTATCTGATCAGTCAAGATTCCCAGAATAAAAAGTAAAATGGAGGTAATTGATAACAATTTTGAGCCTCATCTTTTTCTCAGAGTTCTATGTGTGATCTTGGTGTTTCCCATTATAGCAATAAAACATGGCAGATGCATTTTCACACGAATTTCATTTGAGCTTTAATCTACCCATCCCGGCTGTCTCTGAACAGTGACTGGCAGCTCTTGGCTCCAGAAGGAGTTTCTTTTAAAAAAACTGTTTTCACCCAAAGCTTTAATCATGTCATTTCCCTTTCAGACCAGTGGGACAGATAAACACATACTCATGAATTAAAGTAAACTGATATTTTATAATGGGAAGGGCAAACGGATGCTCAAATCTCCTCATGCTTCCCTCTTTCCTTAAGGAAAAATATTTTAAAGTTTATATTGTTACATTGCTTTGACAATTTTTCTTTAAAAATTATTATGAGCTAAGCATTGGGAAAGTCCATTTTCATCCACTGCTCGAAAATCTTAAATGGCCTGACTTCTAGGGACCTTGCAAGCCCTCCCGTATGTGTCTTGCCTTGTTGCCTCAGACTGGTTCTCCTCAGCGACTAATGCCTAGCACTTCAGTTATTGGGTTCTTCTCTCATTTTTCTGTAAACCAAAATCCTACTACTCATCTTCAAGCTCTGCCTTCTTCTCTGACTTTTTAGCTCTGGTCCACCTACTTCTCTGAACTCTCAGAGGTATTTAGTCTGTATCTCTAATATCCTCCTTTAATTTTATATATTTTCATTTATTTTCTCATGTTTTATGCATATTACTACTGCCTTTTCAAAGAGATATAAGTAGCTTAAGGGTAGAGTACTATGTCAGTTGGGAATGCATTTGCCTGCAAGTAAGAAAACACAAAAACAGGTTGTTGGTCTCATGGAACAAGAAACACTTAAAAAGTACTCAAATCCATAGACCAATCTTGACGGATCTTTTGGTCTTTTCTTATCATCATGGAAAGATTACTAGAAGGTTTGGCTCAGCTCTCAAGCTGCAGAAACAAAAAATGTTAGACATTTTGAAACCATAAACTGCCCAAATTAATCAACAATATTTTATCTTTGTACTTCTTCAGTGCTTCTTTAGCTAGCTAGCTAGCTAGCTAGCATCAATCTATATTTATTTTGGTTTAGGGTGTCATCCAGGTGCCCCAACCTCTTGATTTTTTAAAATTCATTCATTCATATTCTTCTCTGGGACCACTCACACTCCAGAATGGTCTGTGTCAGTAGACATGGTGCCTCCCAAACTCTTTGCAGTGTACCTGAGGATTCTGAATTGTGCTCAAACCATGCTATTGATGCATGTAGCTTGGACCTGTTAGCCAAGCTTTCTGAAGAGATGGACAAAGCATGTCCAGCAACTTGTAAACTGAACATGCCCAAGGAATCAAATAAAATCAACAAATAATTACTGAGCAACAAAAACATAGGCTTACAGAACCGGATGAAACCTTAGAGATCATCTGTTCCAATTTCCTCCTTTTTTTTTAAGTTTAATGGACTGAGTTTTTATTTTCATATTTTTTTAAAGATTTTATTTATTTGTCAGAGAGAGAGAGAGAGCACAAGCAGGGGAAGTGGCAGGCAGAGGGAGAAGCAGCCTCCCCGCTGAGCAGGGAACCCAATGCGGGACTTGATCCCAGAGCCCTGGGATCATGACCTGAGCCAAAGGCAGATGCTTAACCAACTGAGCCACCCAGGCATCCCTTTATTTTCATATTTTAATCTTCTTTTCTAATAAGCAAATAAATTCTCACAATACCCTTCATTTGACAAAAGGGAACAAATGAAGGGCAGGATTATACAGCTAGTGGCCAGAAGCCATGTTTGTGTTTCTAGCTCATGCCCTAGGTTCCTTTGAGGAACCATGTCTGAGGTTCTCGGCTGGGAAGGATGAGGGACACAAAGGAGTAATAGTAATTACTTTAATTTTCAGATATGATCATTGTCACGTATGGAAGGATTGACAAGGATTATTAATGCCACATTACCGATGACTTTATTATTTTCCTCTTCCTCCAGATTTGCTCCTTCCTTCTGTATTCACATACACCTGGTCACCTTTTTTTCTGGATAGCATTTACTTCTGCTATGAGAAACTAATTAGCTTATATATAATTATTTGTTTATTGTTGTCTCTCTTATACTATAAACTCCACGATGCCTTTTATATCTCCAGTTATTTGTTGAATGAATAAGTCACCATAATCATCCTAAACTCTTCCCTTTCAACTGTAACATACACCCAGAAAGTTTGTGTTCTATGTATCATTTCTCTACTGTGAAAGTCTCGTATTCGTCCTTTTGTCTTGATTGCTATCATAACTGCTTGAGTTCAGCCCCTTATTCCTCCTTCTCTAGTTCTCTAGTCTCCTACTTTGTCTCTCTTACCTAGCCTCCACAATCCTGCAGCTAGAGTTACTTTTCTCAAATGCACATTGGATCAAACGATGCTTCCTAGCTTAGAGTATCTCGAGCTTCAGTGGTGCCCTATAACTTTCATTCATTCATGCTTCCACTCCAGAAATAGTTCTTGAGAGGCTTGCATTTGCTAGGTACTGTATGAGGGACTTCCTATGTAGAGGTTAGTTTGCTCTCAAGGAACTTACAGACAAGTGAGGAAGGTTGATAATAAACAAGTATAAAGTGCATACACACACACACACACACACACACAAAATTAAAATGTGTTGATTGTCAGTGTGAAGGAAACAGGTAGAATGCTATAATAGAGACTAATGGAACAAGGGAAGGGAGGAGGGAGAAAGAGATGTTTTTGATGGGTTCATAGGAAACGTGTGTGCATCTGAAACATGACATTACACATGAGACCCCAGGGATCAGAAAGAGCTGTCCATGTGAAGATGCAGAGGGAAAGCATTTGCACAGAAATAACAATGGGATGAAGGCCCTTTGTTGGGGAAGAATTTGCGTTGTTCAGTCTGAATTAAAGGTGTTGCTAAAGATGATATCTGAGTCCTCCTGGTTACACAAGTCAATCAATTAAGAACTTAACATTTAAACATAAAGCATTGGGTGATTTACAATTTTAATTTTTATTTTTACTGTGTCACTGTAGTTTTCCAATAACGCTTGGTGAATAGTTTGACCTGATAAGATTAACAGATACCAGTTTTGGAAATGAAAAGGATTTCAGGCAGTTCAGTGTTTGAAACTGCATGGTTTTATCAAATTATAGATTGGTACATCTTTTTTACTACTTAATATGTGTCTCTTGGAATCTTCATTATTAGCCTCATTAGCCACAGGATCTCTTTCCCTGGAAGAACATTGTAAACATTGATTTACAACATTTAATGAATAGTCTTTCCCAGATTTTCCCAATGTTTATCAAATTTCTGGGCTTGTGAATGCTGGATGCAGGGGTTCTTGTGAGGTCTGTCAGCTAAGACATGGACTAAGAACCTATAATATTGTAGCAATCAATATAGTGTTGGTCAAGAAAATCTTGGTCCAGTCTTCATTCAACTTACTGTCTAAAAGAAAGAGATCAGCCATATACAGGCTCACCTCAGATATACTGCAGGCTCAGTTCCAGACCACTGCAATGAAGTGAGTCAAATGAATGTTTTGGTTTCCCAGTGCATATAAAAGTTATATTTAGGTATTAGTATGCAATGTTATTATGTCTAAAGAAACCAATGTGCATACCTTGATTTAAAAATACTGCTAAAAAGCAATGTCCACAATAGACAAACTATGGAAAGAGCCAAGAAGTCCATCAACAGATGAATGGACAAAGAAGATGTGGTATATATATACAATGGAATATTATGCAGCCATCAAAAAACCCCCACAAAATCTTGCCATTTGCAACGACGTGGATAGAACTAGAGGGTATTATGCTAAGCGAAATAAGTCATTCAGAGAAAGACAAGTGTCATATGATCTCACTGATATGAGGAATTCTTAATCTCAGGAAATAAACTTGAGGGTTGCTGGAGTGGAGCAGGGTAGGAGGGATGGGACGGCTGGGTGATAGACATTGGGGAGGGTATGTGCTATGGTGAGTGCTGTGAATTGTGTAAGACGAATCACAGACCTGTACCTCTGAAACAAATAATACATTATATGTTAAAAAAATAGAAGATAGTAGGAAGGGAAAAATGAAGGGAGGGAATCGGAGGGGGAGACGAACCATGAGAGACTGTGGACTCTGAGAAACAAACTGAGGGTTTTAAAGGGGAGGGGGGTGGGGGATGGGTTAGCCTGGTGTTGGGTATTAAGGAGGGCACATATTGCATGGAGCACTGGATGTTATATGCAAACAATGAATCATGGAGCACTACATCAAAATAAATAAATAACAAAAATAAATAAATATACTGCTAAAAGAAGCTAACCATTACCTGAGCTTTCAGTGATTGCAGGTCACCATCACAAATATAATAATGATGAAAAAGCTAGATATACTGCAAGAATTACCAAAATGTGACACAGACTTGAAGTGAGCAAATGCTTTTAGAAAAATGACGCCCATAGACTTGCCTGACGCAGGGTTGCGACAAACCTTTGATTTGTAAAAACACACCATGTGCGAAATGCAGTAAAGTGAAATGTGATAAAATGAGGTCTGCCTGCATGTGTCATACGGAGCTGGTTGCTACTAGAGTGTACCTATTCTTTCTCAATCTTAAATAAGAGACAATACACCAATGCATTTGATATTATTACAGCTTGTATTAACAGTATATTCCACTCACGTTATATATTAGTTCATTTTATATATGAATAACCTAAGACTGATAATCTACCAATAATTTTCAACTCACATAGCACATCAGAGAACAAACCCCGGACATTTTGTCTCCTCTGAAAAGGAGGTTAGATCATTAAGTAGAAAATATTTTGCATACTCCTTCCTAAATTCCAAAGAAGTGAAATATCTATATCGATTTTTTCCTCTGATTATGTATTGTATCAGAGGGAAATTTGCACATCTACTTATTTGAAATACATTTTGTGAAAATTCTTGAATGGAATATATTGAGTTGGGAACGTGTAATGCCCACACCCAACCCAGTAGCCTTCCTGCTATGCTTCATGAACGCTACATAGCATTTGTTCCTCCAGACCAACTGAATAATAATGACTCAGTATAACGATTCCAATTTCCCCTGATACTCAATGAGGGATCTAGTAAGTTTCGTTGCCTTAGTCTTGTTTCTGTTTGGCCTTTAGCATTTTCTAGAATATGTCCAATATTCTGATGCAAGCATGGGTCTCTTCTTAAAATAAATCAGAATACAACCAAACAAAATTCCTAAAAAGAAATGTGCTGTATTAAAATGTCAACAGACACTTAGCTCCAGAGGAGAGTAAGCATTTCGGTAGGTTTCACTTTTGTGTCTCAAGAGATGTGAACTAGGAAACAGAAATATGGATTTTTCTGGCATTTATTATGTTCTACCTCAACTATACATTTTTTATTTCTAAAAGTGAGAAATGAACATATATCCAAATTCAATAAAAGGGATCCATATTTCAATTTTTCATAGTGTGCGAGTGAATTGAAAACAAAGCATCCATCATTCCTTGCTGCTGGTTCTCCCTGGAAGTTGAATAATGCAAGCTGGTCATTAAACATGGACCGAAGTCTGCACAAAGCCTTATTTGAGGCTCTTCAAAAGCAAACAAGGACTCTCGATGTCTTGTCTTAATCTGCTGTGTAGGAGAACCCAGTCCTCCCCTGTGTTTGAACTGCAACAGGCAAGAGTTGTTATGGATGAGGTTCCTTTGACATTTGAAAGCATTTCAACCCTGAGGCCAGCAGCAGTGCTCTGGTGTCAAAATAGGCGCCTCTCAATCCTGACAGAGACCACAGGGACTCACAACTAGTCATGTTTGTGGTCTTCCATGCACTCACTGCTGCAGAAACTTGAGAGCGGGCGTGCGCGCACACACGCATGAATCAGGTGGATATAAAAGAGAAATATAATCCCCTGTTATTTCACACTCCTTTCCACTCTGTATAAAACTTGGGCCCCCACAGTCTCAGGTCTGGGAAGAGCTTGTTTGAAAATGTTAAT
Source organism: Mirounga angustirostris (assembly GCF_029215605.1). Lineage (NCBI taxonomy): Eukaryota > Metazoa > Chordata > Mammalia > Carnivora > Phocidae > Mirounga > Mirounga angustirostris. The sequence goes on along the minus strand of NW_026991720.1, from coordinate 47,041,105 downwards.
TTAACCTCAGCGATTCCCTGCACTAGAACCTCGTAGGCAAGTGAGCGCGAGGCTCTGTTGTGTCACCGCAGCCCCACGTGGTGAGGTTTCAGGCAGTAAACCAACAGCCTGAGCCACAGAGCCTAACTCTCCACCCAGGCTGCTCACACCAAACAAATGCGATGGGCAACTTTCACTTAGCCAACACTACTCAGAAATTTCCATTTTTGCCACATGAATTCAGTGACAACACCTGCGGGGCATTTTGGCTTTGGTCACACCTGGACTGAAAGAATGCCAAAAACACTGTGATGTTGGTGAGAAGCTTACCAGACATCTTTCAAAACAACAGCAACAAGGCAGAAATAGCAATTTCAACAACTACTTAAAACTACAGATACGTGGCTCTTCATTTCACCATTTGGGAAAAAGAGAAATGCTCCTTTTATGTTATTTCTATCAAATGACTATTTGTAACAAAATTGGATTAAGAAAAATTAGATTAGGAGCATTCTTTAATTTTATGGTGATTGTAAGGAAGAACCATGGAAATAACTTTCATATGGTAAGCTCCATAATTAAAAGAGATTACAAAATAAATATGAGCTGGCCACATTCTGGAAGAAAATGAGCCTTGAAATTGGGAAAGTGACAGGACAACATTTCAGAATGATATACCTCCTATAAATGCATGAAATTCATGTCTCCCCTTCATCAAGCTGATAATTTTTGCCTCCTCCCCAGAGCAAGACCCCCTTTCACACGGTACTGAGAGAAAATTATTTCCTCATCTTTAGTTCATTGGTTACTGTAGCAGTGTAGCCCTGAGAAGTAGTTTTAATATCTTGTTCTGTTTTCCCTCGGAGCCTCATTGACAATGCTTTAAAATCAAGTCTTATTCTCAAACACATTTTGCTGTTTGTCCCAGTTCTAAATCTTTGGCATAGTTGGGGTTCCTTTCAGAATGTTGGCTTTCTCCAAATGGTTGATGAGTGTCATCCTGAAAGGGATCTCTTTCACTTCCACCTCAAGTCTGGGGCTGAAATTTCATCATTAGAGAAGGCTCATTTTGGCCTGTAAGAATCCTAGTGGAAATGCAGTGTTCCCTGGGAGCTGACAACCTCCGGTTAATGTTAGTTAATACCTTGGAGGAGATTGTCTGTCCCAGGTGATTTCCATAGAACCCAGCACCGGACAGTTAATAAGTTCTAGGGGAACAATCCAGAAGTTGGGTGTGAAGGACCATGACAAATCGTCCATGGGGTGATGGCTAGAGGGACCATCTTTGGGTTATGGAAGATGGGTCTAAAATTTCAAAGACAAAAGCATGGAATCAAGAATATTGGACCCAGACAGTCCTCTTGGAAAGTCCCTTTGTTCAGATAAAGAAACTGGGACTGAAGGAGTTTAGTGATTTGACAAAATCCACCTAGTAAGTTTGTGGTGGCCCAGACTAGCCCATGGGTCTCTTGACTTCCAACCCATCTCTTTCCATTCTGCCAGAGGGAATTTTATCCTCACACATGGCAAGGGTAGAGGAGTAGCAGCATCTTCTTCTGGAAAAAAAAAAATGTACTTTGGGTCTCCCACATTTCTAGTTACATCGTTTCCTCTAGAAGAAAGGAAATGGTGAGTTATACTAAAATAAGAAAAGATTTTATAAATCCAGCTTAGCGAGGAGTATTGTCATGTCCTTGTTCTTGTCCCAGATAAAATATCCTAAGTCCATCAGGATTTCTCTTTTTTTTTCTTAGTTTTCTCTTCTCTGATCTCCACTCCCTATCTCATTAGTTTTTATGGATGGATCATGGAAACCAGAAATGCACACACAGCAAACACATCTGCCCATTGGGTAAAAAGAAAGGCATGTGTGTACATGTGTGTGTATGTATTCGTGCGTGTGCATGCCATAATGGGGAGCAAGTTCAAGAGCAGAACCAAAATTAATGAGTTCTCCCACAAATAGCTGGGTGCAAGATGGCCTTTATTCAACCCAGCAATTGTGTTGGAACCCCAAATTAGAGTCTTCATTGTTCTTTGTTGCCTTTGTTTTAAGCTTAACACCAACTTTTTTTTTTTTTTTTGGCTATAAAAAAATAAATCTGAAAACAATAAGTCTCGTTCATTGACATAAACCGGCTGTCGGTTCCTTGTGGGACCTAGGCTGATAAAAACCAGGGAAAAACTATTTTATTTGCAATGTAAAGAATTTTAGCCTGTGGAGATTTTTCAGTTCAGCAGCAGTAAAGGTAGGGACAGCAACCAAATAAGCTGTTAAAATCTGTATCCCCCGCCCTCACCCTTCTCCCAGTCCCAAGAGACATAATTAAAACCGCAGAAAGTGAGAAGCTGTTACTAATACTAACATAACTATTTAGTGCAACAGAATCATGCATTTACTAACTTCATTTTTTTAAATAGTTCAAGCTGAATTTTATTTTGCTATTTCACATACAAAGGCCTTTTCTCCGTGTGAGTGCTTTAATATGATCTGCCAATCAGCTTGTTAATATTTGTCAAAGGGTAGACATGTTGGTCAACGAGGGGACAATACTTATTAGGGCCACTATGTACACTTCAGAGGTGAACTTCACTCCTTCCGCTGAAAATGTTCTCAGTGGTGGCTCATATATTAGCCTCATCCCAATTCTGTTAAGAAAGGGATTTGTAGCTCTAGCCGACTAAACTGTCCTTTGTGAGTTTTTGTGTGTAACCAGAGTAGAGGTAGGAGCAGATGGAAGTGTGTGTATATAATAACTAGCATTTTTGTTGAAGTGGATGAAAACAGTCATGCCTTAACCTTGGCCCAGAGTATACACAGATCTTATTCAACATTTGCCAGAAAGAAAATAGAATAGATTTTAACCCTTATTTTTCATGTTGGTGCACTACTTTTGAGGGATTGGTTTTCTCCTTCTTACACACACACACACACACACACACACACACACATCCTGGCCTGACTGGCCCCCAAAGTTCTAGACACCTTATGAGGAAGCCTGTTTTCTCAAGATTCAACTCTGAATGGTCAGGTTCTGGAGGTCTGCAGTAGCAACTGCTTTGAACTTTTAGACTTTCTGAACTTTTTGTCTCAATTTATGTAATAAAGCAAGTATATCTATGAATCAGATAGTTACAGATCTGCCCTTGGAACCAGCTTTCCTAGGAATTTCTAAAAACACTTGCTAATCCCCAAAGGAATCTTCCAGCTAATTTTAGGGCATATTTGTCCAAGGTCACTAAAAGGACTGGAGTGCTTGGGTTGAGCTTCTAGGTGTTTTGTGTATTTGGTGCTCCTGTTCCATTCTTTTTTTTTTTTTTTTTGATGTAGTGATTCATGATTCATTGTTTGGGTATAACACCCAGTGCTCCATTCAGTACGTGCCGTCTTTAATACCCATCAGCAGGCTAACCCATCCCCCCACCCCCCTCCCCTCTAGAACCCTCAGTTTGTTTCTCAGAGTCCACAGTCTCTCATGGTTCATCTCCCCCTCCGATTTCCCCCCCTTCATTTTTCCCTTCCTACTATCTTCTTCTTCTTCTTCTTTTTTGACATATAATGTATTATTTGTTTCAGAGGTACAGGTCTGTGATTCATCAGTCTTACACAATTCACAGCACTCACCATAGCACATACCCTCCCCAATGTCTATCACCCAGCCACCCATCCCTCTCACCCCCCACCATTCCAGCAATCCTCAGTTTGTTTCCCGAGATTAAGAATTCCTCATATCAATGAGATCATATGATACATGTCTTTCTCTGATTGACTTATTTCGCTCAGCATAATACCCTCCAGTTCCATCCACGTTGTTGCAAATGGCAAGATTCCATTCCTTTTGATGGCTGCATAATATTCCTCTGTGTGTGTGTGTTTGTGTGTGTGTGTGTATACATACATATATATATATATACCACATCTCCTGTTCCATTCTGAAGTGACTGGAGTGGAACCTTTCATTCTCTGAGTGCCCACCCTGTCCCCATAGTGACCTTCAGCCACCCCTACACACACACACACACACACTTACACACTTTCAGACACACATCCTCTCTAACTTGAATGAAACTATAATGACCTTAGAAAAGTTCAGTCCTTTCTGTGTTTGTTGATTGATAATGAGGATTTTAAAAAAGTATCTGTTTCCATAGGTGTTGGGACACTATATGAAATAATACAAGTAAGGAGGCTGAAAAGGGCCTAGCACACGGTAAGATTCAAGAGGGATCAGCTTTTACCATCATCATCATAATCATCACTATGTTGAGCTAGAGGCAAATGCCTATAAGAGAAAAGCCCATATAATACAACGCATCATCTTGGGATGAGTGTATTGGTGGGAGATACGCTGCATACACTGGCCTTGGGCTGACGGATGGCTGATCGTCTTTCTTCATGAATGCCTTTCCCTCAGGCTTTCCAGAATAGCATCAGAAAAAGTATTGACAGTTTACCAGTGGGAATTCCAGATTATTCAGATGTAAACCCATTTTGCGGGTGGGGCGGGGGTGGCTAGACTATCAATGAAATTGATTTCCATTATGGCAAAAATCCAACTCTATCTAGAAACGTGAGCCTTTCTTCTCGCCTGCAACATTCCACCCTGCTGCAAACTAAGGAACACAAGATATTATATGCAAATGAACCTGAAAAGAGGGACGGGGGTGTGCCAAGAGATTCAAAATTAGGATCCAATTTCAGATTCTATTGGCAGATATCACTGACGGTTAAAAAGAAAAGAAAAAGAAAAGCCAGAAGGATTCTAGTGCATCTATCTGCATTTAAATTGTTTACCTCTGATTAAAAGTGCCTACTGACCCTTAATATTAGATTTTTTTTCAAAAACCTGGTTAGTTTTGCGGTCCCACCAGTACCACTTTGTACCAGTTTTTCTAGATTCCTCTTCCAGTGAATGATGACCATTGTGTGTAGCATGCAAAATCCAGGGAATGTTTATGCTTATTAGAACACAGACACATGAAGAGACATGGGAGAAACTCTCCCAGAAGTGCATAGTCAACTCTTTGTTTTCAGATGGAAGATCTCTGGTGCCATTTTCATGATGGGAATATCCAGGTCAAATTCTGCTTCTATGCCAGTCAGTACCCTTTTAAGTCCTCTAACTAGATATTGGTTCAGCCTTTAGATGGGTAATAAAGAGTAAGCCTAGAAGGAGTTGAAGCCATGGAGAGGTGGGTGGCTTTAAGAATAATTTCATCTTATCTTGAAAACTGTGGATCTGTTGATATTATAATTGCTACCTTGATAATTACTTTTGAATCTTCATAAGGGAGAACAAATGGCTGAAAATGTGATCTCTCTGGATGCTACATAAAACTACGATTGTTCTGTTGATGGTGATTTTACCTTCTTCCTGAGAGAAGAGGAGGAAGAGGGGAGAATATTTACTCTTATGGTTGTTTTGAGATTTTTGTTTTTTTAATGGTCAGAGGGAGAACTGAAGTGGCCCACGATCAGTTGGTGATATGAACCAGGAAATAAGATGTGCAGATGAGGCTGCTTCTGCTGCCAGGGAGTTAGAAAAACTCCAAACTCCCTCTTCAAGGAGAAACCTTCCCAACCTTGTTTTCCATGAGCAATATTTCAGTCCAGAGATCCCAAGAAAATGGAGAGGAAGTGGAAAAGAGAAATATCAGTCACACCTTTCAATGGAGGCCCAGTGCTGTCATCTCCTGAAGTTTTTTGAAGTAACCCTTTGAGATGATACATACTTTATCTTTCAAAGCCATCCCCACTTGCACGGGCTTGGGTATGACTGCATTAACAGTGCAAAAGGCTATCCTCTGAGTGCCTTCAGACCAGGATTATTTCATATGTTTTGAAGAGAGATAGTGCCAGTTACCATGATAGCATTAACCAAGGATAACAGAGAACAAAGCTTTTAAACTTAGAAGAAAGAAATCTTTCAGAGAGGGAAGAATGTTTTTGACACAGAAACCCAAAGGGCATGTTGGAAGTACCACGAAGAATGTGAAATGTGTCTTCTTTATGTTCCCTCATCTTTGTTTGTAGGCTGAAATAACCCTGTTGAAAGTGAGATTTTTTTTTTTCAATTGGGCTTCCATATTATTTATTTTGCAATTAATTGTGATTGCAAATTTTCTAAAAAGTAGCCCCTGGTACAACATCAGAGTCCTTTGCATTTGAGTTTCTTTGGATGAAAACTAGATTAACATGACATGGTTGCTAACAGAATTGGAAATAACATGGGAGGTAACACGGGTGGTGTATCGGTAGAGGTTCTTGGTGGTAAAAAGAAAAAATTCATTTGTTACCTGAAGCAGAAAAAGGGAACATATTCAAAGGATATTTGTTTTCCCAGAATTAACCAGAGGCTGGAGGGGATCAACATTATAAGGGAAGCAGAGATCAGAGGAGCTCCAGATGGCCTTGAAAACTTGCAACACAAACAGCCTGGCCAGGATATCACTGCGGCGGCCACTGGGCACTCCCCACCACCACTACTGGACACCATCACAAACATGGCACAAATGATCCATCTGCTCTTTCTTGACCTCATTTACCCCAGATTTGTAGGCTAAGGTGGTTCATTTGATTGACCAAGCCTTTATATCCTGTGCTCCACCAAGACCTTATTCAACAGGAATTCCCCAAAAAAGAAGACGGTAGATTGGATGCTGGACAACTCTCTGAAATGGCATTTGTTGACCATAGATGTATGATAAAAAGTACTTTGCTAATTCCTGTCACTGAACATGGGAGGTAGAAGGCTTAAAAAGAAAAGCTTCCTAGCCTATTATTAGAGGGCAGGACTTGCTAATACTAACACATTGTTCATGCTTGTAATTTAAAAGACTAATTTTATTCTGAAGAAATAAAGAACTAGGTCAGTCAGGAATCTTAGCTGATATAAATAAATCAAGAAGATTGACTGCCGGGCGCCTGGGTGGCTCAGTTGGTTAAGCGACTGCCTTCAGCTCAGGTCATGATCCTGGATTCCCGGGATCGAGTCCCGCATCGGGCTCCCTGCTTGGCAGGGAGCCTGCTTCTGCCTCTGACCCTCCCCCCTCTCATGTGCTCTCTCTCTCTCATTCTCTCTGTCTCAAATAAATAAATAAAATCTTTAGGAAAAAAAAAAAAAGAAGATTGACTGCCATAACTGCTGTCTTCCTACTTTTTCATCTAGATCAGCATGGTCCAGTAGCACTTTTGGAATGATGGAAGCGTGGCTGTTGAGCACTTGACATCTGGCTACTGCAACTGAGAAACTGAATTTTTAATGTTGCTTAATTTTATTTAGTTTAAATTAAAAACAAATAGCCACCTAACGCTGGCAGATACTGTGTCTTATGAAAATCACAGTTTCATAGTATAGAACTGGAAGGGCTATTTGAGATTCCTATAGCACGTTGGATGTTTGTTACTTTTAATGTAAAGTATGTGGAATTTTTAATGTAAAGTATGAAAAAGATGGTTGGGTTTACACCTGGTGAGAGGGGATGGGAGAAGATAGAGACTGTCATTCTCAGTGGTTAGATAAAAGATAATCAGGATCATAAAGAATTTATGTTGGGAAGGGACCACACATTAGCACCAGAATGTGTGGTTTCTCTTGGTCGTATTTCATTTGAAGAGGAGCTAGAAGGACAATGGGCTATGACCTTAGAAAAGGAGTGTCCAATTCCATTCACAAGCAAGAACACTAGTATGGGGACAAAGAACAAGCCACATTGCTCTGAAAGCTGGACCTCGTGAAGTATAAGAGGAATAATCAGATGATAGCTTTGAAAAAGTGTTATCAAATATTTGGCTATCAAGAGTTACTAAAATAGTTTTGTGAATTTCCATAATATACTTGAGAATCCTTTTATTGAAAAAGAAACAAAACAGGAAGCCTGTGCTTTTCTGAAGTTTCTCTTCTTTTGCTCTTTCTAATTAAAGCTATGCCTTGAGTACTTTTGATGTACCAGTAAAGTATTTGTGCTTTGGGAATCTAAACAGAACACTACTGGCAGTTCCAACCACCAGAGGAAGAGGGACTGGTTTTCCGTAGGTGTGCAGAGAGCCCACAGTGCTTTCCCTGGAAGGCATGGATTATAAGGGTGACTTCACATATGTGGCCAAAGGTGAACTATACACAAAGCAGGTGATTGAAATTCCTGTGATTCTTGGCTACCAGCAAGATTTACCAGAAAAAGGAAGTCCCTAAAGCGCCTTCCTTCAAGCTAAGACAGGGGTTGGTAAACTACAGCCCTTAGGCCAAATTCAGCCTGCCACCTGTGTTTATATGGCTCATGAGCTAAAAATAGTTTTTACACTTTTAAGTGATTGGAAAAATTAAAAGAAGAATGACATTTCATAACATGTAAAACTTATAGGAAATTCAAACTTCAGTGTCGACAAGTAAGGTTTTTTTGGAATACCCCCATGCCCAGTCATCGACATATTGTCTATTGCTACAACATAGAGGAATTGCAGTAGAGACCATATGGCCATATCGATGGCAAAGGTTGCACTTTACAGAAAAAGTTTGCCATCCTCTGACACATGGCTCAATGTGTGGATCATCCTTTAAGCCAGCAGAGAGTATTCAGCCCACTTAGAATGTATTTGACTCTAGACTGAGAAGGATAGTTTTGCCTTTTCATTTGAGACCTTTTCCCACCATCCTCCCAATAAACTATAACCCATGGACCATGGGTTATTTTCTCTTATGTCTTCTTATAGTGCCTTACAAATAGAAGGTAATTAACAGTTATTTGTTGAATGAATAGATAGATAGATAGGTAGATAGATAGATAGATAGATAGATAGATAGATAGATAGATAGAGTTTTGAAACAAATTACTTACCTTTGAATTATTGCTGTCTATGAATTTCAAAATTATTATAGTCTCTATGTAATGAGCTAATTAGCCAGCTAATTACTAGAAAACAGGACAATATCAAGAGCAGTAAAGTGTGACAGAAGTTCTATTAATTGAAAACCATTCCCTTTTAAAACATGCTGATTAATGGCTATGTCCCACAAAACGTGCAAAGCCAGTATGTAACTTTCTCTTGCTCCCATTTATACCTACACCACCACTTGAGCTGTGTACATACTAATTGTCCCCAATATTTGTTTATGGTGGTTGTACTTTTTACTAAAAATGCATAATCCAATGAAATACTAGGAACCTTCCATGACCAAAATAAAGTGGAAGAAAAGTAACATTTGTTAAATACCTTCTTTTGGCCAAGTGCTGACGGGCACTTCACATATACCTAGAAACCCAGATTCTCTGGAGCAAGATTTTCTGTTGTACACATTCTTTGTAAATTATATCTACTTGCAGCCATTGAGTGGGACCATAGCCTAGCTGATCTGCTCGGTTTTTGCTGTCTTCATAAGGAGTATTGATTGACTTGGTCAAATCAATTGTGTGGCCATTTCCATATACACATCATTTAGCTGCCTGAACTGATTGCTTCTGCCAGGCCACAGTTATGTTGTTTCAATCATGTAGATCCAGGTTGTCTCAAATCCTCCAAGTGGAACGCTGAAACATCAAAACACCAGGCTCTGGAGAATTAGCCGAGCATATTTTTCCATAGGAAATTAATGTTAAGATTCGGAGGAAACAAATCATCAGAAGGTTATATTGTTCAATAATCCAAAGTAAATCAGAAATTTCTGGAGCACATATTCCTTAGTAACGAAGAAAAAGAATATCCAAGCTAAGTTTGCATTCACCTAGATTGGAAAACACCTTTGGTAGCAGATGGCTCTTTAGATCTCAAATTCAATTATCTTTTTTGAAACAGATAAAACAAATGGTGATTTAAATCACCTTTGATTATTGGATGTTGGCATATTGGACTGAAGTTTTCTGATGTGTTTACTGGACTCACATAAAGATGGCAAGGGTCTGGGGCCTGGAAAACAAAGTACCATGCTGAATGGGAACAAAACCCCTTTTGCAGGTTATTTTCAGTAGTGGCAGTAATCCAGAGCTGGCAGTGGTGGTAAAAGGGAGAATGGGAATATAAAGACAGCTCATTCCTGGAGGACATGATTTAGCTTTTACTGTTTTTTGTTGTTTTTTTTTTTTTTAATTTTAATTAGTAGGAAAAGCAGGTTTGCACCTCCTGGCAAATTAACCTGTAAAGCAAATTTATATTTTAACAAATATACTTTAGCATGGGCCAGGTAAATTTTATTGAAAATCACAGTAGTGACGAGAGGCTGATTTGGAAGAATACTACTGTTGCTGTCTTTTTTGAATGTGGTGGAGGCTATGCTAAAAATAACACAAAGGGCTCTAACTGCATTCTTGGGGGGAGGGGCAAATGGAGCAAAAGAATGTTTCTCAGTGCATACATTCAAAAAGTAGCCTCACGAGATGCTTTATTAAGGTCGTAGTAGTATACATGTAACAACATAGAGAACAAGCCCTAAATGAACTTGTAACACAGGCCTAGGAAGTCTTCTGGCCCTTTCTGTTTCTGTTTCAACTTTTTCTGGTCCTGTTTCATCCACTAGGTACTGGGGACCAACCTGTGCCAGACCTAACATTTTGCTTAACTTTTTTCCTGCCATCCAAGCTGTTGGAAGGTGCTGTTTGCATTGTGAACTGTGCCAGTCACATTTTGAGCCAGAATTCTGTTATTCCTTTGTCAGAAGTGCTCCACCTGTCTCTTGGGCTTTCACTATTACCTTATAAGCTTGCTGTTCTGTGTCCTATGGCAGAGAATGCACTAGATGGGAGTCGTAAGAGCTGAACTGCAGTTCTCACTCCGCTACTTTAGAGAGGCATACGTCAGAGATACTGCGGGTTTGGGTCCAGACCACCACAATGAAGTGAATATTGAAATGAAGTGAATCAAATGAATTTTTTGGCTGCCCAGTGCATATAAAAGTTATGTCTACACTATACTGTGGTCTGTTAAGTGTGCAATAATAGCATTATGTTTAAAAAAAACCCCAGCGTACATGCCTTAATTAAAAAATACTTTATAATAAAAAATGCTAACAATCGTCTGAGCTTTTAGCAAATTGTCGTCATTTTGCTGGAGGAGTTTCTCGCCTCAGTGTTGATGGCTGCTGACTGATGGGAGGTGGTTGCTGGAAGTTGGGGTGGCCGTGGCAACTTCTTAAAATAAGACAACAATGGAGTTTGACACATCAATTGACTCTTCCTTTCACGAGCAATTTCTCTGTAGCATGTGGTGCTGTTTGATAGTGTTTTACCCACAGAAGAACTTCTTTCAGAATTGGAGTCGATCCTCTCAAACCCTCCCACTGCTTTATCAACAAAGCTTATGTCATATTCTAAATCTTTTGTTGTCATTTCAACAGCTTCACAGCATCTTCACCAGGAGTAGATTCCATCTCAAGAAACCACTTTCTTTGCTTATCCATAGGAAACCACTCCTCATCTGTTCAGGTTTGATCATGAGATGGCAACCATTCAGTCCCATCTTCAGGCTCCACTTCTAGTTCTAGTTCTCTTGCTGTTTCCACCACATCTGCAGCTACTTCCTCCACTGAAGTCTTGAACTCCCAAGCATCCATGAGGGCTAGAATCAACTCCTTCCAAACTCCTGTTGATGTTGAAATTTTGACCTCTTCCCATGAATCATGAATGTTCTTAATGGCATCTAGAAGGATGAATCCTTTCTAGAGGTTTTCCATTTACTTTGCCTAGATCCATCAGAGGAATCACTCTCTATGGCAGCTGTAGCCTTACAAAATGAATTTCTTAAGTAATGAGACTTAAAAGTTGAAATGACTCCTTGATCCATGGGCTACAGAATGGATGTTGTGTTATCAGGAATGAAAACAATATTAATCTTGTTGTCCATCTCCATCCGAGCTCTTGGGTGACCAGGTGCACCATTAATGAGCAGTCATATTTTGAAAGGAAGCTTTTTTTCTGAGCAGTAGTTCTCAACAGTGAGCTTAAAATACTCAGTTAACCATGTTGTAAATAGATGTGCTGTTAGCCAGTCTTTGCTGTTCCATTTATAGAGCACAGCAGAGTAGATTTAACATAATTCTTAAGGGCCCTAGGATGTTTGGAATGGGAACTGAGCATTGGCTTCAACTTAAAGTCACCAACTGCATTAGCCCCTAACCAGAGAATCAGAGCTTTGGAGCCAAGCACTGACTTCTCTCTAGCTATGAAAGTCCTGGTGGCATCTTCTTCCAATATAAGGCTGTTTCATCTACTTTTTTTTTTTTTTCAGATTTTATTTATTTACTTGAGAGAGTGAGAGAGAGAAAGTGAGAGTGATAGTGAGAGCAAAAGAGAGAGTGAGAGAGCGAGAGTGAGAACAAGAGAGAGAGAGCACAGAGGGAGAGGGAGAAGCAGACGCCCTGCTGAGCAGGGAGCCTGACACAGGGCTCGATTCCAGGACCCCAAGACCATGACCTGAGCCAAAGGCAGCCGTTTAACCAACTAAGCCACCCAAGCGTCCCTCATCTACTTTGAAAATCTTTTGTTTAGTGCAGCCACCTTCATTAATGATCTCAGCCAGATCTTCTGGGTAACTTTGCTGCTTCTTATCAGCACCTCTGCTTCACCTTGCACTTTTATGTTATGGAGATGACTTCTCTCCTTAAGCCTTATGAACCAACCTCTGCTAGCTTCAGACTTTTCTTGTGCAGCTCCCTCACCTCTTTCAGCCTTTGTAGAATTGAAGAGAGTAGGGCCTTGCTCTGGGTTAGGCTTTGGCATAAGGGAATATTGTGGCTGATTTGATCTTCTATCCAGACCACCAGTAAGACTGTTTCACTTTCTTACCATTTGTGCGTTCACTGGAGTAGCACTTTTAATTTCCTTCAAGAACTTTTCATTTTCATTCACAATTTGGCTGATTTGTTTAGTGTAAGAGATCTAGCTTCTAACCTATCTTGGCTTTCGACATGCCTTCCTCACTAAGCTTAATCACTTCTATCTAGCTTTTGATTTAAAGTGAGAGACCTGAGATTCTGCCTTTCATTTGAACACTTAGAGGCCATTGTAAGGTTATTAATTGGCCTAATTTCAATATTGTTGTGTCTCAGGGAATAGGGAGGCCCAAGTAGAGGGAGAGAGACATGGGACAGCCAGTCAGTGGAGTGGTCAGAACACACGTACTTGTCAATTAAGCTCCCCTTTCTTATATGGGAGCAGTTCATGGTACCCCAAAACAATTACAGTAGTAACATTATCAAAGATCACTGATCACAGATCTCCATAACAAATATAATAATAATGAAAAAGTTTGAAATATTGCAAGAATTACCAAAATGTGACACAGAGACATGAAGTGGACAAATGCTTTTGGAAAATAGCGCCCAATGATTTGCTTGATACAAGGTTGCCACAAACCTTTAATTTCTAAAAAAAAAAAAAAAAAAGGCTGTGTCTGTGGAGAGCAATAAAAAGAAAGGTGATAAAATGAGGTATGCCTATATTCATCTGAGTTTCAACGCCTCATTTGTAAAATAAAATAAATAATATTTGACCTACTTGCTTTTTGTGGTTGAAGTGAAAGATATTGACATTATTATTAGGCAAATTGGTAAAATAACCAAAGTGTGTTTTTGGCTGTGAAGTAATCTCTCACTCCCAAAATCATTAATAAACAATTTTATCTTAAAGGTAAACATATAACAAGTTTTATATTAATTTCTCATATCTAATATATTAAATAACTTTGCTAATATCACATGTATTATTACAGTTAAAACAACTGGATAGCATTTCATAATTCATAATTTTGCTCCTTGAAAGCTCCCATTTTCAAATTGCTTTAAAGCTATAATGGAAATGTTTTCACATTATGGTTTTAAAGAAATTTATTCTAGTAACCAAAACTCTTTATGGTTCTAATTTTATAAATGTCAGAAACATGACTACTTATGGAAAGCAGATAGGGAAGGGAGAGCATCAGTCTGTGGTCTTGTTAAGATAGCACTGTATTGAGACAGGTGGCATAGTGAAAAGAGGCTAGCCTGAATTCTGTCTCCTATACTTTTTGTGTGGTCCCTCTACTTTCTTTGAGCCTGAATGTCCCCATGTATAAAATGGGAATAATAATATCTTGTAGTAATGTTGTAAGGGTTAGAGAGAATACATGCAAGGAACTTTGTACACAGTTTAGATGCTCAGTAAACTATTATTACATAAACATCTCCCCACACACATCCACCTGGCAATGAACTCTCTTACGCTTAGGTGCCCCTTGCTAATATGTAGTTTCATTGCAGGCTGTCATGTAAATACAGGGAAAATCTGATTTAATGAAAGATGATTGGTGTCCAGCTGCCTTTGCACACATGCCCAAGAAGTGAAAAACATGGTGATGGATATTCCAAATTCAATCTTGCTTCTTCTATCTATGAAAATCCTTTTCAATGAGACTTGGCATGGCATTGAGCCCTGTACCCCCAGATAGGAGTGAAACAAAAATTAGGAAACAACTAAAATTAGGAAGAAACTAAGATCAGGAAAGTAAGTAATCCAATGTGTTTCATTTGGCAGGGAGCTGGAGTAATTACCTTGGATAATTTCCATGCAAAATGTTAACATGGACTAGAAAATGTTTCTTGTAATCAAAAGATGTGAAGTTACCACTTTAACAGCAAATTTTATTCTGGAAGAGCCACCCATAAATAATTAAATTAGAGTTACCATATGAAAAGTACAAGTGGGCATTTTCACTAAACTTCTATGAACATGTGCTGTTTTCCCCTTGGAGGCACTTTGGGTTGATGGGATTTTTGAGGTGCGGGTGATTTTCTCGGGAACAGAAGTAATTCTGTAACTTGTCAATGTGTTGACATGGCATGCCCTTTCAGATTTCCAGCATGAAGGCAAGTGTAGTGTTTTATTGAGGCTGACTGAATGTGGGTGAAAACATTCATTATATGTTTATTTCTTTAGAAGTAGCTATTTCCATGATAGCCATTTCCTAATTTACACTTTGGGGAAATACGAGTTTTCCATTCATCCAGGAGAACACAATAGGCATCACCTTACATTATTTGCCAGCTAGATAGGAAGATGTTTTTCCATAACAACTATCTGTGAATGAATCTGTAAGCTATTCAAAAGACTCTTTTCAGAATCCAGTAAAAATTAGGTGGAGAGGCAAACCCCACCATCCAGAAGGTGTGTAGAAGCTGTGGTGTGTTGGCAAACTGCTTTCTGCCGGGCGAAGTCTTGATTTGTAGGGTGTACCAATTTCCGTGCTCCTACCACAGTCCATTTCAACCTCCCAACAGTTGAAGAATGGCTTACAGGATTCCTGAATATTTAACAATTGGCTCTCACAAAGCTGGTGCAACTGGCTTTAACACACCTCAGCCTTTAGAGTGAATTTTTAAATCTCAAGCCCTGACCATTTGATTTCTTTTGGCTCTGAAGGCATCTTTGTGAGACTGACAGGTGCCTGTCATATAGGAGCATGTGGATTTTTCCCATTTACTTGTCTTTACTGCATCATTTAAAGCTTTCATTTCCAGTAGCTGATACACATCATACCTGTGAAGTTTCCAACACAGTGGACCTCTAGTGAACACATCGATGTATACAAATAAAAGATTCTCTCTCTATGCAAACAGTTAAAATTCTAAGATATACTATTGTGCATATTCCCTCAGCCATTAGCCAAGGCTTGCTGCTTCCAGGAGTCAATGTGACTCATTCACTTCTGGTTCTCAGCTTGCTGTGCAGTTTTGCTGACACCACTGTAACAGCCAGGGCTTCTAACTGCTGCCTGTCAATGGCTGGTGGAGTGATTTGATTCCTTTATGTATGTAATACAGTAAAGCGCTTTGAGGCTTGCAAATGGCACTGTTTAAATCAATACATAATGATTTATTACATATTGTGGAACACTTATAAATATATTATGAAGCCCTAGAGCACAACAGCATGATGGGCTAGTGGGAGGCAGAGGTGGGCGCCCTCCATGTGGTGTTTTCTGCTACTGAGATGATGTGTGACCCTGGATAATTCATTCGCCTTTGCTGTACTCCATTTTGTATGTTTGGAGAATGGGGTCACCCAGGGATGAGATTGCAAATGGTTTAGAGACATGGGATGCCCAATGGGCAATATTTTTACAAACTAAGGAATTACTGGGGCACTTGGGTGGCTCAGTCTATTGAGCATCCGACTCTTGGTTTCAGCTCAGGTCATGATCTCAGGGTCCTGGGATCAAGCCTCCCATAGGGCTCCACACTCAGCAGGGAGTCTGCTTGGGATTCTCTCTCTCCCTCTGCCTTTCCCCCTGCTCATGTTCTCTCTCTCTCTCTCTCTCCCCCTCTCTCTCTAAAATAAATAAATCTTTTTTTAAAGTGTTACTTTATTTTTCTATCTCTCACATAACCACACATCACAGTGGATACCAACTAGGCATCCTGGCTAAAAAGTGAGAGGTTCAAAAGTATATATATGTAGTGAAAGTATAAAGACAGACATAGGAATGATAATCACCAAATTCAAGACACCATGACCTCTCTAGCTGGTGGAGGGGAGTGACTAGGGACCCGGGGAGGGTGGGGGGGATTACAGGTGAACATCTAACTCATCCAATTCTATTTGTAATATTTTATTTCTTAGTTTGAGTGGTGGATACTTAGCTTTTTATTGTATTACTCCTTAAATTTTTACCTGTCTATAAAGTTACACCAAAAAGTCTTTAAATAAAATGAAATTTAATGTTTCTGTTAGTCATGATATATGTGAGTTTAGCTTTCATAATGGTGTCATATTTACAAATGAATGAATGGGACTTGTTGCTTGTGTCCTTGTTTTACCCAACAGTGCAGTTTGGGGAGCTCTCAGTGTCCTCAGTCAACTGAGCTGTGTGTAAAGACTGTAACAGGAATAACAGCCAGGGTTTAATTAATCCTCATCAAGGCCAACAGTTAACATATTCTAAAACATTTTTTAAATCTAGGAAATTGAGCCAATTGAATAATATTTCTACTGATTAAAAGAGAAAAGAAATGAGGGTATGGGGGCGCCTGGGTGGCTCCGTCGTTAAGCGTCTGCCTTCAGCTCAGGTCGTGATCCCAGCGTCCTGGGATCGAGCCCTGCATCGGGCTCCCTGCTTCTCATTCTCCCCCTCCCCCTGCTTGTGTTCCCTCTCTCACTGGGTCTCCTGCTGTCAAATAAATAAAATAAAAAAATCTTAAAAAAAAAAAAAAGAAATGAGGGTATGTTTAGCTACTTGTCTAAATTTCAGCCCAGCTGTGCCCCTCTGCAGGTTGGTCATATAAAAATATCATGACAATTATAACAATAACCAGTAAGGCATTATGGACAAAAACTAGACTCTAATTGGACCTAAGTTTATCTTTTTAAAATAGTTCAACTGAAATAAAAAAAAAAAAAATACGGAGGTAAAGGTTGGAGAGACTCCTACTGAGATACTGTGCTTAAAACAATTACATGTACCCACATTGACACAGAACCCCTCAGTCCCAGAGTCAATATGGTGATATGGTTTAGGCTCTTGAGTGTTACCACTGCAGGCAACCTTCTTGTGAACAACCAAAAAGAAATCACTCTCATTTATTTGCACCTAATAATTATTTCCTTTGCTATGAAAAAGGCAATATTCTGAGTTCAGATGATTTTCACAGCAGCATGGTATATGAACAGTCCAAATCGTGTAAGATGTCCTTTCCTAAGAAAGTACATCTCTGCTCAGTCACACTTCCACTCATGCTGGAGGCTTAGAGAGGAAAATGTCATTTTATTCCAGTGCGGTTTGTTTGTAATGTGTTCCTTCTTAATTATAAGAAGCCAGTTTTCTCACCTTTATATTTGCATCCAAGAAGATTTTAACTCCTCTTTCAGTATCTTCTTTTTTTGAAAAGTATTGCAAGACAGCCAAATCATAGGACAACACATGAGACTATTTATTGTGGAGGGAAGAGAATAGGGAAAAAGGAGTTTTTCAGAAGAATTTCAAATGATGGGATGCATGGAATTTGTTTCTATGCAGATACGATCCCAAGCACACGTAACCCCTTCTGAAAACACACCTGTCCCATCTGTAAGGCACCAACCCCATTACCCACACCTGCCATACTCATAAAATGAGTCTTAAGCATATGGTGGATGTTTTGTAAAAAAAGTTTTTCATGCCATGCATTAGAGAAGTAGGTAACCAATTCAAAGTTCCAAGGGGATATCTCTGGACAATTGGTTTCTAAATATAACCTGTCAGGTCAGGAGGAATTCAGGGACCAAGCCAGAGCCTGCTTTGACAACTCTGTCTATTGGCACTAGTGCTGAGTTCAATCCCCTTTGTCTCTGCAATTTTACTCCTCACCAACCCCCTCCCCACCCCTTGGCCTACAATTTAAAAAAAAAAAAATTGTTCCAAAGCTCTATTCTAGTCATTGTGTCTCCTTTATAAAGTAGTGGAACCAATCAGCTATCCTAAGCCAGCTGCTTAGATATATGCCGGCATGGCTCATTAGAGTGCGGTCATAAACTCATTCACAGAAATATTCTGAAGGATGTTTTTATTGCTGTATTGTGTGTATAAATCTCCTTGTTTGCACACAGAGAATGCTGATTGAACAAAATGATGAACTGCTGGTTCCATTTCTTGTCTGCTCACTGAGCAGGCACATTATGGTCTATCTTATGTTACTCTTGCATAAACAGTATATTAGTGACTGTGAGCATCATTTACTCCACACCTTTGTCCTCCTTAATGCAAGGCACGCAATATAAATAAATGCACTGATGAGGGTGGAGCATGGCTTGCACACCAGGGATAATTATGGGTCCAGACAAATGATAGGATGAATTTTTAATTGCCTTTTGGAGTCATTTTTCCCGTGCATGCCCCAGACTTTTGTTTTCTGAAGAATAAGAGTAAAATATCCAAAGTCAAGGAATAAAATTTCATGACCAACTCTCTGGTTGTGTGAATCCAGAAAGAAACAGAATTATTGGTCAAAACAATGGCTCCTATCTACCTCTGCCCATGAACTGATTTGGGTGTTTGCTTTGTTTTGAAGACTTCTTTTGTTAGATTGACTTCTGTTTGCAATTTTGTACAGGTTAGAGATGCTTAACGTTGGCGGAGGAGGCAAGAATTTCTGTTCTGGGCATACAGCAATTATCTTCATTGCAAGAGAAGTTAGCCCTTGCAGCTGCACTGGGGAGCTCAGGCATCCTTGAACAAAGCACGTCTGCACTCATGCACACAGAAACGTGAGAGACACTATCAAATAGACAGCTCGCTGAGGTCTGGCCAAGTAGCCCACCA
Organism: Mirounga angustirostris; assembly: GCF_029215605.1. Lineage (NCBI taxonomy): Eukaryota > Metazoa > Chordata > Mammalia > Carnivora > Phocidae > Mirounga > Mirounga angustirostris. Next base: position 47,021,871 of record NW_026991720.1, on the reverse strand, counting down.
GCAGTTCATAGAGTTCCCAGGAGGATGCAGCCTGGCTTTCTCAGACTCCGAGCTGATTAAAGTAAGGGGTGATGGGAAGGCTATGTTGAGTCTCTAGTTTGGGGAGGGGGATAAGAAAAGGGCCGACAGCTGCTGCACAACTGGAAACAAACATGGGTAGAGATAACAGCCTCCTGTTGTAGGGAAAAAAAAAAAAAAAAAAACCCATAGCACCAAGATATGCTATAGACTATTTGCAGTAAATGAATACTTTCTCAATAGACCCTCTATTGGCTAACTCTCACAGCTTAAATTATTGCACTAAATATAATATATATGTCATAATTTATAATGAATCTTCAGGTCGAGGGACCTCCAAAATGAGAATGAACATTTTATTTGGTCATCTGCCTCAGAACACTGACCTACTGACTCATTCCTTTCACAAATGTGCAAGAGAGTCAATGTTTTAAACAATCTCCTCAATAAGTGTACTGGGCGGACGGGATTTTTCCTGTTTATTAGACACGCATGAGGAAAGCCTTTGCAGGCAATTATTTAGTATCTGGAAAGTCCCCTTAGCAGCTGGAGTCGGTTCCTGTGGCGCTTCAGAAGATGGAAATGGTGTTCACAGTTAAATGCTTGATAGGATGTTGGATATTTTAAGCCAAAGAGGGTAAACCGGGCTCCAAATGAGGCAACAAGGCACTTTTTCCACTAAGGAGGAAGTTTAAGGTGTCAGCTGCAGAATGCTTTTCCTAAACCCATTTCCGAAGCTGTTTTATTCTTCTTTCAGTATGCTGTGACACTGTCCTGTCGCCAGATATGACTTGCATGCAAAGAGCCTAAAGCCTTGGACCAACATTCTATTGTTGATCCTCATGGTATCCTTTGGCAGTAAGAGCTACTGAGTTATAAATACACATCATTTTGTGACAGCAAATTCTGCATTTTTTTTTTTTTTAGTGTTTAGGCTGCCTCCTAATTTATACACATAAGAAATCTATTTCAATATGGATTAGATCAAATTGAATTAAATTTCATTACAATTTTGGTGTCTCTAATAAATGAGTTTAAAATGAAAAAAAATGAAATACAAATGCAGTGGTTCAAGATGGCAAACCAAGTGCATATACCTGCCTCCCCTTGAAATAATCCATATATATGAATAAAATAAAACTCATATATATATATGTATGTATATACACATAAATGAATAAAATTATAACAGCACTGGGAAATGACAAATGGTACCATTATTGGATCCAAAATTTTGAGGATTTTCTAGAAGATATGATCAGAACAGAAGAGAAAAAGTAGAGAAAACTGCTGTCCAAGACACCAGGAGCAAATGGGTTTTTCCCCAGGTCCCTCAGCCATGCTCAAAACTTAAAGTCAGGGCACCTGGGTGGCTCAGATGGTTGAGCGTCTGCCTTCGGCTCAGGTCATGATCCCAGAGTCCTGGGATCGAGTCCCACATCGGGCTCTCTGCTCCTTGGGAGCGTGCTTCTCCCTCTGCCTCTCTCTCTCTCTCTGTCTCTCATGAATAAATAAATAAAAATCTTAAAAAAAAAAAAAAAAACTTAAAGTCAGTAATTCCAAAGAACAGGAATGGCATTAGGACAAAAGAACTGCATTCACATGAATTGAGATTATTGGAGCTCTTCCTTCTCCCCTGTCAATAGTATTTCTTAACCTTATTGATAATGTCAAAATGATGCTATGTAGAGTAACATAGCCATTAGGGCTTATAGCTTACCTATAAAAATAGAGAAAATTTTGTAAATTTTTAAAGGAAGGAAAAAGTCCCTGATTACCAATAAAAGAATAGGATCCAGAGTGAATGGCCCCAAACCTCTCAGCAGCAGCAAAGTATAATTGTCCAAAAAAAAAAAAAGAAAAAGAAAAAGAAAAGAAAAGAAACAGAGAAATTTACTTTGAACCTAGAATTCTATACCCAGCCAAACTATCCTTTATTCATCCAACAGTTTTCTTGAGCATCTACTATGTGTTAGACGTTCTGTTATTCACAAGAGATATAATGGTGAGCAAAAACAGACTTAGTCTTTGTCCTGTCGGAATTGATCATCTAATTGGGGAAGTAGAGATAAATAATTACTCAAACAGATGCATAATAATAAACAGGCATAAGTTCCACCATCTAGTACTGCCCACACTGACTTGGAGATAAAATATTATTTTATTAAAAACTGAGAAATCTTCCCATAAAATGCCTGGATAACTTTAACTAAATGTTTCCTAAACTTTTTTACATGTGGAATTATGTCTCCTGCTCCTTTTCTCCTCCCGACTCCTCTTTCTTCCCATTTGTATTGTTAAATTAATATTCTATGGAACTCATGTTCCCTACACACATCCTGGGAAATGCTGGATTCCAGAGGAAAAAGCCATTTTTCTTGGAACTGCCTACAAAGCTTTTTCACAACCTGACCTCAGCTTACTTTCCCCCTTTTCTCTCTCTCCACAAACCTTGCCCTTAGCCATTCTCCATTACTTGCCAGGCCTTGAACATGCCAATGACTCTGGCAGCTCCTTGCCTTCTTCAGTGCTGTTTTCTCTGTCTGAATGTTTTTCAACACTCATTCATTGAGCACCAATTGAGTTTTTGCTATAGGCTGAACCATGTGTGTGGGAGAGGGTGCCGCTGGGGTGGGAAAGATGAAAATATGGCCCTTCCTTCAAGGGTCTGATATCTCCTGCTTTTGCTATGTCTCTCTGTGGCTTCCAAACCCCAATTCAAATGTTGGCTGGTCAGTAAAGCCTTCTTGAATTGCTTCATTCCTCCTCATCCTCCATTCCCAGTGGCCAGTGTCCTGACACATCCTACTGTGTGCCCAGAGCATTATATTAGACCGTGATTGTTTATGACTTATTTGTATCATTTTTGCTGGATGCTCAGTTTTTTTTTTTTAATTAATATACTGACTGGGGATAAAGATTTTCCCATACCTATTCTCTTTTTCTTTTCCACCCAGCCCTCCAGCTTCCATGGAACCCGGTCTCCATATCATTGGAATTGCTTCTCCCTCTTTCTGCATGGAAGCAAAATTTTCTCAAGTCGTTATCTATTTTCTCTTGGCTGTTTGCATATCTGCCAGCATAAATTACTTGCTAGGTTTAGAGAGACTTTAGCTTCATAAATAAAACTCCTCGTCTTTATTGAAACAGAGACACAGAATTCATTAAAGCTTTGGTTTCTTCTGAATTTTGTTTTTCTCTTAAGTAAGCAACAGTTGATGGGTTTTTCAAGTTCATCCTGATTCTTCCTAGCTTCAAAGCATACTCATTCACCTGTCCTTGTAGAGAGGATCCTGTTTGGGTCACTACCATTCCCTTGCATTTACACAGTGTTGGAAATCCAATACATTACTTTTAAGGGGAAGATAATGTGGATTTAATATGAGAGTTGCAGACAAATTGTAAACGTTATAAATGGCCACTGCTTCTCCTGTAACAATAGGCACACACACCGGCTGTGAAGGAAACTGACATGCTGTACTTGGGCAGAAACATTGTGTAATAGGGAAACACAGTTCTTTGTTTGGATCCATTTCCTATGAGTGCATTTCATATTAGGTCTGTGCATGTCAGCCCCCGGAGACGATGTGCTTGCCCCTTAGTGAACAGCAGGAAAATATGCCGCTCTTCCAGCTGCCCACATCTCCTGATCATCAAGAGCACATATTCAGATCACTGCGAGGAAAGAAAAGGGTGCGAGCAGAAGAAAAGCCGGGTCCATCCTCTGATGGTGGGCTAGTGAGTGCCGTACTGCTGTGGGTCAGCTGCCAACCTTGACTGAAAAGGGGAGAAAAGAAACCTAAGGTGGTTTGGACAAGATATTGGAGGAGCCTGGCCTTTTATGAAGCAGAGACCTCCCGAGTGCCTAAAAAGCTCTAATGGTGAGTGACTTCACCAGGTGGCTTCCCGCAGCTCAGTTTTTTATGCCACCGAGAGGAGTTCCATACACAATGTGGGTTAGTGCGCTCTCGTGCTTGCCTCAGCAGGAAATGGCGGTGGTTAAACTTGGCCCGCCGAAACCTGTCCTGCGCAGGGTTGTTGATTTTTGCTCCCCACAGTCAGTCTTTGGGGGCCAAACCATAGAGCTGACTTGTCATCTCGCTCTGGAGTTTGATTTAAGCACTTACCTGCAAACGATGACCCTCCGCCCTCACACACGTGCACAACACACGCTCACACACAAGCACACACACACACGGCACAGCGGCCCCGAGGAACTGACCAGTGAAGATGCTGTGAGGTGTGTGAAGAAGCTTCTCTGGAACCTTCTGCCCAGGGCCAGCTCCGTCTCTGTTTCTCTCATGGAGGATAATGAAGGGACAAGAGAGCCTTTGGTTTATGATGCAGCCACTGTTTGCCTCTTTTGTGTAACTATCAGGTTTACTATTTAATCCTCATTGACGGATGCGGAGGAACGTGGAGGTGAGGGCATCGGTATACTTGAAAGATCATGGTTTCCTCTATTACTAAAATCCACTTCTTATGTGTGTCAGTATATGGGGGATATGACACTACCTGGAGGACTGTCTCTCCCCTTGTGTGTGAAGCCCAAAGGAGTCTCTAAGGCAAGATGGGACCATAAATCTGTGGTTTAAAATTCCATTTTTGTATTTTCCAATTGAAACTATCTCTAGTTTCTAGGCTGAGGTATCAGAGACTGAAAGCCTGTTCTCATATGCTGATTTGATTTCTCTCCCCACATAGTTCTAGTATTTATTTGTCTTCTAGGAACTTAATGATTTGAATCTTCTCTGTTGATGTGTGCAGATGTATGTGTTTGTATGTGCATTCATTTATTCTATTCTCTTCTCTCATTTGCTCATAATAAATGTGTTCTTCTACACCTTGTCTTATATTCTTTCATGTACTTTAATAGTACTGCTATTTCATTGAATGAGGGCTTGGTAATTACTGTTCCAAGGGCAGGCTCAGATCTTTTGGGGGAAGAATGTTCACAGTGCTTCTCCAATTTAGCTTGCAGAAGAATTACCTGGAAGGCAATTACACAGATTCCTGGTCCCCACCCTCAGAGATTCTGATTTGTGGGTCTGGAGTGGGGCCCAAGAATTTGCATTTCTAACAAGTTCCCAGGTGATGCTGATGCTGCTGGTCCCAGGATCTCAATTAAGAGCTGTACTGCTCTAGAAACCCATCATACAGGACTTTTCTGCTTACTTAGCTTCTACTCTTTTTCCTCCCGAGAGCTCCCAAACTAGTCATGAAAAACAAGCTGAACCAGTCATCTTGTTGATAGAGGGGGAATTAACATTCTTGTCTCTCAGCGATGTATCAAATCAAGGAGTATCGAGCTAATTCAACCCTTCAAGTATGATTTGATATTTCAAATGCCAAATCTTTTCTAGTTTCAATTCCTGATAGGACTTTTAATATAAGTTTTTGTCTATGGAAAGATGAAAAATATTACCAGTTGTTTTTTTCCTTTCTCTCTCCCTTCCTTCCTCCCTCCCTCCTTCCTTCCCTCTTTTTCTTTTACTTTCTTCTTTCCTTCCATCCCCCCTTCCTTCCTTCCTTCCTTCCTTCCTTCCTTCCTTCCTTCCTTCCTTCCTTCCTTTCTTCCTCCCTCTTAGGGTAAGGGTTTTAAGTAAGTGAATTTTCCTATTTCATTCTTCATGCATCACTGTTGTGCCTGTCATTTTTCCATTATTCTCATTCCTGTGTTCTTAGGGAAAGAGTGACAAGTGAGACTGTCAATTGGAAGACTTGATGCCTGTATATTAATTCTTCTCCAATGTGATAATTGGTGATTTTTCTGAGTCTAGCCACAGAAAGTTATTTCAGCATGCAGTTTGTTTTTATATTCCAAAGATTCACCAAGAGGCACGAAGATTAGGAACAGAACTCTTATAGTCTGCATTAATGCTCTTCCATGACAAAATGGACAGCTTTTTCAGCTGGGTGGGTGAGGTGTGGGGACGATTAATACCATGGAGAGCAAAAAGGAAAGGAAAAGAGTTTTAGAGATAGTATATTCTCTCCAGAAGTCCTAGGACGTGTACAAATAATGAGAGTTCTGAGAGAGGGACAGACCTGGCTAAGGATTGTGTCAAGGAAAGTCTGTGATCTCAGGCTATTAAATATTACCCAGCTCTTTCTGACTGTCATAATTCAGAACTACAGTGACACCGTGGTAGCTGCAAGTGGTAATCCTGCCTTTGGGGAAAAGTCTAAGAGGAAGACAAAAGCTGGGAAAGATCAGAGAGCATATTGGGTTGAGCTAAAGAGGTTATCTCATTTTTCTATGAAGCCTCATGAAATACTCAGCTTGACCTCTGCGGTTGGGATAATGAATTTCAGTGAAGGAAAATGGGGGAGTGCAGAGGTATGGGGGGGGTGGAGGAAAGTGGGGGCCAGTGATCAACATTTCCTGGATCTCCTGCAGCCCAGCTAAAAGGACTGGGCAGAGTTGCATTAAACCTGACTGGGAAACTCTGCTTAATACATTAAAGAAACAACTTGCAGAAACATCTACCTCCCTTCTTTCCTCCCCCAAACAGTAATGAGTCCAAATTGCTAATAAAACATAAAAACTCAAAGATGTTGTGCATGGGCCATTTTTCTGAGCTGGTTATTTTTCATGTCAGTTTTCCCACAGCTGTGAGCATGCTATAACTATCAACTTACCAAATGCCCCAGTTTAAACGAAACTTAAAAAGAATGTATTTAGGAACTTTATAAAGAAGGTAGAAGGAAAAACAGACAGGCAAGCTAGCTCTATCAATTTTTTTTCCTTTTGGTAAGAAAGAGGAATTGGGAAGGATATGGGGTGGGGGAATGGCTTGAACTGATAAGTCTCAGCAACTAGTGGTCGAGATAAAAGATAGAAGATTTATTCTTCTCGTTGCAAAGCCATTATTCAAATTGCGTTCAGCCTGAATGGTGTCTGATAGAATCTCACACATGTTACTGTGAGTGTGATCTAACTTCTGAGGTTAACTTACCCAAGTGGAATTAAGGGGCAAGTCTAAAGCACAAAGAAGAACAGAGTGTTTCTTACACCTTAAGCAAATACAAAATCCCATATAAAAAGGCCATTCCACCCATGATAGATTGAATGGCCTAAACTGTCTAAGGAAACGTATTTTTTGCTGTCTTTTTCGTTTCTGTCTCTCAAAAAATAATAAACATTCTTATTTGGAAATGCATGAGCATTGTTACAAGGAGCGATTGCCAAAAGTTTAGGAAATAAACAAGAAACGCATGTTGTGGAGATGAAACTTGCATGTTCCCTCAGAATTAGAAATTGCGTTCCATCACTCTGGGGCTCACAGCAGCATCATTCAAGCTACAAAACACCTTAGGGATATTTAATGTTCTGTGCCCACTCCTTATAAATGTATATGATTCAATATCCCCAATGAGTAATATGGCTGGAGGCCATACCACCTTCAGCTAAGCTCTCATAAGCTGAACCAGGCTGGGCTGGGTCGGTGTTCTTATGGGAGACCTCCAAAGAAACCCTGGAGGTGTCAGCGATGATTCAGTGGGTAGTTCCCTGTCTTGAGTCAGTCCCAAATCACTTTTCTTTCCTGGTGTTAACGGGTCCTTTATATACGCAGGTGCAACATTTTTTGAGAATCAGTCCAAAACCTATTTGGTTTAAAAAAAAAAAAAAGATTTAAAAATATAAAATAAAAGTCAGGGTGGAGGGGTGGGAAGTGGCCCAAAGAAAGGGAGAAGAAAAAGGAAGGGAAAAGCAGAAACTAGAGAGAAGTGATACATTGCAGGCCACATTGCATTTCAAGAAACTCACGACGCCCCTAAGTTATTGGACTATATTGGGGCATAGGTTGCCACAGATTTTTGCTTCAACAGAGCAGGTCATCCATGACAAGATTTGGGGATCTGCTTTGACATGGGGAGTGAAACAAGAATGGATGCTCTTGGGATCCTGTAGAAAGTTCAGACTTGCCCGTGAATGAACCCACTCAGCTCAAATTCAGCAGATTTGCACAGCCTCATTAAGAGTTCTCAGATGCATGCTGTCGCTGGGTGGACACACTCAGTCCCAGGGCAAGCATCGAAATGTCATCCAGAGCCATCAAAGATACGCAGTCCTCAGTGTGTCTTCTTGTACGCACTACCCTGCCCTCCTCATTGCCTGAAACTGCCACCAAGTTTTGTTGTTGGCAATTAAAATGCTACCGTACTCTCTCTAGGAGCTGTTTTGAGGGTGTTTAAACTCTTATCAAATGTTTTGAGGTTTCTGGAGTAAAAAGCGCTTGTTAATATGCAAGAGGGACTGTGAATATATTTCCTTTCTTCAATTAAATATGGTTAGGCTGCTTCTATCCGTATTAAACCCAAGGATATGAATAAATCTGCCTAAATATTTTCTTTGGGATCGGGATCATTTTCTAAGTAAATCCCATTAGATGATGTAAAAAAAACAAGAAAGAAAGAAAAGAAAAAAGATGAAACAGTTAAAAAAAAAAAAAAACCTTTCCAGTATTACAAAAGAGAAAAATTTGTTCTGTTTATTTGTAAACTTGCAAGATTTTTCTAAGTTTGCAAATAAAATAAACATTTTTCCATACAATTGTTTCTGAAGTCACATCCAGCCTGTCTGCCTAAAATGACAAAGCCCAGGAAAGAAAAACAAATATCTCTTCAATAGACTTGAAATTAGTCCACATTTATGTTTTTATTTGAGGGATGTGTTAGACTTTTAAAAAACTGCAAGTGGCAAATATTCAGTTCTTATTAATAGAATTTTCTAAGCATTTGCTTTGCTTTTAGAAAGAAAAACAGTTACAGTGTGTAAGATAATTAAAGGTTTAAAAACTGCATGTCTGTCTTGTAGTCACATTAAGCTAATCATATGTCTTCTTGCATGATCTCCCCAGCCTTATGTACTGCTTAGTCATATACAAAAATCAAACTTTTCCATAAAATGCCCTACACTCAGGTTATATCACATTTTATCACATTCATGAGATTTCCCTTCCTAGGTCTAATGCATGATCTCACTTTACACTGTTAGGCTTTGGTTAAATTTATTTGCTAACTTAATGCTAAGAGATATATAAGAAAACTAATAAAAAGCATAACACATCTTTTCATTTGTAGAAAATAAATCAGTGTTCTGCATTCTGATAGGAGAGGTCACATCATACATTCCTTTCCACGTTCTGCATTTTGAAAACATCTCTGGATCTGTCAAACTTTATTTCTTTTTTAGTAATCATTTTTATTATATATCTGTAACTATACAAAATTCTATTGTAATTATGCAAATAGAAGGTAGAACCATAAAAATACAAAACAATTGCAATAGTCAGTGATACATTCATGTTTTCCCCTGACGTGGGCTATGAAAGAAAAGAATGCACTTGTTAAGTCATCTTTAACATGGTAAAGAAAGGAGGACAAAATACAAAAATCTAAACAAAAAAGTTTATAAAGCATTAGGTTTTCCTCTACACAGAGTTTGGGTGAAGACAGGCTTTATTCTAGTTGAAGTAAGGGAATGTTATAAGCAGGAAATATCCTGCTCCTTTTGTTTTATGATATGATTTCACTCTATAGCAGAATCAAATTATACTGTTATGCCTTAAGCGTTCTAAGAAGTTGGATTCTACCGGTGGGTGAGAGTGTGAAGTTTCTTCTCAAATTCACTGCAATGCCTACGCCCAGGGACTGCTGTTCCCTCCTTGTTTCAGGTGTCAGGGCCTTCTTTCTTGCTGACCCTCAGCTGCTCAGGCCTCACCCCTCCACCCGGCCCTGCTCTGATGTCTCATTTGGTAGTCCGTCACCAATACGCAACCCAAGAAATGCACCAATACCGCACCTCAGAGAGTTTTGGGCAATAACAAACACACCTGACTTGAGGCACTAGTAACATCTTCTTGAGGTAGAAAGCACTTGATTAAGCCTTAAAGAAAGTATAGAACCATGAGCCCTGGAAAATGTTTCCAGTAGAGGGACCAGCATGAGCCAAGTGGTGGATGTAGGAAAGATCAGGATATACTGAGAAGAAGCATACATGTTCAGTTTGGCTCAAGCCAAATCTTCTAGGATATATTTCGGTGAATAGTGCAGAGGAGTCTAAAAATATAGGATGCAACCAAATAAAGATCATTTACTTGGATTCGCCACGGAGAGCTTGTTTTTGAACAAGGGAATAAGATTATGAAAGCCCTGTTACAGTGGTATCCTGGAAAAAAAAGAGAGCGAGAGAGAGAAATTAGTGAAAAAAACTAGTAAATCCTGTAGCTTAGTTAATAGTATCACACCAGTGTTGGTTTCTCAGTTTTTATAAATGTGCCAGGGTTAGTTAAGAAGCGAACATTAGGGAAAGTTCAGTGAGGGGCATATAGGAAGTCCCTGTACTATCTTGCAACTCTTCTGAACATCAGAAATATTTTCAAAATAAAAAGCAGCAACAACGAAACACCACTATGGGACTTTATCGCCAACACAGGATCCTCACATTAGGGGCATCAGGGGACGACGGCTTGGCTGTGGCCACAAGCCAAACTCCTGGAACCGAATAAAAGCATTCGTTGTTTTGCTGTAAGCTCTGGAAGTCTGTTTCCTGTGTCGGGAATCTTTTTTTCTGTGGTTTCACCTGCTCCTTGGGTCTGCTTCTTCCTGTGCCCTACTGTAAGGGTGCACCTCTCTGCTGAAAGCCAAGGGCTGCGCCCAGGGCCCCATGCACTGGGCACATTGTAGAGTCCCAGCTCCCTGGTTCTTCTTTTCTTGCTTTCTCTTCCAGTTCTCCCCCCATCCCCTGTCCCCTTGATGTCATTCTGAGTGTTCCCTGCCACACGTGATAGAAAGTAAAATGTTTTTAAAACCAGTCGTCATAGAATCTGAAGTGCTTGTTTGAGTTCATTGCCTTTTAATGGGTGATTTTTAAGTGTATCTCTCCATTAAGACTATCTGCCTGAGTTTGGGATTCTAGGGGCTACTGTGTGTCTGTCATTGGAAGTGTTTTCTGTAGTCATTAGTGCAGACCAAGAGAAGCTGACAGTTTATCCAAAAATAATATCAATGTGTTTCACCCATGAATGCTTACTTGTATACAAAGAGTAGGGCATGAGGAAGTATGAAGCTTATGTGAGGTAACTGTTCAAAGTTTGTTTTTAAATCTCCGTATCTCCCATGTGCCATCTAAAAACCTGAGGGTACACACCAGTAGGAGTCAAACAGCAGAAGTTCACTGGTATAGAAATATATAGTGTGTACATATTTATATGGGGTGTGTGTGTGTGTATTTTTCCATCAGTCTCTAGGGGGCCTGCTTTTTTTTTTTGATGAAGTTATAATTACATTTCCTTTAACGACCTGTTATCCAGAAGTGTGTACTAGATCGCTTGAGTTATTTAGTGACATTTATTGCGAAACGAATTCAGACGCTTCCTATTTAGAAACGTGTTTCCTGCTTTCCATCATCTCTTCTCAAAAACATGAGGTCTTCTTACAATTTGCTTTAGCATAAGCATAATTTGGATACCCTGGGCCAGTCTTAGATGTTGCTAGCTAGCTTCAGCTGAAAGAGAGTGATCCTAATTGTTCAGATTGTCAGGGGAGGAGCAAGCCTTTTTCCCTGTCTCAAGTACTTCTCAAATTCTGGTAGCACTTGGGTTACTCAGTTGCCAGTCAACATGTGAGGGTTCAAACCAGGCAGAAAAGCCAAGAAAGAAGAATTGGGCCTTTCAGTTCTTTGTTTTAACAGCAGCCCTGAAGGAAAAGCAGCAAGGTGTGGTGGATTAGAGCGGTGAATGCATCAATCAGCTGCCTGGGTTTGTGACTTACTGCCAGCTGTGTGACCTTGGGCAAGTTACTTAACCTCTCTGAACTTGTGTTTCTTCATTTGTAGAAAAAAGAATTAGAATTGCAGCCAGATTTGCTTTTAGAATTTAATGGGATATTGAAGATTAGCTCTTAGCACATTGCTTGGCATATAATAAGGACTTATTAACTTTTATTTTTATGATACTTATTATTACACTTTCTTTGTTCTTTCCTACCTCAAAAGTTCAACCATGCCACTGAACTGTACATTTAAAAAAGGTTAAAATTGTAAATTTTATGTTATGTATAATTTACCACAGTTAAAAAAAAAAAAAAAAAGAATTCCAACCACCCCAGCCAACCAAATACAAAAATCACTTTCCAAAATAAAACAATACACATCCAGGAGACACAACAAGGAGAAAAGCTATATTATGGCAAAAACACTGGACTGAGATATCAAAAGACCTGGGATCTAGTTAACAACTCTGTGTTCTTGACCAAGTCATTACACCTTTCTGACCTCAGCTTCCTCCCTGGGAAAAGTTCTAGGAGGATTAAATGAGGTAACAGATTGCTTTGCAACATGTATAAATTGGCATGATTGTGGCCAGAGTCCCTACTGCTTTTTATCCACTCCTAAGAACAGATCCAGGATATTGTAGAGAACTGCAGGAAAAGTGTCTTGTTCATAATGCATTTATTTGGTTACAAAAACATCAGGGCATTTAATAATGTACTATGAAATAGGCTCTGACAAATTCTGATTGACAGAGTCTGGCCGTCTTGACTCAGTTAGGGGGAAATGCCCTGGGCCCCAGCTGTTGTTTCCATGGGCCATTTCCAGTGCCCCTCGACTGACCTTGTGCAGGGCACAACTTCCATTCCCAAGAGCCCAAAACCAAGAACAAATTCAGGGAATTAAATGAATGAGACCCTCCGCACAATCTGGAATACCAGGCCTCCCAGGGCTGCAAAAGAAAGAGCTCTGAAATGGGCACAAGGGTCCCGGGGTGATTTTGAGTTAGTGACACTTACCAGTACGTCAGTTTTCTTTTCTGCAAAAGGAAGAAAGTTAGACTTTAAAATCTTCATGGTCTAGCGCTCTATGAGGTTAACAAAGTACCTTGAAAATTGTAGAATATTTTTCTGCTCATCCCTCCACATTTAAAAAATAACTATTATAGGACTTGGCTTCACGGACTACCTTGGTCGCCTGTATCCCAGCACCCACCCCCATGCTTTTCCCTCCATTGCCCTTTATGGATCAGTAGAGGTCATCTTCAGGGGAGGGACAGATTCATGGAGACTCCATCAATTGCTGTTTAGGAAATTTGGATTTACCTGGAATATAAGGGTCCTCATAAAAACATCCACAATTTGGCTTTTACATCTTAAAATACATTATTTAGTTTTTGGAAATTTGGGTGGTGAATTTCTAAAGTTTCTCTCTCTCTCTCTCTCTCTCTCTCTCTCTAAATCCAGAGCCTCCTGGGCTTAATATAATGGGTATCACACATTCCAAAAGGACCTCCCATTTTAAAACCTGTCCCAGGATATCTGTATTCTCTCGAAAGTGTCTATTGGAAAGCAGCTCTTACAACCTCTGGAGCAGCCCACATTCCCAAACCACCCTGGGACCATCTGAAAGTGAGAAAAGTCCTAGAGCTATTAAAATCACATACATTAGTCAAGTTTATTGTTTAAAAACATGTTTTAGAATTTTCTTTTTTGTCTTCTCCCTAGCCTTTGAGACAAAAGGTCTCCATTTTAAAATATGCCCATGGATAATTTCAATTTTATCCTTTCTTCTAAATCTCAAAAATGATAATGAATAAAGCAGCAGCCCTTATTGATCAGAAGTTTATCTCTTGCTAACAAAAACTACAAAGATTTATCTGGGTGTTAGAGCCATGTTTTCAGTCCCCCACGAATAGCGATTGTAAAAGGGAAAGGTCCCAAAGAGATGGAGTGTTTGCAGGAAGGTGGTAGGGTGAAAGAGAAACTATTCTCTCATTCAGCTGACTCTCCGTGTTGTCTTTTCATCTTTTTCTAGGCAGAACACAGCCAGAAGAGCGACCACATAGGTGATTTTTTTTAAATGTGTACTTCTTGATCATCTGAAGCGACTCTTGTCCTTACATTGACTTCCAGGAATCTCCCCTGCCTCCTTCCTGGTTTTTCTCCCACCTCACCAGCTACCCCTCCCCTGCCCCGCACTTACTGTAAGAGTGTACCACATGACTCAGTTCTGAGACTCACCCAGTCTGTGGCTTTAAAGACAGTCAGTCAGAATTGATTCCAAAGGGATGTCTTCGGCCCTGACTGCCCACTGAGCTCAGCCGTTCCTACCCCTTGGCCTTCCTGATTTCTCTGTCTGTGTCACTAGGCATCTCACTTGTAACTCGTCCAAAGCAGAACTCTTGACCCTTCTTGAGTCATCTGCAATACCAGTCTTCTTCATCACAGTGAACAGCAACAGCATTTACTCATTTGATCGGATCAAAAATCCAGTGGTCCTGGCTTCCTCATCTTCCGTGCTCCCGTGGCCGACTCCGGGAGTGCGGCTGGGTCTCCCTCGGTGGATCCCAGCTCTCCCCTCCTCTGCCATGTCTTCTGCTGCCAGCCCTGTGCTTGCTGTCATCACTACTCACCCAGGCTATTGCAAAATCTCTTCACTGTTCCCCAAACTTGAATCCTTACTCTCGGACAATCCATTTTCCATACAGGAGTTAATGCAATTTCTTCAAAATAAAAATCAGATTATGTCAGTCCTTTCTTTAGACTTTCCCATGGCTTCCCTCTGCCTTAAAATAAAATAGAAATGCTGTTGTGGCCAGCCAGACCTCTCCCTACTTCTTCCTAGTTATCTCTTCCCCTCTCCTTCTCTTCCCTTCCTGGCCTTCTTTCCATACAGGAAGCACACCAAGTCCTTTCCGGCCTCAGGGCATTGGTCTAGATGGTTCTGTCTGCACAAGTCTCCCAATGTGTCTACACCCACACCTCCATATTTCATTATTCAGTTCTCAGGTAAAATGTCATCTCTTTGGAGAGGACTTCCCTGAATACCTTATCTGAAAGGCTTCACCATACCCACCATTCCTTCATGGTCTAGCGCGAGACCCTCCCCACAAGCTGGAGATACCAGGCCTCCCAGGACTGCAAAAGAAAGAGCTCTGAAATGGGCACAAGGGTCCCGGGGTGATTTTGAGTTAGTGACACTTACCAGTACGTCAGTTTTCTTTTCTGCAAAAGGAAGAAAGTTGGACTTTAAAATCTTCATGGTCTAGAACTCTATGAGGTTATGTTAACAACATACCTTGAGAATGATAGAATATTCTTCTGCTCATCCCTCCACATTTAAAATAACTATTGTAGCACTTGGCCTCCCGGACTACCTTGGTCGCCTGTATCCCAGCACCCACCCCATGCTTTCCCTCCATTGCCTTTTATAGGTCAGTAGCGGGCTGTTTTGTTTTCTGCTCTTTCTCTGACATCTAGATCCAGAGATTGAGCAGCATCCTTTTACCAAGACGCTCCCCTCCCCCCTTCTGTCCCGGTGTCTCCTGTGCCCCCATAACACCTTATGACGTTGTGTTTCCTAGAGTTACCAGCATATACAGTGGAGCAAATTTGCCTTTATCAGCTAAAATCTTTTGTAAGATGACTTGAAACTAGTTAAAAACAAAAGGGTGTCAGGAAACGCAGAGAGAGATACTGAAAGGGGAGACAAGATGGAAACAAAAGGATCTCCATTTTGCTGCGGTTTGGTCGGGTCAAGAGATATCAGGTGACGCCAAATAGCCTCTGTTAAAATAACAGAAACGTTGACAAAACGGAGCTGCCGCAGACTAAGTCACGGGGCCTTCTAGGCTCAAGACCATCTCACCTTGCTAAATTGTGCTCCCCTGCCCCGTGCATCGTTTGGGATAGGGTATGGGCACGCGCTCCCACATGCAGCGGCATCTCAGGGCTGAGACAGGGGAGACTCTGGCTTTGACTACGAGAAGTCAACAAGAAGCACTTTTTTTGTTTTTTAACCAAATGGAAAAGGCAGTTTGCGGGCAATTACAGATTACTTATTTCTGCAAGTATCCAGAGCTTTAAAGAGGATTAGTATCCCCAAACTCTTTCATTCAAAGACGAGACTCATTAGTACTGATCAGTGTCTCTTTATGCTCCAAATCTTGGAGGCTTGCCTCTTCTGTCGGCACAAAGCTTCTCTGAGTAAAATGGATATAAAATTTCAGTGAGTATGAGAATGAAAGGGGCATGCTGGCCCCTGGCTTAAAGGGTAGTACGTGACCAAAGAAATGCTGAAGAGTCCTCTTTCCTTCTGTCACCTCCATCATTATTTTCCATGTTCGCTGCCCTTTTTGTCCGACAACCTTGGTACCTCCTGTCGAAGCGTTATTTTCCCAGACATTTAGTGCCTACCAAGGTTTTCCCTTCTGTCTGTCCCCTGGACTTGTGTGTGGTGTCTGTTTTAATCATTGTTCCAGGGCTCTTGTGACAGTATTAATATGACAGAGAATTGGTCAAACAGGAATTATACAAGGACTATCATTGTAATTCAGACACTTAATTCCTCCTCAGCAGTGGATGCAGCCCTGGATGACTCACAGGTCGTGATCCTCATTCCCCTTCATCTGTCACTCACATTTTTGGGTCTGTGGAGGGACTGGCATTTTCTCTTCTCAAGTGCTCATGGCACTTTATGAGTATAAAAATAGAAGATTTCTGAAAAACTTCAAAACATCCTTTGGAGAAATGGATGGGTAAAGAACTCTGGAAAAGGGGCGCCTGGGTGGCTCAGTTGGTTAAGTAGACAGGTCATGATCCCAGAGTCCTGGGATCAGGCCCTGGGATTTTCTCTCAGCAGGGAGCCTGCTTCTCCCTCTCCCTCGGCCCTGCCCCTCCCTGCAATACCCCCCCCTTCTCTCAAATAAATAAATAAAAATTTTTTTTTTAATAACTCTGGAGAAGGCGACCCCGTGCAGAATTCTGTAGCATTCTGTAGTACACGGAACCAACACCACTGTTTGTTGTTCAACTGAAGTTCTAGAAGATAAGCAAGTTATGCCAAAGGTGTGGTGGGCTTACCCCATGCAATTGCACTCTTCAGCTACCACTATTATTTCTTTCCCTTCCCCAAAGCACCCTCCCTGTGATTGTCACATGAGGAGACTGGGAATATTGCAAAGTAAACATCTGGAAGCATTGATAGTAAACATAGGAGAGAAATGCCTTGCTAAACCAGCCACAGGTCAGGAAACTCTAATCTTATCAGGGGTCCTGGGACCATAATTCCATAGACCATTTAAATGGTGTCATGTTACTGTGAATATGTGTTTTATTTCCATCCATCGTTGGCATCCTGTTTTGGAAAAGCCACTATAGCCAATTTTTTATAGGTTTGATAATTTTAGGGCAGATTACTATCCTTTTTACCTTAAAAAATAAGACGTAAACAAGATCACAGCTCCTCTAGACCCTGAATTGCTGGCGAAACATACACATATTTATATGGGTTTTCTTTTACTTATTAATATATTTGTTTTCTAAAATTTCTGTGACCACAGGATGACCAGGTAGAATTCAGCCCTGGAGAGTGGTCTGTGAATCACTAGCATCAAAATTTCTAGGGAGTTTTGCTTAAAAATATTATGCTTTGGCTCCTCCTTGCTGTTACAGTCTTTGAGATAGCCCCTGGAAATCTGCATTTTAATCTGTTCTCCAGAGATTCTCAGGTACAGCAAATCTGAGAACCACTGAGCTAGAAAAAGACCTCGGTTTGCAGGTTATCGTGCCAGGATCTGGGTCAGCCTTCAAAGCACCAAGATTGGGCTGATGTGGCTGTTTTGCTTTACCTGTAAAAGGGCATGGCTTGATGTTCATACAAAGACAGCATGCTTTGTTTTCCTGGTGATTTTAAACCTGGGGTCCATGGCTAAAAGGAGGGTGCACGGTTTTCATTAGAATCTCAAGGAGGCTGGGCGCCTGGGTGGCTCAGTTGGTTAAGCGACTGCCTTCGGCTCAGGTCATGATCCTGGAGTCCCTGGATCGAGTCCCGCATCGGGCTCCCTGCTCGGCGGGGAGTCTGCTTCTCCCTCTGACCCTCCCCCCTCTCATGTACTCCCTCTCTCTCATTCTCTCTCTCTCAAATAAAAATAAAAATAAAAATAAAAAAATAAATAAATAAATAATACATTCTCTCTCTCTCAAATAAAATACATTATATTATATAATTATATAAAATACAAATAAATACATTCTCTCTCTCTCAAATAAAAAAAATAAAAATAAATAAATAAATAAAATAAAAAAAAGAAATAAAAAAAAAAAAGAATGTCAAGGAGGCTTGTTGCTCGAGAAAGGTATGTTCCAACACCAGCTGAAAAGTGTGCTTTCCAGTCTGGATGAGGGCTAAGGAAAAGGAATCGGGCACTCAGACTCTCCCAGATGGTGCCTGGATCTCACTTTCCTTCCCATTTCTGTTAATGTCAGAGGAATTCTGAAGTTTATGAAGCATAAGAAGGTTCAGATCTCTCACCCCCAAACTTAAAGACCCTTTGGACATCCTAATACTCAGTTTTCCTCTCATGGGAATGGGGAGGACAAGACCACGTTATTTATCAGTCCTACAGTACTATACTTCTAGAAAGACAGAAACATCTGCCAGTGCATAGCCTGTGATCCTTTTCTGAAAGTTTAAAGCTAAATTTCAACGTAAGGCAGGATTAACTGCACCTTTTCTATTTGGGATTCTGGTGTCGGTACAGACACCACAGTCGTGTCCGGGCCTGAGAGGGACAGTAGAATGTGGAAGTGGGCTTGGAAACCAAAATATTATGTCAGCAGTTTTCTCTTTCATTTATTCTCTCTTATCAAAACCAACTTTTTAACTCAGGGGCTCTGTTAATAAAAACATAGATAATTTCATTTGGAAGGCCCAAGAGCTTCGTGTTTGGGGTTAAAAAAAATTCCTCTTGTCCCCTCCAGGCACAAGTGTTGGAGGGCTTGCTCTCCTTGCAGACCCTCTGAATAAATCAGTGCTGGTGAACCTCTCTGCTCAGAGGATGGGGAGGTCAGTTACTAAATACACACAGAACCATGCAGCGGGACTCTCTGGGAAACAAAACGAAACCACAAATACAATTCCTGACTTTAAGCCTTCCTTTTTTATTTTTAATACCCTTAAAACCTCTTCAAATTCATTCTTACTTTTGTAGTTTTTAAAAAAATTATTTAAAGATGCTTAATCGTGAAAACAACCAGTAGAGTGTATTTTCAGGGCCATCATCCAAACAAGTAAGTAGGTTGTTTCAAGAAAGCCCTTTTGTGCAACTGCAAAGATTGGGGGGGGGGGGGGGAGAGGAAACATTCAGAACGAAGATACTCCAATACTTTGAATTTATAATATGCAAAGGAATAACTTGTTCCCTGAGTGCGAACGTCCCCACGGACTGCTTTTCCAGATGTGAATACTCAGCAACATGATGCTCAGGTTCTGGCAGGCATACATTTTCCTCCACGTGAAATGCAGAGCCCCACTAAGAAGCAAGGAGCTTGGAAACCAGCGGCGTAGGGTCACTTGGGGACCCATGGGTATTAACTTCGCAGTGCGGGTCCAGATTGTGGCCCCTGCTGAGATTTCAGGGAGGTGGCCGAGGCCAGGTGAGTGGCGAGAGGCGGGCAGCGGCATCTCATCACCTGAACGGGTGACCTCCTGCATTTCTAACTTCTCCATGTTGTGCTATATGGCTTCCTTCTTCTCTGCTTCTACTCCAGGCCTCCTCCTTTGGTGAATCTCTCTGATCAGAAGCCTGACGCTAAAAAGACCCACATTTCCCCTCCTGATCGCCGGGCCCCAGAACACTGCTTCCTTCTGCTCGCACAGATTAGCCAGTTCACCAGGAGCAGCTGGGTTCTGGAAGGTGTTAAGGCACTGATACAAAACAAGGAGGTGGCATAGTCACATCTCTGACCTGGGTATTAGACAACTTTTAGTTCAATTCTCAGCCCCACTGTGACATTTAGGCAGGTTATTCAATCCTGAGTCAGTCTCTTCATAATATGGGGATGACGGGAGTGCCTACTTCATAGTGTTGTTGGGTCCTGGGAGGCTTAAAAAAAATTAATGTCTAGGGGACATCTAACACAATGCATGGCACAGAATCTGTGCTCAATAAATGTTGGCTAATGATGACTATATATGTATGCATGTATTCATATATATGTAAGTTTCTATGTATGCAAAGTCAGCATATACAGACTTGTGTAAACTCGTATCTATGTATACGTACATATGTCAGTAAGACATGTATGAAGCTACAGAACTAGGAAAAATTATCAATTTCTATAACTTCTAACAGAGAGGATAGAGAAAGCCATAATCTTAATGTTTCACACAGACAGCAATTAGAGTGGGGGAAAAATAGAACAGCAAGCTAAGGGACATGAAATTGAGAAGGAGGACAGACTGAAGACAGGTGACACTTCCAAGAAAAAGCTCAATCCATTGTAGGCACCGCCTCTCTTCCCCACAGCCAGCCAAGTAGACCTAGAGCTTCTCCCATATCATTGCACTAGTCCTCCTGGTGCTCATGAAGGACACAGAGAGGAGTAAATCTCACCAACTGGGGCCCGGGCTGGGAGAGACAAGTGGGGCCCCTGCAACTTCCCCATCTAAGGAGGGGCTCACTCTCAGGATTGCAAAATTGCTGACCTGCATTTGCACAGCCCCAGGAACGAGCACCTCCTTAAATTCTGAACCCTGTGCACCCGACCTGCTTCACCCTAGACTGGCCTAGTCACCACACTTTGTCAAAGGGACCAGGGGAATTTGGTAGATTACCAGGGTTATCCACAGAGCCTGTGGTAGAGGCCCATTTCTCTCACTTCATTTCGTGGTCCCCATCTCCTGAGCAGGATTGCACCTCAACCAGTCCTACTGGTCTACTGTGCCATGTCCTGGCTCCACTCAACACCAGAACATGAATTCACTATAGTCTGGCAACACCAGTAGGCTCTGATCCTCTCTGTACTTTTGCCTACAAATGTTTGAGCCTCCTCCACCATTTGTTGGAGCGTTCTTCGCAGAGTTCCAACCCTGAGTTGTAGGGACTGCCGGTGAGCCCCGACACCACCATTGCTTTGGGGAGGAATGAGTCCTGGTGGCAGTGTCCCTTTCCTTAGGGTACCTCAACACTCTGACCAATAGGAAAATATGCATTCCCCTTACCTCAAGTCTCAGCTCCCCTGGATGCTTCATATAGGACACTGGAGAAAACAGTCTCGTGTCAGCTGCCCTGATAAAAACTTCAGTGTGCTCATTCAGGCATTGCCGTCACCTGGATCCAGGAAACGGGAAGCAAAAAGAATCTCAGGCCCTTCAAGGAGAAATGGCGTAGTGCAGGGATGGAGAAGGCCAACCAGAAGATCTCCTAGGTTTTTCTCATTATTCCAGGTTTTCTGGTTTCCAGATCTCAGGGAAGCCACAGAAAAAGTCTAAGGATACAAAAGGGAAAGAAGGCTTTTAGGAGGGAAAATATTCAAGGAAGATGCAGCAGCCTTTGCTGCCGACACTCCACTTCACTTGAGGACCTACTGTGTGTGTGTGTCAGGTGCTTGCTAGGTGCCAGGGTGCTGATGGATGGATGGGTAAACCCCATTTCTGCCCTGAAGAAGCTAGTGGCTCATGAGGAAGATAGGCATGGAAATAGGTACCTTCCAGAACTGGCTTGTTGCTGGAATCAGATCTGGTCCAGGAGGCCATGGGAAGCTAGAGGAATGGACAGTCGTATCCCAGCATAGTAGTCTTGCAAAGTGTTCATGGAAAAAGTAATGTCTGAGCTGAGGAGTATATTCATTCATTCACTCATTCATTTATTCAACAAATATTTTTTGGGTGTCAGCTGCCTTTCAGATACTGTGATAAGTTCGAACGATACAATGACATGTACTTTGGGTTTTTTTTTTTTTAATGACATATATTTTTTTAAAGATGGAGAAGTTGGGGCAAAACTGCTATGAGGAGGTAGAATCAATGATAATATTTTAGGGCTGATCAAAGGGCTCTCATAACCTCCCAATACCTACCCTAAGGCTCGTATCCATGTATACGTACATATGTCAGTAAGTAAGTAAGGAGGCCCTGGGGCCTCCACCATTAGAAAGTCATTCCTTTGTTTGAGACCCTTTTAATGTTGCCACTTCAGAACTTTACAAGTGGGTTTGGCCACAGGAAAGTCAGCAAGTTGCCTGAGGGCACTTGGTGCTAGGGCTGGGATGTAAGAGTTGCAGCAGGTACAAGACGGAAGTAACCAAGGGCTGACCAGTCTCATTTTCTCCCTGGGAGTGCTGGGATCTGGCTCTAGCAGGCTCAGCCATCGAAACCAGCTAATCCCACTAGTACACAGTTAGGATGCATGCTGCACAGGTTCACCCAGACAGCCCCTCAACCTCTGTCCACTGTGAAAACACAGGACACCCAAGTTGAAGGGAATGCTGAATGACACCACGTGGTTGTGCGGTGGTCTGTGACCGGAAGGTTCGCTGGAAGCAATTTGCAAAGGAGGCCTTAGAAAACCACCTGGATGGTTATTGTAAATTAAAAAAGGAAGAGATGCCACTTCTTTTCTGAATAATTTTTAATACTAGGTTTATGGCTGGGTACATATGATAGTGATTACAGCTTATTTAACGCTGAAATTATCTGGCCCTTCAAACTCCACTGGGACTGAAGGAATCATGGGTCAAATTTTAAAAACAACGTCTGAAAGAAGATGATATGCCTTTCCTTCAGGAGAATAAATTCAAACCCTTGTAAGAGGGAAAAAAAAAAAAAAGTCCGCTCTCTCTAGGAAGGATTACTATCATTTCTTCTCTTTGCTGTGTGGGTTTTCATGTGTCTAAGCTCAGAAATGCACCCAGGCACACAGAGTTTACTTCAGTTGGCCCTTGCGCCCTTCAGTCCTCCATCCAAGTTGTGCCTTTTCTAGTGGGTTGTTTTGGAGATGGTCCAAAGGCATTCTGAACTCTGAGCTCAAATCTCGGAGGCTTCCACTTCTCCGGAGCCGAACATTTCATCAGGAGCTGGGAGTATGAGAGTGAGTTACACGCAACAGCTGCGCGGTACCCACCACCCTCTCCCTAAGGATGACACGTTCTGAAAGGAGGGTGTTGCAAGCATTCCTGAGCAAGCCAGCTAATCTGGAGGCCTAGCCTGCTGGCCGGCAGCTACTTTTAAGAAGGCTCCCGCTGGAATTACAGCATCTCACAAGTCCTATCTGTAAAGCCCCCATTCTTCAGAAGAGCAGCTAGGACATGGAGGGGGCTCCGGGGGTGGGGGTGGGGGCTGGTGTGTGGGGAGTCCACGAGAGGGCCAGATGGGTGAAAAAGGAAGCTCTGGAGTCTGGGGGGTGGGGGGCGGGGGGAGTTTCCTTTTGGGAACAGGATATTCTCTATCATTAGCTGCTCACAGGAAGGAAAATGGGAAAGCAGGGTTTCTTTTCAAGTGGGGAGAAACCCAGCAGCCAGTGAAAACGCCTGATTTGGAATGGCAGGGAAGGGTACTTATGTTTAGACCGGCAAGTGCAAATGTAAATACTCAGACCCCTTTGAACTCTGAAATTGTTTCCAACTCAGGCCAGTACTCCAAAGAAGTTTTATTGGAATGTCAGTGTGTCCTGTGCATTGTTGCTGTAGTTGCATCCTCATCGGGTACAGGACTCTCGGAGCCGGGCTGGGTTCTAGAAGCTCTGAACCCAGTGGCCACACCACTCACCGATCAGAGCCACACTCACCATCTTGGAACCTCTTGGCCCCTTCCTCTTCTTGGCAGGAGCAAAGATGCTGTTGTGCCTCATGAGAAGTCTGTGCCTGGCTTTGGCCAAAGCTGCCATCCCCTTTGTTACATAGACAGGACAGCTCCTTTTACATCATCTTTACCTCTAGCACAGGGTCCCTTTTAACTAATTTACTGGGGGAAAAAAAAAAGGCAAGGACCCACTTTCTAGCAGCTGAACCCTGCCCCTGTGACTTAGTATAAGAAAAATCATAGGTCATTTTCCTGTTGAGGTTACAGGACGATGTCAATTTGGAAACCTTCTACCACATATCCATTTTGAGATGCCTAAAATAATAATGTAAAGAAAACAGTTAACTCTGAAAGCTAAGGCAAGGAGGGGGGCGGGGATGGGGTGTTGTAGGGAGCAGAGAAGGCAAAGGGAAAGTCCTTAGCTTTATATTAACCAACACGGTCAGTGGCTCTTAGAAAAGGGAGAAAGCAGTTTACATAAAATCTTGTCAACCTACCTCGAAGTGGAAAGGCTTGTAGGAGTGATTGAAGAGTTTGTTTTATTTATTCCCTGCATCAGAAGAAAAATCAATAGCTGCTTGGCGAGTCCGACGTAAATGAGTTATACAGGCCACTGACATGGTGGACCAAACTTTATAACAACCACATTTGCCGCTGTCAGGCCACGGGCTTCAGTGGCGCCAGCTGTAATTACGGCTGATCACCTTTAATTCGGAGCTGCCTGCCTTGATAAAGGTGTGACTGCAGAAACTGTGGCATCAGCATCAATTGGGGATGTCATGCTCCAGGCCGACTGCTGGAGAAAGCTCTTCCCCACCCCAGCCCCCAGGGTCAGGCAGGCGCTGGGGCAGACCTTGCTTTTTAGCTCGGTATTCCCTGAAGCTCTGACTCAAATTCCAAGGGACTCAGATTAACAGCCCTGTCCCCAGCAGCAGAGATCTTTAATAAGCTAAGAGATTTCTCTGAAAGCAGAGTGGAGGACTGGGGATCCTCTCTGCTCGGCCCCAGGAGGTGAGGAGACAGACGTGTGTAGCACCTATTCAATTCACGGGGCACAAAAGCAGCGAGGGGCAATAGATTTTGGCAAAAGCTATGATTATTTTTGAAAACGAAACAAAACCTTGCAACTCCACGCCTTTCTTCTGCTTTTGTGGTATTAAAAAAAAAATTTTAGTGAACTTCCCATTTTTTGAAAATTACTTTTTTTTTTCCTTTTTTAAGGAGGCATTTAACAATGAGGGGAAGATTAAAGGGAGAGAAGGTAGGGTTAAAAAGCCGGGCTAAGAGCGCAGTAAGTGTCTGGACTGTTCTAGGTGAAGTCCTGAGCAGAAGTGTGAAGTGAGGGGTGGAATCTGCAGTTAAAAGG
Organism: Mirounga angustirostris; assembly: GCF_029215605.1. NCBI lineage: Eukaryota > Metazoa > Chordata > Mammalia > Carnivora > Phocidae > Mirounga > Mirounga angustirostris. The sequence continues at coordinate 46,996,909 of NW_026991720.1, read as the reverse complement.
GTTTCACTGCTGTTGGTGAAGGATGATGTTTGACTCCCCACCACCACCACCCCAGGCTGGTTTTCCTCACTCTGTAATTAAAGGAGAGACACACATACTGTTTGTTCTCCCTGTATCCTTTTAAACTCACAGACAGCCCCACCTGCACTGGTACCCCCAACCCCACCCCCAGCAGGTAGAGGAACGGATAGCTTGTCATTCGTTTTGAGGACGGACATATTTTAATTCCCTCTTCTTTGGACAGCTCACCTGAGAGTGGAGTGCTAATCTCAGAAAGTCAAGCTTCGTGTTTTGAGACTAGGGGCTTTTTCCCTTCCGTCCATAAAGGAGTGACCAACAGGGGGTCGGGGGGGGGGCGGAGGAGGGCAGAAGCCACTGTGATTGCCCAGTTCTTGATGGCTTCAGACGCAGGCGTGTGTTTGGCCCCAAAGTGGATTTGCCCTTGCTGACAGGGAGGTCAGATGTGAGAAATCTCTGGAGGGCCGGTGGTTGGCATCCAGCAACAAAAATCCCATCCAGCTCCAGGAAAAAAAAAGAGCCTTGAGCGATGGAAACTGTGTCACCAGGTTCTAAAGGAAAGCCTGGACTGGGGACCTGTCTTGGTTGTTCAAGCCCCATCGTCCCAACCTGACCGGTCACCCCACCGGGACTTCACCTCCACTTGTGTCTCCCCTCCTATTTCCGAATGCAGGGGCTCTTTTTTTTTTTTTTTTTAACCAGCATATTAAAAAAAAAAAATCGGAACCAGTGGATCCCAGCCCACAGAACCCCTGGTCCCTCTCTGGGTCCAAGGCAGCTGATGGGCCATCCCCAGGCGGCACTGTTTCCCCTCTGTTTACTCGTTTCTAAGGGCAATTGCACCACTATGGCTCCCCGAGTCTGGAACTCAGCCTGGGGCTGTTTTGGTTACATTGAAGTTTTTGCTTCAGTTCTGCCAGATTTAAATGGTGACTTCACCAGCACTGAGCTAAAAAGGAGAAGGGGGAGGAGGGCGAGCCCAGGAGAAAGAGCGAGCAAGTGAGCGAGCCGGAGGGAGAGAGCCAGAGCTAGGCGCAAGAGAAGGGCCAGCGCATTACATCATCGCTTGGCCTGGAATCAAGTGGGAAGGATATGACTCACTCAGGCTAGTTAAGCTTTGGCTCAAATTCTACACACACTCATTCCAGAGCTCTCATGTTCTGCACCTCAGGAGGGAATTCAGCCTCAGTGATGTCCATGAGGTTTGTTTTTAATTTTATTTTCTTTTTTCCCGATTTTATAGAATTTTTTTTTTTGCCCCTACCGCCTTCTCTCCAGTCTTCGTCCTCCTCCTCCTCTTCTTTTTCTTCCCCTTCTCCCCTTTCTGCCCGTCTTTGTTTCTCCTCTTCTTCCTTCTCCTCTTTCCCCAGCCCCTCCGCTCCTCTTCTGGTCCCGAGGAGGCATTTCTTTTCACTTTGATAAGAGTTTTTGTGCTAGCACAGTGACCTGAATGAGTTGAACCGAGGCCGGGGTTGGGCAAAAAAAAAAAAAACAAAAAAAAACCACAGAGCAAGCGAGAGCGCGACAGGAGCAAAGAGGCCACAAATAAAAAGCGAAGTGAGAAAGAGCAAACTCGGGCGAAGTTTCTTTGCTGCGGTGTCGCTCCTAATCGGAGGAGACAGGGAGAGAGTTAAAATGCAGGAACCAATCGCTTGAATGGTGATGTAATGCAAGAACCGCAGGGTAGTTAAGTAATGTGAGAGCAAGGGGGTCAGGGTTGCAAAGCATTTACCTGCTCTCAAGGGGTTTTCAGTTTATTATCAATTGCAGTGACTGTAACTGGCTTCAGACTGCAATCTCTAATTATTCACAGACGCCCCTTTTTTTATCTTTTATTATTAAAAGTAAAACTATATTATGGTATTTTAAAAAAACATGATATTATCACAGCTGTGTATTATTTTCCACCAGGATTCTCTCTCTCTCTCTCTTTCTTTCTTAAATGGCTCAAAACGGTTGTCTTTTCATAAAAGATTGAAGTGAAGTGAAGGTGGGAGTGGGGAGTGGCTTTCTGAGTGTAACTGGTGAATTGTGAATGCCTGAAGAATGATTTGGTGTGGTGTGCTGAGTATGAAGAGGTGTGCGATTGCGTTTATTATTGAGACTAGACTGTGGGCTTTTACAGTCCGTATATGATGAGCCTCCAAAGTAGCCACAGTCCTTTGCCTCTTATTTCGGCCAATGTTAATGGCGACTGTGCATTTGCTTGAGAATTTTAACTTTCTGTTGTTTCGTGTGACAACTTAATCCAGTGCCATCTTTGGGACTTCTGTGTTCTTGAATTAATTTTAAGATGATATGCTGGGGTGGTGGGGGAGATGATGAAAACGTCCTGATTGATTTGTCTAGAAACAGCTAGTTAATGTTGGCAAGTCAGGAATCAACACTAAATAAATGGAGAGGGGGAGCAAAGGATGATGTTCTTTATGCTTTAAGGATCTAGTGTCCCCAGAGAGAGAGAGAGAGAGAGAGACTGATATTTTGAAAATTACACCACATTTCTGTGTGTTTCATAAAAGATATTTAGTGCTCTGATGCACTGCTCAGGCTGTGAACTTGCTGAAACCATCCAGCATCATTAGATAGTTACAGACTGCAGCTCTCTGCAGCTAGAGACCTGGCCCCATGAGAGCAATCCTGATTCCTGGCTACTCCAAAACTTCTCTTGCTCTTCTAGTCATGATTACCATACAGTGAGAAGCATCATGAGGCATGGGGCACATACCAGGAAGGTGTTTATGTTTATTTACTTAATGCATGCCTTGGTTATGATTAATTATGACTTTTTATGGGTCTTTCCCCCCCTCCCTCCACCCCCTGCTCTCCTTTTTGGGGCAGAGATGGAAGGGGCAGGGAAGGCAGAGGTAATTTCTGGAAGAAACAGTGTGGTGTGGTGGAGGTCAAGAGGCCTGAGTGCAAATCCTGATGACCTTGAGCAAATCACTTAAAGCATCTGGACTTCATTTTAAAATGAGGGAGCAGACAAGGTGGGCTGTAGGCCCTTCCCCCATGTGTGGAACCAATCTGAGATGGTCTCTGAAGTCCCTTCCAGCTGGAAAGTTCCGTGTCTGTGTCTGTGTCCATGGTCTGTAAAAGTTTTGCTAAAAGGTATTTGGCATACTTTTCAGAGAAAAGTACATTTGAATTCAAGATGCATTAGTGCCTTAAATAAAGGGAGGAGGGTGAGGAGAAACAGGTCTTTCTCCACTTTGAAGGCTGTTTTCTGTTTTTGCTTTTTTGGCACAGAAGAGTCCCCGAGTGAAATTTTTAGTTTTCAAATGCTACCTGCAAGGAGTCCTCGAAGAGAGATAATTACGTGGGCGAGTCTGTCAGAAAGAGTGGCAGAAGAGCAAGGGAGAATTTACTGATCCAGCACATTTTTCTAAAAGACCCTGCAAGTTTCCCAGATGCCTAAAATGGTGCTAAAAAATGCAGGAGACATGAGTTTTCATTCACTCATAATGATATAGAACAGTATTTGTAATGAATTTGTTCCCCCAAAAGATCACATGACTCCTTGATATGTTTCAGGAATTTTAACACAAACTCAAGTTTTTAGTTGAGGTTGAAGGCTACATTTTAAAACTTCAAAGAACTTGAAAGCCAGAACTATATGTGCTTCTTAGAAAGATAATTTTCCCAAACAATATCCCTATTCTTCAGCCAAATTCCAGGGGAGTGGCCTTACTGTAAAGTGTGTATTTATGGACCCAGCTTAATTGTGCATAGGGAGAAGGACCACAACTATGCCTATCTGGGGGGAAAAATTACCCAGAGCTGAAACGAAACCACTGGTGAAGGTTATTAGTCATTGTGCACAGTCTGATGAGTGCCAAATGTGTGCTTGAGACTCTTCAGGAATAAAGAGGGCATGATTTCTTTTTTTAGAGCATTACAATTTATGTTGACTTGGCTCTGAGTTGTTCACCCATAATCAGAAATGTCCTGCTTACAACTAACGGGGAGGCAGGGCAAGGAGCATGAGCTCAGCCGAGCTCTTAGGTCAGACTAATATTATCTCACTTCATTCCCGTGGTAGCCTGGAAGGGTAAGAATCATCAGCTCCACTGTTTGGAGATTGTTTTGTTGTGTTTGAAGTTTTTGTTTTGATTCTTGTTTTGTAACTGACATTTTTACTGAGATGATTGTAGACTTAACGTGCATTTGTAAGAAGTAATCGTGTTCCTGTGTGCCGTTCACCCAGTTTCCCCTAATGGTAACAGCTTACAAAACTGTAGTAAATATCACAACCCGAATATTGACATTGCTGAGACCACTGCCCTTATTCAGCGTTTTCTGGTTTTATTTGTACTCATTTGTTTATTTGTGTGTGTGTGTGTGTGTTGTTTTCATCCATGTGAAAACTGAGGGTCACACAAGCTCTAACCCCTTGAGTTCACTCCACGCTAGGTCTACCTCGCCGTCACTGACAGACTTTCCACCACCATGCTGGTGGTCAGGGGCCTAAAGGCTGTGCTTGTCAATGGGCAATCTTGGTGGCGTTGTCCATTTTTTGCATTCTTTGGGGGTGTGGCCTGAATGGCAGCTTTGCCCTCCATAGGGGCCCCCGGGGCCATGCCTCCCATGTTAGCAGGTGAAGGGGGAGGCAAGGCTTTGATGGCATGAAAGAAGAGGCACACACATATTGCCTCTGTATGCCAGGCCCAGGGCTGAGGCATGCCAACTGTCCATGCCTAAGCTTAACCATAGCCAGTGCTGAGCTCAGCATTCTTCCTCTTGTCCCCTCAGTTTTGCCCTGGTGGATACACCTGTGGCACCAGTGGTCAAGCATCTCTTGATCGGAGAAGTATTGTAGGGTTTCCTGAAAAGAGCATGGCCTTTGGGGTCCAAAGGCCCATGTTCCCATCACTCTTCCACTTGCTAGTTGTGTGTCTTGGGCAAGCCACTGCACCTCACCGTGCCGTCATTTCTATCTTCTATGTAACATGAGGATAACCATACCTACCACGTGGGTTATGAGGTGTGGGGGTCTGTTTTAAGTGCCCCCCCCCCGCCCCCAGCCCACCCCCGGCCTGCAGTGAGATCACAGGAAGTGAGTCGTAGTTGCTGCTACAGTTGAGGCAGTCAAGGATCCGCCAGGAGAAGCCTCTGCAGGTAGCCCGCCTCAGACTGTCCCTGAGCAGCTGGTTTACACATCACTCAGGCTTCTACCCTCCCCAGTCTGTCTTCTCTTATGCTGCTTTTTATCCAGAAAATCAAGGTCTGACATCACGTCAGGTATGAGAGCTGTGAAAGTACCGTTCTGATTAAAGTAAGTGAGGACTTGCCACATTTCCAGTGCCCTGAGTGGAGGGAGAGATGAAAACAGGGCCGGTTGGGAAGAAGACTCTTGCATCCGCATTCATGCTCAGCTGTGGCTTTGTGAATGGGAAATGAAGTGAAATGGAGATGAGTGAATTTGCTCCTGAGAACCGGATTCCATTCCTGGCTTGAACAAGAGAAGGTTATATTTGCAATAGCATATGTGGATAACGTGTATCTTGAGTTGGGTGAGGCTGCCTTTTAAGCTTGCTACCTCCCCTCTATCTTCTCTGGTGGGAAAACTGGTGTTTTAGAGACTGAAGAGAAAGGGATTTCCAAGGTGTGGCAAGTGGAAAAGTGTGATGATGGAGAGTTTTGTGGAATCATGTAACAGCAGTGGGGCCCAAAACGTACATCAAGGGCTCCATTCTAGGATCCCCGAGTCTATGCTGGAAATGGGCCCCAGGCTGTCTCAAGTCCAGTAATACAAAAGTTGTCTCAGATTTTACTTAGTAAGCGATGGCCAGGAAGGCCAGGAAGGCCAGGTCAACATTAAGAGGCAGAAATTAGTGTGGACTGATGAGAGCGAGAATGAGCACTAACATGTGCCTGATAGGAAGTGGGATGGGTGGGTGATGGGCATTAAGGAGGGCATGTGATGTAATGAGCACTGAGTCTTATATAAGACTGATGAATCACAGACCTGTACTTCTGAAACCAATAATATATTATACGTTAAATGAAAAAAAAAGTGGGATGGGCAAATCTGGAACTGCACTTAAAAAAAAAAAAAGAAGGAGTGGTTTGAACACTGGCTTCTTCTTTCTGCTCCCTTCTTGTTTGGCTTACATGGGCCTTTGACCTTGAAGGGGACTCCTTTTGCATTGGTTTGCAGAAAGATGTGTGTGCAAGTAGCTGAGTGAGTGGTCATAGCTCAGGGATGTGGGGAATAGCCAAGAGGAGGAAAGAAAATGAGTGGCACTGGTAAGGGTGGGCAAGGCCAATCAAAATTCCGTGGCCCACATTTGTGATTTTTAAGCCAACTTCCCTAGGCTTATTAAATAGTTCGCTAATGCTTTCAGAGGTGTGTATCTGATGAGTCTCTGTTGCGACAAGCGCAGGTCCTTGGCTACTTACATCCTTGAAAACTGAAATTGACTTGCCTTAGAACTCCCAAGTCCACAACATAGTACATATACACTTTATAACAAGTCCATACATCTTTTCTTCCTGCACCTACCCTGGCAGGAGAGCTTACTTAATGATTGATGAAGCAACACTGTACCCAAGAAGAATTAATCAATAGTCCGCAATCATTATGGAGAGCGCGAGAGTAGTTGTACAATAGCCGAAGCCCATCTAGCTATCAGCAGAGTCTTCCTTTTCTCCACAGATTACCAAAAGTTGAATTCTACCTTATAATTTCTTTCTTTGCCGTCTGAATGACTGAAATAGAACTGGATGTGTCCAAAAATGCCAAGCCTGGAAAAAATAATAATAAGGCTCCAAATGAATGCCAAGGTATCTATTAATGCACAGACTCAATCACTCATCTTAATGGGAGGTGGAAATGGGGCCAAGAGGCTGTGTTATATAAGCTGGAATACCTGTCATGAGTTGCTGTGTTTTAGGAGCCCATGAACTCTTTTTTTACCCCTGTAAATCAAAGATCTTTAAAGAATTGAGGTCATGTTGAGCTGTGCACATGCTGATATGGCAGAGACACCAGGTGGGCCTCTTCTAGCCTGTGGACCTGGCTCCCCCCTTGTCTCTGCCCTTCTGCCCTCAGTGGGGTTCACGTCACTGGGAAAGGAAGGTCTGAAAAAAGCAAGCTCCTTTGCAAAGGTGGAACCTGTTTATTCAAAGTCCAATATAGCTCATGTGATTGTGCCCCGTGAATCATGTGGGGGTTAGATCTGTGTTCCAACTCTGGCTTTGCCACTTGCTAGCTGTGTGATTTTTGACAGTCTGCTGAAAGTTTCTGAGCTGCATTTATTTCATCTCTGAGACGGAATCCATGAAATGATAACTATAAAGCCCTCAGCATAGTAAATGTTCAGTAAATGTTAGTTATTTAATAATGGGACCAGATGGGACCAGTTGACTTTTTTGGAAGTCTGGATAATGATATATTTTGGGCATCCATAAGAGAGCGAGAAATGCTGTCATTCAGTAGTTCCTTCCTGGACAGGTAAACTGAGTCACATAATGCAGGTGAGACTGTGACCGGTAGGTGAGGTGAGGAGTGAATCCTGTCATGCACCCTATTCTGTGTGACCAGATCTCTGCACTAGCCAGAAAACGAGGTCTAGGATCTCACCATAAAGCAATTTATTTCAGCGCCAAGAAGAGGCAGGTCTTTTTTTTTTTTTTTTTCCACCGCTTTTAGTTAAGTAGTAGGTTTCTTTTTTAGATGGCATAAAGCAGTTTTTCTTTTGCATCTGTGTCTTCTTGACCTTCTTATTTGTTTTAATACTTCAGTCAGCTCAGCAGCCATGCAGTAAAGGGCTGATCTCCTTTAATTCCTCGGGAATTAATCATAATAACAGCAATTATGATAAACCCATTTAGTGTAAATGTAGATGTAAATTACTCTTGCGTTGCGTGTTCGCCTTCAGTCTGCTCTCAGGCAGTATCCACCCTCAGATGATTGCACACTGGCCTCACACTATTTTTAATTCGGATCTTGACCTAGCTTAGAACATGGCTGCTCTTTGGCCTTTTCCTTCCATCCAAGGCAAAGAGGAAGCTTCAGTGTGCAGGTCACAAGGGATGCCATTTCATTAGGCTTCCCTCTCACCTTCCAGAGCTTCTGTAGCCATAGAATAATAATCCCATAATTCTAAATGCATCGATAAGGCAGGAACCTTAGAGATCCTTCAGCCCAACCACGCATCTTACAGACTCAGAAATTGAGGCCACCCAGAGATGTGATGAATTATCCAGTATCCACACAGCAGAGAGGTTAATTAGCGTAAAGCTATTTGGTGGCGGGGACAGGACCAGGCTCTGATGCAGTGAGGAGCACATTTCTGCCCTGCCAGGCTCTTGGGCTTCCAGGTGCCAGGAACTCCATCTTCTCGCTCAAGTGTATGCTTTCCTGTCCTCTTTTGAGTTCTGGCTCCTGGGGATGGCATGGTGAGGAGAGTGCAAAGAAAGACTTAGATGAGCAGGGGGACAGGGGGGCCCGACCTGCTGGCTTGGAGAAGCTGGGAGTCTTTCAGGCACCTCACAGTTGAAAGACTCCACCCTCTGGTCTGGAGGGAGGGATGGGGAGATGGACAAGATAGCTTGCTTTCCACCGCCAGCCAAAAGCTCCCTGGTGTCTACTTAGTGGGTGGGGCGTGCTGTCCCTGGGCCATAAATGAGGTGGGGTCAACGTCCAGGAGTCTGGCACTCTCTGCTTCCCACCACTCTCGCCTTCCTCCCTCTCCCTGCACCAGCCCTCACTGTGCTGAGTGCTGAGTGCGTGTCGGGTGAGACAGAGTTTGGAATCCACCCCAGAACCAGCACCCACCCACCTGCAGGATGTGACCTCTGGGCTCTGAAACTCGCTGCTTCCTCCCTCTTCCTCCCCACCTAGGGACCGGTTTTAGACCACAGTTCCCAACACAATCCACTTCACACTTTAATCCCAAAGAGACTCAGGCACTTTGTGACCACAGAAAACTTGTCACTTCATTAGATTCTGAAAAAAGAGAGCAAAGGGTAATTCATAGTTGTTTTAATGACTTTGCATCCTTTGCCATGGAGGCAGCGTTCAGCTGTCAGGCACAAAGGATGCCAACTCTGACATCTCACAGTGCAGGGGCAGCGCTTTTCCTAATGCTTTATCACAAGATTCTTCACAGCCAGTTAGCCCCATTAATCTTCCCACAGTAATTATCCAGGTGCTGTACGATTCGGCTTCCCTGAAGTCTCCAAAGCTCTGCTGTGTGTAGATGAACTATTGTGCCTCCCGACCTTGAAAGGATGTTTCTATCTAATTAATGATTGTTAAGTGCTTGGAAAACGCACTTTGGAAATATGCTGGTGCTAATATGTCTGAATCGTCCACTGTGCATTGGATGCAAGCTGGAAATCATTCCTGCCGTTCGTAAATCATATGAGGATGGAGATGACCCTTTCTTTTCTCACCTAGGTATCTGGCCCTCCTCCACCACACATTTGTTCCTTGTCCATTTCTCCCAATCTGTGGATTAAGCCATCTGTGGTGCAATAGGCCAGTGATTCATAGGATTTCCTTCTTGGAGTGAGAAGTATCGTTTGGGGTCTGTTTAGCCATGTGGTCTTTAATGAGGCAAACTGAAAACTACTACTGGCTGAAAGAAACCTGTTTTTCTGTACGGTAAAGCAGTTTTGAAACTTTTTTGATATGAACAACAGTAAGAAATATTATTTTATCTTGTAGCCCTGTATACTCGCATGTGTGTGCTTACATACATGTGGGGGGGTGTGTATCTAGTTTGATGAAATCATACTTAATTTTTACTGGGTATACATTCTTAGGTATCTTATATTCTATTCATTTTTCAAAGATACTAGTCATGTCAGATTAAACTGATTTCACCAATTTCTCACCAATTGACCCACCAAGGAACTACCTCCAGAGTTAGAAAAGCACTGGTATAGCAGATACATAGCAAGAATGCAGGACAAAGGTCAGGAGACCTGGGTCATATGGCCAGGCCTGTCCCAACTCCGAGATTCCTTCCCCATATAAAATTAAGGTATTTGTTTTTAAATTGAATTTACTCTCAGAGTACTTTCTGTAAAAATGTCTTAATGTGGAAGCTAAGTATAGAAAACAGAGCCCCGACTGGCCCACAGCTGCTCCCTTAAGTCACCCTCGCACCTCCTCCCAGGAGCCCTTGGGACACAATCTGAACAATACTAGGCTAGAAATTTCGTAAGTCCCTCTAGTCCTGGAATTCAATGATCATTTTATCTCCTAGGTAATAGATTTATCTAATGGAACACACCAGGTTTCACTTCTGTTGATTCTGAGCTAGGATTCTCTATTGGAAATCTTCAGAATCAATGGGAAGTTTTGCTCTCGGACCATTGTTCTTTCCTGTTTCAGCTTTATAGCTTGTTCTTGGGCCCCATGGGCTGGGCTTCTTCGGGGAAAGAGGGAGTTTTTGAAAGGTCTTCAGGAGATGTGTGAGCAGGCAGACATGTGAGGCATTTATTTATGTCATTGTGTCTGCTTTTTCCTTGCCTCCTAAATTCAGCAGGTTCCTGATTTTTAACACAGCTCAAATCATTTGGTTTACAGCTGGTAAAATGCAATTTTCTGGTTCTCAGAAAGAAAGGCTTTTCAGACTTATAAAAAGAGAAGCTCATAAGACTTCTTGAACATCAAATAGCTCTTACAAAACACCATTTTGATGAGTTAAGTGTAAATGAATCAGAAACATACGGATTAAATTTCCCTTGAAAGACACATGGGTTTAAGAATTAAGGGGGGAAAGTGCTTGGCAAGATGGATTTCAGGTTTTTGCCAAACCTCAAAATGTTTGAAAAATGGTTTGAGACATTTTTACTGAACGCAAAATGCCACAGAGTTCACCCATCCCAGACATAATAGCGAATCTTTTTGACAACAACTTTATGACAAGAAAAAGGGCCCGTGGGGCTTAGCCATTTTCTTAGTTCTCCTTCAATAACCTCCCACCCCACCCCCACCAAAAGAAAAAAAAAGGCATTTATGGGGCTCAGAGAACTGTCTGATTGACAAACTAAAGTTTCAAGTCAGGCAATTACCAGAAAATAGCCCTACAACTAAAAAATACTTGGATTTTTTCCCCCTATACTACCGAAAGTCAATTATACCATTTTCTAAATGGAATAATACACTCTAGGGATATGCAGTATTTGATATATTTTATTCATTGGTGTCTAGAGCAGTGCACAGTTATTCTAGTCATTTGTCTGACAGTATAATTCCAGCTTCTTTGGAGAGGGGAGAAAGCCCACTAAAAGCAAACAGATTGAAGGGAAATAGCCATTGGTTTATTAAAAGAGCCGCAGTGTGGAAATGCTGTATATTATAGAGGCAGGGCATTGGTTGAGGTTTTCAAGTTGCAGGGAATTGTCTTGGAAACTTGAATTCTGTTACAGCTTCTTTATTTGATAAGCTGTTTTAGAGCTTCTCCACAACTTCAGAATCCTTGCTGGCATGAGGAAACTCAGGAGCAACAGATTAAGGACCCAGGGATTGATCTGGGGAGAGTTGTGCATCTTACAGATGCAATGGCCTCCAATTATCTTTTACTAGCTCTTACTACTAGCTAGTCAAAAGCCCGCTGACACTTTTACAGCCTCATTTTTCATATGCAAAAGCTCAGAAGGAGTGGGTTTTGAAGGAGCTGCAAGAAAGTGAGAGCAAGAATCTGGATGGGAAGGCGTGGGCCGGGCCACCCACTCTCTGAAGCTACCTTGTCTCATGCCCTTATTTCCTCTTCATAGTTAGGCAGGATCACCAAGGTTTGCTTGCCTGCTTCCTTCCTTCCTTTCTTTCCTTTGAAAGAAAGGGTGCATTCAGTGACTGCCAATATCGATTTAGAAACGAAGGGACAACAATGTACTTTTCAAAAGGTTTCAAGTTATGTAGACCAAAAAAACCCACCAAAAAAACCAAAACCAAAAACCAAAACCAAAACCAAACAAACCCTATCTTTAAATCTATATGTTTTAACTCTATGCTGGAAGTAATGGGCAGATCTATTATTTTGTTAGTGCAGCATCTGACACAGTGCTTTGAGGTAGGACCTTCCTCCCTAGGAGCCAAAATTAATTTGTTGAAAGAAGAGTACCCAAACGGGAGAGTGAAAGTCACAAAAAACACAGAAAACTACTTTCAGCACCTCTGATGAAAATGCTACGTAAAAGTGATGGTTAAAATATACATCCATTTCGTGCCCATCTATGTTTATTGAGCTCAAGGTAAGAAATGAAAACTAGAAATCTGGGAGAGAAAGCTCACATGATACCAAATTTCTGTCTTGGAAAAGGCTTCAGAATCAGAAAAACTAGGGCCAAATTCTAGCCGCATTTTTACCTTTTCCAACGCAATTTAATGTAAGATAATAGGGCCAAGAAGGACTCCTTTGATTCTGAAAAATGCTGAGCCCCTGCCCAGAGCTCCCAGTACCTCCCTCCCACTTACCCAAACCTCTTTCTCCCCTTATTCCCCTGCTCCTTAATTCAAAAAGGATCAAATTGTGCAGTATAGCCTATCAAATGGTTCTCATAGTTTGTAACTCAGCCACCTACAGAAAATACTGGAAAGTCAGTGTAAAAAATTCTAAATATATGTAGTTCCCAATCTGGCCTTTACAGGGCGATCAGGCTGAGTGAACACACATCAGATAGCATGTATTTCTACGTAGGGATTGTTACCTTCCAAAGAGATTATTTTCATCTCATGTTAAGCTATGAGCCACAGTAATTATTTACTATCTTTTCGGCCTGTGTTGATGTACTTTAACAACCTGCGTTGCACAGATGGTTAACTCAGGCCGGGGCCCCTACCACCAATTCCCCACCCCCCCCCCCCGCCACCGCAACACACACACGTGTGGGTACATGCAGTGCAGAGCTAACATCTCATCTTTCCTGAAGCAGTTCTTGCGTTTCCTCTTCCAGGACCTCTCCCCCCACCAAGCCCCCATGGTATTAGATATCATTGGGGGAGGGGTTCTCCCATTACACCCCTGCCCTGACTTCCATGCCTTGTCTCTCTTAATAGATGATGAATTTCTTAAGGGCAGGGATGATCTTTTGTTCACTCGCAGCCCCCATTCCCGAAACATAGCAGGAGCTGAGTAAATGTTTAAAAAAAAAACTTAAAAAAATAATTTTAGTTGTGTTTCTGTTGGATCCTATGTTTTATTGAAGCCAGAGAAAGTAGGTGGGACTGAAATTGCCTTTCTGCAAGCCCTCTGGGTTCTTAGTTCTTGTAGAAAATGCAAGGAGTAAAGTGCAGTGTAGTTCTTGCCCAGAAGAGCTCCCTGCCTGATTTTAAATTTCTCCCCTAACCTATGTTTATTTTGATGGTCTTATTTATATCTATTTCCTTCCGACAAAAATAGAAGCTCAAAAAAGTGAATTTACCGCACAAGGGATGATACCTCTGACTTGTGTGTGAGTTCACAGATGTAGTTAAGATGCTGCCCTGCGTGTGGATATCCAGCTAGATGCTCATTTTCTGAGTCATCTGACTTCTGAGTTTTCACTTTTTTAAGAGTATAATTAAGATAGGTTCCCAGGGATTAGAAAAAAAAAAAAAAACAACAACCCATGAGTAAAGCAGACAGTCTATATGTTGAGACCCATATAAGGAGATCTGTGGGCACCTGACCAAATTGAGAGAAGCATTAAGAGCTATTCAAAACCTACTGAAATGTCAACACACTTTTGAAAAGGGTCCATTAGGGATGCAAATGTGTGGTTCCCTGATTATGATAAGCACGGGAAAGAAAACAGTGAAACCCATTAGGAGGTTTTGAGAACTTGGTTTTGAAGAGTGGGGAAAGCAACTCTAGTTTCTGCTAAGGGCTGGGCTTCATTTTTTTCTCCAGTCCTCCTCTCCATTCTGAACCAACAATTCTCATGATTTAAAGGATCCTAAAAATTCCTCCATTTTTGGATAAAGCCAATTAACTCATCTGTAAATGGGCCAACTTTGAAATTCCATCCATGTCAGATAAAATTCATTTTAATAAAATTCAGTTTCTGGATTGCAAACTGTAACTTTTTTGTGTAAAGGATCTGACATCAGATGCTCACTTCAGGCTTTTGATGTCTTTTGATTTGTTCTTGCAAGGATTTTTCTTATAAAAGATCAATTGTAATTTAAAAGCTATAATTCTTACTAGACAATATTCTACAAATCAAGTCACACTAGGGGTGTATTTCTATTTAGTAATCATTAGGGCTTTTCTGTGAAAATAACTGATTCATCTAATCGGAAAGACACCTTTCATTCTGGCGGTCTTGTGTCATTCACACATGATGTCAAATGATATTCATAGTAATGGATAAATTGGGGCATAATTTTTGTGTAATCACTGTCAGTGTAAAAAAAAAGTAATTGATTTTTCCATCTTCCTTGATCTGGAAGGAATTGTATCAATTTCCAGGACGTCATAAAACAAAATATTTAAAGTATGTTTCAAATAATAATAAAAAAAGAAATACTTAACTTAATAAAGATGTGGAATTCATTTATGAAGAAAAACACTGGCTGTGAACCAATAGGCCAAAAAGTTTGCCAGAAGCCTGCAGTAGACAGTCATTCCTGTATGTCCGCTCTCTCCCCATCACTCCTGAGCCCACACCATATTAAGAAAATGAATTCTCTTCAGCCACACTGGACTTTGAAATCATTGATTTTGTTTACTTTGTTTTTGAGTAAAAAAACAGAAGATCTTTTTTCAGTGTTCTGCCTTATAAGGAAAGCAGTCCAAGGCACTTATAACTATAGTTCTTCATGCCCTGTTTTAACTAAAGAGGTTTTCTTGGCATATGTATTCGATGCTTGGGAACCTTACATAAAAGTTATGGGTTTTGACCCTTCTGGAGAGCCTCAACAATTGAAACCATTGGCAAAAATGGAAAACACTTAACTGTCATAAGAACAGTTGAATGCTTCAACATTGACCTAAAGCAAAAATTATAAGCCCTGGAATGGACATTTCCATTTGGCATTTTTGTTTTTGTGCTTTTCAAAAGAAATAGCCCCCAGCTTCAGAAAGGCAGAAAGATCTATTTACTAATAGCATGTAGGCAAATACCATGGTACTAACTTATGTTAGATCAATCCTCTTAACTTTTAGAACTCTTTTCAGCTATATTATGGTATTCTCCTTTCTTCTCCAGATTTTCCCAATGGGAAAAGAAATCAGAACGACTTTACCTCTGGCAATTAAAAGATATATAGTCCCTGCCATCAGGGAGGTAGGAGCATAATGATAATGATTAACTCTAAATAGGGGTGCCTGGGTGGTTAAGTGTCCAACTCTTGATTTTGGCTGAGATCATGATCTCAGGGTCCTGAGATTGAGAGCCCTGCATTGGGTTCTGTGCTCAGTGGGGAGTCGGCTTCCCTCCCTCTCCCTCTGCCCCTCTCCCCGTTCTCTTTCTCTCTCTCAAATAAATAAATAAATATTTTTTTTAAAAAAAGATTGACACTAAATAATAATCATATCTATAAACATATTTTTAGACATTGCATGAAGGAAAAGCACACAGAGCTACAAGACCCTCTAAATTAGAGGCACCTCTGATTTGGGGTCAGAGAACATTTTAAGAGAGTGATGTTTAAACTGAAACCTAAGGATGAATAAGAGCTGGTCAACAGAAGGGCAGATGGCTAACCTTTCCAGGCAAAGGCAATAGGAGGTATTAAGGCCCTGGGGTAGGAAAGAGCTTTGCACATCCTAGGGAGTGAATGAATGCCAGGGTGGGTGAAGCACATCAAGTCAGCTTAGAAAGTAGTACTGTAGATATCAAGAGGTAGAACATTTAAGAGATGATTTTATTAAATTCCAAATGCTGAGGAAAGCCATGGAAAAATGTTGAGTAGGGAAACGTCATGATTAGATCATTGGTTTATGGAGATCGTTCTGGCTATAATGCAGAGGCTGGATTGGAGAGGAGTGAAACTGAAGGTAGAAATTGCTGGAAAAACCAAGTGAGAGAACATAATGTTTTGGACTAGGATCTTGGTAGTGGGGATGGAGCCAAGTGGATGGATTCCAGGTCTATTTTGGGGGTGGAGTAGATAGAACTTAGTGAATGATTGGAAGTAGATGAGGGATGTCAAAGTTAATGCCTAGATTCCACTAATTCACTGCTATCAAATGTATTTAAAGAAATATAGGACACTTTCTAAAGAAAAGGAGGCAAAATAAAAGGAGGCACTGTATTACTCAGGGTTCTCCAGAGAAAAAGAACCAATAGGATATGGAAAATATATATATAATGTTAAAAATATATAAAATTTATTATATTATAATATATAATCATATATGATCTATTATAAGGAATTGGCTCATGCCAATTATGGAGGCTGAAATGTCCTACTATCTGCTGTCTGATAGCTGGAGTCCTAGGAAAGCCAGTGAGTGAAACAAATTTCAGGCCAAGTCCAAAAGCCTGAGAACCAAGAGTACTGATGGTATAAATTCCAGTCCAGGGGCAGGAGAAGGCTGATGTTCCAGCTCAATCAGACAGAGAGAATGAGAAAGAGGGAGAATTCAACCTTTCTCCTTTTTAAAAAAATTCTATTTAGAACCTCAATAGGTTGGGTGATGCCTACATCACTTTGGATGATGCCCACTCACCCCTCTGGCAGGGGCGGTGGTAATCTGCTTTACTCAGTTCACCCATTCAAATGCTGATCTCTTCCAGAAATACCTTCACCTAGAAATGATGTTTAACCAGCTATCTGTGTATGCCATGGCCCAGTCAAGCAGACCCATAAAATTAACCATCCCAGGCACCATGGACACGATCAGCCATAGGGCTTATAGGGAATGTTATCGTAGCTCTTTAGTAGGTAGGGCAAGGTAGCATTTACTACTCAATAGTGAAAATGTTTTTCCTGGCAGCTCTCAGACTTGGAGGACTTTTGTCATTCTCAGAATGCCCAATTTTTTCCCGATCCCAATGGGCCTGATGGCACCCCACTGAACAGACAGAACTGCTTATTTGAGGACCTGACCTACCTCTCCTAAAGAATGTGATTCTGTTTAATAATAAGTGACTAACTCTGGTGCACAAAGGAGTGAAACCTTTATTTTATGCTATTAAAAGGATCATTGTTCATGTGTGAGAATAAACTACCCCCCTCTCTTACCCTTCAGCACGCCTGGTTCATGCCCTACTTGGCTAAATGTTACAGGTACTCAGTGATCTTTGGAACCTGCCTTTTGTTCAAGGAAAGGGAATGTCCAAGAGAGGCCAGTGACAAATTACCCATTTGTCCCCACCTTTGAGGAAAACTTACCCCCTACTGAAGTTTGGGCCTCTCCATAAGTCAGCTTACCCACTCTTGATCATACCCAATTATATAAACTTTAGAGTGGGAAAGGTCCTTGAAGATCATTGGCTGAGCCACCTTATTTTATACATGAAGGAACAGAAACTCTGAGGAGGTCTTGAGAACACAGCCCAGGATCATCATGCACACCAGTGGCTGAGGCAGGGCCATGTTTGCTGGGGTATTAGGATTCAAAGCCATACCATGAAGGGCTCGGTTACTTCACTGAATCTTTTTATGATCTTCAGATCGACACATTCTCTTCTGATGAGTGGCTGATATTCAGAGGCCTGAAGAGAAACCAGACTTTCGTCACAGACCAGTGAAGGGATTTCTTGGGGAACACTCAACTATGAGCAAACATAATATGCCACATATCCTATAAATGTACTGTCATTCACATACAATTTCTATTTCTAGTCAGGCTTATTGTCGATAGCTAAAATTGACATTTACTGTGACCATAACCCTACCACAAATTAAAATCAGATCCCAAGTCCCTCTGGGGAAGATGTTTATTAAGCTGTAGGAAGACATCTGAAATGATACCAAGTTACATTTTAAACTTGAAACCCCAAATACCACATTTGTTTGGAAGTAGGAATAGGGCTGTCTGGGGAATAATACGGGAAACTGAGCAAGTCACTCTTTTTGGCAAATGCAAGGCCACCAAGGAAGGGAAAAGTGCCTTAGAAGAGATGCTTTATGTATAAACTCCTGTATGTTTAAGCCTAAGCAAAATTTCCTTTTTTGAACTAAATGAACTAAAAAGGAAAATAAGCCCTTTAAAACTTTATGCATTTAAAGAACAGACATGGAATTTCCAATTATACCTATAAATACACCAAGAGGGGGTTGAAAGAATTACCATAATAAAACAAGTCTATCAAAACACAAATCTGCACTCCAAGGTTTGACCAGGCTGGTACAGATAAAAATGTGTTTGGAACCTAACGTCTGTTTATCACTTTTGCCTCTTAGCATGTAGATATCTGGGGGTGTTTGTGGATAGTGGGTATGTTTATACACATAGCACGGCCACTGTCTCAACCTCAGAACGTAATAATAGAACCGACTCTGTCCACAGGGAAGCTATATGCAATGGCTTCTTTGCTTGTGTGTCCAGCCCACGAGTAGCTTTGAAAATTGCAAAGCCCTTTGAGAGATCCTTGGATGCAAAGTGCAAAGTAAATGCCAAGTATCATTATTATGAACTTTATTGCTATTATTTTATTAAGTGTTTGAGATTAATATCAATTTAGCTCATGATAAGTGCTGCTGCAAAGTAGGAGAACTTGAAAGGTAGCTCAGGAAATGTTGCTCAAGGAGGATACAAGTTTCCTAGAAACTCTGCCCCTCCCCCCACCCCCTTGCTCAAGTCAACTGTCCCTTCAGGATAGTGTTTCAAGTTATCATGACCCTTAATAAGAAGCCTGTCAGGGATGTGTCATTGGGGTACTACTGCTGGGAAATGAGAGACCATGTACAGTGAGGTAACCTCATTAAGTCATTCAACAAACCTCTACAAGGCTCCTATTATGTGCTAAGCTTTGTGTTTTGTGATACTCTCTCTCCAGTCTGGTGGAGATATTAGTACATGGCTGTGAGAACACAGAGCAGGGATCAGCTTGGCCTGGAGAAATCAGAGCAGGTTTTCCTGAGAAGATGATGCACCACAAGATACCAGGTCTCACAGTGATAGTAAAGACACTCAGATCCCTCAGAGAGGCTGGACATTTCTGGGTCTTTTTTCCAAACTACTTCACCCTAAAATTGAGAACCATATCATTTCACTTTGTACTGTAAAATGACACTAGCAATAATTTTATCTTCTAAAATAGATTAATCCTCTCTCGAATAGAATATACATCGATCATCTTCCAGGGGCCAAACACATACAAGATATTATCTCCTATATGATTATCAGAGCACCCTCACACCATACTTAGGAAGTGGGCAGTATAACCCTGTCTTTGCTGATGAGAAAACAGAGAAGTTAAAGGACTTGTACAGATCACACACTCAGGGGCCGTGATGGGGCCAGCAGGCGGCCCAAAGCCTGCGCCTTGTCAGCCACACAAGGCTGCTTTATTCGATTTACTGGTTAATGATGGCAGCCAGCCTTATCTCTATCATTTCTGTCAGCCACTCTGACTGGAATAAGTGAAAATAATAGACCTAATTTAGGACGAGGAGAAGTCTGCCAGTTCCTCGTCCTCCTCCCTAGAAACCCTGCCAGACGGGGACGAATCTATTTTTTAAGAGCCCAATAAGAGGAAATTCCAAAACTTCAGTAAGCCATTTAATTGTTTTACACTATTCGTTCTTGGGAGATACTCTTTCTTCTAACGTAAATCCCACGTGTTGCTGTTTTACTACAGTTATTATTCTGCTTTGGTTGGCTTTGAGAGTAACTGGTCACCATTCTCTGAATATAGTAATTTGGAAACTTGAAGCCTGCCCTCGTCATCTCCCGGTCTTGTTGCTTTTGCTTTTCCATTTAGGTTTTCCCTTCTGGCCTTTCAGTATTTCTCCGTGCGTCTTCGGAGCCTTCTCCAAGTTCTCTACCCCTCCCCCGGCCCCTTCCCTCCCCCCTGCCCACATCGTGTTCAGCCCTGCCTGACAAGGCTTTCTTTAGGCTCTCACACCCTCTCCTACAGTTTCTGGTTATTTGATTACAGCCACGGTTTAGAGTTGGCGGCTGTCTGTCAGGATGTAACCCCGTGAGGAGTTTGCTGAGCCTTGAAGCAATGCCTCTTTCCTTGTTGTGTTTCCTTGGAGGACAAGTTACCGTCTCAGCACTGGGCGTCACTTTATCATTAAGAACAGAACCCGAGGAATCGGGCTTTTAGCAGCCTGTGTCCCTGCCTGTGGTCACAGCGGGCCTAAGCCCCTCCTCCTGCATCACCAACACATCCCCTCTCCTGCCAGTGGAGCTAATAGTTTCTAGCGCCTCCTCCTAAGGAGCTGAAATAATCCTGGCAAGTGGCTGGGTGGAGAGTGTTATAAATTGGGTCTCCCGGGACAGGTACTTGAAGACTGTCTAAGAGACCCTGCCTTGAGCTTCAGGAAGAGGTTAGGTAAAGGCATTAGTGGGGGTGACCCAGGAGGGAGAACTTGCAAAGTGCAAGGATGAATAGAGGTTGTCCAGATGATCTTTTCTAGAGCCCTTCTGTTTTTGCTGAAGTCTTTTGCAATTGGAGCTTTTGTCCTTCAGCTGCAAAATGATGCCATATATTTGGATCATAGGTATGGGGCGACTGTACAGGGTGTGGAGTCCACCATGACTTACTCATTAAAAGATGATAACTGACAAGCCGCGAGTCCAGAAGAAAGCAAAACAGAATTGCTGACTTAAGAGTTGGGGTGGGGGCGGGTGTTTGTAAGCTCAGGGAGCTCTGCCCCTACAGAACATCCAGACAAGTGTGTTAGTGAATGTTTCCATGAATTATTCATTGATGGTGAATGAATGCAAGCAGCAATCACATGCAAATGACAAGGCTCATAATCAGAGGGCTCCTTATTTGTCCTTATGAAGCAAGGAGGAAGCTTATTAAC
The DNA here is from genome assembly GCF_029215605.1 of Mirounga angustirostris. NCBI lineage: Eukaryota > Metazoa > Chordata > Mammalia > Carnivora > Phocidae > Mirounga > Mirounga angustirostris. Next base: position 46,976,022 of record NW_026991720.1, on the reverse strand, counting down.
GACTTAGAAACAGGAAGAAATTTTACTTAGAGATACGTCTCTATAAAGAAAAAATTTTCCCCAGCCAATCGGATGTATATCCTTTATTTGAGACTGCATTCAAAATCGTCACTTATTTCATGTCTTTTGATCTGCATTTACTTGCCTTTTCTAAGTGTCAGTTTATGAATAATTGACGCAACTGAGAAGTTATTGGCTAATTGAAAAGCCATCTCGTCATGTCTTTGAGCCTGACCCATGGCGAAAGCCAAACTGTTCAGGCATTTAGGGTCTTTTATAAAGGGTCTTTTAAAAGAGCCGTTAGCTCTTTACAAGGGAAAAATATCAGATTTTGAAAACGGATTTTTTTTTTTTTTTTTTTTTTTTGGTGACAACAGTACATCAGAAACCAATCCAACCGTGTTTTTGGTTAACTTAAATGAATCAGGCTGACTGCATGACTAATTCAGATTAATGGTGCAGAAATCAGTCATTAAAGAGGGGGAGAAAAAGAGATTGATTTAATAGTCTTAACAGAATGGCCATAAATTTACATCTCCCTTTCTATTCCTGCTCTCTCTGTTTAAAACACTTGAAAGCGCTAGTAAACATCTCCTGTGCCTGAGTAGATACAGTGTATATGCTATAAAACCCAGCACAGGCTCCAGCAGGATGCAGCTCTGTTAGCTGTGCTACATTTTATGACTACCATTGGCTCTCTCGCAGCCAGGCTTTTATTTAAAGAAAAAGAAGTTACATTTCCAAGATATCAGATACTACATCTGTAAAATAAAAGCAGCAGTAGTATAGAATTGATAAAAAAGGAGGCCTAAATTTATCTTGCGTGCTAAATTTAATTTCCAGCACCCCTGGTGATAATGATTACAAAAGTGTTCTTGTCAATATCGATAAGTCAGTGCAAAGCAGAAACGAGATGTTTAGTTGGCCGTGCTGTGGGTGTAACTGGTACCTCCGAGCCCAGAGCTCTGAACGTTATAAAGTACAGCCTTATTGCAGGGCAGGCATCCAATTTTTAAAACATTATATAGATTGGAGACAGATGAGTGTTCCTGAATTGTTCTTGGCCTTTTCTTATGAAATGCCTAGAATATAATTTCAAATGGAAATTAATTTAATCGATGCAAAAACAAGTGGGTCTAGAACTCATCAGAAAGCTTGTGTTTAATCTAAGGGGCACTGCTAAAAATACAGATTATCTTGGGGGTAAGCATTTATGCTTTTCAAGAACAGAAATGGTTATATTAGGCTGTTAAGGTAAATTGGAGTTTCACTTATGACTTGTAGATCAATTAAGTTCTTCTCATTAGTTAGCAAAGATAATTTATTGAACCCTGTTCTTGCAATGTCTTTTGCCAATTGAAGAGATCCTCGATATCTCTGTTCTTATGAATTCAAGAGTATTTATTGACACCTGCTAGGTACCATGCACTTCCTTACATTTCTAAAGTATCTGCATTACTAAAAACAGAGCAGACACAATCTCTCACTTACACAGTTTATTGTCTAGTTGGGAGCAGAGGCATTTTAAAAAATCACTCAAAATCGTTGAAGAATTATAACTGGGGAGCTGAGGTAGTAACCTCCAAGAGATCATGAAACACATCTATTTTGTTTTTCATCATATTGTCACAAATTGTGAATTTGTAAATGAATTGTTAGGCAAATGACCTGACTTGCCAAACTGCTTTTCCCCTCTGAAATGAGTGTGTACAGAGCCTGACTTGTATTAGATGCTTAATTTGATTTTTGATTTATTCATTGATTGAATAAATGGTGAGAAAGTGTTACTAGGAAGAATGCAGGGTGAGAGCTGCTCCAGAAAAGGCCCTGACCTGGTGTGGCTGCCCAGAGAAGGTGGTAAGGATTACTTCCATTCAAGGCTGTGGCAGAAAGGAAGGTGGCGATGCTATGAAGCTTGAAGGAAGTCCGCGATGGCACTGGTGTGGGGCCCAGGGCCATGAGCAAGGCAGCAGTGAGGGGCCACATGGTGTGATGGCCTTGGAGTCATGTCAAGTTCTGTCACAAGGAGCCAAGCTTTCTGGTATCTCTGATGAGCTAGAGAATTTGCTCTTTTTCATTAGGCTGTTTTACTAGCTTTTTAGGAAGGATGGGGCGAGGATACAGATACAAAGGCAAAATTCTCTCCCCAGACACCCAATTGTCTGTGTCATCAAAGGAAAGGTGGTGGCAGAGGGGAGGGAAGGGGGAGGGATACAAATCATGCAGGAAGGTCCCAGATCTTTACCAGAGGTCCTCCCTTGAGCCTAAGAAAGCTCTGAAATGAAAAATACATATTTTAATTGAATTCTGCTGATATTTTGGTGCCTTTTCTCAGGCTAAATATTTCTACTCCTTTGTCTCAAATTCCTCTTTTGTTAAAAGGGGAAATATTGTATTTGCCATCCAAATTTAGGAGCTTGGCAGTGAGACTTGGTGCAGAGCATGAGCTCATTCAAAAAAAGATACGGGTAATATGATGTCTTTTAAAATATGGGCCAGATAGCTGTCTTGTTTTCCCAATTATTGCTTCTGTTGGATTTTTGTCATTGTTTTCAGGGAAAACAAGATACTGAGAACCGATCTCTGGGGAACTAGTTTGGTTCCATTTTGAGGAAATATTTTCAAAGATCCTTTCTGAGAAATAGTGTGAATCATTTTGAAATTCTGTAAAATTGTGGGTGAGAGGAGTCCATTTGCCTCTGCAGAAGGGTTTGGGAATCTAAAGTTGATGGGTTTTTGTTTTTGTTTTTTTAATATTTTATTTATTTATTTGACAGAGAGAGACACAACCAGAGAAGGAACACAAGCAGGGGGGAGTGGGAGAGGGAGAAGCAGGCTTTCCGCCGAGCAGGGACCCTGATGTGGGGCTCGATCCCAGGACCCTGGGATCATGACCAGAGCCGAAGGCAGACGCTTAACGGCTGAGCCACCCAGGCGCCCCTAAAGTTGATGGGTTTTTAAAGAAATATCTCATAGATGCAGGAAGTTTGGGACATTTTTATAGGCATTCCGTTAGGCTGTGGTTCTTTAGTTAAAGCGAAGGATTGGTGTTAACTTTAAGATCCCAGCCTTAAGCCCCAGTTCCTTGATTGTAGTGATTAATCTCTTGTTTGGTCTGGGTTTCAGAAGAATAATAACAAAAACAACTAATTTTATTGAACATATTCAGTATGTAGTTGACCCTTGAACAGCATGGGTTTGAACTACACAAGTCCATTTATATGCAGATGTTTTTCAATAAATACAGTATAGTGCTGTAAATGTATATCTCTTCCTTATGATTTTCCTAACATTTTCTTTTCTCTAGCTTACTTTACTGAAAGAACATAGTCTATAATATATATAACATACAAAATATGTGTAAATAGATTGTTCATATTATCAGCAAGGCTGCCGGTCAATAGTAGGCTACTAGTAGTTAATTTTGGGGAGACTCAAGTTACACATAGATTTTTGACTACACAGGGAGTCTGGGTTCCTAATGCCCGCGTTGTTCAAGGGTCAACTGTATTTAATACGTAGTAACTCATTTAAGGCCATGAGATAAATATCTCTATCATCCCATTTTATAGAAAACTGAGGCACAGAGAGGCCAAGTAATCTGCCCAGGGTCACACAGCTATTAAGTGGCAGAGTTGGGATTCCAACCTAGGCAGACCATCTTCTGAGCCCATGTCCTTTACTACCCCATTTTACAATGTAATTATCACCCATGGAAGAAATTAACTATACTATCTTTCCATTTCACATTCTACTTGATTATCCTGCAGTTTGCTTTCTTTCTTTCTTTTTTTTTTTTTTAAAGATTTTATTTATTTATTTGAGAGAGAGAGACAAAGCGAGAGAAGGAACACAAGCAGGGGGAGTGGGAGAGGGAGAAGCAGGCTTCCCGCCGAGCAGGGAGCCTGATGCAGGGCTCGATCCCAGGACCCTGAGATCATGACCTGAGCCGAAGGCAGACGCTTAATGACTGAGCCACCCAGGCGCCCCTGCAGTTTTCTTTCTTTACAAAAATAGGAATTTTTGAATTCCACTTTGGAGAAGAATGATAGAATAAGCATTTCTCATTACAAACAGTCTTCTCTTAACATTTAAGAGTCTGTATTCCCCTCTTTAGTTCTTCAGTCTCCCCATCCTAGACAGAAACTAGTGTGCCAGGTTAGGCCACAATAGTTCATTTAAGAAGGTGAAAAGAAAGCACACTTCTCTTTATAAGCAAATACAATGATAGTGGGCAATACTCTTTCTCTAGTCTGTGTGTGAAATTATGTTACATGTAAATGAGGAAAAGGTGTGGACCCACTGGGATGTATCAAGTCCTTTTTAGCAACTTCTCTTGCTTTTTAGAGACACTTTCTATTTGTGGTTTATTCATATTTCAAGTGTATTTTTGACATTAAGAACTAAGTACTGTACTGACTCCGTTCCATTCAGTACAGACACTGACCTCCTACCATGTTGCAGGTGCTGGGTGAAGCACTGTGGATTCATCAATGAGCCATGAAGAATACCCCAATCATAATAGAACATACAGTCTCATGAGGTTACAAACATCTCATTTTCAAGTTCTAGAATCTGAATTTTAGAGCTTCAGGGCATTTCCAGATGGCCTATAGTCTGATCCATTCATTAAACAGATGATGAAATGGAGAGCCCCAAAGTGAAGAAAGTCTCTCCCCCAGAGTCAGAAACTCTAATCGCAGTGGTATCTGGATCCTCTGCTCCCTGCCCACTCTTCTTTCCATTTTATTGCTTTGAAGCTTTTCATATTATTCTGCACACACCAAGTCCTTCCGAGTCCTTTTTGTTATTTATTACCTGCTCACGATTTCTTAGATGTCTGTGGTTGGATTTTGATGCTAACATTGATCTTCCAATTCTTTAACCTAATTTTTTTTCACTGCTTGCTTCTTCTCTTTACCTGACCACGTACCTGGCAGATGTATCTGTCTTGAGTTAAATAGGCAATCCGGGGTGCCATGGATCTTTTGAAGACCTGGGAAAGGAGAGCAGTCTGCAGTGACCCTCCTGAGACTTCCAAACAAAATCACTGGCCCCTCACTCCTTAAAAGATAGTTGGGCTTGTCCAAGGGCAAAGAGTGGCAGACACAGAGCTTGCTTTTCAGACACCCCTAGACTGGAAAACATCCTTTGGGGGTAAAAATGAGGACATAAAATCGCTCGCTGTGGTACCTTTCATTCTGTTAAGGACACTGAAAACACAGTCTGTCATCCTTGACATTTTAATTGAAAGAAAAGCTTACATAGATTTCAGCCGTAAGCAGTATGTTTATACAAGTGTATAAAGAGGAATAATCTGTCAAGTTGGGAAACTCTTAATGCTACGGGACTCAGTTTAGTAATTGAACAATCCAACATGAGCTCACACATCTTACCTTGTTCCATGCCTCAATAATTTTTAGTAGAAATACTTTACCTAGAGGCATATGGTTATTAAAAAGGAGGCTCGGCTTGCTCAAAGTCTGGAATTATTAGCTCATGGCAACAAGCCTGCACTGGAGAAAGACTGTTGGGTCTTTGTTTTCACAACTTTGCTGTGATTTGCCATCTTATTTTCAGAGTCTAACTGATGTGTTGTTTGGGAAGTTTTTGGTGTTTTTTTTTTTTAAAGGAAGAAAACATAATTTCACATGGATGAGAGACTTCTCGTGTTAGCAGTACTGCAGAATTTTACTGCTTCATTGCCAAGTCCAGGGAGCAGTGTGGATATCAAAGGAAATAGACCGTGAATTTATTTTGGTATAAAAAATCAATAATAACTTAGTTATGGGAGCCATCAAGGAATGATGGGGGAAGCCCTGTGTTGCAAGTTGAATATGAGCCGTGCTTCTTTTCATGACCCATATGATCTTGGGCACATTTAAATGTTTCTGAATTCAGCTTACTCTGAGTAAAATGGGGGTAATCTGACCTACCCAACACATGGCATTGCTTCAAGTCACATGAAGGTGAAATATTTTGAAAAATATGAAACTGTATAATTGTAATATAAAAAGTTTCAAGCAAGTGCAATGTGTTAATAATTATTTCTATATACACAAAGGGAATTAGATAATTAATGTAATTATTCCGATACCACTCTTGCTTCAATGATCAGAATATTCTGGACAAATGATTATTTATTGGGCCAAGCTACATAATTACCTCAATCTAACCCTTTGTATACCCTGCGATGAGTAGGAGTAGATTTTTTTTTCTTTCAGTTTTTGTAGTTTTAAAAGCCCAAACAAGAAGCATAGAAAATGCCGCAGTTTTGTTCCCAGCATGGGTCGGGAAAATTATTTATAGAATCTGTATAGGGGTGCCTGGGTGGCTCTGTCAGTTAAGTGTCCAACTCTTGATTTTGGCTCAGGTCATGATCTCAGGGTTCTTAGATTAAGCCCTGTGTCAGGCTCCACACTGGGTGTGGGGCCTGCTTAAGATTCTCTCTCCCTCTCCCTCTGCCCCTCCCTCCTGCATGTGCACATGTGTGCATGTGTGTGCGTGCACTCTCTCTCTCTCAAAGAAATAAATGTAGATTCTGTGTAAAACAATAATTCAAAGTTATTCAGAATCCAAACATGCATAGTTCTCAAATAGCCATCTCTCTTTCAAGTATATATTGTTAATTGGTTTGATTGCTATCATTAGGCAATTATTATAATTCCAAGGGAACTCAGTACCCTGAAAAGCTTTCTTAATTAATGAAGGAATGCTTTATATTTAAAAATCCGGTACATCTATGCATGGTGTGGAAGTAACTGACCTAATAAGAACATTGATTAAATGAAGCATACCATTCCCTAGCTACTCTATCCAGCTGGGAATTTTCCCTAGTTGTATGAAGAATGAAAACTCATTTTAAATTTGATTACTTTTGCATCTCCATTCACATAAGCATTGTTTAATTGATTTCCTTTCTAAAAATGACTCATCAATAGAAACTGATCACCAAGATTATCATTAATATGTCATGTTGGAAACAAAATGTAAATGATGATAACATGCTGCCCTTTCTTTAGGAGGATGATATGGCCAGTCATCGTTATAAAATGTTTTCAGTTGTCTTTTTTCACTTGTCCCTATCTATACCCAAAGCATTCCTCCTGGTGACTAGGGGAAAAGGCATATGGTAGAAGGTTGTATGTATGTATGTTTAGATGTATCTATATGAATGCATGGATGTATGGATGTATGTGTGTACATGTCTCTGTCTGGATATCTGTAGATGAGTGGATGGATAGATGACTAACAGCTTTCTGTGGTGATGGTCTCAGTGAATCTTTCTCCTTATAAAACAGGGCAGTTCAGATTACTAACCTTGCACTTGGAGGAACTGACCATTATTAAAGATGACATACAGCTATTTTCTTCCCAGCAAAGGTCACAAACAAAACATTAAGACTGGAGAATATAAAGCAAACCTTGTCTGTTGACAGAACCACATTTATACCTATCTGACTGGAGCCATCCACCTCTGAATGAGGTAGGCTTTAAGACCCAGTGAAGTACAACCTACTCTAGAATTTTGGAGCAAACGGAAACTAGCAGTTTCCTAGAACTGTAAAAGGTGAAGGACCTTCAAAGACCCTACTAATCCTATTGTTAATCTATACTCCAGAGGGCCCCAGGGCACATGTCAAGAAATACCCATAACACGCATTTGCTTTTCTGAAAACACTTTTTATTGTTACAGGCTACTTCTGTTGGCCTCTCCATGTAACTATTCATACACACATTCTATTCATAAAGCTGGATGTCATTTGTGGGCATCTACATGGAGTCTGGGTAAAAGTTTTATATTCTTTTATATTTTCATTTATATAACTTCCTGAACATATAAATATTGACTAATTTATGATTAATCCTCCTAATATTCATATGCCTGCGATAGCTAGCTCTGCCCAAAGGAGCTGTTAGGCAAAAAGGGTAGAAAACCTAATCTTTGAGATTTCAACAACAATGCAAGAGAGCATGTTGGCATTGTTCTCCCTGTTTCAATCCCCACTTTCTCCTCAAGTCAGTCACGGGAGGCACACAGCTCCAAAGAAGAGGCTTCTCATGCTACTCTGGATGGGACTATCCTTCCCCGAAGCATAGAAAAGCATTGGACCACACAGGACATTTCTGTCTGCAATCATTACCCAGCACTTAGCATGAAGGAATCTCTCTCTCTCTTTTTTTTTTTTTTTAAAGAAAATGCATTAATTCTGGAAGCAGTAACTTCATTTATGGCATTCAGGATAAGGTAGTTTAACATGGAAGACTCAGAGGTCCCTGCTGGGGGGGAGGGGATGTGTTTATTTATTTGTTTTGTTTTATTTGTTAAATCTTTAATTTAATGGTTTGACATTTATACAGCTCCCCAGAGCAAAAGCATCAGGAGATTGAGAATTTAGCTGAGGAGGTCGCTTATTTGCCATTTTTCATAAACACAAATAATTTCCTTTTTCCCTCAGCCACACATTCCCTGGCTCATTAAATCAATTTAAAGTCCTAAAAAATTTTTTTTTCCTCTGGCAAATTTAAGCAAAAGCTCAAACTATGCACTCCCCGGAGGAATGCTTACCCAAGTTCTGCAGGTCAGGCCAAAATCAGTTTCTGTCAAACAGCCTAACACCTCTAGTTATTATAAAATGAGGGACTGGTAATTGGGGGCTGGGCTCTGGACTTGCTTGAGAAAGGCTGGCTGCCGTGGCATGAGCCTCATTCCTGCTGCTGTGGTCTGTGTCCTGGCTTTGTGTTTTGTTGTTTGTTTGTTTGTTTGTTTGTTTGTTTCCACCCATAGTGGAGAACTATGAAAAAGTCAAAACAGATTTCTATTGGGAATTCATGAATAAAGTTGGCTTTACGAATCCAGACGGTGAACGTGTATCCAGAATAAAGCCAGGAGGGCTTCCAGGCAGAGGCATAGGAGAGTGCGGATGAAACAAACGTACACAGATCTCTGGGTCTAAGATCCTCCACAGGGCAGAGAATTCTGAGTAAACACAGGATTTCACCCCCAAGTCCCTTCCCTAAGATGTAGGGGTCATAGGAGATTTACCGGCTTGTTGACTATTGAACATGAGTTAGATAACAGAGGTCAGGAAATGAAGTGGAATTTGATATATTAACTAGGAAGCAGCAGAGGAAGCCAGGCTTGTGTTTGATTTGTTATTATTTCCCTAATATCCTCAATTATGTGATTCCCATCAGAGGATCTGATCTGTGCTCTGTAACGGTGTTGTCCCCGCTGGTTCCGGACGTGGGGAAGCAGGCAGTGAACCCCCTGCCCCCGGGCATCAGGAATAATGTTTGCTTTCTCTGTGTGTTGCCAGGCCTGTCCCAGGCTCTCTATCTTCTCTGCTACATCTCCACAACAGACAGAGACAGCCCATGCCAGCCTCCATGCCTGGGACCCTGCCCAACCCGACGATGCCGGGATCTTCTGCCGTCTTGATGCCAGTAAGTGCTTCTCCCTTCCACTGAGCCTTGCTCTTTTGAAAACAGTAAAAGAAAAGCTGAGATCTAAGCTGGAAAGAAAGCACCTTCTTCTGGATGAAAAGCTGAGCTGTGTGCTACTTTGCAGAGAGCACTCGGTTGTCTGTCCCTAGGCGTCTGGCTGGCTTTCCCGGCCTTCAGTGCTCCCTTAGTGAGGCCTGACCCCATCTTCCTGCCGGTGACAAGTGAGCTTGCCACACCCAGGGAATGGAATTTGTTCAAGGACACAGTGTTTTTCGACTAGCCCAAAGTCTGTATAGCGTGGGCTATATACCGAGTGTCCTTAACTCACCAGGGAGTGGTCTTGCCAGGACTCAGGGTGACAAATATAACAACAAAAATAATAACAATGGTACAGAATATCTGCTAATATGTGTCCCTGCGTATCAGAGTCTGTTAATCATGCTCACAACGTTTATTGAGTGCTTACCATGTGCTAGGCTCACAACGTTTATTGAGTGCTTACCATGTGCTAGTCCCTCTGTAAGCACTTCCTCAACATGTGAAACAATCCTGTCAGGCACGTGCTATTTCTTCCCCCTGGTTTGAATGGGAGAAGTACGGCAGGTAGCTTGCTTGGCTGAGAAGCAGCATAGCTGAGTTCTGAACCCAGGAATTCTGGCTCCAGAGCCCACTTGGTCAGCCACTGTGTGATACCACTGTATTCTCTGCTTTCACTGCCACAACAAACCTGTGAGGGATACACTGTTTTTACCCCCATTTTACAGACGAGGAAGCTGAGGCACAGGAGGCCGAGTAACTTAGCTAAGGTCACAGTTAGTAGGTGATGGAGCGTAAGGATTTATATCCAGGTGGCAGGACTCAAGAGTCTACATTCTAATCATTATGTAATACAGCCCCCCTCTCTGAAAACAACACATTAGCCTAGAAGGGACATACAGAGTATTCCAGAGCAAACTTTGCTCTTCTTCCACAGGATCCCCTCCCTGTGCTTCTTCATCCTCCCTGGCCTGTGCTTTCGGGAGCCTGGCTGGTGACCTTATTCTTGGGGCCACAGTTGTTCTCAGAAGTCCTAAGAGATGATATGACAATTCAATGAAAACCCTCCCACAACAGTATCAACAATGCCTGGCGGAGCATTTTCGCTTTTTAAGGGATTGTCTACATTTGTCACTTCGTGTCGCTCTCATCGGGATCCTGTGCGAATGGAATCCCGGTAATTATTGACACGCTCATTTTACAGATGAAAAGCTGAAGAGTAAGAAGTTGAAGGCAGCTGTCTAATGGCCCACAGCTGTGACAAACCCCACCTCAACTCACACTGAGCAGCTCAGATTCTCGAAGTTTGAGCAGTTTGCCGATTTTTCTGAGTGGAGGCAGGGGTGGATGAGGGCTGGGAGGCCCAAGTTCAGAGAAATGGACCCACCTGCTATAAATAGTGGCAGAAACAGTCCTGGCTGGAAACAGTGTTTGCAAAATCGGGCCAGAAGGAACAGATGAGTTGACACACTTTCCCTGCCTTGCTCACCTTAAACATCTTCAGACGAGCTATGACAGTGCTGTCACCAACGCCCCTTGCCCAGGTTTTATTCAACCCAGCCAGGCGCACGAAGACTCCCACCATAAGCTGTCTTCCTTTAGACGCTACATCCCTCTGGTCCAAAATGAGTGTCCTTTCATAAATTCTATCCACTAGCCAGAAAAATACCATTTCAGTGCCTTTTTTTTTTTCCCATCTAATTGTACCATTTCCAGGGACAAAGTTGGGACACGGGCTGAGACGGCCTGGCAAAAAAGTATCTGGTGCTGGTTTCCACCATCTCATCTCATTGTACAACTTGGCCTCCTGTTGATGCTTCAGAATAGAAGTAAAGGATCAGGTACATGATCAAGAGCCAGTGTAGACAGAAAGTCAGGGATGCCACCCCCACAGGAGTTCCCCAACCCATGTCACTGATATGCACAGCTGCCGTGACAAGTGTCAGTCTAAGAGCACTGATTCCAACTCGGGGCGATTGTTTGGCACTATCTGGAGATACTGCTGTTGGTTGTCAAAGCTGAGGGAAGGCTGCTGCTGGCCTCGGTGGGTAGAGGCCAAGGAAGCTGTTCAGCATTCTATAATGTGCAGGATAGCCCCCACCAGAAACGAATCATTTGGGCCCTAGATGTCAGCAGTGCTGAGGTTGAGAAACCTTGGTTTAAAGTGCCACGAATGTAACTCATGAAAACTATCGTAAAATCTCCAAAAAAAAAAAAAAAAAAAAGATACCCTAAGAGTTCCTGGTCCCAGAAATCTAGGCCTTTTCATCCTTGTTATCAAGTCTCCTGCTCCTATGCTCAGATTCTGGCATTTTAAGCATAGTTGTCCCATAGAGTTCCCGCCCTAGGGAACCATGATTCCCTTGGTATAAAAGATCAGTCTGTCTGTAGGTGTAGGTAATATCCTTAACTGATTTGCAGTGCATGCTGCCTGGCCACACATTTCACAAGGTCCTAGGTCTGAAGCAAAATGATGTATTTGTTCATTCCACAAGCTTTTGTTGAGCACCTGCTATGAGCCAAGCACTGCGCTGGATGTTGGGGATGTGGTGAACAACAAGGAAGGATTTCATGGTGGTGTGATTTCCTATCTTGAAAGTCAAATGTTCACAAAATTTGGGAATATGAACACTCATTTATAATTCAAAAACCCAGTGAGCTGTAGAGATTTTAACTCCCGTTTCCTGATTTGTTTCAGAAGGAAAGGAGAAGCTCAAAAAAAGGTGAAATCCTTTACCTGGATGTTTCACCTGCCGTGCTAAATGTTGCTTAGTATTCAGCAAAACCACTTCAATCATCTGACTTCTTAATTCTAGGCACCTCACCAAAGCACACTCGGGCAGAACCTTATTAGTATAAGCACCAAATCGTTGCCTTGCTGAGGCGCTTGCTGACCCCTTACAATCACTAAGATGGAAAAAATGTAATTTTTTTAAAGTAGAGAAATCAGCCTGTTTTCAACATTCTGTTGAATTTGTGAGTCATGGAGTAGGAGTAGTCACAGACTGTAACTTTTCCACAGAGTGGGCAGCATGGCTGATTTTGGATCCCGAGGCTGCAAGTAAGCCGCTCGCCCTTCTTTGTAGCTCATGATGGATAACAGCGTGGAAACTTTCAGATAATCATTTGTACTTCTCAATGACCTTCCTTCAGGAAACTGAAAGCAAAAGCTCATTTGGACTTGATTTCCCTCTAGGAGAAGGTTACCTACCAGTTGGAATAAAGGGCCAAATGCCTTTCCAACTCTTCCATCTCCCAGCCTCTGGAAGGGGGAATTACAAGCAATAAGCATTTTGTGGCGCAGGCTTCATGACTTAACAATTAGAGTACATGGACGTACTTAATAATGCTGAACTGTACACGGAAACCTAGTTACAGTGGTAAATTTTATGACATGCGTATTTTACCAGAATTACAAAACAATAATAAAAAATAAAATACCTAGGCTACCTGGAGACTCAGGGGGTATATGGGAGTGAGCATTTTATTTTCCTGAATTGATAAGGCCCCAAAAGTCGTTGCCAGCAGGCTCTAGACTGTATAGAAGATTCTTCATCAAACGGCTCCTTTTGAAGCAGTTTCACACAAACATACTCTTTTAGGCTAAGGGACGGCCGAGGGTGCTTTGCTATGACAGGGACCGTCCACCCGTCATTCGTGTCATTTCATGAGCACCGCTGCTAACCCACACATTAATGTCATAATTGCAGCCCCGCACCTGGGGTGGACCCAGCAGGGGTGCAGGGATGGAACCCGACCATGGCAGGGACCCTAAAGGGACATTTACCTCGGCTTTCCCTCTCCATTTTTGCCAGTGAGGTTTCTGTCCTCCGCTCTGGGAAGAGCTCCAGTGATAAAGAACTCTGTATTTTTCTCCTCAGACTCCCCAGGCTAACTTTGAGCGGAAAGCAGATTCCCTCAAGTTTCTGACCCGTTTTCATTTCCATCCTTCATCAAGGGGATCAACTTTTGCATTGAAGAATTTATTTTTTCCTCTTGACGAAAGTCTTCTGTGTGATTTACTATTAAGTGTACTTGCTTTATTCTAGTTCTTTGGAACGTGCTAAATTTCTACTCAACAGAAAATATCAATCACACATACCCTTCCTTGATTGAAAGAGAGGTTTTTCTGTATTTCCTTTTTAACAGGGACACCCTAGAGACAAAAATGCCAGAACTCATGCAGCTATTTGAAATGATGTTAATTCTAGACACAGTGGCAGGCCAGCAGGACAGTGTCCATCAGGTGTGGTACGGTACCCCCACCTGCTTTCTTCACCCCGCCAAAGGTCTAGCCCTGCCGTGAGGCCAAAACCTGCTGCTGTGTAGTATCCTGACTAGGTTAACTGGGAAGGGGAGCTCTACCAGGGGCGGCAGCTCAAATACCTCTTGGTCATCTTTTTTTTTTTTTTAAGATTTTATTTATTTGACAGAGAGAGATAGCAGGAGACACAAGCAGGGGGAGTGGGAGAGGGAGAAGCAGGCTTCCAGGCGAGTAGGGAGCCCGATGCGGGGCTCGATCCCAGGACCCTGGGATCATGACCTGAGCCGAAGGCAGACGTGAAACCGACTGAGCCACCCAGCGCCCCGCTCTTGGTCATCTTGATTGTGTTTATAAGTTACAGTGGCAAGAAGACCCAGCATATTTGAGAGCATTACTTTTTTAAGTTAATTTAATGTTTTCCTTATTGCTAAAATGATTCATGTTTTTGTATAAAACTTAGGGGGGAAAAAAAGCCATGGATAACCTGAGAGAACCATTTGGTATATATCCTTCCAGCATTTTTTAAGCATACATTATTCTTTACAGTTATAAAAAGAAGCATGACTCGTGGCAGTTTGGAGCGTTTGCAAAAGTGGAAATATTCCATACTTTTGTTTGCAAATGTACCATGACAACATGGTTCTCGTTGGCACAGGGCATCTCCCATAGAATGCATGGCTTTGGATTAATTCTTTGATGTCCTGGAGTTCAAGGCTCAGAAGTGTGTTACTTACCCTTCCCCAAACCACAGTCTTTCTCCAGAGTTATTCAAAGAAATTCTAAATGACCCACTTGAAAGAGAAATGCAGCTTTGTCTGTGACCTAGACTGCTTTTCGTAGACTTCTGATTCTGTTGCTTTCCTTTCTCTTAGATGGAGAGACAGATGTCCGTGAACTCCAGCCTCCTGGGAATGCAAGGTCCAAATCTCAGCAACCCCTGTGCTTCTCCCCAGGTCCAGCCAATGCATTCAGAAGCCAAAATGGTAAATAGCAATTATAATCATCCTTTTGTTATTTTGTGACTTTTTCTTTTGATTTCTACTCTGACTTCCAAATTTCAGTTGAGTCAGGTAGACGGCTCCATCGTCGTTTCGGTGAATAGGTCTTTTCTGTGGAAAGGCAGTACAGAACTTGGCTCTATCTTTGAGGATATTTGTTATTGAATCTTGGCATCAGATGACCATGTAATAAGCATTGGATCAGCTTCGGTGAAAGGGACATTTAGGAGTTTGGGGAGATCCATAGGCGTTCAGGTGGGATACACCCAAGTAGGTGTACATTTTCTCATAATGTGAAATTAACAAAAACAATCCAGAGTTTCTCTTCTTCAAGGTGGTCACAGTGTCAGTGTCACTCTTCCTGTCCCCATATCCGTGAAAACAGACATGTGATTTTTAAGCACACACTAGCATGGAAATATTTTTCATTTTTTGTTATAGTTGTCAGATGTGACACTAATTCAAAGGATCACAGCCTTGTTTTCATGCAGGGTAATTGCACCTCTTACTGAAATACGTGATTTCAGGTGACAACCTTCAGTGACTTTTAACATTTGAGATTTATGTGCAGTCAGTTCAGTCTTTCCCATCACAGTGAAAGATTTATGCATTATATCCTATTAAATATTAATAAAAGCAATGCATGTCCATCTTTGCAATATAAAATAAATTTGCTGGTTGTATTTAGTAGAGTTACTTGAAGTAGGTCGTTGGGTTTTCATGTATTTAAATTCTGGCACCACAATTAGTAAGGTATCAGATGGCAACAAAATACACTGTAGCAAAGTTGTTAGTATCTGATATTGGATGAGGGTGGCTTTGCCACAGTTCGGGGATTTATTTGGTTTCCTGACTGACAGCGTTGGGGACTGTGTCTGGTGGCTGGTATGAGGATGTTATTGACGCTTCTGAAAATCAGCCACCAAAACCAGTTGACTTCATTTTCAATGGCAGCAAGTTTTTTTGACGCCTGCTTTGGTCACTTTCTCTTGGAAATTTTACTCATTTGTCTTTCAGCTCCTTGATTCAAGGAAGCGCCTGAATTCCCAGTGTTGGCTACCTTGGGCAAATAAAATCTGTGGTTAAGAGAGTTCTCTTTGCCGTGCCACAGTCCCTGTGACATGCCAGATGGCACTGGCATCTTCAGCAAAGCTCGTTAAATCTTTTTGGAATTGGCAAATATTTTTTCAACTCAAGCCCTGCAGAGCCAAACCAAATACTTGCTG
Source organism: Mirounga angustirostris (assembly GCF_029215605.1). Taxonomy (NCBI): domain Eukaryota; kingdom Metazoa; phylum Chordata; class Mammalia; order Carnivora; family Phocidae; genus Mirounga; species Mirounga angustirostris. The sequence goes on along the minus strand of NW_026991720.1, from coordinate 46,960,051 downwards.
GCAGAGTGAAGTTCAAATTGGCATCTGTTTTGGAGACCAGAGTAATGCCATTTACTTTTTTTTTTTTTTAAGGAAAATAAAAAATTAACTGTTAAGGTACTTAAGAAAAAAACAAAATTAAGTTATTCATGTTTATGAATAAGTGTTCTGGGTCTGAGCATCAGATGCTCAGCTGGATTATTTCTGAATCATCTTGTTTGGTTTGGGGTCTGTATCCCTTTTGAGGGACCTCCCAGACAAACTTTAGGTGGATTCTTACACACAGTTCCAAACCAAATTTCCCTGCCAATTGATTTTCACGGGATTATATGCCACCACTTGATTCAGAAATGTCCTACCTCTCCTCTTCTTACTGGCAAAGAAGGAGAACGTTTCCAAAGGGAGTACAGGTTTATAATTATTTATATATATGAAAGAAAAACATATGATATGGCCAACTGTTGTGAATAATATCAGCTAGAGGCAAAAGGAAATTGGTCTGTACCTATAAAATCATGTGACCCCACAAACGTTTGTCGAGTTAAATTTACTGAGCAAGCACACGACTCTGCTGATTCATGCTCTGGGTCGATGGATGAATATTTCCAGATCCATGATGTCTGGGCTAATGAACTCTATCTTGGAATTAGGGCTTAGGGAGCATAGTTATTCTCTCTGTCCCAGGCTCCCACCCCTGACACCATTATTGTCAATCCGTTATTCCAAGGGGGAAAATGGGGGTATTGGCCACTTACATTTTGGAGAAATAGCATTTACTTAATAGCCTGGAAAAGTGTTTAGTAATCGGCTTTTAATACATTACTCAGCATTTCTATTCTCATTCCACTTGCTTTATTCACTGGAGAAACCAGTTATTGCCATCTACTAACTGTACAGTATTTTCTAGCAGCTTTGGACTGCTCAGATGAAAAGCTTTTAGGAAATACAAAGTGATGGAGAAAAAAAAAATCTTCCGTGATTTTAATGTCAGCCAGAGCCTCCCCAGGTTTCTCTGAACTGTGGGCTTTGTTGTTCTATGCCTAATTTTCTTCCTGTGTAAGACTGGAATGGATTCCAGATTTCAACTAAGACTCCTGTTTCACTGTTTTCAAGGACTTTTCCAAAGGTCACACATGGGCTATTGTGATGAATGCACTCTGCGGGGTGTGTTCTCAGAGCACAGGAGAAACCAGAGAGCTGCCAGGGAGGGTGTCGCCCACACCACAACACTGCAGACCTATTCTCCTGGGGACATTGGTGTCAGAGTGTCTGTTTCACACTCTCTATTGACCACTGACAAACGCCATCATCCTGCATCTCTGGTGAAACTTGGAGGTCCTGGAGGTGGACAAATCTTAAGCCAGTATTGCTTTAACTGTACAGCTTTGTTAGAAGCCGTTCGACTAGTGATTGCTCAGTAGGATGCATCCATCTTTCTTGCCACAAATTGGTCATTTCTATTGTGGAAGAGAGCAAAATAGCTGTCCCCAATAAGCTGTACAGTGTATTAATCCGGGATATCCAAATCAAGTAGCACAGTGCTCTTCTTATGATTTAATGTATATGGACATCAAGCACTGGACTTCAGTGTACTCAAGTCACGTCTGTCTGAGCCGGTTCTGTCATAATTCTGGCAGATTATAATTGAGTTTTATGGATTCTTTTTCTGAAGAATTTAGCCGACAAACATATGGCTTCATGATTATACGAGTGAATATATGCATACTGGATTTCGTTTTGGAGGTCAAAGCAGACTCAGAGCTGTGAGAGCTTTCCATCCTTCTAACCACCCAAAACAATGGGTTCTTCCTCCCAGATTCCTGGGATTGGTGGGCATCTTCCATGAAAATGGGGTCTGCTAGAAAGGAAGTTCCCTGGATACTGATGGACATTTTTGACATGCGAAGGGGAAAGGGAGAAAATGAGGGGGATAAGCAGACAAAAATGGAAAAGGGGAGGAAGAAGGAGACAGAGAGGGTAAGGGAATTTAAATCAGACTGCGACACATTTCTAGCCTCTCGTGGGCATGAGCGATTCTGTATTGGTGTGGATATGGTATCTTCAGAGTTACATAGATTTGTGTTCATTTCTATCTAGCTTTAAAAGAGGTTTTCCTTTTTCTTTCTTTTTTTTTTTTTTTCAGGCCAGTAATAGGGTTGGAAGCTAAATGGGGGGGCGGGGGGGGGGGCGGGGAGGGGGAATTGTCCATACGCCTGTCTTGTGTCTCAGTAATGTTGAGATGATTATCATACTGAAACCAACTAAAATGAAGGATGGCATATGAACAACTTTCCAGAGAGGGCTGAGGCGGCTCTGCCCAGGATTCACCTTCAGTTTAGACAGAGTTAGGGAAGCGAAGAGAGTGTTGATTAATACTAAGAAGAAGGTACATACACCCGAGACCTGATTTTGCCCTCAGGACAGCGCCATGACAGGGCTGTTGTCCCCATTTTATAGTTGAGACAACTGAAGCTCCTAGAGGTTAAAAAACTGGCCCGACGATACATCACATAGTGAAGGCTAACATCTCAGACTCCACCGACAAATCTTTTTCATCACAATATTGATCCTTTAGATAAAAATATCACACAGCTTCCAAGTAACAGCAATATATCAAATTCTTCAGGGTTCGTTTATATTTACAAAGAAATGGGAGCTAAGGATGGCAAGGACCTTCCGTTTAGGGGTTTAGACCTCCAGATAACCTGGAAAAGACGAGGGGTGGTTGCTAGTACCAAATGCCCCCCTTGGTTTAACCAGAGCTCTGTGGCCTCCCTGACTGATTGAGCTTCACTGCCTCTCTCTCCAAACACATTTTTATCTCGATGTTTCTTATTTTACATGTGTGTCTCCCCCCTTACTCGATTGATTGGGAGCTCCTTGAAGATAATCCTTGCATCATGGAAGTTCCTTGTACTAAGAAAGGCCCCATGAATGAGAGCTGAATTTAATTAGTTGAGTTGAGTTGAATTAAAATAAGGAGAAGGAACCAAACAGTAGCAGTGGAAGTGGGGGTGGGATGGAGTGAGTAAGGGGCAAGGGTGGGGCTCAGAAGGAGAGGATTAAACGAGATAAATGCTAAGCTAAGTAATCAACTAAGAAAGAGTATTTGACTACATTTGATTTCTTCGAAGCATATCTGGAAAAAACATCTGGCATGTTTTGTTTTGTTTTCTTCCTTGAGAGAAAAGCAATATATCTCTTACTTAGAAAATAGAAGTTGGAATAACATTGACCTCCTAGGAACTGAGAAGGGTCAATACTAAATGCTATTTCTTCCACTGTGATAGGCTAACTGTGCTGTATTTCACTTGTTGACTTGTCAATATCTCATTTATAGTTAGGTTTACAATTTATTGAATAGATACATAAATATGTGCATTAATGAGTGAAACAAAAAAAATTGGAAAGTCAAAGGCTTTTAGAGGTAGAAGGTACTTAGTGAAGACCTTGCCCAAATTCCTCATTTCACAAGTAAGGACACCAGAGGCAAATAAACACTTAGGGAAATCAAGCCATCATTTCAACCCAAAGCTGGGCCCCCAGTTCAGACCGTCACGTTTCTACCCAGCATGATGCTTTTTTCATCAGCTGTACTGATAAATTACTAACAGTGCTTCTTTTCTTGGCCCCTGGTTTTCTGCTGGCAGATGGGCAGACAAGAACTAGGGTGGTATAGTGCACAATCCGTGGTTAAATCTCCACTTTGTTTTGAATGTCAACCTGGGTGTGTTTGTGTTTGCCTTTCCCCTCCCTAATTATCGAGCTGGATAACTGTTTGCCTACGGTGCCCCTTGGCCACCCACTGTCCAACAGATAAATCACAGAGAAGCCTGGCTCCATATGGAGCTGCCTGGAAAGTTTATACACATGAAAAGACAGTCTCCAGGTAACATCTCCCGGGCACTCTTGAGAAATGCTGCTCTGCGATTTGCCTATTTGCTTTAATCACCCCCGGTTTCACTTCCTAAAAGTCCAGGAATTAAAAAAAAAAAAAAAAAAAACAGTGAATGAATAAGCTGTCTGCTTCTCAGAAGCTTTGTGGTGAGGCAGGAAATACTGTTGACTTTAAAGAAACTCTCATTAATTTTTGAACCGTGCCAGCAGCCATGTGTCCCTGTAACCAGTGATCACAACAGGAGGATGGCCTTAGCCAAGGTGGCCACTGTTCTCAGAATCCTCCTCCCTTGTTGCTACGAAAAACCACTGTCCCATAGGCAGATGAGTAGGACTGATGTAAGATTCCATGACAACAAAAACAGCAACAAAAATCTACGCCCTCACTAACATGAGTGATGGGTCTCGTTCTAAAGGCACTTTGCTTTCTTAAAACACCCTGGTAGAAAATAATAACTGTTAACATTAATTAAGCACTTGTATATGTGACAGAAGCTATGTTAAGCATCTTATGTTTTCTCATTTAATCCTCGCATCAATCTCATGAGGGAGATACTCTTAATCTCATTTTGCAAATGAATAACCTGAGAAGTTAGGTAACCAGTGAAGAACATACAAGCTGGTAAAATGTGTTGGGATGGGAACGCAGGCATTGGGCTCTTGGTCTTGGCTCTAAACCATGATGATTTGCCAGTGGGGGGCAGGGAGGGGGATGATCACCCTATGGGTTTCTATTAATAGAGCCCTTCCCAAATTACAAAGCCTTCTGTATTCAGGTATCATTGGAGCCTCGTAGCAACCCTGTAAGGTCAACAGGGAAATATTACTATCTGCATTTCATAGACACAGAAAAGTTAAGTGGCTTTTCTGGCGTCGTCCAGTGGCATAACCAGGCCCTGCACCCAAGTCTTCTGTGGGTTTTGTCCCGTTTCCTCTTTATCATGCCATCCCTGGTATCCCTATGGTAACTTGCCCTGAGTAGAAGCAAGTTCTTACATAAACAAAACTCAGCAGTAAAAGTAAGATGAGGCTCAAATTAATAGCTCAGGCCCAGCTACCTATTCACTTATGCCTATTAGATTCTGTAGTTCTCATCGGCTAAACACAGGAGAGAAGCCTGATTCATATTTCTGTCTGGCCAGGACAAATGGTGAATTTGAGCTTAGTTATGGTTATTAAAGAATTAAAAGTAGCAGCGTTTCTCTAACAGCAAATAGAAGTCTCAACTCCTTTCTGTTGACTGAAAGTATACCCTCCCATATGCCATTGCCACTTTGCCCATTTAAACTATAGAAAGTTTAAAATTTAGGGATATATCATGCCACTTTTTTGGCAATGTAAATAATTCAGTTATGAGATCCTTGATAAGAGCTAGCAACCATTTGTTTTTATTTCTATAGAACAGAATAAATTCCTACAGAATTACATTCCATGTGCTGATCGGAACCTCAAATACATGGGATTATACATTTGATTATATTTGTTTTGAAAATAAGAATTTGAGAGATTATCATTTGCCTATGAATCACTAGATTCCAAAGAAGGAAAGGTGCTTGGGAATTATTTTAGCAAAATTCATTCCCTTTGAGAAAAAAGGCCTGAAGTTCAAGTTAATAGCTTGTCCCAGGTCACATAGCTAATTAGCAGAAAGAAGAGGAATGAAAACTCAGTTTCGGGATTTTCAAGTTTATGGAATTGCACTCCCCACGTGTCATTCAGGAGCTGAAAGGGAAAGCCATCTGCTAGCTGCTGTGATAGCGAACTTTCTAAGAGGAGTATGTCCTGAAGTGTTTTCTGAGTTTGGTTAGCGAGGCAAAGTACCTGGGAGAAGAGGTTCATTCAGCTTTTCCCTTTTATATCATGTCAACTGGGAATTGAAGCTAACCATCAGACTGCCCAAAGGAATGGGCCCAATTCTCTATAATTCTTTTTGAGACTGGGGCAGGGTGGGGGGGTCTTGACATGATACCACTAAGCAATTCTTTTTTTTTTTTTAATTCAAGTTAGTTAACATATAGTGTATTATTAGTTTCAGGGGGAGAATTTAGTCATTCATCAGTTGCATATAACACCCAGTGCTCATTCCATCCCGTGCCCTCCTTAAGGCCCATCACCCAGTACCCCAACCCCCCAACCCCCACCCAGCCCCCCTCTGGCAGCCCTCAGTTTGTTTCCTGTCCTTAAGAGTCTCTTCTGGTGGTCTCCCTCTCTGATACCACTAAGCTATTCTTAATCATCATCCAGAGTGTGGATGCACACCGAGTATTTCATCTCTTGGTGCTGAGGACAAACTGCCTCGATCTTGTCTGCCACCAAGCAAAACTAAACTTCCCATGTCTCCTCTGTGTGTTCCTTGGGCCGTGTGGATCTTCCACGGGCCTTCGGAGGTCTGTATTGTGCCAGTGCAGAGCGTTGGCTGAGATTGCTGCTTACACAACACAAAGGGGTATTGAAACACCCCTTTCCATCCGATCTCTTCTCTTGGCTCCCCCCCCACACTCCCCAGCAAGCTCTTCATACACACATTCAGACATTCTCCTGGGACGCATTGTCTTCCCAGTTTGATTTCTTTCTCTTTCTGTCAGTATCCACCCTGTTTTGGTAACCATGGCAATAGGTGAAACACAATCCCAATATTTGCTCGCCGCCTCTGTCATCCAGCCCAGCACGCGCATTGCCGGGTCTTGTTTTTGTGTTTGTTTAATGTTCCCAAGCCTGAAGTCAGATGCATCTGGGCAAGGACACCGCACATGGTCCGGTTCGGAATACCCCCCCTCAGACAGTTTTCAGGCATGTCTTCTTTGTGTATCTGTGTACGTGTGCGTGTGCGTGTGTCCCTGTCTGCTTTGGAACATTGTGCAAATAAGTTCAGCTTGTGTCAGAATAGCCAAGGGGGGAAAAAAAGGAAATTTTACAAATCTTGGTACAGGGAAGTTCTGCTTTTGGCAATGGTCTTTTTCTTGGAATTTGTGTATCTTTCCAAGATTTTTGCCAGCACGACTAATAACGAAAGTTTGCTTTGCACTTTAGGCTGATGGCTCTGCCTCGATTTGGCATTTTATGTGGCAAGTACAGAAAATCTGTCAGAAAATTTGTGCCTTGAGGGTGATGGAAGGTGGGACATGGGGGTGGATGGAAGAAGTAATGTTTTCCTAAAGTTTGGGGATTTTTCTTTTCTTAAAAAATAAAAGGGAGAATTTAATCTTCGAGTGAAAAACTAATGAAGAGTCTATTTTCCCTACTTGTATCCTTTTAAAATTGTCTTTTTTGTCCCCTGTTCGTTTGAAAAGCCAGCTGTACTACGATAACTGTAGTACTATATGACTGTTGTGTTTGCCTTGGTAGGAATAAGATGAATTGCCAGGTTCTCAGAGTAGTTAAGTCCCACACAATAAAACTAAACATCAAGTATTTGTATTTTGAAATGGTATTCGCAGTCACCAGAACAGAAGAGGTGTTTAAGGAGGACGAGATTTTCACCCAACTGTGGCCTTGGATTGTGGAGCTTGAAAGCGCAACCAGAGAAGCAAGGCCGTAACCTGATTCCAGTAGACGGCCAGGAGCTGAAGTGTAAGAGGAAGCAGGAGCAGCTCCCTGGGCTAGAATTTCAGACCTGGCAGGTGTTTCACTTGCACCCTTTCCTGGAACATCCTTCTCCCTGTTGGCACTTGGCACAGGAACGCACCCGTGTTTCCATGGTACTTGAGGTCTCAGTCTGGTCCTGTGACTTCTAGGCTCTTCTGCCCCGCTCGGCTCTGCACACCAGGGCCACTCTCTGAGAGCCCCTCCCAGGAGGCTGGCACCTTCCTGGAGGCTTCTTGTTCTCTCTGGCTGCCTTGCTTCTCCTGTTCTAGTTCCTTCGCCTCTACAAACTCCACTGCTCCTTTTTTTTCTTCTTTTTTTCAAGACTCAGCTCAAATGCACCTTTCCTATGAAGTCTTCTCAACTTCCTCAGGTAAGGCACAGTTCTTCAGCACGCCTGTTGCAAGGGTAGACTCCATTTGTACCTTGTTTATCTCTGCCTTGTGGAGCTTCATTATGTGTCGTTGTCTGCGTTCTGGCCTCACAAACAGCCTGTGATTCCTTAGAGAACAGAGGCCAAATGGATTCAGCTCCTTGTCCCCAGGTTGGCATCTCTCCCAAATGTTCTAGGTGCCCAGGAAATGTTTGTTGATAGAATGAACAGGGGGAAGTCTGATCAACTAATTTAGGTGGGAATGTTACTGTGAATTAATATATTACCCCACACTGTGGGCTTTTGTGTTGTTGTTTTTTTTTAAGTTCCAGGGATAAGGTAGGACTTAACTTAGATGATTGGTTCACAGTGATAGAATTTCAGGACCCATGACAAATGGGTGGGAGAGAGATTTGAGCAGGTTAGAATCTTTCCCACAACTCCCCAAATCCCTGCATTGGTTGGTACCTGGGAATCTGCCAGCCACAGCGAAGTGCAGCTCTGCAGAGAGCCCAGCACAAGCCCTCTAGGCCCAGTGTGGCACCTCCACAAGGTGAGGTGGCACTTGGCACAGGAACGCACCCGTGTTTCCATGGTACTTGAGGTCTCAGTCTGGTCCTGTGGCTTCTAGGCTCTTCTGCCCCACTCGGCTCTGCACACCAGGGCCACTCTCTGAGAGCCTCATTATATTAAGGTGTTTTGATACTTCAGTATTGAAATCCCCTTGGTGTAGGCCCAAGACTATCGTACTTTATTTAATACATAAATTCACAAATTCCAGGGGCGCCTGGGTGGCTCAGATGGTTAAGCGTCTGCCTTCGGCTCAGGTCATGATCGAGCCCCACGTGGGGCTCTTTGCTCAGCAGGGAGTCTGATTCTCCCTCTGCCTCTCCTCCTGCTTGTGCTCTCTCTTTCTCTGTCAAACAAATAAATAAAATCTTTTAATAAATAAATAAATTCACGAATTCCAATGTACTTTTGGTCAAAAATTAATATGTAGTGGCAAACTTTTAGAGATATGTTAAAATGAAAATATTCTTTGCTTGTTTCCCTGTTCATATATGTAATATATCAAAAATTAGGTTCATACTGAATATACACCTTATATCCCATTTTTAAAAAGTTTCACATATTATAAGCATTTTCCCATATCAAGTGTCTTTTGAAAACATTTTAATAATTGTATGATTTATCCTATGGGTGTCACATAAAAATTTTAACTGTTCCCTTATTTCTATTTCTAGATATTTAGATTTTCTCTACTAGAAAAAAACCCTTTGATTATAAAAATAAATTTTAAAAACCTGATCTGAAATTATTTAATTATATCTTTGATTATTTCTTTAGGATAGATTCCCAGAATTAGGATTATCAGGTCAAAGAGAATTAAACATTTTAACGTCTTTATATATATACTGCCAAATTTCTTAAAATTTATACTAATTTTCATTTCTATCTTTAATACAAGAGGATATCTAACAGCATTTTCAGAAGTGTTCAGCATTATTAATTTTTTAAAAAGATTTATTTATTTATTTTAGAGAGAGACAGACACAGAGAACGTGCTGGGGGGGTTGGGAGAGGCAGAGGGAGAGGGAAAGAGAGAATCTCAAGTAGACTCCCCACTGAGCATGGAGCGCAACATGGGGCTCAATCTCATGATCTGAGCCGAAATCAAGAGTCAGACACTTAACCGACTGAGCCACCCAGGCACCCCGAGCATTATCACCTTTTAACAAAATCTTTGCCAGTTTTTGTTTGCATTTTTTACATTATGGGTCATGTTGCAAGTCTTTTTCTATATTTGTTGGCTAGTTGAATTTTGTCTTTGATACATTTCTGTACTTTACAGCAATTTTTCTTAATTACGGTTAGTATTGGAATCCAGGGGGAAAATGATAGAGCAGGTTGTCCTCCCTCTACTGCATTTTTCAAATTCTTATTAATTCGCTGGCTTTCCTACCTTACTTTACTCATTATACATTTGTTTCTAAGACCTTAAAATGCATACTTTAAAATATATTCAGTAGTTTTTTGGGGTTTGTTTCGTTTTGTTTACACGACTCTTTTGCTTGGAAGCACAGTGTTTTGAGGGTTTTTAAAATTTTTTCTTAAGTTTTCTGGTTTTTATAGTTATTCAGCTTATTTATTATAAAAATATTGGCTTCCCTAGGAGTATAACTGTGGCTCTTCCACATTTTCTGTGTTTATCTAGCCAAGCCTTTGTCTATTTAAATATATACCTGAGTATCTTAAATAAACTGAAGATATGTTTGTGTCTTTCACAATTACCTGAGGTAGGATTATATTATGCCTCCTGCTCTTATCCCATTTATGAGAAATCAGCCTCTGACCATTTTATTTCACCAGTCACTATGTAAGTAGATGGATTTATATTGATTAAACTTTATCATCATGACTGGATGGTTAAATGTCGCTGGTTCCATTCTCAAGCAAGAAAGTTAAACAGAGAATATAAAAGAGCTTAAGTCCCATGGGGTGACATTAATGGAGTATTATTTTAAGGTTGAGTGAGTCTTCTGGTAACCAGACTGTGACCTCCTCGCTAGTGCCTAGTCTCCCCAAAGGGAGGGCTCTGAACACCTAGCACATAGTTGGCACAAAATATCCCTGTGTCAGATGAATGAATATGAGTAATTAATTATATAATATCAAACATGCATTGAGTGCTGATAATGGGCCATATTAACTGTGTGATTTCCATGTAGTGAGGACTTAACAAGGCACTGTACATAAAGCACTTACACTTGGCATTTCCATGTATTATCTGACTTAATTCTCACACCTATCCTATAAAAATCATATCCCTGTTTTTACAGGCAAATGAACTGATGGATAGTACCCAAGATCATTCAACCAGCAAATGACAGACCAAGGATTTAAACCTAGCTTTGGGGTCTGACCCTTCCATGCTTTGGCAACCTAAAAACAAGGTGGTGACTGGATTCTAGTAGGGGTGGAAACATGGAAGCCCAGAGAATCAATTGGCAAATATTTATTATCAGCGTCAATGTATGCACTAGGCCTCTTTTTTTTTTTTTTTTTTTAACGGTAGGCCTTTGACGTTCCTGAGGGGTTTTGCCTAGCTTTGTTGTTGTTGTGAATCTCCAAACCCCTGCTTGTGCGACATCGTTTCCTGCACCCAGGGCAAAAAGCTGAGAACAGAACCAAATTGTAATCCTGACCCTGAATGGAGGGCCAGACTGACTGCTGTAGCCCCACCCAGAGCTGTAGCAAATGCAGGTCCAATCTGTGCCTGGGCAGAAGTTCAAATTGCTATCAGTTATGGAATTTGAGGGTTATTTTTTGATATTTGAAACCTTGAATGTTAAACTGGAAAAAATCAGATCTCTGTCGTTAGCAATAATGTGAATAATGACTTCTAGCCCATATTTTAAGATCTGCAGAACATTTTCACACCTTTCACACAGACTATCAAGCTAGTCCCTCCTGGGAGCCATAGCTCCCAACTGGAATTAAGACTAAGGTGGTTTTTAATTTTTTTTTTTTTTTTCTCTTTGAGTAGCAGAATGGAGCACTGGTTAAGAGCAAAGACCCGAGAATCAGACTGTCTGACTTCAAATCCTAGACGCATGACCTGGTTGCCTGACCTTTCTGTTCTTCATTTATTTACCTTTAAAATGGGGACAATGGTAGGGCCTCTCTTAGAGAGTTATTTTGAGGATTAAATGAGGTAATACAGGGCAATCATTTGGCACAGTACCTGGCACATAGTATTCTCGCTCTCACTATTCCCCCCCCCTTTTTTTTTCCTGCTTCAAAGGGTACTTCTTTTTCTTTTATTGGTTTAATTCATGATGTTTAAAACATACTTGTACAAAGTCCATAGTCTCATAGAAAACTGAAACTAAGAGAGATTAAGTACCTTACCTTTGATCATTCAGCAAAGTTGTGGTAAACTCAGTTCTAGAATTTAACTCCTAGTTTTGAATAATGCACTAAGTTACTGTGCTCTTAATAGATACTTGGATATAGAAACCCATGGGAATTATACAGCTGTTGCTTCGAATTCACCAATTAATTGAAAGATGTAAAAATGAAGATGACTTTAAAAACTGTTTTAAAATAGTTAAAAAATTATTTTAGAAAACAGTTCAGCGTGGCATATTTTCATATTTCAAACACATGTTATTGTTTTATGGTTTGTTAGTTCACAAACATATGAATATGAAAACATTTTATAACATGAAAATATCAGAGCTAAAATTACACAAAAGACCAAAGGCTCACCAAGAAATATATATTAAATTCCATTGCCTAAAATAGACTTTTACTATGTCTGTACAAATTACTTTAAATTATACAAATATTTGGAATTTGTCTAGCCATGAGACTCAGCTGTGTACCCTAAAATGACACGAGCTGTGCCATGCCAACTTCTGGCATTTAATTTTTTCCAAAACACCTAGAATCATTATTGGTTTGAATGAGAGCATCCCTTATGCTCTGCGAGTGCATTTGGAAGAAGCGCTAGTGAAGGAGAGAAAGAGTCCCTCAGTCCCTTGGGTGAAGGTAGTTGAGTCTCCAGGACATGGTTAAGAAGGCTCTTTGCCAGCATACCCTTTGGAACAACCATACCCGTGATAACAGAGTGTGAAGACCTGATTATTTTCAAATCTGATGAATGAGTCCAGCTGTTCTGCAGGCCAGTATGGGGTATGTGAGAACATGGGATCACAGCAAAAGCATGTTTATCTCACTCCATCATTGCAGTGAACTTTATCTCCTGGGAATTTTCTTAAAGAGCAAGTCTGGGCAGAGTCATGGCTTAATGACCAGGGGCTCTACAAGACGGTTGTTCCTAAGTTCCAGTTATGCAAAGACAGCGCCTGTGTTTTTAAGGAAAGATAAGCTAAAAAGCTGTGCATGTTCCTCAGACAAAGATAATTTGTCACATCACCACCATTAATCTCTTCGTTCTCAGCTCACTTGGTTATAAGAGATCTGTTTTGTAGATTTATTACATATAAAGCAATGTCTTTACCAGTCCACTGAGCGTTCCATTCATCTGTTCATCCTTTCATTCAAAAATCTTTATGGAGCACCTCCAAAATGCCAATATTGTACTTGGTTTTGGGGGATCAAACTGTGAATAAGACATAACTCAAGCCCTTAGGAACTTACAGTCCAATGCAAGACTCAGGTAAATAAATAGGCAACTGAGTGTATTGTGATAAACGTTAGGATAAAGACACGTACAAAGCATGTGCCTAATTTGCCTGCAGGGTGATGGTGGCAAGGCTTCCAAAGAGGCCCACAGGGAAGACTTCTTAGATGGATGAAGCTCCTGCACTCTCCAGTAAAGTAGCCACTACCCACATGTGGCCATTTATATTTTAACTTTATCAAAATAAAATAAAATTTAAAATACAGTTTTGAGTTGCAATAGCCACATTTTGAGTGTTCAATAGCCACATTTAGCCGGTGTCTACCATGGTGTACTACACAGATAAGGAACATTTCCATCATCACAGAAATTTCTACTTAGGGCACTGGTCTAAGCAGATTGGACTGATGGGAGTGGGAGGGTTTTCCAGGGAGACTAAACAGAGTGAGCCAAAACCTGGAGATGTTGGGGAAGCAATGGCATTAAAAAATGAGCTGTTAAAAAACATTTTTAAAAAATTTATATATGGACGTATGTATTGATTCAAGGAGCATTTACTATGCTACAGCTGTGGACTTTGCAAAGAGGTATGACAAAGTGTCAGCTTCTAAATAACATATATATGGGCAAGGTAGGAAACATAAAAAATTACCAAAAAAACTGTATCTTGAGTTTAGAGGAGAGACTCATTGATTACTGGGTGCTAGGAAGGAGAATTTGAAGGTCAGGCCCATCTTCAAACCTTCATGAAGTTGTTGCTTTTGATCTGGGTCTTGAAGAGCTGTTAGGATTCAGACAGGGAGGTGGAGTTAAATTCCTACCTTGGTTAAAAAAACATTCAAGTTTCGCACAGTTATTCCAGCGTTAGGGTCCAGCAAGCAACTGAGAAGCTGAGGGCTCTCCCCACTGGCATATTCATTAATGTCTTTCTACTAAGACTGCCGTTTATACAATGAGGAGCTTATTTGGCTGTGCCAACTTACACGGAATAGTCTCCCTTCTAAATGGTGTTAGCATGGATTAGTTTAGGAAAGCTTGAGCCAGATCTTGTTTGCATTAGGTGGTTGAAAAAAGGATTGGGGGGTGTGTGTGGGGGCGTGGGTATTAAGGATTATGCAAATCACCGGCCAATATGTAGGCTGGAAACTGGAGACTTCTATAAAAGCGGCTTTTATGTGCCAATAGGTGAGAGAATTTGGAAGCAGTTGTAGGCGTATTATGGGGCAGATGACTTAGGCAGATCCAATGAAAATATCAGCAAATGCTTATGTACATATATAAATTCAAGTCTCTGAATTGTACAATCAAATCTCATGAAACTCATCCCTGGCCATTTATTCCCTGAAGTTATAAACAATGACCACTTCCCTTTTGTGTTTATTATTTTTCCTCTGCTGGAAGCATCTACAAAAAGTGCAATTGAGGTTTTGCTTATCACAAAAGCCACTTGTCCTTCCATTTCTAGGATTATGATGTACTTTGTTGTTTGGGAAACGCCAGTCATAGGACTCTGTGTGAGGGAAATCTTCCAGCCATCCAGGAAGAGAAGGATTCGACAGGCTGACAGAGAAAGGTCTTCTTAATAAAAACTATTCTGATGTGTGCTGAGACTCAGGTTGAGATCAGGTCTTTAGAAATTGTGTAAAATGGTGGGTGAAATAAAGGGAAAACTAGTTTTGCAGATGACTATTCAGAATCTCCTTTAAAATGGGTTAATCCAAACTCTCTTCTTCATCCTTCACCAGTAGAAAACCCTTCCAGAAGGTCTAATGCTTTAGAAAACAGAAAGACAATTGGAAAGTTGGCATGAATGGTTTGGGAGAAAAGGAGAAATTTTTTTTTTCCATTATCATTTGGTATGTAATTTCTGAAATTTATTTAAATGTAGTTTGGTATTTATGCCGGAAAAATAATTCAAAAGGACAATATTCTAAGTGGATTTTATGCTTTGAGCTTCTCAAGACCGAGAAGACATTATGAACGCATTACTTGGCTCCACACTTGTTAAATTAACTGATTTCTGTTTGACTAAAGGTTGTTGAGTTACCGAAAGCGCTACAGGGTTGAGCAGATTTCAAAAGGTTTACAGTGCTGCCTTTGGAACTCCAAGGTGGATCTTCTGCAAATAATTCTATTAAAGGCAGGCCTCACTCTCACACAGGAGTGGTGTTCCCAAAGTGTGTTTAAAAGTCAGTCATTCAGAACTCAAAACACAGTTTTCTTCACGAGAAATGTCAGAGATGGTTACTTTCCCAGGGCTGCCCACAAAAGCCTTTTATTCTATAATGTATCTGAAAGAGTCTATCTCTGTGTGGTGAGAAAAGAATGGAGTGGTATGGGACAGGCCTCCCTTCCCACCCCCTACCAAGGATAGGGTTTGTTATTTGCTGTGAAGGCAGCCACCGGGCTTCAGTGAGAAGGAAAGGAAACATGTTTCTCTCTGAGGGGAGCCTATCCCTGATTTATTCCTGGTACAGCCTTTTGTAGAGTGAACCTTTATCCGTCAATTTGTATTAATTTTTTAAAATGACAGCACGATGCCTCTGGAATTAAGTATGTTTTGAACTTTCTCTTTTATTACTGTGAGCTCGATGGTAGCCACCATTCCACACCATTACTAGTTTTAGAAACCAGGGGAATGATGATCATGTGACCATGGAAATCAATGTCCCCAGGATTCATCGTTAGCAAAGGCACGCATCTCCCACCGACTTAGATATTGACATTTTCATAACTCTTAAAAATCGCCGAAGTGTGCCATTCTCACATTCGATTGATATATTGTGCCTTTTTATGTCTGAGCATTTGATTGATTGATTCTTTTTAACATCGGAACCAAAGACCAGAGTGATGGAGATGACCTAGAGAAAGGTTAAATCTCTCCCCTATGAGGACTAGACTAATTGAAGCAATCCTATGTGTTTACTTCTTCTTAGAGAACGAGCCCTTCACTCCTCCTCATTATCAATGGCACTAACATTCTCTAACATTTTTGCCCACCTAGGAAGTATATCTGATTCCTAAAACATGAGGTACTACTCCTGCAACCTTCATTCACCTATCATGATATACTTGGGAAATTTTCAGCCAGTCTCACAGACTATTGCTTTTTCTTGCTTGGCTTTCACTATATGAGAGTTGAGTTTGGGATGACAAAATAGACCCTAAGGTACTACGGCTAGTTGTCCATAGTAATCAAGGATATTTTTGAAAAAAGAAAGAACAGAGAAGTGGACATTAGAACACTTAGGAAACTAATTTGTTTCTGTATTGGTTTGTTAGAGCCGCCATAACAGAGCACCGCAGACTGGGTGGCTTAAACAACAGAAATTTACTGTCTCGCAACTCTGGGGACTAAAAGTTCAAGATCAAGGTGTCAGCTGGGTTGGCTCCTCTGATTGGGGGAAGGCTCTGTACCTGGTCACTCACCTTGGCTTGTAGGTCGCCACCTTCTCCTTGTCTCTTCATGTGATCTTCCTCTGTATGTCTGTGTCCTAATCTCCTCTTCTTATAAGGACACCAGTCATATTGGATTAGAGCCCACCCATATGATTTCATATTACCTTAATTACCTCTTTAAAGGTCCTATCTCCAAATATGGTTACATTCAGAAGTACTGTAGGTTAGGACTTAAGTATATGAATTGAGGGGCAGAGGAGGGACACACAAATTCAGCCCATAACAGTTTCCAGAAGTAATCTTAAGCTTACTTAAATCTTGAAATCTTAAACAAAACCTTGACCAAGACCCCATGATTCGCCCCTTTGCAAAATCAGATCTCGAATTCCAGTGGAAGCTCTGTGGGAATAGTAAAGCTTAACAGCGCTGTATTGGCCTTTTTGATAAAGAGCTCTCCCTTAATAAACACAGCTTGCAGATTGGCCCATTTCTGAAGCTTAAAAGCAGGGCTAGGACAAGAGACCAGAGACCCAGGGTGCAATATAAGAAAGCACTCCCCGGGGCGCCTGGGTGGCTCAGTCGGTTAAACAGCTGCCTTCAGCTCAGGTCGTGATCCCAGGGTCCTGGGATTGAGCCCCGCGTCGGGCTCCCTGCTCAGTGGGGAGTCTGCTTCTCTCTCTCCCTCTGCCTGCCTCTCTGCCTACTTGAGCTCTCTCTCTATCTCTCTGTCAAATAAATAAATAAAATCTTAAAAAAAAAAAAAAAGAAAGCACTCCCCGTCAGGGCTGTGCCGTGACCTTGCACCAACACATTTGTGTGACTCAGAGAATGAGTATCCCCTTAAACCTCTGCATCTCTCCTGCCTCACCCTAGTCCCCACACTTCTTCAGAGGAAGGCGAAAGCTGTCATTGTGTCATCCACACAGCTCTTTCAACCAAGTTCTGGCAGACACCTAGTATTTAAGTCGCATTAACTAGTATTTCAGAGGTGGAATGAAAGTGTGACAGTTAACAGGGGTGGAGGGAAGCAGTCTGGGTCCTGAGTCCCTCCCTTGTTGTTAGCAACAGCCACGGAACCAGGGGGTTCATGTGCCTTATGTCTACATCCATAACCCGATGGGATACTTGCTCTTCTTTGGCCGTATTCTCAGCCAGGTGCTCAGTGGTCTAGAGAAAAGCATGGAATTTGGGAAGCGGGTCAGCGCCCCTCCGCGTGAGTCTCTGCTCAGGCTCAGAATCTGCTTCGGTCGTCCCTATTTTAGCAGTGCCATGATCCTCCCCAAAGTGCCCAGCTGTATTCTGAGAGCTGAGAAGGAACAGGCGTCCCCTTACCGCTGCCTCTGGCTGTTGCCTCTGCTGTTGAGAATCCCGTTTCTACTGTGGCAAAGCAGAGCCCATGGCCCAGAGCAGATGTGTGCCCACTGCCAGAGCACATCACTGCTCTAGCATTGGCTCGGAGCTGTCTAGACAAGAGAAAGACTTCCCTCTTACCCCTGCAGCCTTTGATCTGACCACTGAAACAATGATGATGGTTTTCTTCAGAAGTGGCATAATTTAATGGGGCAGCAAATGCTGCTGTTTTCTAAGAGGCCGGAGAGGACAGCTCAGTCCAACGCTTTCAGGATTCCCACTTTCATGCTCACAGGACACTGCGGCTCTCCCCTTTTGCCTAAGAACACGTACATCTTCTGAGAGCCTGCACGAGCGCTCCTTTAGGAAGTTCGGCTCCTTGCTAGCTCAGTGGGAATATAAAGCTATCTCTACCCTTCCATCTGACTATTAAAAATGTCATTGTAGGGCGCCTGGGTGGTTCAGATGGTTAAGCTTCTGCCTTCGGCTCAGGTCATGATCCCAGGGTCTTGGGATCGAGTCCCACATCAGGCTCCCTGCAGGGAGCCTGCTTCTCTCTCTGCCTCTCTGTCTCTGTCTCTGTCTCTCTCTGTCTCTCATGAATAAAATAAAAAATAAAAAAAAATAAAATCTTAAAAAAAAAAAAAAATGTCATTGTAAAATTCCCTTTAGAAGTTGGTCTCTAAGGAGAGTCAAAGCTGCTTTCACAATGGGCCCACCTTTTTTTAGTGTTACGGGAAAGTTTCACCATGAATATTGGCAAAAATAAGTTCACTAGTGACATGAGGAAAAAGAAATTTCACTTATAGGGAAAGTCGGCCTGTAACTTTCTCCTTCTATCACGCCACATAGAGCAACAAGGAAAATTATGTTCAACATGGCATCCATCTGGAGCAGCCCATTTTAACACCATGAAGGCTACTTGAATTGTCTTATATATACACAATCTGAGACCTTGCTGTTCAAAGTGGGATCCCTCAACCTGCAGCATTGGTATCACCTGAGAGCTTGCTGGAGATGCAGGAGCTTAGGCCCCACCTCAGACTTACTAAATGCAAACCGCCATGTTCCTAAAATCCTCAGGTGGTTCAGAGGCACATTAAGTTGTGAGGAACGCTGGTGTAGAAACCATTGAACCTGAGGAGATTCCGGCCCAAGGCAGGAATATTTGAATCACCCACTCTCCCCAAAAACTGCTAATGACCGTTAGCAGTTATGTTACAGAAGACGTTTTTTCCTGTCCACTCCTTTTGCGATTGGTCGCTGACTTTTCCAATCTTTTTAAGACCCCTTCAGTTTCTAATGAAGCTTAATTGATGAGCTCTGTTTGTGAAAAGCTCAGGCCCTAGTAAGTATACACTCCCACTGGGTACACAACTAAATAGTTTATGAGGTAATTCGTATTTTAATGTCTTTACTAATGAGCTCTTTCAGTAATGAAATCTCCCGAGAAAACACATTACTGGTCCACAGACCTTCCTTAGGATTCTGCCGCAGTGGGGCTGATAGGGCTGGAAGCCTTAGGCTCCAGTGTAGAAAACAGTTCTAGTTCAAAAGGAGTCCGATTTTTTTTTTCTCAAAAAAAAATCAAATAAGGGGTTTGTTTGTTTGTTTGTTTGTTTTAAATACCTTATTTTCTAAACTTCTATCTTCTCTATCATTTTTCATGTTAGAAATAAGACTTTCTTTCCCGAGGCAGTTCTGGAACTTCTTACTTCTGCTGTAAGTAAATAATCTGAGAACTGCCAATGTGTATGATCTTATATGAACAAGAAGGTCAGATGGAGAGGAAGAGGAAAAGGGACACACACACACACACACACACACACGCAAGTGCGCACACAGCAGCGCCTGCAGGTTCAGTGGTCTTTCATTGTCTGTATTTTATTTTCAGCAGTATCATTTCTATAATAGATGATGAATGCATTAATCACTCCTCATTAAGAGTAAAGTCAAAAAGAATCCCATAATAAGAAAGAAGCATTTAGAACTGCAAAGTAATTGAGCAACTTGACGATTATCTGCAGCATGGCAGAATTCTGTCCCAAGGGAGTTAGAGCCAATTCCCTTTAAGTGAGGGAGGAAACAATGTCCTATGGGCTGGGAGGCAGCTGTCTAGAACATGTCATGGTGGAGGGACTCACCTTTCTGCTTCCACGGCTGAGCAGAGAGAAGACACACACACATTCTTAAACCCTAACTTGAAGCCAGACACCCAGGCAAGGAGGACCAGGCATTTTTTCCCCCAGTTTCTCCCTCTGGGCAAGGAGCAAGACACTGGGCCAGGCAGCTAACACTTTGCCTGTGGCCTGTGCTATAAATGATGGTGAGGCATGGCTTGATCCTGCTTTGCATGACACGAAGATCAAAGCCTCCCAGCATGTAATGGATCATGAAAAACAGCCTTCGTTTACCAGTTTTGCCCTTTAATTTGTTAATAGCATCCCTCCCTGAAGGAATAAGCTATCTCAGCTGGATGGAGGAGATGGAGAAGATCCTGGAAGGTATCAGGAAAACCCCTTTAGAATCACTGCTCACAGAGGTGTATGATGTCTGTCCCTGTAGGAGAAAAGCCAGAAAAATATGACAGCGTCAGTGAATGTATTCCAGTTAGGCCTATGGCCATGTGCCTGGCTTCAGATTATCCTTTGTTACCTGATTGCATTGGATAAGCAGAATACAAAATAATGACTTAATAGGTCGTGTTTTAATAACATGTCTGTAGGTCACTTGGAACAGGGACAGTGAAGAGATGAAGTGTAGTGTTTTGTTTTGTTTTTCTACAGGCAAGGCCTGTGGTGCTTTCATGGTAGTCTCTGCAAGTCCAGATCTATATAAGCCAAAAGTAGTGGTAAATCCCTAGATCTGTGGGCATCTTGGATTTTTATGAATGAGACAAGCAAATAGATGTGTAAGACTCCTTTGAAATCCGAGTTATAACTCTTCTTGTCATCAGGAGACAGAACATGTGTGGATAGGGGAAATTTCTTTCCTCAAAGCCAGAGCTGGTGATTTTGAGGGCAGAGCCTGCCTTCTGAGCATGACCCTTTGAAACTGGAGAAAATGTGTCCTAGCCAAGGAAGACAAGGTGCTAAAGCTAACTGTTGTGAAACAAGAAGGATCTCAGAGTTCTGGAGAAGACTCTTCTAAATGCCTGGAGCAGGCTTTGGAGTCAACTTCGCTTTTGAGAGGTGAGACTTCATTATCCATGGAACAAGTGAACTTGGCATTGGAACATACTGCTGAGCAAGGAAGTCTCTACTCAAACAGACTTGACTTACTACAGCGTGCCAGTGAGGAAAAGAAGCCTGCCCATGCCCCAGCATGCAATTAGGATTTCAGAGTGCTTTGTAGTTCTCGGCCCTCCAGACATCATGAGCTTGTGTGTCTCTGAGAGATGCTGCCTGAAAAGCAACACAATGAAAGAGGGGAAGAAAATCGCAGTGCCGTTTTCCTTCCAGTGTCACAGCTGCTTCTCTGCAGGGACAAAGAAAGCAATCAAAGAGCAGGTGGCTATGATATTTTCTGAAAGTCAATGAGGATTTAATGCTCTTGAAATTTCATGCTTCTACTGAAGCTATCTTGAGCCAGTTGCAACCATCCTTGAGGAGGAAAATTGGGAGGGGGAATTTGTAAACAGAATCTAAATCTGGCTTTATAAGGTGCATGTGCTAGCCCCTTATTCTCTGGGTATTTCAGCCTCTATGAAAACCAAGGCCTCAACAGAGTGGTAATTTCAGCAACTTCCCCAAACAGTGATCTGGATGAGACAAGTCAGCTCTTCCCATTTACTTATGAGTTAATTGGCATTTAAACTCAAGTCTCCAGGCCAGTGATTTATTTTAATAATATGTTAGCCCCATGGCAGGCCCATGACTTCATGACTGTAGCAGTGGAGAAAGGGCACACCGCCCTGATGGATGTCTCAGTGCTGCATGTGGCTGATTTACAAGGCGCTCCTCTGACCTGACTCACTCTTGCCTCCTCTGCTTCAAGCCCTACTGGGTGGTACCCAGTCTTTAGAGGGTCTACCTGCTTAAAGGGACAGTAGGAAGAAGTGGGTTAAACAGAACTAACTTGGAGGAAATTATTCTTGGACAAGAAATCATTAGATACTGCAAATTGGGAGGCAGTTTGTACATTGGTCAAATCTGATCAGTTTTCATATGTTTATTGCATGCTGCCTTTGTTAAAACAGAAGACCATAGATGCCAGTATTAAATAGACTTTAAATTATCATTTTGATTTCTATCAAATGTCATCTGCATTTTATAGATCTCATTACAAGTGTCTGTGATGATGGAATCAGTTGGTTTTTCAAGGCAATCTTTAAGGTTATTTTGTGTTTATTAAGTTGCTAAGGGTACCTAATACATCAGTATGAGTAGAAGAAGTGTTTAATGCAGTTGCCAGATTTTTGTGCAAGATAAATAGTTTTATATGTCTCAGAAGTAGAATCCAATGGGCCAACAAGTTGGCTAAAAGCTGAAATTTGACGTCATTCTTGGCAACAAATCACTTTTTTTTTAAGTGCATGATATAAAAAAGTATCCTGTATCTTTTCTAGATATATTAGACCCAAAACATAATAATAAATCAATGTATGCAGATGATCAAGTATATTTCCTAACTGTTGGTCATAGCAATAGACAGCATTTCAAATGAAAATAAACTTTTTATTTTTAAAATGAGAATATATGTCATGCACATGTATGTTGTAAAGCACAATGATATAACAAATATCTATGAACCCACCACAAAGACCCAGAACTAGATCACCTGCCATTTCTAACTATGTATGTGCTCTAGACCACACTCCATCCTCCTACCTCACCTTGGAGGTCACCACTGTCATGAAATCTGAGCTCGTCATTCCTTAATATCTAAAAAATTGTTTAACATGCATAAATGAGTTTCTTAAAATAATATAGTTTAAATTCGCTTTTTTTAAAGCTTTCTATGAAATGGTATCTTGAATGGAATGGTCTGGACTTGCTTTTTCACTCTGCGAATTTTTGACAAGGAAACTCATGAATTTCATTTAAAGAAGAGGATGGCTATAAGTTGATCATTTTAAGTCTATACCATAGGTGTCTGATACATAAGAAATATAAAAAATATATTTTGAGCCTTAATGTAAGATATATAATTCTTTCTTATTGGGTTTAGGGATGCTTGTAGTTCCCATATTTATATTTTAATTAGTAAATGATTAAAACATATGAATTAAATCTTATTTCAATGTTTCTACAATGTGGCAATTAAACACAGAGAAGATATATTTTCCATGCTACACTTACACTTAATTAGCATATAATAATTATCAAATTAAATACTCATTTTAAATATGTAATTGATGGTCATGAGTTGAAATCTAATTTTTATGGAACGAATTTATTAGGTAATGAAATTTCAGGTTTCCATCAGCTTTCAGGACTGTGCTAAGCATAGGCCCAA
This sequence comes from Mirounga angustirostris, assembly GCF_029215605.1. Classification (NCBI taxonomy): domain Eukaryota; kingdom Metazoa; phylum Chordata; class Mammalia; order Carnivora; family Phocidae; genus Mirounga; species Mirounga angustirostris. Next base: position 46,936,865 of record NW_026991720.1, on the reverse strand, counting down.
TTATCCCTATAGAGTTTTTCAATTATCCATCTGTTTGAGTGCAGATTCTGAAATTTTTAAGGGTAGAAATGGAATATTTGATAGTCTCATCGAGAATTAAATGGCATATTCTTGGATGAAAGATTTTGGATTCAGTTCTCTAGGTTTCTTCCAAATATCAAGGCGATTTGGTGCCTTCCTCATTAGCTAACACGGGAAGCAATTTGGTTGCCCACAAGCCTGGGGAGTATCAGATAGCACAAGCGGACTGAGCATGGGCCAGTGGGGATGGAGTGGAAAGGACAAACACTTCTTGTCCATGTATATTTATTAACTAAGATGCTGTTCTCTTTTTTTTAAAGGAAAATGCTTTTTTGTTGTCAGAAATGATTAGAGGTTAGGAAATATATATATATATATATATATATATATATATATATATATATAGAAAATATTTTAAGAGATGCTGTTCTAGAACATGCTTAATACCAAAGTAGATAGGCTAAGAGGATGTCAATTATATGCCATACATATGATTTCACTTTCTGGAAAACAATCTGGCAGGATGTACCAAGCCCTTTGAAGGTGTTAACCTTGAGGATATTTGTTCTACCTAAAAGACTTAGTCCTAAGAAAATAATTTCAGGCCTACTCAGAGATTTATGATCAAGGATATTCACTGCAATGCTATTCTCAAGTACTGGGGAAGTGGTTTGGAAAATTGAAAATAATGTAAATACCCAATAATAAGGGAAGAGTGCAAGGGGTGTACAGCAATTAAAATCGTCTTTTCAAAACACAAATAATGTCAGAAGAAAATGCTCGGGAGATCACAATGATATACTATGTGGAAAAAATAGGAATAATACTGTCGACACAATGTGTCCCTTCTTTCTCTCTCTCTCTCTCTCTCTCTCTCACACACACACATACACAGACCGCAATTGGAGGGAATATATCAGAAAGTTATCTTTAGGTGTTAGAATCATGAGCAATACTCATTTTCTTCTTTATACTTATTTGTTTCCTAATTCTTCCATTCTAGGCTTCTTTTATTAACAACAAGAAGATATTTTTGAGAAATTAAAATTAGCAATAATTTCACGGGTTTTTTGGGGGGGGTGGATTCTTTGGAACCTCTTTCCAAGTCCTCTTTTCAACCCCGAGTAGATTATAGCCTTGAAAGCAACCAAATGGCATGCACTTCCTGAGTTTGTTCTCAGAAATATTTATGTGTATACATATGCATGCATACACATTCAGAGAGTCATAATGGATTGCTTGGTTAAAGAAAATAAATGGAATTTTAAAAATTAGATCTGTATTTCGAGAAAAAGATTCAGTGTCTATATTTTCTATGGTTGACTTTCTATCAGTAAATAGAAAATTCTATGGGATCTAAGGACTGTGATACAAGAAAGGATAAAAGGAGGGTAACCCTACCAGGGAATAGTTTTCCAGAAAAAAAAAAGTGGGAGGGATTTTTTTTTTCTACTATTCTTTTCAAGGTTAGTCTTTAAAATTAAACTTATTTTTTAAAGAAAACTTACTCAACCCCATCAAATTGCAGAAAGCCAAATATCTAGCTTTCATTTTTAATCAAACAGGCTAAATATTCGTGTTTATGTGACTAAATGAAACTTTTGTATGCCGTGGTCCATTCCATCTGCATGAATAGTAGCATTGTGGCAGGGTGAGGTCACTGCAGAAGGGAAAGTGAGGTAAGAACACAGCTGAATCTACAGGCTTTTCTGCTACAGGGTGCACCAGCTCTTTCTTAAAGCCACAGAACGGCCATTCTCACACCAAAGGCCCTCAGTGTGTTTACGCCGGGGCCGCAGCACCCCTTGCCTGTGTGTAGTGATGCACTGTGTGTCATGAATAATTCAAGTGTTCCAAGACAGAGCCAGAGGTGCAAGGAGTAACATGTAGCCAGAACCACAGCAGCCTACAGCGTCTTCTTAGCACATACACCTTGGTCACCTGCTCTCAAAGGGAAAGACGGGAGGGCTCTCTGCTGTAGGTATGGGATCCCGCTGCAGGGCATCTCCCTCCCACGCAGTGGCAGGCCGACATCTCAGAGCTAAGTCACCAGAAGATGGGTTAAGAGGCCTGTCAGTTCATATTTTAGCTACAGTTCCTACTAACTTAGAGGAATAAGTCAGTTACCAAGAGCATGCTGGCAACTAGCACTAACAACACCATCTTTACTGAGCTCTGAGAACTGGAAAAAACTCTCCTCCCCCCCACCCCCCCGCCCCAACAAGTTCTCCAAGCTTTTAACCACCTGCTTTATAGTGGAGAGGGATTCTTCACTCTCCACTTGGCATCGAGCAGCATCCAATCTAAATAATAAGATACTTTAAGGATAGCGGACACCATGCCTTTGCTTCTATCTGCCTCGGTATAGATGCCATAAGAATAACAATAGCTTTTAAAAGCTCTCCATGAAAGCTGTCTCACCTGAGGGCTTAGCTTATAAACCCCCATTACAGAAAAAGTCCTCCCTGAACCTAAACTGTAAGGATAGGTAAGCCCGGTTCTTTAGAAGTATCATATCTTATATACTGCATTTCAGGAATCAGTACTGGGGATAAATGAGAGCTTAAGTTTGATTAGGTTAAGGTTAGGCATTATGGGGCTCCTGATCCGTGCCCTGAAGAAGCTTATAGCTCTGCTATAAGGGGGGAGCAGGACATTAATTAAGGCAAAGCAGTTTCTGAGCAATGTGCCATGGGCATGCTATAAAGAGGAAGAGCTCTAGAAATTCAGGGGAGGAAAATGTGCTTCTGGACTTGGTGGACTTGGAGAGAAGACCCAGTAAAGGAGGCAGGACACGAACAGGTCACTGAAGGAAGAACAAGCTTGGCTTCTTCAGTTGAGAAAAACAGTATGAAGAGAGAGGTGGTGATGCCTTATTCACAACAGCCCTTCAAGATACAGATTATCAAGTAGACGAATCTCCTGACAGCTGACCCACCCTGGGTCTGGCTCTCAGTGACAGACGTGTTGACCTGAGAGACCCCCTCCATGAGAGAGAGATGGGAGGTCCAGTTGGCAAGGCACACTGGGTACCACACTGGTTAAGGAAAAGGTCATTATCTTTTAGGCAATAATGAGTCACTGAGGATCATGAGTAAAGGAGGGACACAGTGAAATCAGGTTTTCTGGGAGGTGAATCTGGCAGTGATGGGCAAGAAGCACATAGCAGCCAATAACAAGAAGGGGAAAGCCTCACCAAGTCAGGAATATCACAAGTTCCCCTTTGGGCAGCGTTACACAGTGAGTAACCCGTGAGCTCAGCTGTTTTCTGCGGAAAGCTGCGGAACAGTGACCCTGACAGCAGTGCACAGTGGCAAGGATGCAGTGAATGCTGCCACCAAAGACCCTACCGTGAGGCGGGGAGCCTCTCCAACCTCTGTGTCTCGGAGGCTGACGTGTGATGTCAGAGGATCTCAAAGATCTTCGAGTCCTTCCATCCATTCATTCCTGTAGCAAGCATTTGTTCAGACCTGCTGTGTGCTGGGCACCATGACAGCCTCTGGAGGTATGAGGCAAATCAGAACACATTCTATCTTCTCAAAAAGCGTATATTTAATCGCGATAGATTTTTCCCCACAGATCATAGGAAGGTGCAGAAGCCCAGAATTTACAGCATAGAGGATACCACTGTATACAAGGTAGGACTCCATTGTAACACACTTTGTTAATGAAAACGATAAAATGGTGTACTGACAGGCTGGGACACCTGTGACATCTTTAACTGTGTCTCCTTCAGAATTTCATTGCTTCTGGTACAGCCAGGTGTGGAAGAACCTTAAGTATACCTTAAGCAGTTTACCTGCCTTGTTGGCAAGCACACAGCAGCCTTGCTGAGGGCCGGCGACCCGGTGGCCTGGCATATACGAGAGCAACATAGTGGAAGGCCAGCCACAGTCACGGGAAGGGCTGGCCGGCTCCCTTTCTCTGTAAAACGTAAATTGTATCTAAGGAGCCCTTGCACTTCAGTGGGTTGGAGACCTGTTTATTTTGTACTTAGAAAGGAACTTTTCCAGAAACTTTAACTGAGACCCCCAAACTTACCTGACCGACGTGACTACCACCGGTGTTCCCCAAAAAGGTCCTTCCTCACCCACCACATTGATTATTCGTATCAGCCACAACCACAGACTTCGAACTCTGTAACTAAGGCCCCGAGACGTTTCTTGGGAGTTGACAGTAGTTTTCAGAGAGAGAGAGGTCAATTGACTGTTCTTGCATCCTGTTTAAATTGCAGGTTATGACAATTCCAGTGGTTTTATGGATCATCGGTTCAGGCACTCACCTTTTTAAGATGGTATGACCAACCATTAGTAAGCGCATTTTGGCAGTCTGCAATGTGTTGTTCACAGGCACCAAGTCAAACACGGTTAATGTCCATCACGTCGTGTTTTTGCCAGTTATCAACCACCCATGCTGGCTTTTTCTTCTAGCATACTATTGTGTAGTGTTTTCTCTGAGCCAGGCACTGCTCTGAAGACTAGATATTAGCACACTGAGTCCTTAATAACAGTCTTGTGAGATCTTTACTAATACCACCCTTATTTTATAGAGGAGGAAACTGAGGCACAGAGAGATTTACCTATTCAAAGTTACACAGGTAGTAAGGAAGCAGAATGAGACATTCAAATCCAGGAGTCTCGCTGCTCTAGTTCTTGCCTCGAACTATGATGCCAGCATAACACTAGGCAGCAAACTGAGGATAGGAATATAGAGAGTAATAGTATTAATAGTGGCAGTAAGTGGTGGTGATGGTACTAGTGGGAGTAATGTTGTAGCAGTGGCAGAGGTATTGTAGTGGAATTATAGTGGTGCTATGGCAGCAGCAACACTAGTAGTGCTAGTACTGTAGCAGCATTGCAAGTGGTGGTACCGTACTGTCGTAGTAGTAGTGTAGTAGTAGCATTGCTTGTAGTGGTGGCGATGGCGGTGGTAGTATTGAGGTAGCAGGAGTAGACGCAACAGCACTGTAGTACTGGAGTATTAGCGGTAGTAATAGTGTGGTAGTAGTAGCATTGCTTGTAGTGGTGGCGATGGCGGTGGTAGTATTGTAGTAGCAGGAGTAGACGCAACAGCACTGTAGTACTGGAGCATTAGTGGTAGTAATAGTGTGGTAGTAGCAGTGTTGCTTGTAGTGGTGGTGATGGCGGTGGTAGTATTGAGGTAGCAGGAGTAGAAGCAGCAGCACTGTAGTACTGGAGTATTAGTGGTAGTAATAGTGTAGTAGTAGTAGCATTGCTTGTAGTGGTGGCGATGGCGGTGGTAGTATTGAGGTAGCAGGAGTAGAAGCAGCAGCACTGTAGTACTGGAGCATTAGTGGTAGTAATAGTGTGGTAGTAGCAGTGTTGCTTGTAGTGGTGGCGATGGCGGTGGTAGTATTGAGGTAGCAGGAGTAGAAGCAACAGCACTGTAGTACTGGAGCATTAGTGGTAGTAATAGTGTAGTAGTAGTAGCATTGCTTGTAGTGGTGGCGATGGCGGTGGTAGTATTGAGGTAGCAGGAGTAGACGCAACAGCACTGTAGTACTGGAGCATTAGGGGTAGTAATAGTGTGGTAGTAGCAGTGTTGCTTGTAGTGGTGGTGATGGCGGTGGTAGTATTGAGGTAGCAGGAGTAGAAGCAGCAGCACTGTAGTACTGGAGTATTAGTGGTAGTAATAGTGTAGTAGTAGTAGCATTGCTTGTAGTGGTGGCGATGGCGGTGGTAGTATTGAGGTAGCAGGAGTAGAAGCAGCAGCACTGTAGTACTGGAGCATTAGTGGTAGTAATAGTGTAGTAGTAGTAGCATTGCTTGTAGTGGTGGCGATGGCGGTGGTAGTATTGAGGTAGCAGGAGTAGAAGCAGCAGCACTGTAGTACTGGAGCATTAGTGGTAGTAATAGTGTAGTAGTAGTAGCATTGCTTGTAGTGGTGGCGATGGCGGTGGTAGTATTGAGGTAGCAGGAGTAGACGCAACAGCACTGTAGTACTGGAGTATTAGCGGTAGTAATAGTGTGGTAGTAGCAGCGTTGCTTGTAGTGGTGGCGATGGCGGTGGTAGTATTGAGGTAGCAGGAGTAGACGCAACAGCACTGTAGTACTGGAGTATTAGCGGTAGTAATAGTGTGGTAGTAGTAGCATTGCTTGTAGTGGTGGCGATGGCGGTGGTAGTATTGAGGTAGCAGGAGTAGACGCAACAGCACTGTAGTACTGGAGTATTAGTGGTAGTAATAGTGTGGTAGTAGCAGCGTTGCTTGTAGTGGTGGCGATGGCGGTGGTAGTATTGAGGTAGCAGGAGTAGAAGCAACAACACTGTAGTACTGCAGTATTAGTGGTAGTAATAATGTAGTAGTAGTGGTGGTGGTGGTAGTCATAATCGTCGTACTCGTAGTTGTAGTAGTAGCGGTGGCGGTACAGTAGTAGCGGGGATGGTGGTGGTGGTATAGTAGTAGCGGTACTGCCAGTAGGTGAAGCAGCAGCAGGGTGGTACTGTGTATTAGTGGTGGTAGTAGCATGGTAGCAGCCATCATTGTGTCTCTTGTCCTTGTCATAGTATTTCCTTTCAGAGACGAGGCTACTGAGTCTTCGAAAGGACTAATAACTGGCAAGGGTTGGAAGAGGGTTTGTGCCCACGTGTCTCTGTGTCCTCTGTTATCTCTCGAGATGAATACAGAAGAAGCAGCAGCCTGTAGAAATCACTGCTCAGATGCGTGAATGCCAATGACAGCATGACTGTTGGTTTCACGATGGTGCCGTATCCTAAGTGGTGGTTGGATGGTTTTGTTGTGCTGATTGTCCTTGGTTGCATAAGTGTCATATTCAGGGACCAGTTTGTTGGGGATGCAGCAGGGAAGTGTGAGGGCTGGTATGTGAAGGAAAGGAAATCCACTGGAAAAAGCTAGGCAGATTAGTTGTGACTGAACTAACTTGTCAGTGCAGTGAGACGGATCAACCCAGTAGCCTCATGTAGACACTCCTGGGGTCTGAGCCACCAGTCTGTAGGTCACTGACTCGGGCCCCTGTGAAATCCCCCTGCCACCTAGAGCAGTAAAGACTGATTAAACATGTTTATATGTAATTTGAAAATGGTTCTTTCAGGAAATGTGTGGTTCTTTAAAGTCATTTTAAAACCTGAGATTTTACTTTAGTTTATTTACATTCTAGCCAAAAAAAATAAAAATAAAAGCCCAAAGTCCCATGATGTATGGAGTCCTCTAGGAGAATTGTCAGAGCTGTTTTATATATTTTTACTCTATCAATATAGCCTTTCACAGTTCCTAATTAGTTTTGTTAGTTGACTTGCAGAAAAGTGTATTTAAAGTGAGACGTCAGTAATTCCACTGAGAGAGTAGCATTAATGAAAAGCACACACTGTCAGGAGGCCAATGGAAGAGCAAATGGTTTGGTCCTGAGCACCCCTAATTTGTACTGGGGCGATTAACTCAACTGTTGCCCTTGTTAGAAAACACTTCAGTAGAAACCTCTAGAGATTGTTCAGGCAATGGATGTGGGGGGGGGGGGTGTGTGTGCGCGCGCGCGCAGGCACGCTCATGCCCATGTGGACATTCTTTTTCTTAAAACCAGTAAATAAGGATTAATTGAGCTTTTGGAATACCTATGCAGTGTACTTCTGCTAACATATATGCCACAGAGATTATATTGGAAATGCAACTGAGTTTGGGCTAAGGTGCTGTATAGCTTGCCAAGTAGAAAGGAAATAGCTCCAAAATAAAGAGAAGGAGCAATAAAATATAAATTTACCCAATTCTGACATTTACTTTTGCCAGATATGTGAAGTCTGACTTTGGTTATTTATACTTACGTGGGATTTCTTAGAATAATGTATTTGAAGAATGCTGTCTCAGAATTTCAATAGCTAGAGCAGATGTGCAGTGGACTTCTGTGGTTTTTACAGTAGGTATGTGCAATCTACCGGAAATTATAGATGCACAATTAGATTTTTACAATGTACACATTCATGCAGTTCAAGCCGTGTTCCTTAAATGAGGGCTTAGTTTTCTTTATTTCCTGCTGATTTTACCAAGTGGAGAATTGGCTGCCAGCATTTCTAGCTAAGAAGTTTGCTGTAAAACCATTTCCATTCATTTGTGCTCAGGCCAGGATGGAGGGTCACTTGCCTTTGTAGAGAGGATGCAGAACAGGAGGGTCATGTGTTATCACTCCAGCTTCTGCAGCTCTGGCAATGAGACCTATTTGGCACGTATATACCATGCATCTTTTCAGAACGCATGACACGCTCAGGTTTATGTTTGTCTATGGTATACCACGGTTGTTTATTATGTGGAGGAAATGGAAAGCTTGCCAGCCCACTCACTAATGCAAGTTTGACTAATGACATCAGCAGTAAACTAGAACTTAGCTTCTAACCACATACAAATAGGTCTCAGGCTGCTGATGATGCTATGATGTCAACCCTGATGCCCCTTCATTAGCTGATGTGCTTTTCCAGGTAGATGCCAAGAGAAAGAATTTGGTTTTGTTTTCCTAATGCACCAAACATGTTTTGAACAATAGAAATACTTCTCTATCAACAGTTTTCTGGCTTGTTGATTTCCCAACTCTGTTAATTACACCCTGAGTCTGTATTTCCAGGTCTTTATTAGAACACAACATTACCTACAGGAGAGTTGATTTCTAAATCAGACTGAGTTTCCACACACACCTCTCTCTCCTCTCCCTGGAGACTCCATTGGGTATCTACATGTGGCAGCAAAACCAGACCAACCAAATTATTCCACACTCCTGATGCATCACGGCAGGTTAAGACAGTAGCCTAACCAGTGGAGAAAGATGTTTACAAGGTCCTACTGATGATAGCACCTTGAAGATCCGAGGGAATGATTCAGACCTGCCAAAGTTTTTGCTTCAACCAATGCTGCCTCTGCATGTTTGCATTCATCTGATGGGCAGTCTTGCCATAACTTAGGTAAGGCATATATTACCATTTGCGGCTGTCTCTTTGTGAATCAGCGGTTACTTTGCTGGTATACTGTTTTGCCATACACGACAAAACTATTTATTAAAAAGCATTTCACTCTAAAATACAGCATTGACTTATGAATATGTGCCCATTTAGGGCAGATCTGTGTCTAGTGTCAAGAAGAAGTGATAAATAATTTTTTTAAAAGAAGAAGAAGAAGCAAAACCTACCTGCAGCTAGCTTTCATATTAATGCCTCTAGAACCTACACAGCTATGTTTTTGGCAGAGAAACAAATACAAATGAAATTGTTGCTGAATATATGAGAGAACATTAATTAGGCATAATAATAGCACTTTTCATTTTCAAAGCACTTTACAAATGCTAACTAATTAATCGCCCGTAATATTCCCAAGTGGTACGGATGTATATTCTTCTTCTTGTACCGAGAGTAGCATGTAGAGGGTGCTCACCTCACAGGAAGACCCTCGAGGACTCTGTCTACATATACTTCCTCCTGCTTCCCACACATTAAACCAAAGTGAATATTGTTAGGGGGAACTGTGGTGCATGGCAAGATTGACTGGGTTAGAAAGAGAGCCAAAGGAAGTGGATTCTAATATCCAGAAATTCTAAATAAATTAGCATAATTCAAATGATTTATTATTAAGTTAGCGTAAGCATAATTTGACTGATTTCAAATTCAAGACAAAAGACAAATTAAGAGAGAAAGAAATATATTTTTATATATAACTGTTCACTTAGGTGTGAAATATGTTCCTTTGAGCTGGGAAGATCACATTCACTGCTAACCAGTGGTGGGCCCTGGGGCAGGTTAGTAACTGCTCTGAAATTCAGTTTCCTCTTCTATAAAATTGTGGGTGTCAGACAAGATTTTTAAGGTCCCTTTTGTTCTCAGATTCACTGGTGTCTGCTCAAGGCAAATGGTGAGTCAACAGGCATGTCTCCATTCCTCAAAGAGGTCTCAACAGAATGTTTTCTGAGTGGGTACCTCTTTAGTTGTTGAGCAGAGACATGGTATAAATCTCCACACAGTACATTTATTTAATTAAATTTAGACTCAAGCCTTAATTAAAGATTTCTCTCTCATGGTGCTAGACCAATATCACAAATGCAAATAGGGTAGGGTCTTCTTCAGCTGGGGAAAGTCAAATAGTTAATATTTTGTATGACTGGAAGAGACTTCAATTTTTTTTTTCTATCTGTATAGTCACTTTAAATGTGTGGGGGATGGGTGGATGGGTGTTTATCATCTGTCTTATGGAAATATTTGCATGGGGGGTAAAAGTGATAATTCAAGAAAATAAACCACTTATATATGCCAAGACTTCAGAAGGTTTTGATGATTCTTTAAATATTTAAATAATTTTTTTGTAATAAAATGATTCTGGTTGTTTTTGGAAGCAGAATAATTTTTAGAAATGAATTTGTGACATAAAGATAAAATAGTGTGAATCTAAACTGTCATGTAACTAGTTGAGGATGAAACTGACTTCATTCTCAAACTTCTTGAAGAAGAGAGTTTGCAGTGAGGAGAAAGGTAAACTTGCCAGCCAAGTCATTTAATTAACCCTTTATAGGTTTCCCCAAAAATCCGTGCAGCTTTGTAATGATGCAACCGTATTTGTGTTTTAAACATGGTGACCACATTTGGCATAAACTATTATTTTGATTGTCAATTTGGGTCAGTTAACTGAAATACCCCACATTTCACAGAAAACCCCAAGATAAAAATTAGTTTACAAAAACAAATTTTGTATGAATAGAACTTTACAGGTTTAGGTGTCAAAATGATGTGCTCAAATGTTCAAGTCCCGTAGATTAAGTTAGCTTTGATCTTAAAAGAATTTTTAATACATTGTGTTTGGTGGTTTGAATTTTTGGGCAGATATTTATTAAGCAACTTTTTTTGTTGTTCTTACTGATGTTGACAAAGATTTGAAAGTATACACTCACAGTTAAAATGCAGGTCTCCTGCTAAAACACAAGTCATGCTGTGGAACTTAAAGCAAAATAATGCTTTGATATAATTTTAATGACCGTCTTATAATTGTTTGTATTTCCATATCACTATGCCCCCAGAACTGAGAACCTCTTGTGCCTGGAACCCTCCCTCCTACACAACACAAAAACAAATACAACAAAACCTGGTAAATCTAAGTATATTTTTCTTTCCCTCAGCAAAATAGTTATCTGCCCTACACTCTTGGCATTGTTTTTTTTTTTTTTCTTTGTGAGACCCTCAGTACAAGTAGAGGTCACTCTAGACAGTATGAGATGGAGAGACAGTACATTTCTTTTCATCCATTATTTTCTTATACATCTTTAGTGTTTCATTTTGCTTGAGAGCTGAGAGGCACAGTAAATCTGTTAGAGATTCTTGATTTTAATCATGAATTAGTATAAATACAGAGTCCCAGAGGATTTTATTTATGAAAACATTCAACTTAAATGTGGGATTTGTTTCTTACATTCCCTGACTTTATCCAGGGACAATAGAGATTGTCAGGAGCTTAAAGAGGAAGGGAGAAATCATAACAGAAAGAGGAGGACTCTTCTGTGTTCATCCCCCTCGGAGCTTCTCAAGGCCGATCAGATCAGAAATTCTCTTGTTTGTTCTGTGAGCCTTTCCCAATGATCTGTTTTGCTCTTTAGTATAAAAACATGCTTGCTATCACAACCATGAAAATTCCTTACGTAGACTTCTGCATTCTTAGTACTTATTAACAGGTACTCAAGTTCTGCGGTGTGTATGCATTGTATAAACGTATCAATCTCTTCAGTGGTGCTAAAAGTGCTATTTCAAAGGGAGTCCTCTTTTCTTTCTATAATTTGCTTTTCAGGACAGGACACTATTTCTTAGGAGTTTGGGGATGAGGAGAAAATTTTAGTTTCCAGGAATATGAAAATCCTGGGCTTGTTGCTTTAATATTGCCAAGAAATTGTGAAATTCCCCCATGCAATTAAATACCCTCTACCCCAAAACCCCCATTATCCTACCACACTTTAGCCTTTAAAAGCTGGTCCTGCTGCAAGGCAATTTTCCTGTGCCTAGACCCTTTGTAGTAGCATAGACCTGACCAAAAGAAGGGCCTTTGATATTTTCAGTAGATTCTCCATATTCCTATAAACCATCCTGCTCTTATTCTGGGGTTTGGTGATTGATCACAGACATATTTCCATTAGAAAGGTTTCTTGACATTTTTTTTTATTATTACTATTCATGAGATTTGAAAACATGATATAATCAGGAGTGTGGGATTATTTTACTTGGTGAGGGTAGTATAGAAATACATTTCGTGGCGCTGGAGAGGTGTCCTTCAGTGACCACTCAGTCGGATATAAAAATCATTTTTCTATTAACCTGAATTAGTCCCTAAGTTCTCTATCATTTTCTTATGTCACTTACTATTTTTAAAAATTTCCAGGAACAATAAACGATACAATGTTAACATTATAAAACTTACACATGTAACACACAAGCCAGAGCTGAAATTCAGGGAAGGCCCTGATTTTCTTTTAAGAAGACTGACCTAGAAGTTTACCCTTTCAATCTACCATTAGCCATCTGGGTTTTGGATGGCAAACACAACACTTTGCCAAGCTGTAAAATTCATGATGTTTAAGAGAAAGATCAAAACTAAAACGAGAGGTTTTATATGTACAAATATTTGCTTAGCACAAATATTCCTGTTGGATGGTCTTAGACCATTTGATTCCGGTAGGTTAAAAGAAAGTCCGAGCTATAATTTATTTGATTTCTATTTTTATAGTATGCTTTTCCACTTTTTAAAACTCTTTGCAAATATTACTGATTTATAAAGCTGCTATCTTCCTGTGAGAAATACAATCCTTCTTCGTAGATTAACTATTAGATTTTTTTTAAGTTTTACATATTTTAAGAAGTGAGAATTTCTCTCCTTCTCTTCCTTAGTGCCTAAATATAAATGTTGATGGTAATTTCTCTTTCTCTGGTTGTGAAGAATCTATTTCTGAGGATAATGAGATTTAGGAGGGCCACTTACATTATGTTGATGTCACGTAAATCATCTTTAGTCACTTCAGTGTCTTATCTGACCAAACACAATTTTGCATTTATAGTCAGATTCTCTGCTCATACAGGCATGAAATATAATCTAAAATGTTGGTCATCAAAATGGTGACAAGGATGAGCTGACTATCTCCCTGGTATTTACTTGAATGACGCTTTTGTTATTTTGAATCATAGAGTATTAGATAGGGTCCCAAAGTGGACTTTATTACAAATTAGCCTTTGGATATTTTACCTTTGGTTGTCATTTGTGTCGTGATGGGAACCATAAAGAGCATAGACAATAGTGGGCATATTTACATTGCCCACAGTCTGGTCTGATTTTCTTCAACACAACCTGTTTTTTTTCTTAAAGCGACACTTAAAGTCTTAAAGTGACATAGGACACTACGTCTCCAGCTGTTTTACTATTGTACAAATCCAGCACTTTAAAATGTGAAAATATTTATCCAAGATTCTTTGTCAACATTTCATTCAAGGAAACACAGATGCATCTTAGGTGTGCAATTTGATACTTAGCTGTTGTTCTTTTGGCATTCCTCTCTCAAGGAAAGCAAATGCCACAAAATCGCATTTGCCTTACCTGTATCTTTGCATATACATCTATTTTTATCTTTCTCATAGAGCCATGACATAAGTAGACAGGAAAGGAGAAAAAAGAAAAGAAAAGAAAAGAAAGAAGAAAGAAAGAAAAAGAAAAAAGAAAGAAAGAGCAAAACAAAAACAACTGAAAACGAGGGTCAGCATTAGCAATAAAAAGAGAGGAAAATATTGGTTAAGACATGAATGGCTGAAAAGAAGGAATCTCTTCTTTGCCTGTTGATATTTACAGCAGAAAATCTGTTTCTCATACATTGCACCAGATCTCAAACCCAGCAGTATTTATGATGGGCGCACAGTAATATGTCCTCAGAGAGTAAATGGAGTAACGCATAGAGCATGTTTCCAAATATGGCCACCACCCTGCTTCAGGCCCCCTCTGTCTACCCAGTGGTGGCGGATTGCTGAAGTTTATGTGCAGGTCAGTTTGGGAATTAACCACCAATCATCACTGACTCTAATCTCAGAAGTTTTCTTTGGGTGGTATAGCGGGAAAAAGCAAGGTTCTTTGAAGTCAGACTAATGTGAGTTTGACACCTTGGACAAGTTACTTAGACTTGGAGCTAAGTTTTCCAGAGTGTAAACGGTAACTCTTAATACACACGAAATAAGAAAATACATGAGATAATATTTGTTATGTTCCTTAGCCTATGCCTAGTGCATAGTAAGAGCTCATTAAATATTATTTATTGGTTTAGCCACTAGACTTATTTTCTTTATGTTGTACACCATCTCTTTAAAGTTACTTAAAAATCATTTGGCTAAATAAATGAGAAATAAAACACAGTCTATGAAAAGAAGAAAATGTGATGCTTTATGCTCCAAGATTTTTGTTTAATTCCCTGTTTGGTTCTCTGTAAAGGATTTAAACAGATCTCTTGAACTCTGTCTCATTGCTGTCTAGCTTCTTCTAGAAAGTGCAGGAGAAGCTGAATCAGTTAGTGTACAGCAAACATTTAAGAATCCAGGAGTGGGAATATCAAGTTTCAGCCATTAGAATGGAGAATGTCCATCAGACTGTGGCTATTGGTTGAGATGGAGACCTTAGGAAAGATTTTATTGGTAACTAAGCCTTATGCAGAATGATGAGGAAGATCTTCCCTCAGGCTCTAGATCAGCAAGACTTGGTAAATCTAGATTTTTGGGTCCCCTTGCCTGTTAATCTTCACTGTAAAATATAGGAGCCACCTTGCCTCCTCAGCAAGGTTTCATTTATAAGATAACTCTTGGGGTCAGGGTGATATCATGCTTTGAACCTCAATAAAGTATGAAGTACAAGTTATTTGTGCACCAGTTCAAACCCAGAGCCTGAATAGTATTTCTATACTAAGATCTAGTTCTGCTTCTTTTGTTTGTGTTTGTTTTAACCAAGAGTAATACACATTTGGTTTTAAACTGCATGCTAGGAGAAAAGTTTTGGAAGGAGAATTGCTCAGGACCCTATGTTTTGTCTTCACATCATGACTTAATTTTGAAAACTCAAAATGACTTCATTCAGGATTTACGTACCCAAATAACTTAGCCCATTTTAAAATTCTCACTGCCCACCCCAACCCACCCCCATGTATGAATATATATTTTAAAATTGTGATTATGTGTACCAGTCTTGGCTATAGGCAGTATGTCACTGTCAAGTCAGAAAGCATGAGAGGGAAGGAGGGAGGGAGGGAGGGAGGGAGGGAAAGAGGAAGTGGGGGTAGAGAGAAAGAAAGAGAGAAGATGAATGGAAAGTCTAAGATGGCTCAGGGAGGCTCTCTAGTTGCTATATTCACAACATTGTTTTCTCTGTCCTTTCAGGAATCTTCCTATTAGTAAATATCTTAACAAACCTGGGTTCATTTTGCTTGGCAGTGGTTCCGATTAGAGATGTTGCAAAATAACCATTCAGCCCAACATGGCCCTAAAGACTCAGAGTTTCCAAAATGAATCAGGACAGACATGGCATAGACTGATGAGCATTTTTAACCTTTAACCTGAGGGGGTGGGGGCGAGAGGCATACTGTGAATTGGCAAACACCCTTTCTACTGCCCTCAATTTTATTTCTGTGGCTTTTTCCATGTAAAAGAAAGTAACTTTCAAAATTATGAAGTTGCAAAGCGTCTGTATCCATCCAGCCGCTGCTCCAAAGCTCCCAACTAGGGGACAGAAGCAGCCCATTTTGCCTAAAGCCTCCTCTACTTAAAGCACTTCCTTAAAGATTAGTCCTTTCATGACCCATCTAAAATGTAATTCCTGTGTAAGGGATTTTGTGTCCTTTAAGGTGGCCTACAATACATTAAAGTTCAGTTTTATTGTGAAAAAAATTAAAATTTGATGAAAGCCCCCTTAGAAAAACCATCCAAATGTCCTTAAAATATTTGAAGGTTTGGCAATTGAAAAAGATCCCCATAAGGATAGAAAACAATACTGTCATTTATAAAATCATAGGATTTTGCACATATGGGACTTACTTGGTAAAAATGCAGAACTGAGTCTGAGTTGCATGTATCATGAAATGGAGGAGGGGGTTGGGGGAGGAAGAGTCTGAGGGGTCAGGTTCTGCAGTGTGTTGAGGGCATGAAGACACACCCTCCCTTTCCTCAGAAATAGAAGAGGAAAGGTTAATGAAGAGAAAGACTCTTGAGGGAAGTTAAGAGTGTGTGGAAATGGAGAAGATTCAAGGAGCTGACTGGTGGCAAGTAAAAGCACTCACATCCCATGTTTTAGTCTTTTCATGAATGTAGAGATGAGGTAAAGTCCTTGGGGGAACTTTTACCTAACCAAAATTGGTAAAGAATCTGAAAACCTTGTTGCATGAAGAAAGAGTGAAGGAATCCCAATATCCAATCTAAAATGTAATAATTATCCTCTTATATTTGAAAATCTGCAGTGTGGTAAAGGAGTTAGAGGTCCAAAAAGACAGGGTGGAATAAGTTGCTCTATAATCAGTGAGCTTTTCCTTTCTGGATCAGAGAATAAAATGGCAGCCTTCTGAGGATACCGTGTATGTGTTTGGGGAAAAGGGATGCCTGCATAAAGTCTCTTCTAGCTCTAATTCTTCTATGAATGAGTTAAGGTTTCAAGTATTCATTTCTGGACAAGTATCAAGAGAGTCCTACAGCCACTGAAATGTGATCATGAGCTCCAATCTAATCCCTCCATTTTTGACACCATGTAGAGAAACCTTCCCACCCAAATGAATTGACCATGTTGGCCATCTTCCCACAAGGAGACAGTTTCAGCCAGCCGATAGGATCTGAGTTAAGAAGCATTCACTGTGGGTAGCTCTGTCTCACCCCATCTCCTTCTCAGGCTGCCTCATGGGCAAAGCAAGAGCTTTCTCATTCTTCTAGACCATTCAAGCTCTGTCCTATAAATGACCAAGTGTTGACCTCTAGCCATGAGCTATCAGTCCTCTGATACTCTAAAGAAAACTGATCTATCTTTGGTCTCACTGATGAAGCATTAACAGGCAGAGTTAGGGATGTAGCTAAAAAATGACATTTATCTTTTTTTTTTTTTCTTTACTGAAACTCAAACAGGTAAATCACTTCTGTTTTGACCAGGCCTATAGCTATAACCGCACTCAGGGGGGGCCTGGTTCGCTTATGAACCTCCCATACATGTAAAGGACATGTCCTAGAGCCTCAAAGTATATGTCCTGTTGCAGCTATGGAGTAATTAACTGTACACTCAAGTGGGTGCAGTTAGGTTTCAAAGTTAACTCCTTATTAAGGAGAACTGGGGAAAGCCCCTTGGGTACCTGACTGAAATGTAATTCCTTGGACCCCATAGGGTCAATTGGAATATCACCATGGCCAAAATTAAGAGATTCATTATTGGGTTCAATAGGATGATCCAGGAAGTTGAAAATTGGGATCAGAGTTGGAGATGAATAGGATTTTAGGAGCATTCTTCCAGCTTTGAAGTCAGGCATTTCCATTACAACAAAAGTGGGGGAGGCTATGCCAATGAAGAAATGAGGCCAGTTATTGGCAGTAGGCGCCGAAGTTCTATATAAGCACGCCCAGAGTGAGCTACTACTGGCCAGTGACAGATGTGGAACCCAATCTCAGACTGGGGCAGGGCCTCCACAGCAACTTCTCCCCACAGCCGCATTCTTACCTCTGATAGAAAGTTCTCTCTAGGAGGTGAGTTGTGAAAACTGAGCTATGAGGAAGAAGGATTGCGCACGATAGGGCTTTAGCCACCTGGGTCTGTTGTCCTGCCTCTGAGAGCAGAATTGTGGCTACCACAAGCTGGTTCCAAGCTTTCTTAGGCTTCTGTGGAAGCCCTTTGTCTGCTTTTAGTTGCTAGTAAGCTTAGTCCCAGCACCAAAGTTGGGAGTAGGGAAAGAGAAACACAACAAAACCCAGGGCATTCACACATTCTCTTGCAGTCCTGCCGAGATACCTTTTTTCATTAGCCAACCTTCCTGAATAAAAGACAAGAAGAAGAAAGAATGGAACGCTTTTGGTTGGATGTGAGAGGGTATGCTTCAGACCTTTTGTCATGATCCTTTTTTTTTTTTCATTCATTAGTCCACTTACTATTTTGGTTTTCATAACCAGAAAAATAACTCAGAAGAATGAGGGGAAAAAACCTAGTTATGGTAAAGACAGTCACACCAATGATGATACGATGAGCTGATGATCTACTGATGGTCTTACAAATAGAATGTGGGGAGACTTAAATTTTGAGTCACAACACCAGCAGTACTTTTTTCTTTCTCCCACTAACTGGGGCATTCTCTCTTATGTTAAAAAAAATATATGAAATAGTAGCAGGGCCAAAAAGAAGGGCTTTGTTACTAATGAGTTTTTGTCTTGGAGTAAATCATCCTACATTTTCACACCTCCATTTCCTTCTTTGCTCTGTGACAGGGTTTGAATGAACTGATCTCTAAGGCCCCAGTGGTTCTGTAAACAGAAAACAAAAACATGGGTTTTCCTTTAGGGGAGAAAGACAAGGCTTGAAATTCCATGGTCAGCATTCCCAGGATTTTTTCAAGGGAAACATTCAGTCAGTTAATGTTGCTTTTTCAAGGAAGCCATCTTAGAATAGGGGGATTTTACTCACAAGTGAGCCTGGGCACGTTAGGGCCCCTCTTAATCTTTAATAGGAAGATAACAACACCCACCTCAGAGAGTTGTTGTGTGAATACATGAAATGATTCTTACCAGGCTCCTAGCACGTGTTAGAAACAGGACATCCCTTCTCATATCGTGCTCTCTCTATGTGGGCATTTCATATATAGCCATACCCTTTCCAGAAACTTCCAAGTGTATTTTTAAATGGCAAGGGCCTAAAACAAAAACGTATCTGTATTGAGGCCCAGACCTGGCACTTCATAATGTTTAAAACATTGGCTGCCAATTTGCTGTGCCGGTAATATCTGATTTACAGTTCCCTGTGGGTGGGTGGGTGGATGGGTGGGGTCCAGTCTCTCAGGAGAAGACATTCTCCTTGCTTGTAACTTTTTTCTTTGGTAATTTAAAAGAAGGTTGGATGACCATACTCCACAGAGTCAGAGAACATCCCAACCCTCCTTTGCATGGCTCATGTGTGAGTCTCTATTTCCCCTGGCAGTAAATTTTTCACGAGGGGCAAGCCACCACTTTCTGGCCTGGTTAAAAACTAGACAGCAAAGGGCAGTTTTCAATCTGAAACTCACCCACTTTCTTGGGCAGCCACCTACCTTGGTGGCTCAGCCTAGACTTTAAGGAACACGGGGTAGTTTCACTTATAAAATCTGCTTCCTCAGACAGAAGACACTGGTAGATGTTCCCTGAATTTGGCAGAATCTCTCTTTAGAGAGATTCCACTTCAGACTGCCAGACATTGGAACCTGTGGGCTCAGATTTAGAAAATGCTCGAGTTGGGGTGCCTGGGTGGCTTAGTCAGTTAAACATTCTACTCTTGATTTCGGCTCAGGTCATGATCTCATGGTCATGGGATTGAGCCTTAGGTCAAGCTCCATGCTGGGCTGAACAGGGAGTCTGCTTGAGATTCTCTCCCTTTCCCTCTGCCCCTCTCCCCCTGTGTGTGTGCGCATGCGCTCTCTCTTTCTCTCTCAGTTAAATAAATAAATCTTTAAAAAGAAAGAAAGAAAATGCTCAGGTTAACACAGAGAAAGTGTTGGATGCTGGGGCAAAAGAGCAATGGGGCAGCAGGGTGACCTGGGCAGGCTGAAGGGGGCGACTGCTTGGGGCAAAATCAAAATGGGGGGCAGGGCACCTAAGAGGGCCCAGGGAGGTGTGAAGCCAAACCTACCAAAAGAGGCTGTGAGTTCAGGATCACCTGAACACTGACTCCTGGGGGCAGCAGAAGGTGAGGAGGGGGGGGTAGAGGCAGAACTTAACCCATACCTAAAACTACCAATTCTCCTTGCCAAATGCTTGAAAAGAAAGAAGTAAGAATTGTTATGAACAAAGGAAACACAGGAAAGTAAATTCTTTTTTAAAGATCTTTTCATACTAAATATAGTAAAATTTCCAAGTATCGATTTCACAGTAATACTGCTTTTGTAGAACATATCACTCATTGTTTGATAAATGAACTAATCACTAAAGAAACTAAAAGACTTGTCTAAGCTCACTCAGGTTTAAGATAAGAGAACTCGGCTTTCCTAAGCAAAGTCCTCTTTCTGTGGTTCCCTACATTGCAGGGCACAGTGGAGAATGGGAGCATTTAGCTTTGAAGGCGACCCTTGTGGTCTGGCTCTGGTCTACCACTTTGCTAGCGAAGTGATTATAGGCAGCTCTCTTAACCTCATTGATCTCAATGTCACCATTATAAAATCAACTGAATAATACCTAATGTCTGGGTTATTGTAAGGATTAAATGAGTTATTACAAGGCAAGGTATTAAGGAGCTTTAGAAATTGTTACTATTATTTCCAAGCATGTAAATTCCTCCTTTAAGCCCTTATTCCAGCATTTCCTTTCTAATTTTTTCATTAATACTCTCTTAAATAGCTTGGTTTTCAAAAAGGAATCATTTTAAGACTATGCTGAATTCGACCTACCTCTACTGTCATTCTTTTGTGCAGAGCAAAAATTAAAAAAAAAAAAACAACTTACGACCTCATTTCAAATGTTATAGCTTAATTGAATACATAATATATATTTAATCTTAATTAGGGAAACAAACAAGCAAACAAAAGGGACACAGAGAAGTAGCTTTTTACGCTAAAGCTTAGGCATGAACTCCTAACAGTTGTGCCCAATTGGATAGCTATTCTTATAAATTATTACTCTAAAAAGTTTTTAACCACAAAAGCTATTCCAGATAACTGGTAAACTAAAGCAAAGGTGGGCAAGTTGTTTCTGAACAGGGCCAGATGATATTTTTGCTTTGTGGGCTGTATGATGCTTGCACCCACCCAAGACTACCATTATACCTCAAAAGCAGCTATAGACAATACATGAATGAATGGGCATGGCTGTGTTCCAATAAAACTTTATTTACAAAATCACACAGCTGGCCGGATTTGGCCCAAGGGCCAAGCCCTGTCTCAAAGCCATACGTTTCCCTGATTTTCCTGTTTGGAATGGTTTTAATTGACACCCCTGTCCCGAGTTCACACAATTTCACCTAGTATGTCTCCGACCAGGTGAGTGGTTTGAGGAACTTAGGGAACATTTAAATTCAGAGCTAATTTTTAATGAGGAAGTCAGCCTGTAAGAGCCTTAGTCTCCTAATCTTTTCCTAGCATCTTTTATTTCTGTTCCCATGCCAGCGCTTTACAATACAGAGGTGGATGAGGAGTTGTTTTCCAACATGAAGCTTTAGGCTGGAGTATTGCCCAGGTCATTTCTCTCATATTTCCCTCTACTCAGAGGTTGTTCATTAACTGATAGACTTCGAGGGGAGAGTTTCATATTCTTGACTCCTGAGGAATTCTTTCATCGTTCCTTTTTTTAACTGAAAGGTCTCCAGTAAGACGGGGTTTTTGATGGTGGTGGTTTCTAAACCTTGACTTAGTTTCCATTTCATAGTTGCTGTCAGGATTTGGGGAGTTGTCTGATTACTATCTATAAGTAGCTTTCACACTTTCAGAATTGTAACCAACAGATATAACCCGTGGCTACTGCAGGTAGTAGTTGAGAGTGAGTTCAGACAATAAATAACTTGAGTTTGTTCCCATTTTTTGGCATTCCTTTTGTTACGACCATGTCACCTCATTCATCCAGGTCTTCAGTTCCTGGATGACAAACAGTATTATCAGAGACCAAACATCATTCACAAAGGTGTGTCTGGGCCCTTTTAAAAGGCAACCTTTCCCTCAGCTTCTCTTCAAAGCCCCTGCATGTTCTTCCCAGAATTCTACATTTACAGTATGGATATTTGTTATTCTGAGACTTACTCCTGCCATACGGTATTACATAATTATTTTCCCTTTAGGTATAATTACGGAATTGCCAACCCTGCGACTCTGTTTTGCGTTATTTCACACGTATTTTCTAGTTGTGATTTAAGTCTCTGCGCGGTATGCCATAAATCAGCAGAGTGGGGGTGGGTAACGAAAGGACATCAAAACACAGCCCCCACTGCTATAGAATGTTACTCAAGTGACACTCCATAATTCAAATACTGAGAACCCCGGGGTAGCCAAAGCAGGGCAGCGCGACAGTATGAGTTGTTTTTGTTAATAGAGATGAAATTATGGGTGTAACTAGCTGGCAGTCCTCAAACAGACTTCAGCAAACTGTTTACTCAGCTGTCCTCAGGCAACAACTTAATACTTGTGGATAAAATTATTCTCCCACCATCTCCCAAGTGGTATATTCCAGGGATCCCAATTTGTTCTCACTGTTAAAAAGAAAGAACAAGTTTGCAAGTCTCCAAACACAGTTTGAAATTCTGGTTATGTTTGGTTTTTAATGTATCAGGCTTTTCGGCACCATGATTCATAAAAATCTCCTTGTCCTTTGTCTTCTGCAGTTCAAAAATCTGTAAGAACCTGAGATCTAAAATGCTTCATGTGGCTTTAAGAAACCTCATGGTTGCTAATGCTAAAACCTTGTGATTTTAATTTGCTTGTACTATTCCCTTCACCCACAATGCCTTCCCTTTTTCTCTGCCCGTGGAAATCATGCATCCTTTTAGGTCCAGCTCAGGCACCTCCTTCTAGAAGTCTTCCCTTATCCCCCTAGAAACCCAGTAGAAACTGACCTCTGACTTTTTCTCTAATCCAGTATTTTAAAATTATCATGCAATGTTTAAGATATACAAAACTGTATAAGAAATAATCTAACAATCACCGATTTGCCCACCATTTATGGTGCAGAAGCCGCTGAGTGCTGGAAAAACCACTGACTTTGGCATTTATCATTCCCATGCATAAATACATTTACATATTATATATAAATATAATTTCATGTATATATAAAATATTAAGGGATTTTATAGTATCAATAATATATAGTATTTTAGTATATTTTAAGCTTTATATAAATGTTTTTATGCTGTATGTATTTTTCTAAAACTTGATTATTTGGGGGGGCTCACATTTATGCTTATCAGATTTATCATGTGGATTCTCATAGCTCATTCATTTCCACTGTTATATGGTATTCTATCATCCAAACCTATTTATCATTCTGTTGATACACAAGGTGTTTTCATCTGAGCACATAAAATTTTTTGAATTACTATTATGATGTTATTATTGTATCCTAAGATCTAAATCTTACCCTCTATGAGATTAAATGTTTCCTGAGGTCAGAGATCACATTTTGCTCATTTTCGTATTTGCCACAATGCCCATTACAGTCCTGTGAACCCAATAAGTGATTCATACATATTTGCTCTTTTGGATTAAATCCCTACAAAGAGCCAGCAGTATTACCACCTTTTCACAAATGAGAAAACTGGCACTATGTTAGTGGCCCGTGAGCACAGTTTAGAAGCTAGATCTTGTGATTCCCTGGGCTGGAAAGTTAAGCGGGGCTCGCTTAAAAGCCATCAGAGTTTACTAGAGAAGACCAGGAAATTTTTTCATCTCTGTGTTTCTATCTCAATATAGTCACAAAAGTCTGATTTTTTTTAGTCCAGAACTTGAAAATTCTGTGAAAAAATTTAAAAACCATTCTATCTCTGCTTTTTGTTTGGAGGAACTACAGCTCATGATAAGAAGGCCAATGATAGAGTTAAAAACAATTTTTAAAATATACCATAAAATGTACCTTTTAAAAATGCACAATTCAGTGGTTTTTAGTATATTTACAGAGTTGTATATGTATCAATGCTAATCTCAAACATTTTCATTAACCCCAAAAGAAATCCCTTACCCATTGCAGTCACTCCTTCCCCCTCTCCAGCCCCTGACAATCACTAATTTACTTTCGGTCTCTATAGCCTTGCCTCTTTTGGATTTCTCCTGTCAGTGGAATTATACAGTATGTGGCCTTTTGTGCCTGGCTTCTTTCACTTACATAATGTTTCCAAGGGTCATCCAAGTTATAGCATGGGTCAGCACTTCATTCCTTTTTATTGTCAAATAATATTCCATTGTATGGCTCTACCACGTTTTTTTCATCCATCCACTTATCAACTGGTGGACATTTAGCTTGTTTCCACTTTTTGGCCATTATGAATAATGTGGCATTGAACAACTAGTGTACGAGTTTCTGTGTAGATGTAGGTTTTCAGTTCTCTTGCATATATACCTATGAGTAGGATTGCCAGGTCATATGGTAATTCTATGTGTAATTTTTTGAAGAGCTGACAGTTTTCCAAAGTTGCTGCACCATTTTACCCAGTAGATTCTTATAAGGAGCTCAACACTCCTCCAAAGACATTCCTAGCTTAATTGTTATCATTGGTCCCCAGTTTAGCGGTCTGAATTTAAAACAATGTCTGAACTCACTGTATTATTCTGTGTCATTACACATCACTATGTTGTTTCTCTAACAATTTCATATTTGCCCTTCCATTTGTGAATGAAATAGTCTTATTCCAGGTTGCATTTATACTTAACCTCAATTGGATACAGTTTCATTGTAATGAAAAATCCATTAGAATCATTTCCCCCTTAATTCCTTTTATCTTCCAAACTGAAATGGCTCTGGTATAAAAAGATTAGCAGAAAAATACCCCCCCACACACAGACTTTAAAAATCTAGAACTTTTCATGTAACTCCTTGAAGTAACAATGTAGGTGATTCATATGTGAATGAAAAGAAAAAAAAAAAAATAAGACAGTGGGAAGTGTGAAGTCCTGCGAGCCCCACTGCAAAACAATCCAAACAAGAACAAAGTAATCTGCTGTCCAGATGTTTGCCCGCTGAAAGTTCTGGGACTTGTGAATCATCTCTGTTTTGGAGGCTTTCTTTATTGCACAAATATAAGTCTTCACACTGTTTCTTTTAAATTTTTTGATGCTTGGTGAATTGTAAAATGTATACTTATTTTTTTCTGACCGAAAGCTCTGTGTTAATTGCAAAAACCATTTTGGGGAAATGCCAGAAAAAGATAGAGGAAAATAAAAATAAATAAAGGAAAATAACCTGTAACCCAGTTACTCAGAGATGACTACTGTCGACAGAATATTTTCTTTTGTTCTTTTGTCTATGCATAAATAATTCTTTGAAAACATGGTTTCTCTGGTTGAACGACATGTCTTCATATGAATGTACTGTGATTTATGGGGCCATCCCCCTGATGGAGAACAGTTTATTGGTCTTTTCTGTATTGTTTGTTGATGTTTCCATATGGAATTGTGAATACCTTTTACTTGTTTTCACATTATGGTGGGAAAGATGGCCCAGACATAAAGAACCTACCTACTCTTCCCATGGAAAGAATAGCAAACAAGAAAATTTCATAAGAAAGTACTGGGAACTTGTAGGAACCAGAAAAACATCCTCAGGT
Organism: Mirounga angustirostris; assembly: GCF_029215605.1. Classification (NCBI taxonomy): domain Eukaryota; kingdom Metazoa; phylum Chordata; class Mammalia; order Carnivora; family Phocidae; genus Mirounga; species Mirounga angustirostris. Next base: position 46,911,403 of record NW_026991720.1, on the reverse strand, counting down.
AAATGGTTTTCTAGTTGCACTTTATAACTTAATGTGCAATTAATAAAAAGTTGTGCAATATTTAATTCTAGTAGTGACAAGGCAATAAGTTTTGACTTAAAAGTAGAGGATTATAGTAACTCTGCATAGAAGGAGGTCAAATAAACTTTAAGGACTTTTGGCACATTAAATATGTAGGGATAGGAAATTACCCTTACCCCTCCTTGAAGATTTGACTATCAGTTGCCCATTATGACTGATTATTATTATAAATCTGTGCTTCCCGATCATGTTGGAGATGCAAAACTAGTTAGATTTAATAAATATCTTCATGCCTTCCCTTATGAGATCCACTTACAGATACATGGACTGTTTCCATGGGCATATAAATAGTAAGGAGTATGAGTATAAAATGAATTCAAATTACATTTATCATTATCATTTTTGGAAACTCCTTGAGGAAATGGAAAATATCCTAGTATATTGCCAAAAACAACAAAATGTGACTGGGAGTAGAGAGTAAAGATCACTATTAAAATTAATTAATATGATCCAGAATAATAAATATTACTTGGGTAATTAAGTAAGACCGAAAAAGAAAGTTAACAAAATAAACTTATGTCAAAATACTGACTACTTTTTTCCGCCAATTCTTCCTCATGACTCAGACATATCAAATGTATTTTGACTTTATGTTAGGATTTAATAGCATATTTTTATAGATTTTAAAACTCATCTCATTCATTCTAAACCAAGGAAACCAATCATTTTTACTGTTGTGAAATACCAGCCGTGCCAAGACAGATTTCTTCCTTCTCAGTGCATTTGCAATCTTATAAAGAGCTTCTGGTGACTCAGAAAATCCCATGCATCAATTTTCCAAATTGGATTTTATGTGATTAAAAATAAATTTAAATCAAACAGAGCCTTTGGTGTGCTTCTGAGAATTCCCATGTCAGGAGTTGGCAAGGGTCAACTATGTGTAGGTGTCTGTGTACTCACTAATACTGTATGAGCATTTAGGACCTTATTTGAAAAGTTCTTTCCTGGAAGAAGAGTAAAGGGTACTGTTTTGGAACATAGCCTGGCATATCCAGCGCTGCTTCAGAGGAAAAGAAAGGGGGGGGGTAGACACAAAGAAAGTCCACCATTTAAAAATTAAAGAAATGGGCTCACTGGACTTATTACCTGGGATATTTATTAACTGGAATGATCTGTTTCTGCATAGCCCACAGTAGGTAAAGGAGAAGGGAGGGAAAGGAGTATTCTTACAGCACAAATAATGCATTTTTCTAAATTACGCTCTCTCCCTCATCCAGGCCTGCTCACCCCAACTCCCCTCAATTGGTGGCAATTGAGCATGTTTTTCTGTTTATAGGTGACATTGGTGGAACAAAGGCATAGTGAAAGAGAAGGTACGTAATAAACATCTGAGGTCACTTTAAGTAAATAGTGAGTCTTGGCAGGGAAGAGAGGAAGAGAAGGAGGGGACTTCTTTCAAGAAGTGCATACTGTTATCTAGATCTCCAAGCTTGTTAGAGGTTAAAGCTTGGAGGTCCCTAAGCTTTGTTAGAAACCTGGAATTTTAGTTACCATACAATATAACATAATAAAATTAAATTTAAAAAATTAAAAAAAAAAAAGAAACCTGAAATTTGTCCCCCTGGAATCGTCCTGTAAGACGCCTGGCTGTGACTCACCTTCCTGGCCACCCCAGGTGCTGTCAGGCTCTATTCTTCTGATGCTCATTTTCTGTCCCTTCTACTGATTTGCCTGTTTGGCTGTGGTGTGTACATTTTTTATTCCTCCAACTAGACAGTAAGTGTCTTGAGGGTAGGGGCCAAGTCTTCTGCCATCTCCCACAAGCCTATTTGATTGGCCTCTGTGTCTTGGGCAAGGAAGTTGCAGTCTGAGCTGAAACGCTTATGCCTTTATACTTAGGAGGTAAAGAAGCTGGATGTCAACTGCAGTGTCCGAATGGACAATCCCCTGATGAAATCGGTGTGCTCTGCACCACAGAAAACCCCACTCTCCCATTCTAAATGGAGGAAATGGCCTTTACCCAAGTAACAGAAAAAGACATTTCACAATTCGAAGCATAATTAATGCTGTATTAAAATGATTCAAAATCAAACCTGTTTAGATCACCTGTACTTTGATTCTAGTGGTCCTTTCAACTGTTGTTCCTTGAAATATGCTGAAGTATATACCCAGCGTACAGCACAATGCTTTTCTTCTTTCAGCATTCAGTAGCTACAACCCATTTCCCCCCCTTTTGCACTGTAGTTTATATTTATGATGGCAGAGTAGTAAAACATGTTCAAACTGTCTTAGCCAAAATAGTGCCAGATTCTGAATGCATTTTAAATTGAAACTTGAGAAACAGAATTATGTTATTTCTGTAATATTGAACGTTGAGGGGAGAAATATTCATTCCTATCAATGCTTCTCCAAACATTGTACATCCTAAAGGAGGTGCGGATCGGCTGTGTTATAACGTATGGGAGGCCAGAGTGTAGCTGAGGTGACCTTCCTAGGGGCAGATGCCCTGGAGGATCCAGAGACAGTAATGAATGAAGCCATTTGGAGAGATCAGTGCCCTTCGATTATGCTGCATTCAGCAAAGCAGATGGGATACCCATTCTCTGGGGGAAACACGAAGAGAAATCCTGAAAAATCCTTAATTTGCCTGATTTATATGGAAATTATAAGTCTTATTTGCACAGATCTGTTCAATCGGCTATAATGGGAAAGTTAAGAATTGCTAACATGTTGATATGTGGTCTTAACGAATCTACATGAGTGAAATTATCTGGCAGTGTTTCCATTTCCAAAGGAATTGGATTCGAAGTGTAAAATTTGTGTTCAGGGATAAGAACCTTCTGGAAGCAAACACCAGAAGTCAATCTGAGAAATACCTTTGGGTTAAACAAAGCTCTGGGGAAATCATCCACAGCCTTTCCTACCAAACTGAGAAGCCAGACCTTCAGTGTCTAGGAGGTTTCCATACAATACAAAGGTATTTCCCTCAGTTTTATATATTTCTCTCGCTTGTAAATGTGCACCTTACCATTTGAAATAAAGTGAGAGGCCAGACAAGAGAGTTACAAAGAAAAGCTATGAATTCTTTTGTGAAATTTCCTGTCAACCAAGTAGTATATTGTTGTGTACAATAGTCTACTTATTTTTTTTCCTGGAAATATTATATCTAGAGTTTAGACTGTGCTGAAGCACAGGGTTTGGGCTATGATACCTCTTAAAACTTGAAAATAAACTTTAGAAACTGAAATTTAGTAGAGATATTGCTGAATCTAAAAATACATTAGGTTTCAACAATGTGAAGTTTTAAACTGAGCAGTTTTTCCGACGTAGGAATTAACTTCTCAACCAAAAATAGGTGTATATGCATACCCATGTATCTGCCTGTCATTTTGGGGGGAAAACAGTAAGAATGCTTTTTACCCAAGACTGCTGAGTAAATTTTTTAAAGGTTTATCCAGAATCCTTTAAGATATAAGAAGTTAAAGAAAGGCAAGGATGATCATTCTGTTGGCTCTGCCATCTCCAGTTATAATTGTCACACAAATTTTGTGAAGTCCCATGTTGATACATCATCAGCAACTGAAATTGAGACAGCAAGCTCAACTGGGAAATTTGAACACATATGGAAAATAGGAGAATACCCCAAGTTAGGTAAGATGTATCAGTTTAAAATTAATTTTTTTAACTTAAGTTGATCTGAAAATAAAAAGAAGAAATGAAAGAAATACTAGTACACCGCCACCTAAAACTTCCTTCCCATTTTTGAAAGCAGAAACTCCCAACCAGTCACAGCTGATGAGGCAAAAGATGTTAATAGGAAGAGGGGATTTAATTCCCCCCCTGGATTGTGTTCAACTCAATAGGCTTTTTTTTTTTTTTTTTTTTTTTTAGATACTCTAAGGCAAGTGTTGAAAATATTATCAAGAAAAGCTCATATTTCTTGGGGCATTGTAGAAATCAGCAAACTGTCAAGGAGCTGAGTTCAAGGAGCCAAAGACTGAATTAGCCAATGGTGGAGGAAAGAGGGACGATACAGGCTTGTTCACAGGTTGTAGGGAGCAGACAGGCCAAAGGAGTTGCAGTGAGGTGGCACCATCATGAGCTCTTCCACACACATTCGCCTGTGCACCTGATGTTTTTTTCACTCTCAAACTTGGTATTGCATGAATGGAAGAAGGAAAGAAGGGGAAGGAAGGGAACAGAGAGAAAGATGTGGTGACATTTCCAGAAGTTATGGAAAGACCCTTGCCCCCCTATAGTTAGTGGTGGATATGGAACAATGAAGAGGTTTAACTCTTAGCATGATGTAGAGAAGCTAGCATAATATACTCCCAGAATCCTAACATTCAGTAGAACACTCAGGTGGGTGTCTTGCTCATCTCTCCCTAGATCTAGCCCTGGTGTAGCCTCACAGATTTCCCCTTAATATGCAATGTCCCCACTAGAGTGGCCATTTTGGTCTTATCATTGGCACCATCTTCATGTCACATTTGCTGCTTGATTAACGAGCGGATTCACCAGAATATTTATATTTCTTGTATTATGATTCCTCTCCCCTATTTTTTAGACAAAATATCACTTGTTCCAAATTCCATGTGAAAATTAGTATACTTCTGTATTAGTCCAAAAGTTGTCCTCCTTCAAGTTTATAGAATATTTTGGCCGTAAGGCTAATGAGAGACATTGCTATATTATGAATTAAAAAAAATCAAAGGTACACATTAGAACCATTTCTCATGATGAGGTTATTTTGAAACGAAACAATAAAATTCTAGACACGTCCTCCTTTTTCTCCCTTCTTTCCTACTCGCCATCAGAAGATCAGCAGAAAGTATCTAGTCTGGGTCACCAAGGAGGCAGTTGGCTTAGACCAGCCAAGAGCCGGGTCAGAGGGACAGCTGTAGTGAAATAAGTGGGGGCCATCAGGGACATCTCGTTTCAGACCCTCGGGGAAACCTTGGTTGAATCTATGGAAATTGCTGCCTTAGCTGAGTCCTGGGAAGACAGGCACATCTTACCCACTACACGAGGACCCAGTAGAACCAGTACCATCAGTAAAAGCACTGTAAGCAGAGCTCAGCACAAAGCAGCAGTTAGTAAACCTTTGTGGATTTTCTGTATGTGACAAGCCACTTACTGAATGAATGATTTCTCTGATCCCGAGCCACGCTGGTCTGGGCAAACTGCTGCTACACTGCAAGTCTTGTGTATAAATAACCACCATTGAATGAGGGGGAAAACAAGAGCAAGAACCAAAGTGAGTCCGGAAAGGACGCTGCCTTTTCTCTGAAAGTGGGTGGCAAACACTAATGACTGTCATCACTTGGATGACTCTGTCCTGTTCTGAGCATCTTCCCACCCTGGTATTTCATTACAATTGATGGGCTTTCTTGTCGGGCACCAAGCGTTCAGGGTAAACACAGCTAGCGCGGTTCTCCAAATCTTGGGGGGTAAGAATGCGTGTCTCCACTTGCCTGTGGGGCCGCCAGCGACAGCTTGACACGGGCATCCTTTGGCCTTCTCACCGCCCCTGCTAACCCAGCCCTGATAAATAAGCCAGCTAATTGAATTAATAAACAACTCTTTCTTATTTTTTTTTTTAACGGCCAGCTGGCATGCAACCAAAACGTGTGATAAATTATCTGTCACTGCTTTAACCGCAGCGGGGGGAAGTGGAAAAGTTAGCCACTCGAAGCCTTTCTCACTGAGCCCTCCTGCTCAGTTTGCTTGGTTATAGGATTTTCTCCCTCCCCGGTCTTGTCACATTGGCCAAGGTCCAGGACCGAGTCGCTGTGGGTGGAGAAACTTAAGGCGGCGGGGCCCCAATGATGGATCCGTAAGCCTGGCTCTGCGGTGGGATGCGGAGAAGTCCGCGCCAGCCTGTGGGAAAGCGCGCGTGGTCTGCTGCCCTGGCAGGGAATGTTGGGCTAGGAGTCTGTGGTTTAAGCCCACAAGATTTTCGGTAAGGGAGGGGAGTGTGATGTGGTTCAGGAGCAAAATGTTGTGATGTCTGCTTTTCCTACACCCCACCTCTAATGCCAAACAGCTTTGGGGCCTTTCTGGAGTGAAGGCTCACCAGTGTCTTCGGGAATATAAGCGGTAGCCTGCTTCACTCTACCCCCTCTCTGCCCATATCTGCACCTTACCCTCTTTCTTTGGTGTCTCCTTCCACTCTTTTCTCCTTATCTCACGTCACTGTTGTTAAAGGTAGTGATGTTTACAAGCTGTTCTTCACGACTGTCCACCAGAATCACGAAACCTGTCAAAGGTTCCGTATAATTTAAGGAGACTTTTCCTCCTTCGTTTTTCTGCCAGTCCCAGTACCGTGTCTCAAAGTCAGAAAAATAAACAGTCACCGTCAGGCTAGATGCGCGTGTAGACATCATTAGGCTTTTCTGTGTCATCTCATTCTGTGCGGGGACCTCCTGGGGTTTACCCTCGTGCAATGGGAAGCATCTGGATTGTATGTCCCAGTTTAACACCATAATTCTTCGAGGGGCTTTCATTTTAGGACGTTGCCTTGTATAATCATATACAAATCATCTGTGGAGGACGATCTGGAACTGACAGCAGATGTGGGCTGGCTGAATGCAGGGGTTCTTGATCTCTTTGGTTCATGGACTTGCAAACACTTCCACTTCCGAGGAGCTTTTTCCAGGGCATATGTGCTTTATTGTCCAGATAGAGCAGAACCTTTATCCACTACACTTAGCTGGGGCTTGGAGATGAGATAAAAGGGATGGCTATTTTTTTGAAATCTTTTAGGAAAATAGAGCTCTCTGAGTAAACTTCATGTAATTGCTTAAGTCAGACTTTGACCATTACCAAGCAGAAATCAGGACCATACTTCTTGTTAGTATTTGGTTATATTCTTATACTGGAATGCTTAGTTCAGGTCCTTTTGCTGCTTTCATAGTCCTTTTCAGTACCGGCTAAGCTCAGCCTCTCTGTGGATCTAGCAGTTTCTTAATGGGGAGGGGGGTGGAGTGGTGGAAAGAGGAATTAAAGTAATTCTGAACCAACAATGTGAAGTATTGTGCTTGTAGAACTCCAGGACATTCACACCTCTGTGGAACAGTAACTGGCTGCCCTGAAGAATGCACTTGAAACTCCATGGGACAGAATCCAAAAATTCCAACAAGGATCCTGTTTAAAGACCCATAGGAAATTCTCAGAGCAGACTTCTGCATTATTTCTGGGGCCTGGTTATGTGCCATTGTACTTTCCCCCTCCCCTGCCCTCCTTCTCCATCCTACACACACACACACACACACACACACATACCCTCATACACATGTACACACTCACACTCTGGCCCCATGCTTTGTTCATTCCCTTGGTCATGAGGCAGATCCAATAGTGTAAGGAGATAGATGGTGGTCGTTTCAAGGAGAATATTAGTGATAGTGGCAAGAGGCTGGCAGAGGAGACAGCCAACTTGTCTGACACTCCATGACCACCCATTTTACATGCCTTTCCCCCCCAGAATGAGCAACACAAAACAGAAAATTCAAACTTAAATGTTGCTTCTGTATTTATTTTACAGAAGATCTGAGAGCAGAAAGGAAGTAAGGAAAAGCACTGTAGATACTTTGATTTCCATATTTCTAGGCCCCTCTTGAAATTCTTTATAGATAGTAGGTAGGATGGGGGTCAGAGGGAAGTCTCCCTCCCCACCTTTGTTGACTAAATAAATGTTGAGTTTATCTACTAAAAAGGTTTATGAGAGTGTGCATTGGAGTCTCTGGATTGGGGTTGATTATTTGAAAGTAGAATTGTTAAATTCACTACCCAGTACAGATCCCACTCTTACTGCTTTTTGGCAGACAAATGGCGTAGATACCTCTTTTCCCACTGTATAGGCCCTATCCATATGCAAAACTAATACATTATGTAAGAAGAGACTATCAGGCTTGAAGCTTTATGTAATTCCCTTTAAGGACCTTCACAGGGCTGGAATTATTTGAGAGGTAAAAATACAATCCAATAATCATTTTAGGAAGCCAGGGGAAGAAGATTGAGAGACGTACCCCAGCCACCACTGGTAAAGGAGAATTTGGTTATGCCCTTGATAACACTCCCCAAAAGGTCTTAGGATCTGCCCTTGCCTTCTAGGTTGGCAGATCCTACCAGGATAGCACTCGTTTCCAGCTGAGGAGATGCAGTTGCCTGTGGGTTTCACAGAGTCTGACCCCCCAGGTTCCTTCATGGTACAGTGGCTGACTCTGTCGCTGTGGCTCCCGACAAGAAGTAGCCCAGCCTCAGAACACATTGACTGAATGCCATGGAAAATACACAGCACATGGGCTAGTTCACATTTTCAGATGTCATTTCTGTTTCTTATTAATGTTCAGGATGCAGCTGAGCCCCACATTAGTCTCCAGGGTAGCAGAGGAGACCTGGACTGCAGGTCAGGAGGCATGGGCTCTAATTTGCTCGCCCTCAACCTTGAACCTGTCACCTGATCACAATGGCCTTTAATCTCTCGGATCCTCAGCTTTTTAATCTGTGAAATCTATCTTCATAGTTAAATAAATTTTAATGTTTTGGTCCAGGTGGTCTCCAAAACTCTTCCAGTCATTAGAGCCTATGGTTGAGAAAACTAAATTCTCAATGTTGTGATTATCCCTGCTATTCATGAGCCAAAGTGAGGTGACGAATTTCATTAAGGACAGAGAGGAAATGTCCCACAGAAGATATTTTGTTATTCACTTGGATTCTGATGCAAGCCTATTTTAATACACATATCACAGTGGTCTTGTGGTGTCCCCTTCAAAGTAATAAAACAAATAACTGATTGATAAATGTCATTTAGTCATGGTTTGGTTAACCTGGCAGTCAGGTTAAGACTTGGCATTAGTGACATTTCGGGCTAGATAGTTCCTTGTTGTGAAGGAGTGTCCTATGAATTATAGAATGTTTAGCAGCCTCTCTAGGCTCTACCCACTAGACATCATAGCACCTCCCCGCTAAGTTGCGACAATCAAAAATGTCTCCAGATATTGCCATATATTACCAGGGGCGGGGGCAAAATCGCCCTTGGTTGAGAACCACTGGCCTAAACCATAACTAAAAGTCCCAGTTTAGGCCAGGCTAAACTATATATATTTGATATGCTGCAATTTAAGAATGTTAGTTAGCCCCAGAGCACCAGTAATATCTATTTAATTCAGGTGAGAACACGCCAACCCTGATCTAAAAATCTCACTAGAAATGGCCCATTTAATCTCTAATGTCATAACACTTCACAGGCAATGGAAACTACTAGATTTCAAGCTTTGGGGGGGGGGATGAACAGTTTCATCTTTGTCTTTGTATTTCTTACTGTGCACATAAGAAATGCACAGTAAATGTTTGTTGAAAGAATGAGTGGTTCCCCCCAAATGCCAGCAGAGTGTAGAATGAGGAGCTGCCATGCTCAGCCAGCCATTCTGCATGATCCTTATTCTACAGGAGGAAATGAAGCAAGTGTTTGCCAGTTGGAAGGGTAGAAGGAATCTTTGGGAGGGAGGCTGCCATTACCCTGGCTGAAGTGGAGCCAGGTTAAACCTCTTCTGGTTTAAAAAAAAAAATGTCATGGAACATTTAATGACCAGCCATAGCGCATCAGAGCCCAGGCTGTGTACATCACCCATGCCCCCCAAGAGCATATAAGAGTGAGAGATTCAATTACTTAAAGTCTTCCATATTCCTAAATTGGCATCTATTTTGGCAGCACGGGATGTGGAAACCTCAGATGTGCATCTGACTTGTTAATCTCCCTAAAATGGTAGCCTCACTGTTTTTCTAGTGTACTTAAAGAGTATGACTTTAAATTGCATTTGAAATGTCTCATTCAGTTGTCCTGACAACTGTATTTTCTCAAAATAAACAGAATCCACCTATATCTGTTGCTGGAGACATGAGTACTACACTGAGTTTGTTTGCATGCATGCTTGATGTTTTATAGGTATTCTTTGAACTAGCCTTGAAACTCAGGACAGTGTTAAATCTAAATCTAAATTATGTCTGATTCATGATATCTGTAACCATTAAGTTCTGAAATGATCACAGTTTGCTTAACGTGAGATGTTTGCCTCTTACCTGGGTAGTTATTGTCACTTAGAAGGAAATCAAGAAGGCTGATGCTACAACCCTGTCATCTAGTCCCATTGCCAACACTTCACTGGGTGTGTCTCCATTCTAAAATAGGTCAATCTTACCAAGAAATCCATTTATTGAGTTTGAATGGTGAGTGCTTTGGAAGCACCACACCTTATTAGGACCAGGTGAAAGGTTCTCTGTTGTTATATCCTTTTGATAATGTTCTTAATTAATTGCCAACTGATGTTACAAAGATCTGAATTCTGAGATCAAAACCAAGGCAAGAACAGTAGAATGGAAAGAGAGTACTTCTATCTCTGCACCTGAAACAAGGCCCAAAATTAGGATTCAGAGAGAAGTCTAACTGTTACTTCAAAAGATAGATTAAAATAATAATAAATACTGGTGTCATCAGCATGGATCATGCATACGTACTCCTAGGGTTCCTGATTTTTGTCCTGTGATACACACCCTGTCTTTATTTTTTATTTTTTATTTTTTTTTAATTTTATTTATTTATTTATTTATTTGACAGAGAGATACATAGCAAGAGAGGGAACACAAGCAGGGGGAGTGGGAGGGGGAGAAGAAGCAGGCTCCCCGCAGAGCAGGGAGCCCAATGCAGGGCTCGATCCCAGGACCCTGGGATCATGACCTGAGCCGAAGGCAGCTGCTTAACAACTGAGCCACCCAGGCACCCCACACCCTGTCTTTAAATGAAAAACTAAGACTAGTGAAAAATTTTTAATCTGGGATGAAAAAAGAAAGATTGAAAAGAATGAAGACGTGCTCCTTTTCCAACCAGTTTCCCTCTGTCTGTGTCTCCCCACTCTTCCATCCAAAAACACCATGCGGAGCAATGTTGTGTGCCCAGATCGAATTTCAGATTTTGAAAGAATGAACAAAACCAATTAGATATATTTACTCTTATTGGATTCTGATTTAAAGCTTTGTTTTGTCCTTAGGAAAAATAGTTGGGGTCGGTCGCAGAAGAGTATAGTATTTATTTCTTTGTTTACATTGGATTTTAGTACATATTCCTCCTATTTCCAGACAGAATTTTGAAATGCTAAACAATACAAATTAATGCAGTGCATTTAAAAAAATAGCCCTCCTCTAAATAGCACATGTTACCCAACTGTAAGAAGTTTAGTGCTTGACTATTGACAGTTGTCCTCTTTGGCAAAGCATACAATATTTGGTGTCCCACCAAGGAAGCTTAATAATGATATACTTCCTGTAGGGAATGGGTTTTGGAAGGAAATCAAAGAATACTTTGGAGCAGAAGGAAAGAGAGAAAGAGGAAAAAGTAGCAGGCACTGAAATGGTACCAAGAAAAACAATCTACCTCCTACTTTAAAAAGATTCCCACTTGATGGGCTTGGTCCCATCAGTTAGTCAGACCAGAACTGAGCGGTGAGCTCACTTACTGTGGACACGTTGGAGAAAATGTCTCAATTCATACCCAGAGCTGCAACATCTGCTTTGAAGGAGAAGCAGTCTATAAATGCAGACGGCCCCTCTCCTGGTCAGCTGGGCTTCACAATCGTGTGAAGGGAGCAGCCCCAAACATGCTCCTCAAACATGACACCATTCTGAAAGTCAGGCTGAATGCTGGGTGGGATGTGTCCCAAAAATGGGAGAACAACTCCCCAGTGCTTGAACTGCCATCACTATTTCCACTTGGCTTAGCAGTTGACACATTTGGTTAACCATTTTGTTAGCCTCTGGTTAACCACGCATGGTTTGAAAATCTTACAGAAGTGGGAAAGTGTCTATATACGATGTTACCCATATAAAAAACAACCCTACAAGATGGCAGTTTCTTCCTTATCTGCCACATCAAATCCAGACTCTCTCTTGCTAGCATATGGTGAAAAGAAGAAACCACTTGATAATACCCTTTGGTGAAGAATTTATCTGGAAATGAGGGTGGAATGGACAATTCTCTAAAAAAGGGGAATTGAGCTTGTTTTGGGTTTGAAACACTTTGACTCAGTCTCATATTCACTTCTCTTTTACAATTTTTCTGCCTTATCATTATAAATTAACAAGTACCAATTTTGGAGCCTTTGGGTAGCGCATATTTTCCAGCTCCAGCTAGAGCTGACTTCCTTCCCCTCTTTCTGCTCTTCTGTCTGTCTTCTTCCCTTCCATCTGTCCTTCTGCTTCTTTCCTTCCTTCTTGACTTCTCCACCATGCTCCTTATTGTCCATGAGCTTTCTTCTAACCAGACAAGCTGTCAGGTTGCACCACAAAGAACATCAGGCTCAAATCGCTTCTCTATTTACCAAAAAAATACAAAAACACTAATTCAAAGGGATACATGCACCCTGGTGTTTATAGCAGCATTATTTACAATAGCCAAATTATGGAAGCAGCCCAAATGTCCATCAATAGATGAATGGATAAAGAAGTTGTGGGTGTGTGTGTGTATATATATATAATGGAATATTATTCAGCCATAAAAAAGAATGAAATCTTGCCATTTGCAATGACATGGATGGAATTAGAGAATATAGTGCTAAGTGAAATAAGTCAGTCAGAGAAAGACAAATACCATATGATTTCACTCGTATGTGGAATTTAAGAAACAAAACAAATGAGCAAAGGGGAAAAAAGAGAGAGAGATAAGCCAAGAAACAGACTCTTTTTTTAAAGATTTTATTTATTTATTTGACAGAGAGAGAGAGCACAAGTAGGGGGAGCAAGGGAGGGAGAAGCAGGCTCCCCGCTGAGCAGGGAGCCCAATGTGGGGCTTGATCCCAGGACCCTGGGATCATGACCTGAGCTGAAGGCAGACGTTTAACCAACTAAGCCACTCAGGCACCACAGAAACAGACTCTTAACTATAGAGAACAAACTGATTACCAGAGGGGAGGTGGGTGGGGGGATGGGTTAATAGGTGATGGGGATTAAGGAATGCACTTGTCATGATGAGCACTGGGTGATGTATGGAATTGTTGAATCACTATATTGTACACTTGAAACTAATACAACACTGTATGTTAACTATACTAGGAATTAAATTTTTTTAAAAAGGAATTAAAATTTTTTTAAAAAGAGCTTCTAACATCTACAAAAAAAAACAAAACAAAAACAAAAACATAATCTTAAAACAAAAATCCTTTTTTCTGCAGTGGCTTCCAAGCAGATGACTTAATGTTTTGTCACAGGAATTTCCTGTATCTCCAGAACTTGGGGAGTGATGTTTGTTACCTACCGCAGAGGCTTACTTACTATCTTCAAAGCGCTTTGCTCTCCCGAGAAGGAAGGTACTGACTTAGGGTGAGCTATATAGTATTGTCAGCCCCTGGTGAGCAGGTGCTTAAGAGAAATTTAGAGACAGAAATGAAATTGCTTGAGCAGAAAAGAAGACAGATCATGAAAATGATATTTTAAACTTGTTAGAAGATAAATTCTTAGGCCATTTTCAATTAATAAATCCACCAGAAAGCTTTCTATCTGGCATTTTTAGACTGGTGTTCAGTTGTGACAATGTGATTTAAAGAGATGGTTCCACATTCCCAAGCCCAGCACCCCCATTATTTGTGTTTAGGCAGTAAAATGGTAGATTTAAATCTCTGGCTCATTGAATTGTACACCAGGGAGACAATAGAAACAAAGAGATAAAAAGGCAGCTTCGCAAGGGCCTGGGATTCCACTCTCAAAAATGTGCCAAACAGTTCATGTATTCTGTTGGTCAGGCCTCCTGAAACAAAAAAGAAAAACTTCAGAGAAAACTCTAAAACTAGAGAAGAGCATGGAATATTGGAAATTTTTCAATACCTATTAGTAATGGAATTTTAAAAATACATGTGGGAACGAACATGATTTGGATGCACATCAGCTCAGAAAGAAGTTGTTACTCACTTTTTGGTTGGCAATGCTGTGCACCGTCATCTTCTCGGGCAAAATTCACCCACTCTCCTTAAGCTTAACTTTCTGTACACACACCAGCGGCCAGGTTCTCCATGAATTATAAATGGCTCCTCTTGGAAATGCCTTAAACGTAGACACACAGGGTGGCGTGGGATGGGTGTTGATGTTTTGTTGTGGCTTCCCCAAGCCCAGCTTTATTCTCCCTGGTGTGATTTGCCTAAAACACCAAAGATTGTGCTGTGAGAGCTTTTGTTAGCAATGATGTGTCTTCATTTTGAGTCTGACAGGTATCTCCTGATCCTCTCTGCTCAGCAGGACCAGGCAGCTCTTAGGTGGCATCAGGGATTCTTGATGTGCTCAGAGCCTGGGGGCTATTTATAGATGTGCTGTTGTATTGTCCAAGGGCTGCTGAGTTGAGCGCTGTATGATCCAGATCATTCACAGGCAGATCGGAACTCTCCTTGAACAGTGTAGTAGAACCACCACAAGTTGATTTGGCTGTTGGTCCCGTGACTCTGGACCACTAACACCTGCAAAGTCCAGAAAAGGATGTTAAGCGACACTTTAAGAATCAGAGTTTATTACAGTCTCCCTCTTTCCCCCCTCCACTGTCCGCAATTCCTCTCCCTCCTCCCCTCGTCCCATACCAGTGTTAACACACTTTAGGGAACTCAGGCAGGGGTCAGATCTAGGGGCAAAGGAGACGTGGAGAACCAGAAGGTACCATTACCATTTTACCAAGGAGAAAGACAGCATTGGACACACATAGAACATGCTAGATGGACTTGAATATAGATACCAAGGGGCAGGACACCTTTTACTTCACACAATCTACTACCCATAATTAGAGAGAAACCCCTGGAGACTTCTTACTATAATAAGTTTGTGGTCCCCTTGGCCAGACATCTTATGTCTCTAACAGAGACAGCAATACACATCTTGCCATCTTCCCACAACTAGAATGAAACTGGAGGACAACAATGCGGAACACCTCTCTTGGACAAGTCTCCTCAGGACCAGGCAGAGGTGTGTCCACGAAGCCCTATGAATCCCCTGGAGGCCTTTTAGTCAGACTTTCAGACTCAGAAGCTTGAGTATCTGAATTACTGAGAGATGTCCTCTGCTGGTAGGGACGGTGCCCACTCAACACAGCTATCCTCAGCAGGGCGCGGGGCAGGATCCAGCGGAGGACCCAGGGATGTGGTGGTGAGTGGCTGCTTCATCTGTGTAGCACTTCAGCAAGACCTGGACCTCCCACCTCGGGCATTACAGGGACATCGTTCATCATGAGGGTCACCAAGGACTGCTGTACATTAAAAAGGGTATAGTTTACGTAGCTAAAGTTGGCCACTGTCCATCTTGCTTGGGATGATAGGAAGTATCACAGAGAGGAGAAATCCTTTCTATCACTCTTCATTGCACCATGTTTTGCCAAATAATTAGGTCACTCCGCTCAGGAAGGGTCCTGGGATGCACATGTGGAGCGAAGCTTGGGAACTTGAACTCTGAATTCTCTGACTTCTGTGCAATTAAAACCCCGAACTTAATGTTGCATTAGCGTGGATTTTCCATAGCAAGTTACAGATGCAAAGTTCTATGTTTCATATATATTTTTCTAACATATGTTACTGCCTATGTTTCTGATTAAAAGCTCGTCCGAAATAAAATAACAAAGGATTACTTTTTTCCAATAGAACTTTCTTCTTCCATAAAAGCTAGAAATAAGCCCTCACCTAAAATTACCCAGGCTTGCAGGTGCTGGGTTTTTGGGGGTGAGCAGTGTTTGCTAGCAAGACAAAGGGCATTATTCTCCCCACAACCACCACCAGAAGGTGTTCTTTCTGTGGAGAAAATTATAGGCCAGCGCTTCAAAGACATTCCATGGTTAGGCACCACTCCTGGAGACTTGCCGGCAGCAGGCAGGCAGGCAATCAACAAATATTTATTCTAAGCCCACTGTGTATTCAGCACCTTTAAAATTGCCAGGGAAACCAGCCAGGAGGCTGTAATATCTGCTAGAGCCAAGTTAGTACCCAAGGTCATCCCATGGTAAGCTTAAGGAGCTCAGTGACCTGATAGGAGCAAGGAACCCTAAAACTATAATAAGGCAATATCTCACCTAGGTATGGGGATATTGACAGAATAAGAAAATGAGACCCATGAAAAGGCTCTTTAACTAAAGCTGATACTTGACAGGTGTCCCCGCCCGGTTTTCTCTTAGCTCCCCCTTAACAGACATCCAGCCCCCATTCCTTGCCTCAGTGCATGCACGCGCACACACTCACTACTACCACCATCATCACCATCACCTCTGCCCGGAAGCTAAACCCAACTGGATTGATCAATTCATTGGATTATTTTTTTAATGAACACTTTTTCAAAATAGCTAAACATGCCAAGATGTGTGGATACAAGGATGTTCATCACAGTGTTACTACAGAGGGGAGGAAGGTAACCACATGTATGTCCACCGGTTGAGAATTGGGATATAGAGAAAATCCAACACCTATTAGACATGATGTTGAGGTCTTTGGAAGAGGGGGCAGGGATACGGGGACATGGACTTGTATGGTGCACATCATGGCCCGTGCAGAGGTGAACAGACAAGACTCTCACTCTCTTGCATTATGTTCTGCAATCTAGTTCCATTGATGCAACTGAAAGTCACATCAGCTGTTTTGACATGTGCATTACATAATGGTGCTTTACAAATTCACATGAAATTCCTGCATCCTCTGTTATTCCACTAAGTTTCCTTTGGACAGTACTGGGGTTTTGTGTGTTTTGTTTTGTTTTTGTTAACCAAGCATAAGATGTTACCCTGATCCCTGTTAAATTTCTCTTTTTAGACTCCTTGATGCCATTCTGCCAAAATCTTTCTTTCTGTATTTAATACTCTCTACCAGCTTTGAATCTCACACAGTTGGTGGCTAAGGCTTCTGCATTTTCTCTTTAGTTTTAAGCCAGCTAGAAGATGACAGAGTTGTAGTGAAAAGAGGGTGCCAATGTCTTGCAGAGGAGTCAAATTCCCTGAGACATAGACTAAAAATCTGGCATTGACTGTAGCCATTCTAGGGCAAAATATCTTTTTGGCTTTTATTATTTACAATACAGTGTTTTACTTAAGGTGACATCAAAGTGGGTATTAGTAATTCTCAGACGAAGTCAAGAGATTCTATTGGCACCCTGTTAAAAGAGGAGATTCTTATTCTGCTTTATTTTTAAAATAGTTTTAATTGACATCCAGGTCATATAAGATCATATAACTATGTAATTGTAAAGTGTACATTTCAGGGGCATCTAGTACATTCAAAATGTTGTGCAATCACCACCTTTACCTAGTTCCAGAATATTTTCTTGGCCCCAAAAGAAAACCCTGTACCCATTATGCAGTCACTCCTCATTCTCCCCTCCTCCCAGGCCCTGGGACCACTAATCTGTTTTCTGTCTCTGTGGATTTACCTATTCTAGGTATTTTGTTTAAATCGAATCATATGAGTATGACCCTTTATGTCTGGCTTCTTTTATTAAACATAACGTTTCTGAGATTCATCCATGATGTAGCATGTATCAGTATTTCATTCCTTTTCATCAGTGATTAATATTCTATTGTGCTTTACTATGAATTTTAAAAGTTGAAAGTAAAACATTTTAACGCTAAGAAAAAATATTTTTTAATATCTCATTTTGTTATTTTTCATCAGAAGCTGGTTTTACCACCCAGAAAACTACTCCACTCTGCTCCACTAATTATTCCCTATGTCCTTATGGTTTATACATTTTCTTTTTTTTTTTAAGATTTTATTTATTTATTTGACAGAGAGAGAGCGAAAGAGGGAACACAAAGAGGGAATGCAAGGGGAGTGGGAGAGGGAGAAGCAGGCATCCCTAGGAGCAGGGAGCTCGACGAGCAGGGCTCGATCCCAGGACCCTGGGATCATGACCTGAGCCGAAGGCAGATGCTTAACAACTGAGCCACCCAGGCACCCCTATTTATTTGAGAGAGGGAGTGTGTGCACACCCACGCGAGAGAGCATGAACAGAGAGGAGGGGCAGAAGGAGAGGGAGAAGCAGACTCCCCGCTGAGCAGGGAGCCCCACACGGTGCTCAATCCCAGGGCCCTGGGATCATGACCTGAGCCAAAGGCAGACACTTAACCGACTGAGCCATCCAGGCGCCCGGTTTATACGTTTTCTTATCCCATTATGTATCCCCATTCCCTGGAGGAGGCATTTGAAACTCAAAGTGACTGCCCAAGGTGATGGAGCCATGCTTCTAAACCAAGACTTCTCACTCCAAGGCTTCTGTTCTTCTTTTGAAATCCTCTGAAACAATGACTTTATTCTATACAATCATACAACTCACTTCTCCTGTAGATTCCTACCTCTTAGAGACTTTCTCTGATGGAATAGGGAGCTCCGGATTCTGCCCTCATTTGTTAGGTAGATTAAGGCACGCAGAGGCAAAGCGGTTTACTTACCTAAAGGACTGAAAGCTGTCTTATAGCAGAATTACAATTAGCTCCTGCTCTCAGAACATCAGTTTGTTCTGAAATTCACTAAAACGTATAGCCTCTTAAAATGCTCACCATCCTGCTGATTTATAAAAGGCAGCCACTGAGTCAAAGAGATGCAGGGAAGTGGTATCTGAAATAAAATAATTCTATAAATGTGCATTCATTAACTTCTTCATTCAGTAAGAATTTTCAAAGACTTGCTCTTGCAGAACTGTAATTAATATATGATTTAGATACTAATAGGAAAAAGGCTGGCAGGGAAGTTTCTAAGATTTCTCTCTGGGGCTTGTTTGGCTTTTTAACCACCACAGTTTAACGTATCACCTAACAGTTAGATCTGCTTTTCCTCATTTTAGAAGTTATATCCACAAGTGGAAAATGGGAGAGTGAAATCGAACACCAAATCTTTTCCTTGCTTTTATTAAAACTGATGAAGTTCTACTTTTCTGAGGTATCATTCTTATTTGTGAGATGTCCTTGCATCGTTTTCCAGTGTACTATTGATTTATAATACAATTTCTTTGTGTTGTTTTTTTTTTACTAATTACATTATCTCTAACATCTTCAGAGTTAATACTTTTTAGTGACAACATGACAAAGAGTATGACTATTTTTTCCTTCTCGACTTTATAGCATCTTACCCTTCCTGGATAATCTCTCCTTCCAACTTGGTAACCTTATTTGAAATTTATTCACCAAACCAAACCTAAAGCAGATGAATACTTAAATTATGAAACCATCAGAGCTAAATAAACCACTGAGTTATATTATGAAAGTTTTGAAAGAAGCATATTTTATTCTAAGCGATTAAGCTAGGTATAATTTTAGTTAATTATCTCAACAATGATCCTGAACTAAAGGTGGATTTTAAGATCCACGACACTATCAGATATAGGATCATTTTCAATGGATATCCTGAAGCTCAGATGTGAGTCTGGGCATTAAAACTATTTCTAGGGCCACCTGGGTGGCTCATTCAGTTGAGTGGCCAACTCTTGATTTCAGCTCGGATGGTGATCACAGGGTCCTGGGATTGAGCCTTGCATCGGGCTCTGTGCTCAGCTGGGACACTCTGCTTGGGGATTCTCTCTCTCTCCCTGTCTTCCATTGCCCCTCCCCCTGCTATTGTTCTCTCTCTCTCTGTGAAATAAACAAATCTTTATAAAAAAATTATTTCTATCTTGGCAAAATAAAGCTCTAAGTTTATGTTACTGACTCGTGGCACTATGTGACAGGTCTCTTTCTGCCCGTCCCTATCTCTCCTCAAGTTTGGGAAGTATTGGGGATCCCAACCGGCCATTTAATAGTCATAAAATTCAGTTGATAAATATCAGGTTTTGTTTTTTGATTTTCTGTTTGTTTGTTTTAGTTTTTTCCTAATTCAGAGACTTAAAATCGGAAATCCTTGACACCCAGAGCAAGTCAGTAGGCATTGACCCTGCAAGCACGCCTCTGGTGAAGGCACCAGGGACCAGAGGGACCATTCAGAAGCCTGTGTTGACCATCTCACCTGATCAATTATGTTTGGGGAAGAGAAAGAAAGAAGAAATTACATTTCGAGCAATACCTTGGGGAGGCCGCCGATGGCAATTATCCTGTATTCGAAACGAAATATGAATACGGATTTTGCCCTGCTTTTATATAGACAGCCTCTTACTTGTGGTCAACTCCGCAACACTACATTTTGATGTTATCACATTCTTTTCTGGAACAAAACCCAACAGCCGTTTTTAATGAAAACCTTTCTCCAAAGAATGCTCCAACCTTCCCCACTCCCACCCAGCTGAATTTCAAATAATGTTTAATTCGGCTTGGCTTTCAGAGTCTGTAGAACATAAGCAATCGGCTGTGCTGAAGATGGAGAAGAAATGTTTTTACAGTCCCACAAATGTTTCTAATTGGCAAGAGCGTGTTGTTAATGGGAGATAAATTGCCTGCGGTGGGTGTGGGTGGGTGTGTCACGTGCGTGTGTGCTCACGCAGGCCCACATGCAGGCACCCAGGTGGCGGTAATGACGGGCGCCTGTACCTGGGCTTCACCAAGTGCCCCGCGCTGCGAACTGTCCAGAGCTGAAGATTCAAGAGGGGGGTGGGGGGGGAGCCCCGGTTGCAGAGCAGAGGATGGGACGAGGTCGATAGCTGGTTTCCGACCGGGACTCAGATCCTGGGCAGCGGGCCCACCACTCTCCCATCAGGAACAGTGAACAAGGATCTTGTAAAATACACAGACCGAAGGAAAATGACCCTTAGTGACTGAAACCAGCTGTGTCAAGCTTCTCGCTGTCTCTCCTGATTTGCTCTCTACATAAATGGATGTGGTAGAGGATGAGAGAAAGTAAACAGAGTCATTTTTTCTCTCTTGTAGCCACACCTCAGTAAGAGCCCTGGTTTTTATAGCCGAAAAATATATGTTTATTTGCTCATTAATTTTCCCCTCTCTCCCTTGCCTTTTCTTGGCATTGAGTAGAATGTTATTTAAAACAAGACACAGTTCAGCTTCAAGAAGAAAAATCATTCTGCAAAATACAGCTTGGACTCATTTAATGGTTATTCATCATCCCTGAAAGAGTGGGGCACAAATATCTATATTTGGTGTACTTTAATGATTCAGACTGCAATGATCCGTGTTGGCACGAGGATACAGGGAAGCAGTAGGCTCTTTAGGACTCTCAGAAGTGCCCCAATCATTTATTGGCACTGCTTTCCTTCAAAGAGGACACAGGCTGGTGCTTGGACGGTGGACTCAACCCCAAGGCCTGAGGTTCTCTAAGGGATGCTTGAAAGTCTTCATTTCCTCGCTGAAGTGTGTGTTTTCTCCCCCGTGCTGAAAAAGCTTTGGTTTTATGCATTTCCTTCAGGTAGTGGCAAATAATGATGTGCCTAACGCAGTGCCTGGCACATAGTAGAAGCTCCATCAATATTTGTTGAAGGAATAAATAGGTAAATGGAATGTTATGAGCCTTGCTAGTGTTATTGTCTTGGCGTGAAATATGCAAGAATAGACTTGAGGCAATCAAGTAATTTCCCTTAACAGGACAAGCTAATTATTTAAGATGAAGATCTGGTGCATGGTATTTATTTGTCAGGCTCCATTTGCTCCTAATTAAAGATGGAAAACTTGTTTGTAGCATTGGAGGGGTGACATAGTGACCCACTACTAAGCCGCTTTTCAATTTTCCGTACCGCTTTTCCAGGGAAAAGGTATCAAGAGAAAGTGAAGGAACATTCCTTTTGTTTCTTTACGTTTTATTTTTTCTGTTATCACTTTTGGGAGGGCAGGCCGGGTATGGAGCCTGAAGCTCTTTTGATAGTACTTCTACTGCCTGTCTGCTTCCATGACTTCTCTACTCTTTTCTGCTGACTTTGGTTGACCGATGAAATCATCCTCCCAGACAGATAGCACCTGCAGCGATCCAAGATGAAAACGCTGCATCCTCATGAGCCTCAGAAGTTTCTTTCATTCATTCACTCATTCATTCATTCATTCATCTGTACAGTCATTCCAAAAATATGAATTTAGTGCCTACCATGTACCAGGCTCTGTGCTAAAGCTGTGACTTTAACAACTGAGCAAAATCCAACGTGGTTCCTGCTCTCTGGAAGCTTACGGTCTGGAATCGTTGATGGATATGAATTGAATAATCATATTAAAAATCTTAACTACAAACTGAATTAAAAAGAGGAATATGGCCCTACTGGGACCAGGCAATAGCAGGAATTGATTTTGACCAGGAGACCAGGGAGAATTTTACTAAGGAGGAGCCAAGAGCTAAGAGCTATAAAACGTCTGAAGAGGGGCGTCTGAGTGACACAGTCGGTTGAGCGTCCCACTCTTGGTTCTGGCTCAGGTCATGTTCTCATGGGTTGGGGGACGGAGCCCCGCATGAGGCTCTGGGCTGGGCAGGTGGGGAGTCTTCTTGAAGATTCTCTCCCTCTGCCCCTCCCCCCACTCATGGGCACTCTCTCACTTTCTCCCTCTCTAAAATAAATAAATAAATCTTTTTAAAAATAAAAATAAAATGAAGAAAGGGAAAGAGCGTTCCAGGCAAGAAGACTATCAAATGCAAAGGCCTGTGGAGCCTGCGTGGGAAGAGCAAGGGCTGATGGGAAGGTAGGGCCACACCCCTCAGTGTCTATGCATAAGCCATAACGTCCTCTGAACATTAGAAAGACCGAAGGGTCATAAACCCAAGGATAAGGAGGAAGTGGGAACAGGAAGAAGGGACACATGTACTTTATCAGATTGGTGGGGGAAGGCGGGAGGGGGCAATACAAGTATCCATTCTTTACAAATGTAACAAAGGAGGTGATCATTGTAAGCCCAGGATCCTTTGCTGCACTGGAGCTTCCTGGAAATTCTTACATTCACGCTTCTGTCTGCCAAGTTTCAGAAAGAGTTTATCTGGATCTTCACTGTGTGCTAAGTAACCATGCGCTGGACCATGCACCAATGGCATCTTGTCATTTTATCGTAGACCTGTCTCTTCTTTCTGCCTTTCTTTTGATGATAAGGAGGTGGCATAACATAGTTTATAACTGTTTTTGGCAAATGTGTATGGTATGCCTTCCGGCACCTTCTTTCTTGGTTTAGAGAACAGGCTGTGGAGGTAGCATGCCTCTACACCTCTCCAGTGGTATGTGAGCTTGAGCAGGGGGCTTAGCCTCTCTTTTAGCCTCGCAGGATTGTTCTAAGGATTAAGTGAGACTGAGGAGTGGTGTGCAGTGAGTGCTCAAGTAATGCCAGCCATTGTTATTAGCTAGATTCACTCATAGAGAAAGGTGTCGAAGATATACTGTTAAGGAGGACAAAGGCAAGTTACTTGGGGAAGTGGAGCTTCGCGGGAAAAGGGTAGGCAGGTGGCTTTTAGTCTTTCACCCCATATTCTTGTAGGAGTTGGTTTTTTTTACTACATAGCTGTATGTTTTCATAATAATGAAACTACAAAGAATAGTTGAGGAAGTTTATCAACACTACCCGATTTCAAAAAACAGCCAAGAAACAGTGATTTCAATATAATCTTTTTCATAATTTTCTTCACCCTTAAGTTTGGAGATGTCATTTGGAAACTTTTCTTGGGATAAAGAAACATGTATCTGAAGTCCAGCAGTTCATTTTATTTTATTTTTTACTTCTTTTGCTTAGGTTATATTCAAATAAGAATCTTTAAGTTCCATGCTATTATTATCCCACTGTGATGAAATTATTCTACTTGTTCCTCCACCTCTTTCCCAGGGATTCAGGAAGCTTAACTTCTTCGGGATTACTATGATGAAGGTCAGTAGCTGATACTCATGAAAGAGGAAGCAAGTAGGCTTAATGGTCACTGAATCTGGATGTAGGAAAGGTTTTCAATGATTATCTAATCTTAGGATAGAGTCTGTCACATATCCCCCTCCCTCTTATTTTATTTTTCTTTTACAAGTGGAGGTTCTTGGGCGCCTGTGTGGCTCAGTCCATTACGCATCTGCCTTCGGCTCAGGTCGTGATCCCAGGGTCCTGGGATCGAGTCCCGCTTTGGGCTCCCTGCTCAGCGGGGAGCCTGCTTCTCCCTCTACTCCCCGCTTGTGCTTTCTCTGTTGCTATCTCTACCTCTCTCTCTCAAGTAAATAAATAAAATCTTAAAAAAAAAAAAAAAACAAGTGGAGGTTCTTTGTATTTAACTAAAGATTTTGATGAATTCAGTTGGTATTTATCAATAGCTTACTCCACCCAGTCGAGAGTCATTAATATTGTACAGGGCTGGAGCATGGTTGCTTTGACCCTCATTTAAATACAACTCTTCCTTTTTGCAGTGATTGCACATCAATCACTAATTAATTAGATAAGAATACAGATAAGAATTAGATAATAATCAGATAAGAATACAAATCAGGAGAGAGCTTTGAGTCCCCTAGCAAATACTTCATGGAGCCTGTGTGAGCTTGCCAACCAGACTATCATCACTGCAGAAGATACGTTTCCAAGGAATAACTGTATTATATAGTACTTAGCACATTGTGCCCCTCAGGATATGATGATAATTGCCTGTGTACAAGAAAAGGCAATTTTCAAGAAATTGTGACTAAGTTGATTACCAACTGATTCTTTAAATCGGGGCCAGCAAACCATGGCCCATGGGCCAAATTTGGCCCCCTGCCTAATTTTGCACAGCGCACGAGCTAAAAATGGTTTTTACATTTTTAAATGATGAAAAATCTAAAGTAGAATAGCATTTCATGTCATGTGAAAATTATATGGAATTCAAACTTCCTGTTCCTGAATAAAGTTGTGTTAGAACATAGCATGCTCATTAATTTACACACTGTCTACAGCTGATTTGCCCCAAAAGAGCAGAATTCAGTAGTTGTGACAGAGAGCATAAGGCGTGCAGTAGTAAAAATATTTACTATCTGACTTTTTATAGACAAGTTTGCTGATCCCTGCTTTAGATTCAGGTAGAAGTTATTTGTGTGCACATCTGTATGCTTGTTAATGGATAATGCTTTTGTGTTAGAAATGTGCCCGGTGATACGGCCGTCAAAAAAGCTGTAGAATGCAATCCAAATCTTTCCACGTCCCTCACTTCCTTCCCAAAATCAGAAGAAAGTTATTGTGTGAGAAAAATTAGGTTATCAGGAGGGACTATGAGAAATATCATGGTAACAAATCGAGAAGACCTACCTACTGCCTCTGAAAGTTATAGATCATAAATCCAATTTGAAGTCCTAAAATAACATCAATACTATTCCTGTACCCTGAAATTTGAAGTTATTTCCTCTTTGTGTTCGAGAAGTCTTTTGAGAGGAAGAAATCTTTTATTCTTGTGAGCCTTACAAAACACAGTGCTGTATCAGATGAGCCCTTTGTTCAGTGACATTATCATATTGGTTTTATTTGGTTTATATTTACATTCAGCTGCCAATAGGATACGATGAATAATCGATAGTAGGAAGCTAGTAGGAAATACCTTTTAGGAGACTGTCTAAATCTTGACAGGGTATCCTGCTCATCTGCTGTGACAGTTGAATTAACATTTCCAACTGACATTGACCCTCCTGCCTACTAAGATATATATGGAAATTTGAAATTAATATAAAAGTCATACCACCAACCAATAAACAATTACTAGCAGTACTACCATAACATAGATTTGAAATATGAGTCCTTTTGATTCAAAATCCCTCTTCTGTACACGACTGACCTCAGTTGTCCCCTCTTGTTTTGTTCTGTTTCAGAGGTTGAAGGCCGCGTTGACTCACCACCCAGCTGCCATGTCAAATGGGAATATGAACACCATGGGACACATGATGGAAATGATGGGCTCCCGGCAGGACCAGACGCCACACCACCACATGCACTCACACCCGCATCAGCACCAGACACTGCCAGCCCATCACCCATACCCACACCAGCACCAGCACCCAGCACACCATCCTCACCCTCAACCCCATCACCAGCAGAACCACCCACATCATCACTCCCACTCCCACCTTCACGCACACCCTGCACATCACCAGACCTCGCCACACCCACCCCTGCACTCCGGCAACCAAGCACAGGTAGACCCTTTTATGATCTCTTTCCCCCTTGTTGTTATCAGGGCGAGCTCTAATGCAGGGTTCATTGGCAGCAAACTGGTTTGATGAGCTTGGGTGTTCTGTCTCACTCTTGGGGGAGCTCTGTTCTTTCTTAGGAAATAATGGCATCCTATAAGACCCTCCCAGATCCTAGTTTCTAGAAATAATATGATCGATATCAGGTCTAGTCTCCGGGGGCAAATGTAAACTTCAGTTCTCCAAAATCTGTTTTTTTGCAGTGTGTTACAAAGGTAACTCTAAAAAAGTAATACTGATGGGAAGATTAGGAAGAATTGAAGCATCTGAAGAAAGATGTGAATAAAGAATGAGAAAAATAAGTTAATTCTAGCCATGGTTTTAACTGCAGTGCTTTACAACATAGAGACTCAATTTTGGCACCTGTAAAATGAAAGTTAAATACGATGGGCAGTCTTCTGAATAACACTAAATGCTAAAAAGCTAAAGAATAACAGTTCCAGGCAGACAAAGGAGCTCGGTAATGGATGATAGGCCATAAGGTGCTGTGTAAATGAGGAAGAGAGGTGACTCATGCCACCTAGTGTGAAATGTGTTGGAGGGAGCAGAGAGCCAAGCTCTGTAGATGGTTGGTTCTAGAGAAAGGCCAAATCCCAGGGGTGGAGAGTCACCAGAAGTGGCTAGAAAGAAAGCCAGCATTTAGACACAACTGAAGGAGGGTTGGGGGACCAGGCAGACGTTATGTCACCCAGCCCAAGAAGAGAGGCGGGTCCGTGTACCTGAGTAAGTTTTAGTAAGTGGATGAAGGGCATGTCTAGGAGCATGGCTAGCCCTAGACACTTTGGATCTTCAAGCAGGATGACCTTTGTCAGTCCCCTCCACCCATTCCACACTGCCAGGTTCCAACCAGTTGGGTCAGAATGGTATTGGGAGCTTGGAATTGCCAAATAACACTTATTCACCATCTCCTCCATCATCTGCCTCCAGACCTCACCCAAGGCAGTTTGGGAGCTTTAGAACCCTCTCCTCTAAAACACACCAAACTTGGACGGCCATCGACAAAATGGGTCATTCACAAGCAACTCTCTGATCTGTTCAATAGATAAGCTTATTCATTAGGTCAGCTTACTTTTGCAAAGGTAGTTAGAGGAATTCTATATAGCAAGTAAGAGTGCAGGCTTTGGAGTGAGAAATCTGTAAATTATTTTCCCACCTTACTTGCTGTGTGACTGTGGTCAGTTAGCTAAACTCCCTAAGCCTCAGTCGTCCCATCTGCAAAATGGGGTAATAATAGACAAAACTCATCGACTTTTAGGAGTATTAAGAGAATGTCTGTAAAGCCCTTGGCACAGGAATCAGTACATGTTAGCCATGATTAATTCCAAACTGAAGTAATATGATAGACGTTTAGCAAATAGTTCAGCAATAAAATGCCGTCCAAAGCATCTTTTTAGTCAAACGCCATAGTAGGACATGGAGACAGTTAGAAGGGACAAAGAAAACTAGAAGTGCAAAGATAGGCAAATAAATTCACATGTGTACTTACTTTTTTAAGGAAAAGGATAGCATCAAGTTTTGGTTGCCTTGTCGGCTTAGTTACTTCACAGACAAGTTTAACCGTTAGTTGAATATAAAAGCCATTCATTAGCTAATTACCAATTAGCCAGTTGCCCTCCATTTCAAGTCAGTAAGTGGCCAATTGTATATGCAATTAGCTAATTGCATTATAATTAGCTACACAAACAGTTGCTTTTTAATCCCATAGGGCAAGAGTATAGGTTGGTCTTGTTAAAGTTTGAACAAGATCATTCAGACAATGCTCAAAATGCCACTCTTAAATTATGTGAACCTGGCTGATTACTGAGATCTTGTCATATTGCTTAAGCATACGATGATTAGAGCATTAGGAACAGAAGTTTATTAAGACCCTCCCAACTGGGAGATTCTAATATGACTTGGAATAAATTTGTCTTTATGAAATAACAATTCATTATTTTTTTATCAAAAGCTTCAGAGCATCTATGCCAACAGAATTCTATTTTAAAAATAAAATAAGTAGCAGGGTGCCTGGGTGGCTCAGTCGGTTAAGCGGCTGCCTTCGGCTCAGGTCATGATCCCGGGGTCCTGGGATCGAGCCCCACGTCTGGCTCCCTGCTCAGCGGAGAGCCTGCTTCTCCCTCTCCCTCTGCCTGCCTCTCTGCCTACTTGTGCTCTCTCTGTCAAATAAATAAATAAAATCTTTAAAAAAAAAAATAAAATAAAATAAGTAACAATAATTACCAGGGACATAAATTCTGGTCTTAGGGTTCTCTTGCACATAAGGATGTGATTTCGGAGTCCTGGTGTCACTCCTCAGTCACTAGGAATTTCTCTTATCCAAACTACACTTTGAACCCTGAACCTGGACTGAGCCTCAAACTACCACATAACGTACCCCCTTGGGAAAAGGCACAGAAGTGTCAGAGATAAAGGTTGGTTGAAGTTGGGGTGGGAGAATACAGTATCAAATGCAAGGTCTTGGCAATGGAGATTCAAACCGTTTTGCCTACTTGAGAATCTTGTCCAGACATCACAAATTCTCAAAAAGAAATGGCACAGGCAAAAGTGGCCAGGTTCGCAGGTTCCTTCCTAATGCTTTGCTTTGAGGCAGTTAGCTCAGCAGCTAGCATCTGAGATGACAAGTACTAAACCTTTGCCAGTAATTAATTCATTTTGTTATTTCTCTGTGATTGGGAGGAAAGGAATCACCAATAAGCAGTTTTAGAAAATGTCTCTGGTTTAAATAAAATTACCAAGATGCAGTCCAACTTCAGTCCTGAGCCTGATTCTTCTACAGTGAGTCATATTAGCTTTGATAGAGTTTAGGATTAAAATATATCACTTTCAGTCAGCCAACATCAACCAGTAGCCATTATTAGTGCAATTACAGTCATTCTGATTGATTTCAATCATAGAACTGGAATGTGGTAGGAAAGGTAGCTGCACTTTCTTTTAAACACTTTTTCTGCCTGTTATTTCTGTGGGTTAAATGTCTCTTGTAAAACAGCTTTATAGATATTATAGCCATAAGCCTGAGTGACTGAGAAATGAGAAGGGGAAAAAAAAAACACCCTTTATGGAGAGTGAAGAAAGGGGGAAGGAGTGCGGTGCATTAGGGAAAGCATTAGGTGTCCAGACACATAAAGAGTCAGTCTTGGAAATTTCACTCAGTGCTGTGTGTCTGCTGTGGAGGGAAATAAAGCTATATGGGCAGGACTCTCCAAAACTTTAGGCACTGCCGAGCCCCTTGCAGCTCTTAGAAGGAATCTGTAAGTATAGTAACACTTTTTGATGAAGTGCTTTGCCACTCCTAGGGTTTCCTTACAATGTAAGTATCTGGTGATTCCCAGCCACCCCTCCCTGTAGCACAGACAGGTGTATTACGGGGCTCAGGGTTGCGCCGGGCATCCATTGCATAAAAGGCCTGTCTCGGGCAGATCTCCAAGGAGCAGATGCACCCATCTGGAATTTGCCGGTCCCGCTAGGCCCTTTGCATTAAGAACTCTGAAATGGCAAAAATAGGATTTCAAGCTGCTTTCTGGGCTTCAAAGGGTTCTTTTGGTAGGAGTCACAGTGGTTAATGATGTCCCGGAGGTGTGTTCTAGCAACACGGTTTTAACACCAGTAAAACGAAAGTTCAAAACCTGCCCAGAAGGAGTTTTCTACAGATGACAGAAGACTCGTCAATATTGTGACAAGAGCCCTGATCTCTCTGTTGTCACCTGTAGCCCTGCATTGGCACGTTAAACCTTTATAAAACGCACCTGAAATAAAACATGTTTAACATCTGAAGGAGAAAAAAAAATATATTTCCTCTGCCATGATTCAGCCAAATGCCTGTCAGGGAAAAATCTGTTTGACTCTGTTTCACAAGTCATTTCTGTGTCTTGCCAAAATATCACAGAAGATAGTTTGGCAGTGCTTTTTCTTTTCATGAGCATGATTTCACTGTTGACTTCGTTCTTAGAAAACAAGTTCGATCTGCTTACTAAAGCAATCAGCTCTCTGTGCTTTGTGTTCCAACACCAGCTTGGGTTTCCTTTCTCACCCAGCACGTTCCTTCTCTGTCCCCATCCCCCCACTCCGTCTCGTGCCCACAGGTCTCACCAGCGACACAACAGATGCAGCCAACCCAGACAGTACAACCGCCCCAGCCCACAGGGGGGCGCCGGCGAAGGGTGGTGGACGAGGATCCCGACGAGAGGCGGCGGAAATTTCTGGAACGGAACAGGGCGGCTGCCACCCGCTGCAGACAGAAGAGGAAGGTCTGGGTGATGTCACTGGAAAAGAAAGCAGAAGAACTCACCCAGACAAACATGCAGCTTCAGGTGCAGGCCGCTGTCTCTTTCCTTGGGACTCAAAGGCCCTGTGTACGGTTGGCATTTCCTGCCCCCGGCAGGCGCTTGTTCACCTAAACAGTAATACCACAGAGCAACTGCATGCAGGCTTACTCCCCAAGCTTTATTCGCGCCGGGACACTGCACAAAACAAAATAAGCATTCAGTTTTAAATCAGCCTGCCTACAAAGCTCTGATCAGGGAGAACCTGCCCAACTGAGTTATAGGGCCGTGAGCACAGGCTTTGGTCAGATGGAGGTTCACACTCTTGTTCAGCAATTAGTTGTGTTTAACCTGGCCCTCAGTTTCCTCATCTATAAAATGGGAATAATAACCTCATAGAGTCGCTGGGAGTCATAAGTGAACTAATGTCTACAAAGCAGTTCCCCGGTACCTAGCACATAATAAATCTTCAGCCCAACGGTAGTTCTTTATATTCACCAGGGAGGGGGTTGCTTTGCCTTCCACCAGATTACCTCTGGTTTGGTTTAATGGAGGAAAGGAACGTTTATGGTTATTATTTTGCTCTAGAAGAAAAGACATTATTCCCATCTCATTTGCAAACTCAACAAGATTTGAATCTTGTGGGATTTTTCCCTTTCGTGGGTGGCTCAACAGGGGACATTTTTCTAACAAGGCCCCTTCTGGGTGCATTTGAGAGAAGGGGAGAAGAGTCTAGTACCAGGGCCTCTCCAGCAGACTTCATGCTATACAAATGATGCGTTCAGGGAATCTGTTCTCCCATGAAAAGGAATGCCCTGTCCACCAGCAAAGAAAGAGCAACTAAATAGATTACATGACAAGTATGCAGAGAGAGCAGTAAGAGTTAGGGATTGTAGCCCAGCACTTCTAAGAGCACAGAGAAAGGCTGAAGAGTGGAGGGAAGGGGGAAAAGATTGCCCCAAATAGGGAGGATCTGTACCTTAGTAGTTTGTAGGCTCCCTTCCCCCACCTGGTTCTCTGTGCATCCTTAGAAAGGAACAGTAGGGGTGCCAAACCCCCAAAACTTTTGCATATTCAATGCATTCAATGGAAATGGCCTTGGGGCAGCCAATGTATAAATTGCAAATATATAAAGAAATTTTGGGTTATGCATGAACTGCATGTGGATGGTCTCATTTTCCCCTAAATTTATCATCCTTTTTGTGATAGACATGAGAAAGAAAATGGGAAACATATATAGCAGATATGGGGGAAATACAGTAAGCAGTCCTCCCAGTGGCTTCTACGTGCATGAAGGTGGGAGCTGTGTTTTATCTTATTGCCTTCTCCCCCTACTCTCTACCCCCTGTTTCTAGTATAGTGTCGAGCTAACCTGCTGAGTCCCTGAGTGTCTACACTCAATATCTGCTTGTTGAATAAATGAATGAGTTCCCTATCTCTGGAGTGTCCAAGCACTGACTGCCTGACCACTTGGCAGGGAGTCAAGCCACAGTGGGATGGCTGGACTCTAACACCATGAAAGTCGTTGCAACTTGAAAATCTGTAGTTCTAGAATCCCCACAGCCACAGTGGTATGTGAGAAGCTTTTAGGTAGAAGATGGTAAGCACTTTTAACATTCAGAGTAATCATGTTTTTATGTTTATGTGTATTGAAAAATGTAATTAGAACATCAGGACTTCAGTTTCATAGATACTCTTGGTAAGGATGAGGCTAAAATATTAAATAATGAGTTAATTTGTACAAACATGTTAAGTCAATAAAAACTCTGGTGCATGTGGATCTAGCAAATATTACAGACACTGGCTCTGCAGTGACCGAAGTGCGGAAATCCCTGGAATTTGCTACCAGTTCTGAGGTTTGCAAGAGGACCGTGAAAATGGGCAGGATTTCTCAATCTTGGCACTATTAAATTTGGGGCTTGATAATTCTCCATTGTATCCTGTTCATAGTAGATATTTAGTAGTATCCTTGACCTCTACCCACTAAATATGAGTAGCACCCTCTACCCCACTCCCAAGTTGTGACAACCAAAAAGTCTCCACACATTGTCAGATATCCCCTGTGGTGGCAAAATCAGCCCTAGTGATTGAAAACCACTGCCTTAGATGAAGGAGCCATGAATAGCCAGCTGGCACATATCAGATGCCAACAAATGTTTAAATCAGTTTTAACTAAAATGAGTCCTTGCAGAAATATTTCAGCGTATTGACTATGGTGCTGGAGCTTGAAAACAGAAAGAGATCATAGCAGAGATCCAGGAAAAGTGGAGATGCTGGTCTACCTTGTGGTCAGATATGTTCATGACTTGGCATATGCCTCCATGTTATTGCTCTTACAAAACACGTAAGGTAAATTTACCCTTTACGAGACCCTAATCCATTAATTTCCACCACTCTTTAGAACCATACATGGCTAAGGAAAAAAGATATTAGAATTCTAGCCCCCGAAAACGAGGGGGAAAAAAGTTCTATTTGGTCTATCAACAGGCACCAGTATTTTTGGTTGCTAAAGGAGTGCCCAGGGAAGGAAGGGACAGTCTCTGAAAAGACTAAATTCTTTGTGTTTTCCAACCACTGCTTTGCTTCAGAGGGACAGAAACCACAGCCGTTCCGTGTTTTCAGTGATGCTGAGTGCTCTGCATCATGCCTTGTGATGCTGGAGCGGATATGCAGATTCTGCTACCTTTGAATGACCCTTTCCCTCCTACTGGACCTTTGTCAAAAGAAAAAGGTGTCTCTCTTGAGGCTGGTCCAGTGAGCCAAATTTTAAGTAAACAGAAATGGAAGGTGCTAAGCAAACAAACTCTAGCCAAATGGAATATCCAAGGTCTGGATGGCCAGCTGCCACTTTTGAGTTGTTTTTCAGCTTAGAACCTTTTAGCTGGGCTGCAGAGTTTCAGATTGGAAAAAATCAGACCTAAGAAAACAAAATCAAACTCCCAGACTTCATTTCCTTGTCTCACAACAAATCTGTACCCAAGAGGTCAACACAGGTATAGGAATTGAGGGAAATACTAGAAATCACACGATCTGACGTTTTTGTATAGGGAGAAACTGAGGCCAGGGGGACATGAGGGTCTTCCTGAAAGTCACACTAACAGCACGTAGTAGGAGGAGGACCCAGGCAAGTCTTCTCTTGACCCAACCCATTGCTCTAGGATCTTTCATTGTAGAGAATTCTTAAACTAAAGGAACCCATGTGCTTTTCTCTGACAGAGTAGCTAAGATCAGTTCTGAATTCATCAGCAACTGATGGGGTGCTCAGTGGATTGTTTGTGTGCAGCAGACGATATGGAAATCATCTGGTCGCCCATGGAAATAATTGCTTTTTTTTTTTAGTGCAAAGACACATGGCCTAAGTCGCTGCTGAAATTTTAGACACATGAGCCCAGGTTTGGGACTTGGCAAGGGAATAGGCCAGATGGGAACTGTTGCCTTACAAATTGAAAGTCCTTTGTTTTAGCGTGAACCAAACCTGGCCTCAACTAATCTACAAAAAAGAAAAAAATAAGCGGGGAGGGGCTATCTTGTAGGGCCCATTTTGATAATTATTTTTTTGGCACAGACGACTGCTTGCATCAAAAAGCATCCTGGGTTTATCATATTAACAAAATGACATCCCCAAAGCGAAAAACTGCAAATGTAGCTATTAGGGACTTCTTGGAGTACTTGTTTAAAGTATGTTATTATGGGGCTGAATGTCTCTAGAGGGGCACTGCTTCATCCCCCAGACAACCTTATGGGTGAAAGAACAGATTAATCCGAAGGCATCTAGCCTCCGACAGTCCCTATCGCAATGGCTAACTGCTTTAGGGTAGCAAACCCAAACGAGGTTCAAAAAATGAAAAAATGAAGGGCTGTTTCAACAGGATAAGTCACACCTGATTATTAATACTTGGCTTTTGTAAAGTACTTTTACACAAAGACCTAGAACAATTACTATAACCCACGCAGGGGGGTGAAAAAAATATTGGTGATTTGCCTCAATTCTTAAAGCAAGGTAATTCAGAGTAAGAAGGTGCCTCCGGAAGGCCTGGTTTTTATTTCCCTACTAGAGCTGCAGGCAGCATTTTATTTCTTTCATGCATTTTGAAACATTTGCTGTCTGGTGATTCTCTTCCAAAATGAATTCAAGGTGGTTCTACTTGTGTTCCCTTCAGAAGGGTTTTTATTTAAAATCTAGTCTGGCATCTCCTTTGGCAGTCAGCGTGGAGACTGGAAGATGATTATGCGTGCGCACGGCCCACGGTCCACCCTGCCTTCTCTAGGGCAGTGATTCTCAACCTTTCTTAATCCAAAGCCTCCCCTGTGGAATCTGATGAAGGCTTGACAGGCTCTGTCAACAGTGTGGACCTATACGAGGATGCGAGGTTGTGTGCTAAACCAAAACTGTAGATAGAGCTTTGCAATCTGCCCTGATAAGATTTGGAAGTACACAAACTGTGCTCCCTCAGGAAATGCGAGACTCTAAATATAAGCCTATCTGAGAATACCAAAAGCAGTTAACTAATGAATAGAAAGTAAAGATCGAGTCCTTCGTTCGATTATTAGGTAGTTAGCTTTCTCCATAGAAGGCAAAACAGAAACACTCAAAGAATAAACAACTATGTTGCCGGCGGGAACTAGACAACTAGTCCCACGATCTTGTTTTACGTTAGTTTGATGTGGCAAGTGGGGAGGCGCAACCATATTATTCTGAAACCCCTGTTGAGAGCTCTTTTTCCTGCTGGAAGCTGCTCCATGAATTTCTGTTGCTTCTGTGGCCATTAGACTTTGATTTCATCCTTATCAGCATCGTGATTACGTGTGTACGATCTAAACAAGAGGCTGTTCTTCTTTACGGAGAATATTTATCAGCATTCATTTTCCAACTGTAAGATAACTAACATAATTACTAACACATTACTTTAAGAAATATATCCTTATTCACATATATCTTTCAGGTTCCTACACTTTTACAGACCCTCGAAATCCTAGGTCCTCAGTTCCTATACTTACAACGTATAAAGTGCTTTGCTATCCATAGACAAAAAGTGCCACTCAAGTCATCTATTTTATACAGGGCTTTGACACATATGCTGTTCATAGCGGTGATTGGCGCTGTTTTATTGTGACCTCTCATGGAAGCAAAAGGTTTATTGTGAAACAATTTGGGGTGTGCCAAGGATTGTAGGCAGTTAGTTCCTTGTGATTGTAGAAGCCCAAAGAACGGAATTCAAAGTGTTTTTTTAAGGAAGGGGCCATGAACACTTTGTGCCTGGGAGATTGAACACTGCCTAGAAAAGGTGGGATGGAGCAGGACATACTTGGGGAAAAAACGGAGACTAAAATCAATCTCTCCAAGATGGCCACCAGGTGGGATTTTTTTTCTTTTTTCTTCTAGAAGTGTAAGAAAGCAAGAGAATCTTGTTTTATGTCTTGTTTTGTTTTATTTTCCTTATTTGTTGTTTCCTAGGTCACAGAAGAAAAGTGTGGGAGGATTTAGTAAAAATAGGAGCTTGACTCCATTTTCTAAGAAAGAGTGTCTGCATTATCTGCAGCTAAACTTAGGGTGCAGGTGTCTTGGCGGTTGTGATTTTAGAAAAGTGCTGTATCTATAATCCAAATGCAAATAATATGACATTTCATTTTGAGGCCAAATATATATATATATATATATATATATATATATATATTAGTTTTATATA
Source organism: Mirounga angustirostris (assembly GCF_029215605.1). Classification (NCBI taxonomy): domain Eukaryota; kingdom Metazoa; phylum Chordata; class Mammalia; order Carnivora; family Phocidae; genus Mirounga; species Mirounga angustirostris. The sequence goes on along the minus strand of NW_026991720.1, from coordinate 46,875,363 downwards.
CTAGTTTTATATACTAGTTTCTATATTATATATATCATTAGTTTTATATATTAGTTTTCTTTTTCTCCATTTTCATTTTGTTTTTGTTTGTTTTGTTTTAAAGATTTATTTATTTGCCAGAGAGAAAAAGAAAGAGAGAGAGAGAACAAGCAGGGGGGAGCGGCAGGCAGCGGGAGAAGCAGGCTCCCTGCCGAGCAGAGAGCCTGATGCAGGACTCAATCCCAGGACCCCGGGATCGTGACCTGAGCCAAAGGCAGACGCTTAACCGACTGAGCCACCCAGACATCCCTGTTTTGTTTTTTAACCAGGAGTTGCCTTCTATTTAACAGACTAAAAGTAACTTTCTTTTACACATGCCATTTTAAGCAAAGGGCATCTGGGAAAAGCAAGGAAGGCTGTCTGAATTTAAATGGGCATAAAATCAAAGAGGAAAGAATTAGTATTTAAGGCTACAATAAGTTGTTCTAAAAATACAGTTGTCCCACTGACCCCAGAATTGACAGGGGTCAATTTTGGTTGTGATAGGGCCCCTTACCAATTACATTCCTTTGGAGGTGGGAGATGCAATTCACCCTCCTGAATGTTTTCAGATTAAGAGCAATTAAGTGATTTATTTGTCCTATTAATGCTAATTTCTCAGATGGGCATTTTTATTTTGTAAAATTTGGAGAAGAGAAAGGCTTTTGTAGGTGAGATTCTCACTATTTTGTTATTTATGTTACTCACCATTTGATTGCAAATGAATTTGGAAATGCGAGGTAGTCTTTAAAACAAGCTTCAAAAAAAATGTTTTTAAATTAACTTTTAGAATCCCAAACTTGGTTTTTTAGGTGATAAATACATGCCTGAAAAGCCAAGTTCATAATGAAAGTGTAGATACAACTTAATGACAGCAATGTTAAAACACCCTTTTCTGTGTGCATGTTTTTTTTAAAGGCTCCCACATGTGGAGTACAATGCCTGGCAGCCACGAATGAACATTGGCCAGAGAGAGGGTATTAGTTATCACAACTATAAAATGGCTTGTTTGAGATAGTGCTATGTTTACAGTTTACTTTTATCAAGTGGAAGCACCTTAGAACCAACCAATCTATCCTACATTTATATTTGTAGACCGTGGTGCCAAGTACATTATTCTACAAAGCTATGAATTGGTCTTTGTGAATCACTACATAAAGTGGAGATTCGAGGCACTTATCTAAGTAAATAAGAAACACACACACATGCAATCCACAACACCCTGATTGTTGATGGCAGGAAGAGTTTATAGACTGAAATTAGCCAAGCTAGTTAGTGAACCAATCAAATTAATTTAATCGTTGCCAAAACTTCATAGCCCCTCCCTCTGTTCCTGGGCGGACCTCATCCTTCCATTAGAGAATCAACATTTGTCCCATGTGCTTCCATGCCTTCTGCTAAGCAGACATCAGGCAGGGATGCACTCTGTTGAACTATAGCCCATTTGGAAATTCTTTTTTTTTTTTTTTTTTTAAGATTTTATTTATTTATTTGACAGAGAAAGACACAGCAAGAGAGGGAACACAAACAGGGGGAGTGGGAGAGGGAGAAGCAGACTCCCTGCCGAGCAGGGAGCCCGATGCGGGACTCGATCCAGGGACTCCAGGATCATGACCTGAGCCGAAGGCAGTCGCCTAACCGACTGAGCCACCCAGGCGCCCCCATTTGGAAATTCTTTCGGGAAATCTGATGGTAGATCAGTTGGCTTATTCTGAGGACATTTCAGTTTGAAGCACTAATTCTGCCATTCAGTTCTTCTCAATGCATGTGCAACATTCACTCTCTTCACAGATTGAACACGAACCTGAGCTTGTCAGTGTGAAGATGATTATTATGAATAGCTAAATTCAGTAGTTGCTCAGTGTGTTAGGCAATATTCTCAGAGTTTTACATCCACTGCCTCATTCAGTCCTCGCAACAACTCAAAGAACTTTATTCCGATTTGATCCCCAATTATAAACAAGGTCGCTGAAGTTTAGCTGGCTTATGTTTCCTGCCTAGAGTAACCCAGTAAGTGTAAAGTGGAGATTCCCACCCAAGTCACCTGGCTCCAGAGTCCACTACCTAAAGGGTGTGCTCTGGACTTTTAATAGGATTCAGCTCTTGAGTTAAAAACTTGGTCTTTTCGGGGCGCCTGGGTGGCTCGGTCGGTTAAGCGTCTGCCTTCGGCTCAGGTCATGATCCCAGAGTCCTGGGATCGAGCCCCGCATCGGGTTCCCTGCTCCGCGGGAAGCCTGCTTCTCCCTCTCCCACTCCCCCTACTTGTGTTCCCTCTCTCGCGTGTCTCTCTCTGTCAAATAAATAAATAAAATCTTTAAAAAAAAAAAAAAAAAACTTGGTCTTTTCAAAAAGTCCCTGGTAAATGTGAGGACCAAGTTAAAGGCAAGCTACACATTTTCAGGTGAATCCCATTAAATATTATCCTTACTGTCATTCAGACACAGCGGAAAAGTTTGCCAATATCACCTTTGAAAGTGCATGGGGACTTGTACTCTCTGGTCTTTTCAACACGGCTTTGATATGTCTCCTTCCAGAATGAAGTGTCCATGTTGAAAAATGAGGTGGCACAGCTGAAACAGTTGTTGTTAACGCATAAAGACTGTCCAATAACAGCCATGCAGAAAGAATCACAAGGATATCTAAGTAAGTCGTTGACTTTTTTCTTTTCTTAGTGTCCAGTTTTTTTTGCCACTAATTTTGCATTGGATTTTACTGGAAGAGCAAAAGTAAAGCATAGATTGCACACCCCAGCAGATATCATAGTAGAATTCTTCAGTGGCTGCCAGACTATTGCATCAGAGGGATCCCTCTTTTCTGACCCCATCCCCATGCCCACCACCTCCCGATAATTTCTGGCTAGACTTACCCTGGCATTTCACATTGTAAAATCCTACCGAATTCCAATTCCACAGCCAGTAGGAAAATAGCTTGTGGGAGCCCAACCAGTGGGCTAGCTGCCTTCCAGAGAAATTAGTGGGCTGGGGTAGAGGCATTGGGTGAATCACATCCAATGCCTTCAGGGATGCTGCCTATTATTCACTGGGCTGAAAAGCTCGTGACCTCAGCTTAGTTTTCCAATAAGTAAAGTGAATCCCTTTCTCTAGACCCCAGTTTCTGCATCTAGAATGTCCATAAGTTAAATGCTAGCTGAGTGGGGGATGGTGGGAGGAGCAGGGATTCATGGCTGAAGGTCAATTTATTTTCAAATAATTTTTTAGATTGAGCAACACAGATTCTCCCACCACATGTGAGTATTTTTCCACATTTGATATATGGATGGCTATTTGAAGATACAAACATGGGGAAGTTCACATACCGAGACTCGAGAACACATGCAATCATGTTGCTGGTATAGAAAGCATGGCTTTGCTTGTAGCTATAAAGTGGGAAGGCATAGCTTTTGACTACAGTTTAAAATAAAGTTTTGAAATTAACGTCCAGGAGCAAATGTGTGAAACTCTTCTATTTCTAGTAAACACGTAGTAATGTTTCCCTGAGTAGCCCCTCAGGTCCACCCGAGAAGAGCTATATTGGTGTGTGTGTGTGTGTGCTTTCTCCTAGGTCCGGAGAGCAGCCCTCCTGCCAGTCCCGTCCCAGCTTGCTCTCAGCAGCAGGTCATCCAACATAATACCATCACCACTTCCTCTGCAGTGAGCGAGGTGGTGGGAAGTTCCACCCTCAGTCAGCTTACCACTCACAGAACAGACCTGAATCCCATCCTTTAAAATCTGCCAGTGGGTCAGACCTTGCCTCCAAGAAGAGCTGTCGCATATCATGCGTCCTTTCTTTTAAGGGCATTTTTAGAATTAACTCAGACCTGGAAGACTCCTCAGCCCTTCAGAGACTGGCTTTCATTTTTATAGTTATTATGGAAATGTCGTCTTTTATACTTAGTTATATAAGAAAAAAAGGGAGTTATGCAATTAATTAATCTATCAGCTTGGGAAATGCTTTGGTGCTTTTCTCCAATTTTCTGGTACCAGTTAACTTGTTTATAAACTGAACTCTTTCTGTATATAGACACGGTTTCATTCTTACCAGTCCAGCCCTTTGCCTGAAACATTGAATCTTGTTAAACCGCAGCTTTTAGCCAAAATGAGGCATACCTAGATGTCACGTAAACAGATGCAAGGTAACTGGGTGGTGAGTCTGATGACATCGTAACACACGTTGAGTTTGCGCTGTGATGTCGCCAGAGTTCCAGATAAACACAGAGCCTTTTCCATATTTTTTTCTCTTCCTAAAAAAATTATAAGATCTGCTGATGTCCAAATAAAACCACCGAGCATTTTGCCCCCTCTCCTCCTCTTCTTGGTCCACTTCCTCGATTTGTCCTCTAATTTCCTCCAGTCTTCCTTTCCATTGCCACTTTTCCCTGGGCTCCCTGTGTATTCTTCATTTTTACTTTCTTCTGTTTTATTTTTCCCCCTTTAGCATTGCAGGTAAAGAAGAAAATAATGCTTAAAGGAAAAAAAAAAAAAAGCAAATCTCAAAAATAAGGATCTAGCCATTGCTTTTCTTGCCTGTAACCCACAGCTGGAGTTCATTCACCTCTTGCTTTTTACAAAATGGTAAGCAGGAGATGTTTAATGTGCCTGATGTAAGGTTTTTAATAATCAGAGCAAATAAAAGGTGGCTTAGCCGTAGGTAAGGCACTGTTGAAAGCCAGCTGTGGAGATACCAGGGAAGGGAGCCTTGTAAGCCTCGATTGTGAAGGTCCAGATTATGATGCGGGCTATAACATCACACCCTCGAATTACAACTGGTTTTATATGGCCTGTCTATAAGGTTGAAAATCCATATGCTATATAATGATTCAGAAGGGCTCTATTCACTACAGATTACATTGTTCAATCATCAGCTGCTAATAGACTAAGATTCATTATTTTTTTTTTCTTAAGCCTATGGAACTGGCTTTGCTGTTCTGGTGGATAAAAGTAGACGCACCACTGGAGGAACAAAGAGAGAAAGAAAACCTAATGTTTCCATAGGGGTGCTTTCAGCCCTCCCAGAACAGCCAAAGCCTTCTTTGGCTGCTGAAAGAATCCCATGGATATGGCTACTCCACTCTTCTGAATAATTCTGATTTATATTTCCAACAACTTTCATCGATTCGCCCATTATGGAAAGCATATAGTCCCGAACCACAGTTGTGCCTCCTTGAAACAAGCCATTCTACTGTGCTAATGTTTTAATATCACATCTCGCAAGTAACAGGGGCTAATGTTTCCCTCTAGCAGTCTAGACAGGTGCTGGTGTTTCATCTCCATTTGAATGCTTGACCTCCTAACATGAGTGTGTGTGTGTGTGTGTGCGCGCGAACGCGCATGCACGCACATTCATGGGATTTAAAATAATAGTATTTTACAAAAGGTGTAGCTTTTATAAGAGTTCAAGAAAGGGAAAGACATGTATGGGTGTGTGTCTATGTGTTTATCTCTCACTATAGCATAAGAATCTATTTTGGAGAAAAAAGAAAATATGAGGGTCATGAAGCATGATTTTTATAACTAGTTTCAGTTTTATCTAAAAATTTACTTTTTAAATCAGTATTTATCAACAATTTTTTTTTAAATTTATGCAGTGCTTTCAAAAGGAAGTTTTGAGTTTCCAGGGAAATTCATGACTGGCTTTGTGGTCTAGAAATCAAAACAAAAACAAAAACAAAACAAAAAAACAAACACACACACAAACAAAAAAACCAAAAAAATTTAGAGAAAAAAGAAAAATGCAAAGCATTTTCTATTATATTTTAAACAAACATATCTTTTTTTAAGTATTTTAAATACTGAATTCATAGTTGTTTTGTTTTGCATCCCAGCAGTAACAGCTGAATGGTTGAACCTAACTGGCTTCCTAAGAAATATTTAAGATATATCTGTATTCTGATATTAAATTTAATTTTTTCAAAACTCCTTTCTAGGACCACGTATGTGTCTCTCTAAAAAAGAGAAAGAGCTCGTTGCAATGTTTGCTTGGGTTTTAAATTTTTTTATGTTTTTCTTATTTTTTGCTTTAAGTAAACAAAAACTTTTCTTTCTTTACTGCATGCATAGCACTTAATGAAATGGATTTTTAAAAAATCCACTAGTAATATCAGAATATCCAGGGAGTGGGCTGTCACTAAAATTATGGTTTACTTCTGTTCCACCTCTTGATTGAATATTTAGTTGTTTAACTGAAAGCCTCTGTGGTGAAGAACTTGCCTGAGTTTTCCTAATTCAGCAACTTGACAGTTTGACTGATGTGCATTATATAGTGGTCAATTATGTCTGTTTTTTATGCTAAGTAGGCAAACCAACCACACACACACACACACACGTTAGCAAACGGCTCTCAACATATAATTAGAATAAACTGTCTTCTTGTTATACTTAGAGCCTTTAGGTATGTTCAGTGTGGCAATACAGTAAAATGGAAGGCGCCAGCTCGTTGTCAGAGCGTCTTGAAACCCTGAACAGAAAGGCTCGTTGGTCAAATCCAATACTCGGCTTATCAATATTAAGTACTTCACTGGAAGGTTCAGCCTTCACCAGACCGTGGAACAATCAGTCTCCCTGAAAACCCCTCCGTGCCCTCCATTTTTTGCCAATCTGGGAAAACATCTTTTTTCTGCCCCATTCTCCTCTCCCACTCAGTTCCTGGGTCATCCACCTATATCTTCACGGATCCATTGTAATGACCTTCAGAGCACCCATCCTGAGGAGGGACGGGCCCTGCAACACTGCCTCTCATTCATATGTGGGTTTTTTTATTGGCAGCATCTGCCTTTGAAGTCACTGTCAGCCTACCTGGAAGTTTCTACAGTGCTTCCCCTGCCTTATGTGATGGGACTTGACTTAGATAGGTACCCCTGATGGCATTTCTACCAGCTGATCCTAAATTGAGGCATCCAAATAGTATTTCTTCTTTTTTTTTTTTTAAAGATTCATTTATTCATTTGAGAGAGCGAGAATGAGAGAGAGTACATGAGAGGGGGGAGGGTCAGAGGGAGAAGCAGACCCCCCGCCGAGCAGGGAGCCCAATGCGGGACTCGATCCCGGGACTCCAGGATCATGACCTGAGCCGAAGGCAGTCGCTTAACCAACTGAGCCACCCAGGTGCCCCAAATCGTATTTCTTCTTAAAAGACATTTCCCAACATATGATGCCAGGACAGGTAGAGTAAATCCTAGCCACGGATGAACGTACTCATTTTAAAGCCTGTGTTAAGCTGATGTTTTTCCTTCACACCCCCACTCATCCCTCCCCACGTCCACGTCGGTGTGTGCGAGTCACAGTGTTCACGCGGCCTGTGGGGGACAGCAGTTTGTGCGGTGTCACTGATTGAACTGTGATAATTAGGATGACTTACTTGGAGCAAATGCTCTTTGGAGCCTGTCTGGTCAAAGAACTCAAATGCAGTGCATGTTCTGAACAGAGGGGCATCAGTGGTGAATGTTCAGGTGGGTTTGTTGCCTGTTACGTACATTTTGGTGTGTCAGTTGAGTTTGCCATTAAAACCTGAAACCAGCTGCGGTGAAAGACCAGCCCTTGGCTGGGGAGTTTTAAGCATCAGTAACTGCTATCAAACTAGCCATCCAGTTAGGATAGAATGTGCTTCTTTCTGGTTAATAAAAACCATCTAAGAAAATATATATGTATGTATGTGTGTATACAGTGGAATTCAAGGACCAAAGCAAAATTTGAACAGGAATCTATTAATTTAGAATTTTATAAGATATTTATTAATAAATGTTATTTTAAAACATTCCATTTGAACAGTATTCTTCTGTAGGATCTACTTGTTTTTAAAGTATTAGTTCATAATAAACTACTCTAGTTGTGTATATCTTCATTTTTCAGGGTTTCAAATGGCTATTCTCCATTATTTGGTGGAAATGTTTTGCTTAGATCTCTGTGCATAGAAATTTCAAGGATTTTTATTGCTCTGTGAGTTATTTTTTAATCTATGTTCTGAACAGTTTTTTTAAACATTTATTTCTTCTTTTTTTTTTAATTTTTAAAGTAAGCTCTTTCCTTTAGGAAGCAGAGTTCAGCTAAAGGGAATCAGTAACTATAACTGGAACAGCTTTCTTTAAAAGTGTAGAAACAACTTCATCTCTGCTTCTCTCCACCCCACTCCAATTTCCTAGAATGCCTTGCACTATTCAGCTTCCTTAGTGCTCTTTTTTCCCCTTCCCAAACAATGTGCTGTAGCTTTAAGCCATTCAAGTTCCATTATGCAGTATATCTGAGAAGGAAAAGGAAACAGCCCATTTAAATTTGAATAAAACTGTGCCTATGCGAACAGTAGCTATTTAGAGTCTCCTGCTTTTAAAATAATTTATATTTTAAAATTGCACTTTAGCTTTTTCGATCCCTTTCTGTTTCTCTTGTTCTCTCTCAAAGCCCCTCCCTGTCCTCAGACTTGCCTTCTGCTCTCCCCTTTCCAACTCCCCACCCTTCCCCTCAGGCTCTGAGCTGCATCATTTAAAATACTTTACAGAATATTTGCACCAGGTACACGTGCGTGCGTTCCTTAGTATCCTAGCAAAGACAGGTTCCTCACATCAGCCTGGATGAAGCCTGCTACAAGAAAACCAAGGAGAAGAGCCAGTTTATACTCTTTAACCCTTTATTCATAGCATGTTTTTTTTTTTTAAAGTTATATTATGCAACAGATATGAGGCAGCAGCTAAGCTACACTTAAGAATTTTCTATCTCATCCTCCAAACCGAAGTGTCCTGAATGAGCCAGGAGACTTAACTCTTTTGTGCACCATGGTGCATATGGACTGTGGCCCCAGCCGTTGTCTCTCTGAGGCTGTTGAATTAACAGTGGCCCTGTCTATTTCATTCCTAGGTCTCAAAAATACAGTGTTGCCTTGCGACGTAATTAGGGACAGCACCTCTATTTTACAATGATAATCTGAGAAAGACAAGAAGACACGGAAGCAATAAACTTATCAATAAAATTCAATACCAAAACAAAGAAATGAAAACAAAGACAAAAACCCTAACTCATCATGTTGTGAAAATGAATAAGTGTACATCCGCTCAAAATATTTTACTATTTCTTGTGGAGTTTTTCAGTGATGTTAATGCTTATAGCCAAATTGCTTAAAGAGTGTTTATATATTTTTTTCCTTATAAATTGTCTATTTTTAAAAAAAAAAAAAAGAAACTATTTACCACAAGTTGAAGAGGGGGGTAAGGCCAAATTGCCAGCATTTGTTAAAAGATTAATATTCTTAAGTGGCGCTCTGATACGTTTCCAAGCTTATCATCAGAGGGGAATCAGTAACGATCAGCTCTTGTATTTCGACCAACTTATTAATATGTAGCTCATTAGAAACCAGGATTTAGAAAGCTTTTCAATAAGCCATTTAGGATTTCCTACCTTGAGTTTCATATTATAGAACTTTCTAGGATTTTTTAAAAAAAGAGAATCATTTTAGCCTCAGGACTGAGAATGTGGAACCTGAATAAATTAGCTTTAAGTATATCATTAAAATCTTATGCACAAGAAGCTCATTAGAGTCTAGTTGGCTCCTTTAGAATGCCAATGGCATTGGCAGGAGATAATGAAAGGTATCAGCAGTGGGCCAGTGGAGGGGGTTTCAGAGAAGGGACCCTTCCCAACCAGCCAGCCAGTGGAAGAGAAGACCTACTCACCCTCTTTCCTTCTATGTTCTGCTAAATCACACCTGCCTCAGAGAGAGGAGTTTTGCCTTTGAGGTTTGTCTTAGAGAAATGATAAGCTTGAAATGTTCTCCCTGGAGAGGACATGCGGTTTGGGATCTTCTGAAAAGGCCCAGAAAAATGGCTCCGTTCAAACACAACATTCTAGGACAATTGGAATATAGATATTGTCCAAAACTAGAACTTAAAAAAAAAAAAGTTTAGCCTTGTGCAAAGTAAGTGCTAACTAAGGAAGTCCCCCACCCCCCCCAAAAAAGGTGCTGTCACTTTAAGTTCTGGACTGGGGGGTTGTTTGTAATTGTAAACAGCAAAGCATTTATGTTTGTCTGTCTATTTGTAAAGCAACCACCTTCCTTCCTGGAAGGAGAAAAAAAATTGGGGGTACATACATGTAAATACTTGCTGCAGCATTTAATATGTTCAATTTTATGTTAAGCTTTTTGTTGCATCGTGAACACATTTATTGTTACCAATGGACAATGAGTTCATTAAGACTGTTCAACTAGGTCAGATTTTTCCATCTCTTTCGAGCAAGAGGAGACAAGATTTTGTGCATTTGTACAAATGTTAATAATATCACTGCAATTCCAATATAATAAAGCACTCAAATGCAAATAATACATGTAACTTTTGTATGATGAAATTCGGGTTTGGGGATAATGGTTTCTATTCTGCATATGGTCTCATTCCTGCCTTGTAAATCAAGGCTTGGTCTTTCAGGGTTATGATTCTCTAGGGATGGAAGGAGGTGAGATTTTCTCCTTCCTAGACCACCACTGTGCTCCCACTGCCTCCTCCATCCAACTTCCCAACTGAGGCCACCAATCTAACACACTCACAGTGGCTTGGCTACACAGCAAAACTTCGCTTTGGGGTCCACAGATTCTAGCAGTCAAGAAGAACAGCCAGCATAAGTTCATGTTCAAGATGTCTAGGAGCCAAGAAGCACATGCTGGCCACTCAGGCAATCAAATCTTGGAATTCTCTGCTTGGCTTCCAGAAAAGTCCTAAGGTCAGTCTTAGCCCCTTTAGGTGTGAACTCTTCAAGATATCTCCCTTCCTTCCTTCCCCTGCTACCTTCTTTCCCTCCACTTCTTTCATTAAATGTGTTAGTCACTCTCCTCTTTCCCTTACGTTCAATGTCTGATCCATCAGCGTGGCCAGAATCCAACCACCATTGATCACTGACTTTACTATTACAGCTCTGTCCAAATTACCAGCACCTCTCACCTGGATTATTGCAACACTCTCCTTACTGGTGGCCAGAGGGAACCTTTGGAAAGGGATATCAGACCGTGTCCCTCCACTGCTCAAAACCCTAAAGGACTTCTCCCCTCGTTCAAAGCAAAAGCCAAAGTCCTTACTGCCGAATTCTGTGAAGGCCCTCCATGACCTGCACCCTCATTAATTCCCTGAGCTCATCTCCTTACCATTTTCCTTCCCCCCTCACCTCTCCAGCTCCCCTGATATCCTTGAGATTCCTCAAACATTCCCTCTACCCAGAATATTCTTCTCCCAAATGTCAGCATCACTTCCTCACCCGCCTCCCAACTAGTTAAGCCTTTCCTGACCATCCTATATAAAATTACGCCACCATCACTCTTCATTCTCACCTGCCTGGCACAGACTTTATTTTCTATAGCATTTACCAACATCTAACATAATTTTCATTTAATGGTCATTTTTATTCTCTGTCTCCTCTAAGTGGAATGTAAGCCCCACAAGAGCAAAGGCATTTTCTATTTCGTCCACACTTGTGACCCAAGATCTAGAATAGTCCTATGCAATAAGCACAATAAACGTTTGGGGAACGGATAAGCTTCCGTTTCCTTTCTGTCTTCTTTCTTGATCTCAGAACTCTCCAACCCAACCACCTGGTCCTGTGGCCACAACAGTCATATTTTAAAATCAAGTACCAGGAGGTGTCATCTGACACATAGCCTGACAGGATATTTGAAATTGGGACAGAAACAACAATTTGGGCAGAAGATGACTGCTGTTCTAATGGCAAATCCCATCTGTTACTTTTACATGTAGACCACTCACTCCACTCATGGTTCCCAAGAGAGTCTTTCTAATGCCCATCCCGCAGTCATTTGCAATTTCAAAGCCATTACTATTGGTTAAAAAAAAATTGTTATGATCCCACAATTATACTTGGAAGATAGGCAGCTCTAATCTCCATTCTATGTTTCATCCCTTTGTCCCTGGAGCTTCATAACGTCCTTTTATCTTACTCTCTATTGTGGTCGGTTATTGGTTGGTTGCTGGATCACATTTTAATTTTGCATTACATATTTTCTTATCCAACAAAAACAGTGTTTTATCAACACAACCTGCCTTGTGGTTTGAAACCTTAAGTATCCTCACTATGAGATCATAAGACTCCAGAGCACGATGAGTCCCCTTTTCAAAGTAACTAAAAACAAGACAGTTCGTGAGATCTGTTCTCATGGCAGTAATGCTGATTTTATCAAAACAGCCATGAAAATTAGGCCTTAAAAGAGAAAAAAACAATATATTGATTTTTAAAATATAGAGTCTGGGTTTAGACTTGCACACTTTAGAAGCTACTTCTTTAGGAACTATAGATGGTTTTTCAAAATGGCTGAAAGGGTGGATAAATTATCACATCTAAAAAAGTAGTAGCTAGTAGACCTAGAAAAACTAATAATAATAATAATAATAATAATAATAATAATAATAATAATGAAAATGGTTGTATTTAAACCTGAAAATTCATGAATTTTTTAGTAACCACTAAGTTTCATCTTATATGTTGTCAGGTACTGTGTCTTTGCTTCTATCATATTTCCTTGTACCAACTGGAGGCTGAATCACAGCATTGTCAGCAATCTTCCATAAATCAACATAGACCCAGTAGGCTATAAAAAAGGTCCCCTATAAATCGCTTGCACTTTCCCAGAAAGAGAGCTGCCTACACGTTTTTTAAAATGAAAAAGGAAGATCCTACATTCACAACGCATTCCTAATTCCTTAATATTACAGGAAGAAAATTGTTCTGAGTATCTAAGCATGATTGTATTTACACAGGATAAGTCTGTGATCTACTATTACTACATTTGCATTATCTTAAATGAGCACTCTTCTATTTAAGTTGGCTTGCTGACATTGGTCAATCATAGAGTGAATTTGCTTCAAGAAAGAGAAACCCTGCCTGCGGCTGGAGTGAAGGTGGATTTCTTCTAAGGATGTAAGAGGTCACTCATGGAGCCCAACCAGGTACTGCAGCAACTATCCCAACAACTCTGGAAAGTCATTAAATAGCTCATCTCTCTGGCTTGTCTGTCTCTCTTCCCGCTGTATCATTCCTCTTTCTGTTCTGTGTCTGCTCCTATCTCTCTTTCTCTCCCTCCCTTTCTCTCTGTCTCTACAAACTGGTGTGTATACTCACTTACTTGTTTCTGTGTGGGCCCATCATTTCTGCTCCAAAATGATAGCCTCAGCCTCCAGCATATCGTTGATCTTCTAGTTCAAACACCCAACATCAGCTCAGTCTCTGTCTTTCTACTCCGATTTCCCAGGAGAGAGAATCTCATTGACGGGATTGGGTCAGGCATTTAACCCTAGTACAATCAACTGTGTCTAGGGAAGTGCGGCTACATACATTGAAAGCTCCTACTTTGAGGGGCAGAACTGGATTTCCAAAAAGGGAGTGAGGAGAAAATGATTGCTAAAGAGAAATTGTTCTGTCTAAAACAACTTACAGAAATTTAGTCGTTTACCCTTAAAACATACCAAGAAAAAAAAGGACAGTGAGGAGATTAACGAATGAATGAATGGTTAATGAGTTATCTTTTTATTGAAAGCTTGGAATTGAAACAAATAGAATATTCATTAGAGATTAGTTAAAAGTAATTTTTTTACCAAGCTAAGAATTTTTCTGTATATTATGGCTCAGTTGGTAGGCCATAATATCCAAAATATAAAAACTAACCATCAAAAAGAGTGAGAATGATTTTAGTTTGTCATGTTTACCAGGATTTCCCATTCTCTGTCTTTGAATTGAATGATTACACTTACACTTTTCAAGAAAGACCTTTGCTATATATATATATATATATTTTTTTTTTTATATATAATCTCCGTAGCTGATTCCAGTGTGTTTGTGTTTGTAAGAATGTCAGCATAATGTCTCCAAGGTGAGGTTAAGAAACACTCTTGTCTTTGGGGTGCCTGGGTGGCTCAGTCCTTAAGCATCTGCCTTCGGCTCAGGTCATGAGGACCCAGGACCCTGGGATCGAGCCCCGCATTGGGCTCCCTGCTCCATGGGAGGCCTGCTTCTCCCTCTCCCACTCCCCCTGCTTGTGTTCCCTCTCTCGCTGTGTCTCTCTCTGTCAAAATAAATAAATAAAATCTTAAAATAAAAAAAAGAAACACTCTTGTCTTAAAACTCCCTCCAGGTACTATAATAACTAATGAAGCCTTTGTGACAAGGAAACATGTCAGTTTTTATCAATAAGCCTCCAAGAAAGCAAGAGAAAGAAGACTAGAACAAGAGCTTAAAAGAATGTAACAATCTGGAGTCAGAATTAATAGTTCTTCATTTTAATACCAAATTGCCCATTGATTTCTTATATGACCTTAAACAAACACAGATTTCTGTACCTTACTTGTCTCCTTTGTCAGGATAAACACACATGGAGTGAAGTGGGAATTATTTCTGTGGTGCCTATCTACAGAACTCAGCCTAGTACCGCCACCACACCTTTCTCTGGAAATTGCTCTCCCCCCACTCTATCATCTGACTTCTCCAGGAGATTCCATGGTCCAGCCCTCTGGCCATAGCTTCTTAGTCCAATACTCTGCCCCTAACTCCCAATGGAACAGCAACTGGATACTTAGGTAGGGGACCTAGAGAGTCAGTCTCTCCTCTCTCTCTCTGTCTGGTAGCTTGGAATCAAAAAGATGCAAAACTTAGGAGCTACCAGGATCCAGGTTTCTGCCAGGTAAGGGAACTCTGTCTATAGAGAGAGAGAGGGAGAGAGATAAAGCCCAAACAGCAGAAGCAGAAGCAAGAGGCAGAAAGAGAGCTCTGGAAATGGTCATTTCCTGTTGAAATGGTTCTTAATGGTTCATTGCAACCACAACCCTCCTCCCAGCATTGTCTTACCATGAGATAGCCCAAGGTCCATCTGATAAATCTCTTATTTTGCTTGAGCTAGTTCGGGAGGGTTGCTTGGAAGCAATAAAGGTCTAATTCATGCTCTATTCCTAAAGCTACCATGAGAAACCACTAGAAGGACTTCTTCAGCCTTTTGAGTGTCTGTCATACTGATGGAGGAAAGGAGATGTCACATCCCCAGCCAATGCAAGCAGATGCAGCTCATTCTCATTCCACACACCAGGGCATTCTGACATTTGAATATGCATCGGGGGTGGCTCTCCACACCTACAAGCTACATGCATGAAGGATAGCCATACTATTTTTCTGCTTAAGGAACGTTTGTAAAACTAGCATTATATTTGCCTAGAAATGGAACTGTTTTAAATACTTTGATGAATGGACAAAGAACTCTAATTTCTTTCATTCCCTATATGTCCTAAGGTACAGGATAAAATATTTGTGTAAGTAATACTTTTGACTGAAAATAATGGACAACTTGACTTCTAGTGGCTGAAACAAATAGGGGTTTATTTTTCTTATGTAATAGGAAATTTAGAGATAGGACTCTTGGCACTGATCTGGAAATGAAATGATCTCAGCTCCAGCAGCTCTACAGTAGCCTTGACTTCTCCTTCATGCCTCTCACCTCCTGGTCACAAGATGGCTGCTGATGCTCTAGAGCACATCCCCAGTCAAGGAAAAAAGAAGGCAGAAGGATCAATACTAGGCACACTCCCTGTTGTCCTTTTTTATTTGGAAAACGAAAACTATCCCAGAGCTACTCCTCCCCTGGTCAACCCAGTTGTGTTTGCACTGGCCAATATGAGGGCATCTGGCCACGCTTAGCTTTAAAAGAGGCTGCAGTAGTGGGAAACAGGATCCCCGTGCTTGCTTAGACCCAAGCTTCCCAACTGGTGTGCTGTGTTGCATAAGGCCTTTGGGTTACAGTTCAGCCACATCAAACGGATCTCCTCATATCCTGGTGTAGCAGAGCCCTTCTGGCTGGTTGTCTCTGGGACCAAGCATGGTCTTCCAGAACACCTTGCAGGGTGGCCTGAGAAGAGTGGTGTCCAATGACGTGCCCTGTAGTCCCTTCAGGTGGTGAGCATAGGGAGCAACATCTAGCTCTTGCTGACAGCATGCTGAGCCCGGCCATGGAAGCATGCACTGGGGCAGAGTCTGCAGTGATGCACAGGGACAAGTGGTCTGGAGGCTGCTGGAGAGGTTTCTAGAACAGGTGTTCAAGGAGATTGCACAGTCTCAGCTGTGTCCATTAGGGGTTGGGAATCAGGGAAGTCAAACAGGGGCTGCTCCTGGTAGGACCAACTCTGATTGACTACCCCCAATTTCAGCCTTCCCCTATATCAGAAACCTCTGTCCAAGTGCAGTTGATGTACCATTTTACCAACCTACCCGAGGCCCAGTGTGGTTTGAGAAAGCAACATGTTCTATTACAATGTTTTCCAGTTCACAAAGTGCTCTCACACATTCCCATTCATGTGTTCTGCAAATTACAGCTTCATCATGATTTTTAGATCCTCAATATGAAAAGTTTGGATTTATAATACATTCACATTATTACATAAAACTTTAACACTGTATTTGTCAAAAGAATGTTAAAAAAGTCATTTCAACTATTAAAAATTTTGAATTGTTATAAATACGGTTCTAGTTTTTTTTAGTCACCAATTTGTATGAGCAAAATTGTGATGACTTTCATGAATTTGAAGAGATTGTCCAAAAAAAAAAAAAAAAACCCACTGGAAGAGAAATTATATTTAATCATTTCAACCCTGAAATCTGATTATTAAAATTTAGGTTTGTGGAAGCAAGCTCAAGTTTCTCGTTTAAAAAAGAATAGAAAATATTTTATTTGGAAGTTTTATCCAAATTTAATAATTCATATCTTTCTAAATATTTTTTTTATTTTTCTTATCATAATTATCTAATACAAAGAGAATGTAATAGATGTGTTTTCTCCAAGCCCCATACTGATGCTTCCAAACCCCCCCCCCAGGTTAGCTCAGAGAACTGTACAAATTTAATCATTTTCCATGTGTCAAGTCATGAAAACTGTTTGGAAGCACTGGCTGAGACCTATCATCCATCCCCAGGGGTGGACATGCCACCATCCTGACGCATCGAGGTCCTTTTTTACAAAGAAGACACGGAGAATGAATGGTAGCTGGGCAGGCATTAGCTATCTGCCACAGTGAGTTCTAAGTTTGTTTCCACTGTATTCATTTCAGGACATTGAGTAATTGTGTGCTTATTTCCTTAGCTCTCATTTAAAGGTATGCTAAGACTTGGCCCCCAGTACAAAGTAATTAAGTGAGGCATCTCCATGCATAGCTCCTTTCTCCAGATGTCTTGCAGTATGGTTCAATTACCTTAATAACAACATTATGGAATAACTCCATTTTGAACAGATTTTTTTTTTTTTTTTGCCAGGCATAAGCCCAGCCGAGCGTTCTAGCTGAATTGGGATGACCACACTGTTTGCTGTTGTTCCTTTCCATCTCCCAGCCTCTGAGAATAAAGAGTTTCAAGAGGAAAATGCCTGGTGCAAAACCATTCTATCTGCATCTCATGCAGGGGAACGGTGTCTGCCTTGATCTCCTTAAATTTTGTATTAGCCGTGGCTCCTCCTCCCCCTCACTTTTCTACCTTTGATTCAATTTGCCATGCATTTATTTAGCATTTACCCTGTGCTAGTGATGAGGGAGCAGAAGGCCAGCTCAGGACAAAGCACAGGCTGACACCTCGAGCCGCCCCACCCCGGACTCCCAGCTGGGATGCGTGACCTTCCTCAGGCACTCCCAGCTGCCCTAAAATTAAGGGAAGGGAAAAACAAATGGTTAGCTAACGGAGATCACAGTCCTGCAGGATAGGAGTCTCCCTCAGTTTACAAATGTCTTAGTGATTTACAAGGAAAAAGCATTCTTATCAATAGCCTAACTTCCAGAGACCGTAGACTCAATTTCACGGAGCCCTAACATCACCCTCCCCTCCACAGTGATGTAGGAAACAAAGGCAGAAGGAAGTGTAGATAAAATTAAATTTCCTTATTAACCTGCAGCCCATTGACAAATCTGGAGGCAAGCCGACTATAACATTCCTCCAGGAAACTCCCAACTGTCTTAATGTTAAGGCTTTGCTAGAAGGAAAAACTACCTTAGCTTGACAGTAGCAAGGCCTCCAGTATCTTGTAAGTCCTCTTTAGCATATGAAAGTCCTTTTGAAAACCTCCCTTTTTCCTTACCTCCCCCAACTCCCAAGTTTCTAATCAGTCACCCCTCCCACTTATAATGCAGCCCTTTCTGCCCACAGGTCCTGTCTCCCGGCTTTAATAAAATCACCTTTTTGCACCAAAGACGGCTCAAGAATTCTTTCTTGGCTGTTGGCTCTGGACCCCAACACTCCAAACTACACCACTAGTATGGAGGGCACAAAGGTGATTTACCCTAGAGCTGGCCCAGGATGCCGGATGATGGTGTACTGAAACTGGATAGACCAAAGGCCGAGAATATTTGGATCATATTCTGGGAAGGTGATTTGTCTAGTGTGGCAGGGCGAGAAGAGGAATGAAGAAGGAAACCGAAGCAAGATGGTGCAGGTCTAAAGAATTTAAACTTTAAGCAATAGACAACAGGAAGCCTTCAAAGATTTTAAGGCCAAGTGTGGTTTGAGAAAGCAACATGCTATGGTATGTTTCCTGGTTTACAAAGTGCTTTCACACATATTCCCTTTGATGGGTTCCTTAATTTTCAGCAAATTAATTATGAATGGGTATGAAGGAAGTCACAGCTGGAGGAACGTTTCCACCAGCCAGGTACATGCTTTCAGAGTAGCAAGAGTTTGGGCTCTGGTTGCAGCTTGGCTCGGCTGCTTTCCAGCTGTCTGAACCTGGGCAAGGTCTTTAACCTCTCCATGCCTCAGTGTCCTAGAATGCAAAATGGGGCTAATAATAGCATCTACTTCATTGAGTTACTGTAAGGGTTAAATGGCAAAATATATAACTACACACATAAAGTCTTGAGAATGGTGCTTTGTGTATAAGCTCTAAAAAATCTATTGTTACCTTGTGATATTATTTTCAATCTCAGAATTAATAATTTTCTACACATATGTTGCATACATACATATTTTGCACACACACATATAATCTGCCCCACTAGAATTAAGATTCATAAGAAGGGAGTGGTCTGTCATGTTCCAGTGTCAATTATAGCACTTGACCTAGAGTAAGTAGCCTCTTAATTAATGTTCGTTAAATGAATGAACTTGGGTGAGACAATGCTATGCACTCATCAAACCTTTATATTCCTCCGTCCTGGGCAATTACAGAGGATCATGTTTCCCAGGCTTACTTTATCTAGGTGGAACCATGTGACGTGTGATGACCAAGGGAAGGTACTCTGGCCCCTAAAACCTCTGCGAGATCCTCCAGACTGTCTCTCCGGCCCACTGCAGACACTCTTGCTGAGGATTCTGAACCCCTGGAGGATGCAGGGGCACTCTGAAATTCACTTGGATTCCTGAGTCTCTGCCTGTAGGAGAGGTACCCAGGGGAGCTGACACAGCAGAAATAGCCATGTTGGAGTTTGCAGAAGCAAGAAGTAAACTTCCATTTTGTTAATCCACTAAGGTTTTTTTCCTAATAGCAGTTAACTTAGTTTGACTAATGCAAAAGGAAGGAAGGAAGGAAGGAACGGAGGGAGGGAGGGAGGAGGAAGGAAGGAAGGAAGGAAGGAAGGAAGGAAGGAAGGAAGGAAGGAAGGAAGGAAGGGAGGGAGGCCCAGTCACTTTCAGGCTTTTGTCTAATGGAATAAGCAATACTAGCAAAGTAGGACTTAGAACTAGAAGAAACCTTCACAGAGCAGCTAGGTTAACTTTCTCACTCCGCAGTAAAGAATCAGTGGCCAGAGGTAATTAGACCACTCATTCAAGGTCACACAGCTGAAACTGCACACCAGAACTCCTGATTTCCAGGCCAGTGTTTTGTTTGTCCTGTTGGCCCTATTGGTTTCTTATGTCAGTTTTCCTAGGAACTGAATATATTTTTGTCCTCCAAACTGAGCCCATAAGAATAACAAAATAAGGAAATTCTCTTTTAAAATGAAACAGGAAAGGGAGAGAAGGTGACATTTAACTGGAAGTCAAAGGTAAATTAAAACTGATTATACATTGATTTTTTTGGTTCATTCAAATGAAAACCTTCCAACATTGTCCCAGTTAAGTGGCCTAATTTGTGGGCCTGGCTAAGCCGCCTGCCTCTCAAATCCCAGGCACTTTGGACCAGGAGGTCCAGTTACTATAATAATACTCTCTAGATCCAAACACTGCTCATTAAACATCAATGATGGCATGACAATCCTTAACTGTGCCTGAGCCACTTCTTGACTAAATCATCACAGCATTAACTAATAAGAGATTAAAATATTTAGATTCAAGCTAGAGAGTTCCAAAGCCAATCCCCCAAAGTCACTTAGTTTTATTTATTTTTATAACAATTTTAAAGCTCTTCCGAATAGTAAAGTACAGAGCACATTCATCAGGGACAATAAAAATAAAAATTGCAAATGAACAAAGCTTCAAGGAACATTTTTTTTAAGTGCACAAATCCCAGGAGCCAGTACAATGGACTTGAAGTCAGCATTTCTAGGCCTGGATGCTGGTTCTCTCACTGGCTGTTTAACCTGACAAATTAACCTCACAAGGCCTCAGTTCCTGCATCTGTAAAATCAGGACAATGATTTATATCTCTGGAGGTGTTTATGAGACACTCCATGAAGGCCAGCACAGTGCTTAGGAAATACTTGTTTTCCCCCAAAGTGAGGAAAAGCCTTCAGACTAAGAGACTTGAACTTGGCCCATGCTACTGCAAAACATCATCACTGAATGTTGTGACTGGAGAAAAAGTTGGTGCAAGTTGCAAATCCCATGAAAGCAGCCAGATCTATTTTTGCCTGACATGGATGCTGAAGCCCTGAGGGACGGGGGGCTTCTGAAGGGATCAGAAGGAAGACAGTTTACCCGATAACCCCAATTCCTGCCACCCCATTGCCATTACACCAGCAATGTATCTTTACTTGCTCCTTCACCAATCAATAGAACACTCTCTTTCAGGTTTCACCCAAACAAATTCCCCTTCCATCCAAGTTTTTCTCCTGGGTTATCACCAACCTGAGAACCTAGACTGGCATCCTCATCGGTGCCTAGATACATAAGGCGCTCAATAAAAATGTATTAAACTATCCAGACCAGCAGCTCACTGGGGTTGGATTAAGGCACTGCACTTAGGCAAATGAAGAGAGCTGGCCTGCCCTTCCCCAGGCTAGAAGCCACTGGTGATTCCAGGACAGTCATGGGGACCAACACCTGCTTTGTCCTCTTTCATCTTTGTAACCCAGAATCAAGGGGAATGTCCAAAAACCCACAGGTGACTCCACAGTCCAGAAACCAGCTAATAAGATTCATCTGAAAAGTGAAGTCAAACTAACGATTTAGTGCAAGGAAAATGATGCCTGTCTTAGAGATTTGAAAAATAACAGAGGAGAGAGAGCGTTTGCTAGTCTCCAGCTCTGACCTTGGCCTACCAGGATCACTCAAAGGGAGAGAACCAGAACTCCGCCGGCTTAGAATGTGGCAGTGGATAGGCAAGCCAACCCAGCATTGCTGGCACGGCTGTAAAATCAGAAGACAGCCAGGTGATGCTTTAAGGCTTTGCCCTGCGGGACGGCACTGGTGCGTGCCCGTGAGGCCGGCCCTGGTGAACACGGACTTGCCACGCTAGCATCACCTGGGACCTGACTAGAAATGCAGAATCTGAGGCCCCACCCCAGACCTAATGAACTAGAATCTGCATTTTAGTAAGAAACCCAGGTCATGGATGAGCGGTTAAAGTTTGAAAAGTGCTCTTGGAGGTAGATTTTGTCCATCAGGTGGCCTCTGTGTGGAGGCCTTGGTCGTAAAAGAAAGTAACAGGAAAGGAACCAGAGGGGCTAAGAGGAGCCCATATATTCACATGTGCAGGCGCAGGTTTCATCCACTCACAGGCACACAGCCTCCACTGCTGATTTCTAATTCAGCTTTGCTCTGCTCCTTCTCTCCTCCCGACCCCGACACTTGCCTCAGACCTTCCTTTCATCCTAATAACAATGCTTGGTTCTAACTTTGGCCTTCCCTCTACATCAACGGCAAGTATTACCCAACCTGAATGCCTATTTTAAATTTGTAAAGCAGCAAATTCATTCTGCTGATAAATAAAACTCACCAATAGAAATTTCAACAGTCAGAGGTGCCTGAGTGGCTCAGTCGGCTAAGCGTCTAACTCCTGGTTTCAGCTCAGATCCTGGTCTCAGGGTCATAGGATCGAGCCCCGCGTTGGGTTCTGCACCCAGTGCAGAGTCTGTGTAAGACTCACTCTCTCCCTCTGCCCCTCCCCATCTCTCTCTAAAATAAATAAATAAATCTTTGGGGAAAAAAAAAAGAAATTTCAACAGTCAATTAGCCCTTTTCTTGGAAACAGAAGCCAACATTTAAGGTTATATCACTATACCATTTTTTTCTATTTGTTTATTTTTAATTGAGATATATTTGACATAACATCATCTAAATTTAATGTGGATTTGACACATTTACATATTATGATTTCCATGGTAGCACCTCTGTCAGGTCACATAATTATCATTTCTTTTAAGATCTGGTCTCTTAGCAAGTTTGAGGATTATAGTCAAGATCATTGTCTATATTTACTATACTGTGCATTAGATCTCCAGGACTTAGAGATCCACTAATTGCATGCTTGTACCTTTAAACAGCATCTTTCCTATGCCCCCACCACCCAGCCCCTGGGAACCACCATTCTACTCTGTTTTTAGGAGCTTGGCTTGTTTAGATTCCACATATAAGTCATATCACACAGTATTTGTCTTCTTCCCTCTAACTTATCTCACTTCCCATAATGTCCTCAAGGTTTCCCTATGTTGTTGCAAATACTCTACCACTACGCTACATAAATGCACTTGTGAAAAGTCTCCTTTCTAGTAGAAATCAGTTTTCTAAAGAATAGAAAATTAGAAGAGGTTTTATTATTTTGAGTTGATCCACTATCATGAGAGAAGAGCTTCCATTAAAGCTTATTGGATTTTCTACCACTGTTAAGGGAGCTTAGCAATTGCCAAATTCAGTGCTTCTCAAAAGTGTGATCTTGGGACCAGCAGCACCTAGAAACCTGTAAGAAATGCAAACATCTCAGGCCCCATCTTAGACTTTTTAAACTAGACACTCTGGGGGGAAGGCCAAGCGATCTGTGTGTCTAAGCCCTCCAGTGACTCTGACACCCACTCAAATTTAAAAATTACTGATTTAATTTAAGAACAGACTGACCCATCAAGAAGACAGTTTAGGTCAAGAGAGCCAAGGAGTTTCCATAGAAAAATCTAAAACATACTCATGGCAAGTATTTCCAACTAGGATCACGAGACTCAGAGCTAGTTAGTCGAAGGCAAAACTTGAGGATCCCACTGTTTAAAGAGTCAGGTAGAAATACCGGGTCCTCGGATAATTATAGTTGGTTGGAAACATTGAAATTTTCATTTATATGAAAATGTTTTCAAAGCAGACACTGTTTTTAAATCAGCTAGCAGTCTAGAGAAGACCTAAAAGGGTCCTGGCAATTTCTCTGGTGGTGTTGCTTCTCTCCTTTCAAGATTTAAAAAAACATTCTCCTCCTGGGTCATTTCATTTTACTCTTGTTAACCTAAGAGTTTCAGATTACAAAACACTTAATAATCAAATAGAGCGGCTCTTCTTCATCCTATAGTGCATTCAGCTTTTCAGTTAATGGATAAATCTCCACTCGGCTTCCAAGTGTTCACTTATCCTAAGAAGCATTTGAACTCCATTTTGGTATACAAACAGCCAAATCATGCAATTAGCCCATGGCTGGTTCTCCAGAACCGGGGAGCTGCATAGACACAGGTCAGGACCGTGTGATTTTTATGTTCAGGAGTCGATTATACCAGCTAAGGGAGATGCACTTAAGGAAAGTGCACTAGGCTTTAATAGCTGTCTTTACGATACAGGGAAAGCCAATGTCTTAATACCTACAGTCTTGTTATCAACTTAATCGAATTTTTAATATCAGAATGTGTATTACAGTTATGTCACTTAGTGCAGGCCAAGACCCTCTGCCTCCCTCCTAAGTCTGTTCTGCAGGCCCTACAATGCCATGTTATGGAAACTACCCTTTAAACCTGATAAAATATTTAAGACATGTGTCCTGATAGTGTTATGTAAGCAAATACCAAGAAAAATCCAGTCATTAGTGAACCTGATCAGGCCAATCTCCAAGAACTGGGCAAACAATCCAGCCATGGCTACAGCGGCTGATAGGTAAGGAGAGCCTCCCAAGGTGTGGACCCTGGAAAGCTCAGAGCCCAAGCATCCTCCACACTCCTTGAAAAGTGATTCTTAATTGTCTCTGATTACTTTAACTAGGTTCAAGAGTCACTGAATCTAGGGGACTTCACTTAAGAAAGATTAAATATCCTATAGCATCAAAATCATAGGAAAAGGCAAAGAACAGGTGATCTTGAATCCAAGGCAATTATATATATATATATACACATATATATGTAAATAAATAAAAATAAATATATTATTTATTTATATATTTTTTGTAAAATACAATATATATATGTGTGTGCATATATATAGCAATTTATATAATGCAGGTGCTTAGTCTTGTGTTTCTCCTGACTGGGGAGAAGCCCTGAAACAATTACTCTTTCTTTCTTAGAGTTCTTTTTCTCAGCAAAAGAACTCTAAGTCAGGCTAAAGGAAGCTTTGAGGATTGGGGGATCCGATAATTTTATGAGACCTTCTTCCCACAAATGAACTTCCTCCAGGTGAGGCATTCAGCCACCTAGATTCACCAATCCCTTCTAGAAGGACAACTCCCAAGTCTACATAATGTAGAACCCAATCAGTCTCATGATTTTCTGACCCCAATTCCCAGTGCCATTTGAGCTGCATGTATCTGTCTTCATCCTTGATTGTATCCCAGTCCCCAGCTCAGTGCCTGCGCCCCTCAATAACAATTTGCCGCGTGCATTAATAAAGGGATGCATGGATATGCACACTCGTTCCTTCTCATTCTCCATCTCAGGCCAGCTTGGGGCCGTGGAGCCCCTGTACCTTTTTTTCTGTGCCTTCGCCTCCAGCTCTAATTAGCATGCCCTGGCAATTCTGCCTTCATAATAAAACTTGAATCTGCCTCCTCTTTACCATGCCCACTTCTTTTTCATAGAAACTCATTATCTCGGGGCGCCTGGGTGGCTCAGTCGTTAAGCGTCTGCCTTCGGCTCAGGTCATGATCCCAGGGTCCTGGGATCGAGGCCCACATCGAGCTGCCTGCTCAGCGGGAAGCCTGCTTCTCCCTCTCCCACTCCCCCTGCATGTGTTCCCTCTCGCTGTCTCTCTCTCTGTCAAATAAATAAATAAAATATTAAAAAAAAAAAAAGAAAGAAACTCATTATCTCTGAGCTGAGTTACTACAATATCCTGCTCACCGGTCTCCCCTGTTTCCATTCATGTCCTTGTACCTTCCACACTGCCAACCCAGCTCCTTTTCAAAGCACGGAACTCCTCCGTGTCTTCCCTCCTTGCCCAGCCTCCCGTCATGCACACGCATGTGCATACACACACGCACGCCTGCCCCAACTCCTATACCTTCAGTGACTCTTCATCATGTGCCCGGCAGAGGCCAGAGTTCATAACCTGGTGCCTGCAGAGATGATTGCACAGTGTCACTCTGAACTACCTTTCCTTCCATCTCTCTACATCCTCCATCTCCTCTTCCCCACCCTCACCCTCGGCCCCCACACCATCCCAGTGAGGCTGCTCCCCACACAAGGCCTGCACCTTCTCCCTGGAAGGCTGTTCATACAGTTCCCTCTGCCAGGAATCCTTCCACTGACCCCTCTGCCCCAAGGGAGCCTGCTAAACTCACTCATCCTCTGAGCCTGGGCCCATTGCCCATTCTTCCCGAAAGCCTTTCCAAGATATTGCCAACTAAAATGCATCTACCCATCTACTCTACTTTCACAGTGCTTTATCATACCCTATTGTAGCATGTTTCACAGTGTGCTTCGTATCACTGTTCCCACGTGTTGGTCGCTCTCCCACCAGATCGTGGCATCTGTGGGATTGGCGTTGTACCTCACTCATCTCTGTCATCCCTTACAGCTTAGCATCAGCATGGCACTGAGACAGAGCTCAGAAATGCTTTTCGATATATGCCATTAATTTCTATAATGTTGGAGGTGTACATATTTCTCTCTCTCTCTCTCTCTCTCTCTCTCTCTCTCTCTCTCACACACACACACACACACACACAAAATTGGCCCCAGCTCAAAATGAAAATCCTACCTAAGGATTCTGAGGCCCATGTGCAAGAATATTTTGTCTGACTATGCACAGCCTATGGCCTTCACTTTTGGCATATAACTTCTTCAGACAATTTGTCAAAGTGTCAGGTGGTGAACATGTAACATGCAAGCTCCCTGTAAAGCACACGTGGTTGAGGGCACACAGCACAGCCCGGGCCCTTTCCTTGATGACTGTACCTACATCGCCTTGGGAGAGCCAGCCCTCCAGCAGCCCAGCAGAGCTCTCTATGCCAAACCACATAGATGGGCTCCTTTAGGCAGTCAAACTGGGCTCCCTGGTTTGCATTCAACCCTAACCGTGCCACCATCCCTTTGATCAGGTGGGGCTGCTTTCTCCCAAATCTGACATTTACTGACTCACACCCAGTGGGTGGCCCTGGAGTTAACAGTCTTTGCCAGATAAGCCTTCAGATAAGCTGACGTTGAAAGGAGCTTCCTGAGTCTCCTATTGGATTAGACCCACTAGTGACCACAGGTGCCGGCTGCTGGGCGTCCTGCTCAGGGCGGATTGCCAATGCGCCCTTGGCATCTGGGCATTCCAATTTGTTTCCCAACCAGCCAGCACAAACTTTGTCTACATTTTTCTTAATTTAGCAAATAAACGATTCATTCTAAATAGTGGGCAAGTCTCAAAGGTGGTAAAGAAATGTGATTAAGACACCAAAAAAATTACATTAAAATTCTCAGAGCAAAAAATATCATTCAGTCTAGGGGCACCTGGCTCAGTCAGTTAAGCATCTGCCTTCGGCTGGGGTCATGATCTCAGAGTGCTGGGATTGAGTCCTGCTCAGCAGGGAGTCCTCTTCTCCCTCTGCCCCTCCCCCTGCTCAAGCTCTCTCTCTCTCTCCCTCTCTCTCTCTCTCTCAAATAAATAAAAATTTTTAAAAAAATATCATTCAGTCTAAAGTGGGGGAAAAAGGCCCTGGAAAGCTGAGGATGGAATTTTAAAATTACTAAATATAAGACCAAAAATATTTGTTTCCACATTTTCCCTATTCCTATTTTGAGGTGGAGAAAATTATTTCTCTTCCAGGTCATTTCCTCCTGAGAGGTTGTACTTGGCAGCCAGAGTGGTTCTAATCCTTTGATTGGTAAGAACTGTTGAAGAGAATGTTTAATTAAATCCTATTTTCTGGGGGGCACCTGGGTGGCTCAGTCGTTAAGTGTCTGCCTTCGGCTCAGGTCATGATCCCAGGGTCCTGGGATCGAGCCCCGCATCGGGCTCCCTGCTCTGCGGGAAGCCTGCTTCTCCCTCTCCCACTCCCCCTGCTTGTGTTCCCTCTCTCGCTGTGTCTCTCTCTGTCAAATAAATAAATAAAATCTTAAAATAAATAAATAAATAAATAAATAAATAAATAAATAAATAAATAAATAAATAAATTCTATTTTCTGGAAATAAATAGGCCAGTTAGCTGCAATTCACCTCTCATCCACTTCTCTCTTATCAGTGGTATTATCACTTGAAAAGATGTGGATTTGGTTCACCCCCATTCCAAGTAGGAAAGTCTTCCTGGCATTATCCTTAGGTTTTTCTCTCATTGGCAAAATGTATTTGGAAAAATTTTTATAAATAAAATGCTCCATAATATGAGCTAGACTTAAGAAGTGTTGGAGTAGTTCTATTAATTTTCCTGCAACAGTGCTGTAATATTTATTATTATTATCAAAGTCATATTTTAAGCAGCTTCTCGTTTGTCTCTCTCTGTCTCTGTTTCTCATGCTCTCTCTCAATAGATAGATGGATATAGATACACACACATACTTATATATCATTACATTTAAGTCCCCTAGAGGTTTCAGAAGCAGAGAATCTTTAGTCTCAATCAACTCAAAAGAGGTTTGGGGAGCCAAACATGCCAGTGGTCTGAATAATAGAAGGAACCCGTTTGGGTCCATCCTGACTGCAGCCATATTCCTGAATGAGCTGTCACCAGGCACCACTGTAGTATTAGAATGATGGAGAAAGAGGCTAGAGCTGGTGGTCCCTACTCTTCTAGCTTCAGCATCCCCACCTCTGCATCTGAAAACACAGGTCCCCCGTGCCGTTCCAACAGAATAAAACACTCCCATTAGGCAGGCCATCATTTCATTTCCAATCTATACTCTCTCACTTGAACCAACATGAATGAACCTAATGGGCCAAGCTACTGGAATCAGCATGACATGGATTCACTTATTAAGTCAATCAACAAACTCAAGCGAGCTAAGATTCAGTTAGAAATTATGGTGAGAAATAGGACACAACTTGTGCCTCAATTCACAGCCCATCAGTGAGAATGGACAGGCAGGCTGGCAGCTGATATAACAGAGGTGAGCCCAGTACTAGAGCCCTAAACGGGGCATGGAAGATTGCCCGGTGGGCTTCACAGAGGAGGTGACCTGAATGGAGATTCCCAACGGACACAGATTCCAAGGAAGTAAAATTTAACACAGAAATGTAGCCCTGGATATCAGAGTAGAAAATGAAAACTTCATAGGTGATGTCTTTACAACAAAACTTTCTCTTTTTTTTTTAAGATTTTATTTGAGAGACAGAGAGCATGAGAGGGAGGAGGGTCAGAGGGAGAAGCAGACTCCCCGCTGAGCAGGAAGCCCGATGCGGGACTCGATCCCGGGACTCCAGGATCATGACCTGAGCCGAAGGCAGTCGCTTAACCAACTGAGGCACCCAGGCACCCACAACAAAACTTCTTAAGCAGAGCTGTCGGCTTTTGTTTCTTACCGTGACAGATGATAGTTTCTAGAAACGAAAACGGTATCCCACATACCCTTCTGCAGTGTGACCTTGGCCATCTCCCATGAAGAGGAGGACTCTTTGTCTTCAGCCCTTAAATGTGGGTGGGCCACCAGTCAAATTCTGTGGAGGTAGCAGTGAGATCATTGGAGGCACAGGCCTTCCCTGGCCTGGCTGCTTTCACTTCTTGCCTGTTGGGAGCCAGGCCCCGTGTACGAAGTGTGCCTACCCTGAGGCCACCATGCTGGGGAAGGGCCAAGCCACATGGAGAGGTCTTAGGGGAAGAGATGTCACACTGGTAGGGAGAGAGAGAGAGAGACTGAGAGAGACAGAGAGAGAAGGAGGAGGAGGAGGAAGGAGAGGGAGAGGAGGAAGAGGAGGAGGGAGAAGAGGAGGGGAGATGCTAAGAAGCAGGAAGCTACCAGATACATATATGAAGTCACCTTGGAAAGCATCTCCAGCCCCAGCAGCCCCAGCTGACTTCATGTGGATCAGAGACAAACTGCCCAGTCGATCCCTTCCTGCGTGCCTGACCCACAAAATTGTGAATAAAATAAAATGGTTGGTTTAAGCTGCTAAATTTGGGGATAATCTTTTTATGCAGTGCACTTACCAAAACACAGAGGTCCTACAGTGGTACATGATGCCAAGGGAAATAGAATCCTAATATGACTTAGGATGTCATTGTGTTGGTCTGTAAGTATGGAGATAAAAGAGAAACCTAAGTCCTTCTGTGTCGTGCTTCCATACTTCCATTCCAGTGCTGGGACTGATCTTCTCCCTTTATGTAGGTCCTTTATGTAGGTCAAGGGCAGACAATACAACAATTCATAATATTCCTTCCTAATGCTTAAAAGATCTTTTGTGGAAGCTATGGAAGCTCCCAGGGTGTTGCCTTCCCTACGTAAGGAAACCAACTCTAAGTAAGGAGCTGTTTAAGTATTGGCCTGCCAAACAATGGAGAAAACACTATTTGCCCATTTTTCGTCTTTGCTATAAACTTCAAAGGGTATACTCACACAAAGATTAATAGAGATTTAGGTGGCCATCACTCATGGGACCTCAGAATATGATTACCTGCTTTGAAGGCTTTTAAAATCTAGAGAACAATGTACCATTTCACTGCACTGCAGGAAAGAGTCACTAGAGTTTTTCTGTGTGGTTAATATGAAAGAGGAGAAACAAATCTTCTAAGGGCGTTGAGTTTTACATGAAGCAGGGAATATTTTACTCTTAGAAATACCAGAATAGGCTAGACTCACTCGCTATGTGACTATGGGTCCACACCTCCCACCAAAAACTGAGGTGCCACCCAGAACTTTCCAAAATACAATGAACTCACTCAAACATGAATGCAGTAAGGTATAATCAAGAGTTCTGCCTTATTGCTTCTCTCCCTGCTCCCATTCATTCCCAGCTTCAGCTTTGAGTCCTGGATTCATGGACTCTGATTTCATTCCATTTGGAAATTAGCGAATGGTTAAACTGATCAAAAAAACTTGTCATCAGGCAGGACCTTTGTGAAATGGCTCTTTAATTAGCCATTTCATATTTTTGTTATTTCTTCAGCGATTCATGTTAAAAATATGTTCCATGGATGCCAGCCTGCTAGAACCCAAAGAGCCCATGTCGCTCAGCAGTAGTTCAGTGAAATAATAAATAAGTGCAACAACAGCCTTGGCCCCCAGTATTAGCTCTTCCCCACGACCCCCCCACCCCTGAGGCCATGTGGCCAGGCTCCCCACCCCAGTCATCGAGCTCTGTGGCGACCATGAAGTGGTCACCACAGACAAGAAAAGGATCTTGCCCTTCCGGGAGCCTCTTCTCTACAAAGATGGCTGGGTGGGTATGTCTCCTGAAGCTGAGGTCACCCAAAGACTGGGTGTAAAAGGCTGTCTTCTTTGACACGCTGTTATCACAAGCAGCATACCTCTTGAGTGAAATTTCAGGAATGGAAGTTCCTAAGGGAAAGATGCCATTTCATCCCCTAAGCCAGATCAGCTGGAACTGGAAGGCAATGGCTTACATCTGTGGAACAGCTTGGACCAGGACCTCATGTTCTGTCAGCTTTTAGGTGGGGTCCACCCACTGGCTCTCGCCAAGATTTCAGCCGGGTCCTAGCCCCACCCTGGCCCTCATTAATTGTCCTTACTGAGCATCTCAGGAAAGAAACAGTAACTTCCCCTAAGAGGCTCACCCTTCCTCATTGGTGTTAGAAAAACAGTAGGTATCTATCAAAATATGATGGAGGAAGATGTTACTCAGGCAAACCTGGGTGGTCGTCATAGTGTTCATGATAGTAAGCCAAATGTGGCTTTACATACCAGGCGGTCTTCTGGCAGGAGATGATGGAGATAGAAAGCAGCAAGGCAGAGAATCCTGCCTCCTCCCCCACTCCCCCCGCCCTGCCCAAAAGGCCAGATTTGGTGTCACTGAGGGTTTTAATTCAGTCTATAAATGGAGATGACAAAGAAATAAGAAAATTCTATAGCAGCATTTGAACTATGTTCACTCAGGAACACTCAGAAGCACTCCTGTTCATTCTAGAACCTTCCATATACAATGAATAGAGAGCTCTGATTAGAGATTCTCACTCAGCCCCCACCTTGTTTTGAATGCTCCTTAGCACACAATCCCCAGCGAGTGGGTCTTGGATGCTTTTTACTTTATAGATTTCTAGATAATGTCAAGCTCTTGATCTAGAAGCCATATGTGAATAAAACTGGAGGCCACCACGGAAAAATCACATCTTGGATGACAAGGAAGGAGCAGAAAGGGTAGAGTTGAGAAAAGCAGTTCTGTTATTCCTTCAAGGTCCTGTGGGATGAAATAAAGAATAAAGGCAGTTAGTGAAACGTCAGTCATTTACTCTTCTTTTTGCTTTCCTGATTTCTTAAGCAATAATTTTGTGATTTGGACATCTAAAAAACATTCATCCTTTAACAAAATCCATTGTATTAATTAGGTACTATTTCTCAATAGAGAGTAGGTTTTCCCTTAACTTTTCTTAAACTTGGTCCTTGCTGCCTATGTAACAGGTAATTGATTTTAGAAATAGATTTTTTTTTCATAACAAATATGAGGTTTTGACGAAATCTTAAATTGACAGTATTTCCTGATTCGGCAGAAGCATGCTGAATGCTATTGCTTTCCATACAAGCAAAACGTCTCATTCCCAGACTTATAGGGAACGCAAGCAGAACCTATGTGTTCCATAATTTCTCTTCCTGACACTCCAAACATTAGTTAAAGAAACCAAATTCACCTTACAAGTATACATCCTAGGGAGAAGATCCTTGGAACAATCTAGAAAAGCAGAATAATGATGTGACCACAAATGGCCTCTTGATTGTCTGCATGGAGTTTTAAAAACTGGTTCTTTCTGAGGAGAGACAAAACATAAAGTCGCTGTTTTTAAATTGTGTTTCACACCAACCAACCAACAATCTATGAAACCCTGAAAATAACATAAATGGTTAATGACAGAAAGTGAATTGAATTAGTTTTGTTAATACGGTGTAATGCTCTAAAGGGCATTTAGAATAGTGATGGCTTCTGTATTTATCCATATCAAAAGATGCTTCATGATATATTGTTAAGTGAAAAAGTAGGTTAGATTATATAGTATAAATGCATATTTTGGTTTTTAAAAGGTGCATATAAGGGCACCTGGGTGGCTCATTCAGTTAAGCATCTGCCTTCAGCTCAGGTCATGATCCCAAGGTCCTGGGATGGAGCCCCACATTGGGCTCCTTGCTCAGCAGGGAGTCTGCTTCTCTCTCTCCCTCTCCTTCTGCCCCTCTCCCCCAACTCATGCTTCCTCTCTCTCTCTCTCTCAAATAAATAAATAAAATCTTTAAAAATAAAATAAAATATGCATATATAATCATAAAAAATATCTGAACAAACATGTTAAAATAGCATATATGCCAAAATGGTAACTTCTTATTCCTGAGTGTTGGGCAGAATTAGAATGGATTTTTATGTTCTTCTTTAGACTTTTCTTTCTGGTATGACTTTATTTTAATACAGAATATCTATTACTCTGTTTTAAAATGGTATTTTCAATTAAAATATTTTTCCCTAAAACATGAATTTTTAGCACAATTTTAAACTGTGTTAGCTCATGCCATCATTCAATGCTGAAGATCCTGGGCCAGCTATAAAACTGTCTGTCCTCAGAGATACTTGCAAAGGGGAAGACAGTGTAAAACAATTGGTAAAAGTGGTAAAGATACGTTCAAGATATAAAGCTGGCATGAAAGAGTGAATAGCCCACATATGCAGGCTGTTTTAAAATTCTCAACCTAAACGGTTTTTGGAAATGTTTTAGAAAGATTTTATTAATTTAAACCCCACAAGTTCAGAACTTGTAAAAAGTCTTCTGTCGCTGAGGGGAAGTTATCTTTTGAGAGTTACTTATTAAGAAAGACTTATTAAAACAAGTAAACTGGATCACATGAAGACTTGGTTGATTTTTCTAAACAAGCCACTGGACTGTGCCTTCTAGGGGACCAACTGCATCCTTCTTATTCCTTGTGTCAGCCCACGCTGTGCAGGGCCAGACACAGCAGAGTGCTTAACTAAAGGTTTTTTTATATTATATTATATTATATTATATTATATTATATTATATTATATTATATTATATTATATTATATTATATTATATTACATTATATTACATTATATTATATTATAATAATGCACGTAATAGTGCATTCCTTATATGCAAACAGGACTATTTCTTACAAATGGAAGCTATCCAGAGTCATTCAGTTAAACCCACTTGGAACTAACACTGAGAAGTGTTCTTTATACTGAAAAGTAATACGACCGCATTCTATTCAGGCTTTGTGCTCAATTTTTTCCTTGACTAACCTACAAGATTAACAAGTTACATAATTTGGGATTTAATTAATAAAATGTAAACTGCCCGAATGTTAAATGAGTAGTGATCAAATACAGGACATTTCATCTGAAAATTGAGATCCTTTTACATATTTGCTTTTGCCTGCTTACTATTTGATTTGAATACATTAACATTTTCTCTTCACCATAATCAAATCAAACAACTCCAACACGAAATACCATTTTCCCGCAAAGTATTCTTATGGCATAACATCCTTTCCATGCATAGCATTGTGATTAGTATTGTTTGCTGCTATCATTAAATTACATTCATTATAGAGAGGTATCAACTTTGCAAAGAAAGAACATTGAGATGCAACAAAGAATGAGATGTTATTCCCGATTTCATTGTCAGCCAACAGTGATGACCGTTCAAAGGGCAAGAGTTGTGTGTGTATCATGCACAAAGAATAACAGCGGATAGAAACATCACATCTGAACAGTAGTGAAACAGAATAGGTAATCTCCTATAACTGACCAATTTTGAGAAAGAAAGAAGGGGAAACTTATTTCTCTAAATAATATTATTCTTCTTTGAATTCAGCATGAATACGACAGTGGAAAAGGAAGACATGTAACGTCCCAAAGCAAAGGCTTTCTGCATCCCTGATTCTTCCTCTCCCTTTCCTCCCTGCTGCTCTGTCTTCTTGTGCCCCCCCATTCCCATCACACACACACACACGCACACGCACTCGCACACACACATACCCCAGACACAAAGCATTACAGTAGCTAGGAATTTGCCCAAATATAACAATAGTAATACAAATGAAGGTATTTCCTGCACTTAACTCTAAGAATAGGCTGAAACTATGTGCTAGAAAAGTCTGGATTCAGACCTCTGGCTCTGGTACATGGGGCTTTTCCATGCTTCATTGTGTGAAGTCAGAGGTCTGTCGTCTATGAAACACAGAACACTGACTTGTTACTTAAGAAATAGCCAGTGGTTTAATGTGCTCCCATCTTGATTCCAGATTTAAACACAGAATTGAAGAGAAACAGAGCCCTTCTCGACTTGGAGAATCATAAATGGGAAAAGGGGAACAAAAATTCCCTTTCAAACCTGAATCTCATTTTTACTTTTCTCATTAACTAATAAAGGCCAAATTGATAGCTAAGCATTGGATGAAAATTAATCAAAATTCTGAGAATTGAAAAGTTTTTATTTTTTAATTTTATCTAAGTCTTAATATTTTTCTCTTTTCTTTCTTTCTTGTATTTATTTTAAAACTTTTTTAGCATAGTCAAGTGAAGAAATTCCAGCGTAAATTCTCATCTTCTGAAACGTTTCATTAAAGTAAAACACCCTTTCTTTG
This sequence comes from Mirounga angustirostris, assembly GCF_029215605.1. Lineage (NCBI taxonomy): Eukaryota > Metazoa > Chordata > Mammalia > Carnivora > Phocidae > Mirounga > Mirounga angustirostris. Next base: position 46,840,119 of record NW_026991720.1, on the reverse strand, counting down.
TATCTGAGTTCACTTTTTTGGATGGAGGAAGAGAGGGGTAGATTCTGACGCAAGAGAATGGCAATGAAAGATGCTTTCTGCCACGCTGTAGGGCAGTTTACTTTAAAATGTATGTGGGAGAAATTTTCGAGACTCTGCCTTTCCACACCTAATAACTCAACCTTCGAGCCTCCCTGCCTGTACTTATCAAGGTTGGGAACAATTTTTTTTTTTTTGGTCATTTAAAAGTCTTCATTGCAGTAACTTCCTCTGAAACAGACCACCTCTTTCATTAGGAATATTTATGGGAAATAATATATTTGTACAGTTGAAAGCATCACCTGTCTTGCTAAGTCAGTTCTTGTCTGAATGCAAATAGACTGTTAGAGGGTTTACTCAACAACACTTGCTAATGAAAAGTACTAATCAAAACTTTGCTACAGCTGTAAATTTTTATATTTTTTAACCACTGGATTCCAATTAAATGTATTCAATATAGTGTGCTTTGATTAAAAATTTTTTAAAAGAGATTATGTATACAGCACTGTGTAAAACAAGGCAGGTTAGGTATGCAAGCACTTGTACATTCTTAATAGAAGTCTTTACCTGAAGGTAAAGCCCAATAAAATGTACCCTATAATGTGCTATGGACTCTATGTTGATTTACCTGGGTTACCCCGTCAGCAGAAGCCAGCTTTACCAGGTACACACTATGCTTATATATTTAGTGCATATAAAAATGCATATAAAGAAGCACTGAATTCATTAGGGCACACTTTTTCTTTAAAAAGTTCTTTGTTAACCATGGGATATTCTGATTGCAAATAAAGGAAGTTATGGCACTCTGCTGATGCTTATAAAGGGAGAGAAAATCCTTAATGTGAGCCTAGATTTTAATGAAAAAAGCATAAATAAAAGGGTTTGCCTTACTCAAATATACATTAGCAACATCTTTCAAAGAATCTTCTTGCTTTCACCGATACAGAAATACTTTCCTAAAAAGATGTTACTTCATTCAATTGAAGTCCATGAGGACAGGTCTGGGAATAGATGGCTAAAAATCATGAATTTGGGGCGGGGAGGGGAGGGGTGGGTGAATCTCAATTTGTCCTCATCTGAGGATATTTAAACACAACATTTTTGCACATTTCCTTTAAAAATTTCACAGGCCTTTCGTATGTGAGATTCTTTCCCCCACATTTAAGTTTCAGGATTAGTTGCAGTCTTAAAAAAAATATTTAATTCTCTTTGCTCTGTGACATGGCTTAATGAACCTAGGTTGAGTTTCTCTAGGAAATGTAAGAACTTCTTGACAACTGAGAAGTCTCTCAGACACTCATTCCTGCCAGAGTTTTCCAAAACCACACATAAGCTGAGGCCACGAGGTGCCTACATCAGACAAGAAAAGAAGAACACGGCTTCCGTCCCTGACCTCCGTTATATATATATATTTTTAAATTTTATTATGTTATGTTAGTCACCATACAATACATCATTAGTTTTTGATGTAGTGATCCACGATCCATTGTTTTCGTATAACACCCAGTGCTCCATGCAGTACGTGCCCTCCTTAATACCCATCACTAACCAATCCCCCCTCCACCCTCCCCTCTAAAACCCTGTTTGTTTCTCAGGTCCATAGTCTCTCATGGTTCATCTCTCCCTCCAATGACCTCCGTTATATTTGAGCGAGAAATGTGTTTATTGCTCAGTCTCACTGAGTGTTTAAATGTCCCTATTGTGCAAATTATGAGTGCTTTGAGTGCAAATTATGAGTGCAGCTCCCATTCTTTATAATTTCTGTCTGATCTACTCTATTTGTCCTTGGTAACCACCCACCTTTGAGAATTGCAAAAAACCATGCCCATTATTATTTTTAATAAGGCCATTGCATTAAACCTTGGTGGAAGTCCTCTAGTGATTTTTCTTTCCCTCAAAATCTATATTGCCTTTAAAAGCATTTCATTAAGACTGCATTTTTAAGGAGGGAAGAGAAAAGGAGAGATGGATGATATTAGTCAGGGGCAACAACAGTTTTTTAATCCCAAGATTAAAAATAATATTAACCTGCCTCTTTGCCTTGAACCCCTGATTTTTAGGGCGTGGGGCTGCTGATGAGAGGGGCGCCTGAGTGGGAGATGGATGCAGGTCTCTGCCTGCAAACTGCAGCAGCTGGGATGCAGGGCGTCCTGGCCGGGTCTGTGCGCACCCACGGACGATCTCGGGAGTGGGAGCGGACGCCAGGTGCCTTCCTCCCAGGACAGCGGACCTTCCTACACTCCCAGCACTGAGACAAGTTGCCTATGGGTTTCAGAAGTAGGAGGTAGGGGCCCACTGTTTGACAAGTGAGGCAAGAGATAGCCCCGTCTCTCCTCGCTTGTCCTGGGGCCGCCCCCTCCTTCTCCAGCAAATGCTCCGTCCCACTCCTTACGAAGGAAAGCGAATCTGCTTGCTCTTTGCTCCCGTCTCCTTATCCCCGAACCGTGCACACAAGGGTGGCAAGCGTCCCTGGGAAGGGCTCGCCCGGTCCTAGCACCTGCTCGGCTCCTCCTGGAGTCCCGCGGCGTTTCCCTCAGCTCGGGCGCCCTCTGGCGCCGCTATGGAGAAATTCACCCGGCGCGGGCAGCCCTGCAGGAAAAGACTGCAGCACTGTTCAGCGGGGCGCCTTTGGCCGTGAATGAAGCCAGGTGGGCTGCCCACTCTGGTGGCCCATCATTTACCTAGAACATTGGACTGGGCTCTTCCTCAGTGTGTCAAAGCTATAGAACCTCATGGTTTCCCTGGGCAATATGTTAGACACCAATGACCTTCCCAAACACACTTTTCTGAGTCTCCAGATTCCAGAGGGAGAGCAAGGAGGTCCCACAACTTTCAGAACCAACTTCGTGTCTCTCTCTCTACTCACACGCATGCGTACCTATTTTCTTGAATAAATAAATAAATAAATAAATAAATAAATAAATAAATACCACAAGGTCTCCAACACATTATTCTTAAACCACGTGTTGGTACTTTTGATGTCAATTTGGCTAAGCTAAAGCCCGCAGGTATTAGATTAGACCCTAATCAAGATGTGCTACTGTGGGGGTGAGGGAGGGCAGGTTGCAGATGTCATTAAAGTCATTAATGAGTTGACTATAAATAAGGGAGATTATACTGGATAGTCTGGGTGGGCCTGACTCAATCAGCTGGAAGCTCATAAGAGCCTGGCTGAGACTTCCCAGAGAGACAGAGACAGAGACAGAGACAGAGAAGAAAGTCCACCTGTGGACAACAGCTTCGGCTGTGCCCAGCGAGCTCTCCTCTGCCTGTGATCCTCTCTTCCTGATTGCCTGCCCTACAAATGTCGGACTTGCTTAGCCAGCTCCCACAATAGTATAAGCCAATTCCTTGTAATGAATCTTTTAATATATAAATTGGTTCTGTGTCTCTGGTAGAACCATAGCTGACACAACTCACATGGCTTAAATTGAAGAATGTATTAAGGAAATTCAGAGTGCTGGAAGATTCCATCCAAATTCCTCCCAACAGTCAGTCAACAGATACTTTCTGAATGTCTACTGGTGGTAGGCATAAGGCAGTATGCTCTGGAGATGCAACCAAGAACAGAACTGATAGGACTTCTTCTCTAATCTGGGCTTCAGGGTCTGCTCCTCAGTGAGGTGGGTGAATGAGAGAGGCCATGGCTGTAATAGTTTGTGAGGCTTTCTCACATACACCCAGCTCCGTGTGGCAACTTTGGACTACTCAAATCTGGACCAGAAGCTAGCTTAAATAATGGTTTGTTGTGGGTACTAGGGTGGCATGCTTGGAGCTATACAAAAGTATAGGAGGAGGAGGAACAATGAGGAGAACCAGACAACAGTCTTTGCCTTGAGGGCCCTCAGTCTATCACCACGAAAGGTAAAATGCTCATTTATTGCATTGCCAAACACCCTGAGTCATCCACCCGCACAGTGCATTTTCCCTGTGCTTGCTGTTTCTATATATGGCAAAGGGGTGACACTTCCTGATAATGGGTCAGAGCTGCAGAATGTTGGCAAAAGCAAATTCAACCAGGCTAGGAGAAGGGAGTCTTCTCTCTAGATTCATCAGCAGAACCACTGTTCCTGGGCCAGACTGAGAAGCCCAATAAAAGACCTCATTCCTTCTCCAACATCTCCTACCCCTGCCTCAAGGCTTAAGGCTTATTCCATGATGGCAATAACCCAGTGCAGTGCAATCCAACAAACGTTTAATGAGTACTTTCCATGCTACAAGTTCACCTTCTACAGCCTGGTGTCCTGAAATGGTTTTTCTAATCACCATTGGCCTGCAAATAAATTGCTATATTTAGTGGTACCTTTCATGGGTATCCTGTTGACACGGTTTTTTATCTTTTGGATTATTTTCTACTTGATATTCATACCTTCCTCTGGGCTTGGTGAGAACTCTTTCCTGGTTTTACCTCTGCTTCTTCTTAGCCCTCTTTGGAAGAATTTTCTTCTCATCCCAGTCCTCATGATTGTAAAGCAGGTGTGTTCAAGGGCTCTGTATGACTCACCCTATTTTCTGAAGCTATTCTGTCTCAAGAGATGAGCCATACACTGAGATTCTACAATGACATCTCAGGCTTGGACCTCTCTCCTGAGCCCGTGTATTCTGTTGATGTGGATGCCTCGGTGTACCACAGCACCATTCTCCAAACTTGCCCTTGCTTCTAATCTGTTGCTGACCATGAAAGCCCTACTTGATGCCATGAACTGTGTCTGCCCAAAAGCCCACGGCAGGAACTCAAGAGGCATTCCAGATTCCCTCTTGTTTACCTTGCACATCCAATTGTATCTGTATCTGAATTTACCAGCTCACTGAAGAATGTCTCCAGTCTCTGCTCCTCCTCCCCTTCCTTAGTCTAGGCCTTACACACAGGGGCAAATGGTCTTCTGATGGTACCTCTGTCTCCATATCTCTGCTTTCTACCATTGTTCTTTCTAAAATGCAAATCCTCTTGTGACACCTTCCTATTTTATGTGTCAGTGGTTTCTTGAAAGCTTTCCTTGACTGTCCCCTTCCCTCCCACACCCACTCTGGGGGGTTCTCCTCTTCTTTGTTCCCACTGCATCCTCTTCTTAACCCCTGTCATGGCACTTAGCACACGTAGCGTTTTCTTCTTTGATGAAATATTCCAAACAGAGAGACATGTGCAAAAAAGAATGTAAAAAACCCCACATCCCCGCCATCCAAGTTGAACAAATCTTGGATGTATTGATTTCAGTGCTTCCTTTTAAAAGAAATTAGCCACGACAAAAATAGCTGAGATCCCTTTGTGACCCACCCTTTGTGGAAGCCACTGCCCATCAAGTTTGGATTGGTTTTATTGCTTAGCTCTGCACTTGACTATTATCTCCCCAAGAACAGCTTCTCTGTCTTGTTCAACCAGAGGGAAGTAAATAAAAGGACTGAGTGAAAGATTTATTGAACAACTCTATGAATGGATGGATCCACATCTACAACTCCTGGGGACCATTCTTTGTCAAATCTCTGAAAATTTGCCCAATTAACGTGCAATGATTTTAAAAAGTTATCCCTGTTCTCCAGAAGTGTTACTCTTAACCAGGGCTTCTCGACATTGCACACTGAAATCCACAGGGGAGATATCAGAGTACTCATATCCACATCCCGCCCCCAGCAATCCTGATTAATGGGTGAGGTGCCTCCTAGGCATGGATTGTTAAAAGCTTCCAGGTGCTTGTAATGCACAGATGAGGCTGAGAACCGATCCCACCTCCTTCCTGGCATCATTATCACCAGCCTCATCATTACCACCAGCCTCAGCAATTGCTCACACTAACTGTATGATGTTTACGTGCATTATCTTATTTATTCCTTACCACAATCTAAATATTTACATTATCCCCATTTTACAGATGAAGAAAGTGACACTTGGAGGGGTCAAGTCACTTGCCCAAAGTCAGATAGCCCTGGGGCCCTGCTGTTCTCACCAAACCACCAATTTCTGCTACAACCATCGTCCCACCCCTTAATTTGGCTATGGCTCTTACAAAGCCCAGTATTAATAGAATTTCAAATACCCCTAAAGAAAGTCACTGAAGCCTGACACTACCAGTGCTCTCTAAGACCCTGAGCTTTAACTGCGAACCCTGTTTCTTTCTTGAGTCACTTGCTGAAGCTTGCCATAAACTCCTTGCCTGAGCAGCCGCTGGAGACTCAAAAAGGTGGAGTCCTTCCTGCGTTCGCCCGCCACACCCTCTTTGACTACAGGAATTAGTCCTCTCAATTACATTCTTTAGCACTCTGTTCCTCTCTTCCTTATCATACTCGACTGCCTTTTCCATTGTTCCCTGTCCCTTGCTCTCCTTTTCCTGGATCGACATGGTACCATCCCACCAAAAATATGGAAGACTTACAACTCAGATCACACTACTGCCTCTTTATTCTCCCTCTGCTTTTTTTAAGCAAGTGCAGGAGGAAGATATACATCAACATTTACCGCGTATACTGATTTCTTTATGAGCATAATGCACATGCTTAACAATAGTGTTCCGGCAACGGGATTTTATTGTGGGAGAAAACAAATTGCATCATCTTAGAATCATAGAACGTTACAGTTTAAAGGGATCTGGGCGATCACCTAGTCCAGAGGTACTGCAATAACAGAAGTACTACGAATTGAAATCTACAGCCCTGCCTCAGTGGTTAGGCAGTGGATAGTGAGGAAACTAGTGTCCAATTTGGGGAAAATAGTACTTCATGTTGTGCAAGTCTATTGCCTGCAATAATGTAGGAGATCACAAGACTGGAAATCTAAAGCTCCATGGAAGAGGCTGCTATAGACTCAGTGTGGCAAAGTGTCAGAAGAAAGAGATGAGCTCAATGATGCCTGGGTGGCTCAGTCGGGGTTAAGCATCTGCCTTGGGCTCAGGTCATGACCAGAGTCCTGGGATCGAGTCCCGAACTGGTCTCCTTTCTCCCTCTGCCTGCCACTCCCCCTGCTTGTGCTCTCTCTCTCTCTGAAAAATAAATAAATAAAATCTTAAAAAAAAAAGAAAAGAAAGAGATGAGCTCAAGAAAGAACTGACTGTTTTACAAGAAGAAAAGAAAAGAGATACATTGCAGAAATTTGAGACCTGATAAATTTAGTCAAGGGACCACTTTATGATTCCTAATGATACTAAGAAAGCATTCGACCTAAAGCAATACAGGGAAAAGAACCAGACTAATGGTGTGGTGCTCAAGAAAATCTTTCTGTTGGACAAAAAGACTCAGGGTAAAGTCCTACAAAAGGAATGACTGTACCACCAAAGTGGACAGCATCGTGAGGCTGAGACACGGAGAGCAGTGGAGGCAAGAAAGCAAGGAAATTAAGATTAAATTGTTTCTCTGAAACAACTTAACAACAACAGCAACAACGAAATGATGGGTATCATTGCTGGCTCATGGAATTGACTGGAAGCAGAAAGAAAAGAAAATTGCTGTTGGTTTGAAAGAGACTATTTGAGACTTAATATTTTGCAAGCAAGAAATGGGCTGAGAAAAGCACACACCTCTCTGGAGAGCATGTTCCCCAACACTCATTTCGTATTTGACCAAGGAAAACAATGAAAAAGGAAGAAATTTCCAGAGATAGAACCAAAGGTCATGTTGAACTCTGGACCCTGTTACTGACCAGAGACTGCTATGTATCTCACAGTCTTCTCTTCTCCAAAAGGGAGTATGTTTTGTGGTCGTCCGTCCCTGTGGCACTCTTGTGTGTTGGGTGTGGGAGAAGGCAGATAACGTCACTTTAGTTCAGGGGTCTCTGGACCACGATGAGCTTCATCCTGCTCTGATGGAGATGCCACATCTAGCACTTCCCCTGAGATCCTGGATGAAGAGCTGGATGCAATGACTACATGGGACTTTATTTTTTTATATAAAGATTTTTGTTTATTTATTTGAGAGAGGGAGTGTGAGAGAGAGAGCACAAGCAGGGGGCAGAGGGAGAAGGAAAAGCAGACTCCCCACTGAGCAGGGCTCCATCCCAGGACCTTGAGATCATAACCTGAGCCGAAGGCAGACACTTAACCGACTGAGCCACCCACGCACCATACATGGGTCTTTAGACAAGCCCCCTCGGAGTCAGGTTTGTAGTTTTATGCGTGTTCAAGGGTGGACTGTTGCAGAGACATTTTCCACTCACCAAGTAGGCATTTATGCCTCCAAATGGCAAGCCCTCTTGCGATTACTCAGTCTTGTGGACAGTTCTGGCTATTTTTTAGATAGGCAAGGCAAGGCAAAGACCTTTCCTGACCACCCACTCACTCTCTGCCATCATGCTCCAGTTATTTTCTCACTCCTTCCCTCAACAGCAACAGTATTTATTGAGCTTCTGCCATGTACCAAACATTTACAGGCACTCGAGAGATGGTGCCCGAGAGACATAAGGTCTCTCATCCTATGGAGGTGACATTCTAGTTGAAGATAACCAAGGGAACAAGAAGGACAAGAAGATCATTTCAGAATGGATAACCGCTACTGAGAAAATACTCGGAGCCTGGTGGTAGAGAGTGAGTGGGCGGTCAGGAAAGATCTCTAGCAGGAGGTGGTGGTGAAGCCAATAACAGGAAGCAACCATGCAGAGATCTGGAGGTGGGGCTTCCAGACAGAGTGAACAGTAGCTGCAAAACTCTGAGGTGGATGAGTTCTTATTGGGTGGACTTGAGTTTTCAGTTCGACAGGAGTCTGGTTTGGCTGGAATGTCATGAATGGAGAACAGAGAGAATGAAGTCAAGAGATAGATAGGGGATCATCCAGGGCCTTTTAGGCCACCACAAGGTGGCTGGATTTTATTTGAAGGGCAATAGGAACCTATGCGATGATTTGAAAGAGAAAAGGTAGAAGATTTGATGGAGACTGACTGCAGGGACCTATAGCAGCAGCCTCAGCGAGAGAGGATGTGGCCTCGAAGGAGGTGGTCGATAATGGGTACATATTAAAGAAACAACCCTTGCAGATGGTTGGCATGGTACAAATGAGAATAAGAGAGAAAGGAACAAAGAACAATGTCTAAGTTTTCAGCTTGAGTTACTGAAAATGAATAGTAGTGGTGCCATTTCCAGAGATGGGAAGGCTTGGAGAAGCCTGGACTGGGGGCCTCAGGGAGGGTGTAATGTTAAGAATTATCCGTTAGAGATGCCATTAGCCATTCACATGACTACAGGAGGGAAGCAGGTGGAGTTTCAGGGCAAGGTTTGGCCTGGAGATATAAATTTGGGGCCCATCAGTTTATAAATGTTATTTAAAGCCATGGAACAGGATGAGATCACTTAGGGAGAGAGTGTAAATACAGAAGAGGTCCCAAGACTGGGGTCTGGGATCCAACATCTATCTAGAGGTCAAGGGGAGGAGGAGCCGTTCTTCCAGAATACGGAGACCTTTTTCACTCTAAAGGGCTGTTTGCTTTTTAAAAGATGTCCTAAGACATATAGATTTTCCCACATATCTTAGTCGTAAATGTTACATCAGAGTCTCCTGTGAGTGTTAAGTCACCCATGTCGCTGCGGGGAGGCAGCTGTGGTGGAGTGGAGAATGCGTGCTGCCGGGGGTCAGAAAACCCTGGGAGCTTTCAACCACTTTGCTACTCACTAGTGATGTGATGAGAGTAAGTCACACGTTCTCTGGGCCCCAATTTCCTCTGCCATAACTCGAGAGTAATAATGGCTCCTCGTTGGGTAGCGTCAGAATTAAAGAAGGTAATGGAGGTGAACGTGTTTTACACACTCCATGGCTGTCCTGTCCCTTACAGGGGCCACTAGCCACACGTGGCCGTTTAAATCTAAATTAAATCAAACTAAATATGCAGGTCTTTGAAGACATAAGGAGTAAATACCATGTGGGATCCAGGATTGGATCCCAGAACAGAAAAAAAAGCAGTAGTAGAAAGGCTGGTGAAATCTGAATAAAGCCTGTAGGTTAGTTCACAGTATTGTACCAAGGTTGATTTCTTCACTGTGACAAATGCAATGGGGTTATGTAAGCTGTCAACTTCCCAGGGAAGCTGGGAGGAAGATATAGGAGAACTCTCTGTGCTTGCACCATAAAAAGTGAAAGATAATTCAGTTTCTCAGTCACACAGGCCACACTAGTCAAGCGCCCATTAGTCCCATCAGCAGTGCCAATAGGGATTATTTCCATCATGGCAGAAAGTTGTATTGCTCAGTCTTGCCAACAGCATTAAACAAATACATGATTTTACTGGGCAAGGCACTAACCACAGCACCATGCCTTCAGATGATTTCTGTGGGAGAAATTCAAGGATTTGGTGAAAGGATTGAAGGCATATCTAGAAATGAAAGACCTGTCTGCTCTCCCACACTCAAATTACCTGTGTTTTTTAGACTAGCTTCTTTCTCTCCTCCAAGAGATGACAGGGTTCAACCAAATGATCTCTAAAGTGCCTTTTACATCGAACATTCTATGGATCCTAGACAAAGAATACGAGGAGGAAATGGCTCATTATCTCAGTAGCCCATGGAGAAGGTGCTCTTGTGGCAAAATTGAAGTATGTGGGATGGAAGGGAGCAGAATTTCCCTGCCACCCTGGATCTGCCCGGGTGCCTCGTTTTAATGAGGGGACAATGGAGGAGAATAAATAGGAGGTAATTCTTTTTTGATGTTAGAAACATCCTACTTTATTTTTTTTTTTCCTCATCACTCTCTGTTTTAAAAAATGAAATAACTCAGGTCCGACTGCATAGGGATTTAGAAAACACTACTGACCAGGGAAGTTAGTGACTATTGATTTCTCTCCTCTTCATACCCCAGTGAGCGGTCAGTAATAATAATCTGCTGTTCTAACGAAGCACTTTTCATCCAAAGACATTTAAGATGAAGCATGACTATTAACCCATTTACTTCACCATGTTCTTTGATAGTAAGATATGGTATTTTCCTATCTGCTATTTATAAAGATGTCATGGTTGAGAGGAAGATAATTTGGTGCCTAAGTAGAATGTACATGCATTCAAAGTTCCTTTCATATTGGATCATCTAGGAATACTGACCAAAATTAATTTTCAGTTTTTTGTCAGATTAACAGATTAAATTCTGACCACTATTTATTTACTTATTTTCCTTGTTCTTCATAAAGGGTACATCAGTTAGGATTCTTGGCTAAAAGCAAAAAAGATTTTTATTTTCTGGCAAATTTAAGCCAAAGGGATTCTTACACCACACATCTCCTGGGAGACTGGCCTTGGGATTCCTTAATTTCCCCAAAGGCAATTGGAACGCCTATAGAAAAGAGCAGCCAGAAAGGAAGGAATGCCCACCACAAAGTTCAACCCATCTATATGTTTTATGCACATTTCGTTACTTTTATAAGCTAAGGTAAGTATAATCTGAATGCATAAGTGTGGAACTTTGATTATTTAAATTACCAGCATACACACTCCACCTGTGTTTGTGTGTGTTCATCAGAAAAGGTACGTGCGGTCATTGATATTCATCATTATCTTGAGTGAAGCAGCAAATAAAGATTCAAGTAAAGGCCCTTAATCTCCAAACACTTTACTTTCAATGGGACAAAACAGAAATACAAACAAAGGAATAGAGATCAGTATGATGTATCATTTGCTTAATAAGTACGGGTTTGATGTGTTAGTACGTCCCGTAACAGAAACTATTGTTCAAACCACAAACTATTAGGTTGAAGAAATGTTAAAGAGGCACTTTCTATCAATAACTTGATAACTAACGATCACTAACCATGGAATATATGTTATTGCTAGCAGGAAGATCATGAGAACTCTGCTGTTCTTCTTGAACGCACTCTTGCACCCTCTATGTCTCTGGAATCCAACTTCTCACCTGTAATTTCATAGCTGATGCTTATAAGCTGGATCTTAAACTTTAAAAGTTTAAAAGAATTCCTTCTGTCCTTATCCTAGCTTTGAAGAGGGTGATATTATTTCTCCTTGTTACAGTATTTGAGTTTACTTTAACAGCATGTTAGGGCAATATCGTTACTTACTCCATATACACCATTGTTAAACAATCGTCTCCGTCACCCCTTAGAAATTTTTAGTTGCATTTGTTAAAAACCAAACTGTCATGAAACTGCATGTTATTTTATCTATCTTTAGATTAACAGTGTCTTCCTAAGAGAAATGCAAACATTTGTCACATTTCAGAGGAATGACAGAAAGCAGCCAATGAGACTCCAGAATCGTCACTGAGCATTAAGATGTGTTTCTGAGGGAAGGGTTGCGCAGTTTGTCTTCCACATCCTTTTCTACAGGTGTATCATCCAGAACAGACCCAGGGAGCCATCGATGGTATGAACTCCCTCCCCCAGGAGAAACAAAACCACCCGTGACATTGCTAGTCGAGTTCCATGTTCTGATAACGTAGAGACTGTATCAGGGACATACTAAGCCGAAACAGCCACCTCTCCTGCATTCCAGCATCTTCTACGTCCTTTTAAGAAGCGTGCTTTGGGAAATTACTTGGCATTTTTGACATCGAAGTTTCCTCTGGAGGGCTAACACTGAAAATCTATCAGATAACACCTTGGCAAGGATTGCTGATGGCTCACCCATGTGGGCTCCGCTCCAGGAACCTGGTGAAGTCTGAGAGAGCAGCTCTGAGAAGGGGTGACCGCCATGGAGAACCTGATCCCAGGTCAAGTGAACCTGGCAGCCCTAGGTTGAGTGTCACAGTCAAGAGATAACAGAGACACTGTTGGCAGTCAGGCATAAAGGGTGAGGTGAGAACAGTCAAAAGAGAAAAGTAGGTGGCCAAGAAAGTCAGGGTTAAGACAGAATCAGGTGTAACACTGCTCAAAACTCCTGGTTGCTGGGTACTTTTTACATAGGCTAACTGAGATTCCTCAGGGCTTACAGGAGTAGAGCCTTCCCCCTCCAGGCCCAAGAGAACTTACCCAGGGAAGGCAGAAGGAGAGCACCCATGAGAAAGCAGTAAGATTTAAAAAACATACATACATTTGAGGGCGCCTGGGTAGCTCAGCCGGTTAAGCGTCTGCCTTCGGCTCGGGTCATGATCCCGTGGTCCTGGGATTGAGCCCCACATCGGGCTCCCCGCTCGGCGGGAAGCCTGCTTCTCCCTCTCCCACTCCCCCTGCTTGTATTCCCTCTCTCGCTGTCTCTCTCTGTCAAAATAAATAAATAGTCTTTTAAAAAAACACCAATATGTTCAAAGATTTAAATTTAAGGGGCGCCTGGGTGGCTCAGTCGGTTAAGCGTCTGGCTCAGGTCATGATCTCAGGATCCTGGGATAGAGATCCACATCGAGCTCCCTACTCAGCAGGGAGTCTGCCTCTCCCTCTCCTTCTGCCTCTGCCTCTCCCCCTGCTTGTGCGTGCTCTCTCTTTTTTTTCTTTCTCCCTCTCTCAAATAAATAAATAAATAAAATCTTTTTTAAAAAATTAAAATTTAAGTTTTCTGTGATTTTAACATGGCAGATGAAGGAAAAAAAACCTCATCTGCCATCTGCCTCTTCTTGGCATCAGCTTCTGCCTCTTGAGGTTTTGTAATGAAAGGCTCTGGGTTTGGTTGATCTGGACAAGCCCACCGGTCAAGTTCATTGCTAGCATTAACAATAATAAATGAAACCATCAATTTTGCTACAGAAGCACAAGGGCACTCAGTGCCTGCTATGTGAGGAATATTATCCCTCTGTGAAATAGCTTGGGAAAATAAAAAATGTTATTTTATGTCATACTCATTTAATGTGTACTCGTTTATTTGACTTCAAAATTATTTAAGAGATAAAGGGGCTCATCCTTAATTTTCCTCCAGCATGATGGGGCATTATTAAATAAATCTGAAACAGACAATAAGGATGGAAGACAAGGAGGCAGAACGAAAAGTGAAAAGAGGGAAGTATCGTGGTACACTAAAAACATTTAAAAATTGGTTCCTTAGTACTATCTTAGATGTGCTGATGGTTGATGGGGTCATAATTTTTTTCTCAAACAAAATAAAACAAAAAAAAGCTGAATGTGGATTTATGGAAGCATGGCGAAAAGGAGATAAGATAATACATACTCTCCTTTTGGGGGGAGTCGCTCTCTGCCCCCTGGAGTCCTTTATGCAAATTGAAGATATAAAGAGCATGAAAACCATAGCCCCAACCACCACCAGAGTGGTGTGGGTTTTCTGTAACTTGGGACTTCATTTTGGTTAGAATTTAATATTTTCTTAATCTGGACCGCCTTTTATCTGACATCCTGGAACATTTCCCTGTACCTTCTTTATTATTTCCTTCCCCACTAATGATGTTTCTGGAACTGAAGTCTGCTCTTGAAATGGGTTCTCTTCATTAAGAGAGGGAGCGCTGGGTTTGATTTATATGCAAAACCCTTGGGATGACTTTTGTGCTTAGATGTCAAAGAAATTCTCCATCTCCTTCTAAACCATTAATTTTATCATTATGGAAATAGCTTCCATAATTGATAAAACATTGTCAACTGAGTTTGACAGACTATTAAAACACTTCTGAAGATTTGTAATCTCAAGCTCCTGTCTCTTGGGGCTTGCTTAAAACACGCACACCCATATTTATATTCTCTCTTAAATGTCAATGGAAAAAATCTTCAAGATAAGGTCATTGTAATGCACACAGACAGTGATCAAGAATAATTTCCCTTCTGTCCTGGCCAAGTCATGTTATTATTAATAAAACAGGGTAAGCCATTCATCTTTTCCCACTAGCTGAGAAAGTTAAAGCTCTATCATAAATAGGAAGAGGACCACCCTGTAAAAGGGTGTTGTGAAGTCTGGAGCAACTACTTTTTTAAAAAAAAAATTTTATTTTTTTAAAGATCTTATTTATTTATTTGAGAGACAGAGACAGAGAGAGGGTGTGTGCACAAGCAGGGGTGGGGGAGGGGCAGAGGGAGAGGAAGAAGCAGACTTCTCACTGAGCAGGGAACAGGGAGCCGGCCCGCCGTGGGGCTCATTCCTAGGAGCCCGAGATCACGACCTGAGCTGAAGGCAGACGTTTTTTTCTTTTTTCTTTTTTTTTTTTTTAAGGGGTCCCTGGAGCATCTACTTCTTTAATTAAACTTTTTTTATTCAGAGAGAATTGTAGATTGACATCGGTTTTAAGAACTATTAGAGATCCCATATGCCCTGTACCCAGTTGTCCCCAAGGATAACATCCTGCAAAAGCTATAGGACAATATCTCAACCAGATTATTGACATGGATATTATTCAGATTTCCTGTTTTACTTGCACTCATTTGTGTGCGTATGTGTGTGTGTGAGTTGCATGCAATGTTACCATATGTGCATACTTGTGTATGCACCACCACAGTCTAGAACAGAACAGTTCCAACACTGCAAGCACCCTTCATGTCACTCTTTCATACTCACACCCACCCACCTGCCTTTCCCCTTCCCAATAGGGTGTCTTACTTTTCTCAGAGCCTTTTTGAACTTTTATGCACAATAAAGAGAAACCAAGTTAGTGAAGATCATTTGCCTTCAGTGAAAGCATCTGAGCCTTCAGAAAAAGGTGTCCCCTTGTGATGGGTGCAGCCAGAGCTTGATTTCTAAACATGGGTTTCGCTCCTCACTCACCTACCTGGATAGGCACCTTTGTGCGGGGGCACCTCTCACAAATATACGCTGTGGCTCTGTGTTCAAGGCAACAACAGCTAAAAGAGGCATTCTGTGTTAGTAAGCTTCATTTTTTTTTTTTTGCAAAATTCCATTTCTAATATTCCATTGAAATGCTGAATTTTCAGATAAATCAAGAAGTCGCTTCCAATCTCCCAATCTCAAGGGTTTCTTGGAAAGTTAAGAGTGAGAGCATCCAATGTGCATGATCAGCTTCTAATTGGGACTAGGATAGTATCACTCTCTGGAATTTTATATTTAGATGAATATGGACCATAAGAATGTCCAAAATTCTTTTTAAAAAAAATATGGAAAGTCAGCTTTAGTTTCTATCCTTTGCTACAAGCTGATTTTACACACACACACACACACACACACACACACTCCCAGGCTGACATTTCCCATCTGCTACTATAGGCATTTTTGCCAATCTGATATAAAATGCCAGAAAGTAAGTCCTCAAATCCAGCTCAATGGCTCCATAAAATATGGTCTTCTTGTCACCCCTAGTGCTTAAATCATTTGTTGTCAAACTGGGTGGTTTTCAGAGTTGACATTTACTGCTGTTTGCTGCAAAAGAGATTGTAGCCTCGAAGAGAGGTCCAGAAGTGTCATTAAGCACTGCCAACTATGAGAACAAAGGCCCTGGTTAATTTTTTGTGATTTTGTTGCTGCCCTCTGGTTCTTAAGACGGCTGGTTTTTAAATGATGGATTTCCAACAAGAGACACTCATGAGGTGTTTACCCAGTGGTCCCAATGGCCTCGTGCTTACACAGACACTCAAACCCATACAAAGAAATAATAAAAGATCCTCTATCTTCCCTCTCCCTACCCCCCACCTCTCACTCTGTTTCACTTAATTTTTTTCCCAAAGTCTCTAGGTTAGACCCAACATGGGCAGGCCATCTACATATGTGGAATTCATATCAGTAGTGGGAATGAATTTAAAGAAGCTTAATTTAACAAAGATGTATCCAGTGATTTACATGTTTATGGCACTATGATAATTGATAATTGCTTTGGTAAGCACCAGAATCAGTCTCTTCCCTCAAAAGGGAGGAAACTAATATTTATCCAGCAT
The DNA here is from genome assembly GCF_029215605.1 of Mirounga angustirostris. Classification (NCBI taxonomy): domain Eukaryota; kingdom Metazoa; phylum Chordata; class Mammalia; order Carnivora; family Phocidae; genus Mirounga; species Mirounga angustirostris. The sequence continues at coordinate 46,823,438 of NW_026991720.1, read as the reverse complement.
TCCCCCCGAGCCAAGCATTTTGCATTTGCCATTTCATGCTGTTCTCATGGAGACTCTGTGATACTATGGTGCTATGATTTTCTGCATCAGGAAATAGGAGCCCTGTCAGGTTCAGGAGTTTGCCCACGGTCGCACAGCTATTAAGAAGCAAAGCTGAGGGGCGCCTGGGTGGCTCAGTTGGTTAAGCGACTGCCTTCGGCTCAGGTCATGATCCTGGAGTCCCAGGATCGAGTCCCGCATCAGGCTACCTGCTCAGCAGGGAGTCTGCTTCTCCCTTTCCCGCTCCCCCCTCTTGTGCTCTCTCTCTCTCACTCTCTCTCTCAAATAAATAAATAAAATCTTAAAAAAAAAAAAAAAAAAGAAGCAAAGCTGAGATTCAAACCAGGGATACCTGACTCTGAAGTCCATGCTCTTTCCACACGGTCTCCTTTAAGTCCCAAAGAAGGGAATCATAGAAGTATGGAAATATGGAAACGCAAGTGTACATGAAACTGTAGTACAGAGTAAATTATACTAAATTGTGTAAGAAATGTTGAATCAAAGAGTTCCAAAGAAATTCAATATATGTGTGATATGGTCAACACTGATGATTGGCTTTCAATGAAGTGCTCATTGTCTCAGCTGTTGGGAGTACTGATGACAATACAACCTTCAGCTCTCAGAGATTATCCCATCTACAGACAGTCACCCTGTCCAAAGTCATGCCCCTCCCCGAGAAGCCCACATCCTCTCACTGATTAATACGGAAGTAAAAACTTGGCCATCTTGGTTCAACTTGGGATAGCTCTTAAGGACAATTCTGGCTCCAGAGCTCCCCATGTGTTGCTTGACCTGTCGCTGAGCCTTCACGGTGACTCCTGCTGCATCCCTTCCCTTCCAAAGGTGTTAACCCCAAAGACACTCCTTAACAAACATCCTGCCTGCTTAGCTCGGCTCAGAGATTGCTTCCCAGAGAATCCAATCCCTAACAGTTGGGTAGACCAGACAGTTCTTTGCAGGAAACTTGGTGTAGGAAATAGGTCTTCAGTGACAAGTATGATTTCCACAGGACTACCATGTAGAGATTATTGAAAAGGCAATTGTGAGTCTGCTGTGGAAGGTCCCGAGGACTAGATAAGGAGCCTGCACCCAGCTGAGAAAGAGAGAGCCAGGAAGGCTTTGAGCAGAGGCAGGCTGTAACTTAGAAAAATGGCGTGGTCATTTACAAGGACAAATGTTGCAGATGGAGGCAGAAAATGGTGTAGATCATTTCCATGAGCAGAACGTTAGATTTCTGGCAGAAAACTTGGGTTTGAATCCTGGCTCTGTCACTTATTACCTGATAGACTTGTAGAAGTTTCTTAATCCCTCCAAACACAATTTCTTCCTCGGCCAACTAAGATAATATTTGGAGTGGGGAATGGCTGGGAGTTTGCGAAGCACACTCGTACGCATGCAAAAACCAGCCTCTAAATCCCTAAACAGGGGCGCCTGAGTGGCTCAGTCGTTAAGCGTCTGTTTTCAGCTCAGGTCATGATTCCAGGGTCCTGGGATCGAGCCCCGCATCGGGCTCCCTGCTCCGCGGGAAGCCTGCTTCTCCCTCTCCCACTCCCCTTGCTTGCGTTCCCTCTCTTGCTGTGTCTTTCTCTGTCAAATAAATATACAAAATCTTAAAAAAAAAAAAAAATCCCTAAACAAATCCAAGCTTTAACTGTGAAGATACAGAAGGCTGGCCTAGAGCAGAACCTAGGAAACTACAGCTCTCCACTTTACTCAGGCGGAACGGTTTTGTAAATAAACTGTTACCGGCACACAGCCGGGTCCAGTCATTTAGCTATTGTCTATGGCTGTTTTCAAGCTACAACGGCAGAGATGCGTGGTTGCAACAGAGACCGTCTGACCCTGCAAAACCTAAAATATCTACTATCTGGCCCTTTATATACAAAGTTTGCCACCCCTCACCCTGAGTGTCAGAAGTAAAAAAGAAGTGACTGATGTGAAGGACAGGACGGGGTCAAATCTATAAGACCCAGTAACTGCTTGGTCTTAGGAAAAGCAAGCAAAAGGAAGGACCCAGAACCTGGGGGTTTCTAGCCCAGGACCTAGTGAGAACAGCACTATTATTACACTGAGGACCCCAGGAAGAACTGTTACACCTGATGGCTGGCTGACCGCTGGGCATGCTGAGTTTCAGGTGCTGGCAAAAATGTGCGGCCAGAGAACAGAAAATATGAATCTGGTATTTGGCAAGGGCTTAGAGATGAAATTTTGGCTTTTGGAACAGCATGCATGGACGTGAAAAAATGAGGGAAAATTGGTCATTCTGTAGGCAGTATAATTTTGACTTTAAGCTTCTACTTTTAAATGGGTTAAGCGCCGTCTTGTATTTGAGGAGTTACCCAGAAGACCTAATGCTTAGAACTGGAGAGTTAAAGTAAGGCTTTGCTGACCATTATTCTATTAAGCAGAAAAATGAGAAAAGGGCAGTAAATTTTTACTGTTGCTAGAAAAGAAATATTTCAGAAGCAGGCAAAGACTCCCCTGCATGGCAGACAGTCGACCACGTTCCTGGCCACTCAACGACACTTGAAAACCAGTTTTCTGTCCCAAGCGATGTGTGTCCTGTGAGATAGTAAATGCTTTTCTGCAAATAAAAGGATTTCACGGTTAAACAACTTTGGAGAAAACCAGATTAAAGGAATTTAAAGCTTTCTTTATTCTAAAACTTCTCGGGGTCTTTCATATGTTAATAAGCACCAGGAATCCCCGAGAGGGAAGCACAGTAAGTAACTAAGAAAATTTGTACTTAAAGTAGAAACTTGCCCAGGAGTACAGAGCTATTAAGAAGCAGAGCCAGGAATCAGAGTCAGAAACTGCTTCAGAGCTGGTGGCAATCATACCTTCCTAATGATGATGGTGATAAGGGATGATGGTGGTGATGGTGGTGGTGAGAAGCATCATTACCGCCAAGTGGTCCCTTTGGTACTTGATAACCCTTGGAAAGCTATGTAATCCTTAGACCAGTGTATCAGCCAGATGGTGACAATACAACACTGCATCAACCCCTCAAATCTCAGTGGCATACAACCATAAACATTTGTTCTATCACGCGCATCTGTAGGTTGGCTGGGGCAACTCTGCTGATCTCATCTGGGTTTGGCTCCAGCCTGCGGGTTCCAACCGGGTCTGCTCTCATCTGTCTGGGATGAGCAGGCTGCCATGGACATAGGCCTCTGGTGGTAGAGACAGAATAGCTCCGTTTGCATCTCCAGATCACATGCCTGCCTGCACCCGAATCAAGGCACGGAGATTTCCCCTCCATCTCTAGTGGGAAGAACTGCAAAGTCACATGCCTGCCTGCACACGAATCAAGGCACAGAGATTTCCCCTCCATCTCTAGTGGGAAGAACTGCAAAGTCACATGGCAAAAGCTGTGGCTATGGAGAAGAGTGAAGAAATGGAACCAATTATTCAATCTCCCATGACCCAGGTATAAAATTCAGCTTGGGAACATATAATAAAAAATTTAGTCTGTTTAAATAATTCACAGAACCCTGGCACCATGAATTCAAGTTCAGGCAATGCACTATGTGAGCATAAACTGTTATTAATCTTATCCTTACTTATTCAGAATCTGCCTAAGCCTGGGCTAAGTAAGGTATACACTCTTGGAATCGCGCTAAGGGTTTACTAAATACACTACAAAATGGTCTAGAAGTCCTTTCGTATTCCCTTTGCCAGGCATCAGAACTGTTCACCTGGCCCCTCTGCTAATGCTTCTCGGGGCCTGCCGTCCAACATCCTCTCCCAGGCCAGTGGGCTTGAGCCTCAATCCGAGGCTAGGGTCTTGGGAGAACTGCATCTGGCTGGCTTGCGTATTTATGAGTGTCCCTGAGCCTATGAGGACTAGCTAGGCCAAGAGTCCAAAGGGTGGTTGGAGAGAAGAGTGGACAGGAGAAAACTGGCAAAAGGAAGGGAAGAAAGAGGGTGGTCCAAAGGTGGAGCTTCGGAGAAAATGCAGGGAAGGAGAGTGAGCTTTTTGTGAGGGTCTGTGGCCTAATTCTCAAAAAGGGAGGGAACGGGCGCCTGGGTGGCTCCGTCAGTTGAGCACCCGGCTCTTGATTTTGGCTCAGGTCATGATCTCGGGGTGCTGGGATCGAGCCCCGCATCTGGCTCCATGTTCAGCAGGGAGTCTGCTTGTCCCTCTCCCTCTGCACCTCCCCCACCTACCCCAAATAAATAAACAAAATCTTAAAAAAGAAAAAAAAGGGAGGGAAGCTGAAGACCATGTCTCTGAAAGCTGTAAGCTTCTTTGTTGAAGATGATGATGCTTCTGCTGATATTGAAATATGTGACACATGAACGAGAATCTACATGACATATATAAACTTGGAAACCAGTCATAAAACCCCACCCCTGACCTCACCATGCAACTGAAAAACCAGCAACTACTGTTTGTTCCACTATCAGAAAGTTGTGTTCGTCATTCTCTTGCTTTTAAAGGAGATTGTTACGTGCTGTGTGTGCGTTCTCCAACAAACAGGATACGTTACTGAGGTTTTCTCCTTTTTGAGTTTTATAAAAACAGTGTCACGTTGCATGTAATCTCCTGGCATCTTGTCACTACCATGTTCCTGAAATTCTTTTGTGCTTTGGAGTCACTATGGTTCATTCATTTTCACTGCTCCATGATCAACTTTATCAGAAATATATCACAGCCTGTTTATTCATTCTCTTGTTCATAAACATGTTAGGCTGTTCTATTTTTGCTATTATCAACGATTCCATTCCCAGTGAATTCATATGTGTCTCCAGGTACACATTCCATTCCCAGTGAATTCGTATTTGTCTCCCAGGTACACGTGTCCAAAAGTTTCTCTGGGATATGTAATTCAGAGTGGAATTTCTGGTTTATAAGTTTTTCAATTTTTTTTCAATTTAATTCCAAAAAGCTCGTATCCATTTATAAGCCACTAGCAGGGTATGGGAATTCTTGCTGAACCACATTGTCACCAACACTCACTGTCAGACTTCTACAGTTTTGTCAATTTAGCAGATAGAAAACAAATCACATTTTGTTTTAATTTGTGTTTCCCCGATTAATGTTGAAGTTGAACACTTCTTCACAATTCAATTTACCATGCATGTGTCCCCTTCAGCAAAATGCTTCTTTATTTATTTGCTTATTTTCTTATTTCTGTTAGTTTCTTATTGATTTATTACAGTTCATTAAAAATACTGAATGCTCATCTCTTGCCAATCACTTGAAGTGCAAATACCTTGTCCAACTGTGTGGCTTGTCTTTTTACTTCGTCTATGGTTTTTTTCAATAAACAAAAATTCTCAGCTTTGGAGTAGTCAAATGTATTGAACTTTTCATTGCATCTTCTTTAAAGGATCCATCCCTGCCCAATTTTGTAAAGATATTTTCTTCATTTGTCTCCTAAGAGGCTTCAAGTTTTGCTTTGAACACTTAAATTTTTAACCTACAAGGGATATTTTTTTGGCCTATAGTATGAGGTTAGGATCCCCCCATCCACCTCCTTAGTCATCTGCAAGACGACCTCTTCCAAGAGGCAAGGTTGCCTCGTGGATGTGGGACACTGATGGGCCCTCTGCTCTGTTCCCTTGATCAATATGTCTTTCCCTGCACCAAAATTGCATCATTTCTATTACTCTGACTTTAGAAGTCTTGATAACTGGTAGGGTCTCTCTGGTAGGGCTTTCTAGTAAGTAGGTTACAACTAGAATTTTAGAGAGAGAATGAGTTTCAAACATTCTAAGTAAGAAAATAGGAGAAAAGATGTTAAGGATTTAGGCCATTATTTATTTAAAAATACTATCTGTTATCTAGCTTCAGCTCCTTAAGGCTAGGATTACTATTATTGGAAATGCCTGGTAGTTATTCTAGATGGCATATACATTCCTTTTTCAGGTAAGTGAACTATTGTTTTAAACACAAATAATTCAGATTCCCAAGTGATTCCAATAAAGTTGGTGAAATTTAACTCTACTTTTCTGTTTTTGCTTCAAGGCATCAGCTGAGATATGTTGCAAAAACAATCGACCCTTTCTGCCCCTTTAGAAAATAAAGTCACATTAAAATGTTACTTTTGTGTTTATTCTGAAGTAGCTCTAATGTCAACATGTCTTTGCATTTCTTCAGTGTTTTTTTATACAGGGTTTCATGTTTATAAAGCTAAGACAAGGTGACTGGATGAACTTGAAGTTTTCTGGGTGGGGGCAGGGGTCTTAGGCACTCTGCTATAAATATAAACTCTCTGCTCTCTATGGACCACACATTTTATAACTCACTCTGTAAAAACAGCACAAATCTTTTGAGCAGTTTCCATCCAGTGAATGTTGAATAAATTCTTTTCAATGGTGACATTGACTCCTTAGACTGTTTATTTGGGCTTCTTTGCTGGAGATACAGTTATACAAATTGAACAATCTTTTAAATGTTGTATCCAGGATGTATTGTAAGTCATGTTTATGAATGGAGTTTTATATTCTCTATGAAGGTGCAGAAAGAGAGAGAAGGTAGTACACACAGGACTCGCAGGTCAGTCTAGTACGTGATAGAGCGCAGAAAAGGTAGCCTTGACCTTATTAAATGTGTGCTTACTTAAAGGTATATTTTAAAGAAATCTGAAAATTGGTTTACAAAGAAATACTAAATGTGCAAAAAATTGGCAATATACCCTTAAACATCACCTGCCAGAGAGAACACACTCATGGTTCATGAGCAGGAATCAGTTGGAAAACGGATAGAAATAAGAAAAAGGAAATACAGGCAGCATATATATTCAGGGAGAGAAATTATGTAAATAAAAAGAATAAAGTTGTAACCAATAATCAAAATCCTCTATTTTAACAAATGTAAGCGCTCTAAATGATAGGGAAATGATTTTTCAGTAATTTAGGCTTGAGCAAGAAAACAGTGTGTCTGGACGCCTGGGTGGCTCAGTTGGTTAAGCATCTGCCTTCGGCTCAGGTCATGATGATCCCCGGGTCCTGGGATCCAGCCCCACATCAGGCTCCCTGCTCAAAGGGGAGCCTGCTTCTCCCTCTCCCTCAACCTCTCCCCCTGCTTGTGCTCTTCTGTCTCTCTCTCTCTTTCAAATGAATAAATAGAATGTTTTTTAAAAAAAGATCTATTATAGGGCGCCTGGGTGGCTCAGTTGGTTAAGCGACTGCTTTCGGCTCAGGTCATGATCCTGGAGTCCCTGGATCGAGTCCCGCATCGGGCTCCCTACTCTGCAGGGAGTCTGCTTCTCCCTCTGACCCTCCCCCCCCTCATGTGCTCTCTCTCTCTCATTCTCTCTGTCTCAAATAAATAAATAAAATCTTAAAAAAAAAAAAAAAGATCTATTATAGCTAAAAATTCCAGTATGAGGGACCACTAGCTGAAGTCCTCTAGAGAACAACAACAACACAATGTATAAAAAGTGAAAGGACTGAGTTTTCCAGGAAAGAGAGAAGATTGTAAAGTTGGAATTTACTAGGAAACTGAGGTGCTTCTGGAGACCACTGCAGCCTGCTCTTCCCCTGGGGAGGTCGGTGCAGATCCCATGCATCTCCTGTTGTTCCTGATGGACTAAGAAGCAAATTTTCCATGGGAATCCTTAGCTCCCTGTGAGTATCAATGGTCACATGGCAAGTGTACCATTGGAAAATATAAAACCCCCAAAGAAGTCAGAGTTTGGAGCAAAGATGCTTCTCTGTTGCCTCTGGCTCTTTTCCCTACTTGTATGAGGGAAGTGCCTGCCTAAGAAACAAAACTCTGCCTGAGTGTAATACAAGTTCACCAACAGCCTTGCCAGAAGCTGGAAGGGCCTTGAGATGAGGTGTGATTCTTGTGTCATTGGGCCCCCTCACGGACTTCCTTTGGGTGTGTCACACATCTGCAGAGAGAGGCCCACAGGAAAGTTTTATGACCTCTGAGGGAGGAATATGAACTAACCCATCTATACAGTTTGTGTAACTTGTTTTTTGTTTTCCCCCATATATCCCCTTTCCTTCCTTCCTCCTTCCTTTCTTCCTTCCTTCTTTTCTCCTTTCCTACCTTTTCTTCCTTGTTCTTACCCTTTCATTCTCTCATCCTTAACGTGGTAGGAGTATGTGTGTGTGCTTGGCTGACCTAAATCCTTTTAGCCTTTCAAACCAGGCCTCACCTTGGCTCATGGCACATATAGAATAAACATGATTTTTCCTTTGGACAGTTTTCCTGTTCTGACACTTCAGTATTTGAACAGCCCTCTGGAGCCTATTCTCCATTCTCTATGCTAATGTGGTTCTCATTATCTTCTGGCCAGGTGTCTTCCTATTTTTATTCCCCTGATGGGGCAGTTTTCTTCCCACTTTGTGTATCCAGAGAATGGAGAAGGATATGTTCAGTGTCACCCAGCTGGTTATTTCATTAAATTCTCAGGGCTTGCTTCATATTAGCTGAAGAAAAATATTAACCTTCTGTGGCTGGAATGCAAGCTAGTATAGATTACAGCATATTGGTTGCAGAAATGAAGTGTTCAATGGAAAGAGATTCTAATTGGGAGTCATAAAGCATGATGAGAAACACTTTAGCTGTGTCATTAGTATTGTAATTTATTCATTGATGCCTGGTTTGTTACTGATGCATTCATAGGTCCATATCTGTCCTCCACTCTGAGAATCTGATGTGAAAAACTTCAAATTGTCTTCAGAAAAGCATGGATAACATCAATTTGAAATGGATGGTGTATTAGTTAGGGTAATAAAGGCTAAGCTGCCATAACAACAACAAAAAAACCCCCCACCACTGCCTTGGGAAAAGGAAAGAGAGAAAATAGAAAGCAAATGATTTTGTTTCACAAAAGTGAGATGGAAATTGCTCACCTCACTGCAGCTTACATTCCACTGGCAAAAAAAAAACAAAAAACAGCAACAACCCAGAGAGTTATTCCTAACTGCAAAGGATGCTGGAAAATTTCGTTTCCATCTGGGAAGTCATGTTTCCAAGAAGAAAAAGAGGATGAACTTAAAGAGACAAAGAGTGGTCCGTGTCAGGTTCTCTAAATACCAAATTTGAAATCAATTCCCATTATCATTAGCTCTTTAAGGCATGATAGTATAATGGTTAAAGGCTCTAGCTCTGGAAACAGAAAGCCATGAATTCTAATTTGGGCTCTACCACTTACTAGTTGTGTGGCCATAAGCAGGTTACTTAACTTCCTTAAAACCTCAGTTTCCTCAACTGTAAAGTGGGAAAACATAATAAAACTTGTGTTATCAAGTAAAAATTTGAAAAGAATTAAGGAAAGCTTGTGTTAAAGATCATATGAAATCTACAGGTGCTCACATGGTAAGTGTTCAATACATGTTTCCTTGACTTAGTTTCTTGAAAGGAGGAATTGACCTCTTATTAATAATAAGACTTCTTCCAGGCCAATGAGATGTCATCCAAAAAAGAACTCCTTTGTTTCAGCAAAAATGATTTAGTAAGAGTCTACTTCATAGAAGGCACTGAGACAGTTGCTATTAATTTATCAGATAGTTTTGCACCTCGAATGACATGGATGTAGTGATGTCTTTTCTCACTGAATTTGGAGGGATAAATGAGATGTGTTTTCTAAGAGCTTAACTCCCTTTCTAGCATATAGTAAGCACTCAACACTTTATTATATATTATATAAATGTTCTATATATAACATACATATTTAAGGTAAATGCTAAATGTTGTTACAAGTATGCTATGGGAATGCAAAGAAAAAACAATTCTGACCTGGAGGAATGACAAGGTTTTGAGGAGGTGATAATACTTCAGCCGGGTTCTTAAAAATGAGTAGGATTTCAAAAAAAAATTTTTATTTATTTTTCTGAGAAACAGAGGGAGACAGAACACGGCAGGGGGAAGGACAGAGGGAGAAGCAGACTCTCTACTGATCAAGGAATCCGATGTGGGGCTTCATCCCAGGACGCTGGGATCATGACCTGAACTGAAGGTAGATGCTTAACCGACGGAGCCACCCAGGTGCCCTGGATTTCAAAAATTTGAAAAGATTTTAAAAGCTTGTTTTTATCACAGAAAACAATGTAAGTTAAAGTATGAAGCTAGCTATTGTGTGGTGTGTACAAAGACAGAATGTCTAGATCAGAGATTCATGAAATGAGAATGGGGAGAAGTTGTGGAAGAGAGTGTAATGTGAGATCAGATCATGAATGCCACACTTTCAAATTAGAACTTCATACATGAAGCAGTGGGGAGGTTTCTGAGGAGAAGATTTTCATACTCTGAGCTGTCTATTAGAATGACCACCTCTGGTAGCAGCATACATTGTAGATTAGAAGGGAGATAGATGGGTGAAATGAGAACCTGGGAATCTAGATACGTGACTTGCAACAGTCCAGGAAAAGAAGGATAAGGTTTGAATCTGGGCATTATCATTGAGAGTGGAAAGTGAAAAATAGAAAAGAGTCACTGACAGAGGTAAAATCAATAGGTCTTTAAGGCATTCTTACTAAGATAAGGGACAAAGCAAGGATGACCACTGTCTTCTATTCAACATTGTCCTAGAGTCATTAGCCAATGCAATCAGACAAGAGAAATCAATTTGAGGTATAAGAATGGGTAAAAAAGAAGTAAAATGAAGTATAATGATCTCTGTTTGGACATAATATGATAATAATAATAATATGATAATACTAGTAAATCCCCAGAGAATCAGTGGTGAAACAAACTCAAACAATAAAACAATTCAGGAAGGTAGCAGGTTATAAAATTAGCATTAAGTATCAATAGTTTTCATATACACAAACAATGAAAAGTTAGAAGATATAATAGTAGAAAAAACTTCATTTACACTAGCATCAAAAATTAAATAAAAAATAAATTTAATAGTCAAGGTGTAAAACCTATACAGGGAAAATTCTAATAAACTGAAAGACTAAAAAGTAGATTTGAACAAATGGAGAGACATCTTCTGTTCTTGGACAAGATAGCTCAACATTATAAAGATGTGGGGCCCCTGGGTGGCTCAGTCATTAAGCGTCTGCCATTGGCTCAGGTCATGATCTCAGGATCCTGGGATCGAGCCCCGCATCAGGCTCCCTGCTCCACGGGAGGCCTGCTTCTCCCTCTCCCACTCCCCCTGCTTGTATTCCCTCTCTTGCTGTGTCTCTCTCTGTCAAATAAATAAAATCTTTAAAAAAAAAAAAGTATAAAGATGTGAATTATCCCTAAGTTAATTTATACATGTAAATGCAATCCCCAGAAAATACCAACAAGCTCTTTTATGGAGTTAAGTTGATACCAATGTTTATATGGAAGAACAAACATGAAGAAATAGCCAGGAAATACTGAAAAAGAATATTTATGAAGGGGGACTAGCAGATACTAAAACATACTATAAAGTCTCTATAATTAAAACAGTATGGTACTGGCACAGGGCCAGTAGGATAGAGTAGAAAATCCAGAAATAAACTCAAATACATATACAAATTTAGTATATGATAAGGGTGTCATCTGAAACTACCAGAGTAAAGAGCTTTAAAGTAAATGATATTGGGCGCTGGGTGGCTCAGTTGTTAAGCGTCTGCCTTTGGCTCAGGTCATGATCCCAGGGTCCTGAGATCGAGCCCCACATCGGGCTCCCTGCTTCACGGGAAACCTGCTTCTCCCTCTCCCACTCCCCCTGCTTGTGTTCCCTCTCCCGCTGTGTCTCTCTCTGTCAAATAAATAAATAAAATCTTTTAAAAAAATAAAAAATAAATAAAATAAAATAAAATAAATGATATTGGACAACTGAATATCTATTTAGAAAAAGATAAAATAAATCCAATATCTCACACTACACAGAAGAATAAACTTCATATAATCTGGGGACATAAAATTAAAAAAATAATAAAGCCATAAAGTACTAGTTTATATGCATGAATTTTTCTGTAGCCTTAACACAGGAAAGTCTCCCTGACAATGGCTCAAACCCCAGAGCTAATCTGAGAAGAGATGGAAAATAAATTTGACTAATAAAAACCAAAAGGTTTTGTATGACAAAAACAAACAAAATACCACTTTAAAAAAACCAAAAGCCTGGGGCGCCTGGGTGGCTCAGTCATTAAGCATCTTCCTTCGGCTCAGGTCATGATCCCAGCATCCTGGGATCGAGCCCCGCATCAGGCTCCTTGCTCAGCAGAAGCCTGCTTCTCCCTCTCCCACTCCACCTGCTTGTGTCTCTCTCTGTCAAATAAATAAATAAAATCTTAAAAAAAAATAAATAAATTTTTAAAAAAAGCCAAAAGCCACCTGACAAACTGGGAGAAAATGTTTGCAACATATACCACAGACAAAGGGCTAATATCCCTAATATATGAAGTAATGTGTAAATTTGTAAATAAAGGTATTGATATCTCACAGTGCATTACAGATGGAATTCATTAATTTTCTTAATACTTTTAAGGTGGGTGGCCATATTATACATGATACTTTCATATGGGAAAAAAGAGGCATCAATACTAGAAGACCAGCCTAAGCCACACAGGAGACTAAAATACCTTTTTTTTAAAAGATTTTATTTATTCATTTGAGACCCAGAGATACAGAGAGAGAGAGAGAGAGAGAGAGCATGAGCAGGAGGAGAGACAGAGGGAGAGGGAAGAAGCAAGCTCCCCGCTGAGCCAGGAGCCCAATGTGGGGCTCAATCCCAGGACCCTGGGATCATGACCTGAACTGAAGGCAGACGTTTAACCATCGGAGCCACCAGGCGTCCTGACTAAAGTACTTTCTATCAGCAGCCTCCATCCTTCCCAATGACGCCTCTCCATGTGCACATCCTCCTCACTGGCCACGCGCTCAAACCCCGTATCTTTGTTTCATCTTCCTTACAACAGGAGCAACCTCCCTCTTCTTTCACAACTCCTAGCCACTCCCACCATGCCCCAGAAATCACAGTTCAAATCCCACCCTCTCTAGACAACTCCACAATCACAACCTGTTTATCCACCATGGCATGTTCCTTAAAAGGTTGGTTGCAAATGGATTTATTTATCTTGTGAGAATTTTCATGTATGTCGACACTCATAGCATTTCTTCCCAACTATACTCCTTCCTCCCTGTGGCAGTTTCTAGGAGAAGAAAACTGGAACTAGAAAAACATAAATCTTAGCTGAGTAGGTGGTGGCCTTAAAAGCCACACTTGATCGAACAACCAGTCATTTATTTCTGCTCTTAAACTATGGCGTGTCTGATCATGGCTGAGTGTTACACTGGGATCTAAGTTTTTTGAGGACAGCAGCTTGCCTTCAGGCTGTGGGGGATAGGGATTATAGTTTTGCCAGGGTAGGCTTTCCAGCCCACTAAGTTAATTTCCTGCTGAGCTCCAGTGCAGAGCTTCTGGACATGTGGGGTTTAATCCCAGGCCAGTTCTGAGGATTTAGCTCCAGGGTCAGCTCCTGCCACAAGCTCTTCATTGACCGCTCCTAGGATCCCAAGACAGAGGGAGGTAAAGAGTTCCCTTTCTCTCCTCAGAGCCTCGCCTTACCAGCTTCCTCAGGGATGCCTCCTTAAAAAAAAAAGCTGAGAGGTGCTGTCTCTAGCTCCTCCTTTGAATCTTACATTTTGACATCACTTTGCTCATTGACCAGAGCATTGATTCACACTCCTCATGGAAGAAAACAGCAAAGAAGGAAGACATTGAGTTAGGGCAGCTCTGGACTCTGTCAGAGAGTGGAGTTTTGGGTGTCAACGGTGTTAAATAGTTATAAATTCTGTTTTGTTCAACCCCAAACCCCAAATTTCCTTTTTGGTGTGCATGTGCCATTTTATTAAGTTATTAAGTGATTTAGAAAGTAATTAAGTTATTTAAGAGATTTAAGAATTCATTCCCACTGTAAAATATTCAAGCAAATAGAAATATATATATATATGGAGGAAAACAAAATTCATCATTTTTCTGCTATGCTTCCCTCCATCCTGGCCACATTTTCACTTCCTCCCCCAAGCAAAGCAACTATTCCCAACATTTTGGTGTATACCCTTGCAATTCTCTCTCTCAAAATACATTTTGATCAATTTCTCTTTCTTCTTCATTTTACATTAGTGGAATCATACTATACACTAACACACTGTGACTCTTTTTTCACTTAATATTTTGAAAATCTTTCATAGTTCTGCTTAATTTTTTTCTTTTCTTTTTTTCTAAAGAATACTGAGCACTTTAGGGAAGTCCCCAGGGCTCAGACCCACTTCTCTACCCCCAAAGTCTACTCCATTCGTCATTCTTATGAGTGACTGTGTACTATTCTGCAGACTGAATGTACCATGACCACTTTCCGATTTTGCATTTAAGAGTGTTCTCAACTGTTATAGCTGAATGGTGTCCCCTCAAAATTCACATGTTGAAGTTCTAACCCTCAATACCTCAGAATGTGACTCTATTTGGAGAGAGAGATTTTAAAGAGGTCATTAGGGTAAATAAGGTCATTGGAGAGAGTCCTAAACTGGTATGACCAATGTCCTTAAAAGAAGAGATGAGGACACAGAAGAAAGACCATGTAATGATGCACAGAGAAGATCGCCATCTATGAGAAGAGAGGCCCCAGGAAAAGCAAACCCTGCTAACACCTTGATCTTAAACTTCTAGCTTCCAGACCTGTGAAGAAATAAATCACCAAGTCTATGTACTTCGTTATGGCAGAACTAACAAGCTCTTTAAATAGTACACCAACTTTTTGTAGCTACACAGACCACTCTGGGGAAAAGCCTTGTACATGCACATTTGTGCACATGTGTGAGTGTTTCTTTAGGCTGGATTACTAGAAGAATCTCCAGGTAAAGCATATGATGAATTTTTAATTTTGACAAACACTGTCAAAATGCCTTTCCAGAAGTCTTCATCAGTATTGTTTTCTCCATATTTGCCAATCCTTGACCTATAACTCCAATTTTTACCAATGACGAATAAATTTCGATATTCCATTTAGTCGATTATTAATGAGGCTGTGAATTCTTAAGTTTATTGGCCACTTATAGTACATCTGGTGTGAATTAACATTTGTTTCCTATGTCCTTATTCTGATAGCTTCTTGACCATTTCTTATTGATTAGTGGGCATGCTTTATAAATTTTTAATATTGATCCTTTATCTATTACATATTATAGAACTATTCTATAATTTTTTTTACAACCTGGAAGGTAGACAATAGCACTGCAAATAGTGAAAGCCAGACCTCAAATATTCTTCAAATGATGAAGTAGAAAACATTTCTTTATATTCTCCCTGCCTCGATCTTCACCATGTCCCCTGTTTACCCTTTGTCTTTTGGCTTCTCTAAAAGGCCCATTGAAAATCCTACATTTAAGATATATGACTACCTTGTCACACAAAATTGGAAAAGCCCAAAGAAAAACCTATGCTCTTCAGCCCTCCAATGGTCATGACTGAGTACCTAGTGAGAATGCTCAAAGTTCCCACTCACTGGGAACCTCTCGGTCCTGTGCTGTTCAGAGCGCCAGCAAGCTAAAGATGGGTAAGACGCAAAGGGCTCACAGTCCAATGTTTGAATCAATCTACTAATGCAAGTTGGTTATATTTTCCCACAGATTCTGCTCAATTTGTTGGCAGTGCTTGGGTAAGCCCAGATAGCACTTAATTGCAAATAATTCTAGAGCTTCTTGGCAGTGCAGAACTACTTGAAATGAGAGAAAAGCAAGTATACTACATGATGAATAATATTGGGACCCAGAGGGCATTGAGAAGATGGAAAAAAGGAGTGGGTTAATTTTGAACCATTTTCAATTTCCATACCAGTCATTACCCACACTAGTGGATTTATTATGTTCTTTTTCTTCCCCTAATAAGAGCTTTATAAAATTCAGCATATCATCAAGCAACCTAATAATTACTGTATTTAGGGGCAAATGTTAGATCCTAGACATAGACCATTTATTATGTTCCATTCCCTAAAGTTTGACTGAATGGTCATTTTTCTGCTTCCTCATTAATAATTATAATAAGTAAACTGCAAGAGAGAAGAGGAAAGAACTCAGCAAATCAAAATGTAGAAAACTGGAAAGGTCAGAGCAATAAAGCATTCTGCCATTACTCATACACTGTGTGAGATATTAGAGTTATGATTCTTAATTTTCATGACCAAAATTCTAAAGGGAACAAAAATGGCACCAAATGAATCCATTCAATTAATGGGGAAGTCCAGATGGAAAAAGAGCAAAATAAATAATTCCCTGAATCTGCCTTTTATCAGCTCAAGTCCAAAATTGTAGGCCTCCCTGGAGCCTAAGAATCACAAAACAAAAGCTTAATGTGACCAGTAATTTAAGTGTTTGCTAACCTTTCGTCCTTCAAGCTCTGTGGGACAACCAGAAAAACATTACGTGATGAAGTTGCTCTGGTTGAATGTGCACTGGGTAATGGCATCAATCTTCAGATATTCCTGATTCAGGATTTGAGACACAGAAACAACTCCACCCCGAAGATTTTTTTTTTTTTTTTTTTTAAGGAAGCTCTTTTGTTTCTTTGGATCACACTCAAGGATTTTCTTGCTAATTTCCCAAAAGCACATGGGTCGTTTACCAAGCTTACCTCTCGCTTTATCATGTTATAGATACCTAAACCGTAACGCAATGCCATTATACGGGAAGGGAATAGTTGTGAGCTACCAAATAATTTTGTGGTTACCCGTTGTTTGGCTTTCGATCTGAAATGCCTTCTGCACAAACAAAAAGGTCTGCTCTGGAAGATTTTGCATTTTATTTATTTATTTATTGCCTTTCTGGGTTCTTCTCTAAACATGGAACCAATAGCTTCGTTCCTATGATGGTTTTCTTTCCCTCCTCTGAAAATCTGGGCACTCCAAGTGGGTGTTTAAAGACACCTTCTAAAAGTATTCCCTAAGGCTAAAGCAGCAAGAACTCACTCTCTGTTTTTGAAAAGTTAGAGCAGTTGGAAACTTTTGAACAAGCACTTAGTGCCAATGCTGCCCTTGATCTCCTCTTTACAGTACATGGGGTTTACATTTTGTGAGCCAGATTCAATCCCAGTGGACCTCTGCTGGAGAACACAGGAAGAAATCTCCCTGCACGTCTGCCGGGAGCATTTGCCGGCCAGAATGCATAAACCATTGAGAATATCTCCCATGAAGTCCCTGAGAGGAAGATAATCTATTCCCCTCCAGGCATCTGGCTGGGGTAGGAGAAACTGGGGAGCCCCACCTCTGGTGATAATAATGGGAGTTACATTTGAAAATCTCTCAAAAGCCCGATCCTGGAATACAGTTTTCTCCTCACAGGTTTTGCGTTTCTCAGAAAGCAGCACGAGGAGAGATGGAGAACCAGAATGTAAATCACGACCTTTAAGAAAACATGTAAATCCAAAGAATGGATAAATATATTCTATTTGCATAGCCTCTCAGAAGACGAGCATTCGCTAGATCAAGACAAACTCGCGTGCCCCAATTTCATAAAGCCTTCTCGAGTTGGCCAAATGAAATCAGCCTCTCCAAGTGACCCTCAACTTTAACACTTCAAAGTGAAGCACAGAGTTACTTTTATTATTACCACAGTATTTGACCACAATCCAGAGAAAGTCAATGAAAACCAGGACCAGAGAGAGTTAATGCTTTCATAGAAACAAAATGTTGTCTGTGGGTTCTGAGTGCCAGCACATGATTAAGGGAAAGATAGGAATAAGGCCTTCTTAAGAGCTGACATTAAAAATTGAAATCCATTCTGTAAAAGACAGGCCTTGTGTATTTTTTAAAGCCCAAAGCCATAGCAGCTGAAGGGTAATAAAAATCACATATAAGAACATTATGGTGGTTAGATTGTTCCCAAGAACCCTTAATTCAAGATTTGGTATATATCTACATAGATTTGGAATATATCTACGTAAAAATTCCACCCAAAGCTAGTAGAACTTTTCCAGTTTCAGAGTGAGGAGAACCAACAATCTGATAGAAAAATAGGCGAGTAATCCGAAAGCACTCGGTTCGCTGGAAATGAAATATAAGTGGGATGCAAATATTTGAAAAGATGCTTGAGCACACTCATAACTAAAGAAAAGCAATTTAGAAAAAATGAATGTTTTCATCTATGAGATTTGTGATAACGAATGAGTTTGGTGACATCAAAGTTAACGAAGTAGGGAAATGGCATACTTCTTTTCTGTGGATGGAAGTTGACATGGCTGTATTTGGAGATATTGTGAGTATAAATAGACCCAATTAGTTTGGCAATATTTATCAGAATTTTAAGATGCATATACCCTCTGCTCCAGCAATTCTACCTCTAGGGGCTTACAAACAGATCTGCTTGCACTCACGTACAAAGACAAGGATGTTCACAGCAGCAAGTTTTTAATAACAGAAAACAACCTACAGAAAACAACCTACATGCTTAGGACTGGCTACATTAAATACGGTGCATCCATTTGCTAGATATAATGAAGCAGATCAACGAAACAAGTACTGACTTGGAAAGATCTTCAACGTATAGCATTGTTTTTTGTTTTCAAATGTGAAAGTACTTGTGTATTTATGTGTAAAAAGAAAGAAAGATGAACATATGTGCCCATGTTTATACACTTGAATGTCATAGAAAATCCTGGGAGGATATATAAGAAATCATTAATAATGGTTGCCCCAAGGAATGAGATTGTAATGTGTGCTTGATTGTATGCCTTTTTGTAAAGTTTGAAATGTTTTATCAAATCATATCTTATCTATCTATATATATGCAAGGAAATATAGATATGCAAGGAATATAGATATTCCTCTGCAAGGAAAAGTGCAGAGATGGTCAGGTGGGTGTGAAGGTGGGATTGTGATCATTAGCATGGTGCTCTTGCTTGAGAGGCTAGAAACAATAAGAGACCCCTGATGGACAGCTCAGACATGGAGGGGTCCTCAAGCGGCCACCAGAGGACAAGCTCAATCATACATACACTGTACTCCTGCAAAGTCTTTCATGGGAGAAACTGTCTTAAGCCTCATTTTTTTTTTCTTTTAAACTATAGTCACCATGCTGTATGTCACACCCCCAGAACTTATTTATCTTATAACTGTAAGTTTGCACATTTGGCCACCTTCACCCATTCTGCCCTCTGCCCAACCCCCATCGCTGGCAGACACCAATCTGTTCTGTCTCTCTGAGTCCAGGTTTTTTTTTTTAAGATTCCCCATACAAGTGAAATCATACAGTATTTGTCTTTCTTTGTCTGACCTCACTTTTAATTGATGTCCTGGGCCTACAGAAATGATTTCCATGTTTAAGACTGTGTTTAAAGTAGTGGGTATATTGATTCAAAGTAAATGTTTTACCAGATTTTGTTTCTCAGTGAAAGTATTCAACAGATTTTTTTTTTTACCAAAGAAATTCTTGTTTTTCAGACAGTATTTCCATGAGCATCAATAAACATTTCAAATGTTTGCTGCCTTTAAATAATTAACTTAATCAAGTTCTAAGAATGCCTACTATGTGTTTAACTTGGAAGTATTTGGCATGAATATTTAATGGAGGGGAACAGACAACCAATAGACAGTGGTGTTACAGGTTTTCATTTTTAAGCAAGCATTGGATGAAATACTGGACTATCATTTTCCATTGAAAATCTGTTGTCAGTGTTATATCAAGAAATAACCCATTCATCCAAATGTCAATCACTGGCCAACTTGGCCATCTATCTTGCATATTCTGCATTTTGAAATATTAAAAATGAAATAAAAGAGCTGAAGAACAGAATAATCACAAACCCATGAAAGAGGAAAGGTACATTTCATATTTGTTCATTAAATTGACAGAGAAAGGAATGAGAAGTGACCACGAAGAGATGCAATATGGGACCATTAAGAGGCTCTTTGGATCCTTGATTTCATGAAAAGGTTTCCCAGGGGGCAACTGAGATGCAGGACAGGAAGTTCATCTGGCTGCAGGTCTGCGGCTCCACTGAAGGTCAGGGTTGAGTCTATGTCTCTCTCCTTTTTCATTACTCAAGCCCGAGCTTCCTTTAGGATGGATGAGGATGTTTCTTCCATTTGGATATAAGTAGGGTGGCCCTCTGATCAGGTTTGCCAGAGCAGGCCCTGGTTTGCTCCTGTAATTTTTAATGTCATACTATCCCCTTTCATGCCCCAAAGTGTCCTCATGTGGATGATAAAGTATATGGTTTCCCTAATATAAGTGGATTAAAGTGGAGAGTGAGGAGACAGGGCCCCTTGGATTATGACTGCTATGCTGAAAACATTTTTAAATCACCTCCTTTAAATAATAAGTCATTGGTGGGATATTAAAAAAAATTATTGACAAAAATCAACTGGATTTCTCTGCAGATACCACTCTATATAGCTCAGAAAAGGGCGATGCATTCTTCTTTGTTATTTACCCAAAATATTTTGTCTGCAGCATGGAAAACACATTGTAGGTATTTATATCTTACCATTTACTCTGTGTAGTAGGTGAACTTCTAAATAAACCCCGCCTCTTGGTATGTATGCTCTTAGATAATCCCCTCCCCTTGACTGCCCTCATAAAACCGCCTCTCCTTGGCTGGACCAAGTGACTTGCTTTTAACCAATAGAATGTGGGAAAGGTGATCGTGGTCACTTTGTGACTAGGTTACAGAAGAGCGTGACTTCCATTCTGCTAGCAGACTTACTATCTTCCTGGTTTTGGTGAAGCAAATTGCACATCAAAGAGGCCCAAGTAGGGGCACCTGGTGGCTCACTTCGTTAAACATCTGCCTTCAGCTCAGGTCAAGATGCTGGAGTACTGGGATCGAGCCCTGCGTCCCACGTCGGACTCCCTGCTAAGCGGGAAGTCTGCTTCTCCCTCTCCCTCTGCCCCTCTCCTTGCTTCTTCTTCTCTCTCTCTCTCTCTCAAATAAATAAAATCTTTAAAAGGGGGGGGTGCGGGCGCCTGGGTGGCTCAGTCGGTTGAGCGACTGCCTTCGGCTCAGGTCATGATCCTGGAGTCCCGGGATCGAGTCCCGCATCAGGCTCCCTGCTCGGCAGGGAGTCTGCTTCTCCCTCTGACCCTCCTCCCTCTCATGCTCTCTGTTTCTCATTCTCTCTGTCTCAAATAAATAAATAAAATCTTTAAAAAAAATAAAAAATAAAAATAAATAAAATAAATAAAATAAAAGGGGGGGGTGCAAGGGCAAGGAACTAGGAGATCCTCCAGCCACAACTAACAAGAAACCACAGTCCAAAGTCCAACAACCTTAAGATCTGAATTCTACCAACAACTACATAAATGAGCCTGGAAAGGGGACTCTTCCCCAGGTGAGCTTTCAGATGAGGCTCCAGCCCTGGCTGACACCTTGGCTACAGCCTTGTGAGGAGGCCCTGAAGCAGAGGACCCAGCTAAGCTGTGATGAATCCTGATGCACAGAAACTGTGAGATATTAAGTTATGTAGGCTGCCAAATTTGGGGGGCAAATTGTGACCTACGTAGATCACTATTAGATTCAGTGTGACGCTGGGAAAAACCCCTGACCTCCTCTACACCTCAGTTTTCTTCTCTGCCTGGTGCATAGGAGGGCTGACTAAATGCCTGTGGCCTGAATGAATGGGACACTGAGGTTGGACTAGATAATCCCTAAGATTCCTCTGACTGCAAACAATCCATCAGATTTTGCTGAGAAAGCAACAACTCTTACTGACAGATTTTAAATGCTGCCTGTGCTACTTTTCCTTTGATGCTACATTTTTTTTGGTTATTTTTAAATTGCCTTAAAATTTAATTTGCTTTTAAAAGAGCCTCAAAACAGAGGCCTCTTGTTTGAAAACTCTCCTCACCAACTTTTCTTGTTTTAAAAATATTCTGACCCATGGGTGTCTGTGCAGGCTGGCTGAGGCTCACTGCATACCCCAGTGCTGCCTTTGATGTAAATGCTTATGTGCCCTGCAACTTTCAAGTAGATCCGTGTGGATTTTATGATCGCTGTCTCACCTGGCTCCAGAGTAACACCTGCCTCTCATTTAAGATTCAAGGCGACTGTAGCCTGGCCAGAGGGTTGGACACATTTCATTTCACCTCCCTCTTGAATTCACCGGTGGAACTTTTTTTTTTTTTTAAATCTTACAGGTCATTACCAAGACTCTCTGGTACTAAACTACCACCGGTCT
Organism: Mirounga angustirostris; assembly: GCF_029215605.1. NCBI lineage: Eukaryota > Metazoa > Chordata > Mammalia > Carnivora > Phocidae > Mirounga > Mirounga angustirostris. Next base: position 46,801,343 of record NW_026991720.1, on the reverse strand, counting down.
GTGCTAACCCTGCTTTCCTGAGGATTAAACTTTGCTTCATTGTGGATAAAAATGGTGTTTTACAGGCTGGAAACAATGTCTTTGATGCTAAAACCGTTCCCATGGGGGACTCTGAAAAACGTTTTGGAGGCAACCTCTCAAAATCTTTACCAAAACTTCTTTTGACATTTAAAACAATCATTTCATTTTATAGGTAGTCACTTAAATGGTGAGAGAAATAGGCTGCCGACCCAGTGCCATCTCATGAATGTATCCATGTGCACATTCCATGCGCACAGCTCGGAAGAGTCAGAGAGAGAAACACCCAGCCTGCAGCCGTCATACTGTACTCCTGCAAAGTCTTTCATAGGAGAAACTCTCTTAAGCCTCACCAAGGGCCCCGGTTCAGCAGAGGGGAGATCAAAGATTCAGACGTGGGGTTTATTTTCTTTTGTTTGTATCTTGGATATTCTGGCTTTATGTGATGAGCCCCTGACCCATCAGATTATTTTTATAGTGGCATTCTACAAAAGGCACTGATTTTGGTTTAAATAAGCAAAGAAAGACATGACTTAGAGATCTCTCCCTCCTTGGATAGAATAGTCGGGGAAACTGAAATTTATTCACGTGACAGAAGATAAGTCCTAACTTCATGTTTTCTAGAGTCATTGATATCTCCTTATTATCTTTTATCTTTTCAGAGAGTTTAAAGGATTTCTCTTACCTCCACTGCGGGATCTTTCTTGTCCTCAAAGCGTGGGTTAATATGTCAGCCACGCACTGTTTCCACAGAAGCCTTGTGAGGGGGCAACTTTGACACTCTTAGAAGTAAGCATACCCAGTGTGGACGCATTAACACTACTATCCTACCCAATGGAAAGAGGTAGGATATTGGGGATATTTTGGTCATGAACAAGCACTTAACTGTCACAATGCCGGTGGTTTCTGGGCAAAAGTCAACTAAGAGAAGCTGTTAGGACGGACAAGTGATTAACACCAAGAACTATGATTTCTGTGAGCTGATTTGTTTGGTGATCATTGTTAGTGTAATTTTAAAAAAAAGAAAAGAAAAGGAATGACCCTGTATGGCATTTCACAGAAGCATGGGGTTTCAAACTGTAAGAAATCAGAGAGTGTAATTCAGGCACCTCATTGTTTGGGTTACAGAAGCCAAGACGATCAACAGTTGAGTGACTGATGCAAGAACTTGTATCTAGCGGAAGATGCATGACTCTGGTTCATAGAGGAGGCTAGTCCAAGGGTGAGTGAATGGTACTGAATCATGTATAAGGAGTTAACGAGCATCCCAGGTTGAAAGACTGCTGAAACATGAAACCTCTAAGTTTACAGTAATAACTATTTAAAAATATATTTGTGGAGAAGCTAGAAAGATGTAGTCTATACGATATTGGAGGGGGTTCTGGTACCTTGAGCTGTTAGCAGTGGCGGAAATCTCTCTCAGTGCTCTCCTACATCTATCCCACTTAACACATAATAGGAAATCTTCACAGCATCAAAACTAAAACGAAGACTCAAATTATCACCATAACCAGGGAAGACTTTCCACTAACTTACAGAGATCGTGGAGCTGGACTGAAAATAGGAGACCACGGAAGTCCAGAGCTTGTCAGGAATGCAGAACCAACCTGTCAAACCAAAAGAAGGTAGAAATAGGCTCTCCTGCTTCCTATGTGGTCTAATTCTTGGCTCGGAGACTAGGAGATGAGCCAAAACACTAGAAAACGAAAATCACAATAGCAAAAATAAAACTAACAGGGAAATGGCCAAGAGTGAAAATGATGCTTTAGGACAACAAATCACTGAGGTGGAGAAATCTCTTAAAGTATCAGGAGGAAGCACAAAATGAGGAAGCCAAGGAGAGGTGATTGTTCTGAAGGCAAACACAAGACCAACTTATAAAGTGCAGGAAACTCCAGGAAAAGCTGCAATTCAGTTGAGACCAAAGATATGACTGAAAAGAAGCTAATACTTGTACACTTACCAATTTTAATAGTTACACTTATTTAGGTTTTAGGTGTATTTAAGCAAATATAAAACAATGAGAAAGAAAGGAAACATGAAATAATCAAAACAGAAAAGAGAAAACAAGGCCAAACGTATCAACTATAACAATAATGACAAATGGTTTCATAAAATCTTTTTCAGAAGACATTATTTTCAAGGTGGGGTTAGGAAATCCAAGTCCAGTTACATGCTGCTAACTCTTGATCTCAGGGTTGTGAGTTTGAGTCCCACACTGGGTATAGAGATGACTTAACAAAATCTTTAAAAAAAAAAAAAAAGAGACAGGTTTATGTTTATCTTGTGGGTAGTGTCTTGTCAGGGAAGGGGTTTGAGGGAACCTCTGGAATGCTGGTGGTGTTCCATTTCTTGACTTGGGAAAGGTTACACTGGGGTATTCACTGTGGAAAATTCATCAAATTATGCATTCCCATTTTTGTATGTATGTTATACTTCCATATATTTTTTTATTTTAAAAGCAAATTATAGGCATTTTAAAGCAAATATACACTAAAAACAAATAAAACTAAAATGCCATTTTATATTGACAGATTGATCCACCATAAAGGTAATCAGCTGCAAATCTCTATGCCTCAAATCAACGAGTGTTGAATTATATTAAACAAAATATCGGAAAGATAAAACATTTGCCAAAAAAATTTGTCAGGGGATACATTGAGCCTCTACCATGTAGGTGCCCAGTTAGAAACATGTATGTAATAATTGATGATGGTAGGGACAGAATCTACAACTTGAACTTCCTCCTGCTGAAGCTCATTGCACCACTATCACCTCCTTGCTCAGAAAACCTGTAACCTAAAATGGCTCTGTTCCTCATGAGGACTAACCAACTACGTAATGGCAGGTCCAGTACATGGACCTTTTCTAGAGGAGTGTCAATTCATCCTCACCATACAGTACATTTGAGAGGGGAGGCAATGTGGCAGAGATGAGGTTGCATCAGATGGGCCAAAGTGGGATGAGGAGTTTCCTGGGCCACTGAGGGTACTGATTCCTCCCCAAGACCATCAGTGACCTCGGTCTGTGTGTGCCCACATCATACGTAAAGTGTGTTGCTCTTAGACCTTGATCATCCATCCACTCATGACCAAAAATAACTGAGGGAACACTGGTCCTAAAGAGAGTCTCCGGCTTTTGAATTGGCCCATCCATTACCTAGTGTATGAAACTTGATGGACTCACCACCACTTTCCTGCCATCCATATAGGAAAACTGTGCAGAGGCAAAGAATGTCAGTGCCTACAATTTTATGGGCGTTTGGCCTAATTTCCTTGTGCTGTCTGGGAAAGGAAATCTGGAGGTTTCCACCTATACCAACTCACAACTTTGTTTATTTTCCTTTCAAGTCTGCTTCTGAGGCCAAGACGGTGGGGAGATGAATAGTCCATTTATTGCCCTGGGTTAGGACATCACGGTCTGTCATTGCGCAATGTTTTTTTGACGTGTGAACTTGGATGCTAAAGGAACACTTGAAGTGGCAGCTGGGGTGGGAGGGAGGGAGGGTGGAGATGACAGACAGCCAGTGGGAATGAGCAGACTCGTTTCAAGGTTTCAAGACTGATTTAGAAGACGAGGTGGTCATAGTAGGCTCTAACCTGGTTATCAGCGGGCCACAGCTGTAAGGAAATAAACAGTTCTAGAATAAAATATGTGGAAGATAGCACCAGGATGAATTAAATAAAGTTGACATAATTTAATCAGTTAGGGTTCACTGGTGATCTCCACAGCCAAAGGAGAATTTGTAAATACGTCAGAGAGTCAGAGAAGATGCTAACCAACGACGTCAAGTGGAGTGGAACCATTGTCGTAAAGGATGAATAATGACACCCACCTACCCAGCTGCCATTCTAAGAACACACACACACACACACACACACACAGACATGCCAATGCCTTTAGGGGGAAGAGCACCCTTTATTCTTAATCACTTATACATGACTATGAAGGAGTCTTATGGAACCGTTTCACGGAGCACAGTCTGACCAGGAGGCAATGGAGAAAAAGCATAAGGCCCCCCAAGAGAAGGTGGGGCTGTGGGTGGGATTTGGCAGACGAAGATTGGAGACCACTAAAAATGGGCAGTGAAAACTTCTGGGGGAATGAAGACTGATTAACAGTTGCTGTCTTGTCTGGAGCCCAGGATAAAGGAATATTCTAGCACTTGTATCCTATTTTCTTCTGCAGTGGATGACTAACATCAAGAAGCCAGCCAAGCAGGGACAATTTTTTTCTTGTCAATAGTCCAGAAGCTGTTTTTTCTCCTTAAGTACTGATTAATTTGTGTCTTACGGGCCTGTGACTCCTGGAATTTATCATGTTTCTTTTTTGTTTCAATCGCTAGCAAACTCCAAACTAAATTGAGGATTCACCCTTCCCAAAAGCTTTACAGATCTTCATTTTCATTCATGTGCTTTGGGGACTTGTTTCAAATCTGGTTCTATTTTATGTCCTTACCCCTTTCTCTTTTTTCCTTATCTGTCACACCTATTTTTATTTTGTTATTTTGTATTCTATGTAGATTTCAAACAAACAAACAAACAAACAAACACCTTAAATATTTTGACACAAAGTCCTGGTATAAATAAATGACACCACAGCGACTTTTAATGTGGTCTATAAAACCTTATTTGCCTTGTTGTGTCAGCTTTGTAAAGAAGAACATTTTTAAATAAGATCAACAAATACAGATACAGTGAAATTGGACCTTAAAAGAAGGATTCCAGATTTCTTGTCCTAACTGCTGGTTCACATTCCACCGTAGGTAATGAAAATATTTTAGATCTATGGCCAAGTAAATTCCATTTCATCTTAAGGAGCAAGTAGCATATCAGGGAATTAGCACAAACCCCACCAAAACTAATACATAAAGCTATACATTTTAAATTTCTAAATAGTAAAATAAATTACAACATCTCCCTAACATGTTTATCACATTTTCAGGGCATGTTATATTTCAGAGGGACATAGGTTTTGTTTTTTTTAATCTGTTTATTGTATTTAAGATTGTCTTATGATAAAAGAAATACAAGTTTGTGTTAATGAATGAATGATAAAATAAAGAGCAAGTTTTCATTCTCCTGCCCTCCTTATATTAACCCCCAGAGGTCGCAATTATTAACAATTTGATGTCTTTCCTTTTGCAATTTCCCATGTTCACACACACACACACACACACACAAATGCATAGACACATGCGTATAAATGTGATGTATACTGCAAAAAGCAGCTTTTAATGTTAAATGGATAAAGTGAACACACCACAGTTTGTTTACCCGTTTGGTGATTTACTTAGTGTTTTCAATGCTTGCTCCCACTTGACTTAACAGCTAAAATAGGAAAACAGACAGTGGCCACGTCAGCCCATTGTTAACACCCAGCACTTTGTAGGCTGTAACTCCACGTTCCATATTGAATCCTAACACATTGGTGGATCTGAATGTACTTGCTGACTATCTCTTTCATCTACAGCAGGAACTTAATGAGAATAAAGATTGGTTGTACTTCACTGATCACATACCAGGGGCTTCCGTCTCCCTGGACAGAACTCTGCACTCACCAACAGGCATCCTGGTGCTTGTTTTGGGTTACTGCCTGAAATTTCAGGGTTAAGTTCAGAAATTCCCATAATGGCCACCAGAGGGCATCAAGCATCCAGAGCATCAACATGGCTGAATCCAGGCAACTGGAAGACTACTGATCGCAGCCAAATGCTTAGCTTCTAGCTTGGAGATCTGTTTCTGCTTCCATTGGCTAGGCTTTTTTTTTTTCTTCTTTTTAAATTCCATTAAAATTTTCTAAAGGGCCATGATTGAACCCCGCCCCAAATTACTGAATTTCACAGTGCAGTTTATGTGCTTTACACAATGCTGCGAAATAAATGTTCAGTGAGTTATTGTTATTGTCATTCATATCCCACTGAAAAAAACAGCCAATCCTTGCTGTGATATTCTCCCTAACAAATATATCCTTGCTCAGGTTTTTCCATTTACTATCAGTCCAATGTAGGGTATCACACCATTTCCAAAAGTGCTTCAGCCTAAATTGCATAATTCAAGTATAAATGAGTGCATCTTGCTAAGTGCATTTAAAAATTTTTTATTCTTATTTTTTTTTGTTAAATATGTATTACCTTATAGACCCCCCTCCCCCCAAAAAAAGTAGTTTGTGAAATATACACATTGTACATAATTGTTAATCAGAGAATTGGGGGATATGTCCTGGAAAAGGTATATTTCCATAGTTACCACCATCACAAAGGTAGAATTGTGACTGATATTAGGCTTGCTATCACTCAGAAATATTATTCAAGCATGTTCATGCCAAGAACAAACGGATAACTTTCTCTACAAAGTAGTTCACAAAAGCAGCTAAAGGAGTTTGCACTGAATTTCCTTAAATTCACATTAATTCCATTAATTTTACAGGTAAATATACAAAACGTATTTTTATTTAAACAGGAAATAGACTTTCTGATATTTATTTACCAATATTCATAATTAAAAATTCAAAGACAAGAGTAATGAAGGGCATTATGCCATTTGGCCACACGGTGGCGCTACTTCACTGATTTGAGAAATTCTTTAGCAACCTGCTAGAGACAACCCAGTTGAAAACAAGACTATGAATATATGAATTGCCTTCCCTGTATTATTTCAATTTGAATGAGAGAATCCAGTAGAGTTTAGCATTCAGAATTAGTCTCCATAACCTATCTATACAATAAAGCAACACCAAAATACATGAGGAAGTCACTGCTGAAATATGGGATGCTTGTGAAATTATGCATAAAGTTCCATAATATTAACTAATACTATGGACTTTTTTTTTTAAGATTTTATTTATTTATTTGACAGAGAGAGGCACAGCGAGAGGGAACACAAGCAGGGGGAGTGGGAGAGGGAGAAGCAGGCTTCCCGCAGAGCAGGGAGCCCAATGTGGGGCTCGATCCCAGGACCCTGGGATCATGACCTGAGCCGAAGGCAGACGCTTAATGACTGAGCCACGCAGGCACCCTAATGCTACGGACTTTAATAGTAATATTTTATAGCTCTCCCTGAATGTACAGGGCATTTGCACTTTCATTATTACATTTGCTTTCCAGATGATCCGGTGAAGCAGGTTAGGTAGCTCCGATCCCCCATTTCACAACTAAGGAAGCTGAGATGCTAAGAAGTTAAGTGGCTGTTCCTAGCACCCACGGACTGCAGAACCTTCTGCAGCACTGAAGAGTTTTGGGGGGTCCTGATGCCTTACTGATGCCTATGAGAGAGCATAAAACCCACAGACCCTCCACCTAAGCCACTTGGGCACTCTAACTCTAGAGCGCTCCCCACAACTACCCAGGAGAATATGGCTGGACCCTAAGGGTTCCATTTGTCCCCCCTTGGCCAGCACCTCCAAGGTGCTGATCACAAAGAGACCACAGCTTCCACAGTCACAGAAGCCCCAAGGAGCCTGTCTTCCATCCCGGAAATATGAAATGATTTATCATCTGTACCCTCCCTTCAGCCATTCAAGCTAAAATCTGCATCCTGTAGCTAGTCTCTCATGATAGGGGACTGCGGAAAACAAAATACCAACCCCTTATTTCTTATTCATAGAGAAGGCAATGTATAATATGATTATATACGTGATGGATTAGACCCGACAGACAGTATAAAAGGCCAGCTGGAGAACATTAACTAGGGAATGGATTTTTCACTGATAGTCAATGTCTCCTCTAGTCAACAGTGAAGGGAGGTAGGGGTGAGGCAAATTCAGAGAGACACACAAATAACTTTCAAGATCAAACTCTAAAATAAATTCCTCCGTCAGGCAAAGAAAGGCTCACTGTGTGTTTGCTCCACGCTAGGCCCTGGGCCGTGCGCTTTATATACTTCATCTTCTTTGATTACCCTTGTTTTACAGACATGAAAAAAGAGGTTCCAAGAAGTGAAATTCACACCCAAAGTGCTATTCTCGACCACGAGCCGCCTCCCAGCATGCTGCCAGGACACCAGCTGTTCGGGACCAGCCACGGGCTGCTTTCAGCTGCTGACCACTCTGAGCAATGGAGGGCTCCTGAGACTAGATGTGGACTTCAAAGAAGTGAACAAAGCCTAAAGCTTCTTCAGTCCAGGCCCCTGCGAGGTCCAGGAGTCACCGAGTCCCTCCTGAGAGGGGAACGGAGCAAGTCAGGTTACAATCAGAAAGCATTTCCAATTAAGCTTTTCGGTGCATCGCCTAAAGAGATCTTCAGGAGCAATGACCTAAACCTCTAAGTGTCCAGTTATTTGTTGTGATTTGTTTTCTCATTCTCAGTAAATATTCACTTTCATGCCTGATTTTGTCTTTATAATCGTATGCTTTTTTTAAGATTTTATTTATTTATTTGAGAGAGAGAGAATGAGAGACAGAGAGCACGAGAGGGAAGAGGGCAGAGGAGGAAGCAGACCCCCTGCCGAGCAGGGAGCCCGATGCGGGACTCGATCCCGGGACTCCAGGATCATGACCTGAGCCGAAGGCAGTTGCTTAACCAACTGAGCCACCCAGGCGCCCAACTTTTTTTTTTTTTTTTAAAGAGAGTTTCCCCTATTGAATTGCTTCAGGCTTCACAGAGGCAGGACCTGCCCCTACCCACGCCTTTGTTGTCAAACCTTTTGCCTCTCATCTCCTGCAAGGTTGAAACAATTTCTCCTAAGTCTTCAGGCTGTCAGTCCTTGGCATAGTGCCTGAAACAAAGTTGTCCTGGAAAAGGAGAGAGAAGGAAAGATAAAAGGAACAGAGGAGGGAAGGCAGGAGTTGCGGCGGCGGGGGGAGGAGCAAACGGACAGAACTCTATGTAGAGTTAGTAACTGGCTTAATCCATGGAAGAAGAGTCAGTAGTGATAGGAGCCCGTCTTTAAAAGAAGCGACCTTCTAAAGACACTGGGTCTCTTCTCTTACCAGACTTCCAGCACACGTAGAGAGGCTTCAATACGATATCCAATAATAAGCCAAAGGGTCACATTCCACTGGCACCGTGCGGCTGGAGACAGGATTTAGACTTTGCTCATATGGTATTTTTGACATTTTGCTAACATGAATCATCTGATTATACGAACCACCTATGATCAATCGTATTATTTTGCTTCATCCCTGCTCCTCAGGTTGGAGGGTTTAATATTCCTTAACACTTCAACGGCTTGTTATGGAAGTTTGCAGTCCCTACCTGTCACCTCTGTCAGAGAGTAGCTCCCTCCTCTCATCTTGGGGACCACGTCGAGGGAGCTGTAAGCACAGAAGAGATCCTTGGATCTAATGGTAGGTAATTCGAAGGCCAGGCCAACTTCGCTGGCCCAGACTACTGACTCCACCATCTGTACTGATGATATCCACAAATCCCATCTTGATCATATTGACAAGTTAATACCTACCTAAATAGATATTTTTTCTTTTAGGTAGTATCTATCACCAGAGTGTTGGGGCTCAGGCTCCTGTGAACTTGGGGTCTCAGGGTCAAATCAAGTAAAGTGACAAGAAGCAAAGAAGGTTAAATAGGCTTCAGAAATATAAACAAATACATAGGAGGTTTCCATCTTGTCCATTTCTTTTTATAAAATCTGCATGCACATTTTATTGTTTTAAAACACAAGCTGTTGCTTAAGCCATTCACACTGAGAGGCGAGAAAAGAGAAATTTTGTAAAATGTGGGCAGAGTAAAGGGAGTAGTGGGGTTTCTTCATCTGGTGAATGCTCATATAAAGCAGAAATAAACAAGTGCATATTTATTCTATTAAGCCTATAAATCTTTAGGAAACCCAGCTGCTGCCCATTGCAAGGCTTCTGCAAATTTCCCATTCACAGGATCTGACCTTCCAGGCTTTTTGCTATTTGTTGTGCTTTGGTGATATGGCCTAAAATCAGAACTACTTCAATAGCTCTAGTTTAGAATGAAACGTTTTGGTTATTTTTTTGACCTAATTGCCAAAAAATATTTCTAGCTCCCAGGGCCTTCAGTAAAATTTTACTCTCTGGGAACAGAAAACATCCCTTGCAAAAAGAGTAAATATCAGTCGTGAATTCACCGTCCAAGCTTGGGTGGGTTGATGTTTGAGTGCTGCGTTTTGAGACAATTAAACATATCATTGTGAAGCCCACATGTAGATTTACTTTCTAAAAATGTCCTTCTTGAAGACCAGGTTTACAATCTGTAGAGTAGCTTCCTTTGTCTCCATTCTCTTGGGTTTCCACCTTTTTAAAAAGCTTTATAAGATTACTAATTGCACGGTGTCACCTATTGACAGAAGAAGGCCATTAGAGCGAGCAGTCTCTAGTTCTCTGAGATTTCACTGGGCTTACTAAAGCTCTTAAGATGACAAATACATGCATTTGCAGGGCTACGCCTGTCACATCGGGTTAACTAAATGGTCTGGAGCTGGGTGGGGAGAAGCGACAGGCACTTGCAAAGAAGCACTCTCCACTTGGGAGGAAGGACGTTCTGGGGGAAGTTTTTGAGATCCAACTCGGAAACAGCAACAACAAATCATCCATATTTTTTTCAGCTGAATCGTTTCTAGTTTTCATGTGGCAGCTCTCTTCTGGGCATTCATAAAACGCTTCTTGTCGGATGTTTCTAGTGACAGGATGCTCTATTTAAAATGGAAACAGCTTTGAATTCTCTCCGCAAAGAAGAGGCCCAGTCTGCTGGCAGGAAGGAGCAAGGGGTCACTGGGCGCTGGAATGTGCAGGAGTGGAGCTGCAGGAAGACGGGGCGCGGCTCGGTGGCCAGGCCGGAGGGTCACAATTCCGCTAAAGCCCGAAGCCTCGCTGGTTCTACGAGCCCCGCCCACCTCCCCTGCGGGTCCCCCGCTTGGCTTGCGTCTTAAAAAGCCATTTTATTAGCGCCTTTCCTCCGCGTGCTACGAAAGAAAGTGACCGCTGGGGGGCAGTATGGTGCAAGGCAAGACCTTGTTCAGGCGTTGGGTAGAAGCGGATAAATAAAGTAAAATAGAGGTATTCTCGAGAAGTGTGCTGAGTATGCTTTCCAAGCCCTTTTCGTCACAGCCATACACTCCCCCCACGCCCCCGGCTAAAAACAACTGAATGATATAATACTGTGCTTGTGAATCCACCATTTTTCCCCTCTATTTTAAGGCAAACTGGAAGAAAAATTCAGGTTGAGGAAGCCTGGTCCAGAGTGACTGCAGGTTGTAGATGATTTCCACCAAACAAGGATGTAAGCTAGCCCTGCAGCACTTCAAACCAGACACTCTTCTTGTCGCTATGCATCCCCTATGTGCAAACCTGTCAGTCTGATTGAACTATGTTAAAGCAGCTACCATCCCTCTTTCGACACCTGCCAGCGCCGGGAGACCCATTTACTGCAAGGCATTGGCCTCAGGACGCCTGAACTTAGGACATCCTCCTTGTCCGCGGCAAAGGTGTCACCAGCTGCCCCTCACCAGACTCCTGGGTCCTCTCCTGACAGAGATGTGGATTCCCAAGCCCCGCCCTTGCAAGTGGCCAGGCAGGGGTCTGGAGCACCAGCTCTGTCTCTAGGCACTCGGGTCTGGGACATCCCTTCCACCACTTACCAGCTGGGTGACCTTAAACCAGTTACTGAGCCTGGGGATGATAATGGCCCTACCTCCTCAGGGTGCTGGGAGAAGCAAATGAGCTAATGTACCTAAAGCCTGGGAGGTCCATAATTGTATTAGGCATTTCCCCTTCTCTCTCTCACACTGTGTGATTCACTCTGTATTTCTTCTCTAAAAGGACTTCACTCAAGGACATGTGCCACATCTGTCATTTTCTCATGCTGTTTAATTTTTTTTTTAATATTTGTTTTGCATGAGTCATTATTCCATTCCTCATCTTATTATTAGCACTTTCGACTACTTTGCCTAGAGACAGTGCAAGGTAGTGATTGCAAAATCTAGACCCAGACTGCCTGAGACTGAACCTCTGTCTGTCGCTTTCTAGACTGCTAAAATTGAAAAAGTTATTCAGCTTCCCTGCACCTCAGTTTTCCCATCTCTAAAATGAGCATGATAACAGTACTCATTTTATAAAGATCAAGTTAATTACTATTGCTAAAGCACCTGGAGCAATGCCTGGCACTGAGTAAGTACTACATGAGATTTAAGTAAATGAAAACAACAGTGATGAGGTTAATACTATTTCCCCAACACCTAAAAACAGGACCCAAATGCACCAGAATAACAAATGAGGGAATGGCTGAGGCTTAACATAGAGCCCAAGCACTCCAAGGTCATCTGTTCTCTGTGGGTAAGCTTGACGGGAGAGCTTCTTTTGCATCTATGAACCAGAGAGCAAGAACTGCGTATATGGTCCAACTCTCTGATTTTACCGGAAGATAACTTGCACACCAAGACAGTCAGTGCTGCAAGGTACAGAGGACCGGGAGCCTGGGCTAGACCCACAGCTCGCTGCCTTTCCCTTCCATTTAGTGAGTTCCATCAGTAACTGCCGTATTGATCTGACATTGTTATTGACCTTCTCCACAACTGGCAATCCAGCTTCTGCACATCCTGAAACAGCATTATGTTTCTTATCCTATGGCCCCCTGAGAATGTTTCACGTCTCAAGAGGCACTAAATTCAAAGTACCTAGAAGACATTAGCTGGGCTTTTTCCTTCTACCAGTGGGTTTTACCTTAAATAGAATACCATTAATATTACCAAAAGAAAAATTAAAAGGAAGCAAAATCAAATCGTGAACACAGAACAACGAGGACGTTACAGAATTTTTCTTGAAAAACCAGCTGTCCTTCAAGCGTCACTCCAATAACACCTCGTAGTTCCCAGATGCATTTTGTACATTGTATTATAACTGTTGGTTTATTTCTCTGTATCTCCATTCTCTGAAATCTTAAGGGTAGGGACAGTCATCATCAGCCCTGTGCTCTGCGCCAGGCACAGTGCAAATCTCATAAATATGTGTTGCTGCCTGGGAGAGTGATGCTGACTCGGGCCCCCGGAGGCAGCGTGTCCCAGAGCGTGGCAGGTGGACACCTGCTGTGCCTCAGCAGTTTTTAGGTGGAGAGATGATTTTAGATAGGGCAAGGGCAAGGTATTAAACAAAACATTGATTCATATAATGAGAAAGTTATTCTCCTGTTTCAATTATCCTTCCATCTTTCTGATTCTTCAGAGAGAGGGGTCTCCATGTGGTGCTAATATGTCTTCAACTCCTGTATCTCTCTCTGCCTCCCTGTCTCTTTGTCTCCACCCACTGCCCCCCCCAACATCTCTTGGACAAGAAAATAAATCTAAGAATCAGAAAGGTTAGCAGACAAAAATATCTACCTAGAATCTAACACATTGTTCTCATTATATCTATTTATGACCCTCTCTCATTCACAGCAAGTGATAACACCAGCATTCCATTCTGGTGGACCATCCTTGTGGTCGGGCCTGTCCTGCTCAGCAAATATCTTCTGGCCCTCTCCACGGCCACACCCCTTTGCAGTTAGGTGGGCCGTGGGTTTGCTCTTCACCAGCAAACTGAGTAGAAAGAGCTGATGCCACTCCCTGGGCTGAAACACTCTTGAGCCCATGTGCAGTCCCTCCTGCCTCTCTCTCCTGCCTCAGTGAGCCTGGATGCCACAGATGGGGAGGAGAGCCTTTCCCTCCACAGTACTAGGTGCAATAGCTGGGTCTGTAAAGTAAACTGACAACAGGCAGATTAACAGAAGAAAAGGTATGCAAATGTATTAATTTTAAATACCTTGTGTTTGGGGCATTGCAAGAAAAAACATGAATGCCCCCCAATTCACTGAGATTTGAGAGCTTATATACCATCTTAATGGGGGGTGGGGGAAGGGCAATTCAAGGGAGAGTAAATGATTTTTATGAAAGATGAATGGGCCCTTAGAAGAACAGATGGGAGGTGTGACCATTTGTGACCCAGTTTGTCTGGGTGTGGTGTTTTCGCATCCAGTTTCCTCCTCTGTGATTAGAATTAATCCTCCCTGGAAGGATGGGTTAGGGCAGTTGAGTCCTTTTGGAACCTCTCTATTTAGGCAAATAAGGGGAATTCAGAATAAGCCTCTCTTCTCCCTGCCTTTGCTATTTTTCAAGTGCCTTCGACTCAGAATAATCAACATGCCAAAGCGGCACATTGTGGGGTAGGCCGTCCTGAAATTTCTCCACCACACCTGGAGATCGTGGCATTATAAAGCGGAGGGAGCCTGGATGAAGGGCCCTTGTCTAAGAATTTTCTCCAAGGACAGCTGCCCTGGAAGGTCATCGGACTCACATGGGATTTCACATAAATAAAGAACCAACCTTTGCTGTGTTAAGCCGTTGAGATATCAAAGCCCGTCCTATCCTGACTACTACAAGGATTAAAAAAATTTTTTTAATTATAAAAGGAGTGCATTTAAAGAAAATACTGATGACATGATGGTCCAGGATTTTTTTTTTTTTTTTAAAGATTTTATTTATTTATTTGACAGAGAGACACAGTGAGAGAGGGAACACAAGCGGGAGAGTGGGAGAGGGAGAAGCAGGCTTCCCGTGGAGCAGGGAGCCCGATGCGGGACTCGATCCCAGGACTCTGGGATCATGACGTGAGCCGAAGGCAGACGCTTAACAACTGAGCCACCCAGGCGCCCCGATGGTCCAGGATTTAACAGACATTGTGAAAGCGGCACCCAAATGCCTCTTAGTGTTGTGGCATCTTGAAGTTGATCCTCCAGAAGAGTTGCAAGCCTTGGTGCTGTCCTCACTAGGTCCCTGAGAGAGCAGGACCAGGCCGGAGTCAAGTGCAGCCTAGGGCTACAAAACGTAACTGAGGGAAGGAGTGTCAGGCCTCAAGTCCGTGCCTCTTGTCTCCTAGGAACTGGGTTGGATGAACCAACTCTAACCAGTGGACGTAGTATCATTAGGATCATCAGGGGCCGGGAGAAAAGACTTAACATTAGTCTGACAACATGAGTGTGATGTACTCTTCCTTCCTTTTCTTGTAGGAAGCTTGGCTTCCCTAAGCCCTGCTGCTTCACTGGGTTGCAGGTGTGATTCAATGCCATGTCCTTCAAGGCCAAGTTTTCCTTTCCAGTCCCCGTGCTCTGATTTGGACTCAAGTCCAAATTATTTGTTCATTCTCATTATACCAGACATGGAAATGGAGGCACACGTATGTTCATGTTGGGGATGATTTAATACCTTGATCAAATATTATACTGTCTCAAAGTGGGAAACAAGACCCATGGGGTTGATTGCTTCCAAGTAAATTCTCTTCCCTGAAGAAGGGTCTGGGTGGGATGGATCTTAAGACTTAGATATGTCTGGGGGCACCTAAGTGACTCAGTCTGTTAAGGATTTGCCTTCGACTCAGGTCATGGTCCTGGGGTCCTGGGATGGAGCCCTGCATTGGGGTCCCTACTCAGTGGGGAGCCTGCTCCTCCCTCTGCCCCTCCCCCCCTCATGTTCTCTCCCCCGCTTCCCTCTTTGTCAAATAAATAAATAAAATCTTAAAAAAAAAAGACTTAAATATGTCTAGGGCCCAATGACAAAGGAGGAAAAATGCAAAACAAGTCTAACTCCAACACTAGTTTAGCTGTTCGCCTTTGAGCAAGTTGCTTTACCTCTCTGCGCCTGTGTTTTCCACGCCCAAAATGGAAGTATTAACAGTTAACCTCTACTCAGTAACTAATGCTGTTGTGAAAGCAGATGGTAGGTATGGCAGTGCCGTCCAAATGGCATCAATATCAGCTAATGTGTCTTGAGTTCTCATTACATAGTAGATGCTATACTGAGCCCTCGACCCACTGAGTGACTCAACCTTCAGAGCAGGCAAATGCAGCAACCATTATGTTATCATTCCCTTTCACAGGTGCAAAAACCAAGATTTAGCTGGAAAGAGTGAGTAACCTCCTAGAAGTGACTAAGTCACTCCATTACTAAGTAATGGGACCAGAACTCAAAGTCCAGTGTGCGTGGCCACGGAGCCCTTGGCCGTGGCACTTCCTTGCCCCCAGAAAGGACTCCGTGCTAGGGAATGCAAAGTGTAGGTTGCTCTTGACTGCTTGATATGATTCTTGGGACTGTCACACAACCCCGGGTTTTTAATCTCTGTCCAGCCACACAGGGTTAATCGGAATAACTGGAATAGGGTAGGAGTGGACAGGCGGCAGCAAGCGCCACCAGAGTGCACCAGCCTGCTTAGCAACGAGAGAAAACAAGCTGTGCTCTAGAAAGAAGGGAAACGAGCTTCAGGGGCGGGTGGGAGGAAGGAGGGAAGGAGGGGGAGGAACTGCGTCCTGCCAAATCTGGGAGGGTGTAAGTGGTGACAGGCACCATGGGTGCTGGCACTTGGAAGGAGCAAGAGGATCTTCTGGGGAGGACGTACCCACAGTCAAGTGCTTTCTGCTGAGGCAAGAAAGGCTCTGCCAGGCAGTTCACATCCTCCTGTCTCTTTAGTTCTGTCTCCCCAGCCCTATGGGTGCTGGAGGTGATGGCGGGATTTTGAAAGTTTTAAACTTGAATATTAATTCACTTAGCTAATCCGAATACCTTCTCCCTCTTGTTACCTCGTCACTATGCTTACGAAATGTCAGGGCCGGGGCGCCTGGGTGACTCAGTTGGTTATGTGTCTGCCTTTGGCTCAGGTTATGATCCCGGGGTCCTGGGATCAAGCCCCACGTCCGGCTCCTTGCTCAGTGGGGAGCTTGCTTCTCCCTCTCCCTCTGCCTGCCACTCTGCCTACTTGTGATCTCTCTCTGTCAAATAAATAAACAAAATCTTAAAAAAAAAAATGTCAGGGCCAATTAGGAATACAGAAAATAAAAATACCTGGTCATCTAAGTGCAACCTTAACCGTGGTATAGAGACTGCTCATAGGTGGTGAGTGAAGGTTCCAGCCTTCAAGGGGCCTGGACGGTGCAAGCATGGCCTGTGGATGGGCCACAGAGAGCATGCAGCTCTCCAAAGCCAGTGTCTATTGAGACCCTAAGAGGAGAAAATTCTAGATGATTTAGAAAGTTCTTTTTTTTTTTTAAGATTTTATTTATTTATTTGAAAGAGAGAGAGCGAGAACATGAGCTGGGGAGGGGGGTGGGAGAGGGAGAAGCAGACTCCCCGCTGAGCAGGGACCCCCCCTCCCCCGACGACACAGGGCTCAATCCCAGGACCCTGGTATCATGACCTGACCTGAAGGCAGACACTTAACCGACTGAGCCACCAGGGCTCCCCTAGATGATTAAGGAAGTTCTAATAAAGCTGCGCTCATCCAGGACAAAAAGTATGAGACATATCACATTTCCATCTAAAATCTGTAAGAAGGTAAAATGGGTGCACGTATCCTTCTTTAGCGGGGGTTATTTCTGTTCTGTTATACAATTAGCGAGTACAGAGAAGCTACACCCCCCTCAAATACCTCCATGAAAAAAATTTTTTTTTAAGATTTTATTTATTTATTTGAGAGAGAGAGACACAGTGAGAGAGGGAACACGAGCAGGGGGAGTGGGAGAGGGAGAAGCAGGCTTCCTGCGGAGCAGGGAGCCCGATGTGGGGCTCGATCCCAGGACCCTGGGATCATGACCTGAGCCGAAGGCAGATGCTTAACCGGCTGAGCCACCCAGGCGCCCCAGCCTCCATGAAAATTTTATTACATTTCTAAGGAATCATTGTTAATTTGTTAGGGGTCATTGCGTTAAAAAAGGAGGTATTATGAAGTAGGATAAAATGATATGCTGTCTGGAATATGCCTTAAAATAATTCAACAAAGAATAAAAAAGAAAAAAGAGATGTTGTGAATCATTGATAATAGTTAATCCAAGTGATCAATCTGTGAGGCTTGTACTATTCCTACTATTGTACTGGTCTGGCTATTTTCATATGTGTTTGAAATTTTTCATGAAAAAGAAAATGTATTCATGGAACAGACACCAAAAAACTTGCAAATGTGCTTAGGATGTATTCCTTTGGTTTAAGTAACTTTAAAACATCTGCAAATTCCAACAAAATCTTCATGCCCAAAATCTCTCTGTGCTTTTAACACTTTGTGAAAATTAATCAGAGGACACTGTGATTAAGGTAGGGAATTAGGACAATGACAAATTAAGGAAAGGGTTGTTTTTGGAAGAATAGGCACCAGGAAGCTGAGGTATGTGGAAGTGCAGAAACTATGCTGTGGGTTTGGGGAAAGTTGGTGAGAATGTCTTCTCAAAGGCATACTCTGATGGGAATGACAAATAAAGTATCACAGATGGAAGACCAAGATATCTGGGCACTAGCCTGGTCCTTGCCACTAGCTGGCTGTGTGTTTTTGGACATGGCGTTTGCATATTCATTCATCAAACATCTAAAGCACCGGGGTGGGGGAAAAAGACACAAATGGCACTGTCTGGCCCTGGAGTTGCTTAGCGTTTCTTGGGGAGGATGCTAACTAAAGAAGCTCCATGCAGCATGGTTCGGCAATGAGTGTGCACCGCGGGAAGGCATAATGGAGTTGTTGGGGCTCTAGTGGGATGCTGAGGGGGAAAGAAAAGCTGAGCACAGGTAGAAAGGGGAGATGTGTCTTGCAGAAGGGAAGAATGGCACACGCAAATGTGTGGAGGTGTGCTGCAGATCTTCACAGATCTAACGCTGCTGGAGCATGGGGTGGGGGGAGAGGGGGCGGGGGGCGGCGGTGGGGGGGTGGGGATAGGCTGTTCAGTTCCACTTGACAATTCACTCAACAAATAACTACCTAGCCCCTACCATGTACTGGGCAATGTGCAAGGGATCCGGGAACGGCAGTGAACAAGGTGGAGAGAGTCCCCACCTTGGCAGAAGTCACACTGGTGCAGGCGAAGGAAAAGACAGTAAAGAAGACAAATGAAGACAGTATGAGAACAAGAGGTATAGAGAAGAACTGGAGGCTGGAGGTTGGGAGAAGCCGAGGGAGGCTGGCTGGGGAAGGGGAGGGAGAAGACCCCCCTCTCCCGTTCTGATTTCCACAGACAAAAGGGCTCTGGGCGGATGTTGGAGTTGACCACCTACTAAGTATGCTCGATGCTTGATCACAGGTCTCACCACTGGGTGACATAGCTGTCACCAAGACAAGAAAGACAGGCACATGCCCAGGGCTGCCGTAGCCACCCCTTTGGCCCATGAAGGGCTGCTCCTTCTGCTTGTGGCTGGTATCTCTTTCCATGTGTCCCAGCAGCATGGCCTGACTCCATGGAGAAGGACAGACCTCACACCACCTGCTGGAAATCCTTCCCATTTTAAAAGAAACACCTTATCCTAAAAGGCACATTGCAACACAAATTTCGAAGTGGAAGGGTGCCGTTGTGTCCTTTAATTAGCCCAAGAGCCATGTTCTGTTTCCTGGTGCAGGTTGGGCGTGCGACCATTTGTATCCGTTCTGCTCCATCAGGCTAATTTGTTTTCAGATATAAATTAAAGTTGCTGTTCCGAACCCACTGCGCTCTCTTTTCACATTCTGTGTTTAATGAGTTAGCAGGTTTTGGAGATGCAGAGGATACCTCTTTGATTTAATACTCAAGCTAAAAAAGAAAAACTGCCCACTGGAGCACAAAAATAATTAAGCAGTACAATCTAGAGTGGTACATGCGAAAGCCACATGCCTGGGGCAGGTCAAGTGTCTGCTTCTTGATGTGGCGCTTGCCATGACACTTTCGGCATCAAAAAACACTTGGCTACTGGGAACGTCCAGCAAGAATGCCACTGCTCCAGGCCATATCTAGCAGCACTAAAATATCAGGAATCATCCAGAGGTGTCTATAGCCATCTGGGTTGCTTAATGCAGGAGAACGAGCCCCCTCCATTGCTGTAATTGCCCAGGATGGCAGAAAGGCCCCTTTCCCTGACACATCTTTCCACTTCTCTGCCTGGGTGCCACCACCAGTTCCTTTGTCAAGACAATGGCTCTTGACTAGGGATCAGCTGGCCTGGCTACATAATTTGCGGGACCCCATGCAAAAGGAAAACGTGGAGCCCCTGGTCCAAAAAATAGGGAAAAAAGTGCCGTTGTGGAACTAAACCATAGTTTTTTCCTTCTGTTCCAGTCTCTACCTCAACTAGTTACGGTATTTTTTATTTGCTATTTAATGCCATGCCAAGTAAAGAAAACAAAATTTTAAATTGTTAGTATGAATTTTGCAATGCCAATTTTAAAGGCAAATAGAAGTGCATTTAGCTCATCCATGAAATCACCAAAATTACACAATTTGCATTTCATAGCACATACATGCATATGTATTTTGTTCTTACCAGAACGGTTTAAATCCTGCAGAAATAAACTCAGCTTGCTTCTTCTTCTTCTTTTTTTTTACTGGTTTAAGAAAAAGACCCAAATCAATACACCTTTAAAATATCACAAATAAGTCTGAAAAATCATCCAGCATCTTGTTATTTCTGTAGCCGGACAACTTAGATCTTATTCATCAGCCTGCCGAACTGTTCCTTTTTCAGAAACATAGATGCCATCCCCAAATTTTCTGATACCCTTGTTTTTTAACTGTTGTGGCTTGCTGAATCAAAGCATCTGAGTTGGATACCAGTTCAATGCCATTTCCTTCAAGAATTAACTCACCTTTCTGGGCTTGAGATACTGAACAAGTCATACCTGGCCTCATCCAAATGCTGTGGTTGTATTTTTCACCCAAGAAATTTCAGATTTCAGCAAGAGAACCATTCTCCTGAATAACAACGTTGATAACGGAACTTGACAATTCACTTCCGTTGTAACGGAAGCCCAGTGTAACACCCTTGACTACAATTAGTGCAAACAATAGCCAGTTCTTTTCTAGTTCCCACCATTTGTCAACTCGAAGCCTCTTTTTTTTTTTTTTTTCCAAGGAGACTGAGTTCTACATTGATGGGATTGACGTCCCCCTGCAGGGTTTCTCTGGGGCCCTTCACAATAACAGTGGGTCCCTTCAGAGTGATGTCAACATTTTCTGGAATGTCGGCAGTCTGATTGCTGAGGATGGTGTTCCTTCTCGCAATAGATGCGGCAAAGAGCTAAACTCAACTTGCTTCTTGATCACACACCTTCTGCCACCAACACTGTCTGCCTTCAACTTACTGAGGAATAAGGAAAGAAAAAGGAACTATGGGCTGGCCTATCTTTCCCTTTCCTTCCACATCATCATCTCTAGGACAAGTGATTCCTAACACAGTTAATAGTAATTTGTCAGTGTTTGTTTCATCATTTTGACAAATGGACCACGGTTGTGTAAGATCTTCACATGAGGGGGAAAAGGGTGAGAGAAGGTAGATGGGCTCTCTCTGCATTATCTTTGCAACTTAGTTGCATATCTAAAATTATCCCCAAATAAAAAGCTTATTAAAAAGAGAAAAGGGGCGCCTGGGTAGCTCAGTTGTTTGGGTATCTATCTGCCTTTGGCTTGGGTCATGATCCCGGGGTCCTAGGATCGAGTCCCGCCTTGGGTTCCCTGCTCAGCAGGGAGTCTGCTTCTCCCTCTCCCTCTGCCCCTCCCCACCGCTTGTCCTCTCTCTCTCAAATACCTAAAACCTTAAAAAAAAAAAAAAAAGAAAAGAGAAAGTGGTTTTTTTGCATACATCTTGCCAAGAATTGCTAAGATAAAAAGAAATTAAGGCACTCCAGTAGTATTTACCTAACTTGCCAGGTCAGATTCACCTGGGGTGAATCCCTGTACCCGTTTCTAGGAGATTCTGGTTTATTAGATCTGCAGCAGAATTGGACCCAGGACCAGAGTTTTAATAAGCACTCACCCTGAGGAGTTTATCAGACAAGTTTGGGGAAATATTGCTTTGGAGTGCAATGGAATTAGGCTAGCTTTAAGAGTAAGGTAAATTCAAGGCCACATTCCAGCTATGTGACCTTTTTTTATGTACCAGATTTTTTCACTTAACAACTTTTCTACTTGTCCGTTGTGTGGCCTTTGAGGCACTCACCTAACTTCCTAGAAAATTCATAGTGCTGTAGTCACACTATAGAACCACTGTGACATTTAAATGAGGTAACTGTAAAAAGCCCAGCACAGAGCTTGGCCTGCCTAGGTTTATGTTACAGTTGGCCCAAACACCTTATATTCTGATGTTTTCTCTCCAGAGGAGAACATAAGAGGTTAATAAACTGTGACCATAGTTCTTAAACTAGTTACACCAAGACCCATGACCCTTTTGCAGAATATTATTAATACCTAGGGAATAGGAAATATGATCTCCTCTTTAAGTTTCCCCTTATTTAGATATTGTGCTTGCTCATTCATTTTCTAATAGATAATGGAGAGATATTTGCCCTTCATTGTGCCAAATGAAGAGAGTCCGACTGGACGCTTCCCCAGGCTTCTGCCTGAGGGAAGGTCGCTTGATTGCCTGAACAGAGGCCCCAGGCACAGTTGTGGCATGTGAGCAAAACCCTTCTGTGTGCCCCCTCCTTCCAACCCAGCCACCCCAGTGCAGGCCCCAGAACAGCTGGGACATTGGATGAAATCCCTCCTTTGGCAGAGGACAGGAAGCAGTGTGGGTAAAATATGAACATTGTTTAGCATTGTATTTCATGGTTAATAAAGGGACAGTAAACTTTGGCTGCTTTTTGTCTCTTGATGTCCCGAAACTTCCGTCTCTTTGGGATGGAAAGAATCACCCTTAATTTTGACAAGTCCTAAGATAGGGAGCCACAAATTGCCAGTTTCTTTGTCTCTGATAAAAGTAGTACATTAACATCTTTGTAATGTGTGGGTATATTAGAAAAAAGTGTTCAAGGCACCGAGAAGATGAACGTGTAGCAGGCATTGGCCAAGAAGCTAATTAGATTAAAAGGGAATGAAAGGTTGAGGCTTAAGATGCAGGATTAGGTACAAGGTCTTACAGAAAGGACGCAGCCAGGAGTTGGGAGCTGGCCAGAGAGGAAATGGAGGGTCACCCTTTATAAAAGGAGTGGACGTCTCTGGTCTGCTTCTCTCAACGTCTCTGATTCATGGCAAAACGTAGCCCGTCCCCTCGCCTTCCTCCTGTCTGTACCCATGGCTGAAAATGGCAGCCCCAGACCCCAGGGCTCCACCTTCTTGAAGCTCCAGCAAAACCAAACAACTGTCTGATGCTTCAGCTCCTAGAGCAAGATTCTGTTGCGTCCAGCTTGGGTCAGGAGTCAGCCAGCCTCACGGAGTCATGGACAGTAAGCGTGACCCACGTTTACAGTCCTTCAGCTGGTGGGGGGAGGGAAGGGAGGAGCAATTCTCCAAGAAAGGGGCTTGGTCTCACAGAGACCCCAAAAGATATTTACTACAGGTGGAAAATGACATGCTGCAAATTCAGAGATTTTTTTTTTAGCCCCTTGGTTATCTATCTATCTATCTATCTATCATCTATCTATCTATCTTCTTCTATCTATCTCGTCTGTTCAGCAATTCGTCAGTGCTGCATTACGCACTTGGATGTTGGAATCCGGATGAGAAAGGAAATAAAGTGAAGGAAGATAGCAATTTTAGCTTGAAAATTATCTGCAGAATAGTCTACAGATATATCCAGACTGCCGTCAATGTTCTTTCTCTCTCCATGTGCTTGACGTTCACATGGGAGAAGAACTACCCAAATCCGACTTGTGGCATGGAGGAGGGCAAAGGCACCTCCCCGCCGCGACCCCCAAGAGTGGCCTTCCAGAGCCCAGCTTTCCGACAAACCACAGACAGGAGACACTATAAACTGTGCACAGAGGAAGAAAGGCAGGGTGGAAAGGTTAGAAATGAAAAAGGATCTGATAGCAGGAAAGCTGGTTCAAATTAAGGAGACAATGCAAGCCTTGACATTCTTGATGGATGTCAGTGGTTAAGTGCTAGCTGGACCTTCTGCGATTACAACCTCCATTCAAACCCCAGGCCTGGACGGCAACCTGAAACCCAAGGCCATGGGTGGCAGCAAGCATCTGTGGGCCCAGCGTGGATTAGTGCCGTGGCCTTGGGGGACCCTTCCAGGCGGCTGCTTCCTCCCGTGTACCAGTTACCCCATGCCAGGTGTGTGCTCTGGGGGCAGTGACAATACCAAGTAATTAAGATAAAATGTTCTTGGCTGTGTCTACGGCACATTCTTTTATGACAAGAACAAACGGTTAGTTGATGAACTAATTTTTGGTGGGGAAAACTGCAGCATCTATTATTAAATGAATGCTTGGGATTTTTGTTTGTTTGTTTTTCAATAGCCCCATTATAATTTCAGTTCAGATACTCCAAAGCTCATGTTCCCTAATTTATTATCGCTTGCTGAGGTCCTCTGGGATACAGTAATTGAATTTTACTGGCGTCATTACCATACCCACAAACAAGCGAGTGTTCTGAACTCAATCAGTCGAAGCCTGTTCGCGGGCCCACAGGAGACGTGCCCAGAGCGGATGTCGATCCCAGCCCAGAAAGGCCGCCGTGGGTCCCCGGCCGGGGAGACCGGCTAGTGCTCGGTGCAAACCAGGCTTCCTGCGGTCAGCTCTGCGGGGGCAGGAGGAGCACGGGGGCACTTGAAGGAGAGGAAAGAAAAATATGAGGCTCTAAGGACATTGCCGCCCAAATCACCAGACTGTAATCCTACTGCAGTCAAAACTAGACGGGCTTCTGAGAGGTGGGCTCTACATACTTGGTTGAGAACCAGGAAATTCCGCAGGGAGATGTTAAAATTCCATCTTTAAAAAAACAAACAAGCAAACAAACAAAAAAACCCCCAGATAGCCTACATCCTCTCCTTCTTACATCCCAAACAGGAAAATAAAATCATAATATTAGACGGCCACAGAGATCATCTGAATCTAGTCTCCTCATTTTACTCCAAGCTGAAAGGGGTAAAATGAATTCTTACCTCACTGTGATAGTTAACATCTTTTTAAAAATTCACATTCTTCAAAGATTTACCCTTAAAGACTTAGGGAAGCAGTGAGGCAGACTGAAAGGAATACAGCGTGCGTAAAAATGGGCTCAGGCTCATGACTCCCGGGAGCCCCTGGGCAAGTCAATGAACTCTGAGCCTTGATTGCTGCATCTGGAAAATGGGAATAGCCATAGGCTTCTGGGAGGACTGAAGATAATATATGCCAGTATCTAACAAAGCACTTGGCACCCGACCTTAGCTGAATATCATTCTACCTTGGCATTTGTCCAAGAAACAGATAATGTATTTTGACCTATTTTGTACAATGAGGAAGCTAATTGGCTGAAAGGATGGGTTGCTTCTGTAGGAGCTGCACCTCCTCAAATAGTTCCCACCGTATTTGAGAACACAGGGAAGGGAAAAGGCCCCTCTAGTAAGCACACCCATATTTCTGAAGGCATTTAGGCCAAGGACTTTGGGTAATTTTTCTGGGCAACTAAAATTCTCATACCACTGGGAGTTTGCAAAAGCTTTGGGGACTTAGGTCCTCTTTGACCCAGAGATCATATTTCAACTCAGATACTGTCAGTGTCCTCAAAGGAATGACTGTCCTACTAAATGATGAAGGAATCCTACCCCTTCACCCCGCAGGCTCTGCTTTCCCGTGTCTTGATTCTTTGTGAGGAAAAAATTAACTGTTCCCCTGGTTCTTCTCTTGGCTTCATGTCCCTGTCCTGTTTCCTTTAATTAATAGGAAGATACCCCCAGGGTGCCTGGGTGGTGCAGTCTGTTAAGAGTCGGACTCTTGGTTTGGGCTCAGGGTCATGATCTCAGAATTCTGAGATCGAGCCCCATATCAGGCTCCGCGCTCAGTGGGGAGTCGGCTTAAGACTCCTTCTCCTTCTGGCCCTCCCCTCTGTGCTCTCTCTCTCTCTCAAATAAATAAATAAATCTTTAAAAAAAAAAAAAGATACCCTCCAACTGAATAATTCTGTTATGGGCTGAATAGTGTGTCCTCCCACTCTACAAATTCAGATGTTGAAGCCCTAGCTCCTAATATGACATTATTTGGAAATAGGGTCATTGCAGATATAATTATTGTCGGGCCCCTACTCCAGTGTGACTGGTGTCCTTATAAAAGGGGGAAATTTGGACACAGACACACTGGGAGAACGTTGCATGAAGATGAAGGCAGAGGTTGGGCCGATGCGTCTGTAAACTAAGGAATGCCAAAGATCTCCAGAAAACCACCAGAACCTAGGAGAGATGCATGGAGCTGACAGAATCAACCCTGACACCTTGACCTTGGACTTCTCGGCTCCAGAACTGTGAGACACTAAATTTCTGTTGTTTGAGCCAATTTGCGGTACGTTGTGGCAACAGCCCAAGCAAAACAATAACAACAACCACTTCTTTCTGGAAACAAACCCTCTCTCATCTTATTAACCTTGTCCCAGGACTGCTGTGGACTGAGCACTTGGCCCCCTCCCTCTTGCACCCCCCTCCCCACAACAGCTTCCATGGGGCTCAGCTGCATTATCACCTAAGCAGGCTTGGTGCTCTCTGTGCACTCAGGTCCCAAAGTTTGCCTCTGAACTCCAGTCCAGAAAGCAGTTAGCACCATGCTGGAGGGGGGGCGTGGAGACAGCACCAGCATCATCCAAGGTCACATCCCTCACCTCTGGCCTCATCCTCATCAGATGGCAATCATAGTCTGAGAGATGACAACACAGATTGTCTTTGTTTTTCAGCCTTATTCAGCTCCCTTATAAGGAGAAACTATGCCCCTTGAAGTCTTGCAGATCCGAGTGGCTATTACGAATCCAAGCTCGCAGATGAGAGACTGATGTCATCTTTCCTTTTCCGTATAAACAGAAAAAAGTGGAAAGTGGAAAGAAAATGTAAAAAATGAAACATTCTTGCTCTCTCTCTGTCTCTCTCTCACGCACACACACACACACCTCCTATAAACACAAATTCTTTTCCCCTGGATTGTGCCTCCTTTTACGGATGTGTATTCGCAAGAATAGATATATTGGTTTCTGTCCCCTGAGGTAATGATGATAAATATGCCAAGGTCAGTAACTTCATCAGCCATTGAGACCGCTCACTCTGGCAATGGCAGATAATCATTTACCTGGTGGGACTAGTCGCCTTTACTTCAATTCATGCTTCATGGTGTCACTGAAATGTTTCTTATCTCACAAAAACACTTGTCTTATTGTGTCTTTCTGGTACAGAAAGAAATTCATAAATTATTGTTGGGCCTTGGATTTTTCAAAAAGTCTTGGTCATGATTCTGTAGGGCAAGAAGTTACTAAAGAATGGAGACAAGGTAGAAAATAAAGTCACCAGCATATATATAATAATATTCTGTTCCATGTCCTGGAAAGTAAAAATTCAGCTTTTGGTAGACCCAAAAGATATTGTAACTCCTTTTCTAATAGGACTAAGGCTTAATTTAAAAAAGAATTCTACTAGCATTTATTGAGAACCTACTATGGGAAATGCACCATGCTAGATGATAAGACTACCATCATAAGTAATACATAATCTCAGATTTATTCTCAGCAACATGAAATCTATAAATAGTACACAAGGGGAAAAAGAGGTTAAGTTTCCCAAATGTTCACTTTTTGAGAACTGTATTCCTATAATAAAGATAGAAAAAGTGGAGTCCTATCATACTGCCATCTTATATCAGTTTCCCACTGTTGCTATATAAGTGTATATTTGGGTAGAATTGTGGCCATTAAATGACTTGCCCCAATACACAGTGTGTATCGCTTATGTGAACAGTGTCTAGCATGTGTGCCTCAGGGGGAAAAGATTGAACAGCTGCCTTGCAGAACTCATCAATAAGCAGGTAGCCAGGGATTCAGCTCTAAGCTAGCCAGGCCCTGTGGAAACACAAAAAGAAGTACAAGATGAGGTTCGTGTCCTAAGGGAGCTTGCAAACCAGTGGAAAGAACTGACCCCATGGTGCACAACGGTGACCCATCAGTGTCAAGACAGAGTGAAGTATTTGTGTCTATGAGATGCACTGCCTGCCTCTCATTAAATATTTAAGGACGAATGGATATCGTCCTTGATGTATTACACAGATTGAGAAATATAGGCCAAGAATAAAGGCCAAACTGCTTAGAGATGGTTTTTAATGCGTTACATGGTGGGGGGGGATATTCTCAAGAACAATCCCTTGATGTTTTATCAGTTGTCATGTGTACACACAAGACAGCAGAGGGTCGGGATCGGCAGATAGCAAGGGCTCCAGAGCTGGCCAGTCTGGCTTCCAATCTAGACTCAAACACCTCCCTGCTCAGGATTCTTGGTCAAAGTACATAACTTCTCTGTAGCTCAGTTTCCTCATCTCTAATGGGAGATAGTAACAGTACCTACCTCGGAGGGTTATTCTGAGGACTGAATGAATTAGTGTGAGGGATGCTCTTAAAATAGGGCCTGACACAAAATACGTGCTTGTAAGAGTCTGTGAAATTAAGTAAATTAAATACTTTATGTCCCCAGTCAAGACTTGAGTCTTCCATGCTCACTCTATGTAACGTCCACTTTAAGTGTTTACATAAATGAGATAATACATATATAAAGCCAAGATAAAAGTCTCAAATACAGCATCTCCCTTCTGTAGGTTGGTCCATGGTGTCAGTTAATAATACCTGTGATGTGGGCAATATGAAAATTCAGTATTCTTATTTTCTCTGTGACAGTGTGCTAGAATTTGTCTATCTAAAATTTTGAGATCTGGTGATTATTATATAGTGTCGGGTTTGCACAACCCTTGCCAGGAGAGAGGCATTATTCCACAAAACACAAATCCTACTCTAGATCATTCCTTGGACTTCTCTTCTGCCAATTTGGTTTCAGATTGAGCATTTGTTTACAGTTTAATGTGTACAATAGAAAGTCATTGCCTTTTATAAGATAAGGTTCTTTCCTAAGCAAATGCACTACAAAGATGTCTAATTGAGAATTCATGATCCCATGATCGGTGATGTTCTCAGGCTGATGTGAAGAGCCCCAAACACAGGCTTTAAAAAGTACACAGTTCTGTGCTCTCCTCCCTCGAACTCTTCCAGACATTATCTAAGTGTAATCCAATTCACAGAGCTATTCGTTACAAAAGGAGCCTCACATTAGTTTTATTTGAAAGGGGTCCCTATTTTTTACACCAGAGAAAAGAGTTAAGTAAAAAGAAAACCTATCACTAGGCGCTAATTTGCATATATATTAACACAAACTCTTACACAAATTTAACTTAAGAACATCTGTCTATGTGTGCAAAATCTCCAAAAAGTCTGTTGAATCAAGAAAACTTCTTACTTACTATGCATAATAAATGGTTGTGAAAACAAATAATTTTAAAAACTAAGGTTAAACATACTATTTGACAGATAGATGTGCATGTGACTTACAAAACTTACAAGGCAAAAAAGCACATAAAAGTAACTACCTATTGTTTAAAGATAAAGCAATCAATAAAACTAGACTCAGAGATGACCAAGATGTTGAACCTATTAGAAAGGGACTTTAATT
Source organism: Mirounga angustirostris (assembly GCF_029215605.1). Classification (NCBI taxonomy): domain Eukaryota; kingdom Metazoa; phylum Chordata; class Mammalia; order Carnivora; family Phocidae; genus Mirounga; species Mirounga angustirostris. Next base: position 46,771,998 of record NW_026991720.1, on the reverse strand, counting down.
CAATTTAGATTAATATATTAAAAGATGTAGTGGGAAGCTACAGAACAGGCATGAACAGATGCAGAATTTCAACATAGAATTACACATGTTTTTAAAAAGAAGCAAAAGAAATGCTAGGAAAAAGAAAAACATATCAGAGATGAAGAATTCCTTAAAGAGCTAATTAGCAGATGGAACCAGTTGGAAAAAGATCCATAAATATAAAGATAGGTCAATAGAAGTCATCCAAGCTGAATTACGAAGATTTTAAAAGTGTCAAAGAAAAAGAACTATAGAATATCCAAGAGCTGTGTAGGATGATATCAAATGATCTAACATACACATAATTAGATTTTCATTGTATCTCAATAACCCTTACTTAAAAAAAAAAAAAAGAAGAAAATCAAACCAAAGGAAATGGAAAGAGAGAGAAAGAGACAGAGCATAATAACATGACAACTAAATGCAATGCATGATCCTACATTGAACCAGGGGGGTAACAGCTTTTGAAAGGGTATTATTGGGACAGTTGCTATATTTTAAATATGGATTATGGATTAGAGAATAGCATTTTATGGGTGTTAAGTTTTTTTCTTGATAATTGTGCTATGGTTATTTAAGAGAATGTCTTTGTTCTTAGGAAACACAACTGAAATATTTAGGGTAAAGAAACATGATGGCTGCAGTTTACTCTCAGATAGTTGAGCGAGAGAATAATGAAGAAAATGGTGCAAAATATTAACAATTAGTAGAGCCGGTTAAAAGGTATACAGAAATTTCCTGAAATAGTCTTGCAATCTTTTTTTAAGTTGAAAATTATGTTATATATATATATTTTTAAAGATTTTTATTTATTTATTTGACAGAGAGAGAGAGATAGCGAGAGCAGGAACACAAGCAGGGGGAGTGGGAGAGGGAGAAGCAGGCTTCCTGGCGAGTAAGGAGCCCGATGTGGGACTCGATCCCAGGACCCTGGGATCATGACCTGAGCTGAAGGCAGACGCTTAAAGACTGAGCCACCCAGGCGCCCGAAAATTATGTTATATTTTAAAAATTTTTTAGTTATTCCACTTTGGGTTTCTTTCTTTCTTTCTTTCTTTTTTTCCTATCATGACAAATGTACTCTTTAACCCCCATCCCCTATTTCACCCATCCCCCACCCACCCCCTGGTAACCATCAGTGTGTTCTCTATAGTTAAGAATCTGTTTCTTGGTTTGTCTCTCTCTTTCTCTTTCTTTTTTTCTTTGCTCATTTGCCTTGTTCCTTAAATTCCACATATGAGTGAAATCATATGGTATTTCTCTTTCTCTAACTTATTTCACTTAGCATTATAATCATTAGCTCCAGCCATGTTGTTGTAAATGGCAAGGTGTCATTCCTTTTTTTTTATTTTTAAGATTTTACTTATTCATTTGAGACACAGAGATACAGAGAGAGGAGAGAAAGCATGAGCAGGGAGAGAGGCAGAGGGAGAGGGAGAAGCAGGCTCCTCGCTGAGCCAGGAGCCCGATGTGGGGCTCAATCCCAGGATCCTGGGATCATGACCTGAGCGGAAGGCAGATGCTTAACCATCTGAGCCACCCAGGTGCCCCAAGATGTCATTCCTTTTTATGGCTGAGTAATATTCCATTGCACATATATAACATTTTTATCCATTCATCTGTTGATGGATATTTGGGCTCTTTCTGTAGTTTGGCTATTGTTGATAAACATAGGGGTGCATGTATCCCTTGGAATTAGTGTTTTTGTATTTTTTTTTTTTTTTTTTTTGGTAAATACCCAGTAGTGCGATTACTGGATGGGAGGGTAGTTCTCTATTTTTAACTTTCTGAGGAACCTCCATACCGTTTTCCAGAGTGGCTGCCCCAGTTTGCATTCCCACCAACAGTCCAAGAGTGTTCCCCTTTCTCCACATCCTTGCTAACACATTAATTAGTTTTGCTTTGAGTATGTCTGATGATGAGTGATGTTGAGCATCTTCTCATGTGTCTGTTGGCTTTACATAAAATTATAAGTTTTGTTTAAAGAACCAAATAAGAAAGAGAGAATGAGCGATACCGACAAGATATAAGGAAGAACAGCCTAAGTAGAATTAAGCACAAGGCAAAAACAGAAAGCTGTGTGTGCATGGGTTCAGCAATCAAAATAAAATAAATGGCAATCAAAATAAAAATAGGAAAAGTATATGACCCCATGAGGTGTGTGAGGGCAGTAAGAGTACATAAATAAGAACTTCCAAGAAGCAAACTGTATTCTCAGAGCAAGCCATGTTTTTCTTTGGCACACAGAAGACTGCCATAGAGTCGAAGAGTATCAGAGAGACTTTCACAGTAAAGGGGAGGGAGAGGCTGACACCTCCTGAAAAATCAGTCCAGAGCTGATGGGGGTCGGGGGTTATACTTGGCCCAGGGTTATACTCAGGCTAGGGATATACTTCGCCATTTCTTCTTTGTGGAGCCCTTCCTGAGAAACCAGGAGTAGTGAGTGGGCACTCCCAAAGAAGAAATAGAAACTGCGCAAATGTAACAAGGGAGCAAAAAACACTGAATAGCTAGAAAATATCAAACTAAAACTGTTAAAAACAAAAAACTCTCTCCCCCACCTTCCCCTTTCATGCACAGGCAGAGCCAACTGCATCAACCATACAGCTGGAATGTTAGGTGTGCTTACCAACTTAAAAGATTGGGCAAGGGCGAAAGTGGGTAATTTATGGCTTTGAGAAAACGGGTGGAGTCACAGGAGGAGGATCTGGGCACGTAAAAAGCACAGTTGATCTTCATTATTTGCAGATTATGTATTTGTGAACTCTCCTACTCACCAATATTTATCTGCAAGCCCAGAATCAATAACCTGCAGTAAGTTCACGGCCATTCGTGGACCCTTGCAGGGCCGTGGAAAATCTGAGTTGCCCATGCATGCCACCAGCTGAGGCTGAAGGAGGCAGTGTGTCACCTTGTTGCAGCTCTCCTCCTGTAAACAAGTGTCCCTTTCATTGTTTAGTGACACATTTCTCACACTTCCTTGCTTTTTGTTGATTTGCTGTTTAAAAGCGCCGTCTAGAGTTCCTCAGTGAAGGATGGCAACGATGCGTCTTAGAAAGTAGGTGTGTGAGGTCAACTCCATTCAGGCAGGAGTTACAGGGCTGTTGGCCCTGAGTACCATGTTAATGAATCAACAGTATCTATTAATTAAGGTGTCTTGAAACAGAAACACTCATCAAATAAAGGTTATGTATTGAGAAGTTGATGGAGAAGTGGCCAGATGCTTGCAGGCACCCAAACCAGAATTTCCTCTCAGAGCAATGGTTCAGTGTTTGTTCATTCAGTGTTTGCTGTGGCTTTTATGCAACATAACTTGTGTGAATAAGGAGAATTGACTGTTAGAAGGGAACACATCCCACTCACACTGGTAGTTGGTTTTGAAGACAGAGTAGGGGGTAGGAGCTAAACTTACGAAGCTTTGGTCGGTTGGAGAAAAATGTTATGGATTTAGAGTCAAGAGATGCTGTTGCTTGAAAGGTTGGGGCATGACAATATATTTCTGTCTGGCACCTGATGCCATTTCACAGCCAAATTATAAAGCCACGTTTCTGTGTCAATAAGGAATCACACCACCTGTAGCTTAAAATCTCTCAAACAGATGTAATGATATATTTAGTTATTGTGTCCCAAGATAAAGCAACCAGATGAAGCTACATTTCCCCCTAATTATTTCAGTGATTAATGTAAATATTCCGTCTCCCACGTAAAATGAAAAGAATATTATTTGCCACATGATTGAGAAGGATGAAGTGACCTGAAATCCCTAGGAGGAAAAAAAAACATTTACTCATGCAAAGTATCTTTTGAAGTAAACTAAGTGAAAGGACACTTGGGGATGCTATCGCTAAATTAACGGGAAGCAACGTCATTTACACATCCTTAGTTTCAATCCAAAAGATGAAGGAGCTTATGCCAAGAGTTTAATAAACGTAGAAAAGTTTACTCAAATACTAGTATGTTCACCTTTTCTATTTTGAAAAATGAGAGAGAAAAAATAAAATAATGAGAAGGCATTTCAAGAGCTATCCTTCCACATTAAATTACACAAGAGCCTCAATTAACCAGAACAAAGGCAGGGGTCACTGAATCTCATTACCTGGATTTTCTAACTGGTTAGGGCTTAAGCAGAAGTGCCTTGTCCATGGTATTTCTAAAATGTCTCTTACAATTTGTTGCTCTGTGCACAAAATACTGCTACTAATAATACATCTACTATTTATTGAACATCTGCCTTGTAGCTGGTCCTGTCAAATGCTTTTTTCCTCATCTATTCCTCACAATGGCACTCTGCAGTCAGGACTCAGGATTCCCATTTTAACTGATGCAGAAACTGAGGCACAAAGAGATCAGGTTAATAGAATGAATGCAATCCCAGACGACTAAAACGCTTTCATCACTTCCTTAAAATCATACTGAACTTTAATGATGCTGTTTCTCTGAGATGGTGAAGGTGTAACACTGGGTAGAAATCTGTTTTAATCCTGGGTCATGGTCTCAATTTTTAATACATTTCTGGCACGAGAATGCTTCATTGTCACTTATTTCCAAGGCTTAGAAGCAGATTGCAGAGGGGTTAAGCACGAATACCAGGTAATCCAGTGTCTGTTTTAACGGTTTCTTAATAGAGGATAGCTGCCCACATTGGTGAACTTCTGGTGAAAACCAGGTCTTTGCAAATTAGTGAAGGTGTTCTGATCACGTGCCAGTTATTACCCAGTAATAATCTTAACAGGTTGAGCTGAGGGTCTGACCACATTCCAGACTGCTTCAATGCTGCTTTATTTTATGTTATTTTTAAGATTTTTAAAATTTACTTATTTGAGAGAGTGAGCGAGCAAGAGAGAGCACACGAGCAGACGCAGAGGGAGAGGGAGAGGGAGAAGCAGACTTCCCCAACTGAGCAGGGAGTCCGACGCGGGCTCGATCCCAGGACCCCAGAATCATGACCTTGAGCCGAAGGCAGATGCTTAACCAACTGAGCCACCCAGGCGTCCCTCAGTGGCGCTTTAAATGAACCATCCTACCTCATACAAAGTTTATTCTTTCTTACTTTAGGAATCTTATCTTTTCATATACTTTGGTAATGGCAAAAATGACCTCCAGTTCAAGATACCTCCTGATTATTGACCATGGGAGTCAAAAGTCCTGATTCCTTGCTGATGCTGGCTGAGACCCAATCATCTCGCTGTCACTGGTATTTTAACAGCATTTTCTTATCATGGCTCACCATCTGCTTTTAGAGTCATCTCGTTGTTTCTTTGGGCATAAACTCTCCTAACTATTTCTGAAAAATAAAGTCTACACTCTCTGGTAGAAATGGCAATTAAAAACCACTGCAAGAGGACAGGCAGACAGACTCGAAGCTCATGTTTCATTGTCGTCAATGGAAACTGCTGTAGAAACCACAGCATATCATTACGAGAGTGTATAGGCTATTTGGAAACTCCAACAATAAAACATCTCCATTAGTAAGTGGGTTTATTGACATAACTGAACATAACAATGTATAACATTCATTCATTTCCCACCGAAAGACTTTCCAGTCGAACTCTTTTTACATAGATTTTCCTGTTTTTCCGTGAAGTATTTTCAGTGATGTTCTGCAGTTGAAAGGGTAGGTGCTGGGAAGCATCAGAGGTCTTTTTCAGACTTTTAGTGGAGCTCAAGATCACACTGCTGTGCAAAAGGACCAGCTAAAAGATGCCATTGCTCTACGAATGAACAAAACTAGGAGCACGAGAGGGGCAAGTAAATAGCCCAAAGGTTTCAAATAAGAGCAGGTAACGACCCCCTCTCCCATGTACTCATATGCTTGGGATCTGACACGGGCTCTGGCAGCAAACTAAGAATGACAGCCTATTTCCTGTGCTTTATTAAGTTTTGGCCCCATAGATAAGACTACCAGAGAAGCAGCTGTACTTTAAGTGGTCTGGACATTTACTCATCTGAACATAAACACAGATCCGTTTGTTTAGAGCCCTGGGTCTCTGCTCAGCTGTTGGGACAAGGGCAGGCTTGGCTCAATAGAGGCCAAACATAAAAGGGAGTACACTGGGGTTGAAGGACCCCCCCAGACTATGATAGATTCCCTGAGTCGTCAGGACCCTCAGGGCTTAACGCCCTAAACAGGAGATTCACTGTTGGCCTTAGCACCATCGTAATAGCTTCCGTGGCACCCCACTGCCAATAACTCCACAACCACGGCGAGCATCACTGTGCAGCCCTGCCCTGTGACTGCTTTTCTAGACCACACACAAAATCATTAATGTAAACCAAAGCACTACATTTAGTGATAAACGTGTACTTCATAAATATCAGGGAACGAAAGTGTCCCAAACAGCTGAAAACAACGGAGCAAATAAAGGAGCCTAATCCTAAATTTAAAACAAAAACATTTAAAAGAAATACTGCAATTATTAACTAAAAGATAAGATTTAATAACATGGTAAAACACGGGGTAGTGGAGAGATTAACTTGCAAAATAAATCATTATTTCACAGTGAGGTTTAAGTACTCCTAACAATCTTCTGGTTTTAGTAGAAACAGACAACCACTGATGTACCCTTTTTCACATTTTTTTCCAATAATTTCTTCCCCCCTCTTTCCTATAGAGTAAGACATTAAGGTGATTGAAGGTTACGCTGTCAATTGACTATCACCTTTTGCTTCCCTCCTATTAGGGAACTGCCTTTATCACTTAACGGTGCAACTCAAGAGAAGCGGGGCACAGCCTGCTGTGTGTGACTGATAAAAACATGAGAAGTACCACATCATATTTATTCCAATCTGGACACAGTGTCAGAGATGCGGTTAAGTGAACTGGGAGGCTGCAGTTCCCTATGTGGTCATCGGTTATGCACACCTTACATTCTTTTACCAAGTCTGGCACTGACATTTCCTTTTCCATATATAGGTTTAGAAAAAATAAAATTAAAAAGCCACAGGAGCAACCCTGACAGAGAAGTCTTGCATGCAGCCTTCTCCTGAGAAAGCAGGTAATCTTAGTTAACCCCAAGGTCAGCCAATGTTCTTGCGGTGTTAATGTTAAAAAGAAAATACTAGTTGAACGGCTCAGCTCAACTAAAACAGTCCTTGAGTTTATTGTCAGTTTGTTAAATGTCCGAGCTCTTCACATTGTTGAAAAAAAATAGCGTCTCTAATTATTTAAACATTAAATTATCCTGAATGTTCTATTAACCAAAATGAAAGAGTTCCTTGGCAGGTGTGTTGAACTTTACCACCTGTTTACAGCATCTCCCTTCTTGGCAGAGACCACCAGCCCAGCGCAGTCCAGGTGCCAAGCCTCCTTTGTAATACTAATAAGTTCCTTTTCCCTTAAATAGGACAAAACTCCTCTGTTTCACACTGAACAAACAAAAAGCATTCTGGCCATTCCGGGGGCAAAAGCGCCCTTTTCTGCCCCAAAGGGGGCCAGGCTCTTGCGTTGCAACACCACCAAAGCCATATCCATAGCTGTGCCAAGGTCTCCATGTAAGAGAAGGCTTCGCACCTCTGGACTCTACCGTCCGTTTGTCCCCTACTCTTGGCCTTGACCACCAAGTACCACCCATTCACATCATGAGTGGGTACTGGGAATTGGGGGGGCGAGGGCGCCGAACTGGCTTCCCCTTTGGCCTCTCTGGCAAGTGCACAAAAGGGGGAAAGGAGAAGCTCTGGTAAAGTTAGATCTTCCCCTGAGGTGGGCTGAGGGGCTCCACGGAAAGTGGCCGGCTCCTCAAGGCCAATGAGATGGTCTCCACACCCCTGGAGTCCCTGGACCTAGTCAGCGAATCGCTGCAGAAGATGGTCGTCCCGCCTCAAGCTGCCACCTGTACCACCGCCCCCGCTGTCCATGAAGCGGTCGCAGGGGAACTCGATGAGGTCCGCCTCGCTGAGAGCACACACAGTGGTGCGCGGCCGGTGTGACTGGAAGCCAGAGAAGTCCGCAGACACGCCGGTGCCCATGGAGCGCAGGGGACGTCGGGTGGAGTACATGTGTCGAACATGCACAGGGGCCCCAGCCTTCCGCCTAGCCCGCAGCTTCCTCCGCAGCCAGCGGGACGCCCAGGCGGCCAGCGCCAGGAACACCAGCAGCGCGTTGACGGCCAGCAAGACCAAGGTCAGCAGCTGGTAATCGACGCCGCTCCGGCTCCCAGGCTCCGGGAGGGTGACCAGCCCGGCGCAGTGGTCACGGGGGGCCACCGGGCAGACCCGGCCCCCGAGGACGCCCTCCACGCACACCAGGTAGGGGGTGTCTCCGCGCAGCTCGCGCAGCGTGGCCGAGTCGCTGCGCTCCGGCAGGTAGACGAAGCGGTGGAACTTGGGCTGCTGGCCAAAGCGGTCGAAGAGCAGGCGGAAGCGCGCGCCGCCCAGCGGTGGGGGGCTTCGGTACTGGCGCACCGCCCAGCGCACCGAGGCGCTGTCGGCGCCCACCGCCTCCACCGTCAGGTTGCACAGGATGAACTTGTTGAAGTCGCAAGGGTCGGACACCAGCGGCGGCAGGACGACCCCGCCGTCGGACTGGGCGGCGCTTTCGTGCTGCTGCGCGGCCAGGCGCTGCTTCGCCGCCGCGCGCTGCCAGGGGTCGCCAGCGGGCGGTGGCGCAGAGGCGGGCGCGGCCGTCGGGGTGGGCTCTGCGTGGGCGGCGTCTGCCGGAGTCGGAGGTCCCCGCTCGGGCTTCTGGAGCAGGTCCAGGGGGTGTGGCGCCGGACCCTCGGCAGCAGCGGCGGAGGGGTCCGGCTGCTGGAGGCCCGGGCCCCGTCGGCTCAGCCTCAGAGCGCTGCGGTTGCCCAGGAGCTCCCTGGCGGCCGCATCCCAAGCCACCCCGGGCAGAAATCGCTCGCGCTGCTGTGGCTGTGGCTGTGACTGCGGCTGCGGTGGCAGCTCCTCCGAGAGGCCGCCTGCAGGGGGCGTCACCTCCTCCCCGCCGGCTGTGGGTAAGGGCCTCCGCTGACCTTCGGCGGTCGGGGAACCTGAGGCCGAGGGGTCTGCACAAGCCCCGTTCTGCAGCTGCTGGTCATCCAGGTAGTCCAGGTACTTGCCCCGCAGGGCCGGAGGGTGGCGACACTGCACGAAGACCGTGAGAAGACGGCCTTGCGAGTGCCAGTCGCCCATCCAGCGCTTCAGGCCCCGCAGACGGCAGTCGCAGGTCCAGCCATTGCCGTCTAGGTCCAGCCGGTAGAGGGCCGGGCTGGCGGCGAAGATGTCCCCGGAGAGGGCGCTGAGCGCGTTGTCGCGCAGGCTGAGCTCGCGCAGCCGGCCCAGGTGGCCAAAGACAGTGGGGTGCAGAGCGGACAGCGCGTTCCCGCTAAGGTCCAGCGCCTCCAGGCTGTGCAGGGGCTCCAGCAGCGCCACGGGCAGCTGGCTCAGCCGATTCTCCTCCAGGCGCAGCTCGCGCAGGGCCTCCAACCCCCAAAAGGCCTCCGGCGCGAGGTGCGTGAGCTGGTTGCCCCTGAGTGAGAGGAGGCCGAGACGCGGCAGGTGCTGGAAGACGCGCGGCCCGAGGTGCTGGAGGCTGTTGGCCGAGAGGATGAGGGTGGAGAGGGAGCGCAGCGGGGCGAAGGTGGCTGCATGGCGTAGGGAGGGCTGCAGCTCGTTGGCAGAGAGGTTAAGGAAGCGCAATTTGCCCAACTGGGCAAAGGCGTTCTTGCCCAGAAAGCGGATCCGGTTGGACTCCAGATGTAGGTAGAGCAAGTTGCCCAAGGGGGCGAAGACCGCGTCCGGCAGCGCCCCCAGGGCGTTCCCGTCCAGCCGCAGCTTGACCAGACTCTCCAGGCCCTCGAAGGAGCCGCGGCTCAGGCGGCCGATCTCGTTCCCGTTGGCGTAGAGGATGCGCAGCTTGCGCAGCGGGGCCAGCGTGCCCGGGACGAGCGCCTGCAGGAGGTTGTTCCCCAGGTAGAGCTCCTCTAGCCGGGAGAGTTTCTCAAAGGTCTTGGGGTGCAGAGAGCGGATCTGGTTGTACTGCAGGTCCAGCCGTCTGAGCTGCCCCAGACGGTGGAAGTCGAAGGCCGTGATGTTGGTTATGAAGTTGCCGCCGAGGCTGTAGGTGAGCACGTCCTGGGGGCTCGGTAGCGAGCTGGTCTTGGGCACGGCGCGGAGCCCCCTGTTGGTGCACAGGAGGTGCTGGGGGTGCTGGCAGTCGCAGCGCTCGGGGCACACGGGCTGGGCCCGCGGCGGGAGCGCGAGGCAGCCGCACACCACGAGCAGGAAGCGCACGGCGCGGGCAGCCTCCATCGCCGCCCGCCCTGGCCCTGCGTGCTGCGGCCGGATCGTCCTCTTGGCCCGCCTGCGCCGTGTCTCCTCTGCATTCCCCTTGGCCCGGCCAGAGTCGCTCAGTGGCCTCTTTCGGACTCCGCAGCGCGGTCCAGCCCCTCCTCCGCCCTTTGTCCGGTGGCTGGCCCGGGTCTCTGCAGGCGGGCTTCGCCCCGCCAAGTCAGGCGGCTCAGGGCGCCCCGGGAGCTCCGGGTGCTACTTGTTGCATTTCTGCACCAAACTGTTTCTCCGGGTGTGCGTCGGGGGGCGGAGGGAGGGAGCCAGACCTGAGCTTTTTGTTTGCAGCTTGAGTCCGGAGAGCTGGATTCCCTGGCACGGATTCTCCCCGCCGAGCGGATTCCCCGGCTGCAGGCGGGAGCCCTTCCAAGAGCTCCTCGGGGCGCGGCTTGGCTGCTGCGCCCCGGCGGCTCGGCCCCCGCAGCCCGCGCCTCCTGGCTCTCGGTCCCGGACCAGGAGCGCGGCCTCGGTGGAACAGCCGGGGGAGGAGCCGGGGGTGCGCAGGCTGCGTCCGGAAGGGACCCAAGTCTGCGAGTGGCGGGCAAACCAGGCGGAAATTCGTTCTTCCCACACTCTGCCCCCCGGGGATGCAGGCGGAGAAAGAGGAGACGGCGGAGGGAGGACAGACCCCGACAGGGGGAGGAGGAAACGCTAAGTGGCTCCGCGTCTGGTCAGCCCGAGCCCGGGACGCCGAGTGAGAAAAGTAGGGATTAAAAACAGCTGTACCGGTCGGCCCTCGACGCAGGGCTGGGGGCGGGGGTGGATTACCGGGCTAGCAAACGGAATTTGCAGACAGAGACCTTTTTATTTTAGATGAGTACCCCAGTCATTTCGGCGCATTGGGAGCGCGGCTCCTCTTCTTCGTTTTCAAGTCACTTGCTCTTCCAAGTGTCACCCCGCGGGCAGTGCACGCAGCACGGAGGGCGCAAACATCCTGTAAGAAGTTTAGGGCAGCCCGAGGTTGTCTCCAAAGAGCTGTCGGTGGACTACCGTCAAAAGAGGCCAGATCACCCCGTCTGAGTGTTGCGTGTTTGGGTTTTTTGACCGGGCTGTACCGGTGGCCGGGGAGAGGCATCGTCCCACGTAGGGATCTGAACTGGGTACTCGCTTGGCCCTGCTGTAGGTAAGAGCCTGGAGAATCCCAGAACTGGTTCTACCACCGCGAAGAAGGTGTCTCTGTCAGATTTTGGTGATTTAGTCCCATTAATCCTCCTCCAGTCTTACAGCCCTTGGGGTAGGCTCTGCACGTGTGCACAGATACAAAATCACCTCCACAGACCCTCTGGTAACTGCTACCTGCGGGCCTCACCGGCTCGATGCCTGGGCTTGCAGGGATCTTCAAAGTCTTGAGGCCCAGAAGTTCTCCGGCCTGGCTTAGTAGGGGAGTCTCACCACTTACCAGTATAGAATGGAGCATTTGTCCCTGGCGCCTTGGAGGGCAGCCCCCCGCTGAGAATGAGGATGGGCAAGGAGTAACTATTTTTTATCATTTGTTTATGCAAACAGTCTTGCTAAAAATAAAGGCCCCTTCCCTCCCCACCCAAAATGTTCAGAAAATGTAATTTTAAGGATCTGCTCTGTGAAAAATTAAAGGAGACATATCCTCACCTCAAGAGGCTGACTATCTAGTGAGGAGGGCAAGTCTTGGAAATGTTAAGTCATCATCTAAGGCAGTAGCTGCTGAGATACAAGGTGAGTTTTAGTAATTCCAGTGTTTGGCAGTGATTGAGTGCCTCATTTAGCGATTTATGTAGGCGGGTGATAGAGACGAGTTCTGAATTTCAGGAAAGATGAGATCCTTGGCTGCATGGTCAAGGAAGACTTATGGGAGAGCAGGTACTGGGGGCTCCAGGGCGATGCGCAGTGAAGAGCTCACGGCCAGTCGAGAGCTCACGGTCAGTCAGCAGTGAAATGCCTATTCTGGGCACAGCGAACAGACCCAAGTTTGCTTGTGATGTGCTTTGAGTTTTCAAATAAAGAAAGTGTGGGAAACCAAGTATCTGCCTTAACAAGATAAAAGGTAGTTTGGTTTTTAGTTCTCGTGGTGAGAAACTTCTGAAACCTTTTTAGTTCTTGACTGCAGTCCTCCTTATGAAGGTACGGCTGCCCCAGAGGGTGAAACCCAGGCTTGCGTGGTGTGGCACAAGCTGGCCTGATCCAGGCCCCAGAGCCTGTTAGGAGGACTTTCAGCTTTTTTGGAGAAAAGAAGGCTAAGAAGCTACTGGCTTTCAAATTGAACCACTGGCTGGATCTACCTGGGATGGAGCTGTGGCAGCATCAGCTTTGAGCCTATGGTGTGAGGACACACAAACGGCCATCAGAGCAGAGCTGAGAGAGGTGTAACATGGAAGAAAGAGGGAGAAGCAGAGATGGGACCCCACCCCTGAGTCTGCAGACAACTTGCAGAGTGCGGACCGCAGGCAACATTCCGTCCGAGGACCTCGGAGAGTTTGTGCTAATCACTCACTGCACTGAGTGTCTTTGCTTTATAGGTGCCCCGAAGGAAGATGTACAAAATCATTAGGCCCCTGCAGATGTTCGGTATTTTTCAATGTTTTGACTGTCGTTGGTATTATTGCCCGGTGTTGAACGTTTCTACCAGTAGCGCTGGCTTGCAGGTAGAAATAACATCATGTGTGGTTTATGTCCAAAGACGATTGCTTTTCCATAACATTCCATTTTCTTGAAGTAATCCATCTGCCACATATAGTTAGCCTTGCTTAAAGTAGATACAGTGTGCCATACTTCAAATAAGTATAAACAGCTTTGGATAGGTGTTGCTACCACCCTCAATCCAGTTTCAGTGAGATTAAGACTCTGGGATCCGCAGCTGAAGTGCTAACACGTATGTGTGTGTGCATGCAGATAAATTCTTTCTGAAATAGTGTGATTACGGTGTTTTTAACAAATGCTTCCCTTTTTAAAGGCATGTAGCTTGAGGTCCACTTTACAAATGAATGACATTTAAATCCTTCAGAGTACATTAATGTGTATTCTTATGTGCCCCCAATGATCTCTGTTTCTATAATGCTACACATTCAGGTGTTTTATTTTTAGACCATCTCTCTCTTTCAGGAGCTAAAACAGTATTTTGCTTGAATTCAGCGGTACTTAGAGCCCGCAGCAGTGAAGACCTGTAATAGCAACTCCAAAGCTGCATTTGCTTTGAATGCTGGTGGTCTGGTAGGTAGTATTTATGAGAATCTAGCAAGTGACAAATCCCAGGATGAGCGGTGGGAATGCAGTGGCTGATAGGATTCAGTGCCAGACCCCAGGGTGCAACAGCTCGGTGGGGAGACTGATGGGCAAGGAGTGAGCAATGGCATCACCAGGTGATAAGTGCCGAGGGGTGGAGCTGTGGGAGCCCTGAGGAGGGCAGCTGGCCTGGACTGAGAGCTTGAGGAAGGTTTCCAGAGGAGGGAAGTGCTGGAAGTCTGCAGACAGGGGCAAGAGGGTCCTTTAGGAACCCCCCGATCTTCTGTCTTTGTTGATGAGATCTTTTGACATTTGTATTTTTCAACAGTATCATACAACCTTGCTCATATGATGACTTCCGAATAAATATTCCCTTACTCCCCTTTAAGGATTTCTGCAGGCAGGTGACATAATGGTATTTGCACTGCAACGTCAAAAGGTATCTCTGTTAAAGTAGGTGCTATACAAAGAAAATGTTATCTATCTAGTTCTTGCCCTCTAGAACCTTGGTGTGACAATGGTTTGTGTGGAATATGTGTTGATAGAACATCCAAACCAAGGTATTCACTTAGGTAAGATATGCATAGGCCTTGCGTAGACACTAGATATATAGCATCACTCTTGGACCACGGCTACCTGGACTTGAGAGGGCTTTGTTCCAGTCTTCCTCTGGTTGTGTCCCTCTCCAGAAGAGCAGGATTTCAGGCTTCCAAAGGGATGTGCCCACCCATAGCCCACAGCCCCGCTCTGGCTCAGGGCTCCTACGACCCTGGAGTTTGTTATTCAATTGCCTAAATCTGTGAAGACTTTCATCTGCCTGTCCTCTTGGGGGCTGGTTTTGCCACAGTTGATATATGCCTAGGGCCAAGGGAAGGCCACAAGGCAGCTGTGCAAAAAGAATCTGGAGGTGTGAGCTGAGATTTCCTGTGGTATGCCTGGGAGGCCACTAGGAGACTCCTCGTAATGCAGGAGCCGGAGCTGAGGGAAGGCGCCAGGGACCAGAGATCTTCTCTCACACTCTGACCCTGGGCTCCTCAAATATTAGAGACAGGCCTGTCCGTGGGTAGCATTTTAGGAGGAAAAAGTACATATACTTGGATTTAGGAAGAAAAAGGAGAAACATTACAGGAGTGTGAAGGAAAGCATTTTTTAAAATGTGAATTCTACATTATAACATAGCCTATACTCAATTTTCTATAAATAGCAATAATTTTTAGTAAAAGCATGGACATTGTTGTCTCCATTTAAATGCCTGTCTCTTTTTTTTGTTGTTAAGATTTTATTTATTTATTTGAGAGAGAATGAGAGACAGAGAGCACGAGAGGGAAGAGGGCAGAGGGAGAAGCAGACTCCCCGCCGAGCAGGGAGCCCGATGCGGGACTCGATCCCGGGACTCCAGGATCATGACCTGAGCCGAAGGCAGTCGCTTAAACAACTGAGCCACCCAGGCGCCCTAAATGCCTGTCTCTTAACGATGTAATGTCTTTGTTTATGGATGGATCCAGGCTTAATCATGTTCCAGGAGATTCAAGTATTGATTAAGCTTAAATGTACAACTTGGATAATCACACATGGAAATCCAGAAGGGAATGCTGTTTGTGAGAGAAGCAAGAGCTTTGTTGTTTCACTTTTGGAAAGCTTGCCCTTTAAATCTCAAGCGCACCGGGGGATAGTTGCAGAGGTCAGAAGCAGAGGCAAGTTTGGTCTGGTTCCATGACACATATATATGGTGTAAGGTGCTTGGGTGTTCTTGCCCAGGCCTGGAATCTTCTTGGGCTTGCCAGTGCTTTCTTCCCAAGAAACCTGTGGTTCCCTTGAACTTGAACTGCAGAGGCAAGAAAGATTCCAGGCCGTGTCTTCAGTAGCTCCTGGACCTGGTGTGAGTTGGCTGCTCTGGGGCAAAAAGGGTTAGGGGGAGGAGAGCTCAAGCTCCCTGCTGTGGGGAGAGGTGGATCTGCCAAGTCCTGCTGGAGCAGCCTCCTGGAGCTTACTCAGGGCAGCCTGCAGAGAAGGCCCAGCTGTTTCCTCACCCCGGGTGAGCCAACCCAAGATACGCAGTGTGGCCCCTGACACAGATGAAGTAGGAAGCCAAGAGTCCCCGTTGGTCCTTTGGCGTGTTATCAAACCCAGCCCCCAAAACTCTCTTTCTCTGTCTGACTAAGCCTCATCTTACTCCCAGTCTGAGAGTCAAGTTTCTTTGCCTTGGGGATTAGGAATGTGAATAAGAGGACCAATGGGTTACAGCATATCGGCAGATTCTCTATGTCCCCCCCATAAGCAAATAGGAATGCTGGCAAGGTTTCGGCCTGACTAAATCAGAATCTCTGGGGGCAGAGCCCTGGCATCTGCATTTATAAGCCCATCGGATGATTTTTATATAGACCTAAGTTTGAGAAAACTGATCGACAGTATTTCCAAAACACCTCCTTATGATTGGCTGGGTGTATTGTGCTGATATCAGTAACTGTGACTGGCACTTATGTGGTGCTGGCTGAGTGCCAGGCGGTGGTGTGAGCCCCCTGCATAAAGTAACTCATTTATTTCCGCAACTACCTTGTGAGATAGGAACTATTGTCAACCCGTTTTACAGAGGAGGAAACTGAGGAGCTTACTAAAAATACAGGATCCTAGGCCCACCTCCATAGACTGATTCAGAACCTGAATTGAAACTGATTCAGAATAGGGCCTAGGGATCTTTATTTAGCACATTCCCAGGGTGTTTTTGTTTTTGTTTTAGGTATTATCACTGAAGGAGAATTCTGGAGGGCTTATTCAGACCTTTCTGTGTCTCCTCTGCTAGGGGCCCAGGGACAGAAAGACGAGTGAGACCTCTTTCTGTTCCTTCTGAGAGCTCAGCGTGGCTAGGGAGTTAAATGTATATAGCTGATAATCCAGGAAGATGGTGCCATTACAGATAAATATGATGGGCACCATTTGCTGGAGTAGCAATTATGTTTTGAGAGGAAAAGAATAACTGAAACCTTTGTAGAAAATATTCAGCCCACATAATACTGTATGTGTTGAAGGCCATTGACAAGTGACTGCTTCTAACACACTGGATTTTAGGTTCAAGGAACATCCTCATCCGTCCTTACAAAGATGCCTGAGTATTTGAAACTGACATGTAAAAGCAGATTGCTTTTACAATCGCTACAAGAACTCCAGTGAAATGTAGGTGCTTCTGGCAAGTTCAAAAAAAAAGGAAAGGCGGTTGTTGGCTTGAGTGTAGTAACTTAAGAAATAAGGCAAATCCGCATACTGTTAATGGTTGCAGGATAGCGTTTGTTTTTGTGTAAACTGAAAGTTTATAGTGGTCATACAATGATGTCCTCCCTTAGATAGAAGTCAGTCAGTAGCCTCAGGAAATGCTTTAGGTATAAAAGTGTCTCTTATTCCTAAATATTTGTCATCTCGAGGAACCAGGCCTAGAATTGTATTTTATGGCACAACTTTCCAATATTCTTTTATTTGGGTTTCTTCACACTACAGTAAAAACATTTATTTAGCGATTTATATCCCCACCCAGCTGGAAAGACAACAGCCCTATTTTATTTCACATTTGTGGTACTCAACAGCTGTTGTTGACTTGTCCCAGAGTGTTCACCAAAAAATCTAGAAGAAAAAATTCTTAAATGTTAATAGTTGTTGTCTTTACATGGTGAGAAAATGAATAATTGCTTACATTTTGTTTTTTGGTATTTCCTAAATGATGTACAGTCTTTATGTGTTGCTTTGAAATGAATTAAAAATACCTTTAAAACACAATTTTAAAGAACACATTGAATATCTGGTTTTAAACTCAACATGAGTCTCATGAGGCATGAGGCGAAGACTATTCGTATCCCGGTTGGGAGGAGAGGGTGCTAAGAACTAGAGAAGTTAGCTAACTTCTGGAACGATCCAGCGCTGTAATAATAGAGTGCAGACCACAATCTAAACATTGGCTTCTGCCCTCAGGTTTTTATGGTTGGACCTTGCTAGGCTCCGTGTTGATACACGCCTATAGGTACACCTAATGAAGCCAGTTGAGGGTGATATTCAAAAACTTCGCAGTCGGTTCAGTGAGAGCACTGGCCAGCCAGGACAGACGGATGCCATGCACAACCAGCCCAGAGTGCTGGTGCCCACCAGCTGAAAGTGGACGCGCCTGTACTTGATTCAAGTTTTTGAATGGTGCTTTCGACATCCCTCTTTTTTTTTCTTCATAACTCCATTATTACAAACAATCTGCTTAAGGCTTAGGCGCAGTAAAAGCAGTAACCATGAGAAACAACACACAAAGCCTTCCTGGGTCCAGGTTCTTCCAAACTGCAAACTTGCCCGGGGCCTGTTTCTCTGGGCTCCAGTCTTAACAACAGAACATTGGCGAGAGGGCAAAGTCATCAGCCTTTCACAAAACACAAGTTTTGTTTTCAGTTTATAATTCAGAAATTGTCTCGCCCTCTCTTTGGTGGGCCAACAGATATATATTTGAGGGGAATTTAATTCATAAAAACCTTCTCACAACTTGATCTGAATTGTTATAATTAAGAGCTTAAAAATATTTGTAGGGGGGCACTTCTTTTGGAGAGTATCGACTTTAAGGATTAGTAACCCGTCCTATCTATTATCAATGATTTATTACCAAAGCCTATTATCAGTGATTTATTATCAAAGCACACATGTCAAGCCCCTGCTCCCCATCTACCCCAGAGCTGCAGTGTCTCCTTAGTCTAATATCACTGTCTAAGGCCAAAATAAGGGAGGCGATTTCATACCCACACCACTGAAAACCGTAGCTGTATCCTGGCAAGGAGCAGTCTGTCAATCTCAGCAATGAAATAATCTTGGACAGTCAAATAATTGACTATATACAGTGTAAATACCCTCAAAGTGTTTGCAGATTTCATCAAAAGGCCAAATGCTCTTTACATAAGACCAGGAACATGGCAGGAAAGGAAATTAGAGGAAGGGAGCACCCATCCCCTTTTCAGAGTCTCTGTAATTTTCTATAAAGATTTGCACTTTGATTATGCTTAGTAGCACCATATGCTGGAGTGGGACGCAAGATCAAAGGTTCCAGCCACAGCACTGGAGCCTTGCTGTAAGCAGGATCAAATATTTCTGTTAGTAGAAAGCTAATGGATGCGTAGGACACTCCTCTAGCTCCCCATGCTTCCCTATTTAATTTCCAAAGTATAATTAATAACACTGCCAGTGTGAATGTGTTGAGCATCTTTTTCATTGTCTGCTTTAATATGCTGCAGGTTGAAAAAGAAAATGATTGTTATCACTTCAAGGTATTTAGAACTAAAGAATTTTCAAAAGCTTCATGTCAATTGTCAAGTTTTATAGTATGTCTGACCTTAAAAATTTGGGGAGTGAGGGGTTGCTGAACACTGCTTTTCTTCGGTTGGTAAGAGAACAGATATTTTTCTCATTCTACTTTATGATCAAAATTTTCTACAATGAACATTTGTTTTTGTGGTTAAAAATCTTTGCTGAGAGTGTACATGATACCATATTCAGTCTTGCTTTCCCCATTGCCCTGACAT
Organism: Mirounga angustirostris; assembly: GCF_029215605.1. Classification (NCBI taxonomy): domain Eukaryota; kingdom Metazoa; phylum Chordata; class Mammalia; order Carnivora; family Phocidae; genus Mirounga; species Mirounga angustirostris. The sequence goes on along the minus strand of NW_026991720.1, from coordinate 46,752,979 downwards.
GTCCCTCTTCCTTCCTTTGTTACAAATGGTTTTTCTTATAAACCTTTAAAAAAATCAATCTTGGTAATTGAAATAATTTTGGATCGTCAAACAATGTACTGTATACAATGTAAAAACCCCCAAAACATTTGCAGATGTCATCAAAAAGCAAAACATTTGTCCTAAACTCCCCATGTGATGTGTTTGGTGTGAGCAGAAGACAGAGTCCACTTGCTAGGTCTTTGACCTTGAGCCATGTCAGTCTCTTGGATCAGTGGTTCATTTTCTCATCTATAAAAGGGACAAATCATATTTGCCCAATGCACAAGTTTTGGGAAATGGATGGGAAGATTCTTGGTGACTACCAGTGTTGTGAAAACAGGATTCTTGCTAACATTTCAACTTCATGCATATCTTGTCTGTGAGAATCTGTGGCCTTCCAGGGCAGGACCATGCCTTATGCACAGCTTTTTGGTGTCCTCTGCAAAATCAACAGGGTCTTTTCTTAAATTGTGAGTCTCTAATAAATATTAAGTCAAGCCAAAAAAGTAAAGAGGAGAAGGGCACATTCCAGGGAACTGTTCTTCTACCCTTCCTTGTAGGTTCTGTTTCTATCTTTTCATGGTTTCCTTGCTGTACTCCCGGCTGCCTGGGCCCAGAGCACCCAGTCTTCAGTGTACACGTTCTCCCCAGTAGCTGTCTGGGCAGGCCTAGATTCTGGGCCAGCTCTGCCATCAGTTAGCTTACACAGTGAATCACTTGACCACTCTGGGCATCATGCTTTGTGGAGTGTGGTCATAATACATCAGCATTTGCCCAGAGGGTTGTTATCATCAGTAGTAGCCCCCGTGAAGGTAAAAGATTATCGGGGGGGAGAAAAAGGAGGAGTTCTGTGGTCAGCGTGGGCCATATGCCATTTCTCAGTCTTGGAGAGTCACAGCATAAGATAGCATGTTCAAGGCTTTAAGAAATCCTGCAGAAAACAAAGGGATGGTGGGGGTGGGGTGTGTGTGTGCAGGTAGGACTGTTAACCTAGTCTGAGACACACTGGATTAAAATGATCACTAAAATCTCTTCCAGCTTTAAACATTAAGGAATCTGTTGCATTTCTTCCATGGAACATTATTCAACATCACTAGAATTTGTTAATGATAAAGTTCTTGAAATATGATGTTCTGTGTTGTGCTTGACTGATCTCAACAACTCATGGTATCTCATTGGTTTAATATTAATCCACAGTGGGCAGGGTAGTATATACTGAAGTTGTCTCCAATCTCTCTCAGTCCCAGAAAACTTGTTTGCTTTGCCCCCACTTTGTCAAACTAGCAAATTATTAGACTTTTCTTTCCATCACAATACAAGTGTTAGAAACCCATAGTTGTAAGCACCGTTTGGCATGTTGAAAGTTCGGGGCAAAATAGCTGTTGATGCTTCAAAAATATTATTTAGCCTCTCTGCTAATGCCACTGTTTCCTGGGAACCTAGCCATTTGGCGAAAATTCTAGTAGTGAGACCCCCAGGCTAATTACTCTGGTATCCTTGGGCGTAAGAACCTGGTTGATAATCAGTACATGACTCATGTGATCCCCTGAAGTGGTGGAACATAAGTACCAGCTTAACTAAAATTCCCGAAGTGGTTTCCCATCGGAACAGGTGGCCACAAAACCCCTGCCAGAATCATAACCATTACTGACTAGCGTCTACAGGGTGCGTGCGTATCATGTGCCAGGCACAGTTCTAAGCCCTGTCCAAGTATTAAATCATTTACTCCTCCAACAACCCCACGAGGAAAGTCTCCCCTTTCAGAGGGTGCAATGGAGGCAAAGGAAGGTTGAAGGGCTGCACAAGTCACACAGCTAGTTAGTGACAGAGCTGGGACCTGAACTCCAATTTTGTGAAAGTTGTTATTCATACTTCTCACCTGTATCTTTGACCACGGTGTCCTTGTCATCCCTAGAGTCATTTTTTTTTTTTTTTGGATACATAACATTTTCCAGAATATAGCATCTGCCTTTTCATACACATTATTTGAACTATAGCATTTTTAAATATGATTCTGTCAGTGGAAATTTTCCAAGCCACCAATACCTATTAGGGCATACGTTTTCTGCATTCCTGCTGTAGGTGTTTATTCATGATCTTCATAATATTACCACTTACAGTATTGCTTCCTGCCTCATCACTATACTTATTTTTAAATGAAGAATAGCCTTTTGTTATTACAGAAGCAATATATGAGCATTGTAGAAATCCAGAAAATACAGATGAGCAACAATAAGAAAATAAACAGCACGTTCCCACTGTGGAGGGTTGCATAGTGGCCCCTCCAAATGTCCTAATCCGCAGAACTTGCAAACATGTTAAGTTACAGGGCAAGGGGAAATTAAGGTTGCAGATGGAATTAAGATTGCTAATCAGGTGACCTTGAGAGAGGAGCTCTGGGTTATTCTGGTGGCCCAATATACCTAGGTCCTAATAAATGGAAGAAGGAGGCAGAAGAGAAGTTCAGAGTGATGTAAGATGAGAAGGGCACAACCTGCTAATGAGGGAGGAAGCTGGAGGAAGTGGCCATGAGCCAAGCAACGCCATCAGCCTCTAGAAGCTAAAAAAAGGGAAATAGATTCTTCCCCAGAACCTCTAAAAAGGAGCACAGATCTGCCAACACCTTGATTTTAGCTCAGTGACACCCATTTGGGCTTCTGACTTAAAGAACTCTGAGATAATACATTTTTATTGTTTTAATCCACCATGTTTTTGGTAATTTGTGTGGCAATAGAAAACTAATATACCCACCAACCAGAGACTATTAAGTGTTAATTTTTTATTACATATATTTCCATATTTTCATACACATATATGTATTTTTTTACTAGAACAAGATTATAATGTTGTAAACAGTTTGTTTTCCTTTCATAATCTTTCTCTTTCCCTGTCCATAAATTTCCATAGCATCTAATACCTTGATCATATTGAAAATACCTGAATTGTCGCACAACTATTTCCCCAAAGCTAGTTTGTCCAAATCACGTTTTAGATCTGGAGACTGCAGGTCTGCAGGTCTTCATCTGTTAATTTTCCTGCTCAATGTTTGTCTGATCACTTCCTCATGCTGTCACTTAGCCTGCTCGTCTGTCCCCTGTATTTCCTATAAATCAGAAGGTATATCTAAAAGCCTGATCAATTTATGTTGATAAACTTTGTCTAGAATACATTTGGGGTGCCATTGTATGTTTCAGATGGCATTTCTTCAGGAGGCACGTGCCATGTGGTTTTACCATCATTGAAACTCAGACTGTCCTCTGGGTCGTGTGATGGCCACCTGAGCTGGCTGCTAGACAGTGATGTGATTCCCACTGTGACCAGAAAGTATTCAGTATGGAGTTCCTTTAACACCACACAGATGTGTGGTTTCCCCTCAGCCATTCACTGTGTGGCCAGTTCCATTTGACAGCCCTTGCCTGAATTAACATGCGTTAGAAATCGCAAAACGATGATTTTTCTAATGTTATCGTTTCCCCTATGTTTATCAGCTGCCACTCCTTAGTGAAGAAGAGCTTTCCCTAATCAGCTAGATCCATTTGGTCACTCTGAAAAGCATTTTGGACTGGGGCAGCAGGAGAAGTGCTTCTTCCTTGGTCAATTCTCAAAGGGAGGACTTTGTTAATAACAACCTCAGTGATGACCACTGGTTTCTGCCTCTTTTCAAGTAGCATTACGATCCCCAGATTTTCCCAGAATCAGTTTGTTTCTTTCTACAATTTTTCTGTGTGATCATGTTGCCAAATTGATATATGTTTGGGTTTGCTTTTCAATTCTAGGGTTTTTCAGTTGTAAATTTTTTTTAAGAGTTTAACAAAATAGAGTAAATTTATTTCAGCTGAATACCTTAGTTGTAATTTTTTAATGGTAATGCATTTATATAATTCAAAATCAAAATTATATGGGAAAATATTCAGAGGGAAGTCTTATTTCTCCCCCTGTTCCCTCTACCTAGTTTTTCTGTCCTTCTACACATGACCATATTTTATTAGTTCCTTATTTATATGTCCATTCTAGGAGGGGTTTGGTTTTTTTTTTGCACATACGAATATGTGTATGTGTGTAGATATATAGCCTTATTTTAACCCCTCTTTGTACACATACCCCCCTTGCTTCTTAAATTTTTTTCCCACTTGTATATTCTGGAGATCTCTTTGTATCAGTATCTACAATCCTTTCTCATTCTTTCTCTAAACTTCTTAGAACTCCATTGTGTTGGTGTACTGTAGCTTATTTCAACTAGTTCCCCCTTACTGGATCCTTGCATTCCTTCTAACCTTTTATTATTGCAAACAATACTGCAGGGAATAAAGCTGTACATTTATCTCTTGTACTTGAGCAGATATAAATGTAGGTAGATTCTTAGAATCGGCGTTGCTTTTTCAAAAGGTCATTACATCTATAATTCTCTTTATATTTCTAGATTTTCCTCCAAGGACTCAATACTCTTAACTACTTTGCTAAATTGTTTTTCAAAAGTCTTGGTCTTATCACACAGAGGAGTGAATTTTAAAAAATGAAGACTTAAAAAATACTGACAACACTAAGGTGAGAATATGGAGCAACTAGAACTCTTGTATATCCCTGATGGGAGCATAAAATGATACATTCATTTTGGAGAACTGTTTGGCAATTTATTTATAAAGTTAAACATACATTTATCCCATAGCTCAGAAAGATCACCTCTATGTATTTACCCAAGGGAAATGAAAATATGGTTTTTTTGTTTTTTTTTTCAAAAAGACACTAGGAAGAATATTCACAGTAGCTTTATTTCTAATAGCCCTAAACTGGAAACAACCAAAATGTCCAGCAACAGTTAGATAGATAGAGAAACTGTTATATATCTATGCCATGGAATATCACTCAGCCATAAAAAGAGATTACATCTATTGATACATGTAATAAAGTGGATAAATCCCAAAATAATTATGCTGAGGAAAAGAAGCCAGACACAAAAATGTACATATTGTGGCTTCCATTCACATGAAGTTCTAAAACAGACCATGCTAACTTATGGTGATAGGAATTGGAATGGTGGTTGCCTCTGTGAATGGGGGGAATTGGACAGGATTGCAGGGAACTTCCAGGGGTGATGGCAGTGTTCTATATTTTGATTGAGGTAGTGATTACACTGAGTGTATACAGTGATCACAATCATGAGTGAATGCTTCTTAGTGCAGCCTTTTTATTGTATAATGTAAATATACATTACACAATTTATAAAAATTTGGTCCTCAGCAGAACTTTCTAGGAAGTGACGGCCTTCTTCCCTCATCATCCCCATCGTGGCTGTACTCTTGTTCTGAATCTCTCAATATTCTATCTTTCTGGCCCAGGCTTACACTTGAGTATCTACGACTTTTATAGGCTGAAGTCATAGCTCCCCAGTAGGTTATAAGCCTCCTACAACAGAGTTATGATTATGCTACTTTAATATTCTTTACAACAATGGTTGTCAACCTAGGTTGCATAATATTAGAATCTCCCTGTGTCTTAGCTCGGGCCATCATAACAAAATGCCATAGAGTGGGTGGCTTAAACAACAGAGATTTATTTTCTCACAATTCTGGAGGCTGGAAGTCTGAGATCAGGGTGCCAGCACATTTGGGTTCCTCTTCCTCACTTGTACCTGGCCACCTGTGTCACATCCGGTGGAGAGACAAAGAGCAAGCTCTCCGGTATCTCTTCTTCTTCTTCTTCTCTTTTAAAGATTTTATTTATTTATTTGAGAGAGCGAGAGCAAGGGAGAGAGAAAGCGCAAGTGGGCGTGGGTGCGGAGGGAGAGGGAGAAGCAGGCTCCCTGCTGAGCACGGAGCCTGACTCGGAGCTCAATCCCAGGACCCTGGGATCACGACTGGAGTCAAAGGCAGACGCTTAGCCGACTGAGCCACCCAGGTGCCCCTCTGGTGTCCCTTATAAGAATACCAGTCCTGGGCGCCTGGGTTGCTCAGTTGGTTAAGCGACTGCCTTCGGCTCAGGTCATGATCCTGGAGTCCCGGGATCGAGTCCCACATCGGGCTCCCTGCTCAGCAGGGAGTCTGCTTCTCCCTCTGACCCTCCTCCCTCTCATGCTCTCTGTCTCTCATTCTCTCTCTCGCAAATAAATAAAATCTTTAAAAAAAAATTTTTTTTTTAAATTTAAGAATACCAGTCCCATCATGAGAGCTCCACCTTAATGACATCATTTAAATCTAATTACCTCCCGAAGGCCTTATCTCCAGAAGGCCTTATCTCCAGATACCATCAATGTTGGGAATGAGGGTTTCAGCATATGAATTTGGGGAAACACATTCAGTGCATAGCACTTGGGAAACATTAAAAAAAAAAAAAAAAGCAGGGCTTGAATTTCATCTCCAGAGGTTCTGATACAGAATTGGGACCTGGACATCTGTGTTTCTTTAAGGTTCCCTTGTAATGTGCAACCAGGATTGGTGACCATTGCTCTGTGCCTTCCTGTTCAAGATGAGGTCTATGGACCAGCAGCATCAACATCACCTGAGACCTTATTAAAAATGCAGAATCTCTGGTCCCATCCCAGGCCCATGAATCTGCCTCTGCATGGCAACAATATCCCCTGTTGATGGGTATGCACTATAAAGTTTGAAAAATACTGGTCTATAGCACCTTGCGTAGACTTGCATACAGGTATGAGAATGCTCCATCAATCAATTACTGTTTGAATTCAAGATGAACAGTTTGTCAGTGAACCAAGTTTCACCTTTTTTCATCTTGGAAGCCTGTCAAGGTGTGGATCTTGCCTGCAAATAATTGCATCGCAGTGTGAAGATTTTATATATAGCCTATATATCATTGTCTGTTAGCAAACAAAAAAGCAGCAAATAGACCCAACATTAAAAACAAAATCTTAGTGTTTTTGAAAATATATAACCATTCCAGTGATTCCATCACAATGAATGATTACTTCCTTAGCTTCAGGTGAGCTTTAAATTGATAATGAAATAGAGTGTGTACTTGTGTTCCAACTGCAGAGGAGAGAGAAGCGGCACTTAGCACAGAGCATGAATACTGTGTAACTAATAAATAATTCAGTAAACCGGGGAAAGAAAAAACACACAAGCTTAAATAAATAGCAGAGAATCCCTAATGCTTAAGGTTGAGAAATGAGAGGATTATTATATACGATGCTATTATGTAGCACAGAGAGCTAGTTTTCAAAAGATTTGATTACGGTAAGTATGCTTACTACTAAAAAGTAGAAAGGAATGCGGTCTTACTTGGTATTTCAGAAGGCAGTTCAAGGTCTCGTCATCCATCAAGAGCTTCGATGTGGTCTTCCATTTGAATGTGGCTCATGAAAGGACTAAACAACAGATTCCACGCTGACAGACACTAAAAATGATGAATTTCCACTTGCCCAGTTCAGAAGTACCTAATGGGTATCCTTCTTTATTTATTTATTTTTTAAAAAAGATTTTATTTATTTATTTGAGAGAGAGGATGAGATAGAGAGAGCATGAGAGGGGGGAGGGTCAGAGGGAGAAGCAGACTCCCTGCTGAGCAGGGAGCCCGATGCGGGACTCGATCCTGGGACTCTAGGATCATGACCTGAGCCGAAGGCAGTTGCTTAACCAACTGAGCCACCCAGGCCGCCCTCCTTCTTTATTTTTAAGAACTATTAATTCGAGTACCTTTATGTGTAAAATACTCTCTTAACTCAGGATAGGTGCATTGTAAGACTGCAATCTCAGGAATAATTTCTGCTTCTGGAGATGGGTCTTCCCTTCATTTTCATTTCCACCCCACCTGATAATTTCTTAATCGTTAAATGATATGATTAAATGGTTTGCTAAATTGCATCAAGATGGCCTTTTGGTTTAATTCATAGCCCCCTCATATTCTGTGCAGTGAATTGAAAAAGAACAGATGCTAATCTATTCTAAGTACACATACTGGCATACACACCTACAAACATATGGAGAAGGGAACCTCAGTGCTTTGTATTTAAATCCCATTTCCCACTTGCTTAGTGACATTCATCTCATTAGAGATCTGATTCAACCCAGCAAGTTTTTATTGGATGCCTATTGTGTGCCCGGCAGAAGTACACTTTGAAACTAAAAATCTTTTACCTTGGGTATAGATAATGAAAATTTATGTTCCAGTGTTGCAAAGTATTGAATAAAGACATTGCTGGTTCAGTAAAAATCAATTTAGAAGGGCTTTTTTCCCCACTACTTGCCAAAACAGCCTAGAAGAGAAAAGCTTTTCTCCTATAAATGTTGTATAAGAAAATGTCCTTTACATTAATAAAATAATGCACAGCCAGAATTGTTAAATTTGCTTTTTTCCTCTCTAGCAAAGATATTTTTCTCTTTGTGTTAATCTTTAGTGAAAAATAGTAAGTACACTTCCTAAAAATAATGGAAGCTTTAGAAAAGGGATATCCAATGGAAAGTAAATCCTTCTCTCAGAAATGTTCGATGTACATTCACATGTTTTCTATGTAACTCCGCGTATCGCCTTATACCCTGCTTTTTTTCACAGGTGGGAGCATACCATGTACTCTTCTATACCTTGGTATCTTTCAGTTATGTCATTTTGGAGACTTTCTGGAACAGAACGTGGAGATCAACCTCATTTCCAGTGCTGCATGGTATTTCAGGTATGGATTTAACCATCCACTATCAATATACATTTAAGGTTTTCCTGGCTTTTGATATTATACACAGTGTTCTGATAAATAACAGGTAGATACGTCTTTGCACATAGATGCTAGCATGTCTACAGAACCGAATCTTGGAAATAAAAATGCTGTGTCCAAGAATACGTGCATCTGTAATTTTGAAATATAATGCCAAATTTCCCTTTGAAAACCTTGAACCAGTATGCAGCTTCCCTGCAGTGTTTGAGAGGGCCTCTTTGCCCGGATGGGTTCCCATACATTACTTTAGCAATTCTTCCTTTCCCTCTTACATCATCAGTGTCTCCTCTCTACTGGATCATTCCAACCGGAATCTGAGCGTGCTGTCGTTTCTTGCATCTTAAAAGACAAAAAAACTACTTATTGACTCCACTTGACCTCTCCCTCACTACCCCATTTGTCTGCCCCTTTTGCAGCAAAACTGCTGCAAAAATGACGTCTACAGTTCCTGTCTCTTCATACTTCTCTTCCTTGTCGTCTTGAACCTTCTCCGGTTAGGACTTTTAGCCCCACCACTTTCCAGAACTGCTCTCGGCAAGTCACCAATGACCACTGCTGCATCCAGTGGTGAATTCTTGGTCTTCATCTTGCTCTTGTCTGCAGCCTGTGGTAGAGCTGATCCATCCATTCTTCTTGGACCATTGTCTTCTTTTGGCTTCGGTGGTACCATATTCTCTTCCAACCATATAAGCTGTTCCTTCTCACTCTCCTTGCTGGTTTCTTTCCATCTCCATGACATCTTGATGTTGGGGTGCCCCAGGTCCCAGTCTTTGGATCTCACCACTGTCTGGGCCCCCTCCTTTGGTGATCTTATCTAACCACACGGCATTAGATACTGTGTCTTTCTTAAAGACCTCAAATTGTCCCTGGCCTGGATCTCTCTTCTAAACACAGGCCTTGTGTATTAAACTGTCTACTTGACATCTCTCCTTGAATATCAGAGATCTTTCAAATCAAACATGTCTAAAATTGGGCCTTTTCCCTAAAACCTATTCCTCCCACACTATCCCATTTTAGGCAATAGTCACTCCATCCTTCCAGTTACTCACACAAGAACCTTGGAATCATTCTTGACCTCACTCTTTTGTTCACACGTCACATCCCATCCATTAGGAAGGCTTGCTGGCTCCACCCTCAGAAGATACCCAAATTCTCACCCTTCTCATCACTTCCACCTCCAGCATCCTGGTCCAGGAAGCTGTCATTTCTCACCTAGATTATTTCAGTAGCTTCCTGCTTGCACTCATGCGCCCTGCAGCCCATCCTCCGTAGCACAATTCAGCAGCTGGAGTCATCCTGTTAACACCTATCAGATCACTTCACCCTCCGCTCAAAACCCTGCAGTGGCTCACTCACAGTTTAAAGGCCAAATGTGGATCTCCTCCCACCCCCGAGCATATTCCTCTCTGAGCTCTCCTGTTCTTCTCTTTCCCCTCTCACTTCACTCCAGCCCCACTTGCCTTTTTGCTGTTCTGGTGCCAGTGCAGGCATAGGCTAGTGCATCCAAGGAAGAGAACAGAGTCTAGAAATGCACTTATCTATATATTGGAATGCTCTATTTAAAATACTTGTTTTATTGTTTACTAAAAAGAGAAGAAATGATACACTTTCCAATGAATGGTTTGGGGGACTTTCAGGAATGAAACTCAGGCAGATCTAAAGCCTGAACCTCCTCTAGGATATTCCCATGAACTTGTCTTTCAAGGCAATTCACTCAGTCTCCTGGTGAACACTCCATGAGTGTGTAGGCACATTCGCAGAGTCTCTGGGACAATCAGGGATGAAGGAGGGCCAGGGAGGTATAAAAACCCATGAATGTGCTTCTAGGCTCTGGTGGAATCCTCATTGCTCATGATGGTGCCATCCACAGCTGCCTGTCTCTGTGGTCCTTTGGGGAACTGAGAGGGCTTGGCTGTGTCTGGGAGCATGCTCTTTTATCTCCTGCCTTCTCTATGGAGATATAACCACCTCTGTGCATTTCCACATCATTTGGCATTGTAGCCTGTACATTGAACAAGCAGGTCTTAGAGGGTCCAATAACAAACTTGTATTTCCCAGTGTCTTTTATAAGCCACTCCATGGATATTTCTTTACCATCATCTGGATGGAAACTCAGGCAGACTCCTGAGTTCTCTAGTCACTCTTAAAGTCATATAAATGGATCTCCAGTCATAAAACATATTCTTATTTTAGTAATTAAATTCCATGTAATAATAAAAATCTTGCTTTGCAGATAAGCCTCCTTCTCTGTACCTTAAGCAAGCGAGAAGTCTTCAGTAGGGATGGGGTTGGGATCAGTTTCTTCTCTCTTTGCCCGTGCAGTGCTTCTACCCTATGACCCCACCATGCTAACCATGGTCTCTGGTCCCTCCAGGATGGAATTTGGGGAGACAGATGGTAGCCATGGGAAAGGTCTTTCTTGATTGATATTATTGCGGTCAAGCTTCTCCAGACTTGGGAGATGTTTTGAGCTCTCATTCTGGTTCAGGGGTTCTTCAGAGACCCATCAATGGGAAAAGATGTCTTCATTAAAGTAGACTTCTTGATTTCAGTGGATGACAGGCTTCCGTAGGGGCAGAGCCAAATGGCAGCCCTGACCTAGAAGCAAGGTAGGTGATGTTATTGTCATGGGCCTAGGGGGCCTGAAGCAGCAAGCAGAGTATTTTAGCACCCAGGGATCTTTAATGTTGGCTACTCGTTCTCAGTGACCCTAGAACCAAAATAGATAGGCAGTCTACTAAGAATTACTTTATTTATGTAATTGGAAAATCTCTAGGTCTAGGGAACAGAAACCTGAGTTGTTGGCTGGAGGGTCCTAGACCGTCACACACGTCCCAGACCTGAATCAGTGCAAAGACATAGGGATCCTCAGAGCGCTGGTTCTCAAACTGTGGCCAAGGAATAGCAGTAGCAGCAGCCTCACGTGGGCATTTGTGATCAACACAGGTTTTCCAGCCCTGCCAGCCCTATTGACACACATACTCTGGACGCAGGTCCAGGAGTCTGTGTTTGGGCAAGACCTTCAGGTGGCCCTGATGCATGCTCAGGTTTGTGAAGTGTGGCCACGGAAGAAGAAGGGGCCAAGAAGCCTCCAAGAAGGGGCTGGACAACACTGCTATGAGCTTTTAGCGTAAATCTTCCTTTAAGTCTTTCCCCAAAGACTTGCAGCCATTTGCTGGGGTGACTGTAGACTGGGGAACATGGAATAGCCGGAACTTGAGGGGGTTTCTGGACATTGGTTCTGAGGCAGTGCTAACCTCCAGAGGCCCCAAATGCCTCTGGACCACTGGGGATGGATGTCACTTGTGGTCATCTGGGGATAAATGAAATTTTGGCCTGTGCTTGCCTTGCAGGGTTCCAGTGGGGCCCTTGATCCACATATGGTTATTTTCCTACTCCTGAATACATCTGTATTAGGTCTCCTGCAACTCAAGGAACTCCCCATATTGATTCCCTAACCTGAGTAGTGGGCCTTAGGATAGCAGGCATGGCCTCACAGAAGCTTCCTGGAATTTGCCCTTCCTAAATGAGGGTAAACTGAGAGCAATACTCTATCCTTGGGGCGGGGGGGGGGGGGGGCGGATTGCAGAGAGCAGTATTCCCACCTAACACTTGAACAATGCAGCGGTCGTTCTGCCATACCCTCATTTAACTCATCTGGGTGGCACGTGCAGAAGTGAGATGCTTGTTGGGGAATGGCTGTGGGTTCTTGGAAAATTATTCGGGTACTGGACCAGATGTCGTCTCTTTACTGGATGACACAACAGTGCTCCTGGCACTTTGTATGCAGCTGTTGATCTGGCAGATGCTTTTTTTTTTTTTTTTCCCCTCATTACCAAATTAGCAAAGATTACCAGCAGGGGTTTGCTTTCAATTAGCAGGATCAGGAAAACACCCTTAGTGTCCTACCTCAGGCCCATGTTGGCTCTTCTGCTTTCTGACAAGCTCTGATGTGCTGGGGCCTTGAGCATCCTGAGATTCCCCCAGAACAGCATGCTGATGTGTTATTGACATGGTGAGCAGGACGGAGCTGGTACCCTAGATACCTTAGTAAGACATATGTATGCCAGAGGGTGGGAGATAAACCCCAAGAAAAATCAAAGGCTTTCTCCCCAGTGGAGTTTCCAGGGGTCCAGTAGTCTGGGAAATTTGACATTTCCTCTCCAAAGTGAAAGGCAAATGGCTATACTTTGCACCACATGCCACTGAGAAAGAGCTACAATGTTTTGCACCACCCCTTTTGATTTTTGAGAGAACATGTATACTTTTTGAGTATATTATCCATGGCAATGTTTTGTGTAACACACAAGGCTGCCAGTTTTGGGTTGGAACCAGGGCGAAAGAAGGCTCACTAGTGGGGTTTCTCAACTTCAGCACTCTTGACATTTTGGGGACAGATACTTCTTAGATGTGGGAGGCTATCCTGAGACTTACAGAATGTTTAGCAGGGTCTCTGGCCTCTACCCACTAGATTCCAGCATTATGCTACCCCAGTTGTGGCAACCAAAAATGTCTACAGATTGCCGAATATCCTCATGTTCCCACTTGAGAACCCCTGGCCTATAGCCTGGCTAGTTAAGCTTGAGGTGACTTCAGCGCCTGGAGAGATGGCCAGAGGTGGAGATTTACACAATTCATGGGTGACTAATGGTTTGATTGGCATGTTGGTGACAAGGGAGTCTGAGGAAGAGGTTTGCAGATGGACCTCTCCATATGGGCACTGTCCTATGTGAATGCTACCATGGGGCATCCACTGATGAGGCTCTCAGTAATCAACTGGACAAGATGGTCCATTCTGTGGATGTCAGTCAGCCCTCTTCCCAGCCACCTGAGGCGTGTTCAATAGGCCGATGGAGAGCATGGCTCTTGTGGCAGGGATGGAATCCACGTGGGCTCAACAATATGGACTTATCCTCTCCCAGGTGGATCTGGCTACTGTCACTACTGAATGCCTGATCTGCTGACAGCAGAGACCAATATTGAACTCTGGTATGGCATCATTCCCCAGGGGCACCAGTGAGCCACCTGGTAGCAAGTTTATTACATTGAACTCTTTCCATTATGGAAGGCATGATCTTGTCCTTACTGGAATGGACACTGTTTCTAAATATGCTGTGCATCTTCTGCCTGTAGTGCTTTATCAGTCCCACCATCTGTGGACTTTCAGAATACTATATTCAATGACACGATGTCCTACATAACATTGCTTCTGACCGAAGAACTGATTTTACAGCAAAAGAAGTGTAGAATTGGGCTCATGCCCCTGGGACTTACTGGTTTCCCATCCACTCCATCACCCCAACGCAGTTACCACTATCAAGCATAGGAATAGATTGTTGAAGTTTCAAAAATGGCAACATTGGGAGACCCCTCTCTGCAATTTGGGTGACCGTGTTGCAGAATGTGGATGAGGCTTTGAATCAGCAACAAAAAAGTGGTGTTGTGTCTCTTATGGTCAGGATATATGGATCTGGGAATCGAGGGGAGAAAAATGGGAGTGGCTCCCCTCACTGTCACGTGCGGAATGTCACTTAGAATAATCGCCTGCCTTCTTCTCAGCATTGATCAGCTGGTTTATAGGTCTTGATTCCAAGGAGGAAGTTCTTCCTCTAGGGACATACAATTATTCTGCTGAACAGGAAGTTGATGGTGCCATCTGCTTGCTTGAAGTTTCTGACGCCGCTGAACTGACAGGCAAAGAAGAGGGGTACTGTTCTGGCTGGGGCCATCGGTCAGAGTCACCAAGAGGAATTGGGTTGCTGTGACACAGTGGTGGCAGGAAAGACTATGTCTGGAGCCCAGGAAATTCTCCGGGGTTCTTCTTAGCCCTTCAGTGTGCTAAAAGTTATTGGAATAATGTTGCCACCCAGCAGACGACGAAAAACTCAGGCCTTTCAGAAATGAAGGTTGAAGTCACCCTGCTAGGAAAAGAACCTCAAAAGCTGAGGTTTTGGGTCAAGGCAAAGGGAACATGGAATGGACATTGGAAAAAGCTCATTGTCAATGATGACTCAACTATTATCCCTATCAATCAACTAGTTTTGTTACCAGTTACCAAAACAAGAGCTGTGGTGGCTATGCATATTTTCTTCTTTGCTTGTTACGTATAACGTCGAGGGTTGGTGGTGGTTAACTTTACAGTTTGGCCTTTAGGTTACAGAATATATCCAGGGCGCAATGGTGATGAAAACAGAAGAGGAACTGACATCATGCAGAGGTGAATACAGTGGCCGAGGCTGCCTCTGCACATGGTCCTACACTCTGTGTTCCCCTCTTTTGGGGAGAGAGTGAGCCTACATTCATCTGTATGAGGAATACAGTTGCATTCTGTTAGGTGGAAGCACGATGTAGTCGTTGAATGTATACAGTGAAACGTGTGGATCTGAGTAGTAAAAGGGCAAGTGTACCAGATGGTGTCTCTTGGCAGGTGGGTCCAAGTTCATCCTTCTAGATATGTGCCATCCCCTTTCCCAGACTCACTCATCTGGCCGATTTCAAGTTAGGTTCTTCCAGTGGGAGGCACTGGGTGGGAGGAAGAAATTAGCCATTTCCCCTGCCACAGGCAGCTGCAGGAACAGGCAGCTGGGCTTGAGTGCTGGTGCTATGGGCTCCAGCAGCCTCGGGGTGGTTTCAGCAACATCAGCGGTGAGTGTTCACTCATTGGATCCAGCCAAGGGACAGTGGCAGCTTCTGTCTTTGGGCAAGAGCCCCCTCTTTCTTTGCTCCTTCGCCCTCCCGGCAGTTTTTTCACCAATTTCCTACATCGCATCCTTCTCTGCTTGAAATATGGAGAGTGGCTCCTTCCCCTGTTCGGACACTGAGTGACATAGAGAATTTTCCATACCAGCACAAAGCAAGCTTTGTCATTCTCTAGTTTAAAACAAAAAACGGAAGGGTTCATATTTATGTAAGAAGACCCAGATAATGGATATTTGTGTTGCTCTCAATCTCCTCTTTTAATCAGTATGAGCATTAAGAACATTGCCATTTTTGGAAAATACTGTCAAGGCATGTATCTGGCAACGTTCTTGTCTTTTCCCATTTGGAATTATACCCGCCGAAGCTCTTGGGCAGGCTTTTAAATGGCTGACATGGGATTAAACTAGCCTCTGGAATCCAGCAGCTGGCTACTTACTGCTTAATAAGTATGCTAAATACTGGCCACGTGTCTTAGCCTTATCTTTTCCAAATGAATGGTGAGCACCTCGAGGCTTGCTATCATGGCACCTTTTGAATATGCAAACACGGTGTGTGTTGCGGAGCTGGCTAGCAGTGCCTCTCCCCTTTATGATTAGGTTAATGCCATCTGAACATGTTGGCTGCTTGGCAGCCTGGGAAGAGCCCTACATTCCTTCATGGGAATGGGCTCAGGTTTTCTCTTGAGGAAGGAGCTGACGACGTGGCCAGCCCCGCCATAGGTTAGTGGCTCAGCTCGAGGTCCTGTTAATTTTATTACTGGTCTTCTCCCAAATCCCTTTCATGGAGGTAGTGCTTCTTAGAAACCATCTTTCCTTAATGATGAAACATTTCAAATGATTTGTGGGCAGTGCGCCTCTTCAGCCGGGGCAGCCTGGCCCCTTCGTTCAGCTCGGGGCTGGAGGGCTGCCCAGACCCACACAAAGGCCTCAGCCCCACGAGGCCGCCTCGGGCTGTCGCACCTCAGCCACCTGATACTCTGCTTCCGCTAGCCTGAAGAATGAAGGCCTCTTCAGCCCTGTGCTAACACCACCCCACAGCTCTGGTTCCTGACTTTATCTTTTTTAATTCATTGAACGGCACTTTTGCTATCTTCTCATCTTTTAGGGGTTCAGATCGTTCTGACATTCTACTTCCAGCCCTTAGATTTGTTCAAATTCTCTACAACGGGTAAGGTTGGGTTCTCTTTACTGTCGCCGCGCCAAGTCCCATTCAGCCTATTCTAGGAGGATTTCTCTTTCGCTGCTCTGTGCTTTCACAGCAACTTAGAGTGTGATGGGGGTCCTCAAGCGCTCCAGCATCTCGGCCAATAGGGAGGCAGGGCTTTATTCCTAAAATGAATATCCAGTTTTGTTCCATGAGGGCTCCACTTTTATAATCTTCAGCATAATCCCTTTAAAGCACGACTCCCTGGCAAATCCAAGCTGCTATGGTAGGAAAATTCTCATTAAGGGCAAAACCAAAGCTGCTTTGGGTGGTAATGCTCTTAGACTGTCAACCTCATTGTCGGCCAAATTAATAAAATACATTTCTGCTAAGCCAGCTAATGCCGGTGAGGAATCAGTAGCCAAATCCGTTTAACTCTCAGAGGCTTAAATGCTGTTAAATCACAGCCCCACATTTGTGGGGCTGAGTCCTAGAAGATGTGCATGGATTTATATTTCCAAATAGTTGAAAAAATGAGAACGCGTGAAAAGGAGAATTTTTGACTTTTTATATTTCAGGAAGAGTCATGACGGGTAATGTCAATTACCTGTAACATTCCATCACAAATAGACATGGCAATTAAGTCAGTCATTTCCAGTCCAGTTAACGAAATAGTTGGTGTTGAACAAAGCAGCAGTTACCCAAGGTAAGTGCTACATTGATGAGCTCATGTTCCAGACAACTACATTCACAGGTGAAGTCCACCACTGGATCGTACACAGATTTCACGGAGATTGGTTTTAAAAGTATCAAGACAGGAAGAACATGGAAATTCCACCCCCAAATGCTCAATGGCACATAGGAGATCTCTTCACGCGGATGCTTTTCTCTTCCCTGGAATTCCACAGGCAGGATGGAAAGTGGAAGGCACTCTTAGAAGCTGCACATCTGATATCACAAATTAGTTTTGCCTCTTGCTGGTACATATTCCCCACGCTTAGGTTCAAAGAATACCCAGAAAACTCGTTAAGTCTCCATCTGAATTTCAGTCAAAGGATTCAGTTCTACCTCTTTGGTCCCAGCCAGTTTCACTGTTGGGAGTACTAACAAGCTTTCTCTTTAGCTGTCAACACATTTGGAATAGACTTTTCTCGGTGGGAAAAGATTGTATACAGCAGTCTGGACTTTAGCATATAATTTCATTATAAATAAGACAGACTTCTAAAAACTGACTTAAGAACCTCTGCACAGCTTCATCTGGGATTTGGCCAACAGTTGTTGGAGTTCTATTAAATCAGCTTTTTTCCTAACTGTGAAAAGCAGAGGTTGAAATTTTATTATTTTCTCAAATCCTCAACCACTCAAATAGTTAGGGATGATTAAGCTCAAATAGTTAGGGATGATTAAGAACAAAACAATGTGGGGTATTTTCAGAATTATACATTGACTTTGTTTACCCAAAGGTGAAGAGAATTGATAACATTTTATCTCAGCATATCTAATTTGAAGTATATCCCCTTCTAGAGTCCAGAATCCTCTTTTTGGGCCTGATGTAGGGGAACAGTCTGTTATTGCTGGCGGGGCTTAGCTAGTACCTGACAAAGGAGTGGTGCTAGACACGAAGTAGGATTTTTATTTGTAGTGGAAGAAAGGGTTGACTTTCTAAATACCGAGGGGTGGTTTGCAAATTCAAAGTAAGCTAGATAAACATCTATTTTAAGAGTCTTATTGCTTCCTAAGAGTGAAAGTAGGTCTGAATTTTAAATCTTTTTTAAAAAAGATTTTATTTATTTATTTGTCAGAGATAGAGAGCTAGAGAGCACAAGCAGGGGAAGAGAGGCAGAGGCAGAGGGAGAAGCAGACTCCCCGCTGAGCAAGGAGCTCGATGCGGGGCTCGATCCCAGGACCCTGGGATCATGTCCTGAGCTAAAGGCAGACGCTTAACCTACTGAGCCACCCAGGCGTCCCTGAATTTTAATTCTTAACTCCAAGATAGGTAAACACTCCTGTTTCATACAAAACACCACAAAATTTAAAAGGTGGGCAGACTTCCCATTAGAAAATACCTCACTTATTCAACAATGAATATTAATGAACACTTATGAATTGTCGGGTACTCTACGAGGAGCTGTGAGTACAGGGTCAAACCCAATAGAATAAAACCCCTGTCTTTATAGAGCTCATGTAGCTTCTCATAAGGGCTTCTGGAATGAATTGAAACATTAACAAAGTGTTGATATGAACAAACTAATGTTCTTCACTAAACGGGTGAAACGGCAAATGTGATAAAAACTATAAATAAAAAAGTACTGCACAAAGGACGTCAGCAACCTTCTTTTCCTTCAGTGGAGCACCAAGATCCTTGACTCTCTTCACTGTTGTGTTGATTGTAATGAACAGAACTTTTCAATTCATTTGTCCTACAGAAAGCGTTGTTTTCTGGAAAACATCTTGCCAAACAAAAAAACAAACAAACAAACCCATCTTTCCTGGGGAGATTCAGACACGGAGCTGTAAAAGATCCTGGCAGGATGAGTGCTGAAGGAAGGGGATGTCAGCAACTGGAAAATGGCTTGGTTGCCAGAGGCTACATATGATGACATTAGGAGCCACAAGATGGAATTAGACTGAGGACATGTGCGGGTCTGGTTAAGCTCAAAACATCTAACAACACACCAGGAACTGATTACAGGACAGCCATCGTGGCAGCTGAATGCAACTTTTACTGTCTCTGGATGGAAGTCTGGTTTTGAAATCCAAAGTCTGGGGAAAGTGTGGAGAAATCATGACTACACTCCTCGGTGCTTTGCTCTGCTCCATCCACCCCACTCCTCAGTTCTGGTATGCAGCCCTGTCACAGAGTGCCTTCCCATTGGGAAGAGCTCCAACCTAGAACATCCCCATGGCTACAGGGGAAGAGGAAAGCAGAAGAGAAGCAGCAGGGGGAGAAGGAAGAAAAAAGGAAATACGTCTCTGCTTTGGAAGTGATCTGAAGGTTTGGATTGTGCTGGTAATTCTCAGCTGCTTCTGTCCTTAGACACGTCCCCCTCCCCGTCTGGGCACCTGGGCTCCCTTCTCCGTCTGGCACTAATCATCTCTACCAAACAGGGTTTGAATGGATGGATGGATAAAGAAGATGTGATACACACACACGCGCACACACACACACACTAGAATACTACTCAGCCATCAGAAAGAAATGAAATCTTGACATTTGCAATGACATGATTGGAACTAGAGCGTATTATGCTAAGTGAAATAAGTCAGTCAGAGAAAGACAGATACCATGATTTCACTCATAGGTGGAATTTAAGAAACAAAACAGATGAACATAGGGGAAGGGAAGGAAAAATAAAATAAGATAAAAACAGAGAGGGAGGCAAACCATAGAGACTCTTAACTATAGGAATTGCAAACTGAGTGTTGCTGGAGGGGGGTGGGTGAAGAGAAGGGGTAACTGGGTGAGGGGCATTAAGGAGGGCACTTGATCTAATGAGCACTGGGTGTTATATGTTAACTGATGAATCAGTAATTCTACTCCTGAAACTAATAATACACTATATGTTAACTAAATTGAATTTAAGTAGAAAATTTAAAAAAAGGAGTCAGTTGCTTTATGACCACTTTGTCCAAGTGGTGGTGGGTTGTGTTTTTTTCCTAAAAGTTCCCATTAATTTTGTCCTGCCTTAGGTTTGTTTTCCTTTCAGTGATGCGAGGCAAATAAATTCATTCGTTGCTCACGGGCAAAAGCAGCTTTAACAACGAGACAAAATCATCATTAGGCTGTGACGATGGTGGTTCACCGGTAAAATCTGCATTACTCCAGAAACACTCAGTGGGCCTTCCCTCTTGGTCATGAACACGCCCGTCTGCTTCTCTGGGCCCTCCGAGCACACCTCAGCCCAGGCCGAGGGCTCTTCCAAAAGCACATGCAAGGATAGAAGGCCACGTCGGAGAAGTGCTAAGGCTTGCTGCCTGATTTCTACTAAGTCCCCTCTGAGTTTGTTTGTTTTGACCCAGGCACATGTTTATTTTCGTAACTGAAGAGCTTATAATCCTGGACATGGAAAAGAAATACATTTTCTGTTTTCTAACCTACGGTTGTAGCTCATAGGTGGTTTGCCTACCTTGGTTCGAGCTACGTGTCATTATGCTACAAAATGGCCTGGCTCCTTTAAGAAGCCACACGTTGTAGACCCAGAATCAAGCTGAGTCATTCACCCTGAGAGAGAATTAGGAACAGCTGGGCAGCTACTGGAGGTAAAAGCAGAGACCGAAAAGGAACACACTGCCTCTCTAGGAAATGTTCCAGGGCCTCAAGCCCAATGTGGACGGGAAAGTTGCACAGGCACGTCCTGCTCATGAAGATGAGCCCCGTGCACCGTGGAGCAAGGACACCCCCTGTGTTACAGAGCGGACTCAGGCATCCTGCAGCCAGGCGCCAGCAGGGGTCACGTGAGTCAGCAAGCTGTCACTCCCTCCGAGTCTGCAGAGTTTGGGGGTCTGCGCATCCCCCTCCTCATAAAATTCAGTGGCTGCTGAACATCTCCTGGGGCCCTTGAAAAAGTCAGTTGCTACCGGTCAGAATGGCTAAAATGAACAACTCAGGAAATGGCAGATGTTGGCGAGGATGTGGAGAAAGGGGTGGGAATGCAAGCTGGTGCAGCCACCCCGGAAAACAGTAGGGAGGTTCCTCAAAAAGTGGAAAATAGAGCTACCTTATGACCCAGCAATTGCACTACTAGGGATTTACCCCAAAGGATACAAACATAGTGAGTCAAAGGGGCACCTACCCCAATGTTTATAGCAGCAATGTCCACAATAGCCAAACTATAGAAAGAGCCCAGATGTCCACTGACAGATGAATGGATAAAGAAGATGTGATACACACACACACACACTAGAATACTACTCAGCCATCAGAAAGAAATGAAATCTTTTTTTTTTTTAAAGATTTTATTTATTTATTTGAGAGAGAGAGAATGAGAGACAGAGAGCAGGAGAGGGAGAAGCAGACTCCCCGCCGAGCAGGGAGCCCGATGCGGGACTCGATCCCGGGACTCCAGGATCATGACCTGAGCCGAAGGCAGTCGCCCAACCAACTGAGCCACCCAGGCACCCCAAGAAATGAAATCTTGACATTTGCAATGACATGGTTGGAACTAGAGTGTATTATGCTAAGTGAAATAAGTCAGTCAGAGAAAGACAGATACCATGATTTCACTCATAGGTGGAATTTAAGAAACAAAACAGATGAACATAGGGGAAGGGAAGGAAAAATAAGATAAAAACAGAGAGGGAGGCAAACCATAGAGACTCTTAACTATAGGAAGCAAACTGAGTGTTGCTGGAGGGGGTGGGTGAAGAGAAGGGGTAACTGGGTGAGGGGCATTAAGGAGGGCACTTGATCTAATGAGCACTGGGTGTTATATGTTAACTGATGAATCAGTAATTCTCTCCTGAAACTAATAATACACTATATGTTAACTAAATTGAATTTAAGTAGAAAATTTAAAAAAAGGAGTCAGTTGCTTTATGGCCACTTTGTCCAAGTGACTGGAACCAGTTAGAGATGCACACTTCATCTCAGTGAGTTAAAGGATGACATTAAAAATTGTAAACTGATTACATGAAGAAAATAAGACATAGTATTGTCTCAAATGTGAAAAAGAGAGAATCTACAAATAATCAAAGACTAGGAGGACTAGTATTAAAGTCTAAAAGTGGTTATATCTGGGCTCTGGGCTTATGGGTCATTTTTATGTCCTATCTATTTATTCATATCTTTTATGTTATCCTTTACTTCTCAGTGTGGCACAAATTTCCACGCTCCATCCATCCTTTATTCAGTAAATACTCCCTGAGCACATATTGTGTGTTTGGCACCTTGTAGGGGAAGAAAGCTGAGCAAGTGCCAAGTCTTTACCTTGTTCTACCACCTCCCATGGGTCTGACAATCACCAGCCCTTCCTCCTGGATCAGATGGCTGAGGTTTTATTCCCTTCCCAGGGCGAGGGCCCCTTGCAGGTCCTATAGTGTTGGTTGTGCACTCTCTCAAATACAAGCAAGACTCCTTCCTGCCCTTCCTTCAGACCCTGCTCAGATGTCAGCATGTCAGGAAGGCCTTTTCTTTTCTTTTTTTTAACATTTTTTTTTAAGATTTTATTTATTTGAGAGAAGGTGAACGAGAGAGAGAGAGAGCACGCGCAGGGGGAGGGAGAGGAAGAAGCAGGCTCCCCACTGAGCAGGGAGCCCGATGCGGGGCTCAACCCCAGGACCCTGAGATCATGACCTGAGCTGAAGGCAGACACTTAACTGACTGAGCTACCCCGGCACCCCAGGAAGGCCTTTTCTGACCACCTGATATAATCATGCCCTTACCTGCTTTGATTTTCTTTATGACACTTGTCAATATGTATCTTTACAATATGTATATAGTTGAACACTGACTCCCACCAAAATGTGTTGTCTTTGAGGAGGGGTCTTCAGTCTTGTTCATTGCTACATCTCTACTGTCTAGACCATGCCTGGCACGTTGTGGGCAGTCAGTAAATTTGTTCTCTTCCTTAACAGAAAAGTTGTGATACGTGTTTTACATATATCAAGAATGAGTATCAATACAAAAATTCAGGTGTTAAGAAATACGGTGTCGGGCGCCTGGGTGGCTCAGTCGTTAAGCGTCTGCCTTCGGCTCGGGTCATGATCCCAGGGTCCTGGGATCGAGCCCCGCATCGGGCTCTCTGCTCTGTGGGAAGCCTGCTTCTCCCTCACCCACTCCCGCTGCTTGTGTTCCTGCTCTCGCTATCTCTGTCTCTGTCAAATATATAAATAAATAAAATCTTTAAAAAAAAAAAAAAAGAAATACGGTGTCTCTATTTTTTACAATATTTTTGAAATTCTGACTCCAACACTGCTGGGCCAGTAGAAAATATCATTTTAATTATTGTTCTGCTTCCGTCCCGACCCATTCTCAGGGGGCGGGGCTCTCAAGATTCCAGGAGTCTAAGGCAGTGACAAGAGCCTCTGCTAATTAACCCACCATGTTCTGTCTGCATGGTGCCTTCGTGCCTGATGGCCATCTACTGTTTCTGCACAGGGCTGAGAACATCAGTGCCTGTGGCCTCCGCTCCAGATGCTTCATCGAAAAGCTCTTTCTCTCTGGGGTCATGCTCCAACATGGCCCCGGCCAGAAAGCAGAACCCACAGAAATTGCTCCTCCCCACAACTGGAGGGATTTCCTTTTCATCTATTGTTTCCCCACCTGTTTTTCCAAGTCCCTAAAGCTTTTCTCAAAGTCTACCCTCTCCTTGGGCCTCCGGCTCTTAGAAAACAAAAGCCAGAATCCTTCTGCTTCTCATCTTGGCACTTACCTCCCTGAAGCAAAGGACATGGAGTCTGCTACCTGCTCAAGTGGGAAATGGAAAGGGAGAACTTCAAACGGCTTTGACACAAGTCAGAAGTGAACGTTACAGGATTGGGACACATAATTCAGAGAAGAAAGGGATTCCGCTGAGGCAGGGGTGGGAAGAGAGAAACCGAGGCAAACTGAAGACTTAAGGTATCTTGCCCTTGTGAGTGAGCCTGGGAGGCTGGGCAGTATTTCCTGTCATGGAGGGTGATGGATAGAAAGAGAGGCCCAAGCAAGGAGATATATTAGAGCTGGTGTAGAGCTGAAGGCAAATAATCTCGTCTGACCGGATGTGTTTGAGCCGTGGGAAAAGGAGTGCTTGCTGAGAGTGAGGGGAACAGTCCCTGGGTCACACTAGAGCTTGAACGTTGACACAGTTGGGAACAGCACTGGGGAACATAAAAAGAGTCCGTTCCTGAGGAACAAAAGAACAGATCCATGCAACTGCAAGTTTTCTCTCCGTAAATACAGAATCCTTGTTGTTGTTGTTGTTGTTGTTTTTAAGTTTGTTTGTTTTTTAATTTATTTGAGAGAGAGAGAGAGAGAGCATGAGCAAGGGAGAGGGGCAGAGGGAGAGGGAGAAGCAGACTCCCTGCTGAGCTGGGAGCCCAATGTGGGGTTCGATCCCAGGACATTGGGATTAGGGCCTGAGCCGAAGGTAGACACTTAACCAACCGACTGAACCCCCCAGGTGCCCCAATACAGAATCCTTTTATGGTGGCTTTCTGAAATCTCTCCAGGCAGACGTGAGAAGAAATAGCCTTTAAACCATATATCTGGTTTGAGGCATATATTAATTATATCATTCTCTGTGTTTTCTGCTAGACATTCTCTCTTCCTTACATGTTGTTATAGCATTCGTTAGAGCCTTCTTTTTTGGGAATCTGTTAAGATGCCAGAGTCCCTCAGCATTGTAAACCTGGAAAAGTAGCAGCTCTTCATGGCCAGCATTCCCGACTCCCGTGCTGTCTTTCCCGGCACTGAACTTCTGTTCCCAGAGAAGCTCATCTTCACCTGCTCTAGTGCTGGCTTGTTTTCTTTCCTGGGCGGCTTTGGGCGGAGTGGGGGAGACAGTTCATCACGAAGACCAGTGGCACTTGGGGCTTCAAGGTCACTGTTGGGTCTACGACTGGAGCAGGTGAGAAAGGGGGAGCCGAAAACCCACCTCACTCCAGGGTGGGTGCCATGCGCCGCCCTCCCCCCTCCGGTGGTGCAGGAACCCGTCTTCCTTTATCCCCTTTTATTCTTTCCAAGGTTTTCCACACCTCCCATGTCTCTTTAGATCTGGTGTTGTTTTTACTTGATGGTACCTCTGTTGGGGATTTAGGGATTTGTATGAAGTGGGAAGTAAGAAAGAACAACAGAAACCTCTCTACCTTCTTAGCCTTACTGATACTGTCTTCGATAAAAGGACTGCTACTGTCCTCATGATCCCATGAGAACTGTTGGTACTGGTATTTTTAAACCATCTGATTTCAGTATTCATACCTGGGCATATCCTAATAACATGGGATTATTGAATTCTTGTTCTCATCTTTGTAATGTTTCCAAGTTAAATATGTGACTATCAACTCTTTCCTCCAGCCCAAAGGAAAAGAAGTCCACCGAAAAGCTGGGAATCACAGAACATTTGGAATTGGGGGTTCAGAATTGCATGCTCCCTGGGCTGGAGCATCTTTCTCTTCTCTCTGACCATCCAGCAAAGGAAGAGGATGATCTAGAAGCAATGCTACATGGAGCTTGGTTTACTTATGAGGCCAAAAGAGAATTGCATTTCTCATTATGTAAGAAACTAGAGCTTAAAGACCTGTTCAGGTTGTAGCCTAACAAATGTGAAGATTTGTCAGGGGCACAAGGGGTATAGAGGGGGCTGTGTCTAATTAGAGATCCCTTTTCCTCTGTCCCTCATAACCTGGGAAAGTACATGCTGGTGAAATTTCATCCTGAACAAACTACCTCAGATCTCTCTCCACTATTCCCTCCACCCTGTCCAAGATAATCTCCATTTTCTAGTGCAACATCACTCCAAGCCTTTTTTTTTTTTTTATAGAATCCGCATATTTTTTCACTTTTGTTTATTTTTGCCCCAAAGCCTTTGGCCTTTCCCTTCAGTGAGTCACAGTATGGGACCATTTCAAAACGATCTGACAGGATGTTTCTCTTCCCAAGGGAGATGGGAAATGGGTAAATGACAGCCTATCCCAAGATGTTACCATGTTGCGTGCAGGGATTTTAATAAATTAATGGCATCTCACTTGCCACCAAAGCCACCTGATGGATGGACTTACAGGGAGACAGCCTTCTAGATCTTTCCCTGATTCCACAGAGATAAGATGGGAAAACTAAAACATGGTTGTTAGGGGTTTATTCATATCAGTTGATTATGGGAATCAGTCCTTTTACGTCCTCTGTTACAGAAGTTTAGGATAGGCATTTGAGAACTCAGATTTTGCAACAAAATAATTGAACTATCGGAGGTGGGAGGTTACAGATAAGAGGAGAGAAGGCAGAAGCAGGGCGTACTTGGACCCTCACCATCCCCTGCACTTAACGCTTATTCTTCAGGCCTTTGCCTCTGGAAAGCCTCCACCCTTCCGCCACTCAGTGTGGAAAACTCCTTCTCCCCAGACGTAGCCACTCCCTCTTCTCTGCTCTCAAAGGGCTTTGTACTTTCCTCTGTTAGAGTACTTGGCATTCTGGGATTATGGTCATGTGTGCAGTGGTCACCCATTTTGCCCCCATTTTGAGGGGCAGGGAAGTGGGCCAAATTTGTCTCGGTATCCTCACCACCCAGAACAGGTCCTGTCATATAGAAGGTCTAATAGGGCACATCCTAATATAAGGTGGTGAGTGTGTAGGGGCCGGGGATTCAGGGGCATTTCTGTTCCTAATGCTGACATGGGTATCAGCGTTTTCCTAATCTCTTCAGACAACACCCCTCCTCCCCTGTCCTTGGTTCTCTCAGCCTCCTATTTCCCTTTCCCCCTTTGATTCACATAAGAAAATATAAAGTATCAGTAAAAGTTACTAGATGTGTGTGTAAGTTTTGATTACAAATATTCATTGGGATATTAGGACAATTACCAGCATGTATTCTCACTGCATGTCAAAATGTGGAGGCTGGCTTTAATCTTTCTACTGAGCTTTGACTTCTGCATATGGTGGACATTTTTTTGGCTCTTGGCTGCCCAGCCCCCAGGCCCCCATTCTTCCAGTAACAATACTCTGGGTTTTTTTGGGGGGGGGTGTAATTATCTCCCCCCATTGGGTGCAGCCTTGGTGGTACTGAGTTCAAGGTAGCCCACTCTCCCTTGGCCTGGGATGAGTTATTAGTGGTCACCACTGTGTAGAGTGTAGGACTGGGGAGAGGAGGCTCTAACTTAATTTTTGCAATGAACAATTTGAAAATTAAAGATTTAAGAAAAAGAAAATATTTGCCCCAAAGATCTGGCTAGACACAGTGAATTTTCCTGGTAAACCCATTTGAACAGCAACCACAGGCCTGGTCTGTCCTCCTCGATTGCACAGGGCCCAGGGGAGTGCAGATAGCGCCACGTCACGCTCCCGAAGTTGCCAAAAATCCCTTGAAAATGATTGAACAGATGTTTTTTCTTGGGGTTGAGCGGATATACAACACAACAGCCTGCTTTCAATTCCAGGCTTGTTGTCTTAGGGGCCACAAAATCAATCCCTTTCAGGTTTGTTTTCTGAATGGTTTTTAAATCTTCAGAATTCTCATCACAAGAACCCTTACAGTATGCAAGAACACGACACACATCTGTGCGGGTCGCTGTGTTTCGTCCCGGGCTGCACACTTCCTGGGTGATGGTGGCATGGAACGGGCCTCCCCCAGTTGTCCTTGAAGCTGAGCTCAGCGAGAAGTGGTTTCTGAGCTTTAGAACCAGCAGTTCCAATGGCACGAAGACAGACACGGCCCCTGTATCATCCGCAGTAAGAGTGGGGGTCTTGTCATTCACCAGTAGAAAGGAAGAGGACGTTGGACTTCCTAAAATAAATTGGGGCTCAAGTCAAGCAGTTTGTCACAGGATGTGTCCTTGGGTGTCTGGCCTTCTATCTATCCTGTTTTTGGTGGCATGGGAAAAGACGATTGAAGAACTGCACATAAATAAATAATTAAATGACAGCTCTCAGTCCTTTTCAAAGAGTCATACTTTAAGTTTACGTTAGTTCCTCTTGGGTGCAGCAGATAATGCATCAAAATATTTCCAGGAATTTTGTTTACACAACTTTCAGAATAAATTGCATTTTTATTATTATTTTTGAAAGATTTTATTTATTTGACAGAGTCAGAGAGAGAGAGTGAGGGAGCAGAAGCAGGGGGAGCAGCAGAGGGAGAGGGAGAAGCAGCAGAGGGAGAGGGAGAAGCTCCCCGCTGAGCAGGGAGCCCGACTATGCGGGGCTCGATTCCAGGACCCTGAGATCATGACCTGAGCTGAAGGCAGACACTTAACCGACTGAGCCACCCAGGTGCCCCTAAAGCACATTTTTAATGAGGATACACACTTCCTGACCCCAAGTGGGTCACTGACACTTATCTGTCATATCATCAGTTGAGAAAGAAGTTGGGGATCAGGAGGCAGTATGTCTCTTGAGTGGAGAGAGGATGGAGTTGAAGGAGAGACACCCGGCTTTGCATCTGGACTGGCCTGCCAGTGGCTGTGGAGACTCAGCCAATCTTGCTGTATCGATGAGTTGCACGACCTCATCTGTGGAATGGGAAAACCATTTCCCTGGTGATGTCTTGGTGAACCTCTGGTGCATTTTAGGGGCTTAGAAAGGATAGCTGTTATTATTACCTCTGATTTCACAGAATTAGGTATAGACAGCTCAAACAGACCCCTGTTTTGTCATGTGGGAACAACTCAGGGGTCAAGGCTGGGCGTTGCAGACCTACCACATGGGCCTCCCAATAGACAAGCCCATTGCAACAGAAGTGCTTTTCTGCGTCCTGACAGTTGCAACCCAAAGGTCAAATGATCTCACTCCCTGCTCCCGGTGGAGCATTCAGCACGCCTCCTTTGCCCTGCAGCCCTGCTTTCTCTGCACAGTGTGGCTGGGGAAGGCAGTGGCTGACTTTGTTCCTAATTCCGGGTCCTGCAGAATTCTGGCTTTCTCTGGTCACAGCCAGCATGCGGCCAGTCTCCCTCTTTTACCTCCTCCAACCCCTCCTTTTCACGAATTTCTGGCACCTTCATCACTCCACTGTCAGGCTGCCCGGGAAACCTGAACACTCCTTCTGGGATTTCGCTGAGCAGATTTAGTCCATCGGGACCTATTTCAGGACTCTGCCTCTATGGCAAAATGACCCAAGGGGCAGTTCTTTCCCTGAGATTCTGGGGCCACTTATATATATATACACACACATATGTACTGTATGTTATATATATATTTATATGTATTTATATTTATATATAATGTGTGCATATATATATGTAACATAAGCATAAAACTTAAAACATAAATATAAAACAAAAAACATAAAAATCCTAAGTCTTCCTCACACCCACCAATAACACCCAGTCCTTCCTCCCCTACTGCTATTAGTTTCTTATTTATCTTTCCAGAGGCACTTACCCTTTACAAAATTTCTGTGCTTCTCTCCCTCCCTTCCTCCTTCTTTTATTTATTTAATTTCCCTTCCTTCCTTTCTTATAAATGAAAGCGTGCTGTATTGTTCTATGCCGTACTTTTTAGAAAAGATTTATTTATTTTTATTTTTAAAAAAGATTTATTTATTTTTAGAGTGTGAGTTGGGCGGGGGAGGGTGGAAGGAGAGGGAGAGAGAGTCTTTAGCAGACTCCCTGCTGGGCCTGAGATCAGGACAAGAGATCACCATCTGAGCTGAAATGAAGAGTTGGTGACTTAACCGAGTGCCCCCCCCACCCCCCCACCCCCGGCACCTCGCATGCCTTGCTTTTTCAAATTTTTTTTTATGTTATGTTAATCACCATACATCATTAGTTTTTGATGTAGTGTTTCATGATTGTTTGCGTATAACACCCAGTGCTCCATGCAGTACATGCCCTCCTTAATACCCATCACCAGGCTAACCCATCCTCCCACTCCCCTCCCCTTTAGAACCCTCAGTTTGTTTCTCAGAGTCCAGTCTCTCATGGTTCGTCTCCCCCTCCGATGTCTCCCCCTTCATTTTTCCCTTCCTGCTATCTTCTTCTTTTTTTTAACCTATAATGTATTATTTGTTTCAGAGGTACAGGTCTGTGATAGACATTGGGGAGGGTATGTGCTATGGTGAGCGCTGTGAATTGTGTTAAGACTTTTGAATCACATGCCTTGCGTTTTTAACTTAACCAAATCGGTACATACTGTAAGGCCACTGTCAAATGTGGACTTTTCCTGTCCTCTCAAACAGTGCTCTCCCAATCTTTATGTATCACGCCGTCATTTAAAAACTGCTGGAGGCATATCAAAAAAATATAATTATTCATTCATTTATAGAGTATAATCACACCACTACTGTGCTAATAACATTTACATTATAAAAGTCATCAAAATAGAAATTTTAAAATGATAAAGATGAAATTTTACATACTAAATTTTTAAAAACTGTATTTGATTTTTAGTAATACAAAGTATTTTTGCTCCCTAAAATATTACTGTTGATATTTTTAACAGGATCAATGTGTTGCATATGCTGTGTCATATTTGAAAAATCTTGGGTCACCCTTTTGTGATACAGCAATTCAAGTTCTGGTTATATGTTCACTTCACTTCGACGCTTGGCTTCAAAGTCCATCAGAGCTGAAGCAGACACTTTACAGATGGAGATACATAGATCCAAATGGAAGAAAGGCCTCATTCGATGAGCTTTATTAACTCCCCACACTCATTTTTCAATCCTATCTTTTGCGCAAAGACATTTGTTGAAATTTTCCTTGATTTAAGGTTTTTGTTCTTCGTCATGTGCAACAAAGTAAATGGAAACATTTCTAAACACCTGTTTTCAAAATGTTCTTGCCATAGGTTGAGTTTCTTTTGAAGAGAAATGACTTTTTCACTGTTAGAGTGCTACTTCAACCTTGAAAGGACAGATTGTGGGTTTACTCTTTGTGTATGTATGTATGTATTTTTGTGTGTATTTACTTTTAAAAACAGTATGTGCTAGATGCCATACTAAAAATATCCACTTGCCATGACGGAAAATGACAGCTCCTCTGCAAACACTTGTCCTTTTGTCAAAGAAAGAATGCACGACTCATTCCCAGGTTCTGCAGCTCCTTTAAATACACTGCCATGAGATGACCAGCGAGGTACCTGAGGCTGACCTGCCATTCCCCATTGCAAGGCAAAGCGCTATAAAGATCCTACAATTTGAAGGCTTTGTTTTTATGAAATTAATCCCATCTGATGGTATCCTATAAGCATGGAAGTTGCAACTGGCAATAGGCAAGACCCAGAACCAGGAGAAGGTCCCTCCCCTCTCCTCTCTGCATCTCCCTCTCTGTGTGTACGTTGCTCATGGTGATGGCAGCCATGTGAGACATCAG
The DNA here is from genome assembly GCF_029215605.1 of Mirounga angustirostris. NCBI lineage: Eukaryota > Metazoa > Chordata > Mammalia > Carnivora > Phocidae > Mirounga > Mirounga angustirostris. The sequence continues at coordinate 46,721,520 of NW_026991720.1, read as the reverse complement.
ACTGTCTCATGTTCGGATCAAGAGGTGGCATCTTAACGGATTGTCTTGAGTGTCCCATGGAAGGTGTGTGTACCCCACATGAAGATTCTCTACACAAGGACTCTTCTCCAAGTGAATTCAAAAACTTGTTTTCCTTTAGTCTCTGAAATACTCTTCCCTCCCTTTTAAAGTAAAATACCAGCCAGATTTAGTCTCCACAGGACTATACCCTCAGGGGAGTTGGCTAGGGTTGCTCTGGGAAGACTTGGCAGGTTGTCCCTGGGACTGTCCTATGCCTGGGGCAGCAAGATGATAAACATGACGGCATCTACAACTTCTGTTTATTGGGCTATTATTTTGTGTGGGTCCCTACTCTGTTTCATAAATACAGTCGGTTCTCTTTGTTCATTCTAATTCTCTTCTTTTTTTTTTTTTAAAGATTTTATTTATTTATTTGAGAGAGAGAGAATGAGAGAGAGCGAGTACATGAGAGGGGGGAGGGTCAGAGGGAGAAGCAGACTCCCTGCTGAGCAGGGAGCCCGATGCGGGACTCGATCCTGGGACTCCGGGATCATGACCTGAGCTGAAGGCAGTTGCTTAACCAACTGAGCCACCCAGGCGCCCCCATTCTAGTTCTCTTCTATAACATCTCCCCAAATACTGAATTGGTGAATTCTGAACCATTGCTCCTAGGGGAAATATAGGATGTGGTTCCTACTAGCCTCTGGTCACAACATTTTTGTCAACCGGTTAGTACATAACTTTGTTTTATGTGTGTTTCTGTTTAAGGATTTTATTTATTTTAAAGAGAGAGGGAGCATGAGTGGGGGAGGGGCAGAGGGAGAGGGAGAGAGAATCCCAAGCAGACTCCTTGCCGAGCGCAGAGCCCAACGCAGGGCTTGATCCACAACCCTGAGATCATGACCTGAGCGAAAACCAAGAGTCAGATGCTTAACTGACTGAGCCACCCAAGCGCCCCATGTGTGTTTCTGTTTAAAGAAACCTTATAAAATATATGTTGTTGCTTTATTAATATTGAATTCATGGCCAACAGCACTATAACTTGTGCTTGAATGAAGACTATCTAACAAATGTACTTTCTCCATAAGGCACACCACAGCCCTCTTGCACTGAGGAACTCCAGACAGTAGTTCAGCACTGTTTAGGAGCCCTTTTAAATAAAAAAAGTACCAATAAAAAGCACAAAAATGCAGAAAAATGTGGCACTAAATAGACTACAAAAAGAACACCTGTTTGACCGTGGCTGAGAATGTGCACATTGGGCAACTCACATTTTTTCATCACTCTGCCCATGTTCGCAAAGGACCACACAAGTGAGCAAGTATTGATTTTGGGGTTACAAATAAATTTTAGTGAATAGGTGATACAAATATGGAATCTAATGAAGATCGACTATAATATCTCATGGTACCCTTGTGGAATAGATACTAGTACAATGATACGTGAACTGAAAGGAACCTCAGGAGTCTCTGTCTTCTTTGAGACTTTGGGAAGCTAGGACAGTGAAGTGACTTACCCCAAAATGTCCAGGGCACACACATGGCACTAAACTCCTGCTCTCCCAGCCACAGGTGGTGCCCTTTCCACTGCATATTTTTGGGACCAAATGCAACAGTTTAAATGGCAGGTGGGGCTATATGCAAAACTCTTCACACATTCCCCCTAGCTTATTCTCTGTGATAATTAAAATCTGTTTTTGATCAGAATGTTTGATTTTATGTCTGGTAGTATAGGGGCACAGTGAGAGATATCTATTTAAAAAAAAAAAAAAACCACAAAGGGAGATCACAAACCTGAATGAAATCAGGCACAAAATGAGAAATTAAAAGAACCCAAAATATTTGCAGCAAGAACAGGCTTTGACTTTTCAAATTTAGTTCTCCAGTGAGCCAATTCATAAATGGGTAAAATGAGGGAGAAATGATGTTGAAAAAGCCAAACATGCTGGGGAATTTCAGAGGTGAGAGCACGTGTTGCATAAACAGGAGAGATGTGCCAAAACGGGGGTATTTTAGTTGGAAAATTACTAATGTATGCATATTTATAAATATATGTATTTTGATGCCAGATTGTCTCAAATTTTCAACAATTATACAAAATCAGTTTCTTCCTTATTTGGCTTAAAGAAGTACAGAATTTAAAATGGCTCATAACTAATGCAGCCTGCAGGCTGTTTGATAAACGTGTACACTTGAAATGAGCCAACACACTGCAAAACCAAAAAGCAAAAAACAAAGAAAGACAAGACAAAGATTCAGTGTGTTCTTTGAGTAAGAACCTCTGCGTATCACCAATTGGTACATTATTACTTTTATATATAAGATTTCTATTTCAAAGAATTCCAAGCTACCTTTCTTGCTAAGATTCTCCACATTCCAAAGTCTTGCCCACCACTATTATGACTGCACCCATTCCTCTGTAGTGATAATTAGATGCTCTTACCCAATGTACTTACCAAACACTTTCATATGCATACTATGAGACAGACTCTTCTGTTATTTACAGAACAGGATGCTCTTACAACTTTATCCACTTACTGCACTTACTCTTAGAAGGAATTAAAAATTCCCATTCAGGGCCTCAACCTTCCATATATCCCCTTGTATCTGAAACAGCGTCTCAGAATCCATTCTTCCCATCCGTTAAGTTAGAAGAGGTCATTCTTACTCATGAGTAGCATTTTCTTAAAGTTAATTTTGTAATGAACCCTCTCCCCCAAAACAGAACCTTCCTTGTTTCAAGGATAAATTTTTATTGATGGGAAACATTTTAAAGATATAAAAAGATAATTTTCTTATTTATAGGACAGTTTCCATTTTGGAAATTTTCTTCTCAAAGATTAAAACCCCTCGATGTTCTTTCTTTTAGGAAAGCAGTTTATCCGTCAATAAGGATCCCATCCTCTCTCAAAAATGAATCGATTAATCATGTCAAAAGATCTCAGAGGCTGGTCATAGGGTAAAATGTGTCCTCCACCTCGAACAATTACCTTAGAGAAGAAAAAGAAAAGTTTAGAGAAATGGATGTTCTACATGAATGGAAAGTTTTAGTTCAGATTGAAGTATTCTTAAAGCTTCCATGAAATACAGAACATATTCTATATCAATCCATGCCTTTGGATATGCTGATTGTCTAAGTTTTGATAGCTTTAATTATAGGTACTTTAAGGTAGGAAAGGTTTACACTTGTGTGGTTGTTTAATTTAACAAAAAGATGTGTTTATCTTTCACATTTATGGAAACTTGAAAATTGTCTTTTTCCTTTTGGGAGTGAGCTGTCTGCTAGTCCGTGCTGTGTTATTCGTCCCTGGTGAAGCCCCTAAGGTGTGAAGACCTATCCTGGGGCCCTCTCTGCCACCCCAGCTGGGTGAAGGAATCCACCCACCTCCCCCTTCAGTCTGCTGAGCCACGTGGCCTTCATACTGAGCTCTACCTGCCATATTAGTCTTGGCCATTAATACAGGGGATATTTTGATTCTCCAAAAAATTAAAACGACAAACATGAGAAATCCTTGACACCTGAAATTTTTAAAAGGCCATTTTTTTGAGTAGCACAGAATTAGAACATTCTTTTTTCCTAACATTTTATTCTGGAAAAAAATTCAAACATAGAGCAAATCTGAAAGAATTTCATAGACTTACCGCTTAGATTCTCTCATTAACACCCACTTTACTCATTTTCTCACACTATCCAACTATTAATCCATCCTATCTTTTTGATACATTTCGAAGTCAAATATGGTTATCAGTCGACTTCCCCCAGATTTTATGTCAAATTAACACACAATGAAATGTAGTTCTGTTAAAGTGCAGACTCGCTGAGGTTTGTATAGTAGCGGATACCTGGGTCACCTAACAAGATACATACAGCATTCTGAAACACCTAGAGTTAAGGTGAGTTCAGACCCTTGTGCTTGGTGCCATACTGATAAAAAAGAAAAAAAATAAAAGCAAGGGCAGGGTCGGGGGGACTCATCTCTGTATTCGGAAAGCCTCTGCTTTCAGCAGACGTCCCAAGTAGAGGGCAAGGGGAGGCCTTCGTGATTCAACACCGAAAGGGAAAGAACCGACACAGTGTTGGCAGGCCCCCTGCAGGAGAGAGCGGTGTGGTCCGCCACGTCCTATGGCATATGTGGAAAATGGGCAGGAGTTAGTAGTGGATGAAGGAGCAAACACAGGCAGGAAAGGGATCACATTCAGTAAGTTCTAGCTGTTAAATCACAATCAGCAAGTAAAGGCCCCTTTGACAAGGCCCTTCATAGCTTGTTTTACCTGCCTCAATCAGAAAGGAATTGAGACAGAAGAAAACTACACATATATTTACATAGTGCATTTAATATATTAATAATCTACCCCCAACACCCAGCGTCTTATGACCTTGCTATGCAGTAAGTGGGATCATGAGGATTAGATGAATTTTGCTTTGCAGCTCACAGCTACACAAGTTGTGCACTGCACAACTAACTGCAGAGAGCACTAGCAACCTCGGTGACTGAGTGATATGGAGTTATTAGGAGGCTTGTCCAAGTCACCCAATTATAACCGAGAGAATGAGCTGGCACCTGGCTTTCGATGCACACACCAGTGTTTTTATTCAAATCCTAGTATTTGTATAATAATTCTTTACATTTGAACCAAACTTTATAGCTTAGTCATAGGACATTTCACCTGGCTCTCAGCAGCCCTCTGAGGCAAGTAAGGGAAGTAGACCACCATTACAGATGTGAAATTGGACTTAACCCTCCCACGCAATTGGAAACACCTGCTGGATGGCACACCCATCAATGGCCATTTGTGCCTTAGAGAAATGGATGTTCTACATGAATGGAAAGTTTTAGTTCAGATTGAACTAAATGACAGAGGAGCCCGTCTGCTATTTGCGTACAAGCTTGTGTCTGGAAACCCAATGTGTCTCACTTTGTCACGGACTGGAAGTCAACCTATGTGTGACATGAGCCCCTGCATGTGACTCTATAAAAACTTTTGTTGCCCCCACAGTCCCAGGCTAGAATTCTCTTCCTGTAGGTTCTCATCCAAATCTCCGGCTCTGGCAGGAATCTGATGAGTGATTCTATGCAACTTCAGCTCAGCTAAGGACACTTAAGGAAGTCATGTTCGTGACAAAACCCAGCTGCTGCCTCCACTGGAAATGAACCTGGCAGCAATGGTCCAGAGCAGCAGTAAGCTGAATCCAAGAGCTAATGGTCATCCTGTCTCCTGGGCCAGAGCTGCAGCTAATGGGGGGTAACATAGTGCTTTATGGCCTGGGCCTGGACTCAGGAGGGCAGGAGCACGACTCGAGGCACAGCAAGCTGTGTGACCCTGGGCAAATAACTTACCTGCTCTGAGCCTCAGTTTCCTTCACTGTACAACAGAGAAAAAAGTATTACCTCTTGGGATAGTTGGGAATTACGGGAGCAATCAATTAGTGGAATGATGTACACGGAACACTTAGCATAGCACCTGGATGGTACTCAATAAATATTAACCATTGTCATTATTCTTTCAACAGTTATCTCTACTCAAAACCCAGGATCAAAATGCTTGTATCAAACTACCCTAAAACACTGTGTTCCTATGTTAGCATTAAGAAATCTTGGGGGGCACCTGGGTGGCTCAGTTGGTCTGCCTTGGCTCAGGTCATGATTCCAGCACCCTGAGATCAAGCCCCGCGTCGGGGTCCCTGCTCGGTGGGAACCTGCTTCTCCTTCTCCCTCTGCCTGCTCCTCTGCCTTGTTGTGCTCACTCTCTGTCAAATAAATAAATGAAATCTTAAAAAAAAAAAAGAAATCTTGGTTTCAGGGAGTTGTTTAAAACAGAGGTTCTCAGACTAGAATGTGCATCATAACACCTGAGCTCCTTAGAACAGACTGCTGGGCCGCACCCCTAGACTTTCCAGCACTGAAGGTCCAGGGCAGGGCCTGATAATTTGCATTTCTAACAATTCTAAGGTGATGCTGATGCTGTTGGTCCAAAGACTACTCTTTGAAAACCGTTGTTTGTAAGAACCTTTTCCATTCTGTGACAAACCAGGTAATTCTCTATTTGTATCAAGGGAGAATACAAACAGAAATTTGTTTAACACCTACTCATGGCCTCACGTTAGTGTATTTCTCCTGATCATCTACTTTCCTGGTATTTACACACACACACACACACACATACACATTCTATGACCGTGATAAGTGGTGAACAAGAGGTGATAAGGTTGGGTATTACAATTCTTCTCAGTAACCTGCCTGACCCCCAGTCCATTTCTGAGCTGCCATATGTAATGACCAAATGTCATCATGAACGGTGTCATTAAGATTGGAAAGAAAAGCTCATTTGGGAACAAAGTCTTTTTCACACACCACAAAATTCTAAGGTATGTTCCCTAGCATACTGACAGCATTTTACCGATGTTAACCTCAAATAAATTTATGAGTGCTGGAAAAAAAACAAAAAACCAATCTGTTGTTTATCGCCAAGCTGCTCACCACTCACAAATCAAGGTCACAAACCACTCCATGGTTTTTAGAGGTGTGTAACAAAATGTGACAGGGCTGTGATTTTGTATTTAAATGTGACAAGATTCATCCAAGGCTCCCTGGATAGAAATGGTCTCATCATCAGAAACTGTATATGTTGGGTGTTTCCACATGAGAGCTCAAACCTCTAAACTCATGTATTCCAGATGTTCTGGGGGGTCAACAGATGTGTCATGAATTTTAAAAGGGTTATGCAAACACTTTAAAGCTTCATTCCACTTTATTTTTTTAGAAAAAGATACAATCCTCCCTGGAACCGGAAACATGGACCTGGCAGCAAAGGTCTCCCAGTTGTGCTGTTAGAGGTGGTAAGATAGACAGGGAAATTCACACTGGGAGTGTGGGTGCAGCTCTGTGGGGGAGACTTGGTGGGGGTCTTGCAGGAGCAGATGTCTGGACTTTCTCTGTCACTTAGCATAATCTCCTCCAGTTCTATCCATGTTGATGCAAATGTTGGGTATTGATCCTTTCTGATGGTTGAGTAATATTGGTTGAAGGGCATCTTGGCTCCTTCCACAGTTTGGCTATTGTGGACATTGCTGCTATGAACACTGGGGTGCATGTGGCCCTTCTTTTCACTACATTTGTATCTTTGGGGTAAATACCCAGTAGTGCAGTTGCTGGGCCATAGGCTACCTCTATTTTTAACTTTTTGAGGAACAGTAATCAGACAACAAAAAGAAATAAAAGATATTCAAATTGGCAAAGAAGAAGTCAAACTCTCTCTCTTTGCAGATGACATGATACTTTATGTGGAAAACCCAAAAGACTCCACCCCCAAATTACTAGAACTCATACAGCAATTCAGTAATGTGGCAGGATACAAAATCAGTGCACAGAAATCAGTTGCTTTCCTGTACACTAACAATGTAACTGTAGAAAGATAAATTAGGGAATTGATTCCATTTACAATAGCACCAAAAACCGTAAGATACCTCGGAATAAACCTAACCAAAGAGGTAAAGGATCTATACTCCAGAAACTACAGAACACTTATGAAAGAAATTGAAGAAGACACAAAAAGATAGAAAAACATTCCATGCTCATGGATCGGAAGAATAAACATTGTTAAAATGTCTATGCTACCAGAGCAATCTATACTTTCAATGCCATCCCGATCAAAATACCAACGGCATTTTTCAAAGTGCTGGAACAAACAATCCTAAAATTTGTATGGAACCAGAAAAGACCCTGAATCGCCAAGGAAATGTTGAAAAAGAAAAACAAAGCTGAGGGCATCACGTTGCCTGATTTCAAGCTATATTACAAAGCTGTGATCGCCAAGACAGCATGGTACTGGCACAAAAACAGACACATAGATCAATGGAACAGAATAGAGAGCCCAGATATGGACCTTCAACAATATGGTCAACTAATCTTCAACAAAGCAGGAAAAAATATGCAATGGAAAAAAGACAGCCTCTTCAATAAATGGTGCTGGGAAAATTGGACACCTATATACAGAAGAATGAAACTCAACCATTCTCTTACACCATACACAAAGATAAACTCAAAATGAATGAAAGACCTCAATGTGAGACAGGAATCCATCAAAATCCTAGAGGAGAACATAGGCAGTAACCTCTTTGACATTGGCCACAGCAACTTCTTTCAAGACACATCTCCAAAGGCAAGAGAAACAAAAGCAAAAATGAACTTTTGGGACTCCATTTCAGGCTTCTGACACAGGCAGTTTTGCAAGAGGTGGTGCTATTAACTGAGAAAGAAGAAAAGAGGCAGGTTTGGGAGGTGGGCAATATGGGATAAGTTTATAGTTCTTGTTATTCACTACAGGATGATGCAGACACAGGGGAAGAATCTTACTTATTATGGTTTCTGATTTACACTAAAGTTATTTTATTATTTTTTATCTTATTTCATATTTACAAAATCTTTTTGCTTTCAGACACTAACCATGAGTAGAAATGGAATAAATATGCACTCAAATAAAGAATATACGAAAAAAACAAAAGGCAGTTGGGAATGAGAATAAAAAAATAAGCCAAAGCTTGTTAGCAGCCACCTCCTAAAAAAGAATGGGGCAACCCACTTAAAAAAATTCAACAACACCTCCATCTCCCCCGCCAAAAACCAAACTAGAGAACAAGGTTGAGAGCTTCTCCCAAAACACTCAGGGAAAACTTGCGAGTTACCAGTATACACTTCTACTGTAGCAAAGCATTACTGAACAGGAGGGGGAAAGGTGCTCTAGCTGACCAAAATGTAGCCATCATAGTGGGACACATCCCTAGAGTTACCAATACATAGCTTTGGTGCTGACAGTTCCCTAAGGGCTTTCTAGATATACCATCTTAATCAGTTGCAATAATATCATAATTTAGGATTTCCACCTTTGACTTTGAAGCAAGAGCATGTGTCAAACCAACCCCACCCCACAAGAACACTAAAAGCTGAATTTAAAAAAAGAATGCTGTTTGAAAGTATCAGAAAGCAACCAGGACTTGAGAGGCTGAAACTATGGAGAAAAGAGAATCACAGAGAAGTGAACCAAACATTTTGTGCTGCTTTTCTCTTTGAGAAATTCACCAAAGCTTCTCTTGGCAAGAAGCCAAGCAAAAATCGACAGATTAAAGGATGAACAGGTAAGCGGAGCTTAGGGTGCTTGGGAGACCAAAAAATAAAAACAAAAGAAAACCCAAAAGAAACCAAAGATAAAATTTGGAATCGCAGGCTTGTCAAGGAGGCATGGCTCTGGTAAATACCACAGGCTTTCTCTTAGACCCACAAGAGACAAGGTCTTAGAAGTAGTGAAAACCAGAAGCAGGTTGGCCCTCCCCAAACCTGAAATCCAGAACCAAATCACCATGTCAGCCCCTGACTGAAGCCAGTTGATCTGCCCCTATGTTAACTGCCTTTCAGAAAAAAATCAAAGCCTTTTTGGAGGAAGATAACATCATTTTTCATACATTTTTGTCCAGCATTCAATAAGATGTAGTAGGCATGCCAAAAGATAAGATCAAATGACTACAAACCAAGGGAAAAAGCAGAGGGCAGAAAGAGACCACAGGGATCCAGATATTGGAGTTATCAGGTATAGATTTTAAAATAACTATGAACTAATTATTCAAGAAGTTATGGAAAACACAGAAAAGAGAAAAAAAGCCATGGGATGACAAACTATTTAACTATGTTTAACTGGAGTCCTAGAATAAGAAGAGAAGGCAGGCACAGTGCAAAAGACATAGTAAAATACAGAGATTGTGAGTAAGAAACTCCCCCAAATCAATTGAAGTCATCAAGCTACAGCTTTGAGACACTCTATGGACCTAAACTGGAAAAACCCAGAGAAAACTAACCACATCTGGGCACATAATGGTATACTGCTAACACCAAAGACAGAAAGAAGATCTTAAAAGTTGTCAGAAAAAGAAACTGCACTTTCAATAATTTCAAAGCAGCAAGAAAGCTGACTAGTTAACAGAAACAATGGAAGCTAGAAGACAGTGGAATTGTATCTTTTGCACTTTTTTTTTTTTTAAGATTTTACTTATTCATTTATTAGTGAGAGAGAGAGCGTGCGCAGAGGGAGGGGTAGAGGGAGAGAATCTCAAGCAGACTCCATGCTGAATGTGGAGCCCAACGTGGGGCTTGATCTCATAGCCCAGAGATCATGACCTGAGCTGAAACCAAGAGTTGGATGCTCAAATGACTAAGTCACCCAGGTGCCTCTGCATCCTTCGAATTCTAAAAGAAAGTAGCTGTCATCTAGGATTCCCACATAAATGACTCCATAAAGATATTTTCAAGGGAACAAAAAAGAGAAAGAGAGAGACAAACCAAGAAGCAGACTCTTAACTATAGAGAACAAACTGGTGATTACCTGAGGGGAGGTGGGGGGTGGGTGGGTGACATAGGTGATGAGGATTAAAGAGCATACTTATCATGATGAGCACTGAGTAGTGTACAGAATTGTTGAATCACTATATTGTACACCTGAAACTAATATAACACTGTATGTTAACTATACTAGAATTAAAATTAATAAAGAATAAAATTAAACAATAGATAATAAAACAATGTATCATCAACAAGCTCATAGTGGCTTTAAGAAAAGATATTATGTCTCCAAAAGAAACGATGAAATAGAAGGATGAGAATAAATGGCACAGACATTTCTGTGCAACGTGAAAAACAGACTTCTGACAATCAGGGAACTTTTAAGTTAGAAGAAATCTGGTGTTCAATATACCCTGTCTTTTTAGAGAGGTACAAAATGAATGCCTGAGAGGTGAAGACCCTTCAATCAAATCTCAGCCTCATCTCACCAAATCAGCTAGAGGTTTCAATGTGCTATGAATGTCTCTGATTAAAAAAAAGAAAAAAGTCATGGAAATTTTCTCTAAATTAACTCCAAGAATCTCTATGTTAATTTCAGCAAGGTTGGTATGAATGACTGTCTCTTCCCTCGATCATTATCACCAGTGGAAACCTAAAAGCACAGTAGTAGGAAGTGATTCGGCATGGTGGTCAAAAGCATGAACTCAGGATTCAGCAGGTCTGGTTTTGAGTCCAGCTCTGTGACTTTGGCACAGGGACTTAACTGCTTCTATTTTCTCATCAAGGTAAGAATTAGGGTGACCAGTTGTCCCAGTTTGCCTTGGGCTGAGGGATTCCTGGGAACATAGGATTTTCAGTGCTAATGCTAAAAAAGTGCCAGGTGATCTAGAATGGTTTGTCACTCTAAGAATATTTAACTTTCTGTATGGATTCAAAGAGATAAGGCATATTAACCATTACATGGCACTCAATTCACAAATACATAATAAGCTTGCACCACGTGCTGTTATAGACATATACTAAGCACTCAAGCAATAGTCATCATTCTATTCTCTCATTTTTTATTGTCAAAGGAATATTTTTTCCCTTTAAGAGTGGAGAAAGATCAGAAGCTACAATACCAATAAATATGAGATAGTACTACACTTTTTCAGAGGGAAGAATATATATTGTTAGGGAGGGAGACTATTTCTCTTCCAGGCTTTTTTTATTTCCATGCTATGAATTCTTCCTTCTCATGGGAAAGGTCCCAATTAAAGTAAGAAAGCAGATTGAATATGAGTTCAAACTTCTGTCAATCTGCTTGACTTAACTGTCTAATTTTATCCCTTAAACCTGCCAACACCATGATCCATCCCACTCTTTCCCTCCATCCCCTTTACCACTCGCAATGCCAAACACCCTTGTCTCTCCATACAGAAATGTCAGGCAAGCAAGACCTTACTTGTCTTAGCAGAATGGCAAAAAGCTGTTCTGTCTTTTTCACCCTTTTAAGAACCCACTTTGCAACCCAGGATTTGAAGCAGTTGAAAAGTAATCAAAACTTTACGTCCTCCCAGCTTTATATTTGAAATCCACAAGAGGATAAAAAGCAAAATCCAGTTCATTAATTACTCTTACTCAGTATCTAGCTTTATGATTTATGTCTGTAGTTTTCACTGGGAGGAGAGGGCAGGGGTTACAGCAGCAAATGCTCTCTGCTGGGAGTGTTGCGAGGACCTAGAGCCCGACCCATTGTCCTGTGGGGAACAGAGAAACAAGAGCCAGACAACCTGCTCAAGTTTTACCTCCTGCAAACAGCAGTGGGGGATGGCTCCAGCCAGGACAGCCGATTGTGTACATTGCTGCCCAACTTCACACTCGGTGGTGTCATGTTGGTAGCTTGAAATCAGCCACGGCAGGAATATTTACACCATGGAACTTGGCAAACACTATAGATCAGCCCGTTTACCTTCCCACCCCTGGTTCTCTGACATTTTGGCTCTCCTGGGGAAAGATGAAACATTAGAGCATTCTTTCTCTCTCCCAAAATAAATCAAAGAAACATCTATTCAGATCAGTAAATTGTAAGGTCCAAAACTTCTCTGAAATCTTGGCTCAGGAAATCAGATGGGCCAGGTTTCAAATATCTGCAGAAAGATGAGAAGGTCCTGCTGCCTGCTTCCATTCCTGCATACCCCCACAGAATTCTAGTATAATTCGCAGTAATAGTTTCAAGACCACACCACTGCATTCATGGATGTTTCTGTTTGTTTCAGAGCCCCTGTGACATTCCAAAGCTGGTCTGTGTGGGACACCTATTAATCAGAGAGGGTATCTAGATTGAACTGTGTTCCAGACCCACAGCGTAAGGGGACCCCAGACTTGAAAATGTCCCCAGGTTCCTGGAATTGAGGACACAGGACATGCCAACGGGCACAACATTTTTATGATGCCATTGGTTGAAATAAAACAAGGCACACAGTTTTCACTACCAAGCCAAAGACTGTCCAAGGCAAAAATAGTACCCGTGGTCTAGTTGACAATGGGGCAGTATCTTGACAACTTTATTTTGTTTCTTCACACTGCCCCTTTCTCTGCTTCACTCTACCCTCCACCTTGTTTATTTTGGTGCTCTGTTTAACATTTCCACAAGCAATTTTGTGAATCTAGTTACACTGCAAATTAAAACAACAAAATGCTACTGTTTAAAAAGCAACCCCCAATTCCCTCTTTGTTCCTCAAATATCATTAATTTTTAAAACCTATTCTCCATGTGTGGATAATACTTTAAATGTTAGTCTTAGTATTTATTCACTTCCCATAATGAAATGGTTCTCTGTTAAATTTCAATAGATTATTAAAAACCACAGCTAAGAGAAAATTATGCATCATTGCCTAGCTGTTATACCTCAGTAAATAGATTTGCTATCCAATTTATATTTTAAATAATACAATAAATTAGCTCCCTGAGTATTAACTAAGTGCATATTTGGGTAGCTTAATTTAGAAGCATTCTTTTTATGCTAATCAGCCGTCTCTAATGAAATAGAACCATATGAACTAAGAGGACTCTTGGCAAATAATCAGAGTAAAATTGGGAGTTGCCATTGTTTATTATTTCCTTTGTTTTCAGGAAGCAAGCTGTGTGGTTTTTTTTTTTAAAGGAGAAAAAAAAAAAAACCCAAATGCCAAAAATTCAATTTTTTTAAAGGAGGGGACATTCTGGTCAGCCCCTGAGATAATGAAACTTCTACAACTCCTCCCATAAATTTATTTCCCAGAATATTTCTCCTTTCTTCTCCTGTGTAACACAGAAAGGAAATCATCTTCAGCTGACATGAACAATGCATCCTTTCGTTTGAAGGGAATTCTTTGAACAATTCATTATTTTAGCAGGCCTAGTCTGTTTCCTAGAAGACACTTTGGTATGTATGATTGGTGAGCAACCACAGCACTCCTTGAGAACTGCAGTCTGTTTTGTTAAATAAATAAATAAAATTTATTTATTTATTTATTTCAGAGAGGCGGGGGAGGAGCAGAAGGAAAGGGACAAGCAGACTCCCTGCTGAGCAGGAAGCCTGAGGTGGGGCTTGATCCCTAAGATCAGGACCTGAGCTGAAACCAAGAGTCGGCCACTTAACCCACTGAGCCACCCAGGTGCTGGTTTTAAAACACACACACACACGATGGGTGTGGGTATGAGGTAGGGGCCAATTTGATTTTCACTCACCAGATATTCACTGGGTGCTGGGAACTGTGCTAAGGGGTTTGCTACAGAGATAAATGATATGTTGTTCCTGTCTTCAAGGAGCTCAGTGTCAAGCAGGGGAAGAAAGCAATTAAAGAGTTAAACGAAAGAGAAACCCCAGTGTGGTACATGCACTAAGAGATGCACATAGAGATGCAGAGAAGGAGGTATTCTGGGAGAAGAAGGGCTTCCTAGAGGTTTGTTTGTTTGTTTATAAGTAAACTCTACACCCAACATGGGGCTTGAACTCAGGACCTCGAGATCAACAATGGCATACTCTACTGACTCAGCCAGCCAGGTACCCCCTTAGAGGTCATCTTAATCCCTGAAAGGTAAATAGGGGTTTTCTGGACAGCTAGAGCACAAAGGACCTTGTAAGGAAAGGAGGAATCCCATGGGCCATTATTGGCTGACAAAACAGCAAGGCGGGTTTGGGGAATTATAAGGTGTTTTGTTTTGATTTTTAGGATTCTAATGGAGAAGGAGCTAGGGTGAGAATTCAGATTGGGTAAGAAAGCAGAAGCCAGACCTAACCTCTTTACTACTCTATGGAGAGAGTTCAGACTTTATTCTGCAGGTAGCGGGGAGTCAGTTAGAGTGTTTGAACAAGGGAACACATGATCAGACTTGTGTTTTGGCAAAAGCACGGAGAGAAGAGTAGATTGGAGAGTAAGGGGACTTGTTAAGACCAGCTATTGTCAAAGGAAAAAGTTTAAACCACAACAACTTAAAACACAGAGTGTTCTTGAATAGCATCCTCTAATATCTGTGCCTTTTCTTAAAACATCATGAAAGCAAGAACAGTTCCATTTTAGAATGTATAAAGTAGGGGAGCCTCTTTTTAAAAATGTCCTCAAAATGCTGTATGTTTTTTCTTATTGCTTTATATAAAATCAGTGCTTTTCACTTTAAGTAGTTCTTTGTGGTTTCTGTGTCAAGCACTAGGAAATGAATAAAATCAGGCCACTGAGAAGGATTTATAAAGCAGATGTGAGAAACGCTAGCTAAGGAACTGGGTGAGTAATATTTACCAATTACTATTCTTCTTAATTTTTTGGTAAGACACACAGCAAAGCAACTGGCTAAATAACTTCACTTCCTTGCTGTTTTGGTGGGAAAGTGATGGAAGTTGAGCGTACTTGTGTTGTGTTGGGGAAAGATTCAGATTCTCCTCCTGATGGTCTAGGGCTTGCCTACAATCCAAGGCATAAATTGAAATCTATTTTAGTAGTTACTTCTTTATACTGAGCCGCTGTTGGTGAGTTGAAGTGAAAAGGTGCTGAAGGACTGAATTTCTTATTTTTTTAAGTTGGGTATATATTTTTAAAGATTTAAAAAATTGATTTATTTTGAGAGAGAAAGAGAGACAGAGAGAGCACGAGCAGGGGGAAGGGACAGAAGGAGAGGGAGAAGCAGACTCCCCACTGAGCAGGGATCCCAATGTGGGGCTTGATCCCAGGAGCCTGGGATCATGACCTGAGCCAAAGGCAGACACTTAAACCAACTGAGCCACCCAGGTGCCCCGAAGCTGGATATCTTGGTAGCCAACCTCAGCACAGGACATCCGGAAAGACAAATGCATCTACTTAGCCAAAGCAGTGCTAAGACTTGGACATGACATGTCCACTCCAACTTTTTCACTGTGTGTGGAGGCTACAGTCTTTCCATTTGATGCTAGCCAGAGAAGATAGGAAGGACAGCAAGAGAGAAAGAAGACAAATCATGAATGGCAGACATGGGAAAGGACATTAAGCCCCCCTTCAATTTCACAAGCCCACGGGGAAGATGACTAGGGACAAGTCCTAGAGTTGGTGAGGGAGTGAAATAATCAGTTCTCTTCTGCATTACTGGCAAGATTCTAATCACTTTGGAAAACAGTTTGGCATTATCTGATGAAGTTGAAGATGCTCAAACCCTGTGAATGCATCAGTCCCACTTCTAGGCATTATTCTTGGACAAACTCTTGCACACAGGCACAAGGAGGGCAAGAATGTTCACAAAAGCAATATTTGCGGTAGCAAAACACTGCCAACAACCCACATGTCCAGCAGCAGTGGAATGGATGAGTGATATAATCATGCAGTGGGATACTATGTGGCAGTGAAAAAGGAAACAAAGCACAATTGAACCTATCAGCATGGCTGAAATCTCAACACTGCTGAATAGCAAAAGCATGTAATTACAAAATACATACAGAATAATTCCTTTTATATAAAATTAAACATGAAAAGTAAAATATTATTTATGGAGATGTATATCTGTAAAACTATTAATTAAAAAAAAAAAAAAAGGACTTTAAAGGATGATAGAAACAAAATCCAGTTCAGTGGTTCACCTCCAGGGGCAATGAGAGAAAGGGGTGGGATCTGGGAGGGCAAGTTCTTGGTAATGCTGCATTTCTTAAACTGGCTGATAAGTACAAAGGTGCTCATTTATCATTATTTGTTTTATCTCACACAAGTATTATACATACCTTTTGACTATTATTCATTTTTTAATTTAAAAAAAGAAAAGCCACCCACTGATGCTGCCAAACTCACAAAAATGAATCTTTGAAAAAATTTAACATGTTCTCTGTCATGCTCTTTTCCTCTAAGGTAGAGCTGATGAGATGGGCCATGTGTCTAAAACAGTAAGTTGGGAGGATATAGAGAAGCAATTAAACGGAAACAAAAGCAAAAATGGTAAGTCCCCCTCTGGCAAGCAGCTCTAAGAAGACAGGGCTAGTGCCAGAATCTAAACCTTGGGACTCTGGTTGCTGCATAAGAAAATAAATATTAGGAACAAAAATAAACACCCACATCTCCATGCTGGACACCAGAAGAGCAGAAAGTTCACCAACTAACTGGGCTTTTTGTTTTGCTAGATAGTTTTTTACCCTCTAAATCTAAAATCCTATATTCCTCTTCTTCCCTGTTTCCATATGTTAGAGGCTCAGTACAAATGGAAAACAAAACAAAAACAAAAAGTTTGGACGCTTCATTTATTGTCAACAGGGATGTTTCAGATTACTGTTCAACTAGAATGGACTGGATGCTTTAGAAGCATCTCATTACTCAATGTAGCCACTTTTATTTACTATTATTAGACTGTCATGTAGCAAAATGTGGAACATGGTCCCCCGCCCCTCTGTTTCTTCTACCTCTCACCAAGACAGTTTCTTTGTTATGATGTTATAACTGGATACAACTGCTATACTTCCAGGTCTTTCTGATAAATACTATTCAGTTGAGCCCTTAAAACATAGTATCTATTAAGGACCCTATTAGACAGGAGGAGAGCTTCTTGCTCTATGCAAACAGATGAAAAGCTAGGACAGGCAGCAGGAATAAATATTTATTCCACGCTTACTAGGAGCCAGGTAGAGTGTCAAGTGATATATGTCTACCCATAATCTCGATGAATCCTAGTAGCTAATCCCTTCATGAGAGAAATAGGTATTAATGTTATCCCTACTTCACTGATGAAGAACCTCTTGGAGACGTTAAGTAACTTCCCCAAGGTCACACAGCTAGTAAGTGGTAGAGGAGGGTCTGGCACAATATCCAGTCTTTTAACCTCCACACTATGTGGCTTGGGTATGGTGATAGAAGGAGTAAGAATTGCCAAGGTAATAGACTAGAGATAAAATTCAAGTCTACTTGAGAGCTAAACTCATAACTTTTCAATCTGGGGTCCCCAAAGGTGGTCTGTGGTTTGGGTTGGGGAGGATCTAGAAATTAGTTTCAACAATTCAAATAGTCTAATGCATGGGTTCTTGGTCTTTTTTGTGCCATGGACCCCTATGGCGTCAACTGTGGCCTGTGGATACATCTCAGAAAAATGTTTTAATTACATTTTATATATATTTACATATATATTATAGATTATAAATGAACCCATTATATTGAAATTAACAAAGTAGTAAAAAATAAATTGGTGATATAACAATATATGTACTTCTCTATGGACACATTCAATAAGAGCAACCAGTGGGTATGATAACTACTAGAATTTTATTTTTTTAAAGATTTTATTTATTTATTTGACAGAGAGAGAGAGACAGACAGTGAGAGAGGGAACACAAGCAGGGGGAGTGGAGGAGGGAGAAGCAGACTTCCCGATGCGGAACTCGATCCCAGGACCCTGGGGTCATGACCTGAGCCGAAGGCAGACGCTTAACGACTGAGCCACCCAGGCGCCCCACTACTAGAATTTTAAAGTAGCAGTGATGATGATGTTGTTTCAAGGTATTTGCAACAGCATTTGTATTTTTTTTTTTTAAAGATTTTATTTATTTATTTGAGAGAGAGAGAATGAGAGAGAGCACATGAGAGGGGAGAGGGTCAGAGGGAGAAGCAGGCTCCCTGCCGAGCAGGGAGCCCGATGCGGGACTCGATCCCGGGACTCCAGGATCATGACCTGAGCTGAAGGCAGTCGCTTAACCAACTGAGCCACCCAGGCGCCCCAGCATTTGTATTTTATATGAAAGTATTTCTGCTTTCTCTTGGTGATAGAGTCAAAGGTACTGCTAAGGCCACTGTGGTTTGTTGTCTACATTCGTAATGGGAAGAAATGCTAAATTTCATAATTCATAATGGAAGGAAAAGCTATTTAAGTTTGAGGTTAGTGAAAATAAAATGCATTTTTTCCCCTTCTAAGTTCACTGACCCCTTGAATACTAGCCACAGACCCTTGCCCTAGGTTAAGAGCCCTTCTTAAAGAACCTAACAATCACCTAATGAAAATACTAAGGTTACTCCTGATAAAGCTTCAGTCGAAATCACTGCATATTTATTTTTGCTTTGACATTACATTAGCTGTATCAATCCACCCTACTATTTTATCAATTAATCGATATCCAGAAACAAATTCAAGATGCCTTGTGGACACCATCTTCGCTGAGAATGGATCTGGAAGATGTTTACAGCAAACCCTCCTTGATCTAGTTGTATCATTTCTGGAAAGTAGCATAAGACACACTACTATCTAAAGACTTTGCGCAGGAGGACCACATTATTTCAGGACAGCACAGAAGTCGGCTGGGAAAAGGAAGCTAATCTTTTGAATAAATAACAAGAGTTTTTCTATGAGTCTAAATTACCAGTGGTCTATCAGTGTTTCGAGAGAACAAAGACCACTTGTAAATCTACAACCGCATAGCAGGAACTGAGGTCTAAACTTTAGCTTAAGGTTCTGGCTGAGGATTTCAGAGAATTCAGAGCCCTACTAGCAGATACTATTGACTAGAGGGCAGTTTTCTAAAAGTGATGTTTCAAATCAATGGCTGGTTTGTTAAGAGTGAAACTACGTTCTCAAGTGTCTGGTTAAAATAGGTCAGGATTTAGAGCAGTCTTTAGGGATCAGAATGGAAGTTTATCCAAACATAAGCCACATGGGGCTCCTACAAGACAAAGCTATTTTGGCATCAATAGAGGGACAAAAGACATCACAATTTAGGGCTCCCCCAAACAGGATGCATATTAGAATTCCCTAACAAGCTTATATACTAATGCTCAGGTCCTACCTCAGACAAACAGTCAGACTATTTGGAGATAGGGCCTGGGAATCTGTATCTGTAAGGGTTGACACACTGTTTTAGGAAAATGTAGCAGATTAACAATGGTCCCAAATTCTTTGTCATTCTTCTTATTAAGAGGAAACTGACCTTCTTCTGTGATTGGCTTTGACCAAGAGAATGCAATGGAAATAATATTCTGGGACTTTTGAACCCAGGACTTAAAAGGTCTGACATCTTTTGCTTCTCAATTTGGGATACTATCTGCCACGCTGTGAAGCCCAGGCCAAGACACTTCATGGTTAGCAGCCATATGGAGCGAGCACTGGAGAAGGAAGGCCACCTTGGATGTCCCAGCTTTTGCCATATTTCCCGCTGAATGTAGCTGCACGGATGGCCTTAGTGTAGCTCATGTGAGTCAGAAGAACCACCGAGCTGAGCCCATTCCACCCACATAATGATGAGAAATAATAAATTGTTGTGTCAAGCCACTGAGTTTTGGAGTGATCTATTATTCTGTTACTAAATAATTGAAAAGGGGAAATATTTACTGACAATTCTTTATTCTTTTTCCTGAAAACTCTGGCTGTTCCTAACTTGGAATCTTGATACGAATTGGAAAGCAAGGCTGGATCCATCTTTCTAACGCAGACAGAAGACATAATTATACTGAGAGCTTAGGGGAAAGCTTACATTATGCCAGCAAAGAAAGAGCAATATCTCATGTGGTGTTAGGCAAACCACCAGCCCCTGATGTCATCCCCCCACCACACCAACCCTGAGAGCTCACAACTACATTATCTGGGTGGCCTTTATGGTAGAAAGAGATGTACCTTCAGATTCCCCTTCAAGGATGGACCTGCCGTCCAGCCTCCAGCTGTCAGCAGCTCCAGGGGCTGCCTCAGCTGCAGAGAGCAACCCTTCCCAAGATGATGCCCCTCCTGGGGCAGCCTGCGTTTGATGACTGAGTGAGGTGGGCGTTTAAAGTCCTGGACATTTTGGCCCAATGTGGGACGCTGATGGAAAAAGACTTTCTCCAGAGCTCTCTGCCAGGTTGGCCAAGCTTTCTCAGGCCTGCATCACAGTTTGATTCCCTCTTCTGTCAATTCTGCTTCCTCCTCCCTCCTTTAACAGGTGTTGATCCCTAATAAACATCTTGCCCCCAAACTTGGCTTGAATGCATGCTTCTGGAGAACTCAGTCTGTGACTACCATGGAGTTCTCTGATGCAAGTTATCATGATGATGATGATGATGATGATGATGATTTGACCACTATGTTCTGGTTTTCTGCTCACAGTCTGATTCCCAAGCATCTTCCCCAGATCTAGGTCATGGAGACAAAGAACCTATGAATCAGGACATCACTCTTTATAGAAAGCAACAGAGCTGGGAGAGAGGTGAAGACTCTGTGTAACAATCTCTGTAACAAAGCCAAAACATTTTTCCAGGGAATTAGTTGCATTTGGTAATCATCATCTCAAATCTGCTTAAGTTACTTTCCTGCATTAAATATTGTTTTAACTTCATCTCATCGCTTCTCAACTAGCTGAATGCAAAAATCCCATTTGTTGCTCTTTGCTTACTCTGACTTTGCCAATGCAACCAAGAACTTGATGAAGACCTTTCTGGAACTGTTAGTTCCTTCAGAAATAGTTCAGAATGCTCCCTAAGCTGTTTAAAATTCTAAAAAAAAAAAAAAAGTCAGCAGGAAATCCAAGAGAGGCAGGTGGCCAGCTCTTTGTCATTCCCTCTGTGGATTATCCGTGGAAACGTTCAAATCTCAGCCTGACCTTCCTTTGTACTCCAAGGACTGTAGTTATTCCTTTCTCCATTTTATAGTTGTGTGCAGTCAGAGAAACAAAACAAAGGGAATGTTAGTTTCAGGAAAGCACAGTTAGGAAGCTGGGGTTGTTACTGCTTTCTGTCTGCACACCACGCTTTCCCTGTCCTCCTCCCTCTTGTAAGCACTCTGCTTTCCTTTAGGAAACAGACTTTTCTGTGTGGACTGGATGTGCTGCCAAATATACTGGCCCCCCCCACCGCTCCACCCCCACCTCTGTCACCACCACCACATGCACCCCACAGGCAGACATGCAGCTCAGTCTGGCCAACTAGAGTGCTCCATCCCTTTCCACCCCACTATCCTCACATGTACTGAGAGGCACAGTGGCGCAGGGGAAAGATCGAGATTTGGGTTGTCAGATCTCAGATACGACTACTATCTGAAACCTGAAGCAAGTAGCTCAGGTGAAACTTCTCTTTCCCCATTTATAAATTAGTAAGTATAGGGGCGCCTGGGTGGCTCAGTCGGTTAAGCGGCTGCCTTCGGCTCAGGTCGTGATCCTGGAGTGCCGGGATCGAGCCCCGCATCGGGCTCCCTGCTCAGCGGGGAGCCTGCTTCTCCCTCTCCCTCTGCCTGCCTCTCTGCCTACTTGTTCTCTCTCTCTGTCAAATAAATAAATAAAATCTTAAAAAATAAATAAATAAATAAATAAATTAGTAAGTATAATCACATAATTGACAGGGGAGCTATTAGTATTCCATAACATTGTGGATAAAAAGTGCGTGGCAGGCCTGAGGGCTGACACATGCTGAAGAATTGGTACAGCCATCGTTAGCATGGGCCGTCCCGACACCCTCCTCGCTCAGGGTCTAAAGAACCAGGCGCAGCCCACAGCCAGTGAGTGGCAAAACTGAAATTCACACCAGGTGTGTCTAGCTCCAGAGTCTACACTCCTTTCCTGACACCAGACTGCCTTCCATTGGTCAGGACTCTGCAAAACAGTCAAGTTTTGAGGGTGGTGGGCTCCTTGCCTTTGGTTTCTGCGTACATAACCCCTAGCGGAAGGTCTGATTCCTGTTGGAAACTCAGGGAGAAGCCTTTGAGGAGAGTGTGGCAGACCACCAGCCTGATGTCAGGGGCAAGGTGTAATCATGGCTCAGGGCTTGTGCTTTAGGAGGCTGGAGGTGCTTCCTGCAGCTGCTCAAGGAGAGTACTGAATGACACCTGCATGCCAGGCTCTCCCTGTGGATACTCAGCTTTCAAGTTCGTGTGGCTTCACAGTAAACACCATTTCTCAAACAGCAATTGGTCCTCACAGCTTGGGCATTCCAAAGCTTATTCTCCCAACCTCTGTTCCAGGAGCTCAGAGTCAAGCATCATGAAGGTGGACTCAGACAGTACGTAGAGAACCTTCTTCCAATAAAGCTCCTACCAGGACTCCCTACTTCCCAGGATTCCCTTCCCTGACCTCTGTCCATCGTGAATTCATCTTATTGCTGCCATTTTAAACTTCCGAAGACCAGCTTTGAAAATGTGCATAAACACCCTCCATGGTGACAAACACTGTATGCCTTCATTTATACAAGATACTTAGAGCAGTCAAGTTCATAGAGATAGAAAGTAGAACGAGTAGAATGGTGGTTACTAAGGACTGGAGTGGGGGAACACTGCTAGTGTTCAATGGCCATAGGTTCAGTTTAGGAGATGAAAAGAGCTATGGAGATGGACGGCAGTGATGGTGCCCCAATATTAGGAATGTATTTAAAGCCACTGAATGACACACTTCAGAAGGGTTAAGATTGGGGTGCCTGGCTGGCTCAGTTGGTAGAACATTCTACTCTTGATCTCAGGGTTGTGAGTTCAAGCCCCACGTTGGACATGGAGCCTACTTTATTATTTTTTTTTAAAGATTTATTTATTTATGTATTTGACAGAGAGAGAGAGAGGCAGCGAGAGAGGGAACACAAGCAGGGGGAGTGGGAGAGGGAGAAGCAGGCCTTCTGCCGAGCAGGGAACCCCGATGCGGGGCTCGATCCCAGGACCCTGGGATCACGACCCAAGCCGAAGGCAGACGCTTAACGACTGAGCCACCCAGGCGCCCCTGGAGCCTACTTTAAAAAATTAATTAATTAAATTTAGAAAATGGTTAAGATGATAACTTTTATGTTATATGTATTTCACAGAAAAACATTGGGGAAAAAAACCGTTCAATGGCCTGCCTCCCACTGCTTAAACAATGGAGCACTCACCCTTTGCCTACCATCGAGGGCCATGACCCTTCCCAGTCTCTCTCCTGGCTTTTATTCTCTGGGCTCCAGACTGGAAACCAGCAGGCTGTGCGTTCTGCTGGTGCTCTGCTCTTCAGGCTCCCGCTGTGAGGCTCTGCTCACCACATTTCCTCTGTCCATTTTAGCTAATTTCAGCATCTGTTCTTTTATTAATATCAGAAGTTCCCAGATAAAGCCATAACTTCTTAACTTTGGATGAACCTGGCCTCACCGCCTACTAAGCTCTAGTACCTTTTAAAAACCCCGATACTCTGTCTGTCTATAGGAAGTGGGTGCACCCCTGTGACTTCACAGCTAACATTAGATGTGAAATACATGATCTCTCAGGCCTGCCTGAATGGTGGCAGAGATGTATGCAGACTCCAGTTATTACTGTACTAGCATGTGCCTCATTCCAGAGGTGTGCACCCTTGTGAAACAGAAAACCACTGGGCCAGAAGCCAGGAATCTGGAATCTACTCGCAGCTCAGTCCTGAAATGGGTAAGAGACTTTGGGACAGTCACTTAACCTCTGGGCTCCATTTTTCCCACCTGGAAAATGAGATCTAAAATTTGTTCCAGCTGTAAAATACTATCTAGCTGAGATAATCCATCCTGTAATTATTAAATAACCTGAATTGATATTGATAATGAACACATAAAATAAAAATAACAATGACTCAAACTGCAATCAGGAAAAATTGGAAATTCTGCAAAACTCGTGTTAGCAGGAACTACGCCCAATAAGATTTGATAAGAATGAAAAACGGACTAATGACTCAAACTTTTCTTTCAATACGTGGAAAATAATTACTCTCAATAAAATATTTTCAGTGAAATAAAGATGGGAAAGTTTGAAATGGCTTCAATGCTTTCTTCAGAAAGTTTAGCTTCACGAAGTCTATTTTAGAAAGATGTCCTTAAAGAAATTCATCAGTGTGATTCCGATTAAAATTTTATATTTCTAACTGTGGAGTCCAAACCTCCTTGGAGTCGAAATAACAATTCAGTAGTGTAAAAAGAAAATATCCTGTATTTCAAAAGCAGTGGCAGAATCAAAACAGATCGTGAACAGTAACTGCAACTTCAAGAGAAGGGCAGAGAAAGACCCCAAAAGGAACAGCAGGGTGACCCTGACAGTGTTGGCCCTGCTTATCACCAGCCAGAGAGGTGGAGCATGAGACCTTTGATCTGCATCATAATGTATTAAGCCAATACACCCACCCACACACACACCCCCCAACACACAGGTCACTCTTCTATTCTATATTGCTTGCTAACTGAGCCCTTCTGGGCATTAATGAAAAAGAGATATTTCAGACCTTTCTTAGATATCTTACAGATAACTCAGTCCCAACCCTGCATTTTACAGATGAGCAAACTGAGTAAAGGCCACTGCCCCAGATGACGTAATAAGGCAGTGTCTAATTCTTAGAATGGTATAGATACCAAAGGCACGTGGCCTTCTAGGCCAGAACCAGCCAGAGGCAACAACACGCAGCCCTCCTTCTCTGCCCGATCTCACAGGCTGGCTGGAGCTGGCTTTGGTTTTCCCAAGGCATCGCCTGACAGGGAACATATAGACAGAATGGCTCCCTCTCTCTACCCTGTTGCTCCCCAGGGAGGAGCAGGGAGGGGGCAGGCCTGTTGTCCTTCTTTTAAATGGACACTTGAGGTAACCATCCAGAGACGGGTCTACTTTGGTTTCGATTTTTAAATTAAGAGCTGTGGAGTTTGGCAGAGAGTGAGCTTTCTTTTTTGGCAGACACATTCACATGCTTCTGTTCTGTGTGTCTAATGCTGAAAAGCAAGTCCATGGCTAAGGCCCGCTTTTTTCATTATCAGACGCTTGACATTTGCACAGGATCCTCAATCCGAGGCTCACAGAGAATGCCTTTGTTAGCACCGGGGCTCTTTTCCCTCCTTAATTCCCGCCCCCCCCATCTCCACACGCCACCCTCAACCCTATGCTGAGGCATAAGCGGGCAGGAGCTCTGCCAACATTTTAAAATCACCTACATAAAATGCAGATCCCTTGCCGTGTGGTAAAACACTCCCTATCACAAACACATGTGGGCCTTGCTTCTTTTGTTACCGTTTTTTGGCAGCCGGAGGAGGGCCATTTCATCTCTCAATGTGTTTTGCACTCACAAGAAGAGTCGGCGGGCTCAGTGTGGTATTTGTCGCAAGTTTCGGAGTGGCGGCCCATCCCTTTCCCCACCTCCGTAGCACGTGCTGTCCTGCCACCACAGGCTGGCTTCCCGAGCTAGAGGTGCTATGCACCGAGCCCAGCAGGACACAGGTGCGGGGCCAGGCACTGGAGCGGTTCACAAGGCTGGTCTGGAGGACATAAAGTAACAGGTGGCAGAAACAGCCATCAAGCATCTGCGCCTGATGGGACTGTCAGCATAAAGCCGTGCATCAGACGGGGGACAAGTGACCTGTCCATCGCTCCCTGACAGCTCAACATTCACGTTAATAGCCTTCTATTAACCTTATATTAGCCTTAATAGCCTAAATATTACTATTTAAACGTCCCTTAAGGGTGGATTTTCAATCATTTTCCCTGATTTTGACTATTTATAATTTTCCTTTTATTATATAATTTTTATATGTGAATCAGGGGAATAATAACAAACATTTACTATGATAAGGTACTGCTCTCTGCTAATTAACTTGTTGAATTCCCTCAATAATCCTATAAGGATATCAAAGACTGCTGTTCTTTAATTTTTTTTTAAAGATTTCATTATTTGAGGGGGGCTGGACAGAGATAGCGAAAGAGAGCACAAGAAGGGAGGAGAGGGAGAAGCAGGCTCTCCACTGAGCAGGGAGCCCGACACGGGGCTCGATCCCAGGCCGCTGGGATCATGACCTGAGCCGAAGACAGAGGCTTGACTGACTGAGCCACCCAGGCACCCCTAGACTGTTGTTCTTAAACAACGGACATTTATTTCTTACAGTTCTGGAGCTGAGACAAAGTGCTGGCCAATTTGGTTTCTGGTAGGAGCTCTATTCTGGCTTGTTGATGCCTGTTTTTTTGCTGTGTTTTCCCACAACAGAGAGAGGGAGAGCAGGTCAGCTCTCTGGTGTCTCTTCTAAGGACACTAACCCCTGCCCTTATGACCTCATTTAATTTCAACTACTTCCTTATAGGTCCTATCTCCAAATATAGTCACATCGTAGGTGAGGTCTTCAACATATGAATTAGGAGAGACACAGTTTAGTCCATAGCAGGTAGGTATTATGATCCCTATGTTTTAGAGCACTGTGCTCTAATAGATTGCTGGAGGTAACTTCAGAACCTCACGAATATTGCTAAGTATCTCCTTTATATTGCACCTAAGGAAAGCTTAGCAAGTATCTTTCAAACACATGAAAAAATTACCTAAAGGAGTTTTTTCCTGCATGTTTCCCTTCTATTCAGCTAACATTCCCTATCTTACTGGCAATTAAGTATCAGAAATAATATGACAGACATTGGCAAACGCACTAGGGGAACAAAACGCATAAATTTTGAATCCCCATCCTATCACTGGATGATACAGGATTGTTCACCTTTTCGGAGTCTGTTTCCTCGTATGTAAAATTTGCACAGATGTTCTGATGATATCCATGAGGTACTGATCACAACGTCCAGCACATTTGCTCAAGAAGCAAAGCTATTTTTTCATTACTGAACGTAAATATTGGTAGGTGAGCCTGCCCTTATAACTCCTGTCTTTTATTGGCATACCTTCTGTTCGTTCCTCTCTTTTGTTATTTTGCACACAAAAAAATTATAGTGTCTTTTAACAGATCTATTTAAAAAGTTGATATAGATCAGAACTATTGAAACTCGTATTTGTTAGAAATTAATAACTAGCTATGGTGAGCACCGTGAATTGTGTGAGACTGTTGAATCACAGACCTGTACCTCTGAAACAAATAATACATTATATGTTAAAAAAAAAAAAAAAAGAAGAAGAAGAAGAAGATAGCAGGAAGGGAAAAATGAATGGGGGGACATCGGAGGGGGAGATGAACCATGAGAGACTATGGACTCTGAGAAACAAACTGAGGGTTCTAGAGTGGAGAGGGATGGGGGGATGGGTTAGCCTGGTGATGGGTATTAAATAGGGCACATACTGAATGGAGCACTGGGTGTTATACGCAAACAATGAATCATGGAACATTACATCAAAAACTAATGATGTAATGTATGGTGATTAACATAACATAATAAAAAAAAGTGGATAAGTAAAAAAAAGATTAAAAAAAGAAATTAATAACTAGCAATAGCAACAACAACAAAAGAAAACAACCTGAAATGGTCAACAGGAGGAGAATTGTTAAAAAAATTAATTACGTCCAATCAATGGAATATTACTTAAAGATAAATGAAGAATCTATACTGTAACTTTGAAAATATCATGTGAAAAGAACAGAGCAACAAGTACCACTTCCTGTCTTGGCAAAGAAACTTGTTGCTCTCAATCCTCCTGCTAAAAAACAAACAAACAACAAAACTAGAAAAGCTGGACAAAATACAGAACACACCCATTTGAAAGTCATGGTGACCTATCAAGGCAGCCAGGACGTGAGGAGTGTATTAGTTTCCTATTGTTGCTGTAACAAATTACCACTTATTCAATGCCTTTATAACAACATATGTTTCTTATCTTATAATTCTGGAGGTTAGAAGTCTGAAATGGTCTTACTGGACTAAAATCAAGGTGTTGGCTGAGTTTCTTCTGGAGGTTCTAGAGGGTAATCTGTTGCTTTGCCTTTTTTAGTTTCTAGAGGCTGCCTGAACTCCTTGGCTCATGGTCGCTTTTGCTATTTTCAAGGTCAGCAGTGTAGCATCCTCAAATCTCTGATTCTGACTCATCAGTCTCCCACATCCACTTATTATTATTATTATTTTTTTAAGTAAGCTCTACCCCCAACGTGGGGCTCAAACTCATGACACCAAGATCGAGAGTTGCATGCTCTACTGACTAAGCCAGCCAGGCGCCCCCTCCCTCATTCACTTATAAAGACCTTTGTAATGATACTGAATAATCCAGAATAATTTCCCCATCTCTGTGTCAGAGGATTGGCAACCTTATTTCCATATGTAGCCTTAATTCCTTCTTCCATATGACATAACATACTCACAGATTCCAGAGATTAGGAGAGGGGCCTCTTTGGGGAACCATTATTCTGCTTACCACAAGGAGCTATGTTTACAAAGTAAAGGAGGGGGCAAAAAGCTGAGTCTGACTTTCTGTGGTCCTTTCCCCATCAAAGCAATAGTTGATTCAGCGGCCAGCTGGCTACAAAACCTTTATTAAAATGATAGTTAAGAGCCCAGAAACCTGAACAGAGCTGTGGGGGGACAAAAATTGGTGTTCATGGCCTGCCTAAGAGTACTGACCCTGGTTAACACTACAGATGTCAATGTAGGACCATGGAAATAGACAGGCTAAAATACGGATTTAAATACAATCATTTCCAGACGTGATAGAAGTGCTTGACCCCTATTCTAACTGCTTGACAGAAGCAAAGTAAAATCTCTTTGAACGAAAGCATCATCAGCAAATAACTCAAACTATCTCTGTAAGTTTACCTTCATAATGTCTGACATTCCATTGAAAACTTGTAGACATATCAAAGGATCAAGTTACCATAAAAAAACACAACAGAATCAGGCTGATGGGTGAGGCAAATCTAAGAGTTATCAGTGATGTCAAATAAATCAGGCATCAAAATAAATGTGATGAATGTGTTTGAGAAAACAGGCGACAAGATGAGGAATAGATAATAATCTGAGAGTTGAGATTTATAAAAAAAGATTGAAACTGAAATTCCAGAACTATAAAAAAATAATTACTGCAATTAAAAAATAAATGGGCTAAACAACATATACGGAATAGTAGTAGGGAAGAATAGAAAATTAGAAGAGAAAATAGAAAATATCAAAACTGAAGAATGGAAAGTAGAAAGAACAGAAATAAAGCTATACAGGATGAAATGAAAAAGTCTAACATTTGCATAATTAGGTCCTAGACCGAGAGGAAAGAGAGAACAGAGCATAAGCAGTATTTGAAAGGATAATGATTGAGAATCTTCCAAAAATGACAAAAGACATCAAGTCTTAGTTTCAAAAAGCTTAAGAAACCCAAGCATAATATGCATATGTATTTAAAATCACAGCTACGTACACACAGTCAAATCTTTTGAAAACCCAAAACTGAGAAAATCTTAAAAGTAGTCAGGTGGAGGGGGGCGCCTGGGTGGCTCAATCATTCAGCGTCTGCCTTGGGCTCAGGTCATGATCCCAGGGTCCTGGGGTTGGGCTCCCTGCTCCGCGGGAAGCCTCCTTCTCCCTCTCCCACTCCCCCTGCTTGTGTTCCTTCTCTCACTGTGTCTCTCTCTGTCAAATAAATAAATAAAATCTTAAAAAAAAAAAAAAGTAGTCAGGTGGGGGAAGAAATCACCTCCAAAGCAACAGCAGTAAAACGGACAGCTGGCCTCTGATCAGAAGTGATGCAAGTCAGGGGACAACAGAATAGTATCTTTTATGTGCTGAAAGACAGTAACTGCCTAGCTAAACTTCAGTTCCATGAAAAAGGTACTTCTCAACTAAAGGCAACACAAAGACATTTTCAGACGAACAAAAACAAACTGTTGCCAACACAACTTTACTAAAATAAATAATGGATTTTTTTTAAGCAAAAAATAATAATAATTCCAGTCAGAAGCATGGAAATGGGAAAGCGGCTGAAGGGGTACGAATGGGTCAATTTGTGGGTAAGTCACAGTGACATGGGTAAGTCATGGCTGTGTAACATGATGCAGGTAACGTTTTGTGGTGTTTGAACTGTGTGCAGAATTTTTTGTTTTGTTTTTAATGATAACACAAAACCAGGAGAGTTGGTAAGGAAGATCTAAGGTTCTTGCATTTATTTGGAAAGTGGTAAAATTCTAATTTATATTAGGATTAAGTAAGTCCAGAATTTATATTTTACCCTTAAGTATAATCATTAAACAAGATTAGATGATGTATAGCATAACAAGCTTCTAGAGGGGAAAAAACCCAAAAATGATATAAAACATTTGAGTAATATAAAAGGATGCAATAAAGAAAAGAGAAATACAAATAAGTAAGATGAGTAGGAAACAAACAGTAAAGCAGTAGATTTAAACATAATATATCAGTAATTACACTAAATGTAAATGGACTATTCCATTTAAAAAAATATTGTCAGGCTCTATTAAAGAAATATAAAACCCAATTATATGCTACTTAAAAGAGATACATCTTAAATATAAGGATACAGAAAGATTGAAAACAAAGAGCTGAAAAAGATGTCTCATGTAAACATTAATCAAAAGGAAGTTGGCATTGTTATACTACTATCAACAAAACAGACTTTAGGGCAAGAAACATTACTAGACTTAAAAAGGGACACTTTATAAGAATAATGTTGATTTAATTTACCAGGAAAGTATAACAATTCTATGGCTGTATGCACTTAATGACAAAATAAATAAAGTAAAAATGTATGTAAAAGGAGAATAGGAAAATCATATTAATTATATATATAATATTCATATTATATTATATTGTAGCACATATTACATATAGTATCATTTATATATTAGAATACTGTACAGTGATGAAAATGAAGTAACAACTGCTACATTCAAGAGAGTAAATAAATCTCATGAACATAAAGTCAAGCAAAAATGTCCCGAAGAGTACATACAAAATGTGTCCATTTATAAAAATTCAAAACTAGCAAAGGTAACCTTGGATATTAGAACTCAGGATAGTGGTTACCTTGGGAAGAAGGGGGAATAGTGACTACGGTGGGGACATTAGTTCTATTCTATTTCTTTATTTAGGTGATGGTTACATGGGTATCTTTGCTCGGTGAAAATTCATTTACTTGTAATTTGTGATTTGTGAATTTTTCTATATTATATTATAACTCAACAAATAAGTTTATTTTTAGAAAGGAATGAAGCAGAATCAATCTTATATAACTGTTAAAATTATGTAAAATTTATGTAACATTGTGCACATAGGAATTAATTAAAATTAATTAATCCGACAATTTCAGATGTCAAAATGTTGACTTTTTCTTTTCTCTTAAAAAAAAATATTTAAATTACTATATATATATATAACTTGTGTTATTTAAAAACAGAAAATAAATACCAAAAATGAAGTCCAGAATATCTTCTGCAAATGGAGAGCCTCCACTTGTCCAGGGATTCCAATCTTTTGGAATCAATCTCAGAGTTAATCAATTATTGTGATTTCTCAAGTCAATACCCAACCCAAAACTGCCCATGCTCCAGTATACAGAAGACCCAGGGCAGACACTGCGCTCACCGTCTCCTCTCCAGATCTCTCTGCAGGTCAACAGACACCCCTCTCTCCGTCCTTCCCCAGCCTCATTTTCAGACCTCACATGCGTCCTGCCAGAACTGTTTCTGCTCTGACTCATTTACTTTGCTGTGGCACTGTTTTTTAATTCTTTGGTATAATTTATCTCAATTTAGAAACTATAATGTTTTAAGTTTTCCAACATAGAGTTTCCTTTTCCTTGAGCCCAGAACTATGTCTCTCAGCTGTTTCCTTTGTTCAAGGTTATTAATGTTGCACAATATTTAAATTTCGTATATGTTATTAAATGGTTAGAATGATGGGTGGGGGTGGGGGGGACGGAAGGGTACCTTCATACATTAGACTACCCATAATTTCTGCTTGATCTATCATTTCTTCTAACATAAGTGAGTAATGCAGATCACAACTCAGTGACCCTTATGAAATTTGTTGTGAACTCTCATTTACTTTTCCAAAGCAAAGTACTTTCAAGGTAGTATGCCTCTGAGATTAATTTTTATTTGGAGCATGGATTTGCCTAATGAAAAGCTCGAGCATTGGAAAGCTGTAATTCCAAATACTCAAAACTACAGAACTAAGGTCCCAATGTTGCCTCCAATAAAAAAATTGCAGGAAAAAAAAAAATTCAGGTCCAGAAGACTTAAATTTCTCCTCTTGACTAACTAAGCAAAAGCATTCTCAATTTCTCCAAGAACTTTCTGGAGGTAAACAGTGTAATCATGTAATCACCAACAAAGCCTTCCTGACCCTTGAGGAGCTGAGACCTGCAGATTGGAAGCACAGTGGACAGGCTTGGCCAGGAGCAACGTCTGACCCCTGAAGTGGAGGTCACACTAGAGGCATCAGATGGACAGATTTTGTCCTGGGGCTTCATGTGTGAGCCCCAAATGTGAGCACAGATTTGCCAGGAGAGATTACACTGAATCTAACTCATGTCATTTGTTCAAGCTCCCCTTTGTCCCCAAATAGACTAACCTTCTCATTAATGATTTGCCTTTTTGGGCTGAGTATTACCTTTTTGAGTGTCACCTTATCTCCTGAACAATATCTAAACTTTTGACTTGTTTCACATGAAGCACTATGTACTTTAATGAACTCAGACACTCTGCTCTGTGGAAAGTAGGGCCACAGAAGACACACTTTGACCCGGCGTAGGCCAGTCATGACTTACTGGTGTTCAGCCTTTCGTTTCAATCCCACCATCCCCTTCCCCACAACCTACAGGTCCCAAAGTGTCTCCATACCTGATAGAAGTCATCCACCTGCCGCACATAACCAGCCACTTCGTTATCGGATTTAAAGACCTTCCAAACTTTTCTTTCTGCCTGCTTGTATTTCTGGGACCCCTTCCACTTCATGGCCATCAGAGAGCGCTCAGTCAGGGAAGCTGCCACAATGATGTCCAGTTGGCCATTGTAGATCAGAACCTGAAACAAAACTGAGCTGTGGGCAAATGCGGGATTCAGCAGGTAAAGTCGGGTAATCTATCTAGGTATAGATAGTGTGTGCACGAGAGAAAAGGTAATGGGAAGTTTTCTGATACTGTGCTCAAGGGAGGCCAGCCCAGCAGGTAAGTGGGGTCATTTTCTTCTAGTTGGCCACACACACCAACAACCTGAAATCAACACAAGCCTTGGCTCAGCCATTGCAATTCTTCCAGAAGTTCGAACCTTCATAGGAATCTGCATAAAGCCTTCTCTCAGTTACAAAAGCATTTGTGTTGTATTATCCAGTGATAACTCTTCGATGTACAGCTATGTTCAAGAAGAGGACTGTGGTTACATTTTACTGGAACGAGGAACACTACACCATTGGATTTGTGTGAAGACTGCATTTCATTAACTCAGCTTTCAGGCTGGTGAGCTGAGCATTCTCTCAGGAGCTGCTAATCCATACTGCTCTCCCCTCCAACACTGATTTTTACAGTGGCATCTATAATTTTATGAGGCAGATGGATAGAAGCAGGTGCCTCAGATTTGTTTCTTGTTGGAGGCAACTCTGTTTGCCATGCCACTTACAAGGACTCCTTTTCTTAGATGTGATAGCCACTTGTCAACAATGAGGAATGTCTCTTCTTCCTAGAGTACAATTTTTATTTTTTTTGCTAAGATGGTGGATATTAGAGGAGAAACAACTCCGAAGCAACTCCTGTCTTTTCTCCAAAAACAATAAAACAATATTCAACTGGCTTGGGAAAGAATTCAGATAATACCCAGTGCTGATGAAGTGTAAAACAGTGCTACTCTTCAGGAAAGCAATGATCCGTTTTTAACAAAAAGATTTGAAAATGCTGAGACTCTCTGTCCCAATAACCCCAGTTTGTGGAATGAATTCTATGAAAATAAGCCCCCCAAATATATATATATATAAATATATATATATAATCATATTCATTGGGTGTTATAATGAAAAACTGAAACACAGTCTAAAAGTTCCATAATTAGTGAAGGGGTTAAATAAACTGTGGTACAGAAATTCTATGGGATAGTGCAAAACCATTTAAAATGTTCCACTGAACCACGTAGCAATGTGGAAAATACTTCTCACATACTGTTAAGTATGAAAGCTGAAAGTCAAATATATATCACAATCATGAGTGTAGAAAGTAGGCATACATGTTTACATATATGGAATACAACTTTAAAAAACATGAAAACAGTTGGTTAACTTAGGTGGTACAAATCTGAATAATATTCTCCTTTGTTTTCCACTCTTTTTAGGTTATTTTTATGCAACTAACACGATATTAATTCTCGTAAGGCATCGTCACTCAACCCCCAACAAAGAGGTTTTCCTCAACTCCATGCTACCTTTGATCTACTTGGAAGTTCTGGTTTCGCTCAAGTGAAGACCTTTGGTTGAATCCTCAAATTGGATATAAAATGTTTCACTACATATGTTTCCATCTCTGCCTTCCTGGTGTAGGCTTCTTAAAAGGCTTGCACATAATTAAACAAGCCCAGGACTTTTACACACTCCAAATCCTCAAGCAGCAGTGGGCCAGGATTCAGCCTAAGATGAAAGAGCCCTGGGCCTCTGCGACCGGAGCCTGGGATCTTTTATGTTACCCCATCACCATCACCACCTCCGCTCTCCTAAGCAGAAACCCAAAGGGAAAACTCCTGATCGATTTAAAGCCTCTTTAAAAAACTCAATTCAACTCTAGCAATAAAAATTTGCATTGTTTATACAAAGAAATTGCCTCAAAGACCTTGGGTACTTATGGCCCATGCAAAACTCCTACAGCTGTTTTGCCAACAGTATGGAAACAATTACCCATGATCTGTACCAGTGAACAAGGCTTAAATCGTCCACCAATTGAGGAAGGCCTGATTAACAAAGATAATCATCTATAAAGTAATTCTTCTTATAGAATTCCATGAAAAGATGCTGATTAACTAGCAAATATGAAAGTACATCTGGTTGTTTTCCACTCTGTGGCCACTAAATGAAGCTCACATCTTTCTGAGTGTCTCTTGTAGCTACCTTACTATCATCAGTATATTTTGAAATTGATTTGAATTTTTTATCTTTCAGGGATGCAAATCCACAGGGTAAGGCAAAAACAGCCTTATTTGTACAGTAGTAGAGTACATGTTCGTTGGACTGAATTGAAATGAAGTCCATCCCTGAGCTGTGCCCCTTGTTATTCAAGACTCATCACAAACAAGAGCACTAACTCTCTGGAACGAGGCAGTGAAGGGCTGAACTGCATAATTTTGTGCATGTGATGTGTAGAAGGCCTACTTCTGGCTGCAAATGGAAATCTTCTTAAAGCAAGGAACACATTTTTAACTTCTAAAGGGCACGTAAGTCAGATGCAAAAAAAAAGAAAGAAAGAAAGAAAAGAAATCAGATTAATGATCAAGCGAGGTGATTTCAAAGCTGGCATTTAAGGCTGCCAGCATTAAATATAAGAATTCCAGAGCTTTTATTTTTATCTAAATGTCACATTTACTCTCATCAGCCCTGACAGGAATATCTCAGTTGCCTTTAGGGCTGGGTGAGTGGGAAGAGAGATCCCAGGATCCAGTGACAGTGAGCCGAGGAGTCAGGAGGGTGGAGCTTAGGGGTGGGTGGTCCCGAATCCAGGTCCTGGTAGTCAGAGAGGTTCCAGGACAAAGCCTAAGCCCTGAGGAGCTGGCCAGTTACGAAGGATCTGCATATATTTCCTCCACTTCTTCCTGGTGGGGTGACCAGCTGCCCCAGTCAGCCTGGCCTGAGGAGTTTCCCAGGAGGCAGGGCTTTCAGGCTAACCCTGGGACAGTCTGGGGCAAACCTCTCCCTGAGGCTTGCTGGTATTTTAGGCAACAAGATCTAAAGACAGAGAGGAGGAGACAGAAATGAATGCAGCTTTCAGCTACCCTTGTCTTCTCAGTAAGGATTTAACAAAACAAGGCAGAAGGGAAAGACTGGTTGGATGGAGGTGGTTTGTAGTGACAACACCAGGCAGCCCCCCGAAACCCCCAGTTTCCTCACTTTCCTTCCTGGACAGCTGTGAAGCCTCAATTAAACAGCAAAGGCACTCCCTTTAGGGATTTTTTTTTTCCTTTTACTACTTGGAGGTCTGACTGGTTAGCTTGGTGAAATTGATGGTTTTGTGAAGACATGGAAAAATAACATTAAAAAATCAATGAAGACCATGATTCCACTGTTTGTACTCTATAACATTTTCAAAAAAATGCTTCAAACTTGGGAAAAGAATACATCAAAATACTAACAGTTAAGGTAGCTAAAATATGGATGATTTGTTTTGACTTGACTGTTTTCTAGGGGTTTTTTGGGGAGAGGTAAATGTAATTAGGATATTTTTATAATGAGAAAATAGTAAAATAATAACACTAAGAGGTTGGGAACCTTGGTTGGCAAAAGGTGGGTCTTTACTGAGGAATAATTTGTATTAACTCAAATATTACCAGCTGTCGATTTTCATGACAACTAGGTAAAAATAGCCTAACTAGTTTGTTTGTAGATGATCTTAAAAGCCCATTCCAGAATTCAAGCATTTATTAGAAATGGTAGGAGGTGACTGGATTACAAGCATTGTTTGTTTGTTTGGTCAAAAGGCAGAGGTGAGAAAAGCATTTTTGTTATTTACCTTCCCAAGTGCTTTCTTGTACATATGGCTTTATTCTCGGACTGCTTCACGAGGTCAGGACGAGAGGAATTACAACGTCTGCCTCTACTTAACGGTTAAGGAAATTGGGACTCAGCGAGGTGCCAGAATGTTTCTGAGATCCCAGACTTCCAAACTCCTACCTAGAACTCCTTAAGAAAAAGAGCTAAATTCCTTCAAACCAACAGACATTTCCTGACGCCCCACAGCTAAATGTTTAGTGCTACCAAAAGCCTCCGGGAACGGAGGGTTGGTTGAGTAGGAGACACAGTTCACATCTCTGGTTCAGAAACAACCTCGGTCTGTTCGTCCAACTCTGGTGACATCTCTCAGTCATTTCTCACTGTGGCTCTCTGGACAAGGATGTGTACAAGACCGTTATTCAGCTGGTGACAGATGCCTCACTTCTGTGGTAGGGAGTGCCCCTGATGAAGCAGCTGTAGTATATACAGCATTGGCTCCCCGAGGACCGGGCTCTCCTAGCGCTTGTTCTGCCTGCAGCCTTGCGCAGGGCCTGGCCTCCCGTGAATGGTATTGACACTTACTGGGTAAAATCAGTTGCACTTTCTAAAAGTTTTCTGTAATGCTATATGTTGATCATCGATTGCTTTGGCCTGCCTAGGTCCACTCTCCCTTCCCCTGATAACAGGACTCCCACACCCTCAATGGATCCAGCCTTAGTGGAGGCTGTCAATCGCAATATCCTGCCTCCTCCGTGCACGGGATGAGCATCTGTCCTAAGCTAGGGCACTCAAATGCTCTTTTCATAAAATCTGAACTGTGGGCAGAGGGACATAGGGTTCCCTGATGATTCTGCCCATTAGCTTTCCTACCTGGATCCCCAGAATTTTTCTTGGTCCCAATCTTTCCTCACTCCGGGTCTTCAATCTTTCTGTGAATTCTGTGACCTATCACGTCTTCTGATCAATTCCTTTTATGCTTTGAGTAAGCCCAGTTGTTTCTGTTGCTGAAAGCATGAAATCCAAACTCCTATACCAGTGAATGGACCTGTTGTCACCCAGGACCCAGCATGCAGTAACTGGGAACCCCTGGACATGTGGCTTAGCCTCCACGGGCTGTGTTCCCTTTTCTGGACATGAAGATGGGAAGACCTACATCTCATTGTAGTGAGAGTAAATGAGATACTGTGCACAGAGTTGCTAGCATGGTGCCTGAAGCAAATTAGGAGTTTGGTGCGTGTTAGATCCTCCTCCTTCTCAAGTAGGTTGATGACTGGAAAATGACTTGGAAGACTCAATAAAGCCCTTCTTCTAAAATAAGCCTTCAGAATATGCAGATGGTACTTTCGTGTCAAATACTCAGTTGCCAATCTCACTCTTCCAGAAAAGGCCTATAGTAGGGGGAAATCCAGCCAGGATAAACCTGAACTCCATCTATTCAAACACCTGAAATAACATGCCTTTCACTACTAATTTTACACACGTTGGGCACGGTATCTCAGCAATCTTTTCTTGGTAGTCAGAGCCATAAGTTTATAAATTACTCCTGTGATGGAACTTTTAGTTTTGAAGCCTGGGATTCAAGATTGCAAGGAATTTCCCCATACTTAACTGACAGAAAAGTAGGGTAAAGAGTATCGCTTTTAAAAGGACATTTTCTGAATCACAGCAGAATGGTCTCATTCTTCCTCTGCTGGAAGAACTGTACTAAGCATTGTACATCCATGATTTCACAACACCCCCAAAAGGCTGGTGTTATTTATCCCATTTTAGGGGCAAGGAGACAAAGGTAGAGGGAAATGAGGCAACTGGTGGTAGAGAGTCAAGCTCCGATCTGCTTGAGTCCAAAGTGTGTGCTTCTAACCCCTCTTCTGCATGGCCTCACTGTCTAAATCACTGCCCCCCAAAGGAACACGTCGAACAGGTACTTTATTCCATACTTGCAATTCCACAGGCAAGAAGCATGGAATGAAGGATGGATGTTTATAGCGGACAGCACAGTCTGTGGCCACGTTTGAATCCTAACTCTGCCACTTACTAGCAAGATGATCTTAAGTTACTCAATCTGTCTAGAGCTCCATTTCCTCATCTGTAAAATGGGTGGAAGAGAAGCGTCTATGACAGAGGGTCCCGGGGGGGATGACATAACATAATCACGTAAAGCTCTCTGCATTCTGGGCACATAGTAAATGCTCAGTGAATGCTACTAGCTATTATTATTATCAACACATCTGAAGAGCTCAACATAGCTATTCAAATAGCTCCACAATTTCCAAGCAAGATGTTACCTGTGAATTACAATTGTGATTTAGGTCATAGTAAGAGTTATAATTCCAGTACAACTGCACTAGCTCA
Source organism: Mirounga angustirostris (assembly GCF_029215605.1). NCBI lineage: Eukaryota > Metazoa > Chordata > Mammalia > Carnivora > Phocidae > Mirounga > Mirounga angustirostris. The sequence goes on along the minus strand of NW_026991720.1, from coordinate 46,682,104 downwards.
TTGGTTTGACAAAACAAACAGCAGAGGCTCATAAGAATAGTCTGATGCGTGCAGACGGAAGGCCTGAGCTCCAGCCCCCCAGCCCCAGCTCAGCGTCCCGAGGCCGGGGCTTACTGAGTGACCTTGGGTATGTCATTGACTCGCTCTGAGCCTTACTTAATCTCCTCCGTGAAGTGGACTATTTACATTCTGGGATTGTAGGGAGGGCAGGATGGGAGGTGAGATGCAAAAGTATCCTGTAACCTGAAGAGCAGGATTTTATCAATATCGTGGTTACTTTTGATCAAGAAAAATCTGAAAAGTCCATTTCTGTAGTGGAATGCAGAGGTTTTAAATTGGCTGCTCAAGGCCTGAGTTCAGCTTGCAGATAGATGCTCACGTGGTCTACATGGTGTTGCTGCTGCTTTTCCAATTAGATGCTGGCACTGAACTACTGGGAGATCTGACCAAGCCTTGCCTGGATTTCCACTCACCCACAGTGAGCTAACCCCAGGCAGTGTCTGTCCCCCTCAGGCCAGCCCCACCCCTTCCTCGGTGTCCCCCCTGACAGAGATGCAAGGGCACCTGTCATCGACTCAGTGCTTATGCTATTGTTTGTCTTAGAAGAGGAAAATATTTCTCTGTATCTGTCTTTGTCATCGGTAAAAAAGAAAGATCAACAGTTCTCAATCCAACTCTATTCATTTATTTCCTTTCCTTCCTGGATCCACAGGCAGCTGAATTTCACTTCCATTGAAAAATGGAAGGGAAGTGGCCTTTTGTCTGAGTTGGAGGAAAGAGTACATGCTCACTTATATATGGAGTGTGTTTTGTTTGCTGGCTTGTTTAATCTGCTCCTGGGAAATCTCTACTTATTCAATAGCAAATATTCATGGAGAGCCTGAGGACTAGACACCCAGGGAACAGATATGAAAAGGTGTGACCCCTATCCTCCTAACACTCCAGACTTTTTTTTAACTTTCCAAAATTCTTCTAATAATTAGAAGAGGAGAGGAACATTTACTCTTTCATCTCTAAGTTCTCCTAAAAGAGGGGTCAACGAAAAAGTCAGTTCCACTTAAATCTTTCTAAAATCTAGGCATTTTAACATTTTAAACCAGAAACTTTTCAGGTTCTAGATATATATACATCAGTTTTTTTTCATGGATTTAACTCTCTCAGCAAGAAAACCTCTCCCTAGTAAAGACCTGATGAACAGAATCAGATGATAATTAACCTTATTTTACACAATGCACACCTCTGAAGGGTAAATATTTTCCAGGCAGATATAAAGCAACCAACCATTACCCAAGACAGCCACAGACCAGTTTACCTGCAGACTCACCTGAAAATACCCCGCCCCTCCCCAAAGTCAGATTCTGACTTCAAGTAATTTAGGGGGTCGCACATGATACTCAAAGGGGAAAAAAGACATCTGTGCTTTTCATGGTGGCTGTACAACTGAATACTTGAAAGAAAGGATTTAGGGCAGAAAGGTGTATGAGTCTGATTTCAATATATTTTCACTGTCACCAGTAGAAAAGCATAAGACTGAAAATAAATCATGTGAGGGCCACTTACTGATCTAAACCTTAGGTTTTTGTTTTTTTTTAAACTAAACCTTAGCTTTTTTTTTTTTTTTTTTAAAACCCAAACTGAAACACACGTGTTACCAACAGAACACAAAGCTTTTCTCTCAGCTTCCCCCACTACTCCTCTACTTATTAGGAAAATTACTGAAATGCTGCCAAAGGGGGCTCTGGTCTCTCAGTACGACAGGAAAGCAAACTGCTTTTGCGAGGAGTCTGGATTTTTGTTGTTGCATTTTTTAGATGAGAGATTTATGCTTATATTTGGCCCATTTACAATCCATCATAATACTTTGCAGACAAAGTTATGCTCTTTTCCCAATGATCTAGTGACCTTAATCTCTAACATTTTGTGGTTTCCTGTTTGGGGAAATGATTGAACAGCAGCCTACACTATTCCAGGCTGCACAGTGGTCCCAGTTGGCCGCTATCTGTCTTAGTTTTGAATGTTCTCCTGTGCACTAATCAAAAGAAAATTTTTTTCTTTTAAAAAAGAAGCTTTCCCTACAGATGCTAAATCAATGAAACTCCCACAAAGCAGCCCTCCACACTTCCTCTTCTGGCTGCCTTACTTATCATTCTTCTATTACAAACCCCAATGTAGCCGGGAGTTCTTTCTGCCTGAGGCAATTAGCATGACCCACCGGTGCCTTTCTCCTGAACAGAAGAGAATTAACTTCACTAATATCCACTTCAACCTAGGGCAATTCCCGAGGGTTTCCCAAAAGCTCGACTGCAAAAGAGAAACTGAATTTCAGCTGTGGAGGATAATGTTCCAGAAGGTTGGCGACTGCAGGCAGAGCTATTATCCTTTCACGGACAATGCCTCAGTCCCAGTTGCCCATTGTTTGCACTTTTGGCCCTGCTTCTTCCTGGTGAGTCTGCAGGGAGACAGGGCTGTAATGCAGGAAGCCGGAGTCCTCAGGGCCTGCCTAGAGAAGGCTGGTGGGAAAATAACACAACCACTGAATGAAACAGTAGTCACTTCTGCAACCAAGCTGTTCTTCAAAAGGGACATATTCTGCTTTCAAGTTTAAGGAGAAGGGAAGACAAAGAAAGAGGGAAAATGAACTTAGAATAAACACCCCCATGTGCCTGCCATTCCCCCACCAGCTGGTTATGCCAAGATGAGTAAAGAAAAACGAAAGTGGAGAAACAAGTTGGAGTGAGCATCCAGCGATTATACAAATAATGTCTTTTGGCCAAAGAAAATTATTCCTGCTTACTTGCAACTTAACTCTAAATAATTCAGTTGCTTTTAGAGGGGAACAAGAAGCAAAGCCAACTTGAAAAGGATCCAGTAAGCCATCACTGCAACCCAAGGCTCTTTGAAAGAAAATTTAACTACTAGAAATTTAACTAAAATAGCACACTTAAAATTACTTCTAATAATGACCCAGAATAATATATTTCCTCCAGTTGGAATAGAAAAGTCATAGGGGCCCACTCGAGGGGAGTTTTTGCTTGGCTTCTTGTTTCAGGGCCTGCCCTCAGAGCCCTTTTCTGATTCCCTAACCTCTTAAGAGTCTCCTCTGACCCTCCTCACAATAACTGGACTTAAGGAACTGAAATTGCCCCAGGAGCAGGCCTGCCATTTCCCAGGCGAGTCTCTCCAGAGAGGAACTGTCCTCCCTGGTTCTCAGAATGCCAGCTTTAAGGTCACACCAAGGGTCATCTCCAAAGACTGTCTCATGCTTGCCAATGTTGTTACTCTACTGAAAGGGAGGCCAGGGAGCCAATTCTTTCCTTTCCCACATTATTAAATGAACTTCATTAGTGAGTATACATTTGCACTCAACCCATCCAACAAGAAACAGCCCCATGGAAGAAATAAAAAATACTGTAATTTATAATCATTAAGTCTACAGGTATTGACCTGTACTAATCAATATAGTAGCCACCAGCCACATGGGCCTAGTGAGCACTTGGAACATGGCTAGTCCAAACTGAGATGTGCTATCAGTCTAAGATTCACACTGGATTTTGATGACTTCCTACAAAGAAAAGAATGTAAAATATCTCAATAATTTCTTAATATTGATGGCATGTAGATATAATATTTTGGGTATACTGGGTTAACGAAAATGTTATTAAAATTAATTTCACCTGTTTATATATTTTTAATGTTCCTTCTGGAAAATTTTAAACCACATATGTGGCTTGTATTATATTTCTCTTGGACATCAGCCACGTATACCTTGGGTTTGGTAGATCCTGCAAAGAAAATCTGTCCCTTTGTCAACAGTTGCCAAATGATAGACACAACTTCCAAGGACAGCCACTCCGAAAGGAGCAATCTGCAGTTCACTGAGCCAGACTCAGGAAACTGGAAAACAGTCCATGTGCAGGAGTGGGAGTTGTCCCTACAGTCTCAGTTATTCTGGTAATAGATAGGAGCTGTAGAAAACCCTTTGCCATCAAGTATCCTTCCAGCTGCCCACTCCTCGACATCCCTGTCACTCAAGTTCAAAAATAAAGAGCTTTGCTATAGATCTGAGTGGGTCCACCAAGGATTCTGAGAGGGGAAAAAAAGGGAAGTGGAGGCCCTGACACTGTGCAGTGTTACTGGGGCTTGCCCTCCCTTCTGCGCGGGAAGGGCAAGGAAATGACCTCCCTGCTGAAGCTATCTCAAGGATCAACAGAGAGCAGGTGGTCTGCCATAGGAGAAATGCCCAACAACCTCAACAGGCATCAATTTAGAAGTGCTCAGAAGGGGTGCCTGGGTGGCTCAGTGGCTCAGGTCATGATCCCAGGGTCCTGGGATCGAGCCCCACATCGGGCTCCCTGCTCAGCGGGAAGCCTGCTTCTCCCTCTCCCACTCCCCCTGCTTGTGTTCCCTCTCTCACTGTGTCTCTCTCTGTCAAATAAATAAATAAAATCTTAAAAAAAAAAAAAAAAAGAAAGTGCTCAGAAGGTCCCAAAGGAACACAAACAGTGGAAAGGGAGGCCCTCCACTACCCTGTGAGTAGAGCACTCAGCAAGGTACAGTCCACTCTGGATTCTGGCTGGCCTTTGACACAGGTCAACCCGTCAGCTTTCTCTTCTCCCTTGACAAACTTCCCTTCCAGCCTGAGAAAGTTCTAGTTCTCTGCAAATGAGGATTACTTTGCCTTTTATATTAGAAGACTAAGAGTAATTAGGGACTCATCCAAGGAACCAGAAAAGCCACTTCTAAAAGTCTAATTCGCCTGTTTTCTTCAGTCCCCAGGTGAGCAGCAAAGTTAGTGAAAAGTTTCCAACCAGGCTGATGTCCTCATGAGAGAAGACATGTACCTGGTCATACAGCTCCCTTGTCCTTACCAAATTAAAAAAATAAATAAATAAAGTCTCACTGATGCTCTGTGCTCTTTATGTTTTCACCTACACAGAGAAACCTGGTATCAGTTACATGCAAGATTCTCTTCCCCATACTCTCAATAGTGATATTCCATCAAAGCCACTCCAGGAGCTTGCAATTAGTTTGGGGTTTTTTTTGGTTTGTTTTTTTTCTCCCAAAAACATAACTCCCCCTTGTTTGGTAAGTAAAGCACTTTTTGCCTATTTTTTCCAGAGAATAAGCTCAAAAGGATTGTGCAAATCACTGTAATAAATATGAGGACTCTGAAGAGGATGAAGAAACAGACATGAATATTCAGAGTGAACGGAGCCCAGGGAGATAAAGGAGAGTCAAGACACAAGAGGTCAGGGGTGCCTGCCCTGCTCTTCTTTCAAAAAGCCTGGTTGAAGTTTCCAGTTTTCATCCAGTCACATGTTACTCAGCACAGGAACCCTGTAGACTGGTATCCAGTGACAAGACATGGGAGTTGCTCATAATAATCAAGTTGACGGCACAGATTGACCCATGGCAGGGGTGTGACTGGGCAACTTCCACAGAGCAGGGCAGGCCAATCCAGTGACGCCACGGCTCTGGAAGAGCCCCAGGGGCTGTAACTGTGGTTTCCTCAGGCAGCGGCAAGCGTGTGAACATTGCCTCCCCTTTTGGACTGATAGACCAGGTCAACTGCCACTGAATTAAGTCATACTCAGATGGAAGAAGAAGAAACTCTAGTGGAAAAAGCACTAAACCTGGAGTCAGATTCTGTGGCCAATGGGCTCAAATGATGATGGCGAAGGTTAGAAAAACCAAAACACTGGCTTTGGGCATTCTGGCTCCATCCTAGCTAAATATGTGACTCTATATTTGATCTCTATACATAGAGATCAAATAGGCGCCCAGTGCCAATCCATCTATTAAAATTTGTAGACCTTTTTTCTTGTAATTTTCTTTTTTTAAAATTAAAAAAATTTAAGACTTTACTATTTTCCTCCCACTCCCCAGAGGATGGTGGTGGGCACACCCTGGTTTCCCACAGTCCAGTGTTTCATAACATTTGTGTCAGTGTTTGGCACCTTCTCCTATCATACTATGGCGTGAGGATGAAAGATGGAGAAACTACTGCAGTGCGGTGATGGTTATTGCACAAGAGACACTCCCCACTGGATCTGGAAAGGACTACTCTCTCCACTCTTTCCCTATTTATCTTTTCAACGTAAACTCAACTGATATAATTGCCTGTATTCATAGCAGTTGGCATTCATAGCAACTGGATTTAAATATGCATTTCTCAGCATATTGATTTTGAGATCCATGGAGTCTACCTGGCAAATGGTATGGCCATTTATTATCTTTCTCCTCATACCACCCTCACCCTGCCATATTTGGGTGACTCTGGATTAAATTCTACACTTCCTGTTGCCATAAATCACAAACGTACCTTCTAATGTTTTGAGCACCACACGACAACAAAATAAAGCCCTTGCAAAACGATGACGGTGGTCCCCAAGCAAAGCAACTGAAAACAAACCAATTCACACAGAATATATTTTCAAACAGCTTAAAGAAATAAGTAAGAGAAAATAAAAATATGTGTTGGTTCTCATTCAAACCTTTCATCCCAATGCAAATTTAAAGGACAAACAAGAAAAGGTGTCAGAAGCATGGCAGGTTTGGGTGAAATCAAAGTCTGTTTCATAATTTATGGGTATTCTCTTTCCCCTTTCTTCATCGAAATGCTTAAAAATTAAAGAAGCCCAGTTGAAGTCAGTTCATAAAAAAAATGAATGCCACTCTTGTTTGTGCTTGGATTATAACTGAAACAGGTAAAATGAATTCATAAGGAAGTCTGCAATAGAAATTCGTTTTCAGATCTATGCTACTTTTATTTACCTATAAAGTGGCGGTTGCTTTTCTATAGACTATGATTGCATAAAACAAATGTCCCAGGATTAGCTTCCCTCTCTTTAGTTAGGCTTCACTGGGAGCTACTTTCTCCTCCCACAAGTTTTTCATAGAATGGCCCTGACATCCCTTCATTGTCTTCAAAGGGCTTGTAAGGGAGGGAGTATCCAGTGATCACGTCAGCTTAGAGTCAACAAAGCCAGACTCTTCCCATCGTGCTTTGATGGAAGCTTAGAGTCCACCTAAAAAGTTGAAGAATCAGACCTATTTAAGCATTCCAAGTTTTCTTGTATGCTAGAAATTGTCATTTGTCAAATCTCGTTTCCTGGCCATGATTGCCATTTTACCATCAGAAGATGTCATTAAGGAAAATGCCACAAGCAATTAGAATGACCACGAAAATGAGTTAGATTTACTAGAAATATTTACCTTTCAAACTTCTAAGTCACATTCATTAATCAGGAACTGCCCATTTCTAAAGGAAGATCTTCTGATAGCCTGGGATAAGTAAAGAGAACTCTAAACGACCTGGGTGTTAAGATTTTGCTCTGGTGGTAAAGCTGAGAAACATTAAGATCCTGAATTTTGAAGATGCAATTAGCTGAAATTTAATGAGCTGCAGAATGAGAAATGACAGGGAAAGGTAACTTTATATTTACAATTTCCTGACAAGATGAACTTTTAAACACCACAAACTAAGCCCTACCCTAGGACAATTCAACCTTTAAAAGTATAAGCACGTGGAGGTAGGATCTGGCATTTGGAGATGGTACCTCCTGAATTTGCAGTGGCCTTCCAAACAACTTAGCAACAGAAGCAACTTCAAATCCAAGGACAAGGCTTTGCTTTTGATCCAAATGGCCTTTAGGTATATATAGAACTGTAGCTCCTGTTGGTTGAAATAATGGTTTCACACAGGAAATACACACACACACACACACACACTCACATTCTCTCTCTCATGTACACTTATATAGCTCATATATTTTTGGGAAGGCAAGAACTATAACGATAGAGAAAGGGAGGTTAAAAACATATTCAAAAAATTTTTTTAACAAGAATCATCACAAGAACAGTGTAACTTCTTTATCAGAAAGGACTAAAGGACCAGGGCATGAAGCATTACAAAGAACAGGCTATTCAAAGCCAATAGCTCTTATGGAGCAAGGGGTGCATTTCCTAGATTTTAGAGAGACCCTTTCCACTCCCTACATTTTATTATTTTAAAAGTCAAGATACATCTTATAATCAATGTATGAGAGTGTATTTGTTTTTGTTTTTAAAAAATGCTGCTTAAAGAGAAAGGAACATAATACACGTAATCAATGGTAATCAGACTGGTGAATTACCTGCAGTTACTAAAATCAAATCTGAGTTTATTGTAAAGACAGCTGTGGTATAAATGAACAAACCTCCTGTCTTTTTTCTGTCATTCTGTCCTTTTTCTCCCTCCTTTCCTTCCACATTTATTCACACTACTGTGTGGTAGGCGTTATACCAGGCAACTAAATCAGAACCTTTGGTGGAGTGGGCGATGATTAGGTTTGGGGTTTTTTTTTTGTTTTTTGTTTTTTTTTTTAGGCTCCCCAGGTGCTTCTAAAGCCAAAGGAGCAATGTATACTATAGCCAGAGTGGAAGTGCAGTTTCAGAATGGTAGGAGAAGGGCAAATTAAAGGAAGTAAAATGTATTAGGCAACATCTATTCTCTATCAAGCCTTTTGACATTATTTTATTTTTCCCATGACAATTAATTCTTTTTTTAAATAAGATTTTATTTATTTATTTATTTGACAGAGAGAGAGAGAGTGCACATCAGCGGGGGGAGAGGCAGAGGGAGAGTGAGAAGCAGGCTCCCCACTCAGCAGGGAGCCAGATATGGGGCTTGATCCCAGGACCCTGGGATCATGACCTGAGCCGAAGGCAGATGCTTAACCAACTGAGCCACCCTCGCACCCCCACCCCCACCGTGACAATTCTTTCATCATTAAAGTTTACTGAATGCCTACTACGTGTCAGACACTGTGCTAGGTGCCCTGCACAGAGTGGTGAATAAGAAGGTAACATGGCTGCCATTATTATGCTTATTATCTATGAGACAAATAGGATTTTACAGATTAGGGAGTGAGGGAAAATTTAAATCCTAGGCAGCTTGACACCTGACACTGAACACACCTTAACACGAAATATCAGGGAACTGGAATAGAATATGATTTGTAAGGTAAATTTATTGCCCACTAATGGGCATATAAGGTGAGATAGAAAAAGATTATTTTAATTACCTACTATTTTGGATTATGTAATCAATGTCTCCCCGTGAGGAAAATTGATGGAATTCTCTGTGAGAGTAGATAAGTGTCTTTGTCTCCCTTATAATCCCTTGCAAATCTCTGTCATATGCTGAGGGAGTTTAAAGGCATGGCCATACTAAGCAGTCCACATGCTCAAAACATGGTCAGTTAAATCTCTGCAAAGCACAGTGTGCCTCCTTCAAAATTATGGATACTACATATACATGTATACTATATATATATATATTATATATACTATATATATGTCAAAGAATATATTATATTGTGTCTGTAGGTTAGGAAGCATAATATAAGCAGACATTCACAAATGCACCAGCCACCCTAAGAACCAGTGTGTTACCAGTATCAGTAAATCTACCCAGAGTACTTCCCTGTCCCATCCCTCTGTCTACCCCACAGAGAGAACCACTATCCTGAGGTTTAGGTTTAGAATTTCCCTACTTTTGAAAAAAAGTTTTACTTCTTATGCATGTATCTCAAAATAATATATTACTTATTTTTGCTTGTTTTCACATTTTATTCTCTATGTGTTCTTCTGCTCACGGCAGCGTTATTCGTAATAGTCAGAAAGTGGGAATAACTGATGAATGGATGAATAAAATGGGGCATATCAATACAATGAAATATTATTTGAAAATAAAAAGGAATGAGTACTGATATGTAGCTACATGGATGAACCTGAAAACACTGTGCTCAGTGAAAGAAGCCAGTTACAAGAGGCCACATATTGTAGGCTTCCATTTATATACAATGTCCCAAATAGGCAAATCCATAGAAACAGTAGAGTAGTTACCTGTCAGGGGCTGGAGAAGGGGAGAATGTGGGAGTTACTGCTAAAGGATAAGGGATTTTTTGGGAGGACAAAATGTTCTGAAATTAAATAGTGGTAATGGTTGCAAACACTTGTGAATATCCTAAAAACCACAGACTTGAACATTATAAATGGGTAAATTCTTCGGTATGTGAACTGTATCCTCAATAAAGCTGTTAAGGAAATAGTATGAAGAATTCCTACCCTTTATGTAGACTTCAAATTATTAACATCTAACATAACCAGAAATCATTAAAACCAGAAAAATAACATTGATATGAACCATTTTCTATTCTATAGATTTTATTCAAAATTTTCCATTTGTCACCTAATAATCTTTTTCTGGTTCTAGGTCACATATTGTATATATTCAAGTTTCAAGTCTCCTTAGTCCCTCAGGTTTGTATTTTGTTTTTTCTTTTCTTCTTTTTTTCTCTTCTTTTTTCCTCCTCCTCTCCCCTCCTCCTCCTCCTTTCTTTCTCTCCCTTTCTTTGTTTCCCCTTCCTTCCTTCCTTCCTTCCTTCCTTCCCTCCCTCCCTCCCTCCTACCTTCCTTCCTCCTTCTTCTTCTTCCTTGGTCTTTCATGACCTTTTGACAAGTACTAGCAATTATTTTGTGAAATGTTCCCCAATTTGAGTTTGTCTGATGTTTCCTCATATCAAATTCCTGTTAGATGTTTTTCTAAAGATTATCACATTAATGTTACTATGTCTTCTTAGTATAATACATCAGAGGCATATAATGTTGATTTGTCCCATTAATGGTAATGTTAACTTAGATCATATATGCCAGGTTAACTTAGGTTCCTATATGCCAGGTTTTTCTATTGTAAAGTTACTAATTTTCTTTTCATCATAAATATGTTGAAGGGGAATACTTTGGGACTATGTTGATACCGTTTCTCATCATAGTTGCACTCACTAAATTTAGCATCCATTGGTGATTCTTGCCTGAAACAACTATTACCGTACTATTTGTCAAATCATGATTCCATTATTCTTTATACATTTAGTAACTGGAATTTCCCCCATTCATTTTTTTAATTTATTTGTTGATATCATAATGCACTCAGATTTTAAAGCAATGTGTATTCTGTTTTATGAAACAGAATATGCTTATTTTAGGCTTTTGGTAGATTTTTATCAAGTCAAGAAAGTCTCATACTGTGTGTTAGGCTGAATAATACCCCCTCCCCAAAGATATCCAGTCCTAATCCCTGGAACCTGTGAATGTCACCTTGTATAGCAAATAAAAAATGACGGAAGGAAGGAACAAATGAACAAAGGTACAAAGGAAGGAGGAAGACAGACTTTGCAAATGTGATTAAGTTAAGCATCTTGAGATAGGGAGATTACCTGGATTATCTAGGAGGTCTCTAAATGTAATCTCATGTAACCTTATAAGAGGGAGGCAGAAGAATATTTGACCATAAACCAAAAGAAGTCCATGTGACCACAGAGGCAGAGATTGGAATGATGTAGCCACAAGCCAAGGAATGCCAACAGCCACCAAAAGCTGGAAGTGGCAAGGAATCGATCATCCCATAGAGCTTCCAGAGGGAGTGGAGCCCTACTGACACCTTGATTTCAGCTCAGTGAAAGTGACATTAGATTTCTATCCTCCAGAATTGTAAAAAAATAAATTTCTGTATTTCATGCCGTCAAGTCTGTGGTAATGGTATTATAGCAGCTTTAAGAAACTAATACAGACACTATTCCTAGTTTGCTAAAAATTTTATCATAAATACGTTATAATTTTATTAAAAATCCACTTTTTTTGCATCTATTTAGATGAAAAAAATTTTTTAAATCTTTTAACATTCACTATATATGTAGTTTTCATCCTTTTTTGAACATAACTTTTTTGATACACAAGTTATATGGATTTACATTTTTATTTATATTTTTTGGGTATTTGTACATATATTGTTATTACTGATTTCTAAATTCATGGTATATGGTCAGAGAGTACCGACTGTATGACGCAAATTCTTTAAAATACTTGAGACATGCTAATTATTATGTTTAGAGGTTTATATATATTCACTAAATCAAGCTGGCTAATTATATTGTCCAAATCTTCTTTGTCTTACTATGTCTCCTTTTGGTTAATTTCTCCTAATCTGTGAATTTTATTGGCAGCAATGTCTAATCTGTTCTTTATCCCAAGCACTAGGTTTTAAATACAACAACTGTATTTTTCATTTTTAACAGTTCTTACTGCTTCTCCTTCAGGTTGGCCTAGCCATATTTGATGGTTCTTTGTTTACTGCTTATTTTTAAACTCCTTTTCTATGTGTTTAAATATTTCATACCTAGTTATTTATATTCTATCCCTTATATTTCCGATACCTGCTGTGCCTTGGATATCCACATCTTTTGTAGTTGTTTCTGCTTATCCTCAGCAATGGGAGCCTATTTACCTGCAGAGTGGGTGATTGTTGATAATGAGCTTACTTTTGTGTTGAACTTAGCTAATAAAAATCTGGAAACCCCAAATACCTCCAGGTGTTGTGTATTTGCTTCTGTTGGTTGCCAGAGTTCACTACCAACACGGGACCATTTAGCCCCTCCATGTGTCCCAGGCTTGGAACCAGGCTCTCAGCTCAGCAACTTTACTTTACTTGGGCCCATGGTCCAGTCACTAATTGCAGAGCTGAGGACATTGATCTTTAGGGCCACCCTGTGTTACCGCTCCTGTTCCACAGGATTCAGTTCCCTATCTTTGTTTTCCTTTGTTTCTGCCTTCTTTTTTTCACTTTGAGATCTTCTTTTGCTGAAAGCATGGCAACTATATTTGTTGCAATTTCATCTGAACTTAGCTGTGTTTCAATGAAGGGGTCTTTCAGTGTCTACTCTATCATTGTGCTGGAAGTAGAAATTGAGTCTACCTTTTATTAGCTATACTGGTATCTATCTCTTTCACTAGGCAGACAATCAAGTCTTTTTTGCTTTTTAATTCATGAGCTTTACTTTTTAGAGCAGCTTAGGCACACAGCAAAGTTGAGCAGAAACTGAGACCGTTCCATTCTCTCTCCTATCCCCACATATGCACAAACTCCCCCACCATCACCTTCCCCCACCATAGTGGTACGTTTGTTACAAAACAGGAACCTACGCTAATACATTGTTATCACTCAACGTCCCTAGTTTACATCAGGGTTCACTCGTGGTGGGTATATAGTCAATGGATTTTGACAAATGCATAATGACATGGATCTACCATTATAATATCATATAGAATAGTTTCACCGCCCTAAAGATCTTCTATGCCCTACCTATTCACCTCACCCTCCTCCCTAACCCCTGGCAACAAGTGAACCTTTGACTGTCTCCGTAGCTTTCCCTTTTCCAGAATCTCATATGGTGGGAAACCTACAGTGTGTAGCTTTTTCATATGGACTTCTTTCATTTAAGTTTCCTCCATGTCTTTTCATTGCTTGACAGCTCATTCTTTTTAGTGCTGAATAATATTGTCTATTGTCTATACTACCCAGTTTATCCACTCACCTACTAAAGGACATCTTCTTGCTTCCAAGAAGTTTTGGCAATTATGAATAAAGATGCTGTAAACACCTGCATGAAGTATCTTGTGTAGACATGGTTTTTCAATCCACTTGGGTAAATACCAAGGAGTATGATTACTGGATTATATGGTAAAAGTTGTTTAGTTTTATAAAAAAAAAAAAAAAAAATACAAGCAAACAACAGACTCCCAAACTGTCTTCCAAAGTGGCTATAGTATTGTGCATTCCCACCAGCAATGAATGAGAGTTCCTGTTGCTCTGCATCCTCCCTAGCACTTGGTGTTGTCAGTGTTCTGGATTTTGGCCATTCTCATAGGTGCGTAGTGGCATCTCATTGTTTACATTTGCAACTCTCTAATGACACATCACGTTGAACATCTCTGCATAGGCTTACATGCCATCTGTATATCTTCTTGAGTGAGGTTAAGGTCTTAAGACTTGGGTGTGTTAAGGTCTTTGACCATTTTTTAATGGGTTGTTCATTTTCCTATTGTAAAAACTTACAGTTCAGGTTTTTCTACCTTGGCATTGGTTACTATGGAGGTTTCTACTCAGATAAGTTGTGGTTCTCTGTATTCGCCTCTTTCCAACTTATGGAGAAGTAGTTTGCCCTCTGACCTCACTTCTCTCACAGATCTAAGAAGAGTTGTTGACTTTTCAGTTTGGTTAACTTTTTACTTATTCTTCAGATCGAGTGGTAAATTCTAAGCTCCTTACATGCTGAACTGGAAACCAAAAGTCTGTTAAGTCTTTCTTATTTTTGTGTTTTTCAGGGTTTCTTATATAACTTTTTTATGTATCATGTGCTTAAGGACCATTGCTAAAATTTGTTGAACATCATTGGTAATAGCCTATATTTTCAAGCACTTTCTAACCACTAGTCATTATTCTAAGTGTTTTTACATATGTAATCCATTTAAATCTCACAAGAACTCACCTATAAGTACTATTATTATTCCCATTTTACAGATAAGAAAGCTGAAGAACAGAGAGGTTATAAGTATCTTCCCCCAAAGGAACAAAGCCAGTGAATGGTGAACCAGAATTCAAACTCAAAATATTTAAGAACCCATGCTCATAACCATCATGCTTTATGACCCAGCTAACTCTAAAAATCCTGATAGTATTGTAATCTGACTTAATCATGAGAATTCCAATAGTCCAACGGATTATTTCTTCTCCTACTTATTTTGGAAACTGCTAATATATTTCATTTTACTGCCCAAACATCTGAAGTTAATGGAAGAAAATGACTTTGAGTACGCATTCCCTATAAGTCATTACAAGAAAAGGATTATGTTTCTACGCATCTCACACAGAAACTGATGTGCCACAGGCATTCTCTTAGTTCCCAGAAACTGATGAAGGTCTTCCTCAGCCCATCAGAGATACTCCACATTGCCTAAAATGAATCTAGTACTGGAAAAAGATGTCCATGTTCCTATGAATAGAAACATGTATGCTATTTTCTATGACAAATTAGCACTGAGGATTGCATAAATATAATTTTGAGGGTACTAATGTTTTAAGACAACCTAGGTTGTTCTGATTCTACTGCATATACTTTGAGGTTCACCAACATTAACAGACAACAAGCCAAAGATAATCATCGCCCCGTAGGCAATACCAGCTGTAGCAATGAATATGTAGTCTGTTTCAGCAGCAGTCACTTTTGGTCTGCGCTCAGACTGACTGCATACTTTGTTCTCTTTCTTTATGGAAACATGGTTTATCTGTACCACCAATCTATCCTCTTTTTTCTGACAACTGATTAAGAGTTTAAAGTTTAAAGAATATTCTGATTTCACTGGAATTCATTTTGGTAGGTTTAAGATACATAGGGAACAGGGACAGAGATGTTTACGTATCGAAACACTGGATCATTTTTAATCAATATAGTCTTCATCAATCAAGGGGATACTCTATGGCAATTAGTCAGCATCAGGAGAGTTTTTATCATCAGGTGAGCTGTGTGTTCCTCCCTATCCTCCCTTGGCTGAGAAAAGAATCATATTGTAGTGAAATTTAGACAGTGGGAAAATGTATCTCCCAAGAGCACAAAAAATGTACGTAGAACTTCCTTATCTGCTCTCCACTCAAAAAAAAAAACCACTTTGTATTCTTTAATGTTATAGCCCACTGTTTATGTCTTGAAAACACAAGTGCTCGGCTCTTTCTGGCCTAATGAATTTGTAGATAATATCTAATGAATCATGGACAAATTTATTAGCTATATCTTTGATGTAGCACTAATTTATAGAATGGATTTTTCATTCATTCATTCATTCATTTGTAATTGACATCTGCTCCAGGCTGGTGTTGGAATGGACAGCCTGCAATGACATTCCAGGATGCTAAATGTGGCCACAGCGGTAGAGACAACATGGTCTGAGAGCTCAGAGACGAGGACAACCAACTAAGTGCTTTAAAAATGTGTGCAGAGGGGCGCCTTGGTGGCTCAGCTGGTTAGGCGTCTACCTTTGACTCAGGTCATGATCTCAGGGTCCTGGAATCGAGTCCTGTGTTGGGCTCCCTGCTCAGCGGGGAGTCTGCTTCTCCCTATACCCTTCCCCCATGCTCATGAACTCTCTCTCTCTCTGAAATAAATAAAATCTCTCTAAAAAAAAAAAAAAGGTGTGCAGAGAAGGCTCCAAGTAGGCAAGCACTCAGGACCCCGACGGAACCAAACACAAGGACGGTTGAAATTCTGACCTCATCTAGCTAGACTCTTTCTTTCTTAGAAAGTATTTCATCAAATTCTGCAAATTTATAATGGGTTTGTAGACTGCATGCCACTGACCGTAGATGTTTTTTCAATAAGGGTTGTATGTCGAGGGACACAAACTGTGTACTAGAGACAGCACCAAAACATGGGCCTTCGAGGTCTGGCATAGTTCAGAACACAATCTAGTAAGGTACCTTGGGCGACAGACTCCCTGCATAGTACTGAGGACTGTACACAGAACAATCCCCAAGGGAAAGTATTCCTAACATAGACCTTGTAGACATGTGTATTCCTCATGGCAGAAAATGGTAGTAAAGAGGTTGGTTCAAATTAAAGTAATATATTAGGAGAATTTTTTGACCAAGGGAACTAAAGAATCCTGAGGGGAGGCTGTCTTTTTTTCTAATTCATACAAAGGTGTGTTGACTATTGGCTGCCCTGGTTTTTGTTCATCTCTAACATTACTCTTGCGTCTGCCAGGAACTAGAGAGGAGGTGGCTCATCTCAGGTGGTGGTCCCCTCTATCATGAACACACTTAGCCTGTGGAGGTGCCCCACAGACCTGGCCTAGGACAGAGGGTAACAGCTCAGGAAGATCAGCGGAGGAGGTGAGAATAGTAGTAGCAGGAAAGAAATTCATAGGATGACTTTTCCCCACATCACTTGCTCTTGGTATCCTTCCCTCATGGTGAGAATTCTAGGGTCCATGCCCTGTCTGCCTGCATTTTCAGGGCTTCATGCTTTCACTTTCTTTGGGTACCTCCAGCCGCAAATCAGGCAGAACATCTCAGATAAACAAAGTGCTTGAATTTATACTCCTCAAAACATGGACCTTTTCTCATTCATTGTTTCAAGCTGACAGCCTAGCACTGTTTCAGGCTTAAAGCAGATACTGAAAAAATTGTGATAGAGCAATGGAAATGAATACAATTATGAGGTAAAATGTACTTTTTGGAATAATCAGTTGATTTCATTTATCCCTGACTTCATTGGGATTAATATTATAAAGCAAGCAATAAGGCAAAATTGGCTTCCACAAGGCCAGTCATGTTGGCTCTGCTGTACTTCCTTTCTCAAGAAATAATGAGACGTGGCATATGCCAAAGAGAATTTCATTTTAAGAAACTACCAAGGGATAGTTATTTAATTAGGAGGCAAAAATAAAACTTAATTCAAAGAAATCAAACAGTCTGAGGGTTGTTATTTGTATTTGTAAAATATCCTAAAGGTAAAGACAAAACGGCAGAAGTTGAATTACAAACAAGAGAAAGTCACTTCCACTCTGGGTAATCTAAAAAGTTCCTGAAATAGACAGTAACTGAAGTAACTCTCTTACCTTGTAATTGTTCATGAGTTCAGCTAACCAGAGCTTAACGGACTTTACTGTATCTTCTCGCATGTACTTTTCAACTTCGGATCCATCACTAAAGGTCCGGTTTCCCACATGGATGGCTTGCCTCACTTGTGGGAGGGACAAAAATTTCCCGTAGTAATTTTGGTCCTCAGGTTCCTGGCAGAAGGGAACATCAGAAAAATATTAGGGAACATGACTGGGTGGCAGGAACAGCATGCTGGGAAAGCTGCAAATTTCTCCTGACATAAACCATAATGAACAAGATGAGACATGACTATTAACTGGTCTCCACACGAAATTTTTAATTTGGGGGTTCTGAGGGAGTTTAAATTTTACTAACAACAAAACTGGATGATCTGATATTTTCAGAGCCAGTGCCCCATTTGCATTTAAATGCTCAATTTTCCTTTCTTGGTAAGTCATCTTCTGCAATCTCTGACTCCCCTCAAGGACCCCATTTGAGGCAAAGACAGGGAAAACAGAAGAGGTGAGATTATCAAAAGCAATTTGCTCCTTGTCTGAGGCTCTATGGGATGAAAGTCAAATGGACCACTGGAGCCAGGGTGGTGGTCTGGTGGGTTAAAAGCTGAGGCTTTCTTTTTCATGTTCTGCTGTTTATTAAAACCACACGAATAAAATAATCAGCTAACCATAACTGAAGGGGGGAAATATGCCAAGTGTAAAAACAGATGACTTTATGAAGGACATGAGACAAAAGAAAAGTTGTCCATGAGCCTTATTAAGAAAAAAGTACTGCAGGGGCACCTGGGTGGCTCAGTCGTTAAGCGTCTACCTTCGGCTCAGGTCATGATCCCAGGGTCCGGGGATCGAGCCCCGCATCGGGCTCCCTGCTCCGCGGGAAGCCTGCTTCTCCCTCTCCCACTCCCCCTGCTTGTGTTCCCTCTCTCGCTGTGTCTCTCTCTGTCAAATAAATAAATAAAATCTTTAAAAAAAAAAATACTGCATAAAAGTCTGTGATATTCATCATACTAAAAGAAAAAAGGTATAAATGCTTTTTTTAAAATTACAAAAGGATAAAAAAGAGTTTGAGATCAACAATTTCGTGCACC
The DNA here is from genome assembly GCF_029215605.1 of Mirounga angustirostris. NCBI lineage: Eukaryota > Metazoa > Chordata > Mammalia > Carnivora > Phocidae > Mirounga > Mirounga angustirostris. Next base: position 46,663,523 of record NW_026991720.1, on the reverse strand, counting down.
CTCAATTTTTGCTCATCTTTTGAATACATCCTTTTGTAAAGGAAAAAGAAATGTGATTACAATTCTGTTTCTCTCTTGCCTACCATATGGTTTTCTCTTGGTAGAATCTAAATCCAAAACCACAGGGTTGGCAGATTCTAATGAAATTAGCTTTATATTTTATTTACAAAATAGTTAATAAGGCAATTTTAAAAACAAGATGTATTGTCATATACACTAGATAAAGATGAGACAAATCCAAATACCCACCTTGGCTCCTTTTGTTTGATTTAATTCTGCACAGAAGACATCAACTTTGGCCTACTTTTATGGAAGAAAACTACTTGAATATTTTGAGAAATATTCCAAAGGGCTTGAAGTGAGGGCCATACTAAGTGCACAAACCATCTTAAGTTAAAAGTAAGACAAAGCAAGTATTTTCCTAAAGGCTTTGGCAGTTTTGATTATCCAAGCTGTTTTAAGTATAGAACAAATAATGTGGACATTTTCAAGAAACTCACTACAGCCTTGGCATTCTGGAACCTAATACCCAGAACTGCAATCCTGGCCTCTGTCCTTGACAAAAGAACGTCTGTGTAACAAGCTCTACTGGGGGGGGGGGGGGGGGGGCGGTAAATTGTGTTAATCAGAGATTATTTTGAGTTATCTGGAATATCAGACACTCTTGATGGTCAGATTATAACATATACAACATCAGTGAGGGGGAAATCCTATAGATTAGTAGACCAAATAATGCAATACAGTGAGGACATATTTATCTAGTATAAAGTCACCTACAGTATTTCTCAAATGGGAAGAAGTTTGGTTTTGCCAAAAGTTTTAAGCAAACACTATCATCTTTTTAAAAATGTTGTCATTACCTTGCACTGTAATATGCTGTAGTAACTAGGACATCCTGTGATATTCTGGAAGTAAGAAGGGTTGTTTGTTAAGTCACCGTCTAGTAGTTTATCCAGTACCTAGGTCAGGAGAGAGAGAGCAAGGAGGAAAACTTCAGGGTTGGTAAAAACACACAGGCACTTGTCATTGCATTGATTCAATAGTTTTCTCATTCCTGCATCGTTTCATTCAGTGACCATTTATTGCACCTCTTCTCTGTGCTAGACACTGTCCCAGGCATTGGGGACACAGCAGCATGAACAAGAGAGCGAAAGTCCTCCCTCCCGGAGCTTATATCCTCGAGGGGGACAAGAAGCAAGCACTCATAGGAAAAACATGCAGTGTGGTAAGTGTTAAGGAGGAAACTAAAGAGGAGAAGGAGAGTAGGAAGTGTCACGGCATGTGTGTGTGTGTGTGTGAGTGCAAGGTGCACTGCAGGGAGGGGGAAACAGGTCTCACTAGAAATGATGACAAGCGTGATGCCCTTGAGATAGAATGACAGTGAGGCACTCTCAGGGATGGGAAGGAGAAAGCTGGAGGGTGGTAGGTAACTGTAAGGAGTGGTAGGTGGGACCGTGTGAGAATGTGAGAGGCAGAGCTCAGTGCTTCTGGAGGGACAGAACATGATCTGAGGACAGCAATGAGGAGCAAGGAGGACACCCACTCTACCCATGAACCAAGTGGTACAAAATAGCTGAGACAGAACTCAGCCCCTGCTTGAGAGGGGAAGTGACAGAAGCAGGGGAGAAGCAGCTTTGGGGCAGAGCAAGAAGATGAAGGGAATACTTACAAAAGAGATTGAGAACATTGGGACGTTTTGGGATGAGGATATTGAGTTTGTAAGGGGCTCTTGTAAAAAGGATGAATTCGACACATTTTCAAAACCAATGATCAGGTATGATTTTAGGTTTTCTTACACGGTAAGAATTCAGGACAGTAGTATCCTAGTTTTACAGGTGAGGAAACTGAGGCACACAGAGGTTAAGTCACTTACCAAGGATGCCTCACTAATAATGTCAGAGGAGAGACTCAAGCCCAGGCCATGCCTCTCCAGCCTACATGCTCCACCCCCCACACGCTAGCTCTCCAAGGGGCAGACTGCCGTCTCTCTTAGTCTTCAACTCTCTCTGGCCACGCTTTTGGGTTTAATATACAATTCCATTATTTTATTAGATCAGTTTTCTTCACCAAACATGAAGCAACTTAATTTATCCCAGTGACTATTGCCACAGGGCTAGAGACCAAGTATGAAAAGGATTGTCATTGTGGAAGGGGGTGGGGGGAGCAGTAAATATGCTCTAGAAATGCTACAGTCACTCAGCACCACTGGCTGCACACTGTGCACTGCACTGGGGATGCCTGGCTGAGGGGTAGAGAAGCAGCCAGAGTTCTGGTTGCCACGCTGGATAACCACACTTGGGCTGTGTTTGGAGAAACAGCCATCTTTATTCTCGCACAATGGTGGCATCCACTTGCCAAACCCTGAATCCACAGGACTCTGTCAACTCAGAGGAGGTGTCTTTTTCTAACTTGTCCACCCAGAGGCAACACCGTAGGCTAGTGGCAGTCCTGAATATAGGTGGCATTTTTTTTATCCTTACAAATTATCTTCAACAGGGGCGCCTGGGTGGCTCAGTCGTTAAGCGCCTCAGGTCCTGGGATCGAGTCCCACATGGGGCTCCCTGCTCACCGGGGAGCCTGCTTCTCCCTCTCCCACTCCCCCTGCTTGTGTTCCCTCTCTCGCTGTGTCTCTCTCTGTCAAATAAATAAATAAAATCTTTAAAAAAAAAAAAAGAAATTATTTTCAACACCAATGGGAATATAAATTCTACCCTTAAGAATGGATCTAATTTCAGAAAGAGTCAAAAATCATTTGTTGTCAGACAAGTGAGGTGGGTGGTCAATACCTGTGAGATCCAGGTTTTGGTCAAAATTTGTTTCACAGAAAGAACTCTGTGATCCAGAACGTTGTCATGGTAAGGGGGACAATACAGAGCCAGAGATGGGCCACTCTGCATCTTGCAGAATGTCTGAATGCTCCAGGATTTTTACAGACTGCATGAAAGTTACCACTGGAGAATACCAGGGTGGGAATCATGAGGCGAGGTGGTGGGGGGGGGGGGGATGATTCCAGTCCTAGGCCTGCCACAGTCTATTATGTAGTTTTTGGCCACTGAATGCAGTCCCTCCTGGCCTCAGCCTCCTCATCAGTGAAGTGTGGATGTGTGCATGTGTGTAGGGGCAGAAGATAGTCTATAAAATTCCCTCCAGCTCCAAGTTACTGCTTTTTTATTAACTAAATCATATTAAGGGATCAGAGCATCCAACAGGCTTTATTATTTAGGCTTGTGATTTTGACAATGTGCTCTCTTGGGTCTCAGGATTTCTCCAAGCCTTCTATTACATACACTGACACACATTTTACCTCTACTGGCTACTTTCCTAAGTATCAGCTTATCTATTTCCCTTAAAATAAAACAAAGATTATTAAGTGAATTCATCACTCAAGATATTGGATCAATGGTCACAGAGACATTGCATACCTTCCTAGGTTTGTTGTTGTTTTGGTCTTGTTTTGTTTTGGGTTTTTGTGCCTTTTGCTTTGTTTTCTGACGAATCTAGTTTGGGAGAGCTCTAACCTCATGGACCATCTTCTCATTACCTCTGAATACACAAAATGACCTGAACTTTTCAACAGTTTCGTTAATCCTGCAGGTACTCAGGCTGCTGCAGCACATGCAGCAAGGACATCTTTCTGCTTTCCTTACCCCTTACGGTCCATCAGATGCTTTTCCTCTTGACATCACTTAATCCCTGTATGCTTCTTCAAAAACACATCAAATCTCTCACTTGCCAATTGGTCTCACGTGACGTAACATTTGATATTAATTTTAAATTCTAGAGGTTCAATCCTTTTACCCTTTCTGCCTACTAAACAGATAGCCAAAAACCAGGCCTGAAAATAGTGTCATTGCACATGGAAGAGGGATCTTACATGTCCCCATAAGATCCCTCTTCCTTTGCATTTATAATTGCACAGACATTCTGAATCCGCACTCTGCAGCCACACCAGCTGTCCTGGCACAGGCAAACCGGAGGCTGTTGGCATCTTGAGGGATGGTTTCAGCTGCACATCTTGCTGCTGTCAGAACTGACGGTAAGGGCATTGACTGCTTTGGGGATTTCAGGCAGCGTGAGGCACCCTGCTTATTAAATGGAGCTTAACCTTGTTACCCCTTTCTCCCTGAGTTTGTATGTCTCCTGCTTTGATCTGAACCAGCTGACCTGCAGTGCCTAGAAGACTATTAATATCAGGCCTCAGCCTTAACAACAATAATGCTGTTAGGTAAACTAATACAGGATGTGTTCCCAAGAACAAAGACTGAAGTCCTCCAAATGCAATCTGTGCCTCATTTACTAATATGTGAAACATGATGGCTCTATGGTAAAGATGGCAAACAAACAAACAAACAAAACAACCTAAAAAAGACAAGTGATACACGATCTTTGTCTGCACTGGAAAAACCAAACCAAACCAAACCAAAACCTCAAACTCCTGTATGTGAATATTTAGTATAATCTCAGATTTTAAATAACTCCCCCCATCTCAACAAAAAGGGCAAGGGATAGAACCGTAGCATTTGATTCTCAAATTCAATTTTAGGGGAGCATTGTGACAATATTTACAAATACCAACAGCTCTTTGTGAAAGCTTCAAATCACTAGGCTTTATCATCTTTGTTCCTGACACGCAGAAACACGGGACATTCGTCACACACTGAGGCCACGTCTCCAGCTGGAAGGCCGTGTGTGGATATCACCCTTCTGAAGGGTTTTGAACATATGCTGAAGCATATGTATCTACTTTCTGGGTCGCCTTTCTTCTGATTTCCTTGTGACGGGGCATGCCTTTAGGGCCTACACGGCATTTGAAGAAATCAAAACAGTTAATGGAAGACATAGCTAGATAAACACTCCAAGGTGCCTGCAGGTTTAAAGTACGGCCAAAGTAAATTCGGAACGACCTGGACGGTTCTTCCCCTCACTCTGAGCCCGCACTCATCTGCCCCATCAGCGTACCAGCTACACCTCCTCTAACAACAGCAGAATGTCTGAGTACCGCGACGCTTCTAGGAGCGGCTCAGATGGTGCTCATTGCTGCAGGCAATGCAGGTGCCGAACTCACTTCAGAGGCTTGACGCCACCTCTTCTCCCGGATGTATTTCACACAGTCCTCACACTGCTTCTGGAAGTACTTTCTCTGCTTCTCATCCAGCAAGCCAACTTGGTACAGGAATGCGGCGTAGCCCCCGATGATCTGAGGAGAAAAGAGGAACACAAACGACACAGGGAAAGAAAGAGAGAAGTCAGGGAAGCCCGCCTGCTTGGTGAAATAACCCTCTGTCATTTGTCAATCCCGTGCGGGAATTAGCCACGCAAGACAGTTACACGCGCGCGCGGACCTGACAGAACACACAAACACATACACAACACACACAAACCCCAAACATACACACACCACACACACGCACAAAATACACAGAAACATCACACACACACTCGTGCGCATGCCCCACGTTCCCACTCACAACCAACCTAGGCTGACATAGTAAGTTGACACCTTAAAGCATTTGGTAAAAATGAGAAGGTTTTAACATAATAAAATAAAATTAAAAAAATAAAAAATAAGAAAATGAGAAGGCTTTAAATCATTAGAAAGTCAACCAGACAACATTATTTCCCTCCATCAAGTTAGGTCTCTAAGGTCCGAGCCTCCGTTGGATTAAAGGGGATTTAATCTCCTTAAAGGGCAGAATGGAAAGGAAAAAGGAGACACCTACTGATTCAGGATCAAAATACGCATCTCCAAGAGCAATTCCTTTAAGGTTGATCTTCGTTGTCATCATGGGGCCGAAGGTGTGGATATAGTGTGCAAGGGCTGGTATGTACTTCCCTGCGTACGACTGAGAAGGGTAGATGTGAAAATGAACCATCGCAAACTGGTGCTATAACCATCATGTGTTTAAGCTAATTAAAATAACAATAAAACAGCAGTATTTCCACATGAGACCTACCACATATTTTACCTTACGCTGTAAATTCCACAATAGCACAGAGCTCTGTCTCTCACTTCTCTCACATGCAAGTCACCGGTGAGGTGCACAAAAAAATGACAAGGGGACATGGACTAGGTGAACAGTCTAATTTCCTTCCAAAAGAAAATAATGTGGGCCAGCCGACACAATTTTCAATTCTGCCACCCATAGGGCTTGTCTTTCCGGAAAGCTCCATTAAAAACTTTATTAAAAAAGAAAAAAAATCTCAAGGCCAAAATTAAGATTTCAAAATCTATATGATGCTGCAGTTTGAAATCTACATGTATTAAAGCAAGAGGAGATAGAAAGTATATTTACTGGCTACTGAAATTGTCACTTGACAATTATGTCTGTTTCCAACCTTTCCGAGTACATGGTTTTTTTTCAATTTAAAAATATTATGTGGACACAAACATTATAACTCTATTTTTAGACTATGCTGAAAAAAGCTACTATTCAGGAATATTTTAAAAATAGCTTTGTATTGGGGCGCCTGGGTGGTGCAGTCCGTTGAGCCTCTGACTCAGTTTCAGCTCAGGTCATGATCTCAGGGTCATGGGATTGAGCTCCACATTGGGTTCTGCGCTCCGTGCGGAGTCTGCTTGGGACTTTCTCTCCCTCTGCCTCTCCCCCCCGCCCCTGCTCCCCACACTCTCTCTCTCAAATAAATAAATAAATAAAATCTTTAAAAAAATAGTTTTGTATTTTTTACATTAAAAAGCTGCCTTTTGACATCTCCACTTATATGTCTAATATTAAACTTCATATGTTCAAAATGAAGCTTGAATCCCCAAGCCTTCCTTACAGCCTATTAGTGATAACTCTGTTCTCATTGCTTAGGCCAAAAATCATGGTGTCATTTCTTTTTCTTTTCTTTTCAAGCAGGCTCCACGCCCAGTGCAGAGCCCATTGCAGAGCTTGAACTCACAACCCTGAGATGGAGACCTGAGCTGAGATCAAGAGTCAGACGCTTAACCCACTGAGCCACCCAGGCACCGCAGTGCCATTCCTTATCTCTCTTTCTCTCACGCCCCACAAAAGTCCATCAGTGAACCTTGTCAACTCTACCTATTCTGTCAAAATAGGTCCAGAATCCAGGGTCTTTGCACACACCCCCTTCATCACCTTGCTCCAAGTTCCATCATCTCTTGCCTGGATTATTGCTGTAGCCTAACTGGCCCCCCTGCTTTTGTCCTTCCCCTCATCCAGTCTATTTTCAAGACAGTGGTCTACTAAAATATGAATCTGATCTTGCCACTCCTCTGCTCAAACCCTCTGACGACTCCCCAAGTCCCTCAGAGAAAAAGCAGAGTGCTTTTTCAGATACATAAGTATTGCATGATCTGGTCACTTCATTAACACTGTGCCCTACTACCTTCTCGCTCATTCCTCTCCAGCCCCTTTTGGACCAGTCATGATTGTGATCCGTACTGTTCCTTCCACAAGGGCCTTTGTATTAGCTTCTCCCTCGACCTGGAATGCTCTTCCCCCAGATGTCCATATGGTTAACTCCCTTACTTGCTTCAGTGAGACCTTCTAGGGATGCTTTCCTTGGCCACCCCATCTAAAATTTTAAAACCCTCCCCCCCTTTTTTTTACATTTTATATTTCCTCTCTCTCTTTTTTCATCGAATCCTTATCACTTCCCTATAAACTTTTACTTATTTATCTTGTGTAGTTATTCTCCCACCCACACTAGAATAGAAGATCCATGAACAGGGTTATCTGTCTGTTTTGTAGTTTAGTATAGCCCCTATGTCTGATGCTGTTTATTTGTTAGTGCTCAAAACACAGTTGCTGAATGAGTGAGTCTTGAATTAACCTACAAGCATTTGAAAAACACTAATGCATATATGTTCAAAATAGACTAAAGGCATGGAATAGGTACATATGAGTCCGCAGACCCTTTGTAATATTTCCAAGGCTCTGCAGGGGTCTGTAGTTCAAAGGCTGGGAGACCCCAAGAGCTCTCATTTATTCCATACCCTAATCATATGCTGCAGATGTCATTACTCCCATATCAATATGAAGGCATTGAGGCTCAGAGAAGTTAAGTGGTAGAGTTAGAATCTAACCTGCTCTGACTTACTCCCAAACCTATACTCTTTCCAAGGCATGATAAAATAATGTAATTTGCATAATTTATACAAGATCTCCTCAATGATGCAGCCCTCTTGTACAACAGTAATTATTTAGGCTAAGTATTGTGCAAAACAGTGTATCCATTCATAACCATGAGCACATTTTAGCTTCCTTGAGGTGATATAAAGATGTGTTTACATGCCTGAAATGTGGTTTGTTGCATAACAGTGCTACACTCTCCTGTTAGGAGCAATAAGTGAACATTTATCAGATATAATTTCAGTAAGATGAACCAAAAAACCCAAATTTCCTTGAGTAATCATTTTACTGCTAAAGATGTATCATACAGTCTTCATTCAGTGATAGTTTATTAGGCAACTCTTCTGTCAAAGGCACCATGGCAGACATTTGAGAAGACACAAAAATGAATAAAGCATAGAACCTGCGCTTGTTAAGTTAATCATTTCTTCTAAAAAAATATTACAAAAACTTGACCATTATGTGATGGGGTGAAGTTTGCCATTTCGTGGATTATTATTCTCACATTGTGTACCTTGCCCAGCACACAGTAGGAACATAAAACATACTTGATAAATAAATGACTAATCTGACATTACTGCTAAACATTTTTTCTCTATTGGATGTTATCATTCAAGTTGTCTTGTTATAAGACCTGGCAAGAAAGCATCTCTTTAACTCTTTCTGAGATGGAAGGGCGTATATTTTAAGTTGCTCTGATGATGGTGATGACAAATTCAGGCCAAAACAGCCACATTTTTAGGGCACCCTCCGCTTTGCGGCCACCATGCGTATCTGGGATAGATCCAGGCAGGAAACTAAGAAGGAACACCTACTCAATTTCTGAGCATCGACTACAAACAGGCTACCTCCCCCACTTTAAACTGAACTAATTTAAAGTTAATGTTATCTTCCCATATTTTAAAATGATGAAAACAAGGGTCTGTGCATTCCAATCATGTGCCTGGCTGGAATTCCATCAAGGCTCAGCTGCCTCCACATCTCCCATTTCTCATATCAAACCATGCTTCAGTCAATGGTCCTGGAGACTATGAGTCTGTGGTCTCCCAAGCTGGGGCTCAGCTCAGCCTTGGGTTCATCTACTACATGCTTGCTAAGCTGACCATTTAAAGAAAACAAGACGGTGAGATAGGTAGTTCTATAACCGTGTCCAAAACAGTTTCCTCCATGTTCAGTCCACATCTGCTAGCCTAACGGTGATGTTTATCTCATTTTTGCTTTCTAATGACTATCACACACTTCCTCGCCCTGTGTCAGTGTGACAAATCCTTCACTGCTGTTTCCATTAATCATTCCATTGGTTGAGTGGCTCAGGCTGTCACACAGTAGACAATTATAGGATTATTTTATGGAAAACAGACACTGAAACAGTATAATGAAATTTCAATTATTTTCGCTCTCCTTGTTGAGACATTTTTTTTCTGCATGATCAGACTAGTTTATTCTTCCTGAATCATTTATTTCTCAATTTAATGATTCTCTGACCACCACGAGCACTTTAAAAGACAACCAGACAATAAATCTAATGTTCTATTTGCCCAGTTTTCTCTTTTCTGGATATATTTTAAGTAGAATAGAAACCTCTGGGCGCCTGGGTGGCTCAGTTGGTTGAGCGACTGCCTTCGGCTCAGGTCATGATCCTGGAGTCCTGGGATCGAGTCCCGCATCGGGCTCCCTGCTCAGCAGGGAGTCTGCTTCTCCCTCTCCCGCTCCCCCCTCTTGTGCTCTCTCTCTCTCTCACTCTCTCTCTCAAATAAAAAAAAAAAAAGAAACCTCTATTTTAGGGGGGAGAATTGAGGTGTGGCTGTCCGATGGATAAGAAATGAACTACATGGCCCCTTAGGACTTACAACTGTAATCCTATAATTTTATGAACTCTTGCTTCTTTTGTTCTGAGTTCTGTCCGTAACGACGACGAGAGCAACAACCACCACAACTCTCGGCCCTGTGGTCTCTCTGATCTCTAGCTGGGGCTCATCAATGTGGGCAGCAGCTGGGCAACGAAGCTCCTGACATCTGTGAATTAACACCAACCTTCTACCATCGGATCAGACCCTGGCCTCATAAAAGCTCGGAATAGCATCAAAGCGATTATAAAAGGAAAGAGGAAAAGCATGGCCAGAAACAATCTGAACACATTATTATTTTAGAATTCAGCAGTGACCCTCAAATGAGGAACTCAGCCAGACAAACGTGTTTATCTAACACAACAATTCAAACTAGGTTAGTGATCGACACGTCAGAATTTTCGTCTGCCCTTGTTACTCCTTTCTAGTCTTTATTTATTTATTTTTTTATTTTTTAAAGATTTTATTTATTTATTTGAGAGAGAGAATAAGAGAGAGAGAGCATGAGAGGAGGGAGGGTCAGAGGGAGAAGCAGACTCCCTGCCGAGCAGGGAGCCTGATGCGGGACTCGATCCCAGGACTCCAGGATCGTGACCTGAGCTGAAGGCAGTCGCTTAACCAACTGAGCCACCCAGGCGCCCTCCTTTCTAGTCTTTAAAGAAGCTTCCAGCCACAATTTCCAGCACCGTTGTTGCATGGCTCATTTTCCCCACAGTGACCCTATTTTGAGCTCACCTCTGACGAGAAGGCCCAGAGATATTAGGGTGTATTTGTATATGCTTGCATTTGCTGGGGCTTACAGAAGCAGTAAACCTCCAGTTTTCCTCTTACATCACACAGACCTCAGAATTCGGTTCTCAGTCTTTTATTTCCCCCATGAAAGGAAAAGGTCTCCACATCACAGCTGAACAGTGGTTTACAAATCTCTGTCTGCAATCTTTCCGAGTTCTTAAATGATGTTTGGAACAGCCTAATGGAAATCACGTTAGGAGCATATTGTACTTGTAAAAATGGTCTAGAGAGAATGTAATGCTTGTTAATTATCCAGATGTGTAAAAGCACAATGAAATTGGACTTAAAGAAACTTGTAATTGTGTATTCCATCTGAAGCTCTCCCTTCTTACATGTTTCCGCAACGACTTACTGTACCCCTGCCACCCGGTTACTTTTAAAGGAGGAAAAAAGCTTTTATATCTAAAATCAAGTTTCAATCAGCTCCCCTAGAAGAAAAAAAAATCGTGTCAGAGGATACGACTCTAATGGAAACAATGTCTTCTTGCAGAAATTTCACATATGTTAACTGTTACTATTGTTTAAACTACTCTACATTTCTCCACTACATTTCTTACTAAAGTTTAGTTAAAAAAAAAAATAGATGCAGCTATATTCATTCTCTGCCTTGCTTCTAGTTATACACTGTATGGTAAAACATGCAGAACCTCTCTGGATGATACTGAGCAATGGCCTCTGAAATGAGACACACCTGAACCTGGACACAGAGTGTCACTATCCACAGGCCCTAGTTCCCAAGCTCTGCCCAGGATGGGAAGAGGTAGAGTGATCAACCTCAGGAATGGCATGTTGAGGACGCTCAGGGGTTATTCTGTGCCCTTTGCTCTGCTGTGCCCCTCCCCCAACCCCCAGCCACTCCAGTTGGAATGAAAGTCTCATTGAAAAATTCACTTCAGAGCTGGAAGGGGCTCCTTCAGGTCCCCAGAAGGAAACAAGGTGGGCTGCCCTTCTGGAGAGAGCCCTGTCCTCTAAGCACTTCCCAACTACACAATGTTGGTGGAGCCACCCCCATTTATGGGGGCAATCAGAGAGAATAAGGGGATATGCTTTGAAGAGAGTTTTAGAGCCACATTGAAAAACCACAAAAACTGGTGAAAAGCCTAAGTGTAATGGAATAATAGATGACACAGTAGTCAAGAGAACAGGACTCAGTGAGAGCAACCTTGACTTCATCTAGCCTCGGGGTGGACTCTTCCTTCCCTCAGCACCATTATTTTCTCTGAGCGATGGAGGTGTGTCCTTAAAATGGCCAGCTCAGAGAATTAATGAACAGGGAAAGCTGGAACTTCAGCATTGTGGTAATCTCTACAACTTCCTAGACATTTCTAGACTGTGTGTCATCCAATTTCTAGTCCACACTGCTGCAATTAAAAAAAAAAAAAAAGGCTTCTAACAAGAGGATGACTTTATCTAAACATCTATTTTTCTTGAAAAGGAGCTTAAAAGAAATGCATAATCTCTAGGAAAAGACATAAGAAAAACATTTTGATCTGTATCTATTAGTCACATATTTAGGCAAGGTACACACTGGCTTCCAAATGATATATTCTTATTTTGTATTGAAAAGACGCTTTAAAAAAAAAAATCCAGTACAGCCAGTATGGAAAACAGTATGGAGGAGCCTCAAAAATTTAAAAATAGAACTACCATATGATCCAGCAGTTCTACTTCTGAAAATATATCCAAAGGAAATGAAAACACTAACTTGAAAAGATAGCTGCCCCCGCCCCACCCATTTTCATAGCATTGTTATTTACAACAGCCAAGACATGGAAACAACCTAAGTGTCCATCGATGGATGCATGAGTAAAGAACTTGTGGTATATACATACAATGGAATATTATCCAGCCATAAAAACCAAGGACATCCTACCATTTGTGACAACATGGATAAACCTTGAAGACATTACGCTAAGTGAAATAAGTCAGAGAAAAACAAATAGTGTATAATCTTACTTATATGTGGAATCTAAAAAACACACACAAAAAGCAAACAAAAAGAAATCAGACTTGTGGTTACCAGAAGCAGAGGCTGGGGGGAGAGGCAATTGGGGGAAGGTGGTCAAAAGGTACAAACTTCCAGTTCTAAGTCACAAATTCATTTTCAAGTCTAAAAGGAAATATTGGCAGGTCAGATGAACATAACTGAAAATAGACATTTGTCATGTCAAGAGTTAAAGCGGCTTGAATGTCATCTAATAACTGCATTCCATGGACTTCAAGCCTTTATGTCACTTGAAACTTCCATTTACTCTATAAAACTTTATGATCAAAGCTTAGTCTTTATGATTAAAACTTAGTCTTCGCCAGAAAGACAGCAACATCCAAAAGGACAGGGAACTTCTGTTTGTATAAGGTTGATAACTCTCAGAGATTCTGCATGAAATATGGAAGGGATGTCAACTCCCTTCCACAACAGTGCACCTGCTTTCTGGGAAGAGGCAGGTTTTGGAGACGGAGATTTCAAGGAGAGAGCACCCAGGCTCCAGATAGCACCTACATAAGCAGGGTTCCAATCCTTAGCCAGTTTCTTGTTTGTAGGCTTTGGGCTCTGGAATCTGGCTGCTTCAGTCTCAGTCCTGGCCGAGTGACCTTGGTAAGGCTGACCTAAGCTCTCCATACTAACAGTGCAAGCTTCAAATAGCCATGACATGCATGAAACAATGCTTAGCACCATGCCTGCCATATAGTCCACTTCCAATATGCTCAAATAAGAGCTATAAATAGAAAAAGTGAACTATAGACTCTTTTTTTTTTTTTTTTAAGATTTTATTTATTTGTCAGAGAGAGAGAGAGCACAAGCAGGGGGAGTGGGAGAGGGAGAAGCAGGCTGCCTGCTGAGCAAGGAGCCCGATGTGGGACTCAATCCCCCCGAGCTGAAGGCAGACGCTTAACCGACTGAGCCACCCAGGCGTCCCTGAACTATAGACTCTTGAAGGCCCCCTTCTGGCTACCAAATTCAAGCCAGGGCTGAAAGGATAATGGTGTAGGCCTGCAGAGGTGTTCTCTAACTCCTGCTTGCACATCAGTGCTGGAAATGCCCCTATTACAACTATCTTTCTATGGCTTGGGCTCTGTCCTCTACTCAAATACAAGCATGTTGGGAGTAAGTTTAATGTAGCAGATCCTTTCTAATGGACAGTGTGCTGATAAGTCAAAAAGGGGGAGAGAAAGAGAACAATCATGATGGAGATGGAACAAGCCTGAAGAAACAGGACCTGAGCACCAGACAGCCAAGGAAAGAAAGGAAGGCTGAGGGTCGGGGAGGAAATAAGGGAGTAGAAAGGATGGTCCCTAGGGCCTGGGACATAGTGCAGAGAGAGAAGGGAAATGAAAAGACGCTGGAGAGAAATATCACCAATATTTTTACCTAGCAACAACCTTGCACAAAGCTGCTCTAGAACATTCAATAAGCACTGTGCTTAGTATTGTATGAAACAAATTACACAAACATGGCTTTCACCTATCGGGAGCCTGCAACCCGAACCCACTGGACCATGATGATTTCAATAAAGATTGTCAGACTCCGTGATCCCAGCAGGATTTCACTCATGCAGATGAAGATGATAGATGAAGTATCCTATTAAGCTCACTAATTTTTAAACAGCTTCAAAGTTTCGCCTTTATTGGGCCCTCAAATTAACCATGGTTGCAAAATTGCTGCTGAGGAGAGTAGGCTCCTTCTTGCTGATCAAGAAGAGATGCCCAGTGTTAACCACACGTTCTGCCATTTTGGACGCGCTCCCCATTCGTGGCCACAGCCACCGATAGGCGTGGAATCTTTCTTGGGAGTGGACACAAAGCCACGTGCTCAGAGAACAATGGGCAGTTCCCCTTCCTCCCACTATCTCCCTGCCTCCCAGTGAGGGCTGTTTCACTTTAACTTCTAGCTGGGCCCACGTACACTTGAGAGGATTCTAAAGTGTGTCTGTCCCTCAAGAACAAGAGCAATCTCACTAATAGTTATTGGCTCGGAAAGGATAACACTTATAAAGAAAGTTAATTATGTGAATTAAATGCAGCTTGTTTCTCTTTTTGAAGTACATTTTTTTCATGCCTTGAGGAGGGTGATTTACAGACACATTTGTCTCTCTTTAGAGAAAATTAATTCCAGTTGGTGCTCTGGGCAGAAATGGAGAGAAGGGAAAGAGATAGGCGGTTCTTCCCTCGGCCTTGCACTGCCTGCGAATCCCACAGTATGCCTGGTTGTGGGCTCGCCGTGGTCCACGCGGCAGTGGCCAGGAGCCTGGGTCAGTCCCCACACATTTTGCTACTATCCAGAACTTTAAATATCAACTTCTAAGCTCCGTCACCATTCTTTAGACAAAGCAAACTATTTCTTTTAAAGATGATTTCAGGGACGCCTGGGTGGCTCAGTTGGTTAAGCGTTTGCCTTCTGCTCAGGTCAGGTCCCAGAGTCCTGGGATCAAGCCCCGGGGTGGGCTCCCTGTTCAGAGAGAGCCTGCCCCTCCCCCCTGCTCCTGCTCTCTATCTCACATTCTTCCTCTCTCGAACAAATAAATAAAATCTTTAAAAATAAATAAAAAAATAAAGACAATTTCAAAATAATAGGAGAGAAAATGCCACATCCCCAAAACAAGCGAGCAGAACTTTTTAAATAGCTCAGCCCCTGTCTACATGCATTAGGCCATATGCTTTGCAGCCGTAATATATTAATCCAGCTTTTCCCCACGAATGGTAATAATAGTCATCATGGGTTGGGTACTCACCACAGCCATCACTCCATTAAATATTTGAGGAGGATTATCTAATTAAATGCTCAAAACAATCCTATGTAGTAGGTATTGTTATTACTTCCAGACTCCCTCGCACCAAAGTCAGGGTGCTCCAGACCCTTCCAGCATCATGCTAACCCTCACTCATAGTACACAAATGGGAAGGATATTTAGGTCCAGTACATTTTCATTGAAAAGCAGAAAACCATTTCCAAGTTTACCATTTATTTTTCAAGGACGACTCTACTATTTAATGGCATTATTTGTTTGGCCTCCTTAAGAGTGTGCGGAAATTAAGAGTTCTGAAGAGAAAGGATTTCCCTTTCTGGAAAAATCTATCATAACCTTTTTTTTTGTGGAGAGAAGGAGGGTGGGTATTACGTTAACATTGCAATTGTATACAGATGCTTTACAAACATATCTAGGTAACTATGCTTGAACATCTAGGAAAGTAAAATATCCCTGGAAGTGATCTAACCTAAAATCCAAGCCCTCTGACTGTAAGATGAAAAGCAGAGTCCAAGAGAGGTTAAGGAACTTGCCTGGAATCATCCAGAGAGGCAAAGCCAGCAATGACTCTCAGGTCTCCTGATTATTAACCCAGAACTCCTTCCACGTTTCCTTTCTGCCTCCTGGCCTTAAAACAAAAGATTGGAAGGAACAAACTGGACTGGAAAAATATAGCATTCATTCTAATAAAACGAACCATCAAGGCATTATTATTTAGTGCTCTTCCTTCTAGAAAGAGATGTGGCCCCAGATTTAATGTACCCCGTGTAGTTCGTATGAAGATGATGCTGCCTGGCAACTGCATCTCTAAACCAGGTCCTGCCCTCCCTCGTTCACATCTTCCTCCATCACTTGGAAGGCATAGGTTTCCTTAAAAGTATTCATCCTGGCAGCAAAGAATGTAAAAAGAAAATTGTCCTTTCCCACACACATTCGGAAATTACAGGCATGAAACTGCCAGGCAGACATGAAATAGACAAATTCTTCATCCAGAATTTGGCAGCTTTGCTGAAAGTCCAACATCATGGTTAACAACATCGCCATGTTATTTGCAAGGCAGGAATTACACAGTAAGCAGATCACTCTTCTGTTGGAGGTGGAGACTGGGCATTTTCCAGGGTTGTTTCCAGAATGACAGGAGTGTCACTTCCTGCCCCTTTGCCTAACCTGCCTCAGGGAGTGATTGGTAGAGATCCTACATAATCCTGACCAAATAATTGGCTTAAAAAAGACGTTAAGTATGATATGCCAGTCAGAATATCCTTCCAAACAGAAAGAGAAGAAAGCAGGTGGAAGAGAAGGAAATTCCTAGTTCCATTAACTTGCCATTTCCTTGAAAATACTTACAGACTATTTTTCACCGTGACTCCCTTACAGTAAACATTTGTGGGTTGAGCTTGCCCAGCATCCTTCCAGCCCTTCCTCTGGTATAATCACCAGGATCTTCCCTCATCTTCACTCATCTCCCTCTCTCAGGTCTTGTGATTCAGAAGGTGAGGGTCCCCCTATGATCTTACCCCTCCCAGAGCACTGGGGTGGGCCTCTGGCACCATTATTGCCAACCTGTTTGTCCATCCCATTGACCCCAGTTATTAGTTCTAGAACAGGCATGGGATCCAAATGGATCACACGAGATTCGGGAGTATGGGTGGAATATATTGGGAAAGAAAAGTTGAGCTGATAGGCTATACTTAGAGCTCTGGAGTGGGGTGGAGGGGCAAGGGCACTGGTGAAAAAACCGTAGCTTAGAATGAAACCAGTGACGTGCAAAGCCAAGCAAATAGATCAAGAAAGAATAAGAGACAAATTCCTGGTAACAGCGTTTGAGCACCCAGACCCAGCCATGAATCAGCTGATCTCCTATTTTACTCAAGCCATTTTGAATAGGGTTATAAGCAAAACAGCCTTGACTAACACATGTCTCCTCATAATTCAAAATCCAGCTTAACTGTAACCCCTCTTCTGTTTGGCCTTTCCTGAGGATCCCACATTGAGAGGTAGCTATGTGCACTCTCCTTGTGCTATTTGTCATTATACCTACTTCTCTAATTGTACTTTTCATTTGGTATTGTATTTATTGCCAGGCTTACAGATTTAGGGTAGAGTTAGTGTCTTATTAATCACTGAATTTCTAATACTTGTCCAATGCCTCAGACATAGTAGTCACTCAAACATGTGTGTTGAATTGAATTTGATTCTAACTACTCTTTCAGTGAACACTGCACCCGTCAACGAGTTCCCATTACACTTAGAATAAAGTCCAAACTCTACCATGGACCTACATGATCTTCCTGCCTCTCCCATCTCAGATCTTTCTACAGTGGCTCCGTGCTTTTCCATGAGTCTGTCCCCAACTCAGTCTTTGCATTTGCTATTCCTCCTTCCAAGAAAGCTCTTCTCCAAGGTAACTGTAGCTAGAGCTTTACTACCTCACTCATTCTGCTCCATGTGCTCTACCCGACTGTCTCCAGAGAGCCTCGGACAATCTTATCCACAGTAGCACCTCCACCACTCTGCAACCCTCTCACCCACTTTATCTTTGTTCATGACCCTTATCAATGCCTGATGTAGAGTACATTTTAATTTCTTCACTTATCACTGTCTTCACCTCTACAATGTATGAAGGCAGGAAATTGTTTTGTTTGGTTCACGATTGTATACCTAGCACCTAGCGGTTCTTCTGCTATACATTCTTAAAATAACCTTACATTTAAATGTATGAAAAAAAAGCAGATCCTAAAACTGAAGCCAATCTATGCAAGTGAACCCAACTGTGTGTTAAATTATAACATAATCACCCTAGGAAAAAAATAGAGTTAAGTCTTATAACTTTCAAACATGGTACTTTTAAACCTATGGTGAAATGCAGTCTAAGGATAAAAGTAATTATAGCAAAAAATATTGAAAGTAACTTGGAGATTTCCTTGTTGGTAGTGGTTCTGATGTAGTAATCGAAAATCATTGTGCACATAGTGTAGGATTCAGCCAAGAGGGAAATATACTGATGCTGTTGGGAAACACGGTCCACAATGTGGGTGAAGGGGTATACAGAATGGGGAATGGAAAAAAGAAACTTGTGATGTTGCATTAGAATTATGGGCATCAGTATGAAGTCATTCTGTTCCCCAGTTCTGCCTCCAGAGAAAGTCAAAAAGAAATGGCATCCCAGTACCAATGAGCACACTTAGTGCTCAGATCTTGGTTTTTAAAACCATCCCCCATTAAAAGGAGCCAGGGTCCCTTGAAGAAATGATTGATTCCAGGGCTAGGGCAGGGAAAGTAGAAGACAATCCTAGAGCATAGATTTGTGCCAAAAAGCAAGGAAATGCTCAAAGACTAATTGGGCCCTGTCAAAAAAGACACAAGAGCCAGTCTGAAGGGGCTCCCTCTGACCAAGTAGGGGAAATATGAACATCAAAAATAATAATAATGGCAAAAAATTTTAACACATCAAGCAGAAATAACAAACCAAGAGTCCACAGTGATATTTTAAAAAGTAAATAATAGAGAAGAAGAGGAGGGAAAGATCTCTATAGAAGAATACCAGATGATATCTATAGGATGATAGATCCCCCAAAATCACCATTGTATAAGCCCCAGTGGAATAACTGATTCAGAGAGGAATCATCAATGAATGCTAAAACTAGTGGGTGACAGATCTGGGGGGAACAGATTTTCACATGGTCTCACATTATTTATTAATTTCTTTTTTTTTTTTTTAAAGATTTTATTTATTTATTTGACAGAGAGAGACACAGCGAGAGAGGGAACACAAGCAGGGGGAGTGGGAGAGGGAGAAGCAGGCTCCCCGCAGAGCAGGGAGCCCGATGCGGGACTTGATCCCAGGACCCTGGGATCATGACCTGAGCTGAAGGCAGTCGCTTAACCAACTGAGCCACCCAGGCGCCCTATTTATTAATTTCAAAAGGAAAAGGGTACCTTTCCAATGGTGAGATCTGGCAGATACCACTTGGACCAAGTGATCAAGTTTAGTATTGCCAATAATGAGACAAACAGGTATCATGTGCTTCATGATGTGATACCACAGAAATACACACATCATCTATGTAATGTTCCTGCCAAAATGTTTTCACTGAATGTAAGCAATGAGGAAAGAATCAGACAAATTCAGAAAATGGGATATTCTACAGGGCACCTGGCCTAGACTCTTTAAAATCATCATCATGAATGACAACTACAACAAAAAAGGCAGGGGATGGGGTTTCCTGGGTGGCTCAGTTGGTTAAGTGTCTGCCTTCAGCTCAGGTCATGATCCAAGGGTCCTGGGATCGAGCCACGTGTCAGGCTCCCTGCTCAGTGGGGAGTTTGCTCTCCCTCTCCCTCCACCCCACCCCCTGCTCGGGCTCTCTCTCTCTCAAATAAATAAATAAAATTTTTTAAAAAACGGCAGGGGGCTGAGACCTAACAATCCACTGTGATATACAAAACTTTAGGGAGCCCTGGATTTATAATAAAAAGTGTTATGGAAAACATTTTGGGAGTAAATAGAAAATTTTGAATATGGGCTGAATTAATATTAATATATGTTTGTGTGTGTGTGTGTTTACACACTGAATGCAGGAATCACAATGTCATGACATATTTCAGTCCTGATGATATTGGAAGACACAAGAAAACATGACTTCAACTTACCTCCCCAGTGGCATAAAAGTCATTTTCTTTATATTCAGGAAACAACAGGAAAAACTGAACTAATGCACTGAAAAAAAGAACAATAATAAAAAATATCACATGACATCAGAAGAGTTTAATGCTATGCTACCAAATCTAACCCTTTGACAATAGGTTTCACATTTTTTTTTTTTTAAGATTTTATTTATTTATTTGACAGAGAGAGATACAGCAAGAGAGGGAACACAAGCAGGGGGAGTGGGAGAGGCAGACGCAGGTTTCCTGCCGAGCAGGGAGCCCGATGTGGGGCTCGATCCCAGGACCCCGGGATCATGACCTGAGCCAAAGGCAGACGCTTAACGACTGAGCCACCCAGGCGCCCCTAGGTTTCACATTTGAAGTAAGATGCTATTAGGCTGTGAGCTCTGGTAGGCATTATATTCAAAGCGTCATGTACGTGACATTCCACACTGTAGATGGTTAGGAAATAATTGTGGGCTTACTTTACCCATAAAGGTGAGTCAACACCCTGGGCAGGTTTCCAAATCTCTGCATTACCAACCTGGACCATCTAGCTATTGAGGGGACCCTTGAGCAAAGTGATATGGGCTTTCATCTATTATTATAGCAATTCTTGGAGGAGGTTCCACAAACCTTATGACCCCATTAACCCGGGTTTGTGGTGAAGTAATGAGAACCTTATTGGCTTACCATCCTCTTCCTATGGGGGAACCCTGAACATTTCTAATGGGGTTCCCCAAATTTCAGCATTGTAATAACCCAAGAACAACAACAACAAAAAACAACCCTTTAAATTGGCCATGGTCTACAAGAAAACCACCAAATGGCCAGATTTGGAAGTAACTGTCCTGTGGCATCTAGGCTCCAAAAAAATCACACTTACTGGAACGCCAATAGCCACTTCAATGAGTTATACTGAAATAGATTTAAACAGACTCAAATTATTTCATAACAAGCAAGAAAAGGGTAGATTACTGAATGATTCTCTACTTGACCAAAATCTTTCAAAAAGGAAACAAAACTTGTGAAACTCAGAAGCTCTAAGAGTGTGTTGACCCAGATTGCATTGTCTGAGAAGCTAGGCAGCGCTTTTGTTCCAGCTTCCTGCTGAGGGACTAAAAGCCATGAACTATCCAGCAAAGATGAAAGGCAAGGAGACCCTGCAAAACCAGGAGGAGGAGAAAGTTCAAGGGTTACAGGGAGGCAAAACTGGGTCATTACAATCCCCAAGATCCTGGCTGTACTTAATTTTCAAAGGCTCCATAAAAATCCACCATTAAAGACCACTGTAGAGCTGTGGTGTATTTCTGTATTTATTATTTATAGTAACTAAAGTCTTTGTAGCAACTGAATCTGGGAAGCTGCACTATATAGCTTCCATGTTTGTGCTGGCAATAAGCTGGCTTTAGCGTGGAGATAAAAATAGAAGTTTATTTTCCACCCTTCCCTCGCCACCCTTCAGGCTAAAAACTACTTCTCTGTCTCTCTTCCTGCTAGTTGGAATGGCAATAGACAATTTAATATAGTAAATCTCACTTAAGCCTTATGCTTTAGCTTAAAGCTTACTTCCTTGGAGAATCTGTTAAAGTTGTCAGGGTTGCCAGCCTTAGCAAATAAAAATACAAGACATCCAATTAAACTTGAATTTCAGATAAACAACAAATAATGTTTTCATGTAACTATGACCCAAATATTGCATGGGACATACTTAGAGTAAAAACATTATTCATTATTTATCTGAAATTAACATTTAACTGGGCGTTCTGTATTTCATCGGGCAATCTTAGTTCAGGGAGCTAACCTCTCAGGTTGCTTCTAGCTCGAAAATGCCAGGATTTTCTAGCTCACGTTTCCAAGGCAAGGCTCCCACCTTGAGGAAGTTATAGTTTTAATTTCACAAGAAGATCAGAACAAACATTCGGCTAATCATAGCAAGCCCTTGGTAGACCTTTCTTAAATGGGAATGAAGAATGAAAAAAGTAAATTTAGTAAGTTGGATTTACATATGCCATTTGCTTGTTTAACTGTGTTTTACTCCACTGTGTGTAATTCGTATTCCACGGTGAGGGTTTGCTTAAAAATATAATCTAGAATCAAGCCTACATAAAAGTTTCAAATTTTGGAAGCAGAATTGCTAAAATCTATAATACATAATGTACGTGTGTGTGCATGAGTGTGTGTGTGTGCGTGCACGCCACGCATTTATTCAGGCACAAGAGATAGATGTCCCAGGAAGCAAGCCTCTGCCAGATGGTTCTTTTGGGCAACTTGCTAGCATTGTGCCAAGGGCCTTGTCTAGTAAGTTGAATTTAGTCAAAGGCCACCTGGTGGCAGAAAGTTACATTAAAGGACAACAGGAAGAAACCGCGCTTGCAAGGGACAATGACTAGGAAGAAAGTCTTCCTCAGATAAATTTTGTAAAAAGGGAAGTTGGTGGGTTCGGGGCACAGAAGGTAGATGGAAATGATAATGCACTAGAGAGTTTGGTGGAGTCAGAGTCATAATAAATATGAGACACTCAAAAGAATCGAGGTTAAGATAATCTAAACAAAAGTTCCATACCAACAAAAGCTAAACAAGGGGCAGCTTGAGTCACTAACAGTTCAACTGAAATAAGCGCAGTGACAAGAAGCTTGTCGTTTTATTCTGTGGCGGCCTATAGGCAGCCATCCTCCCATTCATCCCACACCGAGGACGGCTGGGCCCCGATCGGCTCTGCCCGGGCCAATCACGCAGTGTTCTCATTTAATATATGAAATCTGTGTCATAGTCATTGTTATGGGCTTTGTTTAGCAATTGATATTACTTCCTATACAAACCAGCAGATGGAACGGAACGACACTATCATTTCCATCTGCTGCTAAGAAGCTAACTTCAGGCACGCCACTCGATGGTAAGTACCAGAATGAGGACCCTGGGGCTGGCTGACTATTCTGTCACCTGCACCAGGAAAAGTGTCTGGCACAGAGCAGGCAATTGATAAACAGTGAAAGAAGGAGAATGGCACCAGACAGTATACTCCAAATCAGTTAATAAATTCATTATTCTTTAGTACAATTAGTTTTTTTAACCTAAACCAGAGGGGCATAGTGGCTTAATAGCATGTTCCAAATACCAAAAATTCGAATATTTAAACATGTTGTTAGTGTAAAAAAAAAAAAAAAGCTTTACTTCCAAACACAAAGAAAAGCAGCCTGAGTGTGAATGTCAAATGCCTCTTTAGTAGGAGTCTACTCCTTACAGCCATGGACTATTAATAGTCAAAAGGAATGGGATTTTCAGAAAAAAAAAAAAAAAAAAGAAAGATGTTTTTCAAAGGGAGAAAAAGAAGGTCCACTCTTTAAACCTGTAGTAACCCGTTTATAGGTTTCAAAGAGACCTTCTTATTCCAAACACCCATCTGGAGAGCTGGAAAGAAGAATGTAGTCACAGAGGGAAACAAATAGTGTAAACTATAAAAGAAACAGCTGAAATCAGTTTTCTGCACTACCCTTGATTAGCTATTTTCTAGTTCTAAGAGCCTGAAGCAAAAAGAACTGAAACAGCTATAAACAATGGATGCTTTGAAATAGGTTCTCTTTACATGTCATGCAAAAGGAGATGTACCACATGTCAGCAGTAAATAACCACACGGAGGGTCAACGGGAAGTTGGGACCATCTTTGGGAGAGGGGAAGGAGAGACAGAAAAGGAATGGCAGGGTTGCATGCTCTGGCTTAGTGGGGATTGATGCATTTCTTGGAACCTCCGCCCTCTGGGTGTTTGCTAGTTAAACAACTGAGCTTGTTTAGATTTAAACCAAAAGGGGGTCGGAGGGGGTGGGGAGGAATGCGGGGGAAGTAGGTTTCCTATCTGTAAAATGAGAGCACACAGTCACTGCTCTTGGTGCTTGAGAAAACTTGTTAAGGATAGCCACCACAACTCTGTCTCTATAAGGTAACAGGAAGTGCCTGAGCTAGGGGCAGAGGAGGGGGAACCCCTGTAGAAATCTGGCTAATCTGCTCCCAGGACCCACGGTACCTGGTAACAAAAGTGTTGGGTCCTAGCCCTCCCCCCAGAAATTGAATGGAAGTGTTAAAATAAGGGGACATAGGACAAATGAAAGTGTAGAAAACAGCCACCATATTGTTTTCTGGGTCAGGAAGGGAGAGAGAAATATCTGGAAGAAAGTCCAGGTTCCTCTTTCCTCTGTCCCCCAGCCATCTGCCTTGGGGAGAAAGAAAAACAAAACGGAAAACTTTTGTCAGAGATCAAAAAACTCTGACTTCTATCAAATTTACTTTCACTTTAGGGATTGGTTGGGTTTGCTCACCAAGCCGAATGAGTGTTTGGTGCAACTGGGAAATAGGGGCACTGGTTAACTCTTTCTAGCCACGAGGATTTTTTTAGTAAATGATTATAATGCATAAAGTAGGTGCCCTAGTGATCGGAAAGAATTCAGGACTTGATCTCTAGTAATAATTTACAGACTGGAAAAATGTGACCAAATAAGAACAGTCACTTACTTAAAAAAAAAAAAGTACTAAAAATGGCTGTAACAAATGTAAGAAAAAGAAGAAATTATATGTACACTGTTTGACCAGGCTTACAACTTTACATTTTCCTTCCATTTTTTTCTTCTTTTTAGCACAAGAATAATTTTGTAAGATGAAGGAAAAAAGTAAGAGACTAGCTAGCAAGCTGAGCTTTCAGCTTGGGAGTCATGAAGGAGAAGCAAGCGAGGGGAAAACTGCATTTGAAGGCCTGAGAGAGAAAGAAAAGAAACAAGCAAGCATCTAGGAAGATGCTGTTTCCAGGCAAATGCAAAGTTAAAATGCAATGTTGAAAAGCAAGCAGAAATCCTCTGAGGCATCTGGCTGAAAGGTTTGAAAATAATCTTTGGTTGAATAATTCTGCTGTTTCTATTGTTTCTTAAAGGCTATTTTTACAAAATTATAATCATGCCTTAGGATTCCAGCTTTTCTTGTCATTTTCTTTGCTGGCCATTTTCACAATTATCAGTGATAAGGTAACGAAGTGGAAAATAGACCGTTTGTGCATGCGCATGCGTGTGGATGTGAACTCCTCATGTGGAAGTATTCTTAAAATGTCTTTAAGAATTAGACCACGAGGACCAATCAGTAATACTTACACTATTGGATGAATTTCCCTATTGAAATAGAAAAATGTTTGGTCTGAAGAAGGCCAAGAGGGAGGCAGGACCTTTTACCTGTATAAATTCTGTGCCACATCATCCTCATTGACTGCATATCCCCGGGGGTCGTCAGTAAAACTGAAGCCTGTGCCCACCTGAGGGTGAAATAAATAAGCAGGTGTTTAAACAGAGAAGCACAAGCCTCGGAGCCCTCCAGAAGATACCACACTGGAAGGAAATCAACCTTATTCCAAAGGCTAAGCCTCTGATCTTGGATTTTTGCCTCTACCCCATGTGCATTTAGTCAACCTCATAGGAGGATGCTGCATTTCACCTTTTTCCTCTCCTGTCCTCCAAGCCCAAATAAAATATCAGCACCGGGCACCTGGGTGGCTCAGTCAGTTGAGCGTCCAACTCTTTGTTTCCGCTCAGGTTGTGATATCTGTTGTGAGATCAAGCCCCGTTGTCAGGCTCCGCGCTCAGTGCAGAGTCTGCTTGGGATGCTCTCTCTCCCTCTTCCCCTCCACCCCCGCCTCTTGCTCTCTCTAAAAAAGAAAAAAAAAAATTAGCATAAAGGTCAGTGGCTGAGCTGTCCTGATTCCACTGTGGTTGATTTGATTTGATGTTGATTTAAGGGGGAGGAATTCGCCTTTCCTGGCCCCCAACATAGTATCAAAAGACCCAAAGTTGTCTCCTTTCTGAAACCTGGAGAGTGCATTGCTCTGTCCTGACAAGAAGGAACTCTCTAGGCTGCAGATAAAAGATGGTGTATGTGTGTGTTTTGATTTTCATTTGCGAGAAATATGGCCACTAAGCCCCTTCATATTCAGTAAGTAGGTTTTAAAATAAAGATTAGTTTTAAACTAATATTTCCTTATACCTAGAAGTTCCTAGACAACTAAGCTGTAAAAATAAGAAGCTATCACTGATTTTGCATCAATAATTTGTATAAGGGGTGCACCTCAACCACAACTAAGTATTTTGATTTTGTTTTTGTTTTCCCCAAACACACAAGGGAACAGGACATTTCATTCAACTTAGGCAATATAAATATGCAGTCATAGACTAGGAAAGAGGATGGTTGACAAAACTTGGTATGAAGGGGGGGAGGAATGGGTATGTTGTTCTCCTTTTACTCCCTATTTACCTGTTTTCTCTTTGAACCATCTGGGAAGTGAAAGAAATCAGAGAAATTAGCTAGGAGGTAAAGATACTCCTGCAGCAGAAGCTGACCCTAAAGTTAGTCTCCTACTTTGCTGTTTACTGGACTCAATTTCACAAGAACTTCCCAAGGAGAATTCTACTTTTTATTCCAAATGAGGCTCACTGTGATAAATGAGGGAGACCAGTTTTGACTTTTTAAACCTAGAACTCTGTTAGAAAAATTAGGAATTCTAATACTATATAATAATCCATGATATGGGGAAGCCATATAATCAGTGGAAAGAAACTAATCCCTTATCCTGGATGGTATAATGCACTGAACAGGACATTTCATAAGATTTAAAATGAGAGAAGGAGAGAAGGTAGCAAGCAAAATTCCGAAACTCAGATTTAAGGATACATGTTAGAAAAACTAAATCCCAAATGCTTTTTAATAGATTAAATTCTATTTTATTTTATTTTATTTTTTAAAGATTTTATTTATTTGAGAGAGAGAATGAGATAGAGAGAGAGAGCATGAGAGGGGGGAGGGTCAGAGAGAGAGGCAGACTCCCTGATGAGCAGGGAGCCGGACGTGGGACTCGATCCCGGGACTCCAGGATCATGACCTGAGCTGAAGGCAGTTGCTTAACCAACTGAGCCACCCAGGCGCCCTAAATTCTATTTTAAAAAGCAAAAAAAAAAACCACCCTAAATTTCTATTTCCTGCCCCCCATCTCTTAAATATATTTTATAAAAAGAAAAAAGACAAGAGAGGCCCACATTGACATTTCATAAGGTCATCAGATACTCACTGGATTATCAATGTAAAGCATGGAAAGTGTGGTGGTCCAAGCAAAGTCTCTGGGACGCACTAGCAAAACAGAGAAGAGGTTTGAGACTGGGTCTTTAACAAAACATCCCACCTAGGGCCCAACTTTGTTCAGGAGCCCAACAAGCCCACCTGTCCCCATCCTATCAATGAACTCCCGGTGTCCCTCTGACATTGCCTCATACTCTCGCAGTGGGGAACAGACACCAATACCTTTTTCTTCTCCTCTCCTCTCCTTTACTTTCCCTGGACCCCGAGGGTTTCTACATCCTTTTCTAGGATGAAGTTTGGAAACAAGACTCCATGCAACTGGAAAAACTCATCAACTACCTATAGGGTAAACCCATCTGTCTGATCCAATCAACCCTTCTTAATGTCTGATCCTTATGAATCTTCTTCCTCCTAGCCAATGCCAAGGAGAACAACTCCAGCAGAAATGGCAGACATGCTTTTTTACCTAAGTCACGAATGGTTCACCCTCCAAATTCGGGCCCAGGGAAAGTAAACGATCTCCCCCACCCCCCGAAAATGAGATGGAGGTAAACTGGGGTGACAGCCAGATGTGACTCCTCTGCTCCTTCCTCTGCCCCCGCCCCCACCCACAGCATCTTGTCTCCAGGATATCTGATCATTTATGTTGACTGAACCATACAGTGTTCAGTTTGTGTGAATAATTAGGGATATAATTCCATCTGTCTCATGCAAAAGAGCTCGCCCAAAGAGTAATAGATACCAACTGTTTTCATAAGCCCAGATTGCTTGAGTCAGCAGCAGACTACAAGAAAATAGCTTAGAACCTTTCACCCAAATTTCAAGGGAGAAAGAAGCCCAGCCAGGACACTCACCCTGGTGCCTCCTCCTTCTTGGACAGACATCACCAGAGAGCGACGTTTTTATCATCTAAAACTATTATGTTATTCCTTGTGGTTCCACGTACACTTTAAATTTTTTCTGGAGCAGATATAAGGTTCAGGTGAAAACCTCTCCATAGGAAAATAGAGTCCAAGCAATACTTACGGGTCATGTTACTTGTGACAAAATAAGGTCCGTGTTCCACAAAGAGTCCAAACATGGATGAACCTCCGGGCCCTCCCTGCAGCCAGAGGGCCACTGGAGCAACCGTGGGGTCTACCTAAGGGGGACAAAGAAGCCAGGGACCACACAGAGTACTAAGCAAAAGAATACACTCGAGCAAACTTATCCAGATCCCGCGTCATTCACTGCCTTGACTACATCTCCCAAAGCCTTCCCAGACCCCAGTGACTGCTCTCCATTACAAATGAAGTGCTGGTAATCTCTTGCCTTGAATTAGTATCTGCCCCATAATGCCAGTATCTATCTTGCTCGGTTCAGTCTTATTGAGCCAATAGCCAGGAAGCCCACTGAATATAGAAGGTCTGCCTCTATATGCCCCTAGAAACCCAGTATATTGCCTAGGGCATGGTTATATTGTTTTAGCAGTTTCAACTTGCATTTGACCAACATACTCCCACGGACGCACAACCAAGAGTCCCTCCTCCTCAGTGACAGTTGGCCTGCTTCACTGGGAGCCCAAACGGCCTTTCCGATTTGATTTACCAAGAGGGTGTTCACAAGGACAGCAACCACTTCCTTCAACACGCGGGAACTGAGAAGAAGCGCGGAGGCCCGGAGTGGTTCAGCCAATACAAACAACAGCAACAAAAACCCCAAGCAAGGTCCAACTTGATTAAGGAGGCAGAGAAGAGGAAGTAAGAAAAGGTCACTGGCAGGACTGGGGTGACGAAAATGAGCTTCTGGCAGCAAGGTCAATACCATCAACCTCCATGAGAGAGGGGTCTTTACTTCCTTCTTCTTTCTTTACATATCTATTGAGCACCTCCTGGGGGTCAGGCACTGTGCTGGAAGTAGCTACATAGCAGGGCAGTGAGTTAAAAAAAAAACAAAAACAAAAACCACTTCCAGCTTACATTTTCATGGGAAATACAGACCATAAGTAAGTAAAGAAAAAACCCGATGATTAAAGCGTGTGGAAAGGAAATAAAGGTGATGTTAAGAGAGTGGGTGAGGGGGCGCCTGGGTGGCTCAGTCAGTTAAGCGTCTGCCTTTGGCTCAGGTCATGATCTCAGGATCCTGGGATCAAGCCCTGCGTCAGGCTCCTTGCTCAGCAGGGAGTATGCTTCTCCCTCTCCCTCTGCCTGCCGCTCGCCCTCTGCTCATGCTCTCTCTCTCTCTCTCTCTGACAAATAAATAAAATCTTAAACAAACAAACAAAAAAAGAGTGGGTGAGGGCAGAAAAGAATAATGTTCCTTTAAACACAAGTGATCATGGAAGAACTCAGTGAGATCCTGAGCTGAATGAGACCTGAGTTCTCGAACCATCCAGCCATGAGAGGAGCCAGGGAACACCACAGACAGAGGGAAATGGGAGGGGAAAATCCCCCCAACACAAAAGAGCTGGATGTGAGTGTGGTGAACGACAGGCCACCTGGCCCTAAGGGAATCCTCCGGAGCTATCTGGAAGGAGCTCAAAGTGGCTTCAGGGAGGCTCACAGTTGGATGTGACAGTGAGCGCTCTCTGGGTGTCGTGGCTCATTTGATGTTCAGTCAACCGGGCTCCGCAAGCAAAGATCTCATTGCTTCAGCTCAGAATGAAATCCTGCAACCCCTCGCTTAGCCCAGTCACACAGACACCAACCAGTGTTTCATTCGACGGTCTGAGTGGCCTGCTGTGTCCCCATGGGTGATGTGGGAAGGCTGTGGGCAGAGGCAGACTGACTCAAGGGGAGGCGATCTGGGACACCACCACCAAGAACTTGGAAGAAGAGCTGAGCACAGGGTTCTAGCCAGGAGGACAGATGGGCAGAAGTCACCAGAAGTCTGACATAGTCCTTTAGCAGCTTCTTCAGAAAGGGGACAACGGGGCCTTGCAGAAAGAGGGGTGGTGGTAAGAACAGCTGTAAGCTAGACAAGAGCCTCTCTATGAGGGGGCCAGTATCAAGGAATTAAATGAGATAAAATTTGTAAAGCCCTTGGAACAATGCCTAACGTCTGATAAAGGCACAAGAAGTGTAAACAATGATTACAATTAAAGAAACAGGTAGAAAAGGTAGGAGGCCAAGGCCAGACTGGGAACTCAGATCAGCAGGGCTCTAACTCAGCCTGCTATAATGGATAAGTGTGTGAGTTCTTGCCCCAAACTGGATTCAAATCTGGGCTTTACTATCCACTAGCTGTATGGCTTGAAGCAAGTTGCCTGAGTTCTCTGAACCTCAGTTTCCTCATCTGTAAAATCAATAATAGTATCAAGAATAGTATTATGAAAAAAATAATAATAGTACCCTATGCCGTGTGGTTGATGGGAGGACTCAAATTAATCTTCAAAGTTTAGTGAGTAGCATAGAGTACGTGTTCTGCACACATTAGCTATTGCTGTAATAAAGAAACATTCAGAATTTATAGTTTTAATGTAAACGATCTATAAATGAGAGAATAGGAAAAGTGGGTCCTTGCTCCTTTGGCTGATATCTTCCCTGGTCAGTTTTTCACTAGTTAGCCCCTTGCCACAAGGGTTGCAAAAGTCCATAAAAAATTCAAGAGACTTGTCTTATAAGTTGAAGCAGGAAATACTAAAATCAAAGGCAGCCTTCTAAGGCTGCTGTGGGGATGTAGGGTGAGCCCTGGATCGGTAGCCACACAGATTCTGGTCCTACTTGGCCACAAAACAGCTGTGTGATCCTGGCCCTCCAATCCTTCCAGCCCAGTTTCCTTATCCATCAAATGGCAACAAGGCCCACCTCACAGACATGAGAAAAAGTATCATGAAATGATATTGCAGACTCTGCTGGGCCGATTAATAGAACCAGCTCCGCCCTAACCTGCCTGGCCCCAACTGTGGGTGCCCTGTTTGAATCAGTGATTTTTAGCTCCCCTCAGACCCTCCAGCTTGCTCTTCAATACCACTCACCAGGACCACTTCCCACTTGTGAGCGTATTAGAGGTGGAGAAGCAATGGATCTCAATGGGAGCAGTTCCAGCCTCCCCGGCGATGTGAGGGGTACTGTGCGTCCACTCATTCCAGTGGACGCCCAGCCCCCACTTCCTTCCTAATGTGCACAGGAGCTTCTAGAAGCCACGGTGTGCTACATGTGAGCCAATGATTCTCAACCTTGGCCACCCATTAAAATAGCTTTTTAAACAATTGCTGCCTAGGCCCAAATCCCAGCGATTCCAACTCAACTGGTGTGGGGTGAGGTAGACATGGATGTTTTCAAAAGTCCCCAGGTGGTTCTGATGTGGAGGCAGGGCTGAGAAATTTGTGAGGGCGAAGGAAGTTTGTCCTCTTGGGTGCCTGGGCCCTCTGGTCTCTGCCCTATCCTCCTCTAGCTTTTCATGTCCCTTCCTGTGACCTGGCACAATGATGGGACCTCTGGGCTCTCAGAAAAATAGCCTGACCCTGAGAGGCCACACTACAAAGTGAAGTCAAACAGATCGGTGCCAAACATCTTTATTATGCAACTTTGAAGTATAGGACACTGCATTCTTGGAATGCTTCAATAATAAGAGATCAGCATACACACCTCCAACCTCAGTTGACCTTGCTCCTCAAATGTACTTTCCTGAAGGAGGTGAATGAGCTCAACAACCCTTAAGGAAGCCCATTTTTTCAAGAAAATGCCATGCACACATCTTTCTACTTTGATACACCAACTAACCTATGAACTAACACTCTCCTTATCAGGAATAAAATGCAAAAGTCAGATGCTGGAAAACAAAGGTTTACATATTCAGTGTTAAAATCCCAAGAGTTAGTTACACCACAGCATGCAGACTTTTGTAATATGATATGACATCCTGATGTCATACATATAATAATAATTACATCAATAATAATGGCATAAAGCTATTATGTGATAATTTGCAGGGTGATCTATTTAGCTCTCAATTGTGAGAATGCAGCCCTCTCTCACTCTCCACCTCAACTTAGGAAAGAATAAAAGTAAATGAAGACGTTCTGAACAAAACCACATTGCAAAACTTAAGCTCAAATAAAGTAAGAAACAATTGCTCTAATTCATTTACAGATTTACAAAGCCCAGGGCTTTTAAAGTATTTATTATTTTGAAGTTATAATTCAAGAGTGTATGGAACAAGAGAAAAAGGGCATTTATTTTTGTCAAAAGTTTTAGAAATTTTCCTTAACATTTATTGTTATAAAGAAAACACTTA
Source organism: Mirounga angustirostris (assembly GCF_029215605.1). NCBI lineage: Eukaryota > Metazoa > Chordata > Mammalia > Carnivora > Phocidae > Mirounga > Mirounga angustirostris. The sequence goes on along the minus strand of NW_026991720.1, from coordinate 46,631,074 downwards.
CTCTTAACTAATAGTTTTTTAAAGAAGGTATTAAAAAAAATCCCCCTTACCCCACCATCATGGTCCCTAGAAATGATCATGGAGATGGTTTAATCTTCCAAATTTTTCTCTAACCCCCCAACACATACGTATATAAATATTTTGTAGATGTCATATAAGCCATGTGTGTAAATACCTTTTTGTTTTCTGAAAATAGGACGAGGCTACATGTAATATTCTATATTTGCTGTGGTCACTTAATGTATCACAAAAATCTTTCCATAACAGTACATATGATGATTTAACTAAACAGTATGGCATTCTGAATTTACCACAATGTATTAATGCACTTAACATACAACACTGACAGGCACTGTTCTAAGCCTGGGGATGCAGACCAGCTTTCACTCATGGACAGGTAGGATACTTAATGGTTAAGAGCATGGATTTTGGCACCAGACTGCCAAAGTCTGAATTCCAACTACCTTATTTTACTGCTGTGTGCCCTTGAGCAAGTTGCTTAACTTCTCTGTGTCTCAGTGTCCTCTGCTTAAGAATAATAATGCCTATCTTATATAGCTGTGGTACAGATTCAAAGGGTTAATATATGCACAGCACTTAGAATAGTGCCTGGCACATCTATTTAAATGTTAGCTCTGATTATTTCTCTGGTGAGGTGGGAAGATAGGTAATAAATAAGTAATTAAATAAGTGGGTGATGTAAGAGAGCAATGGAAAGCCATTAGATTGAATACTTAAGGCGTCTGGTGAGGGGCTAACATTTGAGCTAGGACCTGAAAGATGAGTAATCCCCTACTGATAAGCATTTATACATTTAATTAAAAAGAAAACAAAAATCTCTGTTAATGACCTATAGGTCCGAGTAGTGTAGTAGGAACTGGGGACGAAGAAGGGACAAAGAAATCTTAAATATAAGAGAAAGAACATGAGGAGTCATAAATATTTAAGTGAGAAGTATCTCTACCACCAGGAGGGTGTGTGCATACAGGTACCACAAACCTGCCCCTTCTGTTGGTGAGCAAGAAACCAGGGCTTTGCCTCAGAAGCCCTTGAAATTCTTCTGGTGACCCCTGGTGGCCAATTCATGAACTTGGCCACTCCTTCCTCAGGGTTTGTTCCAGAATAAAAAGCCCAAAAGGAAGCAAGTTATTTACTTAGTTTTTCAGAATGCCTACAGACGGAAGGTTCACAATGTCTCACGTTAGAGCGTTCCAATATTTATTCATAATGATGGTGAACAAATCTACCCTCTGTCTTAATAGATTGTCATATTCCAAGTAAGTGAAACTCACTCATTTGGTTTGACATTCTGTACATAAAAGGATTCTTAGAAACACCCAGGTTCTTCTTTTCTCCTTGCTTCTACGTGATCACAGAGGAAGCTATGTGAACAGTAATGAAACCAAACCTTCCTGCCCTACCGTTCCCCACGTGGACATGCCCTCCATGGACGGTGTCCCCTCATGCCGAGTCCTCCTTTTCACCCTGCTCCTCATCAAATCATACCCACCTTTCTCGTTCTGTCCTCCCAAGCCCTCTGTATTTCCTGGTAGAGATAACCTTCTACTCAGGCTTTACACGTTATCACTGAAGCAGTGAGTTCATATATTGGCGGATGGGAGTGGCACTAAAGACTTGCCAATTTTGGTACTCTGCAGTAACTTGATTGCATTTTATACGAAGGACATATTGGAATGACCCCAGGGAATCTTAGGTATCTCAGCAAGTATTAGGGCAACATTGTCTGCCAATGCCCAGGGCCGGGTACATATTCTAGCCACCCCCTCCCTCCCACTCACCCCATCAGGAACACCGTACTTTGTAAGAGAAAACAGCAACTAAACCACTAACAGACCCAAATCAATGGTACCGCTTAAGATGAGAAGTGCAATTAGTAAATTAATTAAAGCTCCCTTCACACTTCTATATGCAGAGGCTGATCATTTGCTTGGCTTAAGTAATGCGTTCTGTCCTAATTGAAGTCATTAGTACCCCAAGTAAATGTCTTGAAATTCCCCCAAGTAGGTTTGAATGGACTCCCATTTTGCCACACAGATCCCAGTTCAGCTGCTACTTCAGCTGCTACACTGTGGTTTAATCAAGGCAGGGTTTTGTTATTTAAAGCAACTGGTTTTGTGACTAGAATTGTTAACCAGCTAACGAGTAACATTTTAGTTCTACACACACTCCCAATACATATAAACAACTTGCTTAAGACATCATGTGTTTTTCGGAGTTTTACTTACCGTGGTTGGTGTTGACTTCTTGCTAAACTTCCTTTACTGTGATTGTTGTCACTACACCATCATACGGAAAACTACAAACATTTTTTTTCTGTTTTGAGGTTTCCTTACATCACTACCAAGCTTGCACTGACTCTCCTTGACTTCGAGTCATCTCAATTAAACTGAGCCAACTTACACTCCACCAGAATCTTCTCTACCTTTCTCCTTCCTAACCTTTATACTTGGCTCTCATTCCTTCATGAGGTAGTTATGGCTTCTCTGTTGGTGCCTCCCGCCAGAAAGGTGGAATTTAGAATGAAGCAGGGTGGGGGGTGGGTATTAGAGAAAGGCCTGACTTCCCCATTCTTGATGCAAACAAAGAAATGGCTGAAGAAGTTAGTCACTTTCCTCTCCATGTGAAATGAGGCACATAAAGGTTTCTGCAGTTCGAATATTTCTATGGATGGAATGATCTGTAATTTATCATTTTTAGCTACTTTCTTCTTGTTTCGTTTCAGCTAACTTCTATTCTTCCAGATCTCTGATGCCGTAAGTACAATAATAGCAAAGAGAAGATAAACAGTGAAAGTCTGGGAACAAATGTCTATGACCTCCAAATCTTTGCTGTATGACTAATGGATCTACAGCCTTCTGTGGTAGACATATTTTAAGAGATCTGTTCAGTCCACAACCCCTTCTCTAAGGACTCTGCATTTACCAACAGAAGAGACCCATTAGCCATGTTTATATCACAAGAAACTGCACTCTCAGCTTTAGCTGATTGGACCAAGAAAGAACACCTGACCCAAAGTGGGCCAGTCATATCTGCCCCTAGCAGAAGCGCTATTTGATCTCTGTTGATTGCAAAGTTCGAGGACAGGTAAAGGTAGAAACTGTAAGGTAGCCATCTTCTGCCAGATACCTGGAGAAACAAAGCATGCTGATCTCTGCCAAGAGAGAAGAATGAAGCAGAGATGAGTGATCCTGTGGTCTTGGACAGAATAAGGCTGAGACTGAAGACTGGCTGCCCTGGATCCTGATGCCTTTCCAGTTGACCCCCCTTTCCGCCCTTGGTGTCTCTGGGCAGGAAAGAAGGATTTATTTATTTATTTATTTTAAAGATTTTATTTATTTGACAGAGAGAAACACATCAAGAGAGGGAACACAAGCAGGGGGAGTGGGAGAGGGAGAAGCAGGCTCTCTGCTGAACAGGGAGCCCGATGCAGGGCTCGATCCCAGGACCCTGGGATCATGACCTGAGCCGAAGGCAGACACTTAACAACTGAGCCATCCAGGTGCCCCAGGAAAGAAGGATTTAGAATGGGTTATCTAGGGGTGCCTGGGTGGCTCAGTTGGTTAAGCGTCTGACTCTTGATTTCAGCTCAGGTCATGATCTCAGGGTCATGAGATCAAGTCCCACGTTGGGCTCCACGCTGGGTGTGGAGCATGCTTGAGATTCTCTCTCCCTCTCCTCTGCCCCCACCCCCCCCCCACACACGCTCTCTCTCTCTAAAAAACAAAAATAAAAATAAATAAAAACTAAAACTAAAAATAAATAAAGAATGGGTTGGCTATATTAGTTAGGGTCCAATCAAAAGACAGAAACCACACAGTTAATTTTAATTTTTAAATTTTCCCATTTTTAAATTACTGTTATTTTTTTATATGAAAACATTGACCTTTAATTCTGTTACAAGTTCCAGTGAGTGCTCTGGTCCCCATTCACCATGGGTATCACATCCACTCACTACTGGGCCAAAGTGGGGATGTAATGTTAGAGTGGTCTGCCCCCCCATGAACCACATCCTCAATGTTGGCCAAATACCAGCATATCGGATAGGCTTCCACCACGTGTCCACCACGGAACAGGGAAATTTTAAAGAGATATTCATTATAACAAGGGATAGCCATAAATATGTAAGGGAAACCCTAAAGAATACCCTGTGCTGAGGGAAAGTGCCCACAGGTGGACAAACATACTGTGGGGATGGGGCTCTTCCCAAAGCTTATACCCCAAGGTATAATGCTTACATCCCAAGGCTGTGGTCTAGACCTCACTGGAGAAGGGCTGATTGTACCCACTGGGTGGCTGAGAAGTTCACTGGGTTGCCTGGCTTACTACTGGCCAACAATCCATGGACAAGTCAGAAAGGCCTCCAGGGAAAAGTGGTCTGTGGCTGGCGGGAGACTCTACTTATTTGAGGGTGGCACACAGCCTGGAGTGCGTGGTGTCCACACTGGGAGGGCTGTGGGAAACTAGCCTTGGGTGCAGGGGGTCAAGGCAGGTGGGAGGGCTGCAGAGAGGTGGCTTAGGGAACCGGCTCACTGGAAAGTATGGGATGTCCTGGGATGGATGGTGCCCATGTTGAGGGAGCTGCAGCCAGGTGGTCACTGGGACAGAGCCAGGACTGTAAGCTTGCTGAGGGTCTTTGTGGTCTGGGAGCCCAGCAAGAACAGGGCACTACTGGATGTCCCCCACACACGCACTGCTGACAGACTGGACAAGGGAACAGGAAGAGAAGCCGATGTCCTCCTGCAATGTCCCTCCAGCACCCTCTACTGACAAAGCTTAATATCATGCTTGCTACACAGGAAAAAATGTCTACAGCTCTGGTACCTTGGAGCAAGTAAAAGGATAGAATTGGAGCTAGTTCTAGTGGTCATAAGATATCACAGTCACAGCCCAAAAGTACGTGAGAAGAGGCTGTAGTAGTTATCTAATGCTGTATAACATGTATCCAAAACTTAGTGGCTTAAGACAACAGTAATCAATTATTCTCCCGTGCTTTCTGTGGGCCAGGAATTCGGGGATGTCTGGCTGGACAGTTCTGGCTCAGGGTGTCTCAGGAAATTCCAGTTAAGATATCAGGCGGGACTACAGTCCTCTGACTTGGGCTGGATGAACATCATCCAACGCTGGTGCTGACTGGTGGGTGAGGACTCACTTTCTCTCCACATAGGTTTACCCACACGGTTGCTTTAGTGTCCTCCCAATGGCATCTGGCTTCCCTCAGGGGTGAGTGATCCAAGAGACCAAGGCAGAAGTGGCACTGCCCTTGACAGTGGCCTTGGAAGTCACCCACCATCACTTCTTCTCTAGTGCATTGCTCACAAAGGCCAGCCTTGATTCAATATGGCAGGGGACTACAAAGGAGCACGGCTATTAAGAAACAAAGGTCACTCCTGGAGTCTGGCTACCTCACCCTATCCCAGCCTTGCTGACTCCTCAATATGATATTGATCTTCCTCAGTCACCAGATACTCAGATTCCAGGAATCCCAGCCACTCCCCTTGGCCCAAGGAGCAAGATGCGGCCCTTAGTAGAGGGGCACAGGCCTAAGTCTAAATGTCTCTGGTTTGGATTCCATAATATTTGAGGCAAACAATCCAACAAATCATCTCTATTCCCATATCCCTAAGACAAAGTCAAATACGGGATATCTTTTTCCAGTGGGAAGAATTCTAATTGCAAAAAATAATAATCTGTGTGCCTTTTTATCTTCTTAAATATGGAAAACCCCAGTTTCACTTTGTAATTTCTTTCCCCAGTAGCAATTAATCCATACTCTTCGCTGGCTTTCAGCAACTTCTGATTTGGAATTGCCTCCTGTTTTCTGTCTTCTTTAATCTCCCACATTGCGACTGGTTTAGTTCTGCACAGTATTTGTATTAATAACAGGAAAACTAATAATGATAAACATGATGATAATGAAATAATAGCAATAGAAACTCCACTTACTACGTGTCAGGCACCCGTCTAAGGCTTTCCCGCATTCTCTCATTTGTCTCAAAACTGCTCTCAAGTAGGTATCCTGATCCTCACCTTTGGCACACACAAGCCAAGGTTTTATGCAAGCTAGACTAACTCAAGAGCTATCATGTTAATGACTGTAGTCTAGCACGTTCTATGGCCAGTTTTCTCAGGATCAACATACAATGATCAGGAGCAAAGATTTCTCCATCATTTAGTTTTAAATTCAAGTTCTGCCAATTTCTAGTTGGGCAATTTGGGGCTAATTATTTAATCTCTGTAATCCTCTTCATCTATTAAACAAGGATAATAATTCCTTCTTCATGTGGTTATTGTAAGGATTGAATAAGAAAATGCACAGTGCTTAGCACATAGTCAATGTTCAATTAACAATACTCATTAAAATTGTGACATTTTTATTGGCTTCATTATACTTTTTCTCCCATGAAATAAAATGCCTATTATTTCTCTTGCACATTGCATCCCCACTGCACACCAGTTTCCAGCTCTAGAATCCATTATGCACTGCTTTGTATACAGTAACAGGGGAGTCTCACAGAAATAACAGGAAGACAAAACTAATTTGAGAAACAGCATCCCCCAAAATACTCAGAGGGTATTACAAGTGTGCATCCTTCCTGGATCTCTCTTATTTTCTCTATCTTCAATTTTTGTAAAGGGCCATTTCTCTCCTGATGATAATATCAGCTGCTTCCCTGTGACAGGCAATGAACTAATCTTTCTGCCAAATGAAAGGAACTCTTCCCTATCTGGGTAATCACCGCTTTTCCTTCTCACATGCTTTCTCTTCTTCACCCAAACTGGCCTGTTTCATAATTTACAGCCTGACTGGCTTGGCAGGAATTGTTGCTCTGGGGTCTCAGATGCCAGCTCTGTGTGTGGGTTCCCCAGGTAAGAAAGGCTCAGAACCATCTATCCTGGCTGCCACATGGTGACACTTGTCAGGGGTACCATCTTCTCATCCTGTCTGTTTCTCCCCTGAAGCTGAGCCTGTCATTTCCAATAGAACATGCTGTGCTCGAGCTTCTTCTTTCCTGTTGTGGCAGCCTCGAGTTTGTCTTCTGGGATCATCTTAGAATGTGTTTCGGGCTATAGTCCTGGGCCCCAAAGAGCATAATCTGGCCAGGGGATGCAGACATAGGTCTTCATTTAATTAAGGGGGGGACCCCAACAGCCCAGTCACTGTTTAATGCCACAAAAGTTCAGATGTCAGTCTGGCAGCCAGGAGAGGGTACAGAATCTGAGCCCATTTCCCTGACTGGCTTTCCAGTCTTGCTACAGCACCTATGTTCTAGAGGAAACTGTACCCCTGCTCAGAGGCAACTGAAGAAAAGAAAGGACTGAGTCTTTGTTTTGTTTTCATTTGACCACTTCCCTTACCATTAATTCCTGTTTTCACAAATCTGGGTTATTACTATTGGAGATTCAACATGCAGAAGTCAATGGGGAACTTCCTGGTATCAGAAATGGTCACCGAAGCAGAAGAGAAAGTAGGAAGTGGGATTTCTCGGGGCTAAGGGAGACAGAGAGCTCAGGGGAGATGGAGCCCCAGCAGGCCTTAGAGGAACACTGAGCAGGATGAGGAAGACTGACCCCACAGACTACACTCCCCGCTTCAGGCCTACATTCCAGCCCTCGCCCAGGTGGGAGCATGAGACAATACACCACCCCCATTTGCACCAGTTTAGCTGCCAGAGGTGTTTCTTTCTGGATAAAGGGGTGTGGATCACTTTGGGTCCAGAAGCACTAAAAACAGGATGGTGGCCTATAGGCTGGAACCATGGCTTCTCAGGTGTGGCTCACTTGGTAATTCTATCACTTGCTGGCCTCTCCCAATTTACAAGTCAGTTTCTGGGGAAATTTGGAGATAATTCTTAAATACAATAAACTGTGAGAATCACTGAGAGAGAACATACTAAGAATCGCAAATTTAGACACAAGTATCCATTTGGCACAGAATAAAGCCCCCCACAAGGTGTCCACATCCAAATCCTCAGATTCCGTGAATAGGTTAAGTCACATGGTAACTGGACATTGAGGAAGCTGATGGAATTTGGGTTATTAGTCAACCGACCTTACATTACGGAGATTACCCTGGGTTATCCAGTGGGCCCAATGTAGTCACAAGGGTCCTTAAATGTAAAAGAGGGTAGCAGAAGACAAGAGTCAGAGAAGGATGTGACCGCGCAGTCGGCCAGAGTGACGCAATGTGAGAAGGATTCAGTCCGCCTACTGATGCAGACTGCGAAGACGGGGGAAGGAGCCATGAGGCAACGAATGTGAGCAGCCTCTAGAAAATGCAAAAGGCAAGGAAACAGATCCTCCCTGAGAGCCTCCAGAAGGACCGCAGATCAGAGTAGGTGACAGCCTGAAGACTACTATGAGCCCAACCAAAAAGCATCTGGAATTCCTCACCAGTTTTTACATGCTTCCTCCCATCCACAACTACGCGGTCAACTACGGCAGAGGCCATGGTTGAGAAAGCAAAAACGAGGAAGTCAAGAAAATACGACCCAGTCATGCCAACAAAAGCAACTTAATTTGAAAACTACCCTAGAGTAAACAATTTTATATATGCAACACTGCTATATGCAAATCACATGCAAATATAACTACTACCCTCCCTAGGGATAGCTTTTTCTTTGTTTTCTCTGGTTTCTAAACCAAATCCAATTTGGAAAATAAAAACAGAAAATTATCCTGTGGTGGGATAAAATTTATTTATGCATCTCAGCATCTCTACCAATATCCACACGCCCCACCCCACCCCAAACAGTACCCATTAGCCTAAAGTGATTTGTTCATGCTGAAGAATTGTGTGACATCACCATGCACTAAGTAAGACTGATAAAGTACAAGAACATACCCAGCTGTGTGTGTACACAGGCCTGAGAAGGTGAGTGATCTGTCTTCTAGGATGCCATACTAGGTCAGCAGTCCTCTACCTGTCCCCGCAAAGGCTCCCAAAATATGTTCAATTCTCTCCCTTCTGTGTCCCCAAAGTACTACTCAGTGGGTACTGGATGCATGAAGGGGTGAGTACAAAAATAAGAACTAGTACTGCAAAGTCCATGGATTGAGCAGCCATGGAAATCCACCATCAATTAACCTTAGACATGCATTACCTGTGCATTTTGGGAATCTCCCCATTCCTTATCATCCATTGGCTCCTTAACGCCTATCCTCACCCAAGGTATTTTTAGAACAAAACAACAACAGAATGATTTAAGAAGACTGTGGCAGGAAGAAGGTGGAAATGTGAATGTTCTGCACAAGGCTGCAAGGAATTTAAAAGTTGGACCTTCCCTGCAAACATTTGTTTCCTGAACATAAACAGGAACACCACACAGAGTCACTGGCATTTATTTTTAGAAAAAAAATCTAAAAGATGCAAAAAAAAATTTTTTTTTAAAGTACGTTGTTTGTAGGCTAACATGTCTGCCCTGGGGCAGCATCCTCAGCCCCTGAGGATTAGTGTCCTCTGAGGGCGCTCTCGTAGGCCTACCTGAGCCGGGAAGAACCAGAAGAAAAGGTTGCTGTTGTAGGTCTCATTCACGGTGAGGTAGCCAGCATAACTCTCCACATTCGATCCTGGGAAAGGAGGGACCATACTCTTTCTTTTTCCTAGTGGAAGAAAAAATTTACCCAAGGATTAGAGAAATAATACAGTGTCAGTCATCTTCATCTCGGCCCGTCTTCTCCCCCCCAGGGGCCAGGGCTGGGATGGAGTGATCAGAAAGGCTACCAGGGGACTGACACAAAGGTACTTACTATAGCAAATTCCAGCCTGCCCTGGTCCATTCCACATATTCGACATTCACAACTTAGCCAAGGACAAGTGACATTTTTAACCTTTTTTTTTTCGTCCCCAAATACAGTTTATGAGCTATAATAAGATTTTTTTTTTTTTTTTTAATCACCTATCCTCAGCTCCACTCTAAAAAGTAAACCATGGTATTCACATTTGGGCCACTGGGAAGCCCAAGGCAGAAGTCACCCAACATGAAGCAGCTGCAAGAGAAACAACATAGCTAAGCAGCTCTCAGCCTCCGGAAGGCCTATATTCTCCACACTCTTGTTATCATGAAAGCAAAAGGCCTGCCACTTCCATTAAGGGAAATGGGCTGACGCATGTGGGCAGTGGGAAGGCTGGGGAGGGCAGGGTGGGGCAGCCAGTGAGACTAGGGGTGACCTCATGGCTACTCAGAGGAAGCCAAATAGGACAACAGGATAGCTGTAGAGGGCAGAGGTTGTGGCTTTTTTATGGCACCAAAGGGAGAGGGACAGGGAGGGGGAAAGAGGGACTGCTCAGATAGCTTGAGGACACCCTGAAGTAAAAAATACCAAGAGGAGCAAACACTTTATTTTTTTAAGATTTTATTTATTTGTCTGAGAGAGAGAGTGTGAGTGAGGGGAAGAGCAGAGGGAGAGGGACAAGCAGACTCTGTGATGAGCCCAGAGCCCCACAGATGCAGGGCTCAATCTCAGGACCCTGAGATCAGGACCTGAGCAGAAACCAAGAGTCTGACACTCAACTGACTGAGCCACTCAGGTGCCCCTAGAGGAGCTAAGGCAACAGTACTGAGGGCTTTACGTTATGTAGTAGGTGTAATTATTGTCTCCACTTTACAGATGAACTGAAGCTCAGAGAGGTAAGTAACTTGCCCAAGTAACTTGCCCACACAGCTAGTAAAGGAAAGCTGGGATGCAAACCCAGCGGTCAGGCTGCAGAGTCTGCTCCTTCTTCCACCCTGCTATGCTGCTTCTCAACCAGAGAGTTAGTCAGAAAGTATGGGTGGCAGGGAGTGGAAGGAGGAGCAGTGATTAGGAACAGAATGGAGAAGAACCAACAAATAGATGGCAGGGTGTAGGGGGAACTGAAAGAGGAGTCTGGGTGAGGAAAGTTTCCTTAGTGGTGACAAAGCAAGTGTCCTCAGTAAAATCTAATGATTCAAGAAAAGCTATTTATATCTGACACATATTAAGTTGGAGACTGGTTAGTAGAGAGGCATAGGTCAGGAAGCTTCGTCCTTCACCCATGCCACCAACTAAAGATGTCTTTAGTGGGGTGCTGGAGCTCATAGGCTCTGGAGTGCTGACTGTTAGCATCCCTTCCCAACTTGGCATTCAGCAACATCACTGCTAGCATGCAATGAACCATGGTAAGAATGTTTATATTCAGGGGTCGGTGCTGCAAATCAGGGCCCTGCCCCCCAGAGTTGCTTGTGAAACTTAACAGCACACCATGGCATTGGGGCTGCAAGTTCCTCTTTTAAAAAACAAAGCTGCCTCCTCGAAGGGAAACTCTCACCTACACAGTACTGTTTCCTTTCCTTCGTGTTTTGCGGATCTTCGTGTTGCTACTGACCGGCCCTGTGGTCCTTTGGGCATCACTTCACCTGTCTGTGCTTCAGTTTCTCATCTTGGAAGGTGGACGACCTCATGGGTCAATGAGAATAAGAGTCCATACATGCACAACCGTTAGAAAAGAAGCTGGCTCATAGGGAGCACAGCTATTGTTACCTGTGAAATGCACCTGCTCATTAGGAACAAGGAGAACCTGGGAGCAGAGGAGATGGTGGGACAAAGGCAGGGTTTCAATGGCAGTTTCCAGAGGGTCCTGCTAAGCTAGCAGAACAGGAAGAACATGGGTTTCTGAATCAGGCAGACCTTGGTTTGCAATTCGGACCAGGCTCCCTGACAAGTTGCTTTATCTCTGAGTCTCTCTTTCCTCTTGTGCAAAATGTGGACATTGATTTCCCCCCCACACCTCCACCCTGGGCTTTCTGCGAGGATCAAATGAAGAAAGCTGCACGTAAAATGAGGGCGCCGGGGCGCCTGGGTGGCTCAGTTGGTTAAGCGACTGCCTTCAGCTCAGGTCATGATCCTGGAGTCCTGGGATCGAGTCCCACATCAGGCTCCCTGCTCAGCAGGGAGTCTGCTTCTCCCTCTGACCCTCTTCCCTCTCGTGCTCTCTGCCTCTCATTCTCTTTCTCAAATAAATAAATAAAATCTTTAAAAAAAAAGAAAGAGGGCGCCGGCAAGGGAAGAGAAGATTATCACCAGCCCATGGGCAACCCCACCTGCAGTCTGGAAGACTTTGCTTTTTTCTGGCTTAGTCCAGTTCCCCTAGGGAAGATTGCATAACTCAATCCAGCTTCTCTAGCTCTTCCCATGCTCTTCCCAAAGAGACCTAGCCTTCTTGCCAGAAAAAGGCAAAGAAAAAAGAAAGGGAGAGGAGCATTTTAAGAAAAGGAAAAGAGAAGTGTTTGGGGAACGTGGTATGTGTCAGCCCTCCTCCCAGCCTACTCCCTTCCCCCCTGCAGCCTTGCTTTCCTCCACCCTTCTTTGCTTCTGCTCTCAATTAGACCAAAGAAGGATTATCCTCCGGGGCTGGGCAATCTTTCAAAAGTTTTTTTTCTTCTTTTTCTTTCTTTCTTTCTTTCGCCATTTAAAAATTGAGATATAATGGATATGTAACATTACATTAGTTTCAGATATACAACCTAACCATTCGATATTTGTATATATTGTGAAGTGGTCACCACAATGTCTAGTGAACACCCATCACCATACCTAGTTCCAATTTTTTTTCTTATAATGAGAACTTTTAAGATCTATTCTCTTAGCAACTTTCAAATATGCAATACAGTATTGTTAACTATAGTCACTCTGCTGTACGTTATCATATCCCCAGGACTTAATTTCTTTTCTAACTGGAATTTTGTACCTAAAACACTTTTGACATATTTTCCTCCAAACTATTAATCTTCTCCAAATCAGAGAACCCCCCAAAAGAGGAGAGAGAACTGAAGATGGAGGGGTTGGGAATAAGTGAGATGTGAATCACAGAGAGTTAAGTGAGCAAGAGAGGATTTGAGAAAGAAGACAGAGAAAAATGAGAAAGGTTGAAGTAGAATGAGAAAAAGGAAATATATAATAGAAAGGAGCTGAAGGGAATGGAAGACGGGAGAGAGATGATTGAATCAATCTATCTCTCTGAGGCCAGCCCAGCACGAGGTCCACTGGCCTGCTCTGAAATGACTCAGATGCTCCCCCAGCCCTCCTTTACTGAGGGTTCCAAAGATATTTGTCTGCTACCTTTTACTTACTCAGGTACATTTCCTGCTTTCCTTCTAGATCAGGGGCTACTGGAAAGCTAGGAAATTGTCTTATTTATCTTTGTACCCATGGGGATGCTGATTTAAGAACTTAAAGACATTCAACACACACCTTTTAATGAAATGTTAGCGAATGGATGAATGAATTAATAAACTAAAACCCATCACATTGACAATGTACTAGGATTAGCATATTTCTACAAAAACCTCCTAGGGAAAGCAGGCCTTATTGAGATCTTAAGAATTTAGAATTTTTCCCTGGCTCACAAAAGTGTTTCACCCCATTTCAATTTTTAAATTTCCTTTAATGAAATCATAGTAAAATAATTAAAAGTTCTTTCAACTAAAATGATATTTCATATTTTCAGATATTTGGTTCATCCTTCCAGAACCCACTAATGGAATGTGGAAAATAAACTCCCAAGATGTAGGAGTTTCTTACTTCCTGGAACCATGACTCACAATACAAATGTTCAAAACAGTTAAAAAAAGGAAAAGGTTTTCTTTGAAGTGATTTCACTTCCTCCATATTATTTACTGCGGTCACCAGTGTTTGTGATATTAACACTTTGAAAAAGATTGGAGTGTGACCAAAGAAGGACTCGAACCAGCTAATCAGGATGCACATCACATTCACAAAGACTCCAGTACAAGACAAGACACTGCCAGACCATAAGTAATAATAAAGACCTAATATCAAAATATTCTTTAAAGTTTGTGAAAAGGCAGTGCCTGTAAATATTTTTAAATTTGCCTCCTTTATTCATTTTGTTTTAAGAATTTATTCTAGCTGCAGAGAAAGTAAACATACAATTACAATTACACAAAACTAAACCAGCTAATTGGGAGATTAAAAAATAAAAAATTCCCTTGTCTTTTCGTGAATTACTATTTATCTCAAGAATGTTCCACTGTGATACTAAGACTCACGTTCCTAAGGTTTTGACAGACTCAATAAACAAAAGGAACTTAGGAGAATGAACTGACCATCTGTCCAGAGTTTCCTGAACTTTCAGTAAAGCGGATGAATAAAATTATCCTTAATTATGTTATCAGGGCTGCATTTGAATACCCAGATGTACCAGATTTTGGATCAGCCACTTAAAATTCCATTCAAAAATTTTGACTGTGTAATAGAACTTTAGAAAGTGACTTTACATCAGATTTACTATTTTGGATGTTGTCGCTCATCAGATGGTGATCCATCAGACTTGGCACAGAAGGACCAAGGATGAAAACTACCTCCCCCAGAAGCTTTCTCGGCTACTCCTGATGACCACAGTGGTGAAATGCTTGTAGGCAACAAATACAGGAATGGGAGGGATGTGGACAGTTTCTCGGATAGGCTTCTCTATATTCTTTTCACTTGGTTCTTCCAGATGTATGATACAGACATACCACCATGGTCATTTTCACCAAATGCCTCTGTTGAAACTGCTTTCCTCAGTATACACATGTCCTTCTTTATCTGCCCAAATCTCACCTAGAGCCTTCCAGTCTGAATCTAGTCACACAGCGCCGTGGCTCATACCTCAGGTTCTAGAGTCAGCAGAGATAGGTTTTAATTCCACCTCTGTCACTTATTACCTGTAAATGGCCCTGACCAAGATACTTAATTTTTCTGGGCCTCAGTTTTCTCATCTGTAAAATGGGAACAATATGTATGCCTTCTTCACTAGGGTTGCTCTAAGGATTAAATAAGCTAAGGTGTGGGTAACACCCATGTCTGGCACATATTTGGGCTTAAAACTTAAATTGTACAAATATTTGTTGAGTACCTATTACATATAGAAATTATGCTAGGGGGGCGCCTGGATGGCCCCAGTCGGTTAAGCATCTGCCTTCATTCAGGTCATGATCCCAGGGTCCTGGGATCGAGCCCCAAGTTGGGCTCAAGCTCCAAATTGGGCTCCCTGCTCAGTGGGGAGCCTGTTTCTCCCTCTCCCTCTGCCTGCCGCTCCCCCTGCTTGTGCTCTTTCTCTTTCTGTCAAATGGATGGATAAAATCTTTTAAAAAAAAAGAAACTATGCTTGGTCCTGGGCATATAATTATTAAGTATTAACCATTTGCTATTTTGACTACTACACTATTATTGTTTTCTGGACCAACCAATAGGATAGCTTTCTTCTCAAAATTTCCAGCATGCCTACCTCAAATGTAATATTTTAATGTTTTAGTACTCACTGCCTTATTCCTTAATTGTTTCACGTGTGTGCATCTGGTCACATCAGAAGGGCACAAGAGTCTTGGGGCGCCTGGGTGGCTCAGTCAGTTAAGTGTCTGCCTTGGGTTCAGGTCATGATCCTGGGGTCCTGGGATCAAGTCCCACATCTGGGTCCCTGCTTAGCTCTCTCTCCCTCTGCCCCTCCCCACCCCTCGTGTGCTCTCTCTCTCTCTCAAATAAATAAATAAAATCTTAAAAAAAAAGAAGAGCACAAGAGTCTTAAACAAAGGGAAATAAATTATAGCAGACATATCACAGAGAAGAAGTCAGAAAATTTGAGTCCTATGGGGTGCCTGGGTGGCTCAGTTGATGGACGTCTGCCTTCAGCTCGGGTCGTGGTCCCGGGGTCCTGGGATTGAGCCCCGCATTGGGCTTCTTGCTTGGTGGGAGGCCTGCTTCTCCCTCTCCCACTCCCCCTGCTTGTGTTCCCTGTCCCACTGTGTCTCTCTCTGTCAAATAAATAAATACTTTAAAAAAAAAGAAAAGAAAATTTGAGTCCTAAACGCATCTCTGGTACTCTTATCTGCATTTCCTTGGGCAAGTCATGTAAGATACTGGAGTCTCAAATTCCTCATCTATGGATTGGTAGGGTTGGTTGTGAGTATTGAACTCCTTTTCATCTCTAAACTAAATGATTTGCTTTGATTTATTGTTAATGAACAAAATCTACGTCATCAGTACCCACTTATTAAAGAAGCCAAAATGAATGCATGTGATTCATTTTGGTGGATTTGGATGATATGCTGCCTCTTCATATTTGTCTAGTGATATGAGCCTGTACCATTTTCCACATTAAGTAAAAATGAATCTTTTTTAGAAAAGGACTGACTACATTCTCTAGCTACATCATCAAATGTACACTAATGTACACTGACTACATTATCAAAGTTTTTCACCTTTTCTTAGAAAAGAGATAGTGAGACATGGAGTCAATATGTAGGTCAGAAAAAGACATGTGACCAGGACTCAAATGCACCCTTAAGATATAAGAATGTGTTGGTTTTAAAGAAAACAAAACAAAAAACAAAATGATGATATCCTATTAGCTATGGGAATATTTCAATTGAAGAGAAGTTGCTTTATTTTAAAACTTCTTTATGGAGTCCATACACTTATTTTTGATCTTTAAAATGATTATTTCCCTAAAATATCCAGTATCACTTCCACACATTCTCATGCTATCAACCAACTTACCAGCCTCACAGCCATTAACTCGGTTTTCCCACCTGTGATTAGAGATAAACTGCAGTCCTTCAAAGCAAGCGTCCCCATCTATGTGCCAGCCACCATGTCCATCATCTACTTAAAGAAAGCACTCCTGGGGCACCTGGGTGATTCAGTCGGTTAAGTGTCTGACTCTTGATTTCAGCTCAGGTCACGCATGATCTCAGGGTCATGGAATTGAGCCCCATGTTGGGCTCTGCACTCAGCACAGTCTGCTTGTCCCTCTCCCTCTGCTTCTCCCTCTGCACCTCCACCTGCTCGCTCTCTCTCTCAGATAAATAAATAAATAAATAAATAAAATCTTAAAAAAAGGAAAAACAAGTACTCCTGAAATAGTTGTCCCACCCCAATCAACTCCCCCCTCTGCTGGATCATTTCTATCAGCAAACACACGGTCTCTTACCCTCTTAAAGACCCTTCCTGATGCCACAGCACCACCCCATTTCTCTAATTCCTTTTACAAACAGCACCTCAGAGTAGCTGCCTAGATACTATTTTATAGTTCAGGAGCCTACTGATGTCCGGAAGGATTAAGTAACTTATCTACACAGTGATTTACATAAACATAAAGAAGCATTAAGAGCAGAGACATGTAAATTTTAGTCTCTGATGATACTAAATAATACCTTTTTCCTATTAATAATAATAGAAAATCCCACAATGTCTAAATAAAAAGCCCCACTTGCAGACACTAATATTTAGGGAGCAATTTACAGGTTACCAAGAGTCTTCATGTGCATTTTCTCATCTGATTCTTAACATCTCTGCAACTTGACTAAGTGATTATATCCCCATCTTGTTAATAAAGAAACTGAGGCCTAGGTTTGGGTAACTTGCCAGGCAAAAGGGCCCAACACTGTGCCTGTGGTCATAGACTAAGGAGTGAGGCTGTCTGGGTGTGAATCCTGCATCTACCAGCTGGTGTCCATGTGACTCTGACAAGTAACTGAATCTTTTTCTCCTTTAGTGTTCTTGTGTGTCAAGTAGGTACATCTCCCTGGGTTGTGGAGATGCTTACATAAGTTTATGTAGAATCCTTGGAACCAGTAACTGACATGTATGAAGTTCTAAGGTTAGTATTCTCTTTATTAAGTGCCCTGTTGTGGACAGGCACTATGCTAGTTTTATAAATAGAAGTGCGGGGGCTCCACCTCTAGATAATCTGTCCCTGGCAAGCTCTCATTTTAGCTCAAAACTCTGATAACACAGGACATCAAACCATTAATATTTGAAATAAAACAACTGAGTAAAAATACCAGAATGTATTTTGAATCCTGTTAAGATAACTGCTTTAAAAAAAAAACAACCTGTTGAAAATATACCAGTGGTTTTCTGATTTTATGAAACTTACCTTCTTCGAATTTCCCAGCTTCAATGTAGGGAGTAAGAAATAATGGCTCTCCTACGTCTCCCTTATGTGGTACAGAAACCCGAGCTTTTTTGTATAAGGAGTGAAAGAGCCCATCACCACCAGGGCTGAACACGAATACAGCCACCAAAACAGTCGCCTTCCACATGGTACCAACCATTCTCTCCAGTCCTAGAATGAAAACAACTAATGAATCTGAAGAATAAATATTTACCCAGCCTTTTTACATACAAGACATTCATTTATTTCATTGAAAAAATAGGTATACTGTAAAAAAAAAAAAAGTATATTGTATGTCAAAGCCCTTTGCTAATAAGCACCTTGGATACCACCTGAATAAAACAGACCCAATCCCTGCTGACCCCGAAGTGATGAGTCTAAGGGAGAAGGAGGCGCTATTGAAGGATTTATAATCTAACTAGAAAAACAATTTATATTTCTAAAACTGTGGTCTGAAAAGTAAATTCAATGCAGGATTAGATAAAACCTCAAGACAACAGGACTCTGTAACTGATCACCAGATAAGTGGTAGAGACATTTATCTACCAGGAGGGGAGAGGAATGAGAACACATCTCAGCCTGAGAGAACCCAGGAAGGCCTTACCAAGGTCATGGATGTGAGTAAAAGGTAGGTGGAGCCCAGATGGGCAGGAGAAAGGGGAAAGGCATCACTGATGGGTAGAATAGCTTGAGCAAAAGTGAAACTTGTCCATGGCACTTCGCAGAGAAATTTAAAATAAACAAAATGGATTTCCACTTACCTCTTCTGTCTCTTACAAATCATAAATTTTGCATCCAAGAACAAAAAAGAAAGAAGGAAGAAAAGGAAGGTCCTACAACTATCTATAGGTCCCTGCCCCTATAGCTAGCTGATAAATAAACTCAAGAGCTACGCCGCAAACTTTATGAACACAGCTTTTTAAGGGCCTTCGAATCTGATGTTTGCTTAGAGTATTCATCTCAGCTGATAATAATAATGGCTTAAAATTATGATGATTTCCCTAAACTTGTATATAAACATATAATTTGTATTTACAATGGGCTTTCCCATGTGTTTTCAGCTGATTTGAATATCTTAATAACCCGACCAGGAAATCAAAGATAATTATCACCAATTTTAGATAAGGAAAATTTGACTCAAAGGAATGTCTCATCCAAGGACATGCGGAACCCAGTCAAGGCCAAGACCAGGTTAAGGTGAGCCAGGGGCACAGGCAGGGCTGGCTGGCAACTTTTTCTAAAATTTTGATGTTTTGTTCATCATGGATTTTTTTTGGCATTAATTTTGATTTTTTTCCCAAACATTGCATTAAAATACTATGTATCATGATTATTGAGTTTTTCGGCACTCTCTTAAATTTTACCCTGGGCAAGGGCCTCACTTGACTCACCTTAATCCTTAATGCTAAGTATTATGATCCGACATCAGTGTTATTATTACTCTGCACTACTACTACTTAAGCATGATCTAAATTCTTAGCTCTAAAGTCTAAGTAAAGTACTTGACATGAATAAATACTTTACTCAGGTTTCTGGATGTAAAAAGAAATATACAATTATGCAAATATAATGCCTGCTTTGGACTGTTTAAAACAGTACTTTAAAATACCATGCCATTAAAACATCTTAAAACCACAAAATGTGTAAAAATCTATTACCACGTGCTTATCATAACCCAAGCTGGCATAACATGAAAATACTGGTTGTAACAAATTTTAGACACATTTCCCCAATAAGATAAACATTTATAATTTGATCAAATATACAATGCTTGTCAAGTCTTTCATGGTTAATAGAATTCCCCATACTTCATGTAAACAAGCCCAACCAAATACAATCCGTAGCTAAAAAATGGCTTTGCCTATTAGTGACTATAATAAGGAACAAAATGAATTTAAAACCTGAAATTAGTCCCAAGAAGCCCAAGAGTAGTGACCACTATGGAGCTGATAAAACATTTTTTTTTAATTATATGAACTTGTTACACTCATGTTTTAATAACATAACTACTTTCAAGGAATCCTTAAAATCAAGAATCTTACTCTCTAACTGGTTCAGGAAAAAAAAAAATCTGTGGAATTAAAAAAATACTGGAAGAAGCTCTTCCAGTAAGAGGTTTTGTTTTTTCCTGGTGGCAGAAAGAAACTAATCAGGCCATCTAATTTCTCCATCTTCCTGCTGCAAACCTCCAGCTGCCTATAATGGAAGTTATTAATATTTAAATAACCAGGGTAGTAACAACACTTCCCTTGTAAGCAGATGCTGACTTAAAGATGTTAAAGAAGGAAAGAGGTAAAACTCGTCTTGTTTTAACTGACATAAATCTAATACATAAAAGTAAGAGTTGGGTCAATTTAGTAGATCTCATTAACATTTAATCAAATAACTATTAGAGTCATGGTTTCTTATGCCGGTGAATTAAAGCAACAACATACTTCATTTCATAATTCTCATTTAACCATCAGAATTCCTGAACTGTGCTTGGCTGTCATCTCTCCTCATGAAAATGAAAGCTATTACCATGAATGGAGAAGTGTTTTTTTTTTTTCTTAAATTCTTCTCAAATGTTTTTGCTTATCCTAAATTAGCCTGAATCTTGCAATGTATTGAACATTTATTGAGTACTTTCTAAACAAAAAATCCTGTACTAGAAGCTATTGCCCATAGAAGGTGAAAAAAAATTAACCAATTTATCATGTCTACTTGAAATAATATGAAAACATTGATACTATTTCCAATTCAAATATATCATATTGAAGGATTCAGGCAAACTGTTCCTCCTAATGTTTAGAAACATAAAATCTAAGTAAATACAAAGCAATACTGGCAGAATTAAACAAGCTAAAGGTCAAAACTATATGATTTACTAAAATTGTCTTACTAAACCTTAAATATTACAGTTGGAAACCATACGTCCAAAGTACAACGTTTTTCTACAAACACAGCTATTTATTATAGTGTTCCTTAGAATAATAAAAACTGTCAACAATGTAAACAATTTAAGATATGTAAATTGTTGTACACCAAAAAGATGGAATTAGACACAGCAATTAAAATAACAAGAATATTTTGGAAAATATACTAAAATATTAGGTAAAGAAGAGCAGGCTATTATATTGGATACATGGTAGTTTCTCCTTAATTAACACTTCTTTAAAATTTCTAAGGTTTCTATAATAATTACTCTTATAATTAGAAAAAAAATAGTTTTTGGTTTTGCTTTTGTTAAGATAAAGTGAAGCAACTGATAGACATGGCAAAAAAAAATGCTTGTTCCTTATTCCTTGTTACTACCTGGTTATGACCTCTTGCGTTTCCTAGGAATAAGGGTTCTGTTTGTTCTTTTAGAATACATTCTTCTTTCTCTAACATTCTATGAGGATTTGTCTTGGTTTCCTAGAGCCATAGAACCTCAAGACTCAAAGTACACTTTCTCTTTGGCAAATTAGAAGCCGCTGGGTAATGTGAGATGCTGTTATAATAATAATTACTATTCCTATATTGGATTTAATTCTACCTGGAATCGAGTCCATAACAAATGTGTACATAATTGGTATCGGCAAATACTTGTTGAACTGATGTGTCTAAATAATGAGTCATATTTTAGACAGATATGAGATATTAGATTTTCATGTGGCCTCTCATCTTGGAGACTAAAACTGGAGCCAGAGAAGTATGTAAGTGACATAAGTTTACACCACTGGTGAGTAGTAGGCCCAAGACTCAAAGCCAGGATTTATTTATGGCTCCACACTGAATCTGCTTTCCACACTTTTATTCTTGATTACAATTATATTCAGATATTCTGTTATTGTCTCAATAGATAATTAACAGCCTGTATGTAACAGTCCTAAACCCCTTTCACAGATCATTAGAGCATGCAATAAAAAATGACAAATGAATAAGCAGAAATATTAATAAGTCAATCTTCTTAGAGAAATTTGGTTTTTAGAAACAGTTCTGCCAACTCATTCATTCATTGGCACTTCAGTGAGACAGTGACTTCTCTGGGTCCCAGCTGATGTGTTAAAACCAGTGGTTATCTTTCCAGGAGCTTTGAGAGCTTGTTTTTCAACAAAGCCATTGTTAAAAATTAACCATTTAATAAGTTTTCTTTAAAAACATAAGTAATAAATGCTCAAAACTCATCACTTTATAACTATTTACTACATTTTACCATGACTCCAGGGTTATGGTTTTTGTATGTGGTGGACAGATTCCATAATGGTCAGCTACTGTGCATTTCTTTCCAACTTTGCATTCAGGGAACATCTTGTTGGTACCTTTAAATCAGCCCTGGTGGGAGTATTTACACCACAGAAATCAGCGAAGACTCCCACCCCCAGAGAGCTGGTTTTTAAACATTTACCCGCACACGGTGGTCTCATGTTCCTAATTTGAAAAATGAGCTGGAAACTTCTTTCCATCAACTCACACTCCAATTCCAACTGAAATGATCAGCAGAACAGACAAAAGGGCAAAATCCTGCCAAGTTGTCCTAGTGTTTGAAAGCAACCATTAACACGGTCAGATTTGCAAGCCTTCTACAAAAGAAACCTGAAAAGGCCACTGGAAACTGTGCCGTCTACCAATGAAAAAAGAATCAAAAACACAAACTCCAGAATGAGGACAAAGAAACAAAGAGCAGACGTGTCAAGCCGCCCTGTGTTCTCTCCTTCCCATTTGCGTATTTGATATGATAGATTATTATTCCAATCAAAGGATAGGAATTGTTCACGTAAGAAATGCTGCCCCTGCAGTAAAATAGCTATTTGGATCCCCCTCCATATTTAACTGGCCTTAGTAGCTCCCAACATAAAAAAAACATTCCCCCAAACAAACAAACAAACAGGCCAATGAGTAACAGACATTTCCATGGAATCTGCAATGAAAGAAAGGTACAAGAAAGTGGTTCCTCTACTTTAAAAAGATGTAAGCACATCTCGAGATTATTCAAGCATATCCAAAGCACCCGAATCCTATCATAAAGAGCTATTGCGCAACCCTCCATAAATACCAACTCTAGCTCTTTTGCTAAAAGATTTCTAGGCAAACAAGTGGTTTATTTGGATAAACAAACCTTTAAGTAAACAAGCCTTTATTCTGAGGGATCCACTACTCGTTTTCCTCAAGACATCATTTTAATTTCTCCAATTGGCGTCTGACGCACTCATGTCCCAGAAAAGACATAGTACGAGACACACAAGGTGAGAGGTGATGGGCACCCTTCTGCTGAGGGGGCACTGAGAACGTGCCCATCTCCTTTTCCCAGGCCACCCCTATGGCATCAGACAGGGGCATCTAATCTTGCTAATGACTTAGTCATTCCCACCTCTGCCATCATATTTTTGGACCCATAGGAAAGGGAGATAAACTTGAGTTATGTGGCAGGTAGAGGATGAAAAGAATCAGGAAGAGGAGGAGTAATATCTGACACAGTAAGAGGAAGCTTTACCTCAAAGTCTCACTCCAACCAGAAGGAAAATCTGAATGGGGGTGGGAAGTAAAAAATAGACATGTCCCAAAATGTTAATAACAGTTTTGAAACAGAAAGACATCCTTATGAGGCTTCATCATAATAATACCAATAATAGCTATCAATCACTGAACATACTCTATATACAAGGAAAGGTGCTAACTGCTTTATATTTTTATTTCTGACCTTCCTGGGGCAGATACTATTATGATCCCACTTTAGGGATGAGAAACTGATCCTCTGAGAATTTAAGTTATGGGCCCAAGTTCACACCACTAATAAGTGGTACAGCAAGGAGTTAAGGCCAATCCTAATCAGTCTACAAAGGCTATTCTATAGTCGCAATACCAGCATCTCCCAAAATGTGGGCCAGAGTCCCTCTTCCGTATTCAGGTAAATTTGGAAATATGATATATTATATCCCTGCAGAATTAAGTTATTATGTTGCTAAGAAGTTCTGCTGTAAATCAGTCTGTTAAAACTTTAGCCCAGTATTTCCTAAACCAACAATTTTTTTAAAAAATTTTATTTATTTGAGAAAGAGAGGGTGAGCGAAAGAGAGAGAGAGAGAGAGAATGAGCCAGGGGCCCGGGGGGGGGGGGAGAGGAGCAGCAGGGAGCAAGGAGCCCTATGTTGGGCTTGATCCCAGGGCCCTAGGATCATGACCTGAGCCGAAGGCAGACACTTAACTGACTGAGCCACCCAGACGCCACCCCCCGCCCCGGACTAATAATTTTTGATCAGGAAAGGCTTCTTATTTTTGTGTAATATCCAAAAATTTTATGTAATGCACTCTGTGGCCTTTATTTATTCAATAAAACAGGGTGGAGGAATGTGTATATCCTGGGCCCTTCCTGCTGGGCTAACACTTCATTTACAGTCTGGAAACATCTCTAGGTAGAGCCCACCTTGAGGAAACAATGCAAAGGCCCTGAGGTGCAAATAAGTTTTGTTTGTTGTTGGTCGACAGGAACACAGTGAATGAGGAAGGAAGTGGCAGGCACATGATGAGTTCAGAGGGTGGTCAGGGCCAAAATATGTGGAGTTTTAGCTGTATTCATTTTCATTAGCATTAGGAAATAATACGGTCTAATCAGAATTGTGAAATGGCAAATGATCACTCCGGATGCCATCTAGCAAGTGGACTATGGGAGTTAAGGATGGAACTAGGATGCCAATTAGGAGGCTGATGTAATATTCCAGGAGAAATGGCAGAGGCTGGAGCCAGGGAGTAGTGGTGGAGTGGTGAGAAGTGTGAGCTACATTTTGTAGGCAAGCCCACTGGTATTTATTAATAGACTAGCTATAATGGCTGAGGGAAGGAAAAGAAGCAAGAATGACTCCTAAGTTTCTTTTGCCCAGAGCAACTTCATGGATTGTTATGCATTGAATTGTGTGCCCCCAAAAGAAATGTTGAAGTGCTAACCCCCAGTACCTCAGAATGTGACCTTATTTGGAAATAGCGTCCTTGCAGATGTCATCAGTTAAATTAGAATGAGGTCAGAGCAGATGAGGATGAAACTTTAATGCAATGTAACTGGTGTTTAGCAAAGAAACACAGAGAGGGGAGTGCCATGCAAAGCCAGAGAAGAGGGCCATGTGACAGTGGGGGCAGAGACTGGAGTGGTGCATCTAACAGCCATGAATCGCCAAGGCTTACAGCAAACACCAGAAACAAGAAGAGTCAAGGAAGGACCCTCTGCTTCCTCTCCGCATCTGCAGGTTTCAGAGGGAACATGGTCCTGCCAACACACTGATTTTGGACCTCTATTTGAGATAATAAATTCTGATGTTTTAAGCAACCCCCCACCCCGTTTGTGGTCCTTTTTATAGTAGCCCCAGGAAACTAATACATGGATAGTGGGACCAATATCCAACTGGAGGTTGGGAAAACTCTGGAAGGAGTCAGGATGGAGGATGGAGTGGGTAAGATTTGAACCATCAACAATCAAATGGGAAAGAGAAGTTAAATTGATTTCTTACTGAGATATGTCTGGCACTATTCTTTTTTTTTTTTTAAAGATTTTATTTATCCATTTGTCAGAGAGAGAGATAGAACACGAGCAGGGGGAGAAGCAGGCAGAGGGAGAAGCAGGCTCCCCGCCGAGCAAGGAACCCGATGTGGGACTCGATCCCAGGACCCCGGGATCACGACCTGAGCCAAAGGCAGCCGCTTAACCGACTGAGCCACCCAGGCGTCCCTGTCTGGCACTATTCTAAGCCAGGATTTCCCACAGGATCTTTTGTGAAATATTAGCTCAGTAAGATATTAATAGACTTTAAAAGGACAAAAGTTTGGGAAAATTTGGGTTAAAGGAACTTAAACAGGCTTCCTGGTTCCAGAACATCTCATTGCATATCATTTGTTACTGGGCAATATGTGTTTATTTGACTGTGACACTATTCTTAGAAAGGCCCTGAATCCAGAGGTTTACCTAAGACATATCCAGATGAGGACACTAAATCCCAGGCTGAACAATTTCTCAAGTCCTGGGTTAATTTTCTCAAGCCGCCACTTAGCTATTATTAAATAGTAAAGCTGGAATTTGAAGTCAGATCTGTATGATTCCAAAGTCCATGTATTTTGTATAAATCACGGTATAAACGACATAGCATGAGAAAATCTGCCAGCACGTAACTTTTGACAAAAGCAGAATTCTGGGTAAACTGGATTATCCTGGCACTTGCAAAACTTATAGGTGCTAAAATTGCAAGTGATTTAAGGACATGTTTATCTGCGAAACAATGAAAATCACATGCCCAGATGAAAATCCATTCATAATAGATTTCTAGTGTACGTCCTTCAGTTTTGAAAACGATCTTTTAGGGGTAGTTGAAGCCCTCGGTCCTTTAGGACTCATGGCAAAAGCACTATGTTCCAGTGAGAAATTCTTTATTTTTCTGATGTAAATTGGTCCTATTCTTTTTAGAATCAGCCTCCTTTTGGCTATCTACTTTGATTAAATTTCTCAAATAAAAAATTAAGATACACAGTGTGGCAAATACAAGGGTAAGACTGGGCACAATGGATGAGAATATTTTATGTGAGGATGGTTCTGGGAAATTCTATTACTCCCTGAGGTGACGAGAAACTCCTCCCTGACTCCCAAACAGAGATTATTATTATAGAGAATACCCGCCATGTAATACTCCCTTAGATGAGGCTAGTACTTTGCTCGTCTCTTATCCACACATTGTTTCATTCGGTCTTCAGAGTAGTTAGGGGCCCTTCAACAGGGGCCCATGTTGATGGAGCGGAGCCTGGGCAGACTCCAAGTTCACTGGACCACCCACTCACTTCAATAAACAAATAGAGTTGACCCTTTAACAATACGAAGGTCAGGAATGTGACTCCCTGCACAGCTGAAAATCCAGATATAATTTTTGACTCCCCCCACATTTAATGACTAATAACCTACTGTTGACTAGAAACCTTACCAATAACATCAACAGTCAAGTAACACACATTTTGTATGTTACATGAATTATACACTGTATTCTTACAATAAAGGAAGCTGGAGAAAAGAAAATATTATTAAGAAAATCATAAGGAAAAGAAAATACATTTACAGTACTGTACTGTATTTATAAAAAAAAAAAATCTGCATACAAGTGGACCCACGCTGCTCAAATTACATTATCTTCAGCTCCTACTATGTGCTAGACTCCAGTGTAGGCACAGAGAACCAAAGAGACAAAGTGTCTGCCTTCATGAAGCTTACCCTACAGTGGGAAAGAGCCCGATGAGAACTATCAAGAAAAGCAGGGTAAAGGGGTCGAGAGTGGTGGGTCAAGGAGTGGTGTTATTTTACATCAGGATGGTCAGGGAGGGTCCCTCTGAGGAAGGGACATGTGAGCAGCTCTGAAGGATATGAGAGACTTCCATGTGAATCCAGGAAGAAGAGAGTTCCAGGCTGGAGAACAGGGATCGCAAAGGCCCTATCCCAGGAGGCAATGAGGACGGAACTAGCATGGCTGGAGTCCAGCGAGTGAGGGGGGATGTGGTACCAAGTGGGGCCAGGTATCAGATCATTCTGGGTGTTGAAAGCCATCATATGTTTCGGGGGCTCCCTTCTCCCCAGCCCTGATGTTTCCATCCACTGTGAGGCCGGCCTCTGGCCACCCTGTTGCTCACTCCCAGGACGCTGGGGCAAGAGGTGGAAAGGTTTATCTGATGGATAAATGTGGGTAAACTGGGCATGCTGGGCTCTGTACAGGGAGCAATGCTCTCCTCTCTCCACCCAGTCTGGGCCTGTAAATGGCTGGGCAAATCTGCTCAATGCTGGGTTTCAGTCATAGGAAATTCATTTGCCCAGAACTAAGAGTTTCAGCCCAACCCAGTTTGTCTCAGGAATACAGACACCATTTCACTCTCCACCTGCCTTGCTCTTTGTCTTCTCAATTTCTCCAGAACTCAGGGGAGGGAAAGGAGTTTGCTATTCAGGGGGGCTTCCTCAGAGACCCCAGTAGAATAGAACTTGGGGTTTATTCTGAGTGTAACAGCCTGGAATTTGTTTTCCCACTGCACCCCACTGTCTATTATCCTTCAAACATTTCATCATATATTTAATTAGGAAAGCCATCCTTAACAGTATCAGCTTCACACACATACTCAGAATCTGAAGTCCCATATAGTCTGACTTGCCCACACCAGCCCTGGAAAGTTGTAAGAATTGATCACAAGAAATGATCTTTAAAAATCAAACTGTCCCAGGGGCACCTGTGTGGCTCAGTGAGTTAAGCGTCTGTCTCCGGCTCAGGTCATGATCCCAGGGTCCTGGGATGGAGCCCCGTGTCAGGCTCCCCGCTCAGTGGAGAGTCTGCTTCTCCTTCTACCCCTCCCCACCACTCGTGTTCTCTCTCAAATAAATAAAGAAAATCTTAAAAAAAAAATCAAACCATCCCAAATACCTTTACACAGGTAATCAAAGGGCAACAAAGTCACGGACTACTTAGCAAGAACAAATAAATACAGAACTGAACCCCCTCGTTAAGTATTTTAAAATCAAGTGTGCACAGTATCCAAGTGGAAACCATAGAAAAAACCCACAGACTTGTTGATCTGGTTCTTCTGCCATGGAATGGAAACACTGTCTACAATTACCTCTGTAGTTTCTGAAAGCAAAGCAAAGCAAAGCAAAATAAAACAAAGAAAACAAAATAATTTTCACTCTCTTCCTTGCTGCATTCTCACATCTGTCCATACCATCTTGCCCCAATCATATGATCTCCAGGTTCCCAAATTCAAAGGTCTTTGTCTTAATTGCCCTCTCTGACCGGATGACATTACCGCTTTGGTAAATTTACCAATGCCTTGCTTTCTGTAATCTGTGCTTTCATGGATCTTCTAGAATGTTTTCTTTCATGGTTCCCTCTTCCTCTGCCTTCCCCTTAAATATTGGGTTTCCCAGGAGTCTATCCTTGGTCCACAGCTTATCTCTCTCCACACATTCTCTCCAGGGTGGTCCCATCACTCGAAGTAGACCTTCTACTGACACCACTCACATAACTGCTCTTCCCTGAAGCTGCAGGCTCATCTACCCAGCTGCCTGCTGAACATTTTCACCTGATGCCCCATGGGTATATTAAACTCAGCTGGTCAACACGCAACCTAATCCTTCTGCTAAAACACAGTGAATTGAACACATTTGTTTATTTCTGTTCCCTCATGAAACCGCTCTAATGTGAAAGCAAAGACATCTTTCAAAGGTGTAAATCCCATGGCCAAAGAAGACAGCAAATACAGTAGATCAAAAAATTTTGTTGTTACTGTTAGATGGAAAGTAAACAAGTAGTTTGCAGAGAATGAAAGAGAATATCAATGAGAAACAAGTCATTCACATCATTAAACCACAGAAAGCAAATGGTAAGTACCAGACACTGCAGAAGGCAAGGGACAGCATGGCACTGAAACCAGAGGGACAGATAAAAGTCTGTAACAGAGGGTAGAGCCTCAGACCCCTCCAGACCTTAGCAGAGGAAGAGACTCCTTCTGCAGAAAATTTATTCTTTGAAAAATTAAGCCACAGAAACTCTAGACTTGAGAATACGAAATACAGGAAAAGTTGGGGAAGAGGCATCCAATTTAAAACTAAGAGAAAGTCTACATACTGATTGCCTCTGGCCCCTCCAACACTTGGCTCTAAGAAAGCTGATAGCCAGAACTATCTGCCTCTATCTCTCACCCTATGCAGGAGAATGAAGGATTCTTCTCTGGAATACCTGAATCCACCAAGAGAAGAGTCCTATACATACTTACTCATCCTCCAACAAAGTATCTTGGACCCCACCAATCAACACCAGGGAGTCAGTGAACCGCGGGCAAATCCCTTCAAGACAATGGAGTTTCCAACCAGCAACTTGGTTTCTCTCGGTATAAAACTAGAGTCAAAGAAGCACTGGACATTGGAAGAAAGCTTTTAATTTGGAAGAAAAAGCAAAAGAAATTACTTGAAGGGGAAAAAAATCAGAAGAAACAAAAACAAGGAGTGTAATAACTTTTCAAAAACAAAAAGTATATATATCTTTAAGGAGATAAGAGAAGATATTGCGTTCATTTAACAACAGAATACTGCCTTAAAGGGGAATGAAGGACAAGGACATGTTCCTGAAAACTAAAAATAAGGTGGTAGCAATTTTAAGATTTTGATAAAAGAGTGCAACAGTGGGATGCCTGGGTGGCTCAGTCGTTAAGCGTCTGCCTTCGGCTCAGGTCATGATCCCAGGGTCTGGGATCAAGTCCCACATCGGGCTCCTTGCTCAGTGAGGAGCCTGCTTCTCCCTCTCCCTCTGCTGCTCTCCCTGCTTGTGCTCTCTCTCTCTCTAACAAATAAATAAATAAAAATCTTTAAAAAAAAAAAAAAGAGTGCAACAGTAAAGACACATAAATCTCCTAGAAAATATAACTAAAAGAGAAAGGGCTTAAAAAATAGGAAGGAAAAAGATTAAGATAATTAAGAGATTGGTTCCGAAAGACCAACATCCAACTAATGGGAGTTCTAGAGAAAGAAGGAAGATACAATTCAAGGGAGGAAATTGTCAAAGCAATAATACAAAAACATTTAGCAAAGGTATAGACCTAACTCTCAGATTTAAAGGGACCGCCAAGTTCCTGGATCAAGGAATGAAATGACACAGAACAGATTCCAGAAATAAAGAGACTGTCATTAACTTTCCAGAGAGAGAAAGAGAGAGAAATAGAGATCACGAAAGAGAATCAAGAACCAAGATGACATTAAACTTTTCAATAGCAGCAACTGCAGCTAAGAGATGCTGGGAAAACATGCCTCCAAAATACTAAGAGGAAAATAACCTTCAAGTTAGAATTACGTGCTCAGCCAAACTATCAAACAAGTGTGAGGATAAAATCTTCAGGTAGATACAAGGCTTCAAACAAATTGATTTGTATACTACACGACTCAGGAAGCTACTGGTAGATGTGTTCCACCAAAACAAGGAAGAAAACCAAGAAAGGGAAAGACGGAAATTTCACTAATAGGGGAACTAATGCAGAAGAGAAAACCCAAGACAGCTCTGCCTAAAGAGTCACCAGTACGGGTCGGAGCAGTAAGTCAGAGCAATCCACAGGCAAGATCCTTAAGAAAATAAAAATATGAATACCACATGAGTTTTTGTAAAAAATCATATCCATAAGGATAGTACAGTTCTGTCTGCAGCTTTGGACAGAAGTCCCGATAGTGTCACAGAAAACTAAGCAATCCAAAAAGAGGTAGTTATTCACTCGATGAAGAATATAAAACTGTACAAGAAAGGTAACACAATTAGAGTATACTACTTGGCTCAGCAGTGAGTAATACTTGCATAAAAAGTAAACATCAGATATGGATTTAGCAACAACCAGATATTCTACAGCCATTTGAACAGGATTGGGGACAGGCAAGTTGGGACATTAGGTAAGAGTGCTAAATTCCCACCTTGGTTAATAGGAAGTCCATAGAAAATATCTCAAATTGAGAAAAAAATGCAACTCTTAAACCAGTAAGTCAAGAAACAGACTAGGCAGATTACTTAGAAATTTGGAGTTAAATACTAGAAGAAACAGATAAAAGAGTCAGAGGAAACCTTACAGATAAGTGGGGAGTGATGGGGAAGGACTAAAATTTTTTATGATGAGAAGTGTAATAGGACTTGGATTTTTCACCTGCACACGTGAATTATGTTGACAAAATTCAAAAGTAATTAAGAAAAAACCGAAACACCCAACTTAGTATCTCTTCCCTAAACATGTCCCTACTTCTCTATTTTCTGTCTTCATTAGAAATATTCTCAAAGTGCTAATGCCTTATATTTTAACCATATCTCTGTTAAGCTGAGAGTCTGAACAAAGGGTGGGAATTTTAAAAAAAGAAAACCACAGGCCCAAAATGACATCACTTAGGCCAAGTCCCCAAACCAGGACTTAATGCATAATCTAATTGTAGTTTCAACCTTCCCCAGAAATATAGTCTTAACTAGTCAGTAAGGAATTTTCTGATGGGTACCAGTGAGTCTACCATAGTGGCCCTCTCCACCCACCATGAGAAGATGAGGTCATCTGCATGATAAGACCCCTTGCTTTTCCCCCTAAGATGAACAATAATTTTCTTTTGCTAATAACTTTCTTGCCCCACCCTCCTATAAAAACCTTCCTTTTTTCCCTTTTTTATAGCGCCTCAAAGCTTCCCCTCTACTTGCTAGATGGAACGCTGACCAATTCAGAAATCACTTGATAAAGCCAGTTAAATCTTTAAAAAATAAAAAATAAATAAAAAAAGGAAAGGAGAGGAGAGGAAAGGAAAGGAAAGGAGAAATACTCTCACAGCACTGAAGCTAAAACCCTGGATTTTTTCTTGATTTCTCTCTCCTTGCTGCCTTCCCACAGCCAATCAATCACCAACTGAATCTCTTAGTTGTCTTTCAAATTTGCCCTCTCCTCCTTAGCACTACTCCCATGTCCTAATCCAGGTCCTTATCATGACTTGCCTGGACCATTGCAAATCTCCAAGCTGATTCATGACCCTGACCTTAACTCCTAGTTAGATGAATTTCCCCCCACTCTTCATTTGCTGTTGCCTTTCCTATTTTCTTGGGCCAGGGGTTTTACACCTTTTCAAACTCTGTTACATGGCAATAGATAACCAATACACAGGCAAGATATCAGCATAAAGCAGGAAGTGGATAAATAGCAGGATGGAAGGGAGAAGTCAATAGAGGGCAGATTGCAGGGAGGCTGAAAGCTGTTCAGAAACTTTATCCTCTAGTGACTAGAAACTACTGAGGGCTCTCTGTATTTTGTAAAGACTATTATGGCCATAGTGTGAGGATGGATTTAAATGAAAAAAGGCCCAGACACCAGTTAATAGGCTTTCCAGTAATGCAGAATTAAGACGAGGGAGCCTAAACCAGGTAAAGGCAGTAGTAAAGGTGTGGACAAGGCAGACTTAAAAATAATGAGAAGGTAAAATTAGCAGGACCTTGTGAGTGATGAGATATTATATGTTGAAACAGGACAGAATCTAGGATGATTCCCAGATCTGACTTAGATGGCTGGGCAGATGGTGGTATCATTAACTAAGATCTCCCACTGATGTAGGAAAAGATGTTAGGGTTTGAAGCCGATGGTCAAGAAAGAATTCTTGAGACGTCTTTGGTGCAAAATGGTGGTTTTATTAAAGCATGGGGACAGGACCCGTGGGCAGAAAGAGCAGCACTAGGGTCATGAGAAATGGCCCATTATATACTTTCAAGTTGGAAGGGGGTTAGGGATAGTGTAAGTCTCTAAGGTATTTTGGAAGCAAGGTTTCCAGGACCTTGAGGGACTAGCTATTGTTGGGATAAGGTCATTTATGACTGTCTAATAAAACCTGAGTCATGAGACCCTTCGGATGTGTATGGGTGGGTCATATGCTTGGGGGATGATTGTCAACATGTATCTTGGGGGGGTGCGGCTAGAGATAAAGGAAGTTTCCAGAGGAATTTTTATAAGTTAAAGTAGGCTTATAGGATCCTGGGGGCTGGACTAAGTTTGCCTTTTGCCCTTAGTAAAGTATTAACATCGAGGCAGTTGAGTCCCTAGAGGAATGTCACTCTGCCTGTTTCAAGGACTTGTCAATAGGCTACAGATAGTAAAGAAATTGAATAATTTTTCTTCTGCCTTTGTTTCCCACATCACCACTACTCAATTTTGCCATGAATTTAACTAGCATTAGTGCTTAACAGGTGTGTGTGTGTGTGTGTGTGTGTGTGTGTGTCCATGCACTGAGTATGTGAAGGGAGGAGTGGAGAATCTAAGAAATTGAAAATCAACCCTTCTGGTAATCACATAGCAATGTTCCCAACAGAACAGGGACAACGTTTCTACATGCCCAAGGCCACACCGCAGCTGCAAACTGACTGACAATCCTTTCTTCTGGGCAGTTACTGCTTTCTTAGCAATGTCTCCCCAGTCCCACTTTGTTCCTCCCACCTCTTGAACCAAGACTGCTGCAAGTCAGTTGCTAAACTGCCTTGAACACCCCCCACCCCCACTTCCCTGATCCCTCCTTTGCCTCACTCAGCACAAGGCCAAACCTTTCAGAAGCTTTGTCCTATGTCCCCAGTCCCTTGGGTATATGTCCTCCTGTGCTGCAGTTAAGCGAATAAAACTAATTTTGCATCACTACAAGTAAAGAGAAGTTAGAGAGACCAGAGCTGAGGGCTCTATGTATTATTATATATATTATTCTGTGACAAGAAAGCAAGACCCTGCCACAATTTCTGAATGTACAACATTGATTATGAAAATTTTCAGATTTTCAGAAAGGGTGAAACAATTTTATAGTATATACCGCTACTGAAATTCTATTATCATTCAACTGGTATTGATTTAATGCCTACTATCTGCCTGGAGCTATGCCTACCTGTAAAGACATAAAAAGCAGAGTGAAGTTAGGGAACAAGGGAGGGTTTGATTTGGCGGGAGCACAGAGTTTGTGAGGGGGTCATGTGACTTTGGTCTGTGCAATTATGTTGGAGTCACATGGAGGACACTGCATTTCATGGCACGAAGTTTATACTTCATCCTGGTTGCAATCAGGAGCCATTGACGGCATGTAAGGAGGGGAGTGTCTTGTGCTTTAGAAAGCTCATTTCCCCCATCAGTATTAGGCTGGAGTGGAGAGGACATGACATCTGAGAGCTAAGTTAGGAGACTCTGCAAATGTCCTGGGACAAATAAAGGTTAAACTGTGAACAGAACAGATTGCAGAGAGAGAAAAAGGAGAATCGATCTCTTGGGGGCTGGGTTACCTACTCCCCCAAAGAACCATATAGTTACACAAAGATATGTCCAGTGATCTTTCTGAAAGTAATGGAATATGGAGTCCCAAAAGAGAAAGGAGGAAGGGCTAGCCTGGGATGCCTACATAAATATTTTGACCTGTAAATAACCCTAACAATTTAAAATGAACCACTAATTAGAATCAGAATATGGAGAAAAGGTTAAGAGATAAGTCCCAAGGATATTGGAAAGATAAGATGATGCGAAGAATTTGCTCTTTCAGGCCAATAGATCAAAGGACCTAGAGTTATCCCCTCCCCTCCCCAGCGTACTTCCCAGGTTCTGGTTTAAAGCAATAAAAGAAAAAACATGTGGTTTCATGTACAAGGCTATTCCTACAATATCTCTGAGGGAGAGAAATCTCAATACTCTGGTTTCAGTTCAGTTATGCTTAGTAGTTGTGTTTTATGATTAAAGTACCTGATCATTGTCCTGTGAACTGAGTCCATTATTGCTTAAATCTTTGAACTTGCAAATATATAGCATAAAAGTTTAAACTCTGTTCCTATTTTTGGCCAAGGAACAGTTCTAGCATTCTGCCCAGCTTATCCTCTCCCAAATCTATGTAGATATGAATGAGTCATTCTTCCAAAGGTACCTTTCAAATTATGAGAAACTTACCTACTTTAGTTCTTTTAAATGTTCTTAGTTCAGCCCACGAAAACCCCACATTATTAAACCCCTGGGAATGCTAAACTGAAATAATTGCATTTGCTCTTTAAAATGAACTGTACTTCTTATTAAGAATGGGTCATTACCTATTTACCTTGGGAATTTCAGTGCTAATAAATGGATATCTGATGTTATCTGAGGCAGTAATTAAGCTCTTCTCTCACTATCTTACTTCGGTGCATACCAGCATTGTATTCAACACTCAATCTTTCCTCTGACACATCATATGCCTTCTAAAACAAAAACAAAGTCATCAACAAAATACTGTCATGCTGTTTGCTTCTTGTTTTTATTTTCTCAAGGGGTATGAACTGGTAAGTCCTTCGGACTTGCTTAACACTCCTCTAAGTTACTTAAACTACCTGTCAGTCAAAACCCACTTACTTCTCAGGCTATAAAATCAGTCTCAGAGAACCCCACTATAAATAAACTGGTTTATAAACTAGACTCATATATCTTGCGAGACCAATTATGCCCTTCCAAAAAAACCCAACTCCTAAAAAAAAAGAATGAAACAGTTTCTTGCTAAGAACACTTGCATTACATTATAAAGGGTTTCCCCTGGACTTAGAGGGGCCTGGAGTACAAATCTAGAAAGCCCAGTCGGCCAAAGGGTGTTGACAACTGTACAGACTTTCACACGCCAACAAAGCCAGTGTGATCTACGTCCAAAAGTGTAAAAATTTCTATTTTGAACAACTTTCTTAAAAGCTGTTTTCCAAATTAGCAAAATACATTCTGGTTGGATTTTTTTTCTTCCTTACATCTCCGTTTTTACTCATGTCACACCAAAGATTGTAAAAAGTTAATTGTACATTTAAGGGGAGGAGAAAAGGTAAGTGTCTTTAAAATGGGAGACTGGGGCTTAGTAAACCGAAAAAATGTGCTCGAAGTCACCAACTAGTAAAATGCATTGCTGGGATTTGAATCCATAAAGATACCAAAGCCCATTCTTTTCCCATGAGACCAAGGTGACCTAAAAGGTATTGGATGCTTCCATTTGTCTCTAGGGGTCCCACTGGCTCCTAGTAACTTCCCTGCAAGGGTTGAATCCACTTGGCAGGGAGGGGCTTCCAGCTGTGCTGTGCCCCCCCCGCCCCCCGTTTTCTCCTAGTCCTATATTCCGGGCCTTTCTTCTGTGCTTTCTTTCCCTCTATGAGGCCAAATCTCCTTTTGTGGGGCGCTCAAATCGAAGGCATTTCTCGCTTCCACTCTTCCACAGCACCCACAAAATCAAAATATCCCAAAGAGACGTGTTGAGGGAGGCAGGGAATGTGTCCCCACCTTGCACCAAGAGTAACGGGGGACCCCACAAACCCGGTGCGACTGCCTCGGATTGTGCCAGGAGCCTTCGGGAATGTTCCCTGGGCCGGGCGCACCCAGAGCCTAGTGCCAAGCATCCCCAGTTCCCCCAACGTGGAAACTCCGAGCCGGCCAACACGGTGCTACCTCCCTCCTTGTGCGCACGGCTCCTGAGACACCCGCCCGGCGCTCCCCGCGTCCCGGGACCCGGGCGAGGGAGGACCCGGCGCGCAGCGTCGCACTCACCCGAGCCCGTCGGTCCGCGCAGCGGTGGCCCAGGAGGCGAGAAGCGCTGCAGCCCTGCCCCTCGCCCTGCCCGTCACGTTTACCCTGCAGGACGCCGGGGGCTGAGCGCTCCTCTCGGCGGCCCACGTGACCTAGACCTTTGGCGCCAAAGGTAGGTCCTCACCTCCCCTCCCCGTGACCTGGCCGCACCCGGGAAAGCCCTCCATCCTGGGAGAAGCCGGCACCCCCCGGAGTGGAATCCTGAAAAGTAACGGAGAAAGGTAGGCTGCGGTGCAGCTCTGCTTTGTTTGTTCCTTTGTGTGTTTTGATTTTCCCTCCCACTTTTTTAAAGCTGCTATCAGAATTTAAAGATTTTTTTTTCTTTTTATTTATTTATTTGAGAGAGAGAATGAGATAGAGCATGAGAGGGGGGAGGGTCAGAGGGAGAAGCAGACTCCCTAATGAGCAGAGAGCCCGATGCGGGACTCGATCCCGGGACTCCAGGATCATGACCTGAGCCGAAGGCAGTCGCTTAACCAACTGAGCCACCCAGGCGTCCCAGAATTTAAACATTGTATTTAAAAATCATTCCCCACACGGGTGCTTGCAATCCTGGTGCTTGCAAGCCCTGTCTTTGCCTCTGGAACCCGAGGGGTATTTTACTGCCACTGTTTAGGAAGCCCACTTGCATTCGCCCAAAGTCCACATTCCCGTCGCACTAATCCTGAGAACTCACCAAGGGCTCATACTGTGTCAGGTGCTTTCTCTGCAGGAGTGCCTGGGAATCTTACCGCAATCTGATAGGTTCTGTACTAAGATTATCCCCATTCTGCAGGCCGGAAAACTGAGACTTAGAAAGGTTAAGTGTCCCGTTCAGGGTCACATCTCTTGTAAGTGACCTCAGTAGGTATTTTTAACCTCCCTCAGGTCCTGGGCACTGAGCCAGACACTGAGGGGAAGACAGGTCTAAAAAGGTAGGGAGATTACAAGAGCAAGGTAAGACAAAATACAGGAATGTCATCATTCCCACATCGGAATGTCCCCAAATGCCCTGTGGTTCAGAGATGGTTATTTAGAAGCACCCCAGGCAGGCCACCTGGCGTGGCATTCTGGCTCTGCTACTTAGCTACTAGCTCTGAGCCATTACTTTTCACAAAGACGATCAAACCAACCACCCTGCTCCTTTGTGAGGTGACTTGGCCGCTCTTCCCATCAAGTCTGTTTTCCGGTGTCCTGTTGGATCAGGGCTGGCTTTGTGACAGGTTTTGGCCATTAGTATGTGGGCAAAGGCTGGTTGCTTCCCAGAAATCAAAGGGCCTCGCAGCTTCTGCTTTGAGGCAGCTGCCTCGTGACCACCGTGCCAGAAGCCAGTGTGTGTGGCTCCTGAAGAGTGAGAGGTCACATGCAGGAGGACTGAAGCGTTCCAGAGATAGCAGTACCCTCTGAGAGACCAGTAAGAGAAGCCAGAGGGTTCCAGCTCAACCTCTCCACTAGCCGAGTGCATGAGTGAGCCCCGGCAAAAACCAGCAGCAGGATGGCCCAGCAGGTCCGCTGAGCAGGAAAAAAACCTAATTTATTGTTATTTTATTAAGCCATTTATGTTTTGGGTGGTTTGTTATGCAACTAAGGCTAACTATAGCACTAATTTTGTAAGCTGGAACAAATTATTTAATGTCACCGAGTCTCCGTTTTCTGGAGAAGCAATCTGGGGATCCTGGACACTCAAGAACAAGGTTTGGGGAGGTATGGATTTGCAGCAGGAGGTACACAATGGACTTAGTCCCATGGATGCCTCACTCTGTGTGGAGGAGTACAGCAGTGGAGGGCCAAAGGGGGCCTTCTAAACTGTGGGCCTTAGCACAAGGACAGCTACTAGCCAAGGAATACCTTTACCCAGCATGGAGCCACTTAAATGAAAACCAAACTGAAGTTTACAGTAAATAGAAAATGAATCACACTTGAGCATAGGTCTTCAAAAACAGGGTGTCACCAAAGTTTTACTGCAGTTTTAATAACTTCAGAAGTATTAATGCTGCAACTTACAAAACATCACTTGAAAGCTTAATTACATTTATTTTACACTTACTCAGTTTTGTGAATTTTGAGTAACACATTTTTCAGTTTTAATTTTTGTTTCATTTCCCCTGAGTGAAAAATGGCATATATTGATTAAAAGAAAAAAAAATTACATCTATTAAAATAATTAAAACTTAGAGTCAAAAGAAGTAAACTTTCAAATGATAGTTTTGTAAGTTTGTGGCATTTATACTTCTGAAGTTATTAAAGCTTAACATTACGCTAACATATTTTGAGTCACCCCATACTTGAGTTTGTGGTGTATCAGGTTTTGTACTAGGTACTGAAGCTTAGATTTTTTAAAAAGGAAGAAAGAAGAAAGAAGTGGTCTTCTATGGAAACTTGAGTCTAGTTGGAGAGAGGAGCCACTTAAGTTGATCCCATAATACAATATGATAAAGGCTGTCACTGGGACCTATAAAAAGTACTGTCCTTACAGAGAACAGGGACCAAGTGACTCTGGCTAAGGAGCCAGGTGACATGAGGTGACATGAAGCTGGGCATTATAAATGAATAGACATTGCAGGGAAAGGGTATAACACAGGCAAAGAATATAACCACGTGTGAATTGATGCTGTGTTCTGGGAATGATTGACTATTTGGGGCTACTGGATGCACTCAGGATGGGTTAGCAGTTGGCTAAAACAGATATACAGAAATCAGAGTGGGAGAAGCTTGAATGTCGAGCTACAAAGACTGATGTTATTCCCAGTTAGTAGATTGGGAAAACAACTTTTTTAATGAAATAGGATAGAATAGAATAGAACAGGTATTTTAGTTTCCTAGGACTACTGTAGCAAAATACTAATAACTGGGTGGTTAGAAACAATAGCAATTTATTGTTTCATGGTTCTGGAGGCTGGAAGTCTGAATTAAGGTATCTGTAGGGCCATGCTTCCTCTGAAACCTGTAAGGGAAGGATTCTTCCCTCTTCCAGCTTCTAGTAGCCCAGGGCCTTTGTGAGTTACGGCAACATAATTCCCATCTCTACCTGTGTCCTCAAGGATGTCCCCATGTTTCTTCACATTATCTTCCTTCGACATGTGTCTGTCTCTGTGTCCCAATTTCCCCCTTTTACGAGAATACAAGTCATATTGGATTAGGACCCACCCTAATGACCTCATTTTAACTTCATTACCTCAGTGAAGACCCTCTTTCCAAATAAGGCCACATTCTGAGGTACCAGGAGTACCAGGAGTGGGGGGTGAGGACTTCAATGTATCTTTTTTGGGGGACACAGATCAATCCATGACAATATAGGAGATGAAATGTTAGAGTAAGTCATGCTTTGTGACACTTTCTGTTTCAGCATACGTGTGTGTGTGTGTGTGTGTGGTAGGTCATTGTATCAGTTTCCTATTGGTAGCATAACAAATTACCACAGAATTAAAGGCTAAAAGGAACACATTTATTCTCTTATGGTTCTAAAGTCAGGAGTCTAAAATCAAGGTGTCGGCAGGACTGCATTTCTTCCCTAGGCTTTTGGGAAGAATCTGATTCCCTGTCTTTTTCATCTTCTAAAAGCTGCCCACATTCTTGTCTCCTGGCTGCTTCCTTACATCACTCCAACCTCTTGCTTCTGTCTTCATATCTGTTACTACTCATGCTGATCCTCTAGCTCTCTCTTAGAAGGATTGTTGTAACCACATTTGTCCCACCAGATAATCCAGGATAATCTTGTCATCTTAAAGTCCTTAATTTAGTCACATCTGCGAAGTTCCTTTTGCCGTGCAAGGTAACGTATTCATAGGTTCTGGAGGGTAGGATGTGGACATCTTTGGGGGGCAGGCATTAGTCAGCCTACAACAGTCATAATGCAAACCGTATTTATTACTATGAGATATGGTCAAAATAGCTTGAAAGCCACTACACTGGAAGCCTGAATTTTTTGATTAAGATATATTGCTTATTTTCTTAGTATGAACATAATAAATGATCATTAGAGAAATATGAGGCTATACAAAAAGGTCAGATAAAATTTTTGATGTGATTCCTCAGAGATAACCATGATGTATTTTTGTCTACTCTTTTATCTGTACAAATATATGTTATACACAAAA
This sequence comes from Mirounga angustirostris, assembly GCF_029215605.1. Classification (NCBI taxonomy): domain Eukaryota; kingdom Metazoa; phylum Chordata; class Mammalia; order Carnivora; family Phocidae; genus Mirounga; species Mirounga angustirostris. The sequence goes on along the minus strand of NW_026991720.1, from coordinate 46,590,011 downwards.
GATGGAATCATATTATATGGAGTTATTTATCCTGCTTTTAGAAGTTAGCATTATACCCTGATTATTTTCACATGTTGTCAATTCAAAAACATAATATTTGTGGCTATAATGTTCAATCCTATGAATCCACCATAATTTATTCAACCATTTCCAACATCCGGTCATTTGAGTTGCTTCCAATTTTTCCTTATAATTAATTCACTAAGAAATATTCTCATATAAATTATTATGTGCATCTAATTATTTCCTTAGCAGAAAAATCTGGAAAGCAGAATTACTGAGTCAGAGGGTTTTCGGAAGGTTATCCAAGTTCAAAGAAGAGAACTCTATTGGAAAAGTAAAGTACATGGGGCAGGGGTGTGGATGGAGGTGACAGCCACGGGAGGAGCCGAGTTGGAAGAGTATAGTACGAAGTACAAATAATCTCTGCAAAAGATGATGAACTCTTGGGCCAAACTGTGTGTGGTAGTCCCTGTATGAGTTTCCTAGAACTGCCATAATAAGTCGTCACAAACTGGGTGGCTTAAGACAGCACACATGTATTCTCTCACAGGTCTGGAGAAGTCTGAAATCAAGCTGTTGGCAGGGCTGCTCTCCTTCCAGGGGTTCTGCGGGAGAATTTTTGCCTCTTCCAGTTCCTGGGAATCCTCGATGTTCCTTGCCTTAGAGCTGCATTTCTCCATTGTCTGTCTCCATCTTTACGTGGCTTTTTTTCTCAGTGTTTTTGTATGTTCTCTCCTTTACTTTTCTTTTTTTTTTCTAAGATTTACTTATTTATTTGAGGGGGGAGAGGGGCAGAAGGAGAGGGAGAAAGAGTCTTAGGGTTCGATCTCATGACCCTGAGATCATGACCTGAGCCAAAACAAAGAGTCCAATGCTTAACTGACTGAGCCCCCCAGGGGCCCCTGTCCTCTCCTTTTCTTATAAAGATGCCAGTCATTGGATTTAGAGCCCATCCTAATCCAGTATGACCTCATCTTAACTAGTTACACCTGCAAAGACCCTCTTTCCAAATAAGGTCACAGTCTGAGGTTCTGGATGGGCATGAATTTTGAAGGGGTCATCACTCAACCCACTAGAATCCCTGTGGAAAGAAGGATACAACTGTGAGAGATATTTAGATGCACTGAGAGGATATGGGGACAGCTAAACATGGGATGGGCAAAAATGATGAGTCTATATATTTTCATTAAATAATACCCTGTTTTTCTTAACATCCATGCTTCAGTGGACTTTGGCATCTGAAGGGGCACATCTGGTGAACCTATGCACAAATTCTGTTCGGAAGCCACCCTGCAACAGAGGAGATCATCTGTGCTTCCAGCCAGACTGTGCAGGTACAATTGTCAACAGCATGGGAGAGATATTTTAATATGTATCTTTCCTTAGAGACAAATATATCCCTTCTCTTCACTGCTCACTAGCTTATCTTCGCATAGTTGGCTAAATGTTTGTAATACTTTGAATAATTTCACATTTCTCCTCAAATGACCATAATTGTAATCAGCTTAAGAGTTGAAGAATCTAAATATAAAACTTGCAGAGGAGAATCAAACTGCTGAAAACAACATTTTTAGCCTCTTTTTTGTATTGAGTACTCAATAGTGGGCAAAAGAAAGGCCTTGCAAAGAAATTGGTTAAACTTTCTTCTCTGATTGGCTTTTCTGAAAACAAAATTTTAAAGTTGTCAGGTTGGTCAGATGAATGGATAAAGAAGATGTGGTATATATATATACCATGGAATATTCCTCAGCCATCAAAAAATGAAATCTTGCCATTTGCAACTACATGGATGGAACTAGAGGGTATTATGCTAAGCAAAATAAGTCAATCAGAGAAAGACAATTATCATATGATTTCACTCATATGTTGAATTTAAGAAACAAAACAGAGGATCATAGGCGAAGGGAAGGAAAGATAAAATAAGACGAAATCAGAGAGGGAGACAAACCACAGGAGACTCTTAATCATAGGAAACAAACTGAGGGTTGCTGGAGGGGAGGTGGTGGGGGGGATGGGGTAATTGGGTGATGGACATTAAGGAGGGCACTTGACGTAATGAGCACTGGGTGTTATATGCAACTGATGAATCACTAAATTCTACTCCTGAAACTAATAATAACACTATATGTAAACTAAATTGAATTTAAATAAAAATTAAAAAAAAAAGTCAGTTGCCTTATGACCACTTTGCCTAAGGATGATGTAATGACCACTGGGTGTAATATAAGACTGATGAATCACTGATCTCTACCTCTGCAACTAATACATTATATGTTAATTAATTGAATTTAAATATATATATTAAAAAACAAACAAACAAGCAAAAAGTTGTCAGGTTGTGGTGCCTGGCTGACTCAGTCAGTAGAGCATGTGACTCTTGATCTCGGGGTTGTGAAATCAAGCCCCATGTTGGGTGTAGAGATTACTTAAAAATAAAATCTTAAAAAAATAATAAAATAAAATGTCTTCACTTTGAACTTAAAATAATTAAAAAAAAAAAAAGAAAAAAATTGTCAGGTTGATCAGTCCAGGTGATTTCAGGGTTCTCCCAAGCCCTTGTGTTCTCTGCACCCACATATTCTGGGGAGACTCTCGATTTGTTAAGCCCTAAATGGTTTAGAACATGAGTCGGACCCGGGTTCAAATCTAGAACCGGCCATCTGGTGACCTTAAGCAAGTGACTTCGTCTCGGTTTTCTCATCCATACATGGCAAAAATAGTATTAGCTCCCTTACAGTATTATTAAGAGGGTGAAATGAGATAGGGTACATAAGTACTTGTCAAACAGAATGGGCTCAATAAATGGTACCTGTAACAATAATAATGATGATCACGCCGGCTATGACTATCATTTTTTTCAACTGTCTCACCCAAGATACTGAATTGTATTCTCTCCCCCGCTGTTTTTCAGTGTATCTGGACAACACAGAAAAGCGTGCGCCTCCCTGACCTATGGCCAGAGCTTTGCAGTGTGCCTTATATTCCAATTAAGAAGACACAGAGAGGAGCCTGTTTACACGTCTCCAGCAGGTAAATACAATTCCAATTGTCTAGCATCAGAGCTTTGATTTCACATTTGTAGCTGTTGCCACCAAGATAAATGTGGACCTATAATGAAAACAAGGGGAATTGATTAATCTTGTAGACAACCACACCTTTCTTGGAAGTGTCTGTGTCTCTCCCCTGGACTTGTCAAGGCTTCTGCCATTGTTCCTTTTAAGTGTTGTTACCTCTCTTTGACGGGCACCTCACGGCTTTGAAAACATAGCTCAGGGGCACACCAGAAAGAGAAATGTCACAGCCTGCACAGTGTATTAACTTGTTCAATAAACCATAAACCACATTGCTTTAGAAAAGAAGCTAGATATGTCACATTCACAAACTCGCAGAAAAGTCACTGTGCTATTATTAAAAAGAAGAGGAGAAGAGATGCAGCTGATATGACCCCACAGCTGTTCTGCACCTTGGCCATGGCCTTGAGAAGTAGACCCAGAGGGTGGTGATCCTGCTGTAGGACACAGATGCACACCCTGAAAACTTAGGGAAGCGCTTCAGTCTCCTTACGCTTAGTAAGGAAGGGCCACCTCCTAAGACTAGCCACAGGCTACAGACTCAGGGAATTTACATGGTAATTATTTATAATAAGTGCTTCTGCTCCCAGCATGATTATCCTCCCCTGGGTTGCTTGCCTCCTTGTGTCTGGTTTATGTAGGGAAACAATGTCCAAATTAATCTAAGTCTTTTGTAAGTGAATCAATCTATTCTCTGATGATCCAGAACCCTTTGACAGCAGGTGTTAAGCCTTTCTAACAAAAGACATATTTTCCGTTTCCCTTTGGCTATGCTGAAAGCCAGGCACACAAGACTTTGGTGGATTAAGGATGAATTATGGGATTAATATAGACTTGGCTGCTAAGGACAGTAGAGCTAGCCCTGTGTAAAGCCGTGAGAAATAATCACACTGAACCTTTGCAGGGCTTCATGGTTTGCCTAGCACTTTTTTCCCCTATATATCATATCTTTAATTTGCACAGCAGTCCTGAAGAGTATGTATTGATATTATGATGAACCTGCCCGAGTGCTCAGTACAATATCTGATTAAGGGCACAGTAAGGCTTTAGGAGTAGACTGGTAGGGATTTGAATTCCGGCTCAACCACTCATTAGCTGTGTGACCTTAACCATGTTAATTAACCTCTCTAAGCCTTATCCTTCTCATATATGGAAAGAGGACAGTCCTACAGGGCTGATCTGAGGATTTAATGAAATTACATGTAGAGCTGTTAGCACAATGCCTGGCCCATAACAAGCAGGCCATTCATTGGTTGAAGGCAAAAACTTCGCAAATGATAAACAGAGATCAAAGGAACTAAGTAGAGGAAATGGCATGTGGCATCTCTTCTTTTTCTTTTATTCAGTTTTATTTTATTTTCCTCTAATGCAAAGAGTGGTTAGTCCAGGTGCTCTACTTACTAATAAAATATTGTGCCTATGATTCAAAGCAGAGTTGACCTAGAAAAGTGACTTTTCTGGTTATATCTATCTATAGCCTCTTGAGTCTGTCAAGAACTTCAAGAACTAAGTAATCTCACCAAATAAAGGAATACAGATAAAATAGGTGAAAGACTGGGCGCCTGGGTGGCTCAGTTGGTTAAGCGACTGCCTTCGGCTCAGGTCACGATCCTGGAGTCCCGGGATCGAGTCCCGCATCAGGCTCCCTGCTCAGCAGGGAGTCTGCTTCTCCCTCTGACCTTCCTCCTTCTCATGCTCTCTGTCTCTCATTCTCTCTCTCTCAAATAAATAAATAAAATCTTTAAAAAAAAAAATAGGTGAAGGATAGTCCTTGGTAGGAATACTTAAGCAATCACCTAAAACCATATGTTGTCTTTTACCGTGGTGGCTCAGGCTAAACTGCTCAGAACCTCCTGCTTGGCTGACTTCTATGGATTTAAAGGACTCTCCCCTGACCTGGAGATGGCTACGTCATAGTAGCACACGGCAGCTGCAGAGACAGGAGGCCCTGGAGGACCAGCTCCCATCTCTCTTCCTTTTCTAGTCTCTGTCCCTGGCTACCGCCTTTCTCTCGACCTTGGCTTCTTTATCTGAAAATGGAGACTGTGACAACTCTACTCCTCCATCCACCCTAACCACCCTCCTCGCCCCAGAAGCTGGTGACGCCTAGGCAAGAGGAGGGGTGTCAATGCACAAGGCAGACTACGTGGTGCATGTTGTTTGTGACACAGCAGTCACCAATGTGATGTAAATTGCCTCTGCTTCATTTTTTCCCCCTCCAGCCTACCCAGAGATCTCTCAGTAAAAAGAGTAGAAAAGGAATGATTCCTTCCCTTTCTTAGAAAAACTCAACACTGAATTCTTCAAGTCTGGGCTTCTTTGCACCAGGATGGTTGGAAGAATTATAACTGCACCTTTCCTCTCTCTGAGCACCCAGTTGTTCATTTCTCTTGGGAAATTTTTGATAAAAAAATGAGCAGACAAAACAAAATACAGACCATCTTCATTGTTTGTGGATTCTGTATTTGCAAATTTGCTTCCGTGGTTTGGATAACAGGGCCCTCAGAATTCCTCGCCCACATGTCTACAAGCCTGCTTCCAGAGCCTGCATAGATCCTTTCTGCACCTGGGGGTGGGGGTGGGAGTGGCCAAGAGGCATACTTACGGAGCGTGGATGTGCAGCTAGGCTGTGCTGGAGCAGGACAGGCTAAAAGGCTATCTAGCTCAATGTGACCGTGTTCCAGCATAGAACTTCAAGGAGTCTCAAAATTCTAAATTCAAATCTGGTTTTCCAGGTTGTTATAATGACATATTTTTCAAGGTAAGAGGGTAGAATGTATTTCATGTAATAGTTTATTACTTTGGTTTATAACTTTTAAATATTTAGACACATGGCAGGTGGGCCTCCATTTATACTCTTATCCCAGGCCTCCCAAGAGAAAAGCAGGCTTAGAAAGAGATAAACTTTTGTTGATTTAAGCTCCTAATGTTTAGGGCCTGTTTGTTACTGCATCAGAACCTAGCTTATTCTGACTTTTATACCTGGGGAGGAGGTGGTGGGTTTTTCAGTTTCAGAAGCTCTAAAGCCATATGTTCTGGTGTAGGAACGTTAACATGGACACGAGGAGGGACGCAATCCAACAAACAGTCTGGGGAGACTGAGAGCATTCCTGTGGTCGGTGGTACACACTGAGTGAGGTATGTCTATGTAATCTGCCTGGGGCAGTATGCCAACGGACAAGTGAGGAGCATCAGTCAGCTGCACTGAGTAAGTGAAGGAAAATAAGGGCAAGGGAAATTGTGAATCTTGAGGCTCAGGCCCCTTCCCATTTATATGTGAGGAATCAGCTCCTAGCATGGATGTCAGATCTAAATGAGAAAGGGGATCTTTTCTTTCCCTCCTCTCTACCCTCTGAACTGATTGATTTTGGACTTCTTGCCAAACTCAGCAAATATGAGCTCAAATTGGATTCTTCTTCAAAAGTATAAAAAGGCATGACATTTCTCATGCTCCAAGTATCACAAAATAGTACACACCTGACCAATATATAAAGTGCTATTGTTATTATCTAAACTTGGTTTATACCATTTCAGAGAAAACAAATACATTTTAATAGCCTAAGAGAAAAAGCAGTTATTGAAAAAGTGAATCTCTTTCCAAAGCTAGAAGGAAAAACAAGGACAAGAGAAGAGAAAGGAATAAGAAAGATGTTGAGCCTTCACTATTGGCCAAAAGTCATGTTGAGTATATCACACATGTGATCTCGTTTAGACCTCCCCATAACCCTAAATAGTTGTCATTGCATTCTTACTTCTAGAACGGAAGTAACTGAAAAACAGATGTTCAAAATTTGTCCATAGTCAAAGAGCTACTAAGTTTCAGAATCTAGATTCAAACACGCCTATCTCATACCAAAACCTTCATTCTTTTCAGAAGCTTCAAATAAAAAATTGGATGGTTGACATTACCACTGTGCTTCTCTGTTTCCAAATCCTGTCCCTTTGGCAAGGTCAGCAATGGGCAGTACTCCCTCATCTGGGACCAGGAAGGTAGGCTGGCTGGAGGGGACCAGTTGACAAATCTCGTCTTCATGGTGGCTTTCTTATAAAGTGCAGGGCAACTGAAGAGGACAGTTCCTAAGTATCCTCTGTGTCCAGACAATATTAGGGCGTCCCGGCAAGGTCTGGGCACTGGGTGATGAGCCCTGAACTAAGGGGCCTAGAGGAGGCCACGTGCTCCTACAGAACACACCAAGCACTTACCCGTTGGCTGTTTGTTAGAAGAGTTATTTTTACACTCAATCTTGTTTTTCTCCTCTTAAATCTAAAGAGGCCCAAGGGATAGAATAGCAAAGCATGATGAGATGGAGAAAAGTTTAAATAATGCGTGTAAGGTTATTCCTAGACCTCAGAGGGGGGCAATTTGAAAATCACGTATTTACCTTGAGTTTTTCTGACTTCAAGATCTTTTCTATCTTCCCTTCCCCCACTGGACTCGTCTATGTTTTCCTCAGTTTGTAAATCCTCATGCGGCACGTCACCTTGCAGATCTGTGGCAAAGTAATCACATCTCAGTGTTAGGTTCCATGTTCTAAAAATATCAAAACAAATCTCAATGATTAAATGCCATGAATTAAGCTTGTTACTTACTTCTCTAAAATTGATATGAAGGATACATTTTAATTAGAAAATTATAAATCTAAGCTGCTGTACCAAGCCACCTCCAAAATCTGTATGAAGTTTTAACTCCGAAAAAAAAAAAAAAAAAGCTAAATCCTATCTAAAGGCAGCGATCTTGTTAAATAACCAGCTGCATCTCATTTCATTTGGGTTGAAATTTTACCCTGAGCCATGTGAGGGTAAGATATCTCTTATAAAGGTCATCTCTGAGAAAACCTTTGAATTTTTTCTCTTTAGATGTCTAGAAACTCTAATTAAATATGCATTTGTTGGTGTGATTTTTGACCAGGGAGCTTTTCATTAGTATGGAAGTGACTATTACTCTCCGACATAGCTTACACAGAGCATTACACTAAATTTTCAGATCTTTCTGTTCTGTGTAGCTAAAGATCAAGTCCAAGAAGTCATCATTCTTTATCAAAACTGACAATCGTTTTATGCATCTGGGGATTTGTCCAGAGAACCCTGTTATACGTTTTCAACATTAAAAGCCCCATAAGTTGATTTTTAACACAAGAAAGGATGTCCAGCAAACATCAAAACAAAAGCTACCCTTCAAGCTTAATTTTCTTGTTCACACATTTGGCCACCATATCCCTCTTGATGTCAGCAGGACATAATCTCACCTATGGAAAGGAAGACAGCACCCTAACTGTGCTGACAAATTGTAGGGAAGTGAAAGGCTTAATGATTGCTGAGTTTTATCTCTTTATTTCCAGAAGAAGAATAATGAAGAGCTTTCTTTGCTCCCACTTAACATCCTAATCGCCCATATCTTCAGTTTTTACACTGCGGCTACCCACACTTCCGCAGGGGAAAAAAAAAGAATGAGATGCCTCCCCTTCCCCACCCTGCCACACCCATTGGAACCTGTCGCTATCGCATCCTTAATCAATCCCCCAAATTGCTGTGGGACTCTACAGTCCTCCCCCATTCAGTGCCCAGCCCCTGCTGGTGTAGGGAGCTACACAGCTTGTGGTAAACTGCTATCCATTATTCCTCTATATTTAGAACTTCTCTAGAGAAATGGCATTATCTCAGTCACAAAGCTGAAAGCTACTTAAAGTTAGTTTTTCACAGTTGTTTATCCACAGTGTGCTTGCTTCATGCACTGTTCATTCACCTTGCTTAAAAAACAATTCAGATCGATGCCCAGCTACAGAAGCCCAAATTACTGAAATATCACCTCGTAGAAAATTGACTATGATTTGCATTTTGCTAATGTTGGCATAGGTCAGGATGTTATTTCTCTCTCTCTTCTCAATAATGTTTCATTGAAGGTAAATTCTACCCCCTTTCACCAGTGAAAAGCCGCTCAATGACCTGAATAAGATCCGGTGATAGAAAACATATTTTCAGTGATACTGAAGTCATTTTTCTGCCAGAACAAATTAGTCAGTAGCTATCGAGTATGTCACAGAGGTTTTCAAGAGGCACTTAGGAAGATGCTAAAAAAAAAAAATTCTTCTATGTAGATTATTAAAAATGTCACGGTGCTAATGTAAAAACGCCGTGGTAACCTTTCTGTTGCACTCTTCTCTGTGAAAATACCATTTCTTGCTTGTAATTCTGCTCCTAAAAGAGAAAATGCCATTTGAAAATGGTTGCAAAGAGAATGAGAAGGGAAATTTTATAATTTAAGCTGGAAAAGGCAAGATGGAGGGGTAATCAAATCACAGAGGCAAAGACACAACTGAGCTATTTCTCCGGACTTCCCATCCCCACCTAGAACTGAATAAAAAAAGGGGACTTGGGCTGGATTTATAGGGAGCTTTCCTGAGAAGGAAGTGTGTTAAAGACAGAATTAGGTCCTGAGGGCGCCTGGGTGGCTCAGTTGGTTAAGCGACTGCCTTCGGCTCAGGTCATGATCCCAGGGTCCTGGGATCGAGTCCCACATCGGGCTCCCGGCTCAGCAGGAAGCCTGCTTCTCCCTCTCCCACTCCCCCTGCTTGTGTTCCTGCTCTCGCTGTCTCTGTCTCTGTCAAATAAATAAATAAAATCTTTAAAAAAAAAAAAGAATTAGGTCCTGAATGAATGGATGTGTAAATGAATGGGTGAATGGAAGGCTATGATCAAGGATTATCTTCCTTCAGTGCTCTTTGGTGTTTGAGGGGAAAGCAGTTTACAGCACACATTTAACATCTTGGGACCTCAGTGCCATTATAAAAGAGAGCAGACAACTGCTACTTTTCTGGCCTGTTGAGACAACTAAATAAGATAATGTGAAGAAAGCGTCTAAAGTGATGTCTCGTCCATAATCATAGAAAACTAGGGTCATGTGTCAGGCTATGATGCATGTGTGTGGGGAGGGGGTAGCTCAATCCTGAAAATTCAGGCAGAAAGGCGGACTTTCTTTTACTGTGTAGCCTGGTCTTTATGTGACAGCATTCCTATCAAAGTTTGCCAGAGAGGAAATAGGAACTCCCCAGCATCCCCTACATGGTCTGTCCATTTTCTCATTCACAGAGTTGATTGGGTGCTTGGATGGACAATTTAGGCATGTCTCCCAACTCTGCTATAATTTGATATTAGATATGACCATAGAGTTAACAGTTTAATATCGAAGTATTCTCTGGAATTTTGCTGGTTCCTTCTGGTTTCTACTCAATCTTAAAAGAGATTAGTAGTAGTACTTGTGATTTCACCATTTTAAATATTTACAGATGCTTAACTCTTAGTGAGATACTTTGACATTCTAACAGATTTAAACTCTAAGTATAAAACATTCCTTTGGGGGCTTTTATTTTGCTCTGATAGTAAAAAAAACTTTCAAAGAATGTGACTTAAATCTGATTTCCAAATGAGATATCCTCCAGCAATCGAAAGATCCTGTGGGTTTATTATCCCACTGGAAAGTACGCCTTACCCTCGGATATGTGCTATAAGTGAAAATTAAAACCTAGCCGTCTATATGAAAGCCCACTAAGTTATTTGGTGGCTCTTCAGTATTTGTGAGCTTTGTTCTCCTGCAGGGCTACAGGGCACAAGGAGCCCTCCCAAAGCTGGCTGAGAAGGGCCTCCTGCAGCATCCTGTAAGTGGCTCTCTTTATCCAGGAATCACAGAGTTGTGATCTGCAGTAGACCTTGGGCATCATTCTCTTCAGTTTTCTCAATCCGCAGAATAGCAAACTGAGCACAAAAGAGCTTAAATGATCTTTCTAAGATCCACAGCTGGTTAAAGAGTCAGAGTTACCCCCCATATCCCTGCAACATTCTGAAACTGCAGAGCCCACCTGGTCTTGAAGGGGGAGGAATTATTCCAGACAGGTGTGCTTTGGATGATGGAATTAGAAAACTGTGCCAGTTGATGGTTGCTTCGGATGGAATAAAAACCTATTTTTGTTAAAGTAGACTATTTAAAATATGTTTTACATTGTAACATATAACATACTATCATTGATCCTGGGTTCCACAGGGATGTGATGTACATTTAATCTGTATTTTTTATAAAAAACAAAACAAAACAAAAAAATGACCAATGATCGCTGTCTTGAGACGAACAGTTTGGAGAACAAAGGATTCAAAATTATTAATTCAACTCTTTTGAAAATGCAATTCGGGCCACAATAAATGTGTCCTTCAAAGAAGCAGGAAGTGGAATCTGCATGGCTTGATGAAACTATTTAGAGTCAAAGGGTCTTAGAGCCAGTCTATCAATCTCTCAATCAATAGAGCAAATCTATCAGCCAATCCAGCCTTTTATAGAAAAGAAAACTTAGGCCTACTGAGTTTACCAAAGTCACACAAACCAGTAAGTGGCACAAATGGAATGTATAGACTGTTCTCCTTTCTTATTTAATTGAAAAAGTCTCACTTAGAGCAGGGTAGAATCATGACTTCATAAACATTTTCTAAATTTTTATAGAATTTATAACTTAAATCTTAAATATAGCACATTGGTTCAGCTTACTTGTCAAGGACTGATCATTCCCGTGGCATTGTCCCGATTACAGTTCTTGCAAATAAACATTAACTAGAAAAGACATATTAATGTGACAATAACCAGCAGCAGTAAAATTAAGGAGATTCATCCTTAATTACTTAAATACAAGTGCTACATTTTGGTGTCAGATGTGAAATGGCAGTGGGATATGAAATTCATATCAATGGGAACATTGGAAATAGGCATACAGAGGTCCCCAACTTTGTTTCCAAGAGAAGTAATGGCTGACTTCCTTGCAATATAGAGATATCTCAGGGAAGGGTTGGGAGACTGATGTTTCTAGAGAACTAGAGACAGGGAAGGTACCAATAATAAAGTTCCTCTGTAGAATGAAAAAATGGGGTGTCTAATATTAGGCAAAATCTTCCCACAGTTTCTCAAGGCTCTCCGTCACCCCCTTCAATATTTTGCTCAGTTCTTACCTTCTCAGTGAGATGTCCCTGACCACCCTATTTACCTATCCCACAGCACCCAACCTAGGACTACTGATTCCTTTGACCTTGCTCTGTTTATTTCCCCTAGTACTTAATCACTTGTTCATTTATATGTACTCACTCATTATTATGCTAGAATGTAAGCTCGTGACCACAGGAAATTTTTGTTGTTTTTGTTCACTAGTGGAATAGAGGTATCTAGAACAGGGCCTGACATATAATAGGTTCTCAAAAATATTTGTGGAAGGAGTTAATGAATTGTCCCCAAATGGCATTCTTTGGGTTGTCAAAGGTACACACCTTTTTCTTCTTCTGATTGGTGGTTACCTTCTTCTTACTGGACATGCCCTGTCTATCAGCACACCGTAAGGATAGACAACCAGGCTTCATTATTATCTACTTTACTGAAAGATGAGCATTGTTTCTCTTTGGCTTTCTTAATATCAGTGTGGTATCTCAGCCCTCATAAATACTTCCACATGTGTAAATCCTACTCAGTTTGCCACCTTCTATATTCAGTTATTTTAAAATGTGTACTGAGCACTCACAATGTGCAAAGTTGGTGCCAGACATTCAGTGGTGACGGGCAGACTTGAGGGGTACATTGCAGGAATTTAGACTAGTGTTGCATAAAGCTTCCCTAATTTCCTGATGTTCCCCCTGTTGATTCTTTTGTACTTCTCTGTGGCAGACAAGGTTATTTTAACATGCTTATTTTAGTCATTCTTCCTATTTGCTATCTCAATTTAGTTTGGGCAACAGTGTGCCCAGGTGTTGAGTCATGTTTGGCCTCAGTCAGTCATGGCAACCACTTTCATTTTTGCCAGAGATTGTTTTACAAGTGGGTATATAACCCAGTCTTGGTCAGTGAAATGGAATGAGAATTCCACTGGGAAAGATTTCTCTCTCATCTTTTTTTTTTTTATCTTATTAATTTATTTTTTTGAAAGAGAGAGAGGGGAGAGAAGCAGAGGGAGAGGGACAAGCAGACTCCCACGGAGTGCAGAGCCCAATGTGGGGCCTGATCTCACAACCCTGAGATCATGACCTGAGCCGAAATCAAGATTCAGATGCTTAACTGACTGAGCCACCCAGGTGCCCCAAGATTTTTCTCTTTATAGACTAATTGTCATTAAAATGTTCATTAGAAGATCAATGAGAAATTGTGATATACATCCAGTAATGTGGTCTTCAATGATGTATAAATACATTTTTATAGACAGCATGACTCAGGTACCTCTGGTGAAGTGATACTTGAAGTTTTTTGTTGTAAGACAGACTTAACATCAATATTTTAAAAAAACACATCTTGCAGATGTGTTTGGGTGGTTGTATGGGCTTTGTAGAGTTGTGGTAACCCTAGATCAAGGCGGAACACAAGTAGACATTTGAGATTCTCCAGGCTGGTAAAATCAGCATGAGTGATTCAGAATTCTGAGTAGTCTTTGGAATTTCCTGCTGTCAAGGAAAATCCCAGGGCTGCCTGAGCTGGAGGTGTGAGTGGTGCTTTGGTTGCGCTATAACTATTTAAGCAAATTAAATATTAGAGCTAGAAGAAGCTACAGGGGGGCATTTGATCCTGTTCATGGTGTATGGAATATCTCTCATGGTTGTTTTATTTTGCCTTTTCCTTCTTACTTAAGGAGACTAATCATCTTTTGACATTTTGTTCACCACTTTTTAGTCTTTCATAAATTGCCCGTTATAGCTTTTATCTATTTTTCAATTGGTTTCTTTGTCTTTCATTTATCATTTTGTAGGAGTTCTTCAAATATTTTGGATTCTCATCTTTTGTCAGTTTCATTTCAAATTTCTTTCCCTAATTTATATTTTTTCTTATAATCCGATGGCTCTTAAAAACCCTTTTTATTTTAGAAAAATTCAAACATACACAAAAATAGAGAGACCAGTATAATGGACCACCATGCAGCCATAACCCACTTCCCACAATTATTGACTAATAGCCAATCTTGTTTCACCTGTAATCCCCACTCGTTGCCCTTACCTTTGGATGATTTTGAGGAAAATGCCGGACATCATGTAATTTCCTCTGCATGTCTCTGAAGATAAGAACTCTTTGTTATTTGGAGACTCAGCTTTGTGTTCCAATCTATTTGATAAAAATCAAAGTCCTGGTGATTGTTAGAACATCATGAGGAAAATTAACTCTAATTGTGACTTGATTTTCACAGATAATTCTATTGGCTATAGGAAGAAATTTATCTCATAGGGAATAAAATGTGGGCTTTTTCCTGTTCAACTCATTTCAGTTTTCTTTCTTATGTACCTATTCTAGGTAGTGTATGCATTGTAGGTTCAGCACTGTTGTGTTTTAAAGGTACTTAACTCAAAATACATGGTTGTAGTATGGATAAAGGCACTACGCTGGTGTTACAATTACAGAAGAATCTGGAAAGAACATCCCATCATTCAATCCCTTCAAATGTATCATCTTATCAAATTACCTCTTGTAAATTATTCATGTACAGTGTACTGCGTCTCTCAGAGTTTAAATATTTGATTTGCATACCTCTCTAAAATGGTGTTTTTAATTGTTATTTTAAGCAACACTTCATTAGCGATTTCTGTTTTTATAAAAATGTCTAAATACAATGATTTTCTGTTAATTAAAAAAATAAATGTAACTGCTTTATTGTTATATTATCTTCCACTCAAAAAGAAGGAAAAGAAGATTAAGTAGCTGACAGTATATGGAAGAGCAACTGAAAAAGACCAACACAGGATCACTGGCTTTTTCTGCCCTTTCTCCTTTGGTTTCATATCTTTGGAAGGCTGTGATTGTTTGCAACTCTGTCTCTTTTCCTCAGGGCCTGCTTGACACACTGGATCCCGAAAATCTCCTCCCTTCCCTCTGATTCTGCTTGCACAATCGCTGTGCCTAGAGCTCTCCTTGGCCTTATTTCAGGGTTGTCTGGCAGGACTAAGAATTGTGTCCCTTTGATCCTTGTGTTTGACCTTCTTGATTAATCTGGCACTCCCAGACTTCCAGCTGAGCCCATTCTCTGGAGTTGTACTGCTGCAAGGAATCTTATGGAATAGAAGGGCTTCTCAGAGCTCTCAAACCTTGGCCACGTGGTGCTTTCTTGGCCACTTTCTGTTCAGCAATTGACCGCTGCTGATCTAATAAAACTCTTCTTTTGTTTTCATACCCGGCATATTTCTTTCCAATCTTCATTACCAAAGCAACTCTAGGGAACATAGAATCTTCAAACAAGATTTTAATATGCCTTCTCTGTAAGTCAGGGTTCTTCAGAGAAACAAAACCAATAGGATCTATGTGTAGATTTGTTGAGAGGAATTGGCTTATGCAATTATGGAGGCTGAGAAGTCCCATGATCTGCTGTCTGCAGGTTTTGGAGATCCAGGAAAGCCAGTGGTATAATACATTCTGAGTCCAAAGGCCTGAAAGCCAGGGGAGCTGATGATGTAAATCCCGGTCCAAGGGCAGAAGAAGATAAGATGAGATTCATTAGTTCAGCAATGAGGCAGGTAAAAGGGGGCAGATTTCTTTTTCTTCCCCCTTTTGGTTCTGTTCAGGCCCTCAGTGGATTGGATGATGCCCAATCACACTGGGGAGGGCAGTCTTCTTTACAGAACCCACCAGTTTATTTTTATTTTTTAAAGATTTTATTTATTTGTTTGCAAGAGAGAACGTGAGGGGGGAGGGGGCAGAGGGAGAAGGAGAAGCAGGCTCCCTGCTGATCAGGGAGCCTGATGAGGGACTCAATCCCAGGACCCTGAGATCATGACCTGAACTGAAGGCACTGAATGAGCCACCCAGGTGCCCCCAGAATCCACCAGCTTAAATGCTAGTCTCATCGGAAGCACCCTCACAGAAACACCCAGGAACAATGTTTAATCTGGGCACCCCAGAGCCCACTCAAATTGACAAAGGAAATTAATCATCAGACCTCCCTTCACACCGATGTTCCTTTTATCTGTATCCCTGATAAAACATTTGTTCTATTTGATCCCAGAGACTTGTCTTTCCTTTAATTAATTTTGGATATTGTGAATATTAGTCCCCCTCCACCATGCATTGTTCCTATTTTCTCCAGTTATTCATCCAATGGCTCCAATTTAAGCAACTTGTACCTATCCCCACTTTGTAATGGCTTTTGCATATTTAGTGACTATTTTGAAGAAAGACCATCATTCATGACAAATATGTGTCTTCTAGCACCTTTGTTCGCAGGCTCCATGGAATGCTTCTGAGTGACTTTCTATAATATCTAACCTCAGGCAAAACCAACTTACACTGCTCTGGGACTCAGCTGGTCCATTTCTCTAATGGATACAAGCCCACATTTCTCTTTTTGAAAATGATTGTTTATGAGGTTTGTCAATCAAGATGAAGGGTGCTGAACATAATGAATTGTCGGTTTGGTTCCCAATTCTGACTCTTGATTGCATAGCCCTGCTACCACTTACATATGCACTGCTTCTTCACGTGAAATAACGGACTGACACCACCTTACAGGCTCCCCACTACATTCTTTCTGCCACACTCCTGGAAACTAAAAAGCCCTTAGGAGCACCCAGGGGATCTGACAGATCTGTGAGAAGAACAACCTGTTAATTGAGCTTGGTTATTCTATGGGGAGATCATCCAACATAATACATGCATAATGGAATAGCACACAGCATTAGCCAGCTCCGAGCCCTCAGGCTGAGCTTGCCAGAAGAAAGAGCACCATGTCATGAATAAGCAAAGAGGGTGGGGAATCCCAGAGGGAGTGGAATTTGCCCAGAATCATCCTCAATTCAGCCCCGAGGTTT
This sequence comes from Mirounga angustirostris, assembly GCF_029215605.1. Classification (NCBI taxonomy): domain Eukaryota; kingdom Metazoa; phylum Chordata; class Mammalia; order Carnivora; family Phocidae; genus Mirounga; species Mirounga angustirostris. The sequence continues at coordinate 46,573,140 of NW_026991720.1, read as the reverse complement.
TTATCAAGGGTCTTCTGTATACAGAATATAAGGTCAAAGACTTTTAATATTTCTTTCACTTGTGGGCAGGGAAGACAAGCTCTAAGACCTTATGGGATCCATTTAATCAAACTTCACAAACTAAATATTTACCAAGAGACAAACAGTTCAGAGCACAAAATTTGTTGCAACCAAATTCAGGCATGAGACATAATTAAGAAAAGGACCAGTGTGTCTCCAAATAACACTATTTCATTTTTCCATATAAACACATGCCAGAAAGGACTAGGCCAATAGCAAGTTCAAATGCCAACATTGCTGTTTTAAAGATGGCTATCCTCCGATTTGGAAAATATAAATATGGTCCCTTCTCTCACATGGTGCTTTTCTCCAGTGTATATAGTATGACAAATAGTGTGACAGGAAAACAAATAGGATCTGTAAACAGTGTAGAATAACAACCTGGTGTCCGTCCTTGTCCAGTCAGAATTATAAGGTTGTTGGGTTTTGTTTTTTTTTAAGTGCAGATATATGATCAGGACCCACTCTTCTGAATGAGTGGAATGATAATTTTCTGAAGTATAATTTAAGGGGTACCTATAAAAGGACACCCAGTCTAAAATGTTCTCTCCGTATTTATATCACAGTACCTGAAATTCACCACACACTCTTAGGAGCTAGGGTATCTCTCAAGTTTCAGTCCCTAATAGTTTTAATGAGAAAGGTAATCCATGAATGCATTAATCAACATTATCATGCTGTGTAAGGCTTTCCATGGAGACATGCTTCCTTTCAGTGTCCTCAGAGTTTGAGACTGGAGACAGGAGAGAGGATTCACCTAGAGCATGAGGTTTTCCTTGGGAAGGACAAAAGATAAAACTGGTATTTGAGGTCTAATATGTTCCAGGCATTGTGCCTGAGGCCATCGTGATCGGTGCAACAAGTTTCCCTCGCAATCCGGGGACGCTGGTATTTTCTCAGCCAAGCCTCTTGTGGTGGCAGGGAAAGAAACAACCAAACTCAAACGAAAGGTTGTCTTTGTTTTCATTTTTTAAGGTAGATAACTAAAAAGTCTAGAGGTTATTTGTTTCAGATCTACCTGGATCTGGGTGCTTGAACTGTGGCCTTAGAGTCTCTTTGCTCTTTTCTTTTTCTTCTGAGGTATCCTTATTCTCAAGCAGGTTCTCTCCTACACAGAGGGTCTTCCGGTTTACAGGTCCAGTCTTTTGGTATGTCATCTCAAGTGGAGAAACATACTCTTTCTCTCAATATCCTTCTCACTCCCAAATGGGACTTATAAGGGACTTGATGGGCCCTGCTTAGCACCGTATTCACCTCTGTGGTGGGGCTTCCTGGACCAGCACAAGAACCCAGAAGGCACCAGAATACCTGGGTGGAGTCAGTACTGAGTGAAGCATACGGTGGGCAATAAGAGACATGAAAACAGAAAGACCGTGTTAGTTTTCTAGTACCGTTGTAACAAATTACCCTAATGTCGTTAAGCAACACAGACCTATTATTTCATACTTCTGTGGAAAAGTCTGATATGATTCTCACCAGACTGAAATCAAGTTGTCTACAGAGATGCATTCTTTCTCAAGGATCCAGGGAAGAATCTGTTTCCTTGCTCACGCAGGTGAGCCAAATTCAGTTCCTCATTTCCTTGCTGGCTGCTGGTCCTGGTCACTCCCAGCTTCTAGAGCCTCTGCGTTTTCTTTCTCATGTCCTCTTTCATCTTCAGAGTCCACAAAGATGGGTCAAGTCCCTATTTTGTTTTGAATCTCTCCTGCTTCTTCTTCCAGTGGATTTCTCTCACCACAGTTGGGGAAGGTTCTTTGTTTTTTAAGTATTTATTTGATTAGATTGGACTTACCCAGATAACCTAGGATAATCTTCCCATCTCAAGATCTATAACTTTAATCACATCCACAAAGTCCCTTTTGCCACATAAACTAACATATTCACGGGTTTTAGGGGTGAGGATGAGGACATCTTTGGGAGGCCATTATCTACTGCCAGAGAGTGGTAGGAAAATGCCAAAAATAAACTATCAAATCCATCATTTTTAAAGAAGGAAGTAGTTGTAACTGAAGCTTTCAAGCATGCCTTCACCTATAGTTCCTACAAATGGAACTTAGCTGATTTAGCGGGAAGCCCCCACTTCCTGTATCCTTGATGGTAAAGAAGGATCAGTTCTATCTGAAAAGGTTATCCTCCTCAACTGAGTACTTGATGTGCACGGGGGGAACCCTTGGAATGATGAGGGAGGAAGGAGACAACCACCTAGCCAGCCAGAGCAGCCCAATCGGTTCTAGAGTCAGCTGGATCATGTTAACATACCTGGATAACATTGCCACCTAAATGGAACTCAGAAGTACATAGGGTTTTTGGGGGGAGAGGGGATTCCTGCCATGATTCTGTCCTTCAATGAAGCATCTTAATGTAAATCATTAAAACTTCGCATCATCTTCTCTCCAGGATGCAGCCTCACTGCAGTCTTAGTAGCCTAGGTGCTGTAGGCACTTGGCTGGTTTCTCTTATTTGATTGGTTACACCTAGTTGATCAACTTTCTGGCTCAGCAATCCTCTGACCTCTAAACTCAGACTCACCTTTGGTTATGATAAGATCAGTGTCTAAAGTTTACATTAGTATACTATAACAACAATCTATCAATCTATACGTCTATCATCATGTAACCATCCATTCATCATTTGTCAACAAAATTTCTTTAAAAATAACTAAGCTTTTGGATTCAGCAAGACCCTCGAAATCAATTTTATTTCTCTTGCAGTTGGAAAATGAATTTTAAATTATTCATGTTAACACCCTCCAGAAAAATTGAACTTTTAGAGTATTTAAGCGTATTTAAGAAAAGCTTACTAAAGTCAATCTTTTACATTAATGGATTCCATTTTTAAAATATTAATTTCACATTAACCATTGCTTTTTTACTTCTGCAGCCATCTCATCAACAATCTCAAGAATCATTAATGTTAATAAGTAAAAAAGTAAGATATTAAAATTTTAACATTATAAAACATTTTTTTCAACTTTTGTTCCTGGCTGTATGACTCACTAGCTGTCTGGAAGAGCCTTTCTGTTACAAATCACCTAAAAAATCTTGGATAAGATAGCTTTTTAAAGAAAAAAACACATCCTTTTAAGTACATGCTTGAGCTTACAGAAAAATAAGGGAAGTCATCCCAGGTCAGCAAAATAAGACAGCAGGAACCTCAAGAGGCAGCGAACCTTGCAGCTGACATTCCCCTGAAAGCATCTTCCAGGAGCTAGTAGCTTTGAGCTCCTGCACTGTCTTCAATGGCCATGTAACTTCTCCCCTAAATCAGACTGTTCGTGAGGTGAGAGGTGGTGCTGCTCTTAATAACACTAGGAATCCCGTTTCTTGCTTAGGGTACAGAAAGCTGCAGGAGAATGTCACTCCCATCTTAATAAGAAAATGCTGAACACTGTACAGAATCCTAACTTTCCTGAACTCATCAGAGAGCTGAGACTACAAGGCAACCAGGAAACTCAATTTCAAAGGGTAAAAAGCACCCCCTTCCCTACCCCCGAGGAGAGTCAGGATGCGCGAATTGTTTTGCGTTTGACAGTGCATAGGAAGAAGAGGCAGTTGCCATAGAGTGGGGGAGAAGATATTTTTTAAAAAATGAATTGCTAAAGGCTGAGTATGTAACAGTGTATCAGTTTAGAATAACCGGGGCCCCAGACACCCAGACACAAGGGAAGTTTAACTCACTCCCAGGCTCCCCTGGGTGCTCTTGAGAAAGATCGGGATTGGCCAAAAGGCTGGAGAAGACCCCCTTTTGGTAGCACAGGATGCCGGAAGAGGTTGCTTTTGGGGAAGAAGGAGCAAGCCTTCTGGTCTTCAGTGCTGCTGAGGAGGGAAGAAGCAAATCCCCGCACACCCTTTTCCCCATATCAGCCATCTGCCCTTTGGGAGAAGCAATGAAATTCTTTTGGGTCTGAGTGCTGTATAGGAAGCGAAGGTCTGCTAGGACTGGGGGAGAAGCAGGAACCTCTCTGGACAAGGGACCCCATCCGTGTAGTTCAGCGCTCGACCTGTCGGGGCACAGAGCAGGGTGGAGTATGGGGAAGAGTGGATTTAGAAGGGGCAGAAAGAAAATGCTCAGCACCATGATTAAAGAGTGTGGGAGAAAATCAAAAAGTATGTTAAAGGAACATGAGACTATGAAAAACAGCCCAAAAGATGAAAAATAATGAAATGAAATCCTAAAAATGAAAAATTAAAGAATTGAAGTTATATATTCAACTGGGTTGATAAACAGCAGATTAGATAAATTGATATTTAGTTGATGGATAACCAGCAGAAGAGAAAATTAATGAAGGGGAAGATAAATCACCCACCAGAGAGCACAGGGAAACAAATAAATGAAAAATATGAAAGGCAGGTTAAGAAGCCTTGAATGGGAAAGTTTAACATATGTCTGAATCACTGAGGTTTCTGAATAGGTAATATTCAAAGAGTTGACAGCTATTTTCCAGAAATGAAAAAAGACATGGCTCCTCAGATTCATGAGGCCAATGAATCCTGAACAGGATAATGTCACACCTAGACACACTGTAGGAAAACTTCAAAACCACCAAACAGAGAGGGAAAGAAAAAACTTTTAAAAGCAACAAAACAGGGGCGGAGCAAGATGGCGGAGGAGTAGGAGACCTGGATTTCGTCTCCTCTCAGGAATTCAGCTGGAGAGGGGTCAAACCATTCTGAACACCTACAAACCCAACAGGAGATCGAAGAAAAGAAGAGCAACAACTCTCTCATCAGAAAAGCGACCACTTTCTGGAAGGTAGGACGTGCGGAGAAGTGAATCTGAGGCGATATTCGGGAGGATAGACGGCGGGGGAGGGGCCTCCGTCGGCCGCTTCTGGCAAGTGATAGAGCCGCGGAGCACAAAATCGGAACTTTTAAAAGTCAGCTCCGCCGAGGGACGTCACTCTGGTGGCTCAGCGGGGGGTGGAACCCTCCGGGACAGTGTGGTCTCAGGACCCTCGGGGTCACAGAAAGACCGGGGGTGCCTGAGGGCGGCAGAGCTCCCAGGTATCGGAGCAGGGAAGCCGGCTGCAGAGGCGGAGCCCAGGCGCGGGCTCTCAGCTCGGGGTGGCCATTGACCGTGATCCGCGGCACAGTCGGGCCCCTGCTCCTCCAGCAGGGACCCAACAAGCGGCAGATCCAGGGAGACTCACCTTCCTCCCCCGGGAGGAGCCGCGCGGGAGTGCACCGCAGGGATCTGCTGGGTTTGGAGACTCCACCCGGGGTCGGGGGCCAGAGAGAGAAACGCGCGGTCGCAGGCCGGGTGAGCACGGAGTGCGGCCGGAGACCGGGGAGACATGAGGGACTGGCGGCTTTTCTCTGGGGCTCACTGAGGAGCGGGGCCCCGAGTTCTCGGCTCCTCCGGGGCGGAGATTGGGAGGCCGCCATTTTCACTCTCCGCCTCCAAAGCTGTACGAAAAGCTCGTAGGGAACAAAAGCCCCGGAGAGCAAACCCGAGCAGATTACTTAGCTGGGAGGAGGCAAGGGCGGGGCAATTCCGCCTCCGGCAGAGACATTTGGAAACCACGGCAACAGGCCCCTCCCCAGAAGATCAGTGAGAACAGCCGGCCAAGACCAAGTTTACCGATCAATGAGAACGGCAGAACTCCAGCGCTAGGGGAATACTGCACATAGAATTCATGGCTTTTTTACCATGATTCTTTAGTCTTTCAAAGTTAATTTTTTTAACTGTCTTTTTTCTTTTTCTTTTTTTGAATTTTTCTTTTTCCCTTTTTCAACCAACATCTTATCAATCCCTTTTTTAAAAAAAATGTTTTATTTTTCATTTTGAGAGTCATATTCTATCCCTTCATAGTAGTTACCCATATTTTTGGCTTATATATATAAGTTGTTCTCTCTTTAAAATTTTGAGATAGTTTCTTCTAACAGATTAAAATATACCCTAAATCTCTAGTATATGGTGTTTTCTATTCCCCTGCCTGATCACATCCTCTCCCTTTTTTTTTTCTTTTTCTTTTTTCTTTTTTTAAATCCTCTTCTTTCTTTTTTCAAACAACTTCTTATCAATTCCTTTTATAACATTTTTTATAATTTCCATTTTTACAGTCATAGTCCATCCCTTCATCATATCAACCCTTATTTTTGTACATATATAAGTTTTTCTTTCTTTAAAATTTTGGGAGGCACTTTCTTCTAAAAGACCAAAATACACCCCAAATCTAGTGTGTGGCACTGATCTATATACCATATAGATCATATTTGATCACATTCTGGTTTTTCTTTTGTTGTTGTTGTTTTGTTTTGTTTGTTTTTGTTTATATCTTTATCTTTTTCTTTTTTTTCTTTTTCTTTTTTCTCTCTTTCCCTTTCTTATCCCACTGCTTCAGGTCTTTTCTGATTTGTTTAGAGTATATTTTCTGGGGACGTGGTTACTCTGCTAGCATTTTGTTCTCTCATTAATCTATTCTCCTCTGCACAAAATGACGAGACGGAAAAAATCACCTCAACAAAAAGAACAAGAGGTAGTACCAACTGCCAGGGACCTACTCAATACAGACATTAGTACGATATCAGATCTAGAGTTCAGAATCATCACTTTAAAGATACTAGCTGGGCTTGAAAAAAATATGGAAGTTATTAGAGAAACCCTTTCTGGAGAAGTAAAAGAACTAAAATCTAACCAAGTCGAAATCAAAAAGGCTATTAATGAGGTGCAATCAAATATGGGGGCGCTAACTGCTAGGATAAATGAGGCAGAAGAGAGAATCTAATACAGAAGATGAAATGATGGAAAATAAAGAAGCTGAGAAAAAGAGAGATAAACAACTACTGGATCACGAGGGCAGAATTCGAGAGATAAGCGATACCATAAGACGAAACAACATTAGAATAATTGGGATCCCAGAAGAAGAAGAAAGAGAGAGGGGGGCAGAAGGTATAATGGAGCAAATTATAGCAGAGAACTTCCCTAATTTGGGGAAAGAAACAGGCATGAAAATCCAGGAAGCACAGAGAACCCCTCTCAAAATCAATAAAAATAGGTCAACTCCCCAACATCTAATAGTAAAACTTACGAGTCTCATAGACAAAGAGAAAATCCTGAAAGCAGCTCAGGAGAAGAGATATGTAACCTACAAGGGTAGAAACATTAGACTGGCAACAGACCTATCCACAGAGACCTGGCAGGCCAGAAAGGACTGGCAGGATATATTCAGAGCACTAAATGAGAAAAATAAGCAGCCAAGAATACTCTATCCAGCTAGGCTGTCATTGAAAATTGAAGGAGAGATAAAAAGCTTCCAGGACTAACAAAAACTAAAGGAATTTGCAAACACAAAACCAGCCCTACAGGAAATCTTGAAAGGGGTCCTCTAAGCAAAGAGAGAGCCTAAAAGCAACATAGACCAGAAAGGAACACAGACAATATACGGTAACAGTCACCTTACAGGCAATACAATGGCACTAAATTCCTATCTTTCAATAGTTACCCTGAATGTAAATGGGCTCAATGCCCCAATCAAAAGACACAGGCTAACAGACTGGATTAAAAAACAAGACCCATCGGGCGCCTGTGTGGCTCAGTTGGTTAAGCGACTGCCTTCGGCTCAGGTCATGATCCTGGAGTCCCTGGATCGAGTCCCGCATCGGGCACCCTGCTCGGCAGGGGGTCTGCTTCGTCCTCTGACCCTATCCCCTCTCATGTGTTCTCTCTCTCTCATTCTCTCTCTCAAACAAATAAATAAAATCTTTAAAAAAAAAAAAAAAAACAAGACCCATCGATATGCTGTCTGCAAGAGACTCATTTTAGAACCAAAGACACCCCCAGATTGAAAGTGAGGGGGTGGAAAACCATTTACCGTGCTAATGGACACCGAAAGAAAGCTGGGGTGGCAATCCTTATATCAAACAAATTAGATTTTAAACCAAAGACTGTAATAAGAGATGAGGAAGGACACTATATCATACTTAAAGGGTCTATCCAACAAGAAGATCTAACAATTGTAAATATCTATGCCCCTAACATGGGAGCAGCCAATTATATAAGGCAATTCATAACAAAAGCAAAGAAACACATCGACAACAATACAATAATAGTGGGGGACTTTAACATCCCCCTCACTGAAATGGACAGATCGTCTAAGCAAAAGATCAACAAGGAAATAAAGACTTTAAATGATACACTGGACCAAATGGACTTCACAGACATATTCAGAACATTCCACCCCAAAGCAACGGAATACACATTCTTCTCTAGTGCCCATGGAACATTCTCCAGAATAGATCACATCCTAGGTCATAAATCAGGTCTCAACCGATACCAAAAGATTGGGATCATTCCCTGCCTATTTTCAGACCACAATGCTTTGAAACTAGAACTCAATCACAAGAGGAAAGTCGGAAAGAACTCAAATACATGGAGGCTAAAGAGCATCCTACTGAAGAATGAATGGGTCAACCAGGAAATGAAAGAAGAATTAAAAAAATACATGGAAACCAATGAAAATGAAAACACAACTATTCAAAATCTTTGGGATGCAGCAAAGGCAGTCCTAAGAGGAAAGTATATAGCAATACAAGCCTTTCTCAAGAAACAAGAAAGGTCTCAAGTACACAACCTAAACCTACACCTAAAGGAGCTGGAGAAAGAACAGCAAATAAAGCCTAAACCCAGCAGGAGAAGATAAATAATAAAGATCAGAGCAGAAATCAATGAAATAGAAACTAAAAGAACAGTAGAACAGATCAATGAAACTAGGAGCTGATTCTTTGAAAGAATTAACAAGATTGATAAACCCTTGGCCAGACTTATCAAAAAGAGAAGAGAAATGACCCAAATCAACAAAATCATGAATGAAAAAGGAGAGATCACAACCAACACCAAAGAAATACAAACAATTATAAGAACATATTATGAGCAACTCTATGCCAGCGAATTAGATAACCTGGAAGAGATGGAGGCATTCCTAGAGATGTATCAACTACCAAAACTGAACCAGGATGAAATAGAAAACCTGAACAGACCTATAACCACTAAGGAAATTGAAGCAGTCATCAAAAATCTCCCAAAAAACAAAAGCCCAGGGCCAGATGGCTTCCCAGGGGAATTCTACCAAACATTTCAAGAAGAATTAATACCTATTCTTCTGAAACTGTTCCAAAAAATAGAAACGGAAGGAAAACTTCCAAACTCATTTTATGAGGCCAGCATTACCTTGATCCCAAAACCAGACAAAGACCCCATCAAAAAGGAGAATTACAGACCAATATCCCTGATGAACATGGATGCAAAAATTCTCACCAAAATACTAGCCAATAGGATCCAACAGTACATTAAAAGGATTATTCACCATGACCAAGTGGGATTTATCCCTGGGCTGCAAGGTTGGTTCAACATCCGCAAATCAATCAATGTGATACAATACATTAACAAAAGAAAGAACAAGAATCATATGATCCTCTCAATAGATGCAGAAAAAGCTTTTGACAAAGTACAGCATCCTTTCTTGATCAAAACTCTTCAGAGTATAGGGATCGAGGGTACATACCTCAATATCATAAAAGCCATCTATGAAAAACCTACAGCGAATATTATTCTCAATGGGGAAAAACTGAGAGCTTTCCCCCTAAGGTCAGGAACGTGGCAGGGATGTCCACTATCACCACTGCTATTCAACATAGTATTGGAAGTCCTAGCCACAGCAATCAGACAACAAAAAGAAATCAAAGGCATCCAAATTGGCAAAGAAGAAGTCAAACTCTCACTCTTTGCAGATGATATGATACTTTATGTGGAAAACCCAAAAGACTCCACCCCAAAACTGCTAGAACTCATACAGGAATTCAGTCAAGTGGCAGGATATAAAATCAATGCACAGAAGTCAGTGGCATTCCTATACACCAACAAGAAGACAGAAGAAAGAGAAATTAAGGAGTCGATCCCATTTACAATTGCACCCAAAACCATAAGATACCTAGGAATAAATCTAACCAAAGAGACAAAGGATCTGTACTCAGAAAACTATAAAATACTCATGAAAGAAATTGAGGAAGACACAAAGAAATGGAAAAACGTTCCATGCTCATGGATTGGAAGAACAAATATTGTGAAGATGTCAATGCTACCTAGAGCAATCTACACATTCAATGCAATCCCCATCAAAATACCATCCACTTTTTTCAAAGAAATGGAACAAATCATCCTAAAATTTGTATGGAACCAGAAAAGACCCCGCATAGCCAGAGGAATGTTGAAAAAGAAAAGCAAAGCCGGTGGCATCACAATTCCGGACTTCAAGCTCTATTACAAAGCTGTCATCATCAAGACAGCATGGTACTGGCACAAAAACAGACACATAGATCAATGGAACAGAATAGAGAGCCCAAAAATGGACCCTCAACTCTATGGTCAACTCATCTTTGACAAAGCAGGAAAGAATGTCCAATGGAACAAAGACAGTCTCTTCAACAAATGGTGTTGGGAAAATTGGATAGCCACATGCAGAAGAATGAAACTGGATCATTTCCTTACACCACACACAAAAATAGACTCAAAATGGTTGAAAGACCTCAATGTGAGACAGGAGTCCATCAAAATCCTAAAGGAGAACACAGGCAGCAACCTCTTTGACCTCAGCCGAAGCAACTTCTTCCTAGAAACATCGCCAAAGGCAAGGGAAGCAAGGGCAAAAATGAACTATTGGGACTTCATCAAGATAAAAAGCTTTTGCAAAGCAAAGGCAACAGTCAACAAAACCAAAAGACAACCGACAGAATGGGAGAAGATATTTGCAAATGACATATCAGATAAAGGGCTAGTATCCAAAATCTATAAAGAACTCATCAAACTCAACACCCAAAGAACAAAGAATCCAATCAAGAAATGGGCAGAAGACATGAACAGACATTTTTCCAAAGAAGACATCCAAATGGCCAACAGACACATGAAAAAGTGCTCAATATCACTCGGCATCAGGGAAATCCAAATCAAAACCTCAATGAGATACCACCTCACACTAGTCAGAATGGCTAAAATTAACAAGTCAGGAAATGACAGATGTTGGTGGGGATGAGGAGAAAGGGGAACCCTTCTACACTGTTGGTGAGAATGCAAGCTGGTGCAGCCACTCTGGAAAACTGTATGGAGTTTCCTCAAAAAGTTGAAAATAGAGCTACCATATGATCCAGCAATTGCACTACTGGGTATTTACCCCAAAGATACAAAAGTAGGGATCTGAAGGGGTACATGCACCCCGATGTTTATAGCAGCAATGTCCACAATAGCCAAACTGTGGAAAGAGCCAAGATGTCCATCGACAGATGAATGGATAAAGAAGATGTGGCATATATATACAATGGAATATTATGCAGCCATCAAAAGGAATGAGATCTTGCCATTTGCAACGACATGGATGGAACTGGAGGGTATTATGTTGAGTGAAATAAGTCAAACAGAGAAAGACATGTATCATATGATCTCACTGATATGAGGAATTCTTAATTGCAGGAAACAAACTGAGTGTTGTTGGAGTGGGGGGTGGGGTGGGAGGGATGGGGTGACTGGGTGATAGACACTGGGCAGGGTATGTGCTCTGGTAAGCGCTGTGAATTGTGCAAGACTGTTGAATCTCAGATCTGTACCTCTGAAACAAATAATGCAATATATGTTAAGAAAAAAAAAAAAGAAGAAGAAGAAGGAGGGGAAGAATGAAGCGGGGAAATCGGAGGGGTAGACGAACCATGAGAGACGATGGACTCTGAAAAACAAAAAGGGTTCTAGAGGGGAGGGGTGTGGGAGGATGGGTTAGCCTGGTGGTGGGTATTGAGGAGGGCACATTCTGCATGGAGCACTGGGTGTTGTACACAAACAATGAATCATGGAACACTTCATCTAAAACTAATGATGTAATGTATGGGGATTAACATAAGAATTAAAAAATATATATATATAAAAAAAACAAGTATGTACTGCAATGCCATATCTAGGGGAGGAGAAGGGAGTGGTTTGTCTGGGTAGGAGGAGTATTTTAATCACTGTCATTTGCATAGAATTGCTATCACATGATCATAATAAAAAGTAGGCAGACAAAAAAAAAAAAAAAGCAACAAAACAGAGAATATAGCCAAAAAAGGAATAATAATTAGATTAATAGTAGACTTCTTTTTGGTGAGAAAACATGTCAGAACACAATGAAATATGTTCAAAGTGCTGAAGGAAATTAATGGTCAGCTTATATTCTATACAAACCTAAATTTTTATTCAAAAGAAAATACAAAATGAAGACATTTACAGACAAAAATCGAAAGGGATTACTACTAAGAATTCCTCATGAAGAAATTTTAAAAGCATATGCTTTAGGAAGAGGAAAAAAGAATACGGAGGAAAGTCCAAAGTGCAAGAAAGAATTTTGAGCAAAGAAAGTCAGAAACTTCTGTTTAAATCTAAACAGTAACAGTGTAAAACAACAATGATAATGTCTAATTTCCTGTATTGAAAAAAACAAGATTGAGCTAAAATACTGGAAGGAAGAGCAAAACATAGGGAGCCAGGTAACTAGAGTTAAAGCAGACTCATGCCCTGCCTATTGACGGTCTGTATAGTAAGGATGTAGATTAACATGAGGCGTTGTTAACTCAAATGTGTGTCTAAAATGTCTATGGCAATTTTTAAACAAATAGCAATAGTTATAACTTCTAAATGAATAGAGAGAAAAATGAAATGAGAAAAATTCAATTAATGCGAAAGAAACCACCAAGAAATAAAAATGCATAGAATGAAGAGGTAAATACAAAAAATTATCTCCTTAAGGTAAATTATTTTTAGCTTAGTGAACATTGCCTTCAAGCACAGAGACACTAAGAAAATGTACTCACTGGAAAACTTATTCCTTTCTCATCTTCGGATTGCTTGAAGTTATTCATACCATTGGGGTGCCTGGATGGCTCAGTTGGTTAAGTGGCTGACTTTTTTTTTTTTTTTTAAGATTTTATTTATTTATTTGAGAGAGAGAGAGCACACAAGCGGGGGGAGGGACAGTGGGAGAGAGAGAAGCAGACTCCCCACTGAGCAGGGAGCCCCACGTGGGGCTCAGTCCCAGGACCTTGGGATCATGACCCGAACTGAAGGCAAACGCTTAACCCACTGAGCCACCCAGGCACCCCAAATGGCTGACTCTTGATTTCAGCTCAGGTCATGATCTTGGGGTCCTGGGATCAAGCCCCATGTCGAGCCCTGAGTCAAGCCCCATGTGGGGCTCCACGCTCAGCAGGGAGTGTGCTTCTGGATACTCTCTTTCCCTCTGCCCCTCCTTCCATTCGCTCTCTCACTCAAATAAATAACTAAATCTTAAAAAAAAAGTTATTCATACCATTTAGGAGACCATATTCTTTTTCTAATTTACTTGCTTTTTCTCTCTCCTCATTTCCTGTCTCACTCTGTCTTCATCTGTCTGTCTTCCATCATCCATACAGTTTTCTCTCTATGCCCCCACCCCTCTTTCCTATAACCATGCACCCGCCTGTCCATCCATCCATTTCTTCATCTATCCGTCTTTGTAACCCAAATCTCTTTCCAAGCCAGACCTCTCTCCCAGCAATGCTACTTGGCATCTCCTTAGAATTTTAACAGGCACCTTAAACTTCACATAACAAAATACAACCCCCGATTTCACCCCCCGCCAAGCTCATCCCTCCCTCAGCCTTCACCATTGCAGCAAATGGTACCACCAGCCACTCAACTGCTCAGCCAAAAACGTGGGAGCCATCTTGATGATTCTTTCCCTCACCCCTCATATCCCATTCATCACCAAATGCTGTCAGCTCCACCTTCAAATTATATCTTAAGTCTGACAGTGTCTCACCATCTCCACTGCTACCATTCTCTGTCTGCACCATCAATCTCTTTCTCCTAAACCGTTGGAATAGCCTTCTACCCACTTCTCCTCTTGCTCTTCTTCCTATCCTTTCTCCACAGCAGCCAGAGTGATCTTGTCAAAGGGTGAATCAGAGCAGGTCACCCTCTTCTTAAAAGCCTCTGTGGCATCTCATTGTGTCCAGAAATAAACAGAAAATCTCTGACTTTTATGGCTGTTAGGATCTGGCACCTGCTCAGCCTTCTGGCCTGATTCTCCTGGGCTCCCCATTTCATTCATTTTGCCCCAACTCCACTGATCTTCCTCTTCCTCCAATACGCCCAGCTTATATCTGATTCAGGATTGTGGATCTGATGCTTCCTTTACCAGATCTGGTAAAGATCAGGTCTTCCCTGAAATGTCACATCCTCAGACAGATGTTGCTTGAGCCAATTTATGTCCATCTGAACATTCATTTCCAATATTTTCAATATTTGGAGTTATTTTTTTAAATATTGAAGTTATCTTTTTAAAGTTAATCACATCTCCTACTAAAGCATGACCTTTCTGAGGGTAGGGACCTTGTCCACTATTATGTCCTCAGGGTCTATAATTATGCCTGGCACATAGTAGGGGCTCAGTTATTATTTAGCAAATGAGTACTTGGTGTTAATTAATTCCACAGTTGGGGGTAAAAAGTTACATTATTTTCTTTTTAATAATCTAGTAATCTGGAACCCCCTTAGCAGAGCTAACAAGGATTTCCACCCTCTCAGTCATAGTTTAGTGGTGCCCCAACTCCTTAGGGTTGCAGAGAATTCAGGGGTCTCTCATGGGGTCAGGAAATAGGAGACCATCCACCAATCTGGTGCTGACACATGTATAGTCCTTGTGCTCCTGTTGAAAGTTGCACGTCCATTTTCTTTTTCCAGGTCTCAGCATGGGTCTTCTTTGTCTTAGGTCACACTGCTATCTGAGAAGACCCTTCAGAAAGTTCCGTCCCCTCAAAGAGCACTGCATGGCAGTGGACATGGTTGCCATCCTTAAGAAGCACCACCCCTGCCCCAAGTCCTGAGGAAGTTTGGTCTCTTCACTTCCTGGTAAGACCAGTTGTGCCTTCCCCCCATCTAGCGTCAGTTCTCAGTCAGCCTTGATGGAGACAGAACTCCTGAATGCTCTGCTAGGAAACTTCAGGCTGAAATCTTGACATACAAGACTTGTCTGACCACCCTCAGACATTCGGGGATCCAAGAACCCAGACGCAACACAAGGATTTCATGGGGTAGGAAAAAAAATTCTCACACTTACCCAAGTCTCCTTCAGCAACAAGAACAAGGCAGACATTAATATCTCAGTAGCTTTTTACATATATATCCTTGCCAAGTAGAATTATTCTGACATATGTAAATAAATCCTTTTCTAAGGAGAAGGACCAGAAATAATTACTATGTATTCATTTCTCAAATTACAACACACAAAATACTTAACGGCTATTCTATATAGTATAAATGGAAAGCACAGTTAAGAACTGGAATTGGTAGGGCTTTTTTTGTGCTCATTAAGTTTATTTTTTCTTCTACTTTATAAGATTTTAAAGAGTTGGTGCACATGAGGACTTATTTACTATTTCCAGCCAATTAACTTAGGAATTACAAACTTACTCTAATCACCATCTTATTTTGACAATATTAGAATAATTTACATTGTTAAGCATTTGTTTGATTTTCTGTTATTTGTCTTACATTTTCAGTTTATTATTTTTCCCTGCAGACAGTGGAAACACCATTGAGGATTAAGATGTCCCTTCATTAAGAATGATGTAGTTTGTTTAATTTCCAAATATTCACGTATCATGGTTACATGTGTTCCATTCTTAATATTCCAAAGTCAGTCTTTACTCCAATAGTTTTTTTTTTATTTAGAAAGGAAAATATCATTTCACACTAAGCATTTTAATAATACCATGATTCACATTTTAAACATTTTAAAAATATGACAGAGAGCTCATATCATTAATATACAAAGAAGTCATGTAAGTTAATATGAAGACTTAAATCTATAGTACATCACGCTAAGGCAAGTAACGAGCCAAGAAAAATACCTTTGCCACAAATTTGACCAAAGTTTATTATAATTACTATATAAAGAGTTATGACAAATCAATAAGGACATTGACATACCGATAAAGGAGCACTATAATCCAGTGATAAAGAGCTCAGGCTCTGGAGGTAGAGCTGTGTTCAAATCTAAGTCCTATCAATTTCTATGAGATCCTGAGCAAGACCTGCAACTTCCATTCACCTCTTAGAGTTCTAATTTATAATACAGAGATGTTTAAAATTATTGTTGCAGTGTAATTGGGGAGAATAAGTAAAATCACACACCTACAACTCTTGGTGCTGTCATTGGGACTCAGTACTTATGGTTTTTTGGGCAAAAGATGTGAATAGGCAATTTGCAAAAGAAGAAATAGAAATGATTAGTAGACAGGGGCGCCTGGGTGGCTCAATCAGTTGAGCGTCTGCCTTCGGCTCAGGTCGTGATCCCGATGTCCTGGGATCGAGCCCCGCCTCAGGATCCCTGCTCAGCGGCGAGTCTGCTTCTCCCTCTCCCTCTGTGATCTCTCTTTCGTTCTCTCTCAGATAAATAAATAAAATCTTTAAAAAAAGAGAAATGATTAATAGACATAAGCAAAAATTTAAATCTCACTATTAATCAGATAGATACAAATGAAAACAGCAATGAGTTACCATTTTTTCCTCACAAATTTGGATTTAAAAATAATTCTAATTCTCAAATTTGATACATGTGGGGTGAGTCCTGGGAATGAGTATAAATTGAGACAAGTTTTCCAGAAAGCAATTTGGCAAATTTTATCAAGGCCTTTAAACATTTTCATAGCCTTTGACCATATCTAGTCATTGCTCTACTCCCGCAGACACCACTTACATTGTGTTTTGAATTTGCACCATTTATGTAGAATACACTGTGTCTGGTGCTCTGTAGGGTTGTACAGCTGCTAGCCCTATCATTGACATATTCAACATACAGCAAGCAAACCTAAGAAAATAAACAGAAAGGCACCCATGGATTTATGTGCAAGCATTTTTATCCCGATATGAATCACAAAAAGCAAAATCTGTGGAACAATTTAAATTTCAATCAATAGAGGAATAATGACTTGAATTATTGTAGATTCATACAGTGGAATCTCAGATAGCCATTAAAAATCATATTAAGAATATATAATGACATGGAGAAGTTTTAATACTTCATTCCAAAATGAAGGTAGCTTTCTTATTGTTTCCAATGATAAAAGTAAAATATAATCATTTAAAAAATTACACAATATAGAAAAACTAAAATAGTTATAATAATTTCAACACACAAAGGTAGGCACTTTTGATGTAGGTCCTAATAAGGTTTTTTGCACATGTATGTTCATATTCCTACATAACATAAAATGCAGAAAGCAGACTATGAAACTGCTTATCCCCCCAGGGAGAAAAGTAACAACCACAGCATTAATGTATTTATGCATGCTGGTGGGAATATGGACAATTTTTATTTTTACTTATGTCTCCTTTACCTCTAATATGCCTACAGTTAGCATGAGTATGTACTTTTACAAGAAAACATTTTAAATAACATATAGACAGTAAGTGATTTGATATTAAGCTAACATAGGACTATTTCTTTCAGTGCTTTGAACATAAAATATAGACATATTCCTTCTGTGAAATGAGAAATAACACTCATTAATCACTTTGCCATCTTCCTCTTAATGAAGACATGCAAATGCATATGCAAACAAGCTGAACTTCTATTATGAAGCTATGACAGGAAGCTCTGAAAAAGAGAAGGTAATGATACAGTTTGAAAAGTAGGAGGGCAGAAGAAGGTTAGCAGCGGCAAAAGATTTCTACTCTGAATGCCTTAAAAGAACTGTATGAACCTGATAGTGTTCTAACAATAATAAAATAAGATCGCAAACAGCGTTAAGAAACTAAAGCTAGTCATTATGGTATGACACAGAGTGTAACAGAATGGAGACAGGAAGACTCAAATCCGAATGAAAATGTAGAAAGTTGTAATATTGCTCAGACCTTTTCCTAAGTCTTGCCAGATCATCATATTCTACTACTTGTCAAGTTCAGTCAGTATTACCCATGTATAACTCTAGGATATTTTTATCCAATATCACACATTTGGGTCAGAAATGAAAAAGCCATTTCAACATTGGAACATTTTGTCTACACAATTCCATGTTCTCACATGTCAGGAAATACAAATTGAGCAAACTCAGTGTTCCCCAAGGTCATTAATGTTCACTAGGAAAGGCCTTAATGTCACAAGAGGGTAGGAAGCATTAAGGTTCTCCATATAACTGTCCCAAAGAGAATTAGAGCTAGGCTTATAGAAAATTAAATTCCTTGGACAGGGCAGAAGACAATATCAGACAGCATCCTATTGTGTTAACTCTGCTTCTGCCCTTTTGTGTGGATAATCAGGATAGCCTGCCGTCTTCAGATGGTTTGGGAAACCAGAACAAAGACAAACAATTGGATTCTACGAACATTTTTGAAATTCTGTTACAGGAAATATTCTTGGGTTAGGGAAGGGAAATGCAAAAATGGCAAAACACCCTTGTTGCCCTCCAGAATCTTCTCATCTCATGAGAAAGCCAGGTGGAAAGACAACTGCAAAACACAGCAGAATTTTTTAAAGGGCTGAACTGGGGGTGTGTAAACACAGGAAGAGAGTAAAAGTCCCTTAGAAAGGGGCTGTGATCTCTATTACAATGATCATAGACCTTACCGCTCAAAGCAGGATTCTCAGAGTAGCATCACCCAGGGGCTTGGGAGAGACGCAGACACTTCTCTCTCAGCCCTGGACCTCCTGAATCAGAATCTCTGAGGGTGGGACCCAGTCTTAACAGATCTCCAAGTAATGTTTATAGGTTCTGAAATTTGAAAAGCAGCATTGATCTAAAGTACAGACGCTTGTGATGTAAGAGGACATGAGCTTTCCTGTTGCTTGTTTAATAATTCATCGTTTAAAAATCAATGATTATATATGCTCATTATAGAAAAATCAGAAAATCTGGAGGGAAACGAAAGGTGAAAAAAATTACCCTTATGAATTATTAGGCTTCTTCAGAGAAATAGAACCAATAGGTATGTGTGTGTGTGTGTGTGTAGATAGATACAAATATATGTATATATTTGTGTGTGTGTATATATATATACATATATACACATATATATATACACACACACACTCACACACATGCATGCTCATGTCAATATATATTGGCTTATGCCAATTCCTCTATATATGGAGGCACATACTTACAGAGGCTGATAAGTCCCAGATCTGCAGTGTGAGTCAGTAAGCTAGAGACCTAGGAGAGCTGATGGTTTATTTATAGTCCAAAGGCCAATAGACTTGAGCCTCAAGAAGAGCCAGTGTTTCAGTTCAAGTTCAAAATCAACAGAAGAGCTGATGTTGTAGTCTGAAGGCTGTCAAAAAGAGTTCTCTCTTACTCAAGGGAGGGTCAGGCTTTTAGTTCTAGTCAGGTCTTCAACTGATTAGATGGGGCCCACCCATACTAGGAAAGGCAATCTGCTTTACTCAGTCTACTGATTTAAATGTTAACCTCATCAAAAACACCCTCACAGAAACACTCAGAATAATTTTTGATCAAATACCTGGGCACTGGGGCACCTGGGTGGCTCTGGTTAAGTGTCTGCCTTCGGCTTGGGTCATGATCCAAGAGTGCTGGGATCGAGCATCACGTGGGGCTCCCTGCTCCA
This sequence comes from Mirounga angustirostris, assembly GCF_029215605.1. NCBI lineage: Eukaryota > Metazoa > Chordata > Mammalia > Carnivora > Phocidae > Mirounga > Mirounga angustirostris. The sequence goes on along the minus strand of NW_026991720.1, from coordinate 46,553,460 downwards.
TGGGGAGTCTGCTTGTCCCTCTCCTTCTGCCCCTCCCCCTGCATGTGCTCTCTCTCTCAAGGAAATAAATAAAATCTTTAAAAAAATAGCCAGCCGCTCAGCTGCTTCTCCCTCTCCTACCCACTCGTGCTCTTTCTTGCTATCTCTGATGCTATTTCTGTCACTATCTCTGTCTCAAATAAATAAATAAAATCTTAAAAATAAATTACCTGGTCACCCCATGGCCCAATCAAGTTGACACATAAAATTAATCATCATAACTGAATTAACTGCTCTAAACATTTTGGTTTATTTAACTCACCACCTTATAAGTTTCAACCCTGAGGAATGGGAGTGTATGTGGATGAGGATAAATTCTTCAGATATAAAGAGTCAGCTAAAATACTCTTTGTCTCTCTGCCGTGAACACCGTTGGAAGTGGAAGGCAGGTGAATTCATCTGTGATACCACAGCCTCCTGTCCAAGCCCAGAGTTTCATTTTCCTATATTCGTAACACATAAGAAGTTGAGGGTATTTTTTTCCCCAAAGCAATTTTTTTTTTTTAGCTGTGGTGTGAAGTATTTCTTTGGCATAAATATCACCCTTCAACCCCATCTGAGCTGAAAATCCCATTTCTAATCTTCTTTCTGATTGAGAAATGATAGAGTGGATTTGCAGGCGAACATCTGCCTCATTGGCAGCTGGCTGCTCTGGTGGGAGTGGTCCTAAAGTCAGCGCTTGGTGTTTATGCTGATTCATTGAGAAATATATTTTTAAAATCATAATGGGTATTAAGGAGGGCACGTATTGCATGGAGCACTGGGTGTTATACACAAACAATGAATCATGGAACACCACATCAAAAACTAATGATGTACTGTATGGTGACTAACATAACATAATAAAATAAATAAATAAAATCATAATGTGGACAAAATTTGAGGATAAATTGTGCCACATTGATTAAGAAATCTTTGTGCTAATGTTAGCTTATATTCTATTTTCTCACATCACTAGCGCTATAGTTAATGGTCTTATGAAAGGTCTTGACAAGAATTTGATTCTCTCTCCTTCCTTTATGACCAGAGACAGTCCTGGCAAAATCATGGAGCAACATTAGCCCTTGCTATTCCCCACTGACCTCCTTGACTTTATAATCTCTTCTCTCCATCCCATCTTCCTGTCGGTGCTTCCAAATCTTAGCAGTACATTAGAATCATCTGGAATTTTTAAAAAATACTGATGTTTGGTTCCCACCTACAGGGATTCTGATTTGTTTGTTCTGGGGTGCAGTCTGGGCATTGGGATTTCTAAAAGCCTTCTGCGTGGCCCTGACATGCACCCAGAGTTGTGAACCGTTGTTCGAGGACACTTGTTACTCATGGTGATGTACTGTTGGCATCATCTGGAAACTTGTTAGAAATTCAGGGTTTGGGGCCTGCCCCACATCTGCTGAATCTGAGTCTGTATTTTAACAAGACCCCCAGGTACTCTATAGAAATATTAAAGGTTGCATACCCTTGTCCTATGTGTTGGTTTTCCCCTTGGTATTAAAATCAGCTTTTGGGACAAGGAAACTTACTCAGGTGAAAGTAATTATTTGGTTTAATTTCTGAGGTCCCCCAGAAGTGATTGATTATAACATGTGTTCACAGCATTGTTTAAGTCAAAGAAGTGAAAGTTCTCATTTTGGAACTTCCAGTATCTGGAAGCTGGATAGGAAAGAGTTGGGTTTTTTTGTTTTTTGGGGTTTTTTTTATGTTATGTTAATCACCATACATTACATCATTAGTTTTTGATGCAGTGTTCCATGATTCATTGTTTGTGCATAACACCCAGTGCTCCATTCAGTACGGGCCCTCTTTAATACCCATCACCAGGCTAACCCATCCCCCCACGCCCCTCCCCTCTAGAACCCTCAGTTTGTTTCTCAGAGTCCACAGTCTCTCATGGTTCGTCTCCCCCTCCGATTTCCCCCCCTTCATTTTTCCCTTCCTGCTCTCTTCTTCTTCTTCTTTTTTTTTTTTTTTAACATATAATGTATTATTTGTTTCAGAGGTACAGGTCTATGATTCAACAGTCTTACATAATTCACAGCACTCACCACACATACCCTCCCCAATGTCTGTCACCCAGCCACCCCATCCCTCCCACCCCCCACCACTCCAGCAACCCTCAGTTTGTTTCCTGAGATTAAGAATTCCTCATATCAGTGAGGTCACATGATACATGTCTTTTTCTGATTGACTTATTTCGCTCAGCATAATACCCTGCAGTTCCATCCACGTCATTACAAATGGCAAGATTTCATTCATTTTGATGGCTGCATTATATATATAATGGAATTATATTTATATATATTATATTTATATATATATATTATATATATATATATATAATATATATATACCACATCTCCTGTTCCATTCATCTGTTGATGGACACCTTGGCTCTTTCCATGGTTTGGTTATTGTGGACATTGCTGCTATAAACATCGGGGTGCACGTACCCCTTCGGATCCCTACATTTGTATCTTTGGGGTAAATACCCAGTAGTGCAATTGCTGGGTCGTATGGTAGCTCTGTTTTCAACTTTTTGAGGAACCTCCATACTGTTTTCAGAGTGGCTGCACCAGCTTGCATTCCCACCAACAGTGTAGGAGGGTTCCCCTTTCTCCTCATCCCCACCAACACCTGTCATTTCCTGACTTGTTAATTTTAGCCATTCTGACTGGTGTGAGGTGGTATCTCACTGAAGTTTGGATTTGGATTTCCCTGATGCCGAGCGATGTTGAGCACTTTTTCATGTGTCTGTTGGCCATTTGGATGTCTTCTTTGGAAAAATGTCTGTTCATGTCTTCTGCCCATTTCTTGATTGGATCATTTGTTCTTTGGGTGTTGAGTTTGATAAGTTCTTTATAGATTTTGGATACTAGCCCTTTTTCTGATATGTCATTTGCAAATATCAGGAAAGAGTTTTTGATTAGGGAGCATTCTTGGCTCCCTGAAACCCCCTCACTTGGGCAAACACCTTCTTATTCTCCCTAACACTATGCCTCTTGCTCCCCAGGCCCTTAGGGTCAGAACACAAGTCCTGCAAAGTCTCCAGAGTCTGGCCTGCCCAATGATTTGTGCTTTAGGCAAGGAATGACAATATCCTTCCATGTTCAAATAGAAAAACATGAGTGTTTAAAGCAAAGAAGATGTATTTTAAAGATTTCATTTCTTTCTTAAGTAAAGGCTGAAGCAGGAAAATAGTTACCAAAAAAGCAAAAAGAAACTTCAGCTAAAAGGTAATTTCTTTTTTTGTGGGGGGTGGGGGGGGGCATGCTCTGAAAAGAATCAGCCAAAGCTGGGTTCGAATTAATGCCTATAACCTTGATAAATTACCCTCTCTCATTTTGGTTTTCTTAAACAAATAAAGTGAGGATGATAGTACCTACCACCAGGGTTGTCCCACATTTTGATTAATATGTAACCCAAGGTTTTTGGCCTCAGTTTTCCCAAAAGGAAAATGGAGATCATGATTCTCCCTTCAGGCTGGTTGTGAATATATGAGAAGGTAGGCAGAGTGCTGAGCCTGGTCCTGGCACACAATAAATGGTTATTATGTGGCAAGTGATTTTTCTGTATCACTGGGTGGCGGTGCTGAGACGGATAATAAAAGTAATGCCAGGGGGCGCATTCATCAATCGATGAAGTGTCTGCCTTTGGCTCAGGTCAAGATCTCAGGGTCCTGGGGTTGAACCCTGCGTTGGGCTCTGTGTTCAGTGGGGAGTCTGCTTCACCCTCTCCCTCTGCCCCTCCCCCTTCCCATGTGCTGTCTCTCTGTCAAATAAATGAATAAAATAAAGTAATGGCAGTAGTAGCAAGTCGTCAAATGTTGGTTTTCTTCCATTTATCTTATAGGAGCCAAATTTGGAAGAGCGATTAAGTAACCTGCCTGTCCTCTGTCACTGTACCATACTTTCACATTCTACCAGGATTCTTACTCAAGGAGACTGGTGGGGAAATGTCCCCATGTGAGGCATTACCATTTTGTGTGGGGTGTCTGTGTGTGTGTGTGTGTGTGTGTGTGAGAGAGAGAGAGAGAGAGAGAGAGAGAGAGAGAGAGACAGAACCTGAGTGTGCTTTCTTTTTTTATATTCCACACACTACTCCCTGGAAATTCTGAAACACAATCCCCTAGCAACATCCACTCATTCCCCAGGAACTGTTATAGGTAAAAAGTACTTGTTGTACATTAATATTATTTAGTATACTCCTACATTGTCTTTTACATAAAGATGAGGCATTATTATCACCATTTTAACAGATAAATACACTAAGAAAGAGGAAAAACAAAGTTCCTTGTCCAAGGTCACCAGGTGGTATGCAGCAGAATCAGGATTTGAACTGGATTTATCTCCAAAGCCCAGGCCTCTCTCATATGTCTTGCTGTTCTCTCATACAAGTGATGTAACACAGGAGGGGTAGGTGGAGATGAAAATTACTTTTGCATTAGATCATTATTCTCCCAGCGTGCTCTGGGAAAGTAGGTGTAGATACACCATGCTTGCCTCTGAGGCACAGACACCCAGAACTCCTAACTGGGCTTTTATGTAGCAGACACGGTACTACATCTATTATTTCATTTGGTCCTCACGAATTCTGTGAACTAGGTATTATTACCCCATTTTAAAGATCAGAAAACTAAGATTAAATAACTTGTTCAAGGTCACAGATATAATAAATGAGGAACTAGGATGGAAAGGGGCCTGTCTGACTCCACAGATACACATTAAACTTTTCCAAAATCACTTCTTCATGCCTCATTTTACAAACCAATCCGGAATAGTTGCAAAAGGCTAAAATATGTTTCCCTATACCAGAAGATTGACCCAGATATTGTGTCTCTTAGCTTTCCTCCAGTGCCCACTTACTCTCCCTCCTTAAAACAAATTAAAAAGATTTTTCTGTTTTGTTATCAAATCTATAACTGCCACAGGGAAAGAAATGAAAATATTGATTCAGAACTTTTTCTGGGGGGTGAAGGCTCAGCACATTCTGAGTATCTGCTTGGTTCTCTGAGCTGACAAGCTAAAACCGTGGATGAAAAAAAATGCCAGTTATCTAGAAACAGACTTTGAGGCGTGGTTTTAGAGGTTTTATTTTTAAAAATCTGCTGAAAAGAAAGTCGATACCAAAATGGATAATACATGTACTTCCTAATTAGAGATGATTTCTATAGCTTGAAACCTTGTTCCGGCAGAGATGTAAATGTCCAGAAAGAGGTGGAGGGGATCATGTTGTCAAATACTCCAGGGCAAGGATGTAGTTTTCCTGTTTCTTTCTTCCTAGAAGAAGAAACTACACTCAGACACATAGTGAATGCTCAATAAACATGACTGAATGCATTAGTGAATGCATAAATGCATGAACAGCAGAGAATAAATGCATCGAATACCTTTATGAAAGCACATGTTGATAGTACAGGAGCAGAAAGCCATGGGTACCCCCCAGATGACAGGAGAAACAAACTCACTGCACACTTTTGCCCGAAGAAGACTTAGAGCATTCTTCACTTATTTTATCTTAGATTTCTCTTATGATATTGAAGGCAGAAAAGATTTTTGTAATCTAAAATGTCGGAGAACAAAGCCAGAAGATGCAGTATGCAGAAAAAACATACCTCATGAGTTTCTGCACTCTATCATGAGTTTCTACACTGATTTTTTTTTCCCTTCAGAAAGAAAAAAACCTCTCACTTCTTTCTCTGTCTCTTTCTCTCTCCCCCTCTCTCTGCATCTTTCAAGTCCAAGAGGTTGTAGCTGATGGCGTGATACAAGTGTGTGTGTGTGTGTGTGTGTGTGTGCGCGCGCGCGTGCGCACATGCGTGCGTGTCTGATCCCCCCCCCCCCACGTTAAGTGGTTAAATAGGAAGCTCAGGGCGATACCTCAGGACCCCTCTGCACTTCAGTGAGGAGATTCAGGAACACCTGTGTTTGTGGCACGTGTGTCGCCACTAGGGGTCCCCAAGCAGCAAGCGATGTGAATTGGGAATTGGGTAGCAGAGGCTGTCTCCCTTTGTCTGCACCCCAGGTGTGGACTCCTTTTGTTCAGAGGCTGGGCTGCTACCTGCAGCGTCGGAGCTGTCTGCTGGCTAAGCCCACCCTGGGCTGTCTACACACCTCTTCCGCAGAAGTGGAGGGTTTCTCAGCTTCTGCCTCTAGTTACGCCTGATGTTACCCCCGAAGAGCCAATGTTTTCTCTTTAACAGGACCAGGAGTCTTTGTATTAGAAGCACAGCTTAAACTACAAAGGGAAATGCTTCTCCCTACAACAAAGAGTATATCGATGTTGAGAAATTGATGGCAAAAAGACCAATTTCCAGGGTACAGTAGAGTATTTGCCATAAAATATTTAAAGCTAGTTGACAAATAGCCCCACTATTCTTCCTTGAATGCTGGCCACTGGATTAATCTTGAAAGTAAGGAATATTTCATTCTGTGCTTAGCACAGAGGAAAGGAATGACCTTCACAAAGAAACACCCCAGAGGGCCTGAAACATGGGAGCCCAGCTCCAACCACAACAGCCACTTCACCCTGTGGTGTTTTCTTGGCTGCTTTTAGACTTCAAAGGAACAGTAGAGCAAAAATAAACAAATTACAGCAACATAAGAGCTACTCTGTAAACAATAAATTGTATCAGTTGTAACAGCCGGTGATTGCGGGTGGGGATTACAAACACTTGCTCCATCAAAATTGTATTCTTATATTTTCACCATTTCAGTTTTTCTTATTCATAGCAAGATAGTGTCATTACATGCCCATCAACTTCTTTTTGTGCTCCAGATATGTTATCCATCATCTTGTTGCCTGGTGGTCAGATGGGAAAAGTCACTGGCGAACCTGAGAACCATTTATGGATTTATTAGTTCCTTAGTTTACTCACTTATTCTACAAATATCTCCTGAGCACCTTTTGTGTGTAAAGCCTGGTAGAGAATACAAAAGCTGGCCAGACAGAAATCCTGCCCCCAGGAAGCTTTTAATAGAGTAGGGAAATGAAATACAGGTTCCAAAATTACCATCAAAACAAAACCAGAGCATCTGCCAATAGAGAGGTACAAGGGAAAGACTAGAGGAATTCAGTAGAAGGAAAGCTGGTTTCTGGCTTGGGGATCAGGGAAGATTTTCCAAGAAGGTGCATTCTACTTACCCCTTCACAGTACAAGATGCTCAGCAGGGAGGGCACGGGAAAAGGCCTGTGCTGCCAGCCCTCAGTGGTACTGGGCACAGTGAGAAGGGGTCGCATGTGTGAAGGGGAGAACAGGAAATATATTTGGAGAAGGAAGGTGGGAAGGCTTTAGATGCTAAAATAGCTTTCATGCTAACAAAATGGTAATTGTTAATAATGCTTAATAGACCAAATTATTAACAAAACTCCTTTCGTCCCATAAGTCTTTTAATATTTGAAGAAAGAAGGTAGACATATCTTTAAAAAAAATCTCACTTTTCAAACAGGCCTAAGATTTTTGCAGCACCAATATTCCCTTTTCCACTGACAAATAGGCATTAGCTGGAATTAATGCCTATGAATGAATGAATGAGTGAGTGAGTGAGTGAGTGAGTGAGTGAGTGAGTGAATGACATATATCAATTAATATCCTTATTGTTTCATTTGGAGAAATGCTTTGGAAGGTCCACAAACAGGTGCATGAGCCTACTGAGGAGGGGTTAGCATCTTATTTCAGCCACCTCCTGCTAATTTACTGATATTATAAACATTTTTGCAAGGAACAGCCAGCCTTTAGGGCTCTGAAGCTAAGAAAAATGATAGAGAGCAATCATGCCTGCTGAGTTTTCTCCATTTGTTGTGGCTTTAACAATCTAAATTATTGATCAACTTTCAGATTTTAGTTCTGAACCTGGAGCTTTCCATTTGTTCTTCAAAATAATAGGCCCTGGAATTATGGTTCATCTCGTACCAACAGGCTAAGCTTTCCCAGTCATCCTGTTTTTATTCAGTAAGCATGTTTGGTGGCCTTGTATCTTTCTTCTGGTCTCTGAACCCTGTGGGAAAAAGTTAGTCTCTGTTTCATTCCACTTTTGTACAGCACAGAATGGCTGTGGGGTAGTACCCTCACAGCAAATTCCCCTTTGTCCCCTCCCTTTATATTATGTCCATTCAATCTGAGATAATAAAAGTAATCAACTCCACCTCGCCATGCTTTACTTTCCCTAACTAAGGACTGCAAAGTTCTGTGAAGGTAAATATTATCATCTGACTACAGAAGTAGAATTTGATATCCTTTTGCGAGACTTCAGAGATGAAAAATGGAACCTGTTGTGTATTGCCCAATTTGGGGCAAGAAAGATATAAACCTTGGGCCAAAGATTAGATATTTCCCCTGATGCAACAAGTCACTGCTGATTAGTTATCTCCAGATGCAATGGAGAAAGCAGAAGTTGTTCAAATCATAGATTTGGCCTTGCAGGTGCACAATTTATAATCACGGAGCACAAACTGTATGCCAGGTACACTGTGGCTTTATACACACGATTTCATTTAGTCTTCATAACACCCTATAGTATCAAGATTTGGGTGGCAGGTGGAGAAACTGAGACTCACTGAGTGTAGGTAATTTGCTCAAGGTCATGTAACTAATAAGTGGTGGAACCAGAGTATGAATTCCTGTGTTGTCTTTCTTCTTCGAAGCCCAGAGGGTGTCAACCCTACTAGGTGACATAGCCAGGTCAGTCCACCATCTAAAGGTCTGGAGGGATACATAGGTTACTAGTTAATCAAGTAGATGTGCCTTTGATCAGAAGAACTTTGGGAAAACAGGAAGTTAGTTCTGATGGAGAGATTAGTGTTGTGATGGGCCATATATCCCTGATGGACTCCAGGTTAGGCTGCATCAAGCCTGCATGGCACAAAAGGAGAGAAAAAGGAGTGTGTGTGTTGCGGCGTTGGGCGGGGGGGAGTGTCCTCAGGTCTCTTTATACCAGGCAGGGGTGTTCCAAGTTCCATGTAGATGAGAGTCAGGAAGACTCAATGTGGTTGAGGTGGGCTCATGAGCCCTCAGCTATTCAGAAAACTGCTTTTTAAAAAAAAAAAAAAAAAAAAAAAAAAAGAGCCTTATTGGGAAGATGTGTTGGGATGGCATCCTGAAGGGAATTTAAAAAAGTTTAAATCAACTAGAAAATGTGACATGAGTGCATATTATAATTATTCAACACTTATCCTTCACTGTTCATTGGCTGCGTGGTTGATGTAAACCCCCTAGGACTGTCTGCTGTGCCTGTGTCGCTCCTGACAATTTTTAAATTGACTCTGTCCTTTTAACCATGTTTTTAAAAATTGAACTACCCCAATGTGAACACTTTCCACTTTGCTACATAATGAGAGTACTTTCATTCCTTTATGTTTGCGTTTTCCTTTGATCTAACAATTTCTGTTCAAATTTCACAGTTTTCTGTTGCTTCAGGATTGAAAGAACTGATTACCCTGCTGGGAGTGTGAAATAGATTTAAAAAAAAAAATCTGTATGATATCTCCTCCCAGTGAAATTAATTTAGGCTTAAATACAGGGGAAGCTACACACCTTGTGCTCAAGTCTCTTTCTCTCACACACCTAAGCAATTCCTTATCCTGAAAGGGCACAGTTGGACCTGCTGCCAAGTCTTTTGTGAGGTTCCTTTACCAGACGAAGTCAGAGAACCTCTTTCTCTTGACACCTGGCTTTGTGTGGGCCTGATGACATGTTAGGAACATCTCTATTTCTTTGAAGGGCAACCTCAAAAGCCCAGTGGACCCGTTAGTCACTGTCCTTGGCTGGGGGTACTTAAGTGCCTCTGGACGGGTCTTGCTAGGTGTTTTGAGGGTGTTTTGGGAAACACACCTTCTTGCAGGGTAGGGACCATCAGCTCCAGAGTAACAAAGGACAATTTGGAGGGGAGTGGAAGAAGCTCTCCAGAGCCTCTCTGGCATCCCAGACCCCCTTTTAGCTCGCACCCTGTCCATAGTGACCTCGCCTTCGCCCCCTGGATCCCCCACCCCGGCTGTCTTCGCCGCCCCTTAGCCTGGCCACGGACAGCGAGCCCCACCACCTTCTCCCCACTCCCCACTCCCGGTTGCGCATCGCAGCCGCGCTCGCCCCGCGCCCCCCGGCGGCCTCCCCAGCACCTCGGGGTCTCGCGCCCCGGTCCAGCGTCCCCCCGCCCGGCAGTCCCCAGCCTCCTCCTCCAGCCCCAGTCGCAGGAGCTGTCAAGCCCACGGCAGCTGAACCAGCCCCCGAGCTCGCGCGTCTCCTCTCCTTCCTTTGTGTGCGCGCGAGCGGAGTTGGGGCGGAGGGAGAAGGGGGAGGTCGCTCTGTCTGGCTGGCTCCTGCCGCCTTTGCCCGGGCTGCCCGAAGTGCCGCCGGGGAGGCGGGAGCCCAGGGGAGGGTGCAGGAGCTGGCGGGGCGCCTCCGGGCGGCCCGGGCGCGGTGGTCCCAGCCGCGCGCGGGGGAGCTCGGCCCACAGCTGGGGCTCGACTGGAGGCACGATTAGTCCGCTCCGGCCGCCCCTCGGCCTCCCTCTGCTCGCACCTAACCCCCGACACCCGGAGAAGAGCGTGCAAAGGCGCCGAGAGGGACGGAAATCACAAATAAATAGCGGCGGCAGCAGCGCGTCATCTGGTGGAGCAGGAAGTGCCGGCAGAGTCCGGAGGCTGGTGCTTTCTGCGCGTCCCCAGGACTTTGCCATGGGCTGGGGGCCGCGAAGGCTGCGAGCGGTCGCGCGAGGGCAGCGGCGGCGGCGTCCGCACCGGGGCTGAGCCAGCAGAGACGCGCGCGCCGCGGGGATGGCAGCGTCCAGCAACTCCAGCCTGTCCGGCTCCTCGGTGTCCTCCGGTGAGTTTCAGCCCGTCGGACGCAGCCTGGGTCTCTTGCCCCCTGCCCTCGCCCCGCACCCCGGGATGGGTAGAGCCTACCTGTGGCCGTCCTGCCCCCGGTCTCGGAGTGAGGGCAGGCGCCCGGTGTGACACTTGTTTGGTTTGCCAGCACCCGGGGCGCCCACGGCACCTCCGCGCCTGACATCTGACAGCACAGAGGTGGGCGAGCGGCGGCGCCCTTAGTGTGCGAACGCGAGTGTTCTGGAGACTTGGGGAGCAGCAGGCGAGAAGCGAAAGGAGCAGGGCAGGCTCGCACTTTCTGGCGCCGCTGGGCTAGCGGGGCGCGGAAGGTTGGGGAGACGCTGGGCGCCCGCCGGGCTGGATGCCCACATCCAAGGAAGAGGGGCGACAACCCTCGCTCCTCACAGACCTGAGTTTCTTTGTTTGTTTCAGAAATTAGCTCCGTGGAGACACAAGCTTGGGGCATGGTTTGAGATAGAAGTAAGGAAGGGATTCTGTGTTTCTGGTCCTGATTGAAGCGAGTTAGAGGAAGGAAGGTCGAGCCCAACCTCTGACAATTTGCCGGTTTACAAGTGTGTGTGTGTGTGTGTGTGTGTGTGTGTGTGATTTTCCTATGTGGCCTCTTGGACATTTTCTTATGATACTCTCTAATTTCACTTTCCAGGCATACATTTTGTTTTCAAGTGAGCAAAGGGAGGACTTCTTTCAGCTTTTTTTAAGGTTGATCAGCAGGTCTCATTGAAGAGAAAAAACTGCTAATGAATCTGAAGGAATAGGAATCAATAGAAACAGACCCTCTGGTTTCTGAGTATGGCAGGTTTCTAATCAGAATGATGCATTAGGTAGAATTCTTGTACCTCTCTGGTCACTGAAAACTTTCATGACAAACCCTAAAGGCATAGCTGATAAGACATTTAGTGTAGTATACAGTCTGCAGGGGTCAAGAGGGTCTTGAAATCCTAAGGAAAATACTCGATATGTTAATATTGTATTAATTCCTATTGTGTGTTTTTTTATTATTATTACAATTACCTGGACATTAAACTCAGAGAACAATCACCTGGTTGGGACCATTGGACAGCAAGCCTGTCATAAATTTGCCATACCTATAGATGTGTAACTAATTTAATCATAAATACAAGGCGAGTTTGACTAAGGTGCGATTGTGATGTGGCACAAGGTGATCCCTTGAAAGCCATCTGTTATCTTTTTTGGCAGGTTCAGTTCCTGGGAAATGGCACCTCCTTTCTTGATCACTGCCAACTAATCAAAAGCACAATGTTGTTAGGCATATGATATAGTTCAAGTTGCTGGTAGTAGCAGCCGATGGGGCAGACCAGTCATATCTTATTAGGAGCAGCAACAAGTTGACTGCCTGTGGTTTTAATTCTGAGAACTCAGCAAATGCTACAGCGTATTTTTAGTACCCCCAAACCACTGCTGCTGCTTTTCAATTCATTTTGGTCGACTAACATTGAATTTAAAATACAGTGATGTTGGCTTACGATTAGCATATGGTTAGCCCTCTCAGAAAACTGCCCACTAGAAAAGGGACTGGCGGGGGAGAGGTGGCAACGGGAAAGAAGAATGGAGAAAAGACAAGAAGGCAGTATTCTCACATGATTTACTGATGGCATAAATTACAGATGCTGTGGCATCTGAACGTTCAGATCTTGGTGTAGCTTAAGAAACCTGATCGAAAAATTGAATTCAGGCTTCAGAAAAATACGTGGGTTTGAAGTCACACAGTATGAGCTTTAGATGATGGTAATTGCTTTGCAGATAGGATGGAGATGCTTATGATGGGTCTCCTTCCTGCTTTAGTTACCACTATTTTAAATCTCAGTGGGAACTGGGAAATTACGTGAACACCGAAATTCAGAAAGCGGGCATCGATACACTATTTGATGTAGATCAGACTGGCCCATGAACTTATATTGCTCAATACACCAATTAATCAGACACTTTGTCTTGAAAAACACAAGAAGCTGTAGTTCTCTTTTTAAGCACACTTACCCATCGCGTGGATCATGAATAATTCAGATGACACAAGTAATTCACACCTGTGAGAGGTGTTGGGCACTAAAGAATAGAGCCTGTTTGTGGCGGCAGCTGCGTTCTCCCAGGCAAGGACCAGAGTCTGAGAAAATAGGGCACTCCATCAATCTATTCATCATTGTTTTCACATAGGGCCTACTATGTGCCAGGAAGTAAATATTATAAGCCTCAGTTTCAAGGAGGCTGAGTGAGGAAGATGATTTTAGGATTCCTTCTAGTTCTGAAGTTCTGGGATTATTGTTCTTGAGTTCTGGCTGCCGCATTGACCAGTTGGATAATTTGGAGTGAGTTACTCAACTTCTCCAAGCCTCAATTTCCTCATCTGTAGATCAGGTTAATGTTAATAACGAGACTTACCCATAGGAATGCTATGTGGATTAAATGAGATAATGTGTGTAGAGCAGTTTGCCCAGGGTGTGGCACTTAGTCGGTGTTTGTTGTGAACAAATTTTGCTCCTTTGAGGAATGAAATAGAAGGCACTTCATGGCTCAGCCTTTAGGTGCAGAAATAAGTCCAACACACATAAAATTTGACTGTTACATTGCACGTTAAATTTGACCTTGAGGTTTGAGGTCCATTAAAGAAGCAGTCATTAAGTGTATTTTAGGTTTCGGGCATTGTCCCAAGAGTTTGGAATAGAAAGATGTATTAGGATCCTTTCCCTCACCATCCAGTAGCAGAGATGGACGACAGATAGTAATCTATATTCCAGTTGGATAAAATGAATTATGTGGAAGAGAGTACAAGGAAGGGAGTGATTCCCTCAGTAGGCAGGGAGGGTCAGAACTAGTGACCTGTGAGTTGGGGCTTAAAGGATGAGTGGGATTTTTTTCCCAGAGAGCAGAGAGGGGGAAAGGCATTTTGGGAAGAGGGAAGAGCTTAGGCAAAGGCCTGGAGATGGGGAAGTCCATGGCCTAATGTTCAACTTCCTTTCTTAGGGCTCTTGATCCATTTTGTAGGTGGTGTCTCTTCTCTGGACGGTTATGCTTATAGATCTATTAGCAGCAGCGTGCAGAGAGATGCTAGATCACTCACTGTTGCTGCTGACGTGGGTGGGAGTTTTTCTTTCTGTTCAGGTAGCAGTGGGTTTGATGGAACAACTCTCTGGAAGCCTTAGGACATACTTGGGCAATTGAGCAGTAAAAAAGGAACTGTTGAATCTGAACTGTTGATTCACACCTCCACACATATGGAGGTGTGAACTCGAATAATATGGGTTAAACCTCTCTTGGAGGAATAGATGTGGAAGGTTTAGGTTTGGTTGTGTTTGCACAGAGAGTAAAGATCTAATAATTCACTCAGTATTAAGCTCAAAGTTATCTGATTTTCCTGAGAATATGTTCTCACTTGCTGTTGTTGAACCGCAACACCCAGATGTGTCATTTATTCTGCATTACCAACTGAGACATAACAAATGAAATAATCAGGTTAAAATTAATTTTTAAATACATTTTCCAAGAACTGTTCAGAAATTTTCTTCTGGAATATTCAATTATGTGTAGAAAAAATTGCTTTGCCTTTGTTTTAATGATAACTGCTAGTAATTAAATTTCACAATCACCTAGATTGGCAGGAAGGTTTGATTACCTTTATTATTTTAAGCGGAAAAAAAAGATCACTATCCTTAAGCTTTTACTCTAGCCTATGGTACTTGATTGTATTCTGAAATAAACAATGGTTGATGTACAGAATAGTTTTCTTAATAATCATGGGTTATGTTGGCTTTTATAATTGAGAGAAGAACTTTTTGCATTTTAGTGATGTGATTGCCAAATGGGTAATTTCACAGTGTTAAAAAAAGAAAGAAAGAAAAGAAATCAACTCAAGTAAAGTAATAAATAAAAAAGCTATGAACTGAACAAGGTAACTGAACAAGGTAAAAATTAAATATTAAAGGCACCCCCAGGATAAGAAGTTAAGATTTTGAGAACATAAACATGCTGTATTATAGAAATGAAATCAACATAGACTTTTTAAATTAAAATGCAAATGGAAAAAGGTAAAAATCAGTATTTGTGTGTAGAGTCACTGAAACCTTAATTGGGAAAAGAACATTCCTAAACGGATTGAGGGATTTATTTCTCCAGATTGTATACAATAGTAATGTGAGCCAAATAAATAATGCTATTTTCTGCTGTCACACTGGCTTGATCCTACAAATGATAAATAGGAATTTTCATTACTTATTATTGGAGGGTCAGAACCAGTGACATATACAAATCTTTCATATCCCTAGATGCAGAAGGTAAACCTGAACTATAATAATGCTGCCAAGACATATATATGTAATTTGAAACTCCATGGATCTAATACTACAAAACAGGGTATCTTTGTTGAAACAGACATTCACACTGAGAAGTCTTCTTTTGGACCCCTGAATTATTCAGAAATATTCGATTTTGTGTAAAAGAAATGTCTTTACCTTTGTTTTAGTGATAACTGCAGGTAATTTAATTTCATAATTACCTAGAGAGTCAGGACGATTTGATTACTTTTGTTTATTTTAAATCACCAAAAAAAAAAAATTGCAATTTCAAAAACATTGCAAATAAAAAAATCACAAAGCTACAACTAACGTCCTGAAAGAAATCATTCATTCAGATGCGGAGTATTGTTCTTTGCTATTTTTCTGGTGACCTTCCCACACCTAATTTTAACTTACTAGATTTTTTGCTGCTCCTTTGTGGGAACCCAGATGAACCCAGTGACAGAGAATCTGAGAGGAAAGACATTTCTTAAGCATGACTGCATGTTCGCTGTGATTGACAAGGGCCCACTGATATGCGTACTTTAGCTAAGATGCCAGATCCCCCCCCCATCATTCCCACAAACCCTGTGAAGTGTTTTCAAAGATCCTGCCATTTGTTCAACTTTTGGGGGACACAAACACCAGGTATTTTCCGAGGCCAGTCCATGTGGCATTTAACTGGACAGCGTGTTCTCTGAGCTGCAACCTGGGGCTTGGCCCGTGTGTCACTCCTGCTGAGGGCCGTCTGTGGCTCTGCGGGGTCTCCTGTTTTTGCACAATGGTGAAAATAACCAGACACTGGGTTTGGAAAACATATACATGAGCAGTGTCACATTGGTATGTTTTGGAAAAGAGTTTTCTGCCCGAAGATCAAGATTCTTGCCAAGATGTTTAGAAGCAGAGAAAGAGAAAGGGACCTAGTGATAGACCTACGATTAATAGCAACCATCTATCACCCACCAATCATTTATCTTTTATGAATGTATTCACATTTCATGACTCCTGATGTGTGTCATTTAATTTTCACAATGAATGGCTTTCTTCCTCTCTCCCTCCCTTCCTCCCTCCCTTCCTTCCTTCCTTCCTTCCTTCCTTCCTTCCTTCCTTCCTTCCTTCCTTCCTTCCTCCCCTCCTCTCTTTACTTTTCTCACCTGTTACTATGTTGGTCAGATTCCTATTTAGATTTTTTTTTCATCAACCCTGCATTTGGTCTTACTTGCCTATTAGTTTCCAAATCCTCTAAGTACCTTCCTGCTTCTCTTTCCATTTGCTCAGTGGGAATGGAAGGTGGTATTCTGTTGCTCACATGGATTCTGGTCAGGGGATCAAGACGGATGCCTGTAGCTCTGGTACAGACTGGTTGGTGTGACAGAACACACTCATGTGTCTCAAAATGACTAACAAAAGCAGAGGTTTATTTAAAGTCTCCATGGCTGGAGGGAAATCCAGTTAGGAATGTGCTGGTCCCAGAGGCAGTCTGCTCTGCAACGGGACCCATGTGTCTGTTCACTGGGATCTGAGGCTGAAGACCTGGCGCGTGTGCATTGCCAAGTGGCAATAAAACTTTGCAGCTCTGTACCCAGGGAGAGTCATCCACCACCTGCTTGTGCAAATAGCCTGCTTTTCCCCTCATTTATTATTAATCGAAGACCTTTGTGGGGGCCAATCTTTGAATAGTCTTTACACCATGTCTAATTACAACCTTGCCTTCCTTCAATAGCTTGGCCTAAGTCACCCAACCTCAGCCATATCAAGAGTTATTTCAAATCATCCAATGCCTGAGTTCCCATAGACATTCTCTAATAAAGGTGTTCAGTGAATAGACTTATTTAAAATGTAATCACCTCAGGTCAGAGGTTACATTGATTAAGATTCCTGGAGTTGAGACATCGTCTACACATTGTGCAGGCTGCCAATCACCCCTTGCCTTGGTGGGCCTGCTGGGGAGAACAGTTTTTCAACAAGAAAGGCTCCATGCCACTTGCCTAGCAGAATCCACTAGATCTGGACAAACAGTCTGCTTCCTTGAGCTGGCAAGAAATCTCACGTTCTGAAATGTGTCTTCATTAGATGTTGCAGGAACAGCCCTAACCTCAGAGTCAGAAGATCTGGACACTGAAACCTTTAACCAAGGCATTGACTAGGGCAGCTAAACCCTTAACTAAGGCTCTTAAAGAGGCTTTAAGCCCTAACTATGACCCTTAAACCATGAATCAGGACTCTTGAACCCTTAATGAAAATTCCTAAACCATTAATGTAGACACTTAAACCAGATATTTACTTAAGTCCTATAACTAGCTAACGATGTGACCTTTGGTGAAATTAGCCTTTCCGAGCTTTAAAACCTCGCTGCAAACTGCAGATATGACAGCCTGTTTCCCAGAATTGACGTGAGCATTAACAGGGTGATGGAAGCATTGTTTCCCATAGGCCTGGCTCTCCTATCTGCTCAGTAGATGCCGATTCCTCCCCCTTCCCTCTCTCCTGCCCTGAATATCTTTGAGCCTCCATTCTCTTGTCTTCTTTTTTTAAGATTTTATTTATTTATTTGACAGAGAGAGTGAGAGAGAGCACAAGCAGGGGGAGCGGCACAGGGAGAGGGAGAAGCAGCCTCTCCGCTGAGCAGGCAGCCCAATGTGGGACTTGATCCCAGGACCGTGAGATCATGACCTGAGCCAAAAAGGCAGATGCTTAACTGACTGAACCACCCAGGCGCCCCTCTCTTGTCTTTAAACCAGAAATAGTGATATCTGATGAATTTATCCCACAGGGTTGTCATTCCTGAAGTATACCGTTTGGGAAAATGCTTAGTAAACTGGAAAAGCAACTAACAATACTGAATGGTTGCTATGTCTCACTCCGTTTACATGTAATCCCTTGGGTATTTCTCTGAGGTGGACCACGTATCCCCTTTGCAAACAAAGACATCGGTTCAGAGAGAGCACAGAGCTTGGATTCGAGGTGCTAGGATTGGAGCAATGTCTCCTTAATTTCAAAGATCAGTTTTTTTCCTCTTGAAACATAAAGGGTGGGTTTTTGATTCTATCTCGTTTTTAAAGTGTCTGACATTAAAGTTTAAGGCTGAAATGCATGCTCATTGTTAACAGAGAAAGTACAGTAATACAGTTGTGCTTTATTTTGTTGCCCTTGGTAGTTATCCAGACCCACATCCAACCTGACCAAAGCTTATTCTCACTAGCGTTAGGAACTGAGTGATGTTTACCAAGTGAATGCTCTGTAGAGAGATTACCTAGGGGATTGGACTTATGGATATCTGTACTTAAGAACAGTTTCACGAGGTGAAGGGTATATAGGTGTTCATTGTACTATTCTTGCAACTTTTCCAAGGTTTGAAAATTTTCCAAATAAAAGAAAAAACACCGAGGGGGAGAAAAAAAGAATAGTACTACTTTGCATCCAGTTGATTGTCTTCACTGGAGTCTTAAAAGCATCCCATTTTGTGTGAGCTTATCAAGTCTTGTGATCACCTCATGAAACTCCCACATTCTGAATCCACAGCAGGAAGAATATGTATTTGTTAGCTTATATGTTAAGTTAAAAGTACAGGAACTGAAATTACAGAAGGCATTCAGGTAGACCTTATGCACCAGTTCCTACCTGAGAATGTTTTTTTCCTCCCGAGCTGGTTTGACTTTACATTTCATTATAGGTTTCAGGTGAGGAGGGGACTTGCAGGTTGTTTTAACAGATTCCAGAATTACATAAGTAAGAGAATCCGGTTCGGAGGAGCTCCAAGAACTGCCCAGGGCCGTTCAGCTAGTTGGTGGTGGAGCTACAGCTGGAACTGACATCTAGGACCCACGTCCTAGAACATTAATTCTTCATCCCCTTTCCTGGCTTATCCTAAGGAGTAGCATTATCCTTAGAGAATTTCTTACAGCTGTTCTTCCCCCCCCCCCCCCCCCGTCTGGCTTCATGGAAGCTGTTCTATTTACTTATTTAATATTTTCAAAAAAAGAAGTCCTAAAGTGCTTTGTATTTTACATGAGCCTTAGATCTCAAGGCAGATGTTGTGTCAATAAAGGCACAAAGACTTCAGTGACCTACCCTCTGCCTTAACTATATATAGCTGTGCGCTCCAGTGTGGTAACCACTAGCCACATGTAGCTGTTTGCAAATTTAAATTTAAATTTAAATAAATTCAGTTCCTTAGTTGCATGAGGCACATTTCAAGTGCTCAATAACACATGTGGTTGCTGGCTACCATATTAAACCATGCAGAAATAGAACATTTCCATCATCCTGTAAAAGATCCTGTTGGGCGGCACTGGTAAACAGGGAAGGTAGTTCCAAGAGAGGGACACTACTAATGTAAAATTAATAAGCTATGGATAGAAACTTTGATAGAATGTTCTCCCATTCCTGTATTTGTCATGCTGCTTAGGTTATACTTCACTAATTTTGCAAATTGGCTTTTTTTAAAAAAGTAACTTTTTTCATAACTTTGAGGAGAACGGTGGAATGACAGCTGGAGGATGATGTTGGGGAGAGCAATTAAAATGTTTATAAACTCTTCCAGTCTTGAAACTGGATTCAAGCTTTTAAAAAAAATGGTCTATAGTTTCCCTAATGACAGCTCCCATTTCTTTTTTAAAAATCCTACAGTGAGTTATAATTTCATCCTCAAAGAGGAAAAGAAAATGTCCTTGTCCAGAAGTAGTTTGGATCTTATAATTGTATCTCTTCCAAAACATCATAAAGAAAATAAGAAAATTGTGAATGTGTGGACTGAGGTTGCAAGCAGCATATCCAAGCTGTGCGATTTAAGGGAGATTTTCTACCAACTTGGCCATCAGCAAACCATTCGCCTAGAAGTATTTACTACTGCAAAAGGCCCACATATGGGGCAAAGCAAATGCATTGGTTTTTAGAAAATAATGTTAGCTTTGGGAATCTTCAGCACATTTAATTGGAAGAAAATGCATGCAAATAAGATGCAGGAACATGACATTCCTAAGAAAAGGAAGTTGCCCTCCTCGTTGAACTTCTGTTACCATCTTCAAGAGCAACAAGCAAATGGAAAGGTAGATGGTATCTTTAAAGGGTCAAACAACTGTCAAGAAAAAGGTGGATATTAAGGCTACTGGGTTCAGACATAATAGCGAGAGGCCCGTGGCCTGTACGGCTTAGTCCTTTTTGACATAACTCAGATCATACATTTAGGGCAGTGTGAATCACGGAATCACTTGGGTGGGTGATCACCATCTGTAATTCTTTTCTCATCAGAGACCCCGAGCTGGACTTCATCTTGTCCTCTGTACCCTCAGGACTGTTTGAGCACTGTGTTTTTTAAGGAAACAAAACCTGCATTCCTTACTTATTTGACATAATTGCACACAAACAAAATAAAGTGCTTTTTCTTTTTTAAAAATGATTTATTTATTTACTTGAGAGAGAGAGAGAACACGAGCGCTTGTGCATGAGCAGGGGGAGGGGCAGCGGGAGAAGGAGAGAGAATTCTCAAGCAGAGGATTGAGCAGAACTCCCCACTGAGCTTGGAGCCCATCACGGGGCTCCATCTCACGACCCTGAGATCATGACCTGAACAGAAATCCAGAGCCAGCTGCTCAACCGACTGAACTACCCAGCCATCCCTAAAGTGCTTTTTCTTAAATAATTTTGCTTCTAAGGAATACACCAAGAGATCAGTGTTTGGGACAACAAGGAAACAGGAAGCAGGGAGTACGGTTTGAAGGGTAAATCTTCTTCAGCAAATACTAGAGTACGTGCCTACAATACTGGCCTCTAACAGTCTGACCTATAAGCATCTCAAGACTGAGCCCTGCACTGCCTTATCTGGGAGCCACATGGGCTGTTTAGCTCTTGAAATGTGGCTAGTGTGACTGGAGATGCACTGCAATTGTAAAACCCTCCCAGAGTTTGAAGACTCAGTATAAAACAAAAAGAATATGAAATATCTTATGAATAACCTTGTTATATGGATGATACATTGAGATTATAACATCTTTTGGATATTAGGTTAAAGAAAAGATATTGTAAAAATCAATCTCACCTGTTTACTTAAAAATATTTAATGTGGCAGGGCACGTGGATAGTTCAGGCAGTTAAGCGTTCAACTCTTGATTTCGGTTCAGGTTGTGAGATCAAGCCCTACGTCAGGCTCTGCACTGAGCGTGGAGTCTGCTTGAGATTTTCTCTCTCCCTCTCCTTCTGCCCCTCTCCCTGCTCATGCTCGCTCTCTCTCAAATAAATAAACAAAATCTTAAAAAAATTTAATGTGGCTACTATTTAAGATTAGATATGTGGCTCATATCATACTTGTATTGGACAGCCACTGGTCTGGGTGACTCTAGTGAGGATGTTCTAGCCTCTATCACAGAATCTACCACACAAAACCTGCTGATTCACTGCTCCATGGCTCCAATAGTTGCAACCCTGCACACTCTCCATGCCAGAAAGATACCGTCTCTTCAGTGTGGCCCAGGTCAGCCCCCATTCACAGGTCCCTGTTTTGTTTTAGTGCCAGCATTGAGAGATGTCCTTCATTTTTCTGGGTGTGTACAGAGATTTTGAAATGAAGTAAGATAGAGAAGGACAGATTGGAACTCTATCAGATTCTTGTTGATACAGGTTTTGTGCTTTGTTTTAGGTTTTACTATCATTCTAGACTTTACATATTTACTTGTTAGATTTATGTGCACTCCTCCAAAGAAAGCCCGTAATGCTAGCAAGTTGGGTAGAGAAGTTGACAGAACAAGGGACACGTTATTCTCCTGACCTGAGTAGGAAATTCTTATCTGATAATGTTTGTACTGAGGCTTCTTGCCATGAATATGTATATGTGTATAAAACATGTATATGTGTGATATAGGTCTGGATGCATGTATATATGTCTGTTGGTGTGTGTTTATGTGTATATGTATACACAGAAAGCAGAAGTGGATTAGGTTTCAAACAAAAGTTATTTCCAAACCAAATATAGAATATATAAGTTAATATCAAGGGAAAAGCAAAGTTAAACCTAGCATTACTTTTAGTAATGAAAAAATTCACTTGGGATTTTGCTAATGATGTGTAGATATTAATACACATAATTTGGCTGCCTAGTATTGATTTAAGTTGCTCATTCAAATTCACTTTATTATAGAAAAATTAGCCATTTTGTTTTATAGTGTTTGTCCCTGCAGACAGTGAAACCATTAAGCCATGTTTATTGGGTAAATAACACTATTTTGCTGACTTTCATATGCAAAGAGAGCATTATCATGTCTCCCACAGGAAGTGCCCTGTGAGTTATTACTCTCTGGCTGGGGACCTGGTTAGTTCAAGCCAGGTGTCCTCTCTGTTACCTCCCTCGTGATCATTGTCCAAGGTTGAAGGTACTGTCAGTGGTCAGGGCACAGAAGTTTTTTCTCCTATGTGATGTTAATATGTCCAAGGCTTGAACTTGATCCACATGAGAGCCCTATGCTTGTTTTAAGCACCCAGACTAACCCTCATGCCTTTTTCTTTTTTTCCAAATATGAATTCTTCCTCAAAGAAAAAAGCAATTGACAGGGGCTTTTCAACTCTCTTGAAATAATATCAGATTAAGATTAGAAACATAACCACAGCAAATCCTAGGCAATTGCCAACGGAAGACATGATTTGGAATTAGACAATGTAACTTATCATAAGAATATAATAATTGCCATAGTACTTATTTGGTTCAGCATTCTAACCCCAGTAATAGCGCTAAGGGGTATTTTGTAAAAATGCTCAGCACGCTTTCAAGGAAGAGATGCCCTGCATACATTTTACTTTTCATAAATAGCCGATGTAAATCTGTCATTCAGGAATTCACGTAGACATGTTTTTGAGAGTATATGTAGTTTCAGCTTGTGGTCCTCCTTATAGTAATGAGTTCTATCCATTTTCCACCCCTAGAGTGTACTGGTATTTCTTTTTATTGTTTTATATTTCACTCTCTGAAACTTATTTCTAACATCTATTCTTGTGTTTTGTAAATAAATGTGGGTTCATCTGAACCCTTGTGCTGTGTGGCAAGTGTTGGGAAGCCAGGGAGCTGGCCCAGATACCAGCACCAACTGGCTATGGTAATTTGGGCCCCTCTGAATTTTCTCATCCACAAAACGGGCTAATAATACTTGTGAAAATCAAATGGGATAGTGTCTGTGAAAGAAACTTGACAATTGAAAACTTGTGAACAAAACGTAAGAATCTCTGGTCTCATGAAGTTTCATTTTTTTTTTTTTTTTTTATGAAGTTTCATTCTTATGTAGACGATCCATTGGTTCCTTTCTTTGGTGATAAACGATCACTCAGAGTTCATGATTGTCTAATATAACTTGAAAAATCTCCTCTAAATATATTACTTTGCTCTTCACCAGCCTTTCAAAACCTTGACATGTAAGCCCATCGATTTAGAATTTCTCCATTTAGTGTAAGATTCCACTGTGAATTCCACTTTCTCATAAACATTTTAAATTAGCCCAGACAAATCTCTCATCCAAAGAGACACCATTGTTTATACTTTTTGATCCAGAGGTGTGGCTCTTTTTGAAATTAAATTTGATGTAATATCCAATCTATGCAAATAAATTTCTGCAACAGACATGGAAGTTAGAAAGCACAACAACAGAACTCTCATAAGGGAGTCTGTCAGTCTAGGAACACCACCTACCCTTGCATCTTCTCCCTTCTCCCTTCCCTCCCCTGTCTTCTTTCACTCCCTTCCTCCAAAAATAATCATTATGAATGCCCTGTTTACTATTACCTTGGTTTTCCTTCTTTCTTTAAATGATGTAAAGAAATAATCCAAACCCCATGCTTCACAAAGGCAGATATTTCTGTCTGTTTTGCTCACTGCCAATCTGCAGTACCCAGAACAGTGTCTCACATGCAGGAGGCACTCAGTAATTGTTGAGTGAATGCATATGTCTATATCCCAAGCACTCTATCATCGGAATGCCGCCACAGCCCCTCCCTTATCTATTATATGTAAATTAGTTCTCTAAGGGCACCATCACTGGTTCACACTAACCACATGCCTTTAATGGTTTTTAAGAAAATTGGTTTTTTTTAAAAAACTCATAATATGGATTATTTGCATGTAGGGGCAATAGGAGACTCCCAACAAAATCACATGGACTTCTCTGAACCAGGACCGCTTCTTAAACTTGATTTGTAGTTCGCAAGAACTTTTCAGGAATGGATAGTGAACCACTCAAGGAACATAAGTAGTAAAGCTAGAGCTGAGCAGGGAGAGCCACAGAAAAGATTTTAGAAAGTGATACAGGGCACATGCTACAACAGTGAACCTTGTAGAACCTTGAAAACGTTATGTGAAGGAAGCCAGTTACAAGAGACCACATAGTGTATGATTCCACCCATATGAAATGTCCAGAATAGGCAAATCATAGAGGCAGAAAGTAGAGAAGTGATTTCCTAAGGTGGGGAGGGCTGGAGGGAAACTGGAGGGACGGCTAATAGGTATGGGATTTCTTTTGGGGGTGATGAAATTGTCTGAAATTGATTGTGGTAATGGTTGCATATTTCTGTAATACACTAAAAGTCACTGAACTGTACACTTTTAAGCAGGTGAATTGTAGGGTAGGTAAATTCTATCTCAATAAAGATGTTATTTACAAGACACACACACAAAAAAATTGATAGAGTAAGGCTGAGAAGGGGAAAAGGTTGTAAAGTGAGCAGACAGGGAAAAAACCCCATAGATCAAGTCCTTCCTCGATGGATACACATAATCAGATGGGAGACATTCATTCCATAGTCACTGATATCCACACGTGGGGGGTACCCCCTCCTCTTCCCATTTTTATTTCCACAGTTGTCTTTTTCTACCGACAGCCCCCCACCTCCTCAGAAGGTTCCACAGAGACGTGTCTTCTGTGGTTTGTTCCCGGGGTCAGCTCGACAATGCCTCCTTCCCCAGTGCCCCCAAAGGCTGCGGTGTCCTCCCTCCGGCTGAGGAATGAGGGCCAGCAGCAGGTCTTCTCTGCTGATGCTGGACAAAGCAATTAGTACATTTCTCATGACTCGTTAATTAGATTTTTGTGCAGCTTTTCAAGCCCTGGGCACAACTCTTATGCACTCAGTGCAGACTGTTAGTCCTCCAGGAACCCAGTTTCCTACTGTGTAACCTGGGTACTGCCGAGTTTACTAGTACAGTGATGCTTCTGTTGCTACCTCCAGATGCCCCCACTGGATGGATGCACGTGTAGACGTTTCCAGGGGCATCATCTGCTGGCGCTTTTGTTGTTTCTAATCAAAGAATAGGCACACTTTGATCATGTCAGATCACAGCATTGTATTCATAGTACTGTAAATACTTCCTTAGAAAGATGACCAAGGTACCGTTGTCTCAGATGTTCTGATAGTGTTTACTTTAACCAGGAACAAGTAAAAAAACATGCGTTTGATCAGATACGATCTAAAATATGAGTATTTCAAATATGAAGTTTTCCAGAACCACATAGAGTTCATGATAATGAATCCAATCGATAAGCATTTGAAAAATACCTGCTGGCTTTGGAGGGCCAGGTGTGGGCGAAGTCCCTCTCCTCTCCCTGCAAGTTTAGCGGCTCCCAGAATAAGATATACTTTCTGCCGGTTGGAGGAAGATCTGGCTCGGGGGGGGCATCTTGGGGGAACAGAGTCCCTGGGTGGCCACTTCCACGGGCAGCCTTCAATCTTCAATGGCCTGTAGGAGTTTATAGCAAGGCTGGCTCCCCGTCGAACTGTTCGTGGCTTGTGCTTCTTACTCCTCATGGGACAACAAAAATAGGCACCCCCACAAAGTACAGATACCTATTCACGGGAGTGCGAAGTTGCAAAGCAAGTACTGAAACATCCTCTTCCTTAAGGTCTCATTCAGAGTCTTTTCCTGGCACCCAGGGGAGGAAGTGGGTGGGCACTACAACGGCTTTGCTGTTCCGCGTCCTCCCTCGGGGGAAATCTGGTTGCCTCGGGTTTCCTACAGCAGCGCGCGGAGGCCAAGGTATTGGTGCCCGGTGTTGGCCTCTGCACCTGCTCTCACATTTCGCTCCCGGAATGGATTTTATTCCCGGGCCTCCTACAGCAGGCCCGCTTTATCCGCGGTTTAACTTTCCGCGGTTTCGCCTACCCGTCATCGCCCGTGCTCGGGAAGCGGGGAAGCCGACTGTCCTCTTTCTTTCTTTCTTTTTTTTTTTTTTAAGATTTTATTTATTTATTTATTTGAGAGAGAGATAATGAGAGACAGAGAGCATGAGAGGAAGGAGGGTCAGAGGGAGGAGCAGACCCCCCGCTGAGCAGGGAGCCCGATGCGGGACTCGATCCCGGGACCCCAGGATCATGACCTGAGCCGAAGGCAGTTGCTTACCGACTGTCCTCTTTCTGATGAATCAGCCGAAGGGCCGTGGTGGCCTAACTCTGCCTCACACTGCTTCCGTCATCTCATCCCGCGCGCCTGTCCTCACCTCTCACCATCCCGGGAAGAAGAAGGGTGAGTACCGTGCAATACTATTTGGAGAGAGAGACCACATTTATATAACTTGTATTACAGTGTATTGTTATAATTTTCTATCTTGTTATTGGTTACTGTTTTTAATCTCTTCCTGGGCCTCGTTTATAAATTGAACTGTATCGTAGGTTTGTATGTATAGGAAAAAACAGGGTATATATAGGGTTTAGTATTCTGCGGATTTAGGCACCCACTGAGGGTCTTGGAAGGTATCCCTCCTCCCCCTTTGGGTAAGGGGGGACCACTGTACTTTCTAACATCACAGGCCAAACTTTCCCTAAGAAAAGATGCTGTTCATGCAACTTTTCTCGTGCTAACACCGACATGCATAAAACATTTATGCCTCCTCACTTCCTCCAGAGACCGTTTCAGGGTGCAATTATTGTATGGGTTAGGATGTTTCTGCTGCAAATACAGAAAACCCTGAAAAGAAGTGGGTTCTGACTCTGGGCTTCTCTGCAGTTCTCTTGGCTCTGTCCTCTTGGTGGAGGGGCTTTGTCCTTAGCTTCCCTCTTCTTTTGGTGTCAAGATGACAACAGCACTACCTGGCATCACAGTTAGAAAGAGTAAAGGAGTACAGGTTTTCCCTGCTGTCTGAAAGTAGATTTCCTATTCAATCTTTTGTAAGCCACAGTGTCATAAAACGAAGAAGCATTTACCGTCAGTTTATATGGAAAAATTTGTGAGCATTCCCAAACTCAAAAAATAACCTCTCTTTGACTTTTCTGATACCTTAGGACACATCTTGCTAACGTATGTACAAAATAAATCAAGATAAAACACAGATGCTCACAGACACCATTCAAAGCTATGCAGCTAGATGCTGAGTGTAGTTTTGGGGACAGAACTTGGTGGGACCCCTCCCGTTGCTGGGGGTCTGCACTGCCTTTATAACTGCTCACTGCAAAACTATTGCTGAATGCTATCTTTGCTTTTCACCTCTTTTTTTTTTTTCAAAAGCAAAAATCCTTTTTGGGTTTCTTTTGGTTAGTGAAAATGTAGGTTAATGTAGGTCTTTTGTAAAAGAGAAGTGGTGTAATGCAAACTTTTGAACAACAGGGGAGACCTGTAATCTCTTTCTCCTGGCTGTGTGAAAAGTGAGAAAACCTTTCTCAGAAGCTCCCCTTCTCCTAGCCAACTTCCCCTTGCCTCCTGGGTCACAGTTTTGTCACATGCTCATAGGCAAGGCAATCACTGACAAGGACACTAGGATTTCTGTGATGCTCTCTAGTCATGACCTCCTTCCTGGAATGGGGATGGGGCTAGCCTCTCCCAAAGGGGTGAGGACACCTGAACAGAGCAGGATTCTGTGAAGGAGGGCAGAGGATTCAAGAGTGTCTGGCACAGTAATGTCACAAATGTCCTCAGCCCTTGGAATCTGAGGAGAAATACTGAGAGTTCTAAGAAACCTGGCCTCTCCCACTCAAAGGACTTACTATAGCCTAGTTGAAAACCGAACAACTGGTGAACGTATTTAGTCTGTAGTAATATTCACTTCATGACCAAAATGTTTCTGCTTCCCTTCCAATTAAAGTGACAGCTTTTAGTGATGCCTTGCTTTCAACTGGTTAGTGCCTTATAAATTGAAGCACTTTGTTTTATGGCTATGAAAAAATACAGAATAATTCTGGATAGATTGCTTAGCTTTGATGAAAAGTTGGACAGTAAGGATTGAAGGTTTTGATTCTTGACTGACTTTAACATCCCTGGGCCTGGTGTAAGTTGGAATGGTTTTATTAGAAATTCAGGGAATAATAGTAGATAATTCAGCCACTCCTGGTTGCTATGGCAAGGCATTTTTAAAGCTTTGATTTATGAGAAATAGTGATCATTAGGAGCTCTTTGTTTTTAAAACAGAGAGCCCCGCAAATTGTCAAGGCTTGAGTGGAATAAATAGATGATTGGCACCTAACTGGAGAAAGAATCTCAGGTTATTTCTGAAGAAAGAAGAACAGGCAGAAGGCTTTTGGAGAAGAGATTCCCGTTTTTCATTTTCATGGCAAGCCAGAGTGTGTAAAGATCATTGGACAAGGAGTCATATGACCCAGGTCTGTGCCAGTTCTAGCTCAGCATTTGCTTTGCATATGGCCTGGGGCAAATTACATTATCATTTTGTAACTTTCTGATGCTCGACTGTAGAATTATTAGGTTGAACCAGATCATCTTGAGAGTCTTGAAAATTTTATGATTTTCTGACTCTGCCTGTTTCTTCTTGCCAATTTATAGTGCATTGGTGGGATCCGCAAGGGGCCAACCCTCCCAACACCCCCCCCACCATACTTCACATAGCAATTACCATTGGCACCATTTGTTGCAGGCACCCCGGGTTGTAAGACATCACAACTTTTGGGTGTCTGTGCTGCACTCACATTTCAGCCCTCTCTCTGAGTAAGCCCGGAGATATTCCAAGTGTCTAATACTGGCTCCAGGCCAGTATTAGACAAGCCTTTTGGAATGCGACTCACACTAAGAAATATATTTTACATCACAAGCCAGCAGATATACACACACATACCCTGCACACACACACAATTCGGCATATATTTATTGAGTATTTACCATGTCCTGAGTGTTAGAGATATTATTGCAGTGAACAAAAATGACAAAAAAATCCTGCTCCTTGTGAAGTTTCTAAGTACAGAGAGATGATAAGCAAAAGAAACTATATGTAATCTATCAAATGTATGCATCATAATTTTATGTAATTATGATATAGAAAATGAATAGTTTATATAGTATGTGAGGAGATGATAGGTTCTGTGGAGAAAAATAAAGAAGGAAGGGAAATAGGAAATACTGGGGTGGGCGTGGGGTCTGAATAGTACATTGTGTGGTCAGGGAAGGTCTTACTGAAAAGCTGACATTTGATGGTGAGGCAGCCAGCATGCAGATATCTGGAGGAAGAGCATTCCAGACAGAGGGCAATTACAGATGTCCGGCTGCGGGAGTGTGCCTAGTGTGTTCCAGGAACAGAAATAAGGTCAATGGGGCCGGGGTGAATAAGAGGTAAACAGAACTGGGCAGGAATGGGTGGCCATGGTGGGCCTTGTAGGCCATTGCAAGGATTTTGGATTTTGCCCTGAGTGAGGTAGGCTGTCCCTGTAGGGTTCCAGAAGAGTGACATGATCTGACTTGGGTTTTAACAGAACCACTCTGGCTACTATAGTGAGTGTAGACTAACCACAAACCCTGGGTGTGCATAGGCACGCACACGCCTGCAGAGATGCAAGCCCCGAAAAAGGTGTCCCCCTTCCTGTGTGACGTGCTCTGATCTTTTCTATTGCATTTGAATTCATTCATCTAAAAACTGGTCAGGGCCCACAAATCGATTTCAGAATCTGCTATAGGATGACAACTGGCAATTTGAAAAGCAGATTATAAATTGGCCTAGAGGGGCGCCTGGGTGGCTCAGTCGGTTAAGCGGCTGCCTTCTGCTCGGGTCATGATCCCAGGGTCCTGGGATCGAGCCCCACGTCGGGTTCCTTCCTCAGCGGGGAGCCTGCCTCTTCCTCTCCCTCTGCCTGCCTCTCTGCGTACTTGTTCTCTCTCTCTGTCAAATAAATAAATAAAATCTTAAAAAAAAAAATAAAATAAAAAATAAAAATAAATTGGCCTAGAACCCCAAAGATGTAGTAGATTGAGTTTCCTTGCTCAAGGCATGGTTATAGTGTACAGAGCACCCAACGGAGGCCTCATCTTCCTATTTCATAATGGTTTTCAGGAGGCTTTTGTTCATTTTTTAGCTTACACTGAATAGCACTATTTTATTGAATGATCATTTAAAAGTTTCATCTTTTCCTACAATTCATATCTTAAATAACTTTTTAAGTAGAACATTTCAAATGTATTTAAAGTAAAGAGAAAAGTATAATGAACACCCCATTAACCAGCTTCAACAGTCATCAGTTTCTATCAGGCCTGGTGTCCTCTAAATTTCACCTGCATCATTTGGGTTATTTTGAAGCAAACCTCAGGTCCAATATCACTTCATCTGTAAATATTTCAGTTGGTATCTTAAAAGAGAGGGACGCCTTTTTAAAAAACTGTGCCAGATTACTATTACTATTATCTTGCGTGCACGCATACACGCACACGCACACACACACTGTGCTTGTGTTAATGTTTTACTTCCTTTCTAAATGCGGGATTGGAATAATCTCTCCTCAGCCCTCTGGTTCATCACTCCTTTGGCCGTATGTTGCAGAACCTGACTTTTCTAGGACGTCTCATCTCTACCAGGATGGAAAGCTTTCTGGATCAGTATAGACTTGTTGACAGGAGCCTTCAGGTTAATGTTGATTCTTACACAGCAGTTTTTGTCCCTTTTATTCTCTGAGTTTGTTATCCTCAATCAGCAGGGTGTGGTGTTTGTCTTCCTGTGCTATCTGCCCTAATCTCCACCAGTTTATTGACCAGAGACCAATTTGATATGAGCTACATTACTAAAAACATTGTCATTTCTGAATATATGTAATAGTCATAATTTCAAATGGAGGTGAGTAAATATTTTTATGTTTGAGTATATGGTATATACTAATCCTGTGTTGAGTATCCCTTATTTGTCTAATTAATTACCCAAATATTTTATCTATAAAATTAGTGAGGTAGGTGGCAACGTTCTGAGTCTTAATCTTCTCATCCTTGCTCTCTCCTTCCTTTTTCCATTCTCTTTTCCATAAAAATTGCGTGCATATCTGGTGCCGGCTGCCATGCATGGTTTTGGTGACATAAAGGGATAGGAAGCAGCCTCCTTGTAACTTCTTGCTCAGAGTGTGTCCCCGGTGCATTGTCACTCCATAAAGGCAAGGACCCTCAGATCACCAGCGACTAGCAGAGGGCCTGCCACTTAGCAGCTTCTTAAAAGCATTTTTTGGATGAAAAACTATATGAATGGAGACATAGGCCTTATCAAAAGGTATTTACAGTCCAAGGTGTGGTGGTGAATGTGGACTTTGTGGAACTTCGTAAACTTGTAAAGTCATTCTCAGTTACAAACATTTATAGTTCAAAATACTTAAGTCGCTACTCCTCTTGGCCACTGTCTTCTGAGTGTTTTGTACCCTCTTAAAGATGCCAGAAGTTCTGTGTGGGGATCCTTACAAACAGGGGCACAGGTCTGGCCTCTATCCTGAAAACAAGACTGAAAGGGGAGGCTGTCCACTGCACTCACCGTCTCCCTCTCCTGCATACGAAGTTCTGCTAGATGAGACACTTCCAGGTTCTCATTCTCTCTGCTTCTGCAAATGTCACAGTCTTGGGAGGCCTCTCGGATGTCCTGATTAAGGGTCTTGTTTAACCTGGAGGCAGGCCTGTAGCTGTAACTTCTTACCATGGGGAAAGCATTTTTAAAACCAGCACATGAGTCTAAGTCTGTTTCCCAAGGCTTTTTCTTCTGAGTTAAAATTTTATGTGTATGCTGTGCCAGGAGACATTTACTACTGGTTAAACAGGAATTAAAAATACTTGTTGCTATGTCATTCCAAGGATTTGCTGTGGTCAAAAGTAATGTCTTCAGTGTGTGTGTGTTTGGGTGTGAATATCTTTGTTTATGCACGTGCCAGGGTGTGTCGGTGAGTTGCTGTGTGTGTGCACATGTGTGCGTCTGTGTCTGTCTAGGGCTGTGTGTGTCAGCATATGTATGTGTCTTTGTGGGATGTGGTGCTTGTGTCATAAGGCAAATTCAGTTTCCAGGGGAATGACACTTTCAGAGGACCATAACCCTATGGGACAAGTTTATAGCTACTATCTTTTCTTTTGGTTTTAAATTATTTACTCTTCTTCCTTAAGTGACTGATTCTGAATCTGAAAGAGTTCTTTTAGAGATTGGAAATGATATCATTTAACATTTTAATGGTTATATATAATTAATCTTATTATGTAAGCCAGTTATTTTTAATCCCCAGGTGAAGTTTGTAACTAAGCCTAAGTGTAGTTCTCCAGGTGTGATGAATGACAAGACATAGAATCAAAATTTCAGAGAAGCAACTATTTTGGGGGGCTGGAACTTCTTCTTTTTTTTTTTTAGACATTTTAGTTGCTTGAAAGAGTCCTTGTAGATTTCCCTCAAAATTAAAAAGGCAAGGGGAAGAGGAAATTACAATTAATAGTCTTAAAATTCCAATTAATCTCTCAAATAGTGATTAATTTCCAGAGACACGGAAATTCTGCAGTATATCTGAGAGAAAGGAAAAGACAATTAGGATTGGGGAAATTGGTAGAGGACACTCGGGTAGGTGGAAGTCCCATCAGGATTCAAGATTGCACTAGCACTGAGATAATTGACAAGGTTGGAAGCCTGCCAAAGCCCTATCTCGTGTTGGCTCTTCTTAATGGGACAAATGTGCCCATTTTGAAACCCACTGACCATGTTTCCTAAAACTGTCTATTGTCTCTTTATGGAAATACTCAAATAAGTTATGGTATCAAATAAGAGTGCTTTCTTTGTCACCTTTTAGCTAATCATTTCGCTGAGATTTTGTCCTCTGCCCTTGTTCGTGCTCAGGACCTACTTGGGGCTCTGTTCTCCCTAGGAGTCAGCATCTCAGCAAGCTGGTTCAAATCTGTGTTGGTTTAAGATAGTGGGTGCTTTAAATTTCTGAGACCACTGATGTAGCCTGGAAATCACAAGGACCAGTTGATGCATCAACTTTTTCCTCTATAAAGGGAAAATTGCAATTTTTTTTGGTGCAAATTATTGAGGACAGGATAAATTGGAACAAAGGGATAATTAGCATGTTCTCATAGAGCTGGCTATACTTATAAAAATAATACTGATTTTAACATGCAAATGCTAAGTTCGAATTAGTGAGTGGATTTAGTTTTAAATCCTTTGGAAGCTATTGGTAGGTACCCGAAGGTTTAATTACATGGTAATGAAGATGATGTTAAGTTTTTACAGTAGCATGGCTTTTGATCTGCTCTTTCTCCCCAGTCTACTAACAGTCCTCATTAGGGGGAAAAACCCTTCAGAGAATGAGAAATA
The DNA here is from genome assembly GCF_029215605.1 of Mirounga angustirostris. Taxonomy (NCBI): domain Eukaryota; kingdom Metazoa; phylum Chordata; class Mammalia; order Carnivora; family Phocidae; genus Mirounga; species Mirounga angustirostris. Next base: position 46,519,811 of record NW_026991720.1, on the reverse strand, counting down.
TACATCACAGTCCCTTGAACTTCTAAATGTATGCAGCACTTTACAGAAATAATGGCAGTAAACTAACCATTTGTGGTCAGCTGGAAAACTTAACTTTCAGAGGGATTTGACCAGCGATACTGACCTAGAAAACGAAATAAGTAGTTTGGAAAATCTGGTTTGTACGTATAATTATTTTTATATTATATCAGGCTGTGCCTTGCAAAGAGCAAACCACAGTAGTTATCTGACCTATTGCTTTACCCTTGCCTTTTCTCCAACACAGTAATTATGTAGGACTCAGCATGTTTTTCTCTAAGTATATGTATACGGGACATTCCTTAACTCCAGTAGCCCTCTATCTGGAGGCTACTCAAGGGCTTTGTATCAATCTCTCAGTCTGAATGGAAAAGAAACCTTAAATCAGGACCAATGGTAACATTTATGGATGGGGAGGACCACTGGGAAAATAAATGTATTTGGCACCACTAGCTGAAATGTCTCGAAAGTTGTTATGAATCAGATATTTTTAATTAAAACAGAAAATTAATCTTCAACATGAAAGAGTCCTAACAATGCTTTTCACTTGAATATAAATATTTAGTTGGGATATAGGTAACAGGATGTCTGTAAGGCCCTACAGTCCTTTGGGTTTACTGTTTTTGATTTTGGTTCTTCCTCTAGTAGCTTGGAGCAAATAGGAATGATTTCCTTTAGATTGTATGCATGCTTCCAAGGATATCTGAATGAAAGGTACACTTCTGATAATTTACCATCTCAGCTTAATCCCTTGGGCAGCAGGCTGAAATGCAGTCACTTAACCTGAATGTGAATTAATGCACACGTGCAAGTAGGCATGTGTCTCTTCCTGGATTTGAAGGCACTGGCAGGAAAGCAGTTTCATCAGTAGACCCTGGATAGCTTATCATTCTGATTAGCTAGCATTGCAATTAGAAGACATTTACCTTTTGTTTAAAACATGAAAGTGACTGGTGGAGTTCAAATATTCATAAAACAAGGCCTAGCCTATAGCTTTAGCCCTCTTAATCTTACATGTGAAAAAAAGGACAGTTCAAGTGAAACAATGAATTGGAAGTAATTACAGGGCCATAAAGGGCCCTGAGCCATTTTCATCTTATTTGGGATTGTGACATCCCCTTCTACCCACCTCCCCCCCAACCTCCACCCCCATCACACAGCAGCACCTTTGTTCTTAGCTCCTGAGTTGGCTCCTTTTTCTTCTTTAGGTTTGTGCTACAATCATAAATGCTTAGATAGTGTAAGTTATGCATGAGGATAGGTGGAATCACATAATACCTGTGTTAAAAGGTCATGTTCTAAAAACCTTTAAAGGATCAGAGACTGATCCGGTGGTTCTTCATCCTGATTCACCGGAAATGGTTTTTGAAAAAACAGTGGCCTAGACCACATTCAAGACCTAAAGCTTTAGAATCTCCTAGAGGTAAGGTTGAGTGATACCTATATGCAGTCAAGGTAATGAAACGCTCAGTGTTCCCCAGCATAGTGAATGATGAGTCACCTAGAGCCTGGGACAGTCAAAGGATGGTCCCTGATGGCTGTACCACTTGGAAGTTTGTTAGAATTGCAGAATCTCAGGCCCACCCCACACCCACTGAATCCAAATCCAAGTTTTACAGATCCCCAAATATTTTTTATGTACTTTAAGTTTAGGAAGCATGTACTAAAAGCCATTAAATAAATGAGAGGGAAATAGGATAACACAATGTGATTAAGACCATGATTAAGGGAGGAAAAATATATCCATATGATGAAATTTTCCTAACTCAAATGAAGTTTGGGAAGAGTTTTTGATGACTTGGGAAATGCTTATACCAGAAACGTAACTGAAAAATAAAGGATTGTATCAACAGTATTAACAATATCTATCCACAAACATTAAAGAATTCCCACTGTTGAAGTCCTGGGAATGATGGTCTAAGTGGCATTGGACTTAGCCTCCTGTTATGAAAAACTGTAGAAGTTGGATAAAAACAACTCTTTCAGGCATTGGATAACAACCAATACAGAAATACAATCATTGCGTGAGAGGTAAGAGAGTTCTCTAGGAGATCCCACATGCATACTGGCTTTTTCTCTGAGAGCATTTTTTCAAACAAAGGTCCAGAAAATAGAACTTTGGTCTCTCTAGGCGGAGAAACAAAGATCAGACATCAAGGATTTGAGGATCAGAATCCCAGAGAGGAAGAAGCTGTACAGGAGAAGCCCTCAATCTATATAAACATTTCTTTAGGCTCTTTGGCCACCCCATAAACTGTGCATGTTGCAGGGTGAAAGCAGGAAGGTCTAGCAGAGAGAAGGCTGGTGAAAAGGCTGGAGATTTCAAAGGCTGTTGGTGCTAGAGAGATGTAGGAGTTTGGGCTCAGTGAGAATGGCCAGACCTAGATGAGTACTCCAGCATTCATTTGAGGCTTTAGAAGGCTAGGATGGGGTCCTAGGAAATAAGGATTTCACTCATGCCTTGACAGGATCAAGGTGACCCACAGATTATTTAACATCTGAACAAAACAAAACTCAGCCTTCCATAGAGAAAAATGACATAATGCAGTTTATATAATATTGCATCTATGTTGTACATCATAAAATTAAAATTATTTCAACTGTGAAGAAACAGAAAAAGTGACCAATAATCAAGAGATAAAGGAGGCATAAAAATAGACCTAGAGATCAACCAGATGTTGGAGTTACTAGAAATGAGCCTCAAAATACTTATGATTGGTATAAAGAAAATGGAAGGCCTGTATTAAGAAAATATCTTCAGGCAGAAGGAAATGGTTTCAAATAGAAAAACATAATTGCAGGGAGGAACAAAGAACTCCAGAAATGGCAAATATGTGGATGAGTATAAATAAATATTGTTTATAGCAACAACAACAATGATAATTTTTGTGGTATTTATAACATCTGTAAAAGTAAAATAATAATAATAATAACACAAAAGATGGCAAGGGTAAATGAAGTTAAACTGCTATAAAGTTCTTGCATTGCTTAGGAAAAGGTAAAATTACTAATTTAAAGAAGACTGAAAGGAATCAAGGATGCATTTTGTAATTTTTAGGATAACCATTAAATAATAATTTCAAAAGGGTAGAACTAAAATGCTAACAGGGGAGAAAAAAAATTTTTTAAACCATTTGATTGATTTAAAAGGAAGTGAAAAAGAATAATACAGGAGCAAAGAACAGACGGAAAACAAATTGTAAGATGATAGATTTAAAAGCAACTATATTAGTAATTACATTAAATATAAGTGGTTTCAACATTCCAATGAAAAGATAAAGAATGTCAGATTAAAGAAAACCAACTGTAGTAGGTTTAAATTTTAAGGCATTTTGTAAAGACACAGAAGGGTTGAAAATAAAAGGTTAGAGATAGATTATACCATGCAAAAACGAACCAAAAGAAAGCTTATATCGACATGTTAATAGCAAAGTAGATTTATTTTTTTTTAGTAATCTCTACACCCAATGTGGGGCTCAAACTCACAACCGGAGATCAAGAGTCGCTTGCTCTTCTAACTCAGCCAGCCAGGTGCCCCTCAAAGTAGATTATAAAGCAAGAATTATTATGAGAGATAAGGAGGGACATTTTTTAAATGACAAAAGGAGATTATAACAATCCTAAATCTATAGGCACACAATGATACATCTTCAAACTATATAAAGCAAACATTGGCAGAACTCAAAGGAGAAGTAGACAAATCCAAGGCCCATAGCATTCTCATATTATCCAGGTAGATTTAGCCAATCTACTTAGACCTTCTAGTGAAACACTGATTTGTCCCTACTACCATTCCCCAAATTAATTGCTATTCTGACTTTCTCATCGTAGATTAATTCTTGTCTGTTTTTGAATCTTATATGCATAGCATCATACAATGTTCACTTTTACACTCTTTTGTATTGAGATTCTTTCACTCAACATTATGTCTTGAGATTCATCCGTACACCATATCTACCCATGGTTTATTCTTTTTCATTATTCTGGAATATTGCAATTACTACGCATTTATCTCTATATACTTATGTTTTCTGCTAATGATAAACTTGGGTTGTTCCCAGTTTGGTCTTACTACAAAAAATGATGCTATGCATATTTTGGTATGTGCATGTACATACATCATCTATTAACTATACGCCTGTAAGTGGAATAGTTAGGTCATGGGGTGTGTATATATTGAGCTCTACAAGATACTGCCAAACAGTTTTCCAGAGATGTTTTACCAGTTTATACTTCCACCCAACAGTGTATGAAAATTCTAGTTGTGATATATATACACCACTCCCATGTCCCATTTCTTGTAGACTTAAAACTCTGTTGACTTGGTTCTCTAAAATGCTACAGGCAATAATATCCAGTGCTTTTCTATTTCAAGAACAGGAAGCTTTTCATCAAGTGAAAAATAATTACATTTGACCAGTGTTAAAACCATCGCAGTAGCAGACGTAGTAAACAAACATGACAGGAGAGACAATCCCAAAGGATATTCTGAAGTTAGATCATCCTAAGGCCACTTTCTGAAAGAGACACAATTATGTGGAATTGCCATCCCAATTAAGAAGCCCTTCCTTCTTAATCACTAACTTAATTCTTTTTCCCCCAGAAATGTTCCAATTATGAAAAATTATGAAATAATTTCTGATAAAGCATTATTACATGTGAACACAGTAAATGTAACTGAAAAGGACAGATTTTTAGGCCATCATCAAATACTACTACATTTTAACTAAGTTACATACATAACTGATGCATATAACTAAGTTAGGATGAGAAGAGACCTCACAATGCAAACATTTTTTCTATGTTTGTTGAATGCACAAATAGAGTTTATTTTTTAAAAACCCTGTGTTGCTTAAGGAGAGATCACAGGAAAGTCAGATGCCATTTCTGTTGTTACTAACTGTATGACCCTGGTCACTTAATCATATCTCTGTATCAGTGTCTAAGTATCTGCAAAACTACGGAACATTATATCCTCTCTGTTTACCAAAAGGATTATTGCGAGGAGCAATCGGCATGCCCACAACAGCTAATCCACGTGGAGATTTAAAGGCAACAAAGCATTTTCCAAGTATTTTCATTTTTCTATTTAACCTAATCTTCTAGTTGGTTAAGTGCTATTTGAATGCAAGGTACGTTTTTTTATATGATAAGTTATATTTTTTCATATGATAATCTTATTGTTATACATCTCATGTCCTAAGCAGAACCCAATGTAGTACAGTCTATAAGAACATTTTGCTCCTTCTCCTTTGCCTTAGTAGAAAGGAATGGAGAGTATGATTCATAATGAGTAAAACACATATCATCTCCTGGAGATAGAAAATAAGGATAAAGGCAGATTTCCATTCCGGGAGAATTTATTTGGGCTTTGAAAGTAATTTAAAATGGCTATTCCCTCTGTTGGCAATTTGTAGCCTGCCTGAGTTGACACCACCGTTTTCAATCACAGCAAGATTGCTTTTAGTTGCAGGGAATTGCTAAAGCCAGGGCTCTGAAACTCTGAAACTGAGCCCTTTTCAAACTCCTTATAGATTTCAAGCAGACGGAATAAGAACTCCATCTTCTTTCCTGATTGCCAACAAATGCTTCATGAATTATTTGAATTAATCCAAGATTTGTCTAAATCAAAAGGGGGGAAAATACAGGTTAATTATAACATTGTCCTGTTATATCTGGACATAGTAGGTGAGCTGGCAAGATATGTTAGCTATCATATTGTATTGTAAAGTAGTTGCTGGACTTTTTACGTACATGTGAGATCTAAGAAAGACAATATTGTATATTATGATTAAGTTGCCAGGTAAGTCAACCAAAACCAATACGTGAAAAACTCAGGGGTGTGTGTGTGTGTGTGTGTGTGTGTGTGTGTGTACCTTCTGATTGTCCATCTGTATGGTGATATGTATACATATGTTTAGAACAATACCTCCAAAGATTCTCTTTGTAAAACTGAGTTAGATTCTATAGGATATTAGTGCTGTAATTAGCATTCCTCTTGATTTCTACCTTGATTTTCCGTGATGTAGAAAGTCTAGAAGTACAACAAAGCTGGTAATCTCACTACATCTCTAAGGTAGAAGGAGACTGAAGCTCATCATCTGCTGTGAGCTCTTTGAGACCCATTTTGAAGAATCACCACTAATCACACTGGAAAAGGCAACTTACCTCACATGGGGGACAGTTATAATTATTGAGTGGGTGTGATAGTCACTGAACTTTACTGTAGTTAAAACATTATTCTAAGACATGTCCTACAAGCCATGGGATTAGGCCTTTATTAATAAAACTCCCCAAATGGTATTTGCAATGTGTCATTCCACTTGAGAAGATAAATAGGGCGGAATTAAACCAACACAGAAAGATTACTTATCTTATAATTAAGAACATTGTACAAGAATGAATTTTGAATTTATAGCAGTTTCTGGGTTGGCCAGGGAGACATATTAAATAACCTTCCTTTTTAAAAAATATCTTTTGAGACATAAATTCTCTGTGGGGAAAAAACATAGAACAATGAGCTGTCTTTCTCAATTGATTGCCTGTAGCGTTCCAAATGCTTTGAAAAATGAAGGGAAATTTAACATTTTAAAATGATCTTTCAGAAATCTATTATTATGAGTGGGGAAAAATGAATTAAAGTCTTAAAGTATTTAGACTTTTTGGAAACTTCCATGATGTAAGCTAGGTAAGTCTAGGATAGACCAGCCCACAGAGCATGGTGACAAGAAAACGCAGACATGAGTCACTGATTTTTATAGTCAGCTAGAAAAGAAGCACTTTTAATGTGATTTTTAAAAAAGAAAAATAGACACTATTTCCTGACATGAAGACAGTTACTATCTTAATTTCTCCTTGGAAACGTCACAGGCTTTATCCTGTTTATTTACCATGCACAGGGACACTGTGAGCATCAACTTGGGTCTGTGATTTTTAAGATCTTGGCTAAAACGTCCTATGTTCTTAAGCAAAGCAAAGTAGTGAGTTGAACAATAAACCAGTTTATACCATTAAAATAAGAATATCAACTTATGCAAATCAGAATCAAATTCACACCAGTTTACCTATAGTATGAATTTTCAGGTTTTCTCTGGAATCATCCTGGGGATCTTAATTTTGCTTTTAACTTTCTCCATATATGCCCAAACAATGAACATGAAGAAGATAGTTTTATGGTAAGGCTAGAAAATGGATTTGGATGATCCACTTTTTCCCTTTGTTCCCCCTAAAATGAATTTCTTAAGTTAGTCTTTACTTTCCCCCTCTACAAAATGGAGAATGTAAAAGTCTGTCCAAAGCTGTGAAATATAGAGAGGGCATTCATGTTTTTGGAAGCAAGTTGTAATGTGTACGTATAGGCAGTTTCTATAATTTGTGCTTGTGAAGTGAATAATAGGAATTCCCTGATCTCAAGTCATTAGATCTATGGTGAGATGTGATAGGATGTTGCCATTTTGTTAGAATATTCTGGAACTATGCCACCTCAGCATTTAGCTCAGCTTTACCACAGACTAAGCTGTTTTGGCAGAGTTAGTGGGTCTCGCTTCCCCATTGGCTCCCAGTATAACAACATCCCACTGGGAGCATGAAGCTTCTTGAAGAGATGTCTCCGTGCTTTGCTGAGCACTGTAGCCCACATAAAACCATCTTTTCCATTTTCATACTTTTAACCCCTAGTCACTTTCCCAACTCAGTGATCTTTCTGTCATTAGCCACCCAAACTCCATTAAGTTGTTCTTTGTTCCATAGAGATGGAGGCATTGAGTTTTTTGACAAGGGTTATCTCCTGTTCAGCATTACCCCTCCTCCTGGTGGCAAAAGCCCCCCAGTTTTCTTATGGGTGCCCACTTTTTCCTAACTACCTTAGTCCTTATAGGTCTGAAGCTTCTGAGGGTAACTTGAGTCCAGCTCCACTGAGAAGAGCTTCCAGGACTGGGCTAGAAGGGGCATAGAATCCCATTGGAACCAGCAGCTGTTTGCTCTGGCTTTCACTTGCTGGATTGAAACTGTGGTCATCTAGCTGTCATCCACCTGGGACCTGGGATAGACTGCACCCCTGTTGGGGCAGAGCTGAGAGATGAGACACTGAGTCCTAATTCATGGTGTCTGCACCTGAATCCAGTAGTGGCTGAAGCTCGGCCCCTGACCTTCAAGCTATCATAGCTTTTTTCCCTCTAGTTTAAATCTGTTGGAACTGGGGCTTCTGTCATCTGTCATTTGCAAAAGAAATAATGCTAAGTGATACAAGCCTAGAATCCATAGTCCAAGTTCAAAAGAATTTCAATCCTTCTTTGTTTTATCCTGGGTATTCCCACTAATACATCGAGGCTGCAAAACCTTTCTTAGCCCATGGATGCTGGCACCCATCAAGCTGATTGTTGGATTTGAGGCCTCGGGTTGTACAACAGATTAAGTTCTCAGCCTTGAATATATTTTAAGTGCTAAACATGGTATCAAGTTGCTTAAAATTAGGGTGCCTACAAGTCATTGCTTCTTTTTTTTTTTTTAAGATTTTTGTTTATTTATTTGAGAGAGAGAGAGAAGAGAGCGTGTAGGGATTGGGGAGTAGAGGGACAGGGACAAGCAGACTCCACACCAAGCGTGAGCTTGACATGGGACTTGATCTCATGACTCTGAAACCATGACTGAGCTGAAATCAAGAGTCAGACGCTTAACTGAATGAGCCATCCAGGCGCCCCTGCAAATCACTGCTTCTAATTCACAGAGAAGCTGCCTTAGAAAACATATACACAGGGCGCCTGGGTGGCTCAGTCGTTAGGCGTCTGCCTTTGGCTCAGGTCATGATCCCAGGGTCCTGGGATCGAGCCCCGCATTGGGCTCCCTGCTCAGCGGGAAGCCTGCTTCTCCTTCTCCCACTCCTCCTGCTTGTGTTCCCTCTCTCGCTGTCTCTCTGTCAGATAAATAAATAAATCTTAAAAAAAAAAAAACCATATACACACACAAAAATACATGTATGGATGTATATATGTATATGTGTGTGTGTTAAACTTTGGAATGATGAGGCCAACAATATTTGATTCATTTCACCTGTTAGATTAAAAAAAAACCAACCTTCCCATTGGGCAATACCAGGAAACAAATACACCAAGATAGGGAATTTGATGTGATCAAAGTCCAAGATGATTTGGCTGCAGGCACAGTAGGAAAGGGGGTTGTTTGTCTCCTATGACCCCAGGTTTCTTGGAGGCCAGTCCACCCACACATGTCAGGGCAAGGTGCCAGGTGAGTGAGCCTCTGGCACTGGAGCCCCGTTCTCCTTCCTGCACTCTGGTTTCATGCCCTCTCTTCCGTTTGCTCCCACTCTGTTCCAGTTTGGCCTGATTTCCAAGCAGAGTGACGTGCTTTCCTTTCTGGCCTCTGAACTCAAGGATGGAATTAATATCCGGCTTTAACCCTTAGAGCTCCTAGGCTCCCTAGCCTGTTGAACCAACTCCTGTCCACTCTTGACCTCCCCTGGGCTCAGAGTGCTATTTCTGTCTTCTTTACAAGCATACGGTGGGGTGAGGAAGAAGGTTGAGATGAAAGAGTAACACACAGAAAAAGGACAAAGGTAGTATCTTCCCACACGTGTCTTTACCTTACCTAAAAATACTTCCCACAGGCAGACAAGATGAAGAAGCCAAGCATATGGCATATGCTTCCTAGTGCACCAGACTATAATATTATACATTTGGATTACAAAGTCTAGATATTACAGCCATAAACATATGTATACATTTTTATATTTTGTTAAAAAGGAAAAAATCACTGATGATATATTATCTTAGCTGTTTATGAAGATCAATTAATCATATTCCCAAGATTTGGATATGAAGACTGACAGCCACTTCAGTTCATAGCTATGATAGTAAGTATGATGGTATTTTTAATTTGGCTTGATTGTCACCATTTGCTACAGCTGTGTTTTATAGATTAGAATCCTAGGACTGGAAGGAATCTTTAACTGAGGGATTGGAAAACGACAGCCTCCTGGCCCAATCCAGCCTGCCACCTGTTGTTGTAAATACAGTTTTACTGGAACCCAGCCACATCCGTGAGCTTTAAGGCTGCTTTCACATGTACCAGCAGAGCTGAGTATCTGTGACAGTGATGGTAAGGCCAACAAAACCTCGAAAATATTTACTCTCTGGCCCTTTACAGAGAAAATGTGCTGACTTTGCTTTAGAAGGCGATCTAAATTCATTTGTTTATTTTCTGGAATAATTGTATTGTTGTAGCCTCAGGAAAGTATTTTTCCAGTAAGTAAAGGTATCTAGGGATGAAGATTATATTGCCTCGTTCATTGTATTCCGACTCTTACCAACCAAAAATTCTTTGTAAAGGTAACTTGCCTAAATCCTTCATGATACAATGTAAACCCAGTTCCTCTTTTTTTTTTAATTGGTAGTTGGGTTGTTTTTGTTTTAGCCCCTCAATGAAAGCTTTTTTTGTATTTAAAGATTATCAAATGGTACCAGCTCACTGTTGTTTGTACATGTAGCCAGTGCGAAGTGGGTCCTCAGTCTGCTATTTAAATACTGTTACTGTGTTCCTTGGCCTGTGGCAAACAGGTTACGTGTTAGCAGAAGAACTGGAGGAGAGGAAAATTGGCAAACATGCATCAATGGTAAGAGAAAAGGTGTGTGTGTTGTGGGGGAGAGGGTGTTCAGTGGCGCCATCTTTCTCTAATAAGGGCAATATTGTTTAGATACCTTTTCAGCATTGCTCAGAGCCAGCCCATCCCTGTGTTCTGGCTGTGCCATTTGTTTTCCCCTTCTGATGTACTGAATTTAGTAGACTGCCCAAATTACATTGATTTTGGAGTCTATCTTTGAAGATATTCTCTGCAGTTCTCTTTTCTCATTACCATTTGGTGTTAACATGAAATTCTCTCAGAGTCATTAATGAGGATGTTAAACAACTTAAAAACAAAGAGATATCTCCTTAATAAAAATATATTGTTCTCCACCAAGGACAAAGACAGCATAGCTGCACTGCTATGGAAATATGAAAAAAACAAAACAAAACGATCGTTACTGCACTTTTGGGGGTTGATGTTTCCTGACTTATTTACTTTAGCTTTTTAGATGTTTCTTTGGGGACCAAATTATAGCCCTGATACTATCATTAGCACTTTAGATTATTGGTTACAGGGTATAAGGGAGATGTGAGCTGCTTCTTGAACATTATGCATTTTTAGTTAAATTTAACAGCATTTCCTTTTGGGTTATATGTTGCTTATTGTTCACCTCTTATCATGGTGTGTGATCATGATTCCTAGATGCAGAGATCATCTTACTAATTGAATTCCTCACTGTATGTCTTCAGGTTATTATAGTTTAAGTATTTATTTTTATTACTAATAATATTAGTCAATCATTTGAAGCATAAGCCACTTTTCCTTACACAAACAGTGGCAAAATTTCCCCCCAATGTCTTTGTTTCTGAATCATAGAATTCCTGGTGATTTTGAGGAGCCCAGAAAGGGCATACTTGGACTATTGACTCCCCCACCCCCACTGCGGCTGAGAGAGGCCAGTGTTCATCTTTGGATCTGTAAGCAGATTTGTAAACCTAGGACATTTTATGAGGACATTACTGGAAGAGAATAGATTCAGGAACTTGTTGCCATTTTTATACAATTAGAATGAGATGGGACTTTAAAATAGGAATTTCTCTTTTCTTACCTTTCTTCAGTCTTCCTTTAAAAGCTACTTTAAAAAAAACCCACCATTCCTTTGTATTTCCTTAACCTTCTCTCTAGTTTAATGGCCAGCTCTTATTCTCATCTGATCAGATTTCTTCTCATCCTTTTATGTGTACGGCCAAGAAGCCTTCCTAAATCATTCTCCCAGACTCACAGCTGCCTTCTCCCTTTGAGAAACAATATACCCTAGCTCTTCTTTTTTTTTTTTTTTCCTGTAGAGTTACATTCAACAGATACAATTTCCATGTCTAAGAAGGAGTCACCCTTAAATTTTGCAGGCTTAATTTCATTCTGGTAGTTTCAAACCTGCAAACGACATGAGTGACCGGATATTTATTTCCATCTGAGAACAGAGCGCATCTTTTTCAAAATGTTGGGGTTTGACTGAGGCCATCTTTTTCCTTCAGAGCTGATCACGTGTCCCCTTGGTGTGCACTCACATATTTTAGACTTGTCGAATGTCCGTTGAATGCAGGTGCCATTAAATTTTGCAGGCTTCTTTCTAAACTGATATTTATGCACCGTATGAAAACTTCAGTTATTTTTATGACAGCCATTATTTTAAAGGAACAGTGATGACAATGACTATTCATTGATTGTTTTCATTGAATTGTCTTTATGTGTCTATAATATGGTCTTAAGTTCCATTGCCTTTTTTTGCTTGAAGGTTTTCATTATTTCTACAATTTATATTGTTTTTGTTTACTCAGTAAAGCCCTTTTTTTCTTTATTTTTTCTCAATGTTACATTAGAGAACAAACAAATCACAGAGATTCAGAGCTTGAGTTCCAGACCACCCCCTATCACCAAACTAGGTGTGTGACCTGGGCAAGAAACATCGTCTCTTTGTGCCTCAGTTTCCTTTTCTCTAAAATGGTGGGAATAAAATTACCAAACTCCTTCAGTGGTTGCAGGATTAAATGAGTTAAGTCATATAATGTGTTTAGAAAGGAGCCTGGCACGTGGTAAATGCTTAACAATGGCAGTGATTATCATCATACTTATTATTGTCTCCTGAAGAGTAAGCATCAGATCAAACACAGTTATCTTCAAAATGCCTTACAAAACTTCTTTAAAAAAAAGATTTTATTTATTTATTGAGAGAGAGAGAGCATGAGCAGTGGGGAGGGGCAGAAGGAAGAGGGAGAAGCAGACTCCCTGCTGAGCAGGGAGCTCACTGCAGGGCTCGATCCCAGGACTCTGAGATCATGACCCAAGCAGACGCTTAACCCACTGAGCCACCTAGGCACCCCCTTTACCAAACCTCTTAATAGAAGTAGGTGCTCAAGGAATGTGGTAAGTAACTGGGGGTGGGGGAGTCAATAGTCCTCTGGAACCTGTGAAGATGTTATGTTACATGGCAAGGAAGACTTGAGACTGCAGGTGGAATTGAGGTGGCTGTCAGCTGACTTTGGAATGGGGAAGTTATCCTGGACTTTCTAGGTGGGCCCAGTGTATCCACAAAGGTCCTTTAAATGTGGAAGAGGAAGGCAAAGGAGTCAGGATCAGAGGGATTTGAAGTGAAAAAGTCTCAGTGGGCTACTGTGGGCCTTGAAGATGGAAGGGGGTCACCAGCCAAGGGGTGTTGGCAGCCTCTAGAAGCTGGAAGAGGCAAGGAAATGGATTATCTTTTCCCTAAGGCCTCCAGAATTAACACATCCCTGCCAGAACCTTGATATTAGCCCACTGATATCAACCAACCAAATATCAGACCACCAAAACTGTTAAATAACAAATTTAAGCAACCAAGAGTGTGGTAATTTGTTTGAGCAGCAATAGGAAAGTAATACAGTAACCAAATGACTGGGTGAAAAGGTTAATTGTTTAAGACAATGACACCAAAGAAAGACACCAGTGAAAGACCTTGTACATTAACAAGATGTAATGGCTGGAACCAGTTCTTAAAGCAGTGGATTCTAGACTTTCCTTGGTCAGACTCACTCCTTTAAAATAGCTCACAGGCATATAAACATAAAAGTTTGCATAAAATTTTATGAGGCCTGCAAATCACACTGAAGCCCTCCACTGACCCCTAGGTTATGAACCTGGGTTTGCATGGGATTTGTTAAGGCTTATCGAATGACAAGGCTTTAGTGATGAGCCTAGGAACATTAACTACTAGACTGTCAGAGTGGTCTGCTGCTTTGAGATGCTTCTGAGTAGCCAAAGGTTCTGTGAATGTGAAGGTAACTTAGAAGTTTGGGCTCCTTTTTCAGTCAAATTGAAAGCTTAGAACCTTATTCTGTTTCTTCCTCTACTCTAACAATGTTAAGTTCCAAGTCACATGGCCCTTCTGTACTCATATTCTCCCTTTTTTAGGAAAGATTTATCATCACTAGAGTAATTAAACTGGTGTTTTAAAAAGTAATTCGAAAGCTAAGATAACATGAGAGTGATGATTACCTTCAATATGCCTTATTTTGAAGGTCTTGTTTATTTTAGAGCAGTCATGAAAACAGGTTTTATCTCCATATCCTAGCAAGTGCTAGTATTTATGGAAGGTAGCACAGGTATTCTGTCCACTAGCATGATTCCATTCACTCATTCAGTAAGTTTTGATCCAAGACTGACTAAATACCAGGCATGTATGGTATTAGGAATGAAGGATGCCAATGATAAAGAAGCTGGATGTAGACCTTGTTCTGGAGCTTACAATCTTCCGATCTTTGTTAAAAAGTAAATACCCCTTGGATGTATGGTTTCAATGTAGTCATTGTATACTTTATAGTGAATGAGTTTATCAGATCTCATCTTGAAAATAAGCTTTCACTGGAGGAGGATAGGAACTTAGAAGTACAATAAGAGTCTCAGGGGAAGAGTGGGATTTCTGTTAGAAGATAAGAAAGGATGATAAGAGCATCGGGGGCCAGTAAATAATACCTTCACTCATCTTGGAATGCTCTTCCAATGGATCCAGACTATTCTTAAAAAGTCCCTGTAAAGAGTATACAGGCGACAGAGGAGCTATGGGATGGTCACAGGCCATCGGTGTGACCCCAGACCTGGTTTGAAGCCCACCTTTTCGACTCAGTGAATACGTGGGTCACACTAGTGTGTCTGGCATTCTCACAAGCCTATGCTGGAGTTAGCCATGGCTGTTGGTGAGGTTGTTCCTTTACAGGTGAATAAGAGCTGCCATGAAGTGAGCTGTGATTTCACAATGTCCACATCTTTGACCTTAGCTTGGTTGCATGAACACCTAGGACATTCTCAACCAGGATTTGCCAAAGGACAAATGTGGGAGCAAAAGCAGAGCCTTGTACTCCTTTCCTATTGCTGCCGTAGCAAGTTACCCCAAACCTCGTGGTTTACAACACAGATTGACGCTCTTAGAGTTCTGGAGGGTCATGATTCTAAAATGGGTTGACAGAGCCGTATTCCTTGTGGAGGCTCTAGGGGAGAATCTGTTTTCCTACTATTCCCACCTTCTAGAGGTTGCTCACGTCCCTTGACTCATGGCCCTACATCACCCTGGCCTCTGCTTCCTTTGTCACATCTTCTCTCCCACCCTCCTGCCTTCCTCTTCTAAGGACTCTTGTGATTCTATTGGGCCCACCCCCGGTGACCTAGGATAACCGTCCTGTCTCAGAATCCTTAACCTAATCACAGCTGCAAAGTCCCTTTTGCCATGTAAGGTAATGTAGTCACAGTTTCCAGCGACTAGGATGTGGACATCTTTGGGGCCGTTATTCTGTGTACCACAAGGATGACAGCACCAAAACAGCCAGACTACTTTGCGAAAGGCCTTCAAACGGACACCTCAGCTCCATCCAGTTCTGGAGCCAGAAAACCTTTATAACCCCCAAGAGGGCCCATTTTCCATTACGATCTGTGTGATATAAAATGTTTTCATGTGATGAGAATTAGCTATGTCTTATCTCACGTTTGGCTCAGTGGGGAAAGTGGGAGAACGGCAGATTTCCAGGCTCTGTGCCTTGCCTTTGCAGGTCTGTAAATTCCTCATCAGATTCCTGACTGTTTCAGTAACTCTTCATCCCATTGCCTTTTAGAGTTTGCTTTACACTGCATTCTTTTGGACACATAGGACATACCTTTTCAAGATGTGTTTTTCTAAAGCTGTTAGGAAGATTTCAACTTTATGTTGTCATAGTTAGGTGTCATCATGAAGCTTTGTATTTTTCCAGATATTTTCAAAAGTCTGGTGGAAAAGAAAGAGGTGGGTGGGGAGAAACATTTCAATGGAGCAAAGACCTTTGCCAAAAACTTTCCTGGGTTCCTTTCTAACATCTACCCCCCAGGCTTAAGCAAAGAGGAAAGCAGGTCTCAAGGCCAAGCCTGGAGGTAGGAGATCAGCTGTGAGCCAGGAGATTAGGCAATGGGGCTGGAAGCCTCAGGACCAGACAAATGGATGTTTCAAAACCAGAGAAGAAAAAGGGAAAAGTGGGACAAAGGAGGGCCTGAATAAAGGAGGGCCCGAAAGAAGTGGACACATCTTGTGCATGAAAAATTCTGGCCACAGTCTTTTATATGTGATTCCAAGGTGCCAGGGCAAGATCTAAAAGGAGCAGACCTGGTCTTTGTACTACACAACAGTGTTGTATATATGATGTTGTAAGTTGCTGTCACTCAATCATTTGAATCTCTATTACTTACACTTTGACACCCACCCTTTTTAAAGTGAAAGGTTAAGGCCTAATATGTGCATTGTCCCCAAATTTAATGTTGTCAGGCAGACTACTAAGTTTTTTTTCACTGGAAATGATATGTAAGTATGATCCTAAGAAATATATATATTATGCACATTATATATATGTGTGTGTGTGTATATATATATATATATATATATATAAATTCATTTATTCAACAAATATTTATCGGTCATCCAATTTTTATTGGCTATGTGCTAAGGATCCTTCTAGGCACTGGGGATACAGTATTTAGCAAAACACACTGAAGTCCTATCTTTGGGGAACTTATATTCTAGCTTGGAGTGATAGACAACAAACAAAACAAGGTAAAATTTAGAGAAGGAAAAATAGGCCAAGGATGGGGATGTAGAGTATCGAGGAGGGATGAGTTTGAGATAGGGTGATCAGAGAGAGCCTTTCTGAGATGGAGACCTTTTAGTGATGTCCAAAGGAAATGAGGAGGGTTGTTAGTGGATGTCTGGTGGAGAAGAACCTCCTAAACAGAAGAACAGCACGTACAAAGACCCTGAGGGGGCACCGTGCCTGGAGTGTTTGAAGAACAGCAAGAAAGTCAGTGTGGCTGGAGTGGAGTGAGCGAGAGGGGAAGGGGTAGTAAGAGATGAAGGTGGCATGTGTGAATGGAGTGTGATTCACAGGTCATGGGGGGTCTTGTAGATCACAGCAGGCACTGTGTCACTCCAAATGAATGGGAAATCATTGGAAGGTGCTGGGTAGAGCAGTGGTGTGACTTGACTTTCATATTTATAGGATTGTTTTGGCCTCTGTGTTGAGAATGGGCTGTGGGGGTGCATAAGCAGAATTAGGGACAGCATTTAGGGGACTATTCCAATAATCTAGGAGAGGGATGATGGCTTGAACCAGAGTGATGGCAGTGGGGCTGGTGATGTGGGGTTGAATTCTGGGGATATTTTGAAGGTAGAGCTAGAGCAGGATTTGCTGAAGGACTAGACGTGGGGACAAAAGAATGTGGAGTCAGGGGTGACATCAAAGTTGTTAGCCTGAGCAACTAGAAGAAGAAATGGAGATAATTTACTGCAGTAGAAAAGATGGTAGGAAGAGCAGGTTTGGGAAGAATCACCAGTGGTTCAATTTGGATATATTTAGTTTGATGTACTCATCAGACATATCAAGTAGGCATGCCTATATATGTATGGGTCTGCAATTCAAAAGAGAGGTCCTGGCTGGAGATACCATAGAGCCCCCAGTTCTAGTCTTCACTATTACACTTCCTAAAAACCATTTTAGCTTTCACTTGTCACTGCTTTTCACAGCACCTTTACATTTGGCCTAAGTGACAAAGATCTTATAAAAAGCTCTTGTCCCCTTGGTTCCAGGCTTCTGTCCATATTCTGGTCTGTTTTTTCCAGTTCCCATCTGTTTCCATCAACGCTTGGATCTTCTTGCTGAGCCTAGCCACAGGAGGCTGCATAGTGTCCAGAGAGTTAAAGTTCTTGAGTGAAGTGGGGGGCATGGTAGACTGTAGAACACATGCCCCACCTACAGAGGGCAGCACTGTTCTGCTTCCACTGGGGGTCCAACCAGGGAGGGGAATCCATTGTTGCCAGTTCTAGTAAAAGAAATTAAGCCAGAAATCTAGTGGGTTTTTTTTTTTTAATGTGCCGTCCCCCAATATTTAAACATTGGCAGTTAACTCACACATTTTTCAAGACTCTGTGGGCCAAACAAAATATATTTGGGGACCAAATCCAATCCACAGGGCAGTCAGCCTTTTACCACTGAGGAGCCTGTTAGGCCAATTGGCTGGGTCTGGGGTTTGGCCACTGGACAGAACCTCTTGGATTGTCCACCTTGGTTTCCCCCAGTGCAGGCAGAAGGCATGAACTACACCCCCTAGGAGTTCCCTGAGCCTGGCTCCTAAGGGCCCTGCTTTTCTGGAATGGATGACAAAACACTTTCCCCAGGACCTCTCTGAAGAACATTTTGTGTCCCGTTCTCCTTCCTCCCTTCCCTTGTAATATTGTATCTCACTTCAAAAACAGAATGAGTATTGATCCCATCTTGTAGGTGAAACAGGTAGAGACTATTGAATCAGCACCTCTGTCTTAAATGCTTGATGGTAGAATAGATTGCAAAATAGCAGCTGCATGACAATCTGCGGGAGAAAGTTAGTCTCAGGACAGGTAGAAGAAACTATATATTTTTTCAACAATTATATATTGAATACTTGCTGGATGCCAGTTCTTTTACTATGTGCTGTGTGTACAGAAAAAGTATAAAACACAATCTGCTCCTAAGAGAGTCGCAGCCTAGTAGAGGAGACAAATATGACAAGAAACATATCGTAGCAGTGTGAAAAGAGCAGCAGGACTGAGATGCCACCGAATAAGGACCAGAGGTAGAGGGAGGATTAAAAAAAAAAGAAAAGGTTTTTTTTTGGAGGTGGTGAGATTACTGGGCCAAGTTTTGAAAAATGAAGAGTATGTCATGTAGACCACTGGGGGAAAGCATCCTAGAAAAAGGAATAATATGTGCAAGGCTTGAGAGGTATAGAGCAACATGAAGGAGTTAAGGAACTCTAGTCACCTCAAGAGCTTAATGTGTGAAGAAATAGGTAAAGCTAGGTGTGGTAGGACAGGGTAAGAGAGAATACCAGGTCCCAGGTTCTGAAGGGCCTTGTCAAAGAGGAACAAAGAGGGACCACTTTTTTTCCATTTTCACTAGAACCTTCTATGGCCAGCATAATTTTTCTTGAGAGGAAAACAAACAAAAATCCCATATTTCCAAAATTTATGTCAAGAGGAGAGCCACTATCAATCTGAAGCCATTAAAAAAAAGTTTGATGTAACTTTAATTAATTCCCTAGAGACCTCATGCCATTCATATAAGACATGGGACATAATAATAATGTCAAGTGCTTCTATGGTATTTACTCTGCAAGGCATTGTCCAAAGGCTCTATATACAGATGCATTTATATAATCCATTGAATTCTCAAAACCACCCTATGATGTAGTGGATCCCAATGTAGTTAAGTGACTTGTCCAAGATCATACCATTGTGACAGAGCAGGCATGGAACCTATGCAGGCTGCCTCCAGAGTCCATGCTCTAACTATCCTTCTATAATGTTTGTGTCTGCCACGTCATGGTCTTTCTCACCAGAGGCTTTGGAAGGTGAGCAGCACATGTCCAGCAACTGGAGATGGGGCTGTTGTGTTTATATAAAAGCATCTCTTTGGCACTGTTGAGAGTAACAATTATAAATGCAAATTATCAGAGACCCTGCCTTCATTCTAAGGCAACTATAGCTGCCCCCGGTTTGCTGCTGGCTTTGATGTTACTTCCATGTTTATATAAAATAGCGCAGCCCATGGCCACATCTTTTAAGGCAGTCAATGATCTGTCTTGGTGGAAACAGAATAGGTCCCTCAGTACTTCAGATAATTTTCTTCAAGAACTTTGGAGGGATGGGTTCATGTGGGTAGATTTTTTAAGTGGAATAAGTCTCTATTATGTTCAGGAAGCATTGTAATTTCTCTTTGATTTTTATTGTGCATTAGTTAAGAGCTGTTTTGGGTAAAGAAAGGCAAAAGTTTAAATGCTGAAATCCCGAAGTGAGATTTTTTGACTGTTGCTGAAAAAGTCTGCAGCACTGACTTTTCTTCTTGAAAAAAAGAAAAAGGAAAAGGAAAGCAAAGCGGAAGAGTCAGATGGTATTTCTATGAGGAAAGCAGTAATTGCAGTTCTCAGGGTGAATGCTTGTCTTTTTCTAGCATGACAGTTGTTTTTTTTTTTTTTTTGGAAACGAACTTCAAACCTTCCACACACGTTAAAGATATTCCCATGTGCAGGGAAACAAATTCATTTTCATTAATCCCTTTCCTGCTTATATAATCAACAAACAAGCATGGAAATAAGTATCACCATGAGAGGTATTTGTAAAAATTTAAAAGTAGACATATTTTGTGTTTGCTGTGGGGTAGCTTAGTTATTTCAGAATTCCATTGTAATATAATCAGTTGTTAGTATATTTTTAAAAATAGGGTAAGGGGAGGAAATTACTTTTCAGAAAATGGCACTAGCTGGGTTTTTTTTTTTTTTTTATGCTATGGAGAAATGCAAAGAACAAAAAAAGCAACCTTTTATTGCTTCTTCTTCTGTTCTTATGTCTCATTTTTCATAGAACAAATCTAATATCTGGCATTTTTCAGCGACTTGAGATCATTGTAGTCCACCTAATGCAGGTGCATTTCACTTTGGGTCACAGGCAGAATCCTGGAAAGTTACGTACAAATCAGTTTCCTAAGTTGAAACTTTTAAAATGCACTCACATAAAAAGAACTCCTCGTTTGAAAGGTATTCGATGGAGCATCTTTTGGAAAATGAATAAAAGACATTTAAATGAAAATATCTCAATTTCCCTATTTCTAAAATCCAGATGTCAGTATTCCAGTTTGTCATAAAGTAGGCATGTTTGTGTTTATAAGTGACATAATTTTACTCTGTGTATGCTAGACAGATTCTGAATTAGAAGAATCTTAAAATACTCCAGAAATTTGCTTGCGAAATACGAGCAGGTAGGTGTTATCACTTGTTGGGGTAGAACAAATTACAACAGTGAGAGAAGAAGAATTTCAGCAAGCCTCAAGGCTTTCAAGGGAAGAGAGTCCAAAATTCCCACATTTTTTTTATTAAGCGTGCTTGCCAGTATATCCTTTCAATCTAAAATTACATAACTTAAATAAGTCTGAAGTTAACTGGTTCTTTGCTCTCATAAATCTATTTTTAGACACCAAAAGTGTACCCAAGTCAAACTACCAAGCAGGGTCCTGCAGGATCTGAACATTTAGTGCCTCCTTTTTAAAAAAAAGTTGCCTGGAGTAACAGCACACGGGATTGTTCTATTGTTAACATTAAGGAGGGAACTTCCTGATTTTTTTTCCTCATTTTTATTTGGTGGTTTCTAAACTAAAAAGGAAACATTGAATGGTGCTTAATTTCAAGTCTATGGGTTAATATGTTCTTTTCTTTCCTCACACCCACTTTCCCTTTGCCCTGCCATATCGTAAGTGGTGAGTTTACTTATTTCTGCTCTTGTGCTCTCATTTCCGAGTCTGGGATTTCCCCTTCTCCTTCTTGGTTGTAATTTTGATGTAGAATAGAGACTGCTGGGGAGAGAAGGTGGCATAGAGAACAGAGGTGACCGTGGTTAACCACTCTCCTTGGCTGGGGAACGAAACGTCTGCGACTATGAAGACACAGTTCACCTCCCACGCAGCGGGAAGCATTAACCAAGTGACTCTTGAAAGTGACTGAATCCTCCCCAGGCATTTCCGTTATCCTCTGTAAGAATTTTAAAGCAAGTGTTCATCTATTAAGATAGCAGGGCTGACTCCAGCATGATGGCTGATGGGTCTTGTGTCCAGGAGCAGTGTAGCCTACTGGCAGCAAGTGGAGGGCTGTGTTGAGGGTGGTGAGGCTGGTCTGGACTCAGTAGGAGAGAGTGCCCTGATCGGTTAGAAATGTCTGCCTTGGGTGAGGGATGAGGAGATGGTGGTGTGTACGCTAAATATTGTCTCCCTGTGATGGGCGTTCTAGCTCCTGACTAGTATCTGGGAAACCAATGATTTCATCTCAGGTGAAGAAGTGCAACTTTGAGCAAGTTAACTTCCGTTGGCCTTGCCCTCCTGGTCTCTCAGTAGGGAGTGGACTCTATGAAACTTCCAGGTCTCAAATTCTGTGATCCCATGCCAGGCTGCTTGTGACTATCCATTGTTCATGAAATAAGTACTCAATCTTCATCTTGGCCTTTTAGGTCTCTCTCAGTCTGACCCTACACTACATTTCAGGCCATATCTTCAACTTCTTATCCATGCTGGCCAGGCCAGATACTCATGGTTTCTCAAACATGCTTCATACTTTCCTCTTGTGCTATCTTTTCTTCAGTAATCTCTCTAAATATAATGTCTGTGCCTTCCCCTCTTCTCTTGATTATCAAAATTCTACCCACTTTTTTAAGACTCTGAGCTTCATAGAACTTTTTCATTTGTGGAACCTTTAATACTCGACAACCTATTCCAACTGGCTAGGCATCTGCCAGGTTGCCTACAGATCCTGTCCCAAGCTCATGGTGGGCAGAATTTGTGTCTCATGCACTCACTGTCTGTGGCTCTCTTTGATGTCTAATCAGGCTAACAAAAAGTAGTAAACATTTCTTTAAAGAGCAAAACAAATGCCAAAGCACAGCGATAGAAATAAAGTGGCAAGGAGGATTATTTAAGTCAGTACACTAGTACCTGTTGAATTTGGGCAACACAGAATGGCAGGTACTTTGGTGGGAACAAGTAAGAGTAGGACATAGTCCCTGTCTTCAAGGAGCTTATGGCTTATCATCCTCAACCTTGTCATCACCATCATTCATCATATCTTCCATTTATTTAATATATATTCTTTACCACATCTCTTGCATACATCCTAAATTCTTAGAACAACCATGTCAAGCATTATCACCTCTATTTTACTGATGAGAGAGTCTACCCAGAGAGTTTAAGGGACTTTCCCAAGGTCACACAGGTGGTATGGGGATGACTGGCTTCATAACCTGTGCTGATTCTGGTATATGCCATCGTCACCCTAGAGGGGAGCAAAGGACAAGGACAGGCAGTTTGTTAAGCACGATTTGCACTTTCTCTCTCTCTTTTTTTTAAGATTTTATTTATTTGACAGAGAAAGAGATAGAGAGAGACAGAGAGAGCACACACAAGTAGGCAGAGCGGCTGGGAGAGGGAGAAGCAGGCTCCCTGCTAAGCAGGGAGCCTGATGTGGGGCTCGATCCCAGGACCCTGGGATCATGACCTGAGCCAAAGGCAGACGCTTAAAGGACTGAGCCACCCAGATGCCCCATTTTGTACTTTCTCATCTTCAAGCCTTTGCTCGTGCTCCCAGGCCGCTTGGAATGCTCTCTCCTTCCACACCTCTCAGCTTGTGCAGATGCTTCCCACCCTTCAAGTACATCAGTCTCCGATATCTCCTTCTTGGAGCCTTTCCTGCCTCACTCTTCTAGCAGGGCCCATGATAATGTGGGATTGTCTACACTTATGTAAAATGAATGGATTAATGCCAACTTCATCTCTTTTTTCATTACAAAGGTTCTAAGGCTGAGGTAAGAACGTCTAATGAAAAGTGACCAGAGAAGTCTGTTCCATTCAACAAACATCTGTTGAGCACTTGGCGAGACCTTGGTAGCATAGAGAGGAAGACTCTCCCAGTATTAGAACAACTGTTCTCTGCTTTATAGAAGAGGCTGTGTTGACGCCCATGGTGAGATCATCGTCTGGGACGGAGAGAATGGAGAGAATTACTTCTTGCCTCGGGCAGAAGCAGAAAGGTTCCCAGAGTTCCCTTGTCCTCTTCCTGGTCCTGGGCCATGCAACCCAGAGGGGTAAGAGATAGGCAGTGGGGTGCAGTGGACAGAGTCTTAAGGAGGAACTTATTTGCTAGGAGTTGCAAAACCAGAATAGGTTTCTGGAAGAGAGAGCTTCCTCCCTCCATCCGGGAGTGAAGGGTCAAAGTGAGACCACTATTGGCAGAGTTGATATTCATTGATCTTCCTATGAGTAAGTGGTGAGACTGGTGTGTGGTTTTTACGTCTTCCAAAGGGACCATTGAGCCACTGCTTGTAAGTGCTGTGGATTCAAAGGTAAATAAACTTTGACCAAACAGTAGCTCACATTACGTAAGTACAGTATGGCACATCATGCGTGGGTGTTGATTGCGGTGTGCCCTAAAACTGTTGGAGACAAGAGGAAGAGGCAATCTGTTGTGCCTAGGAGCGTGAGAGCAGATTCCATAGAAGTGGTGACACCTTTGCCTGGACCTGAAAGATGGATGGAATTGTCACCAGGCTAAGAATGGGTGGGGTGCAAATGGGGGGCCGCTCTGGAAAGAGGGAAGAGCAAGCACAGAGAGGAGAGAAAACAGGATGGCAGAATGCAGGTCTGTGGTCCTGTGAGAACCCCAAATTTTGGATTTTCTGTTTCCGATCTTGCTGATGTTTATGCCAATAACAGAGTCACCCAAAGATGCCAGAACAGGCATCTCCTGCCTGCTGCATCAGGCACACAGCCATGCTGGCCGGGCCTCCTTCCTCCCCCTTCACCGTTTATGAAAGTCATTGCCCAACACCCTCCAGAGAACAAGTGTCCGTTTGTCCTGGGCCCCCATGCTTCTCCAGCCCGCCCTGTTTCCTGCTCTTAGCTGGCCAGAAGGCTGCGGGCTGCGCTGTGTGGCTGCAGGGGGCATCATGCACACAGAACCCCCCCCTCTGGTGCCCCAGCATTGTGCAGGGCCCAAACAGTGGCCTAGCAGGGGCCAGAACTTGTTTGCTTTGCTCCCTTACAATGACTACCAGCCCCCAAGATACAGAAAACAAAACAGAACAAACAAAAGCCTTACTGGCCCTGATGGTGCAGCACAAGTCCTAACCTTTTATTAGCCGGTCCTGACCTTCACTGTATCACAGCCTGATCCATTGAGACAGGAGCGTTGACACTGTCCTATTGTTTCCTCTGCCAGCCTTTCCTTCCCATGGCTTTGCTTTCCAATTAAAGACAAAACAAAGCAGAACAAGAATCAAACCCCAAATCTTTCCCAACTTGTAATTCTCCAGTGTTCAGTGTTACACTTCTTATTTTTGTTTTGTTGCTGCTGTCGTTTTTCGTGGAGACGTGATTTTGAAGGAAGAGTGTTACTGCACAGGGAGCTGTGTGTGTGCTCTGCCTTGCTCCGGCATCTATGCCTGAGATGAGCCATCCTGCCACCCCTGGGAGAGCAGAGGTCTGAGGCCAGGCGGGGGCACAGGGGCCTGGAGGGAAGTGCACTCATTGGATCTGACTCACTTGCAGGTGATGGGAGCAAGTCTGGCCGGACATCGGGAGGGTGAGGCCCAGAGGGTCTGGAGGCGGTCCGAGAGCCCACAGTGGTGGTGTCAGCAGGAGGCAACATCTGATAGCCCCCCGAGGCCTGAGCTCCAGACTGGCCACTTGGACACTGGGCCCTGCAGTCAGACCTGCCTTCAGACTCCTCACCTGCCAATTTTGTAGCTCTATTCTGCTTGCAGCTCATTACCCAAGGCTTTCCCCATTCTCTCTAGCATCCTTTTCTTCCTCTCCGCTCTGGGAGCTGTGACCATAGTGCAGGCCCTGTATTTTTCCCATGTTATCATTATTGGCCTGGTGATAAATTCCCTGCCCAAAGTCTTTGCCCATCACATCTGGGACCACTGCCAGGTGTCTTTACCTGAAACACAGCTCAGATGACATCATTCCTAGATCCCCACCCCCCGACCCACCGCCCATTGATCTTGGGTGTTTCCCATCCTCTTAAGCTTGGCATTTCAAGGTCATGGGTGGTCTTTGTTGCTTCTCACTTCACTCCCTGGCTCATTCTCTGCTTGAAGTATGACTGCCTTTCTGTGCTCTGAATATTTCCCAGAGGTTGCTACTCTCATCTTTTTGTCCCAGGAATCTACTGGGGAGCTTGTTGAACATATAAGCTCTCCACCTTGAGGGACACACACCAGTAACTTGGGACTGGAATCTGGATACTTCATGTTTGAAACTCTGGCCGCATGACTGGATGAGCCACGTTCAGGAACCAGCTCCTTTGTCCTACCTTCCTGTGTCCGGGGGGGCCCTCCCCCTTCACTGGAACTTGATGGGTTCTTCAGTGTACAGATCAGATGTGACTCTCTCCTTGAAGAGTGTCATGATCCCAGCAGCCAAACAGGATTTCTTTGTAGGTTGGTCCTGTGGCCTTTTTGCTCTGAGCCTCTGTCTGATTATAAGTTCCTCAAGTGTAGGGAGTGTATTTTATTCATCCATGTGTATCTTGAAACTTTCAGGAAACCAACTTATATTTAATAGCTGCTCTAATGTAAAAGGTGTTCTGCAAATGAACAATCAAGTAAAAACATACAGATACTACGTTCACTTATGTGATATTTTATAGCTACAAGAAAAAAAGGGATGCTATCTCAGGAATGGTAGTGGCATGAGTACCTCTAATCAACTCCATTTTCCTCAATTTAGAAATGTGAATTTAGGGCACCTGGGTGGCTCAGTCAGCTAACATCTGCCTTCGGCTAGGTCATGATCCTAGGGTTCTGGGATCGAGTCCCACATCGGGCTCCCTGCTCAGGGGGGAGTCTGCCTCTCCCTCTGCCCTTCCCCCGGCTGGCACTCGCTCTCCCTCTCTCACAAAAATAAATAAATAAAAAATCTTAAAAAAAGATAGAAGTGTGAATTTAAACAAGTAGCACTTGTAGTTTTTAAAGCATGTATAAGAATTCTTTTCTTCCACTGTTTTGCCTACTGAAGGGAGTGTAAGTCTTCTCAACATACCTCTATTGTCAAGACTTTACTGATGTAGCCTTATATAACATGGGTTTATGATCTAACTATCTGTCTGCAATCATTTTTTCTGTTATTCTGCTTTTGTTCACCGGCAGAAACACCACTTAGCTCAGGTTTCCGTTAACAGGCATAGTTTTATGGCGTTCTCTGAGATGAAAGGAAGATATCAGGAGTCAGTTGTTTATAGCTTTTATAGCAACATCCTTATTGATGCATTCCCATTTTTAATATCCTTTTATCTGCTTTTCAAAAATGAAATTATATATCCATTACCAAAATTAGATAGGAGATTTATTGGATTAGAGGTGCTTTTTTTCCTAATCCTTAAATGAGCAAAAGTTACTTCTTTGATAATTCTGTAAGAGAGTTAAAATTCCTTTTTATTTTAAAATGTTACAGATAGGAGATTAACCTAGTTAGCTTCACAGATAGAAGGAGTGCATGTCTCCAGGAACCAGGCAAAGCCAACAGAGGTTTTTGTTTCAGGAATGTACAGAAGATATGGGACTTGCATGAATTATAGCATGACTCATTAAAGGGTATAAAAGTACTTGACAAATAATTAAATATTTTACATCACAGACTGAATTCCCGTTAAACCTTGACATTTTCTACCAGGAAGTTTCTTCCCTTTTTTGCATGCCTGAAACTTCCTTACAGCTTACTAATATTTCCATTATATATTAATTATAGGCAAAGATGATAAAATTGAATGAAAATTGAATAAAAACCCCACTTCTTTTTTATGTATCTACTCTGCAGGGTATATTGCAAGGGATTGTGGTTTAAAATACTTGCGACTGATAAGACCACTTTTTAGGGTTGTTATAGGAATAAGATGTAGTAAAATACCTAACATGTTGAATGCTAAATAAATGTTAGGTAGTATTTTTTTAAATTTAAATTCAATTAATTAACATATAATCTATTAGTTTCAGAGGTAGAGTTTAGTGATTCATCAGTTAGATATAAGACTCAGTGCTCATTACATCACATGCCCTCCTTAATGCCCATCACCCAGCTACCCCATCCCCCCACTCACCTCCTCTCCAGCAACTCTGTTTGTTTCCTATAGTTAAGAGTCTCTTGTGGTTTGTCTCCCTCTCTGATTTCGTCTTATTTTATTTTCCCCTCCCTTCCACTAGGTAGTATTTTTAAGATAACTTCATGTAACATATGTGCAGAATATAAGAGAATAAATTAAACCAATCCACACATATTAGTAATGTTTGAATAAACAGAGATTTCACTCTTTCCCCATGTACTGTTTTAAAATTCAAACATAGGGAAATATGTCAGTTTGTGTAAACTGTGAAAGTTTATTTTCGACTATGAAAGTGAGGCCAGATTTAGAAGTAGCAAGGTTTGTGCCATCGAAGTAGAACTTAATTATATATAATTCAAGACAACATAAGACTTGGTGCGTGACGCTTATCTTAAAGGTCTAAACAACTAAAATCAGGTGACAGTGGTTTGTTTTGTTAGCTTTTTGAAGGTGTTTAAAATTTTATATCTTAAGAATCCTGGGCGCCTGGATGGCTTAGTTGGTTAAGCAACTGCCTTCGGCTCAGGTCATGATCCTGGAGTCCCGGGATCGAGTCCCGCGTCGGGCTCCCTGCTCGGCGGGGAGCCTGCTTCTCCCTCTGACCCTCCCCCCTCTCATGTACTCTCTCTCATTCTCACTCTCTCAAATGAATAAATAAATCTTTAAAAAAAAAAAAAAGAATCCGACATGCTATATGTACAGGCTTAGACACAAATTCATTATCTTTAACCCCCAAACAGTTGAAGATAAACCCTGAGTAAAGGCTCTGCCACTCTAGTGGGTTAAATAGCACCCCACCCCCCCAAAAATTCATGTCCATCTGGAACCTCAGACTGACCTTATTTAGAAATAAGGTCTTTGCAGATGTGATTAGCAAGGTGGGCTCATACTGGCTTAGTGTGGTTCCTAAATACAATGTTACTGATGTTCTTATAAGAGGGTAGAAGACACAGACACATAATCAAGAAGGTTGTGTGAAGACAGAGGCAGAGATTGGAGCAGCATGGCCACAAGCCAAGGAGCACCAAGAGTTGTCCTCAACCACCTGAAGCTGGAAGAGGCAAGGCAAGATTCCTCCCTAGAGCCATCAGAGGAAACGTATACCTTCTGACACCTTAATTTCAGACTTCTAGGCTCCAGAACCATGAAAGAATGAAGTTCTATTGTGCTAAGCCAGCCAATTTGTATGGCTTTGTTATGGCAGCCCAAGGAGATTAATATAGCCACTTATCAGGGGTGCACTGAAATGCACACTAATTTCTGTCCTGAAGTGGGTACAATGAAACCTACCACACAGAATTATAGGAGGATTACATGAGATTGTCTATCTGTAAGTATTCGATATGTGGCTTTTTATCTTAAATTCCGTTCTTATGCCCCGAAGTGCTATCTCTTTTATGGGATGGAATTTCACTTTAGGGGAAGGAAACACTATTTTCCACAGGGCCATCCAAAAATGTAAGTGACATCTTTGGGCAGTGGCTTCCCATCATGGAAAAGATTTAAGCAGAGAGTCTTTGGCATCCAGAGTATTGAGGACGTGAATTAGTTAGAGAATGCATTTCAGTCCAAGTACCAGAAACCCAACCACAGCAGCTTAACAAATAGGGATTAACCAACAAAACCCTCACATAAAAAAAATGTCCTGAGTTAACCTCTTCAGTTTGGATCAAAGCACTAGGGTGCCATAAGGACCCAGGATCCTCTTTCTGCCCCTGCCATCCTTATGTGTCCTTCATCCTTGCTGCATGAAGTTGGCTGCCCTACCTTTAGCCACACGTGCTCATCCCAAAAGGACAAAGAAGGTTGTGTCCAGAAGGGACAGCCCACCTGAAGAAAACAAAAATTTTCCAGAAATCCTCAATAGCTTCAAATTAATTCTCATTGGCTAGAACTGGAGTCACATGACATCTCCTAAATGTGAAGATACCCAGGAAATTTAGTTTTTAGCTAGGTTCAATGCTGCTTTGAACAAAATAGGTCTTCTATTTGTAAGGAAGGCATCATGGATTTAGGATAACTACTTAGTAGAGTTAGCCATAAAAGAGATTCTGGCATAGGTAGAAGATTGGAATAGATGAGCTCTTCCAACTATCAGAATTCAAAGATGCAGTTAGTAAATTATTCCCGACCCTCAAGGCATTTACAGTATATATTGGAGGCAGGTTCTGCAGACCACTATGTGGGTTTGAATTGCTGTTCTACCTCTTACCAGATATAGAATTCTGTCCTCTTGAAGCTTTAGTTCCTTTGTCTATAAAATAGGGATGATAATATCCACTTCACACTTTTTGGGGGGGATTATAGGAGTTTAATATTTAGAGTGTTAATTATAGTGACTGGCCCTAGTAGATGCTAAATAAATGTAGCTACTCTTTTTCCACTAGATGGTAACCTCCGTGAAGGCAGGAATTGTGTCATTCTGTGGTAGCTCAGTGCCTAACACAAGTCATCCTTTAACAGATCTTTGTTAAGTGAATGAACCAGGCCATGAGGGCTAATGCAAATATAAGGCATACTCAAGATAAGTGAGGTTTGTCCTTTCTCAAGTGTGGTTTTGGTGCCTGTATCTGAAGCATCTTCTGTAAGTATGAGGTAGGGACAGTGTACACTAAGGGAAAAGAATGAAAGAATACGGATAAAAAGTTGTTTTGATCAATGTTACTAGTTATAGGTAACAGAAGCTACCCGACCAAATTTAAGCAGAGAATGGATTATTACAAGATATTACGAACCTGAGAGAACCAACCCTATTCTGGCAGTTACTCCCTTGCTAATATTGCTCATACTCAGCTTTGCTGTTACTAGATAGTGGACTTGAGAATCTGCCGTAGCTGCCCCAGGCCATCCCACACACCAGGTCTATAGTAAGGGCCAGTCTCCCTGTACAGCCACTGCTCTACATCCACTCCTTCCAGATCTCATGTGACTGTGTCTGCTTGTCAGAGCCCACATCACATGTAGACCCGTAGCTGCAAGAGAGCCTGGGAAATGTAGTTTTTAGCCTCTCAGCCTCTGTAGTCAAGGCAGGTTTGCTAAAATGGGATTGGACAAGGTGCTCAGCTAGCGAAGGCACACTATCTGGCACAGAAGTTGTTCTAAGCAGCTGTGTGTGGTTGTCCCAACAGCACAGCCTGCAGGTCACAGAGGGGTGAGGCCATGTGCAGGAGGCACTGGAAGACCAGAGGAACGCAGTGAAGTGTTCAGGCCCACATACCCCTGGAGCCTGCAGAACGGACACCCGTGACTGGACAGTAGGTTGCTAATGGGGGATGCCGAGAGGAGATGAGGAGAGGTGGAGGTAGTTGTCCCTGGGCATGCATGAGTGGGTTGTGTGTGGCACTGTCCTAGCTGCCCGCCAGCACGCAGAGCTTCGGGTCCAGGCAGGCCCAGCAAGCTCATCTCACTGGCCGCCCACCCCTTCCAGCCCGACAAAGCAGGGATGACAAGGGAGGGGCTCATGTGGCAGCTGTACATCTGGCTCCCGTGGCCCTGGCCTGTATGACCTTCCAGCTGGTCCTAAAACGTGGGCTATGGGAAGGAATGATCAGGAGGCAAGGAGGAGAACGTTTTGTTAGTAACTCCAGGTCATGAGGCTGGAAGGAATAAGCTCAATGATTTAAAAAAAAAAAAAAAAAAAACCTAGAAACATGGTTGAAGATGTGCTTTTCCTTCCTCTTCTCTTTTCATCTTTTTTTTTTCAATTTCAGTCGTGTTTTATAGACTTGTGTGACATAGGCAGTGGGACAGCTGAGCAATTAGTTGGAATTGATCTTGTAGACAGCCAGTGTGACAAGCTGGACAATTCAGGTTCACAAAGGATCTTTTATAGAAAAAAAAAAAAAAGAAAGAAAAACCCAAACCCAAACAAACAAAAAACCCAGTCATGATTTATCCCTCGTCCACCCCCACCCCTTTTACTTATTCTTTTTTTGCAGGGTTTGTGGAGGATTTGACTGATTTCCTGACATCATTTTCTTTGCAAGCCGCATGCACTCGGCCCTTCACTCGGGTATACCTTCTGTAAGGACAGGATCTATAAATGCAACTTGGGGTATGCAAACATCCTTTTCTAGAAGCAGATTCCATGTAATGCCATTAAATGCAATCAGAAGTTACCAAGCATCTTACTGGAACTCTCTTCCAAATGTACCTAATCCAATTTACCTTTCCTTTGGTATTTAAGTCCCTGACAGCTGGAGTGGATGTTTCTCAGAGCAGTTTGGCTTGTAACAGGTGCCCTGTTTTATCTTTCTTTCTTCGTCTCTGTTCACTTCCTGTTCATACCTCAGTGTGCGTTACAGTGAGCATTAACCATTGGGTTATAGTCAGTTCTAGACACAGAGATGCTGCCATATCAGAAATGTTCACCTGACTTCAGTGTCATGGTGTGTCGGATGTTTGCTGAATGAGTGAATGAGACACAGTCCTGTCCCAGCTCCAGGTGACTTCTCATTTCTTTTCAGAATCACAGAATCTTGTGATCATGTGAGAACACTTTATCTCTAATAAAGCTGGAGTTTCATGACTCATCTGCACATGATTTTAGTGTTTCTTTTTCAACTGAAAATGGTCTTTTTTTTAAGTAGGAAAAGTTTGCACACAAACATTTGCAAAGAGGGAAAAAGCCATTTCCCATTCTTTCAGCTTGAACACAATTACAATATTTTAACTCTCACCTTGCGGTTTTAAATTTATGTAGAGCAACAAGCCCCTAGGTGATTTAATTATCTGCTTCTGATCTCATCACGAAGTAGTGGAAGCCTGGGGGAAAAACTTTTCATTCCCCAGTATCTTCTGCTAGGAAGCTGGTGCTCGTGGATGATTTGTTCAAGGGATTCTTTTAAAGCCCATTTACTGTTCAGCATAAATTATAACTACATCAGGGTGGTCTAGTAAGGATGCTCTTCGATGATCTTTTGAGACCTGGACACATGAGCTCTAGCGTAAGAGAACTCAGATAGTCCAGGAGCCAATCTTCTAGCATATGAAGAGAAGCTGACATCCCCTGGACCCAAATCTACCTGTAGGACCCCCATTAACCAAAGAGCCTTTAATGGTAAGGAGTTCTGGCTGCATATCCCTTTTGTCACTTGGAAAACAAAGCTAAAGGAATAGGTGTGGTATTTGCTAAGACTCAAAGCCACGCAGGTATGGGCAGGGGTTTACCTTAAAGATACTCTGAATAGAAGCCGTAGATTTCCTTCAGAGCCTTTGGCAATGGCTGGGACTGCAAACTGGCCTTGCCATTAAAAACCTATGTTGGGGTCGCCTGGTGGCTGGGGTGGTTAAGCGTCCGACTCTTGGTTTCAGCACAGGTCATGATCTCATGGGTCGTGAGATGGAACCCGCACTCAGCAGGGAGTCTGCTTGGGGATTCTTTCCCTCTGCCCCTCCCCACCCTCTGAAAAATGAATAAATAAATCTCAAAAAACAAAAACCCCCAAAAAACCTACACTGCTTTCCCAGACTGTCTGGCCTGAAGCTCAGACTCCCACTCTTCGTTTATTCACCTGTGGTCTTTGCACCAGACCTGAGCACTGTGAGTGAGTGAGTGACCACCTCAACTCATCTAAGGCCATTTGCCAGAAATCTCTGTGTGGTCCAGCCCAGCCCTTGTTTCCATTTGGCTTGGTTACAGTGTGATGTCCTTTTACAGGTATCTGTAAGTCATCACTTCTGCGGCCTGCTGTCATCTCAAATACAGTGTGTATAAAGCTGACCTCGCGCAATGTGTCACAATTCAGCTCAATATCTGTACACCTTTCATACGTCAGCGGCAGCTGTTCTGCTCTCCTTGTCACTCATGCTCCACTGTTCTGACTGTTCCCTTCCTTCACCACCCCTTCCCCTTGTTTTCCTTTCTACTCTCCCACCTATCCCTGCACCTAGATTATAGCAATCATCTCCTGGACCCTGGAGTGTTAGAACTGAAAGGGCCCTTTTGCAACTAATCCAATATGGTCGGTTTACAAATGAGGAAGCGGCAGCTCCAGAGAGGTTACATAAGTAGCTTTGTTTCAAACTAGTCAGGCCTACCATCCTTCCTCCAGGTTCCGCGTTCCTGCTACTCTGCCAGGTGATGTCCTTCCTGGTCGCCTGCCGCCAGCCTCTCTCCCTTCAGCCATTCTGTGTATCCAGTACTCACGTTTATTTGGCTGAAATAGTTCTTTAATCATCTCTCTCTCGTCCACAGATTTTTGGTGGCCCCTACTGCTAGGGAGACTCATTACATACTTTGTCATCCGAACTGGGACACTTGAGAGTAATAGAGATGCAACAGACACCTACCAGAACGGCGGTCCTGGGCAAACAGATTGTAGTTACACTTCATACAGCCCAGATCAGAGATCCTAAATCAGAAAGACCAAGCTTTGCCTGTTGGAATTGAAGGTGTTCTACGTTCGGGTCCCAGTTACACGTCTGAGCTCTGTCCTCCATAATCTACACAGTGTCTTGCAACAGCCAACTTGCTCATCCTTCTTAGCACACCACACTTGATGTCTATTTCTGCTTGGGAACCTGCAGGTTTTCCTCTGCTTCCCTAGCATCTCTGCTTTCTTCAAGGGCCCCCTCAAGTCCCTTTTCCTGCATAAAATCTTCTCAGTCAGTTGCATCTCCTGAGAATGTCTAGCTCCTCCTTGCTATTTCTACTACTAATTTGACCCTTACACGTGGTGAAATGAGGTGTTTTGATTTTTTTGTCTTAGTGGTGAGGATAGTCTCTGATCAGCCCCTCTATAAATTTAATGTCTGCTTCCAAAGAGAGAGACCCACAAAATAACACAGAAGGAAAACAGGAAAATGAGTAAAACCTCCAAAATGGAAATCAGAATTTTATTTTACTCATGAGTGCAGGAGACCTACTGCTGAGGGGACTCCGGCATTATCTAGCAGAAGCATAGCGCAACCCCACTTCCGTCTGCCTGCCGTGAGACAACATAGGCATCAGCTCATTGCCTGGGCCTTATTGTAACCCCAGAAGGTTGGAAACAACCAAGTGTCCAGCAATGGGGAACTAGTTGAATAGACTATGGTATAGCTCACAGTGGAGCATCACATAGCTGTGAAAGAGAGAGAGAAAGAAGATGTCCATGTATGAGTATAGAGAGATTTTTTGTTTAAGATTTTATTTATTTGAGAGAGAGACAGGGAGAGCATGAGCGGAGGGAGGGGCAGAGGGAGAGGGACAAGGAGACTCCTCGCTGAGCAGGGAGCCCAATGCAGGATGCAGTGCTCAATGGATGGAGTTTTCAATGCAGGGCTTGATCCCAGGACCCTGAGATTATGACCTGAGCCGAAGGCAGATGCTTAACCGACTGAGCCACCCAGGTGGCTTTCTTTCTATATAAAGTGTAAAGTGTGATTAATTTTGCTTTCCCTCTCTGGCAGTATTTTCATGCTTGAATTTGTGGAACTGAGTAACCATCCAGGGAGGGATATTAGAGCTATGCTTCAGAAAATTCTTTCTGCCACGAGTGAGGGCACTTTGGAGTGAGGAGGGGAAGTCTGGGGAAGGCAAGGCCATGGGGTGGGATCAGTGCCCAGGCTCCCATCCTGCAGCCCTGGATTTGCTCTGTCAACCAGGTTTCCTTATTAGAAGCTTATCCATTTGCTGGCTCCATATCTCAGTGCTCCCCTCTTATTGCTCCCAGCCTTCAAGAGTTTAGACTTTTGTTTTCAGATGAACATTTTATTCAGCAGTGTGATTTTCCAGCCTGGTAATTTTGGACACCAGACTTGTTTATTTAGTGATGCATGTGGTGGTTTCTCCCAATGGCAGAGGCAGGGAGGAAACAGATCCTTTGTTCCACTCATTGCGTTTCATTCCATGAAATGTAATTTACAGCTTGAATTAAATTAAATTAAATTTAATTAATTAATTAAATTTAATTTACAGCTAACTTTTTGTAATAGTGACATTATTATTATTATTATTCTGTAGGAAATAATGATTCTTCACTCCCAAACCCCATATCCAATCAATTATCTATCATAATAACAGATTAATAGATGTTCTTGATGAAGTATCTTCAAGAACACTCTAGTCAGATGGCTTTTTACTTTTCTTTGATCTTATATTACTCTTCTGACAGCTCTTTTATGAAGGAAACTGAAGCTCAGAGAAGCTTAGTAACTCAGTCAATGTCACACAGCCTATTGAATGACAGGCCTGGGTTTGAACTCAGGTCCTTCACACTGTAGAGCTGGTGTCTGCACTGTATAAACTGCCTCCCTAACTTGGCCAAGCTCTATCACTTCTACCTTTGCTAGTACTTTTCACATCATTTCCAAACCTACTGAGAACAGTTAGGAGCGTCATCATCTCTCCCCTGAAGTAAGGTGATTTCCTCTCAGCAGGGCTCTTATCTTCAGATTTTCCCTCTTATAACCCGAAAATCCTCCCTACACCATGAGCTCCCCCTAAAGGACCACAAGAATTATTCCTCCACTTTGTATACATGTTCCAGAATATCTACCCAATATATGGTGGATTTTTTCCTCAAAACATTATTCCTCAGAACACAGGACTTTGTTTTAAATTTGAATCCTTGCAAAGTCTTGATTTTATTAAACTTAGAGCTCACTTACTTGCTTTGAACCACAAACATTGTTAGGGCAGGACACATTAGCTTGAAATTACCTAAAATAAGTACCAGCATTGGATACTCTAGAAGCCATCCAATCAGTCAATGGAATCACTTTAAGAGGAAGCAAATTTACAGAGCTTTAGTGTAAATTTCATGGGCTCTGCCCTCAAAGACCTGCACATTAGATATGATTGTACACAAGCCTTTTCAGATTATTTCAGACAGCAATAAATTAGCGATCACTTATTTGGTAGTGCTTATGAATACACATCTATGGGCAATAAAATAAAAAACTGGTCCCATGTTATATAAATGCACCATTGAGGGTGGATAAAATTTCCAGTGACAGCCTCATACACAGATTCCAAAGTGCTTTATCACAAACCGGGTAAATGGATGTGAAGATGGTGGGCTCCAGAAATTGGTTAGATGATCAAAAAGTAACTCTAACAATGACTAAAATACTATTGACAAAGATGTATATCAAGAGTTTATAAGGGCGCCTGGGTGGCTCAGATGGTTAAGCGTCTGCCTTCGGCTCGGGTCATGATCCCAGGGTCCTGGAATCGAGTCCCACGTCGGGCTCCCGGCTCAGCGGGGAGCCTGCTTCTCCCTCTGACCCTCTCCCCTCTCATGCTGTTTCTCTCTCGCTGGCTCTCTAAAAAATAAATAAAATCTTTAAAAAAAAAAAAAGTTTATAAAATTGTGTCATAAAATGTGGGAAGGAAAAAGCTATATTTCTAAATGTATTATCTTCTACAATGTGTGATTGTGAACATGCACATGTAAATTAAATATTATAATTGGAAAATTAACTATTTCATTTTAGCCTTGAAAGTCTATATGTTTAAACTGACCAAAAACAATTTTTTCCTTATTTTCTCATTGAGAAAGCAGAGAGTTGCTTTATCTTCAGGGTCACCTGGTTGTCACATGTCAGCACTGTGCTCATAGAAAATCAGATACAGACCCTGCTCTCAGGACACTAACAATCCAGGAGAGAAGTATAGCAGCTACTATTGCCACAGAACCTCCTCAAATTTAGTGGCATAAAGCAGCAATCATTTTATTAGTTTCATGGACTCTGTGGATCAGGGATTCCAGAAAGGCACAGAGAGGACAACTTTATGTTGCCTCCATGATGTCTGGGGCATCAGCAGGGAAGACTTGAAGGCTTAGCTGGAATCATTCAAGGGTATCTTTACTCACTGGCACTGGGCTTCCTAACAGCATGGCAGCCTTTAAGCAGTCAGACTTCTTAAAGGGTAGCTCAGGGCTGCAAGCACAAAATTTCCATTGAACAAGGTAGAAGCTCCATTGCCTTTTTCTGACCTGGTCTTTTTCTGATGATGACTACTCATTGTTATTCCTGCCAGTCTTTTGATTATATGCAAGTCAGAGATCTGTCCAGATTCAGGGGAGGAGGCCTAGACCCCACGTCTCGTGGTGGGGAGCATCAATACCACATTGTAGGAGATCACGTGGGAAGGGAAATACTGTTGTAGGCCATTTTTGGAAAATACAATCTGACCCAAAGAACTTTGGCAAGTCCACATCTAACAGTTAGAGAAGGTGGAAAACATAGCGAAAGTGGTATGGAGTTAAAGCACAGTCCCATATGGATGAGACTTGGGCAAGGGAGAAAAGCTGGGATGTGGACATTTGGGAAAGTAGTGACAGCCATCAGATGTAGGATTAATGAGAACCAGGCAACTGGATGAAGATGTGGGGTTAGGGAAGAGATACCTAGGTATTTTGGAGCCTGGAGGTCAGGGAGAAGGATGTGCCTCAGGCAAAACCAGGGAACAGAGGCAGACAGGTTTATGTGGGAAGCAGACAGGTGAGCTCTGGAGAAAGAGAT
Organism: Mirounga angustirostris; assembly: GCF_029215605.1. Lineage (NCBI taxonomy): Eukaryota > Metazoa > Chordata > Mammalia > Carnivora > Phocidae > Mirounga > Mirounga angustirostris. The sequence continues at coordinate 46,481,548 of NW_026991720.1, read as the reverse complement.
CCAGCAGCTGTTCATGCTAGCACTTACCGTGTCTAAACCCCATCTGTCCCCTCATTTCCGCCCTCAGCCTTCTGGCCCAGCACGCACCACTGTCCTGAGACTCCTCCCACATACATACCTCTTTGTAGTTTCCTCCTAAAGGCTGTTTTATTTGCCCTTTCTGCCCTCCTCACCTCTTCCAGTAGAGTGTGCTTGACTGTTTCACAGGTCCTGCTGTCTACTCTTAACCATCTCCAACGCCATTGTTTGGCCCATGCATAGCATTTGACTCTGCACTACCCTTTTCTCTTAAAATTCTCCCATGTCTTGGCTTCATTTGGTCTCTTCCCACCTCTCTGGCCGCACCTTCTCAGTCTCCTGGGTTGGCTCCCTTTTTTCAACTGGCTCAATATTTGCTGGTGTTCCCCAAACAAGGTTTCTTCCTTGGCTGTTGTTCCTGCTTCTTCTGCTCTCAATGCAAAGGTGGGCTTCTGGTGAACCATGGACCCCTGCAATAGGAGATGAATTGTACAAGCATAATGGGAGTAGACACGTATTTCTAGGATATGATCCATAACTTCATCACATTCTCAGAGTGGTCTCTGAATTAAGAAAACCCAGAGGCTGAGACCCACTCTTTTCTTTTTTTTTTTTTTTAAAATATTTTATTTATTTATTCATGAGAGACAGAGAGAGAGACAGAGGCAGAGGGAGAAGCAGGCTCCCCGCGGAGCAGGGAGCCCGATGCGGGACTCGATCCAGGGACTCCAGGATCATGACCTGAGCCAAAGGCAGTCGCTTAACCAACTGAGCCACCCAGGCGCCCCGTGACCCACTCTTTTCTATGTATTTACTCCATGGCTTCAAATTGATATTCAGCCCATATTACTCCCTTAAACTTTAGGAATCCTCCTTGGCTACACATGAGGCTCTTCAGGGAAGCTTTAAAAAATGCTGGTAATCAACTAAATCAGAATCCTGGGTATGGGGTCCAGTGGGGTAATGCATTTCAAAGAAGATGTTAATCCTGTTTTGTGTCAGTCACAAAGATAACCCTCATGGTTAATACTTTAAACTATTTTCTCTTTACTAGGCTAAAATAAGTTACATCACCTTAAAGAGAATTGAATTATATCAGGATTAGGCTATCAATTTAGGTGACAAAGGTCTGGATTTTTTTTTTTTAATTAGTCCTATAGAGAATAGATTGAATATAATTGTTTTCTTTGGGTTGACTTCATTCAGCAAATTAACCCCTTTCTTCTTTGCCTAATTGTTTCTTTTATTTTCACCTACTAACCTCCTTACTAAAAAGAAAGTAGATTTTAATGGGTACAGTATTTAGTTTTGCAAAATGAAAAGAGTTTTGGGAGATGGATGGTGGCGATGATTGCACAAAAGTGTGAATGTGCTTGATACCAATGAGCTGTACACTTCAAAGTGGTTAAAATGGTACAACTCATGATATGTATATTTAACCACAATTTAAAAAAAAACAATTAAAAAATTTTGAAAATGGACAAGAGAGGTAACTGTTAATGGCAAAAAAAAAAAAAGAAAAGAAAAAAGCAACTGGATTTAGATGGAATAAGTCATTGGCCTTTTAAAAGAAGGTTTGCTGTTTCTCAGCAAAAATTCAATCCATTGAGAAATGATATCAAATCTATTTCTCTCAGTCATAGTGAAACCATGAGGGTGGAAAGTACCTGTTACAGGGAATTCCACAAACAGGCAAAAAGAAAAAACCCTATCTCTGCCTAATTCAGTTCATGGTAACCAGACCATAATTCCCCTCACCCCACGCCCCATGTGTATTTCATAGACCAAAAAAAAAAAAAAAAGAAAAAAAAAAGAAAATTCACATATTTGTTAAGCTATAATTTAAGAACCAGCATAATTACTAAATATACTTTCAGTTGGGGAGTTGGGTTGGGTAGATTTTAAAAAGTGATCAAGAAATTACCCAGAGGATTGTGTTCCTTATGGTTTGTGTGGCAAAGTGGTTGAGGTCACAGAATCTGCAGGCAGAATGCCTCGGTTTTAATTCAGACTCCACTATCAATCATCATTGTGATCCTCAGCAAGTTAGTTTACCTGCTTATGCCTCAGTTTCCTCACCTGTCATATTGGTACCAGCCTCATAGAATTAAATGAGCTAGTACCTGTGAAGCAGTTAGGACAGAATCCAGAGCTCTTATTATGTCCTCATCACATTGAGTTTTTGGGAGTTCTGATTCAGCAAACACTTCCTGAGCGTTGACTATACATTGTTAAAGAGTCACAGAACATATCATGAAACAGACTCTCCTTTGAGAACCTCAATACCCACTCCCCCAACCCAGCGTTTTGCACCCCCACCCTTCTCTGAGGTGCCACCACAGTCCACAATGCAACCCTTATTCCTTCAACTTCCCCTGACTCCACAGAACATTCACCCATTTACCAAGCTTCAAGTTTTCTGAAGGGTCTGAGTTGCCTCCTGACTGGGTAGTCCTCCTGCGTCCTCTGGGCACTCTTGTCTCCCACCTGGCTTCCTTACCGTCCTCCCTTGGAGAACTGCACTCTTCGGGCACTCCATTTCCTTTCAGCCATACATCATAGAACATGTGTTCATCTTGTTCAATGAGCTTTTGAGTCTTAGGGTTTCTGACTAAAGTCGGTTGTTTCTCTCTTCATCCACTGATGGTTTCAGACAAAGTTTATAAAGGATGGCCTGTGTGTCAATAGAACATAAAAGGATTTGTAGAATAATATTGCCCTTACAAAAGTGTGTCGCAGAACCTAATTGAGATTCCATTTTGACAAAAGAGAGCACAAATAAAAGAAGCCACGAAGTGACTGGGACACAGGGTAAGAGTGAACACAATGCTTAAGAAACCCCCCATTTTCATCTGGGGAAGAGGAGGCCGCAGGCGCATTTATAATCTGATGCCAAAGAAGACAGCACAACTTTCATTTGCTCTTCTAGACTAAACTGACCAAACTCACTGACCAAACGCATAAAGCCTCGTGAAACCTTGGTCTGTTCTGAGTATTACTTCTGCCTCCTTAAGGATCCTGGCTGTGGAGCTAGACAGGCTGTTAATTAACAGAGCTTTGTAAACTGCTTAAGAGATGTGGGTGAGCAATAGGGACTCCTAGAGCAAAGACAAGATGATTAAAAAAATCTTCTGTGATTAGGATAGATTTACATGCCTTGTCACTCCCTGAATCCAAAGGATTTTAGTGGAGATGGCAGGAGTCTTCTCAAGAGAACTTGGATGATGGGAGTCCCTCAGGGCCCAGGAGAGCAGTAGCCCAGCACCTCTCTCTAGCATGCAGGGAGGAGAATCCTGCTGCCTGGGCAGTGAGCAAGAGCTGAAGAATAAAGAACGTTGATGCCAACTAGACTAAGTACAAAGGACAGCCCTTGCCATGCTGGATGAGTATCACCAGAAGGAAAAGTCTTAAGTTTTGCAGCAACTCATAAAGTCTGATTTAAATAGTAAAAGCTTGACTTCCATATAAGTGAAGCTTCACCTCAAATATACTCAATTCAGATATTCTGCATGCCATTGGCTGTGTGACATATTGCCCAAATGACTGCCAGATGTGTGTGTCTTCTACAAAGCAAAGTGCGGGTACACTTACAGCGTGAGGTCTCCAAGCTGAGTTTCCTAGGAAACTGGGCCATCAGCAGGGCATTCTCACTGAGCACTCACCAGAGAGGGAGACTCAATGAATAGTTCCTTTTTTCCTAAGTTCTCCTTTCCCGCCTCCTCTCTATCCTACCACCCCTCACATCAAAAATGTCTAAAGAATGGATGATCTAATAAGATACTAAATAGGCGATATTATTACCTATTAATAGAAAGAATGTATTTGCTAAATCTCAGTTTGGCCATATTGCCTGTCAGATGAACCAACAAGGTAAGAATTGTGGAATTATGCATTTTCCAGAAAAATTTATGACCAGTGATCCCAGTCATTATTCCAGTGTGTGGCAGGACGATGTGAGAAGACTCAGGTGAGATCTAGCCTTTATTGACTGTTTGTATGCAGGGTATTGTGTTCCAAGATGTAGATGCATTACTTAATGAGCTTCCTGCCATGACAGGCATTGCTCCATTTCACAGTCCAGGGAATTGAGGTTTGGGAACTGAGGACTATAATTTAGAAACAGAAAGAGTGGAGCAGGATTTTGAGCCCAGGTTCACTCCCCGAGTGTTCCCATCTTCAGTGTGGGTGACAGGCTTGTTCTGAGGGCTGCCCTCCTGTCCCCTTCCTCCCATCCCTTCCTATCCACACTACTGACCACACAGCCAATAACAAGAACCAGAACCCCCTCCAGAAGCCTCTACCTCTCCTAGCAGTGATATCCCTCACACCCAGCCTGGGCCCCGATGGTCATCTTTGGCAAAATAGCAAATTGACTGTATTGACCCTTCTCTCCGTTTAAGATGAGAAGATAAAGTCATTTTCTATTTGAAGTTCTGCCCATCTCTGAAGGGAAGGACTCAAGATGGGTCAAATCCCTCCTTCCCCTTGATTCTTTCCTACCTGGCTCAAACCCCACCTACCTCTCAGCCCCAGGAGCACTTAGAACTTTGTACTCATTTGGTAGTTCTCACCAAGAGCCTGCTGACCTCTCCTGCACTTCTCCATGGCAGGCATATCATTGGGATACACTTCTCTGTATCTCTGCAGGACAACCCAGGACCTTCTGCACATTAGGCACTAAATACTCATTTCTCAAGAGTATTAAAGGATGCAAAAAGCAAACAACTTCTCTCCAGGGAGGAATTTGAGGGGTGTGGATCCTAGCACCCAGAACCAGGCACTGGTACCCCTTTGAGTTTTTGCTAGTTTTCCATGACTTGGGAGATCAATGTGTCCCTGTTCTGGGAATCTGATATTTGTCGCATCTATGAACAGTTTATGTTGAGTCAGGCCACAGAATCTTCCCCATACCATAGGATAAGGAGAGGCTCCAGAGCATTCCATCTACATGTGCCAGGATCCCCCAGCCCCTGTTTTGGCTGATCTGTAATTTGGATGACTCTCCTTGAAGCAGGACAGCCAAATCAGCTTCCTGCTGATAACAGTAATCAGATTTTATAGCAAAGTCCCCAGTTAGGCAGGGCAAACAGAGAGGCAGCCCGAGCTATTGATTTGTGTTGTGGGAGGTTCTTTTCCATTGAGATGGCTGAATATTTTGTGCTGAAACCATTTTCTTCCCTGTACCCTGCATATTTCTCTATGCATGATATGGGACAGAAGTCATTTTAATTATCTTCTTTATTTGCTAGTTAAAACCCTGGAATTAAGGTTTGGGAAACAAATTGTCCATATTTAATGTATGCGATTGGCCCAGAAGTGTCATTTATTTTAGATAACATGGGAAGAAGTATAAATTATTTGATAGTGTAGCAGCATTTTCAATGGTGCTTTTTATGTCTTTTGTATTTCATGCCATTTAAAAAATAATGTCTTCCTGGGTACCCACATTGGCTATAGAGTGTGTGTGTGTGGTTTGTTTTTTTTTTTAATAAAAATTAGAAACTATGCCAGGCATTTTCAACTTCTCTTAATCTTTGCATTTGGAAGAGAATATTCTCTAGGTAGTTTTGAAGATAATAATAGCGAGAATGCACGGATTCATCTGTACCGACTCACTGTACTAGCTTCTCCAGATGTGGAATGCCATGGGGAGTCAATCTGGTTTGCATAATTGACAGCAGCCAGCCTGCAATCCTCTGTGCTAAGCTGGGGCTGCGGCCACAGAAGGCAACGGGGCACCTGGGCTGCTGGGCACCAAGTCCCTGCACTTGCCTGACTTTCCTCCTATAACCACGCACAGGGTCCCTGCCCCTAACACAGGGTACCCTGCTCCAGGGAGGGAAGGGAAACACCTTGATTCATTCCACTGGGCCACAGTTGGGTAATCAGGGGTTAGCTTTTTATTGCATTGACTTCGGCATTTTAATCTTAAATTCTTTAGAGACCAGTTCTTCAGATGAGGCAAGACCATAAACTAGAAAGACTGAGGGTATCAGCCAAACGGAGAACACAGTTCCCTTTCAGGGCCTTGAGCCATGTGGCTCCCGTTCTGGTCCCCTCCACTTAATGACTGTTAAACCTTACACCAAAACCACCTTCAGAGCTTTCTGGCCCTCTGTCCTGTCCTGGTTTATCAAGTGGGATAATATCACCTGTCCTACCTACTTCACAGGCTTGTTCTAGGGATCAGAAAAGTTAATATAGGTGCTTTGTACACTGTCAAGCCAATTTAAACAGAATGCACAGATGGATTGACAAACATTCTCTGGTATGTATGCTCTCTGTCTTTCTAATTCTCTTCCTCTTTTGAATTATGGCCTCTGTCGTAAATACTTCCTGATAATCATAATAGCTATCCTTCGCCGAGTGATTTGCATGTGGGAGGCATTGAGGCACATGCTTTACGGGCATTATTTTTATTTAATCCTCATGATCGCCTTGCTGGTTGGCACTCATCGCTTCAGTTCACATGAGCATTGGGCTCTGAATCCATCACGGTCTTCTAGAGAAGCCCATCCCACTTGCCTTGAAGCTGCTTGCGAAATGAAGGAGCTACATTCTTCACTTCCAATTCTGACAGTTTTCAAATGGCTTAAAATGTGATCAATTGCTGAATTATTTTTTAATGTTTGAGTGCACCATAGGCCCATAAGTATAGAGTGTACTTGTGTCTATGTGGCAGAGAGAGCCAGAGCGAGAGGGAGGGGGAGGGGGGAGAGACTCGGGGAGAGAGAAGGAGAGAATAGGGGAGAGAGGAAAAAAGAGAATGTATGACTGACAGAAAAAGATGTCATTTTGCATGTGTGATAGGAATAGTGATTTTCTAAGATTTTAGGTGCAGATAATCCTTAAAAGCATATAATTAATTAGTTAATGGGCTTTTGATGTTCATAGTGCAGAAGATTCGGAAATACATGATCTTTATAATCTTCATAAGAGATTAGAAGATGCTTACAGTAAGAATTCCCAGCATCTCAAAACCTTGCTGAACAGAAGTGATTGCAGTTGAGATGAGTTGGAGGAGGTGAGAGGCAGGGGAGCGAGAAGGGAGGAAGATGGGTAAAATGGCTTCAGAGACGCTTCACCAACAGCACCCCTTGTGTTGCCTTCCTCGTCCCCATGTATTGAGTGCATTAAATTTGGCTGTGGCAGGTCCCTGCCTGCCTCTGACAGCAAGCACCCAGGTTCAAGCCACTGGTTATCATGTGTGTCTGGTGAAAGCCCCCTGATTGTGTGCTCCTGGCCACGTTAAATAGACAGGTAAGCTTTAGGCAGCCCGTTTTAACATAGAACCTTTGATTCCAGAGCCTCCTTTAAAGATGACGTATTCTGCCACTCATAACTGTTCTGAGTTCCTTTCCATCCCTCAGATGCCCTCTGGGCTGGGTGTCCCACTGGCTGGATGTCTCTAAAGGGCCTCTTAGGTGAATCCCGCCTGGGAACCTGAGCATAACCAGGTCAGATGTGGGAGTTTCCAGTATGGTAGGAAATCAGGTTCTTTCTGTCCAGGCCAACCATTGAATTTGAGGTGAAGAATTAGCATTTGTAAAGAAACAACAAAGAGTAGCTTCTTTTTTTTTTTTTTTTTTCATTTTTTTATTCTTATGTTAATCCCCATACATTACAACATTAGTTTTAGATGAAGTGTTCCATGATTCATTGTTTGTGCATAACACCCAGTGCTCCATGCAGAATGTGCCCTCCTCAATACCCACCACCAGGCTAACCCATCCTCCCACCCCCCTCCCCTCTAGAACCCTGTTTGTTTTTCAGAGTCCATCGTCTCTCATGGTTCGTCTACCCCTCCTATTTCCCCCGCTTCATTCTTCCCCTCCCGCTACCTTCTTCTTCTTCTTCTTTTTTTTTTTCCTTAACATATATTGCATTATTTGTTTCAGAGGTACAGATCTGAGATTCAACAGTCTTACACAATTCACAGCGCTTACCAGAGCACATACCCTCCCCAGTGTCTATCACCCAGTCACCCCATCCCTCCCACCCCACCCCCCACTCCAACAACACTCATTTTGTTTCCTGCGATTAAGAATTCCTCATATCAGTGAGATCATATGATACATGTCTTTCTCTGTTTAACTTATTTCAACAAAGAGTAGCTTCTTTGGCAGAATCATTTCTTGTATTTCAGACGTTGATTACCAGTCTTGTGCATTATTTAGGGCTTCCCTTTCTCCTCTTTCTTTGGCTGCTTTGCCTTCTCACATTGCACACTTTCATTCCCTCTGGAAAACAGGCCAGGTAAGAGACATGAGCTAAAACTCAAATCTGATCACTGTGCTGCTAATAAGCAGCCCTACTAACGATTTTTTCCTGCTCCTGGAGTTCAGGGAGGGAGCATTTCTTATTAATCTTTGCACTTCTTCCCGCCAGCACTTTACCCAGGTGTCTAGGAGGAGCTCAGTGATTGTTTACAGGTGGATTAGATTGAAGTGAATATTTTACTGTGATTTGCAGGACAGAGATGGAGACAGCGCTCCAGCTTCGTTTATGAGGGGAGTCCTGAGGTCCCTGGAACCTACAGAGAAAGGGCTATGCTTGCAGCTTTGCTCTGTCATAGTGTTTTTCACCCTTGGAAGGGGACACTTGATCTGGGTGGTTCTGCCGCCCACCCTGTGACGGCCTGGTGTTTTGTATCACAGACACGGGGCTCCTTCTGTGGCCCAGGCTCGGGCTCATCTCTGATCCCCTGGGTTTATGTGCACCTTCCCCCCTATAGATGTGCCTCTGTCACAATCCTTACGAATCATCACTTTCTCTCCAGCGCCTGTCATAGCATTGGTTGATTTGATGGGCCAGGCACAAATGGCAGTTCTCACATGCATCTGGGTGCTGCCTGATTGAGAACAGAGAGGTGGAGGAAAGCTACTCTCTCTGCCTTGCCAGGGAGAATGAACAACTGTGAACCTCCTGGATCCATGTCATAGGCAGAAGAAAGGCAATTCAATAGTGAGGATTTGGGGTAAGGCAGGTAATAAGCCTACAGAGGAGAGAACCTGCACCCCAAACCAAGAAGGTGGTGAGTCTGAAGCAGATGGAGGCTTGGCTGAGGAGCTAGAGAAAGCAGGCCTGCTTCCGCCAAGAGAAAAATAGTCAGGTTCTTCCTAAGTCAGTGGTTCTCACAGTTTTTAGGTTCAGGACCTTGTTGTTCTTTTAAAAATGATTGATGACCCTAAATACTTTATATGGGTTGCATCAATTAATATTCACCATATTAGAAATTAAAACTTTGAAATTGAAAAAAGAAATTTCAGTTTATTTCAAACAATGTGCCAATTGTATGTTAACATAAATTATTTTTATTAAAAATTATGTTTCAAAAAATAATTAGTGAGAATAGTGTCGTTGTTCTACTTTGCTGCAAATCTCTTTTTTTTTTTTTTTTTTTTTTTGCTGCAAATCTCTTTAGCATCTGACTTCATGAGGGAAGTTGGATTCTCTTTTCCACCTATGTATCCAATCCATTGCCATATCCTGTGTCATGTATCTTCTGGGAAACCCTACTGTTCACTTGAGAATGAGATTGAACAAGCCAAATAATGTCATAGTGGTTTTAGGAAAATAGCTTTGACCTCTCAGATGCCAGGGGGGTCTTAGGGACTCCCAGGGTTCCCCAGACCGTCCTTTGAGAACTTCTTCCCTAGGTGTAAACTCCCAGAAACTTGCCTCTCTCTGTGCCTAACATGTGGCCACCTCTTACAATGATATCTCTGCATTAGCAGAAAGTGGGTAATGGTGAGCCAAGCGGATAATTCTTTTTAAAAATTTTGCCCTTTGAACAGTGCATGTGAACATTCCACAGAGCATCACAGAGGCAAGCGAGAATAACATTGACATTGAATGTCCTGTTGGGCAGTCTGGACAAGTTCTTGCTCATTGACTGGCAAACAAGATAATCCGGAGCATGAGACAGTCTCCTCTCTGTGCTGTTCAAACTGTGAATCTCAAATTGTATGAGCTCCACTTAGCCTGGGCAGCGTATATGTTTTTCCTCTCTCCCATCATGGAAAACTTTGTAAGAGAGGAACAGCTGCTCCACGGCATCTCCGAGCTGTGTGTTTCCAGGACCCCAGGGCAGCTGAAATCTACTTTCCAAGTGACCAATAACTGGGCAGTTTACCGACTCCTCTGGTACTTCTTGGGCAGCACAGAATCGTCTCAATCTTAATTCCCTTTCTCCTGCACTAATCAAGATAGTGACAGAGCTGTGACACTAGCAAGATGAGCGTGAATGGAGAGTGATGATTTATGGGGATTGTGCTCCAGCTTCGCTCAGGCCTTGACTCTCCCTGCTAGGGAAGGGCGGTGGGTACCGCTGGTCCGCAGCCAATGTGCAGAGCACAGACAGGCTGCTCAAAGACGAAACAAATCACATTGTTATGTTGTTCTAAAGCAGGAACATCATTTTTAATGGGGCGAGGAAAAGATTTAGTGGTGTTCTCTGTCTCTTGAGAAGACTACAGTAGTCCTTCCCTTATCCATGGTTTTGCTTTGAGAGGTTTCGGGGACCTGTGGTCAACCGCGGGCCAGAAGCAGATGCTCCTCCTTCTGACTTATATTCTCCGCAGGTCGGTAGGAGCCTAGCTCTATGTCCCAGTGCCTACGTCAATCCCCCCACTTCATCTCACCACATAGGCATGTTGGCATCTTACATCATCACAAAAAGTGTGAGGACAGCACAATATGATAGTTTGAGAGACGAGAGAGACCACATTCACACAAATTTTATTACAATACATTGTTATAATGATTCACTGTTATTATTAGCTATTGTTATCATAAATCAAATGTTGTCATAGGTCTGTATGTATGGGAAAAACATAGCGTATCGTTTGGTACCTTCTGTGGTCTCAGGCATCCATAGGAGGGTATTAGAACGTATCCCCAGTGGATAAGGAGGGAATACTGTACATACATCAGTGCTCAGGCCACTCTAAGACTGTCAAGGGGATGGTCTCTGTAGATTCAGCTATAATCACAGAATTTTTTTAGTAAGAAGGAGAGTTAGAAACTCCCCCTGTGTGGAGAAAGGATGTGTGTGTGTGCACGTGCACACGTGTGTGTGAGTGTGTGTGTGTGTATGGTGTGTGTATGTGGGAGTCAGGTGCAGGGTAGGAATAGTGCCCCCACAGCAAAGGCCCATGGATATTGTCTTTCTTTGCCGTCCATCACACCTAGCTATGGAACTCAGGCACCACACTAAGGAAGTAGAATTATCCATTTCCCATTTTCTCTGTGAGCCCTGCACCTTAGATGGTTTCCTAACCTCTCTGGGTCTCCGTTTCCCTAGATACAGAATGGATGTAACAATAACATTTATCTCATAGGGTTGTTTTGAAAATTGAAAGGCAGTATATATAGAAGTTCCTTAAAGCACTGTATAATACACAGGAAGCACAAAACAAATGTTAGTTACCATTTATTTTTATTATTATTATTATTTTATTATTATTTTACTTTGACATCTCTGAAACTCAGTTTTCTCATCTGCAATGTAGATTTTCCAGGTTAGTGTAGGGATAAGTTATAGAATATATGGCCAAGTCTTAGAAAAAATGTCAAGTGCCATTAAAAGTAATACAGTGTATTCTGGGGGATGTTGACAGAACAAGTCAATTTTTGTTACCTGGATGTTTTCCCAAGTGTAAGTTCTAGGCCTTGAGCAGTAACACATGATTTTCTGCACTGTTTTGAAAATAGGGCAGTTACTTTTGATTAAGTGAATATATAATACCAACCAAAGGAGGAACAGCAATGTAATCTCAACCAGTGCTAACAGTTAATATTTGTGGAGTGTTTATCCTATGCCAGCACTGAGCTAAGTATTTTACATGTAATAGATTGTCTTACTACTCACCACAGCTTCTTGAAGGAGGTGCTATTGTCATTCCCAGTTTGCAAATGAGTAACGTGAAGTTGACGGTTCACCCAGGGCCCCTCGGGTAGCACATAGCCAGGCCAGGATTGAACCCAGGCAGGCTGGTTCCCTGGTCAGTGTAGTTCTCCTTAACCACTATAGTAGCAGAGCTGGAGGTCCAGAAGGAGGTGAACAGGGATCACATCATAGTTTGGTCTCAGCGGGCTGCAACATTGTGCTCTGCAACTGAAAGAATTAGTAGATCTTTCATCCTCCTTAGATAAGGTAAAAGGCAAGATGTTTTATCTATCATCACTATTTATGAAGAAAAGGTGTCTGCTTCTTAGGGGTGTAAATTGTTGCCCAAACATAACCCAGGGATTGAGCCAAGAATAGATTCTTGAGATGGGGGAGATCAGATGCAAGACTCTAAGAGCTCTGAGGAGACAGACATTGAGATCCTATAAAAAAAGGCACACAGTGTCTAATCCAGGGCTGAGCCCCAGGCACGAGGTAGAACCTTCGCAGGTAAAAAGATGCAGTTTTATTCAAGTTTACTGGAGGCTCTCCTAGGGGGCATGGATATCATTTGCCTGTCTCAGTCCAACACTGTCTGGTGGAACAGGATTATGCCACCGCAGAGACATAGCTAGCTCCTTGTGGGGAGGCTGTATAACTCAGGACTATAGAGTGGGAGCTTGAGAGTTAGACCTGAACTTAAATCTCAGTCCTGCCATTTAAAAGCTCTGTGGCTATGCAAGTACTTCATTCTCTAAGTCTTCATAGAATGGCTGTAAAGATTAAATAAAAATTGCATGTAAGTAAATCCCTTAGCACTTTATAAGCACCCAGTGAATGAAAGCCGTTAGCCTCAGTGTTACACTGGCTAGTTCCTGGATTTCCCAGTAGTGTTGAGGGACTGTCCCTTAACCATGGCTCGACCCCCACCTATTTTAGGTCATCATATGTGATGCCAACTTTAGGTACAGTGCCGCAGAGGTAGGGGACTGGTATGGTTCTAAGCCTCTTTTCCTTACCTATGTATTAAGTTCAGGATGGTATTGGCCAGGCTTTTCTGGAACTGGCCACTCAGCTTGATCCTGTTCTAGCTCAAACTTTAAACCAATATGCAGGAAGAGATGTCCTATGGCAAACAGAGTCATGCCCTGGGCTCAGGGATAAAGGTCATGGTTTAAACTTTGCTGATCTGGAGAGTCATCAAACGCGGCCAGGGTTCCTAAGAACTCTGGTTGTACATTTGAGGGGCTGTCCATCTTTACATTAGATGGGAGAGGTTACTAACTAAACAAGACCTAGGCCTGTTTGTGAAATAAAGGGACCACCCTATCTGCCCAATGCAGGTCATTAGCTGAGCAAGGAACCCTGAGACTTTGGTAGCATGCAGGCCCTTTACATGGCAATCGAATGGTTGAGGCACAGATACCATTGGAGCACCACTAGGGGCCAGACTGTGTGCCCAAAGGAGAAGCCCTCTGTGTGCAGGAGACCATAGCCCTCCTTGTGTTACCTGGGTAAGAGTTTGGCAGACTGGGGCAGACTGATATCAAACCCAAACTGGCACGGAGGCCATGCAAAAGTGGGCAGAAGGCAGGCGTCTGCAGGGCAGGTTATCAGGTACCCACAAATGTGCCGCAGCCCCAGTGTGTGATCCAAGCAGCAGGTTTTGGGGTTTGGTCTCTAACAAGCTTACACTGGGTGCTACCAGAACCTTGCAAGGAAACAAACTGCTTCTGTCCATAACGTGAGCCAGGGTCAAAAATGGGGAGCCCCAGGAGCAGGGGCAGATGTGCGCAGAATTTAGCCATGGGGTGTCTCTCGAGCTCCCCCAGACCGCACAGCTGCCCACGCAGGCTGGCAGTTTGGTCCTTGCATCCTCCCAGTGGCTTTTCCGGGCAATGTCTTCAAGATGTTGCTTAGCTTCTGACATGAACATGTCTCTTTGGGCACCACGTGTGGCAGCCCTGAGAGTTGCTCCGGCTGCTGTAAGCCAGGATGGAGTTAGCCTCTCAGCCCAAGTCTTGCCCATCCCCTGTTCTGGCTACCTTTGATCAAGTGCAGTCATATGCCATGCTGCTGAGAGCTCTACCAGCACTCATCCCTCCAATCCTCCCAGCAACCCATGGGGTAGGTGCTGTTATTGTGCCCATTTTATGATGGAGAAACTGAGGTGTTGGGGGTTGAGTTAGGAAGGTCAGATAGCTGGTGAGTGGCAGAGTGAGGATGCACATGAGGGCTTTCTTTCCCCAGAGTTCAAGCCCTGCACCACCCTTCCCTGTGACTTCTGCAGCTGAGACGGAATCTGATTCTGTGACTTGTTCAGACGCTTCTCAGAGTTGTGGCATCAGGCTGGACTAGGGGTTTGCAATCTTGGCTGCTCATTGAAATAACCTGGGAAGCTTTAAAAAGTACTCATGCCTCAACCTTGCCACCAGAGATTCTGATTGCAGTTGGTCTGAGAGGAAACCTGGGCATTTTCTGGACCAAAGGTTGGCAAACTTTGTCCATCAGGGGCCAGATAGTACATATTTTAGGGCTTGCAGGGCCATATGGTCTCTGTCACAGCTACTCCTCTCTGCCTTCATAGAGCAAAAGCAGCCATGGGCATGGCTGCGTTCCCGTAAAACTTTATTTACAAAAACAGGTGGCTGGCCAAAATGCGCCTGTGAGCCCTAGTTTGCCAACGACTGATCAAATCAGGCAGCTCGTTAGTAGATTCTACCCATCACCAGTGAGATTAGAATTCATCTTGCTTCCAAGGATCTGGTGTCTGCGGTGTCTTGGGAGAGCCCCCCCGGAAGACCCCCATTCCCTCTAGTCCATTGCCTTCCTGCAGGCTCAGTGGTGTTGCCCTGCTCTCTATGTCTGAGCTTCAACAATGGCCTCTTTTTTGTGCAGGACCTTAACTCCCCTCGGCGCCACCCCTCCCCCCAGGGTCTGAAATTCTGCCATGAACCATCACCTGTTTGGCGGGGGTCCTTCCTGGCTTGCTATCCCTTCCCCATGAGGAGTCAAAATTGCCCCCCCTGATCTTGGCTGGAGGCCAGGGCCTCGGTAATTAGGAAGATTAGCCGGATCTGCGAGGCCGCCACCTGTTTGATAGGAAGACTGGCCCCTGTATGAGCACGCCTCCCCTTGCTGGCTGTCCCCTTGGCTTGGCTCCATCCAGAGCAGCCCCTGGGGAAGTCTGGCCCCCACCTCTCCTCATCCAGAGCCCCTTTCTTTCCCTTTCCAACTGACCTTCCATGTCTGCCTTGTGCGTGTAGCTTGAGTAATAGCATCATTTTCGCCTGAAGAATTCGGTCTATCAATTAACTTTTTTTATGGAATATTAATGTAGTATTCTTGAAATTGTGGGTTGTAATTATTTACAAAGTCAAAAGGGCAACAGGAAAATAAAGCTGGTGAATTGCCTGTGGTGATTGAAATTATGCCCCAACTCATAAAAATATCAAAACCAAAGCATGCCTTCCTTATCTTCCCTCATATGTCAACTGTCCTTGGTAATGGGGTGCTCAGACACCACAAACATGCCAGACTGAAAGAAAACCATTAATAGAGGAGGCACCTAAGATAGTAACAGTTCATGTACACGAAGTGTCTACAAGTTAATTGTTTAGACATCAGAATGCATTTGTTCAACAAACCTTTATTTGTTCCTAATTTGTTCCATGTGTCAGTGATACAGGATAAGGCTCAGATACTAACTAGAGAGAGACCATCATATAAAAGAAAAACTACAAACCATACCAGAAGTACTGTAATAGAAGCATGCACACAGCTCCCTGGGAGTGAGAGGTCGGAGATCTGAGGGTTCAGGGAAAGCTTCTCCCTGGGGGTGAGAAGTGAGTTGGTTAAATGAGGTTCCCCACCTGGAAAACAGGAGGAAAGGCATCGTGGACAGCGGGACCTACCTGTCCCAGGCAGGAATGGGGTGTGGTTGTGTGATGGGAGTGTGTGGTTCTTAGAATAGTGGAGGAGTTGAGTCTGGAAAGCGGCAAGGGATGCGTAAGCCAGTCTGAGAATTCAAGCTTTACTGTGACAGGAACCAAAAAGGCTGTGTGTGTGTGTGTGTGTGTGTGTTTTGTGTGTGACCTACTTCAGTTGTTTTCCACTAATTTAATTCCATCTAATTTAACTAACAACATAAAGCCCAGCATGATGTAAACCTGCAGTAAAAGTCCTCAAAATGTTTGTTGAGTGAATTAATGAAATCATTCCCCAAATTCCTTGTTTGATACATTATATCTGTGTCTTTTGTATATTTTTCTTGGTCTCTCACTCACACTGCAGAGTCTCATCACATCTCATTGATGATTCTGGGCTGTCCGAGTATTTCTGAGTGAGGCACTTAAGAAGCATGGGTGGTATTGCCTATGTGGGGTTTTCTCTGGGGTTCCAAGGTGAGCCATCCACTTCACTGGGTGGTTCCCATGTCCACGTTTGAAGAACTTTTCTTTGGGGTTGTTTAATGTTGGTAGACAAGAATCCTGTCTGAGTGGAGGAGTAATGCAATCCGGTTTCTGTTTTAGAAGGATCTTCTGGCAGCAGGGGGACCCCAAATCAGAATGCAGGGCAGGGAAGGCAGCAGGGGCCCTCTTAGGAGGCTGTTATAAAATAAAGAGGTTCTCAGCTTAGGATGTGGGAGCTAGGATGGAAAGGATCAGGAAGTATGATTCCTTTTAGGAGACAGAATTGATTGGATAATGAAGGTGAGTGAGGACGAGTCTTTTGTGATTAAAAATAAAGAAGAAGGAGTAGTGCTTTAGAGGGGCAGGGAAGGCAATGAGCTAGGGTTGGGGGCTTTGAGTTTGAGGAACATACAGTTGGGGTTTCCCATTGCCTTTGGGTGATGAGAGTTGGAGGTGACAGTGACACACAGGTGGTAACCACATCCTTGGAAATGAATGAGTTAACCCAAGGAGAGTGAGAGAGAGAAGTGAAGGGAAGAGAACAAGTCTAAAGCAGAAACCCAGGGAACAGCAGGATTTAAGGAACCGCATGGAGGAAGAACCAACAGAGCAGACAGGCTGTCGGGGTGGATCAGTTATGAACGGGCAGCGTTGATTAGTGTGCAGGAACCTAGTTACACCTGGAACTCAAATAAGACGTACCAGTCGATGAGCTACAGTATGTTTTGAATACTCTGGGAAACTTGCCATTACTCCTACATTTAGGACGTAAGACTCCATTCATTTGTTCCTTTGTTAATTAATTGAACAATTACTCTACTGAGTATAAGACACTCTGCTGGGCATTGGGAGTAGACCTCGTTCCTATGCTTTATTCCTTCCAGCTTAGCAAAGAAGACAGATATTCAGCAACAAACTTGGACACAGATGTTCTCACTGAAAATAGTAACAGTTACACCCAAGGATCAATCCCTCAGAGCCTTATCCACCCAGAGCCTCTGAGAGATATTTATGAGTGGGGTGACTTTACATGGGGGGTACCTCTGTGTCCTAATCTCCCCTGAGTTACACAGATGGCCCTGGGGCCAGTGCCTCTTCCTGGTGTCAGCTCCTAGTGCATGAACTGCGCTCTGCCTGGGGATGCCGACTATCAGAGAGGCACCACCAGTTTCTGCTGCCTGGGCACTGGGGGTGGCCGGAGTGGTGGGGACACTCTGGACTCACCTTCTGGCTTCCTACATAAGCAGTGTAGAGACAGTCATGTTGACTCTCAGTGGCATGATTGAACTGGTCAGAATAGGAGCTATGACCTCACCTGGTTTTTGCCGAGCACTGAAGATATAACTGATAGTGCATGTCAGCTCGTTTGTCCATACAAGCCGTCTGCGTCGAACCATATTCATTACTACTGGTTCTTCTGTTTGTTTTGAAAACTCTTCATGTTGGAGTTAGGAATCTGATAGAAGAAGGAACACTAAATGGATTTGTGGTTGTTGCTTATGGAGACATCTCCTCAATTCAACTCAGAAAAAGTTCTACTGAGTACCTACTATGTGCAGGGCACAGGGCTGAAACGTATTGTATTTTGCAAGACTGCAGACAGCCACAGCTGTGTTGGCGGTTTACGTTGACTTTGGCAGACTGAAATTGCTTTGCTTTTTCCCTTTGCTAGCCTCCCATTATAGTTTTCATTGGCAAACTAGGTTGCAAACCAGGAGCGATTCACTTTGCGCAATAGAAGGGCTCCTGAAAAATGTTTTTGAGAATGAATTGTTATCAAATGAATAATGTTTTAACTGTGCTGGGGGATTTTTCTACGAGAAGGAAGTTCTGATGCTGAATTGTTTTGAAAGGTGAAACATTATTTTCTGATTTATCTGCTTGGGAAAGGAGAATTTTTAACCTAAAGGGAAAATAAGTCAAAATTTAATAACTTCAGGAATCTGAAACAATATCAAATCAAAACAAAACAAAACAAAACAAAAAACCACCCAGTGTTTAGGGCTTAGGCGTCGTGAATACTAACAAAAAGAGCCAACGTTGTGTAGACCACATGACAGAATGGTAGCTATTCTGAAGACGTAGTCTTATTTGTGGGGCTGATAATAGCAAATCTTGCCAGTGTAAAAAAAAAATGAGACTAATGAGAGAAGTAACAGAGAAAGAAGAAAAAGACTGACAGGGGGAAGAAGCACAGAGAAAAGGAAGGATAACAGCAGGTGGTGGAGACACCTGAAGCAGCAGAGGAGATTACAGCAAATGGTGAGAGTGGCAGCAAAGAGAAGAACTGGCCGGTAGGACAGAACACAGAAGCCAGCTCTCCGCAGAACAGCCCCTGCCTGCGAGCACAGTGACCATAGGACGTCCGACCGCTCGTGGATTCAGTTGTTCCTAAGGATCCCGTGGATTCCTGGCCAGGTTATGTTCTAAGTGCTTTGTGGAGATAACTCCTTTAAGCCTCCTAGCAACCTCTTGAGGAGTCCTTATCCCCACTTGATGGTTGAAGTAACTGAGTTACAGAGAGGCCGAGCAGCTCGCCTGAGATCTGAATCTATGAGCAGAAAAGCAATGCGTGATTGGCAGAATTCTAGGATGGCCCCCCAAATTTCTCCTCTTAGTGTGGAGAGGATGGTAAAGGTGGCAGGTTTTCACTCTCCTGATTATATGGCAAGGAGAAAGTGATTTTGAAGATATAAGTATGGTCCTTCATTAGTTGATTTTGAATGAATCAAGAGAGTCCCAGGGTGGGCCTGACCTAATCAGGTGAGCCCATTATAAGAGGGTCCAGGCCTTCCCCTGGAGGGAGAGAAGCAAAGCAAGTGATTCTTCTGTTGGTCTTGAAGAAGACAACAGCCATGTTTCGAAAGTCTATGGTGGGGATCCCGTGGCAGGAATCAATTAGAATGGCCTTAGGAGCTGAGAGTTGTCCCTGGCCAACGGCTCCCAAGGAAATGAGGAGCTCGGTCATCAGACTCAGGGGAATGAGTTTTGCCAGTTTGGAGAACGCTGTGCTTGAGAAAGAAGCACACTCCAGCTGACATCTTGATTTCAGCCTTGAGAGACTCTGAGGAGAAGACCCAATTAGGCCCTGTCTGCACTTCTGTTCTATAGAAACTATGAGCTAGTAGGTACCTGTTGTTTTAAGCCACTAAGTCTGTGTTGATTTGTTGCACAGCAATAAAAAACTAGGACACCAGGATTTGAACCTCAGGATTCTGGCTGCAGAGTGCACATACGTCCCCACTACTCCAGTGTGCCTTTTAACCCACATCTCAAAATCATGACTTCCTGGAACTTCAGGACTGAACAAGAACCTTAGAGATCAGCCAGTCCAGTTGCTACAGGCCCTCTAGGATACGTGTCACTCCCACTGTTGGTCCAGGTCTGGCCATCGGCGATACAGACATCAAATGGATCCCTTCTTTCCCGAGACAACTTATCATATCCTTCAAGATATGTTTCACATAAGCCTTCTCTTTTCCAGGCAGAATATCCTCATGCTCTCACAGGAGTTTCTAGTCCCTTCACCGTAACAGTCACCCCTTTCCTACTGAATTTCAGGTTGCCCCTGTTTTTCTCTTAAGAATACAGCAAGGACTAAGCCCAAAACTCCTGGTGTGGTCTGCTTCACATAAAATACAGCATGCCTAACACAAGCCACAGTCCAAATGTTCTGTTTCCATCAGGACAGCATTAGACCACATTAGATTTTTTGGTAATCACCCTGCAGTGTTGACTCATACCACAAGTAGAGTGAAACTCCTTTTCTCACACACAAACCTGCTGAGGTGTGTCTCCACAGTCATGAACTTGTACGTGTTTATTTTAACCCCAGTACAGGCTTAACATTCATCACTACTCTGTCTCATCAGGAATCTGGTACGTATCTTGATCCTGATTATGTCATCCAACACTATTGTCTTCTTCCCAGCATCCCCTCAACTCTCAATTATTTGATTAGCGTGCCATAAATATCCTCGTAGGGTTATTGACAGAATGCTGGAACCGGACAGGGCTGAAGTCAGAGTCCTCTGGCACCATTTTGATGGCCCACTTCCAGTGCTTGGGTCCTTCACATAGTCTCAAATCCAACTAATCGTATCATCTACTGGCAGTCATCCAACTCATAAAGGCACCCTCAGAAACACAATGAAATATTTCCTGGAGTCCAGGTACAGGGTGTTGAGTCTTGTTCCCTGGCCTCCCACAGCTAGGAGGTCATGATAGCCCCTAGAGAGTGCTCACAAACACTTCATAGCATCGGTTCCAGGTTGGACATCACATGCACCCATTGTGGTTTGGTCCCCTGTAGATAAACATTTCCTCCCACAACTGCAATCTCTGTCGCCTTTCTTTGTTTCCACTCAGACTCCCAAGGGAAAAGATAAAGATGATTTAGAGGAGGATGGAGGACCTTGGGATGCCTAAAGGATTGAGGCATCAGAGGAGCAGCAGATCTGAAGTGTTTTACAATGAGAGGTAGACGAGGGGCTTTGGTGTGACAATCAGGACACGTGGAGAGGTGCGAAAGTACAGGCAAGGGCTGCACGTGGGGATGGGTGTCGAGGGAAATGAGGAGACAGGGCTGAGTACGGTGCTACAGTTTCCACGGTGCAGAGGTAAAGGCAGGTGTCTTCTGGAGCATCACCTTTCTTTCTCCTGTCCTTTTGCCCTTTCTCCACCAACCCTGCCTTATGTGAAAGGTGAGAAACAGACCTGCCTTATAAAACAGAGGGTATGGTCCTTGGCAGCACTGGGGACAGCCTGTGCTCTATGTGAGATCTTGGGATGGATGAGCTCCCATATCCACCCTAAGGAGAAGATTCTCTGATTCCATGGATTCATTGAAGAATCCTAAAACTGATATGAATGGGCCTGGTAGAGGTAGTCCATGATTATAAATATACCATGATTGTCTTATCTTGGTTGATTTTTTTCATATACCTTTCTCCTTCATAAAAATGAAAGTTGCCACGGGTCTTAGGGAATACCTGTAACTCCTGAAGACCAAGAGCTCCTATTGGATAATTGAAAGCAAAGTGTTTTAATTCTTGTGGTGACATTTTACAATGTGGTGTTCACCAGTTGTTTCTACCAGCCAGTATCCATTCACCATCTCTGATAACTATTTCAGTTTCTCTGGGGCTGTTTGGGGGAGTCGCCACCTTCTTCTCCATGGGGATAGGGGACCCAGGATTGGCCAGTCAGAACATTAGCATTCTCTCATGTTTGACTCAAGCCAGTGAGATGCAGGGAGACCTTTGCCAGGATGTAGGAAAAAGAAACCCTTGGTCTTTTTGGCTGGACCTTGGGACTGTCAAGTTTTGAGGCTCAAGCTGTTTCAAGCTATCTTGCTTCTAGGAGGGGAGAATCTCAAAAAGAATGGAAACACACAGGCAGCAGAGATGAAAGATAGAACAAAACTGGACTCTGGTGATATGAGGAGGCCGTGATGAAAATCTGGACTCTGGTGATACAAGGAGGCAGTGATGAAGATCTAGACTCTGGAGCAAGATTGCTTGGGTTTGAATTGCTCTGCCATCTACTAATGGGGTCACTCAGGACAAGTTAGTCTCCGTGCCTCAGTTTCTTCATCTATAAAGTGGGAATCATTGTAATAGCTGCTCACAGAGTTGTTTTGAGATAGGTGAGTCATGTGAAACACTTAGAGCAGTACCCAGCGTGGACCACGCAAGTGTTAGTCACCATCCGAATTCTGCGCCAAGCCATGCATGAAATGAGACCTACCTCTGGATGTTTTGGTTCTTAGAACAATATGTTCTTTGTTTTGCATCTGTCAACTTAGGCTACCTTTTCTGTCACTTAACCCAAAGAGTTCTAACTAGTAGATCGAGGGAAATCAAATTCTTACTCACTTTTATGTTCTGTCTTCCTTAATAAAACTAAGATAAAAATAATCCAAAGTCAGATATTCCTTTACTGACTGTTACCCAATGGTGAGTATGCTCTTGGAACAAGTCAATTCCAGCTCCTTCCCATTTTCTCAGTTGTGTTTGTTTGAAATTTACTTTTCAGAAATCTTTTTAAAAAAATATTTATGAGAGAGAGAGAGAGCAGGGGGAGGAGCAGAGGGAGACCCAGCAGACTCTGTGCTGAGCGGGGAACCTGATGCCAGGCTAGATCCCAGGACTGTGAGATCAGGACCCAAGCCAAAATCAAGAGTCAGAGCCTCAACCGACTAAGCCACCCAGGCGCCCCCTTTTCAGAAATTCTTTAAAAAATACTTCAGGTCATGATTTTCTAGGAAAACTCCAAACATTATAATTTGATTTCCCTAGCAAGCATATGCTTTATCTACTTTCTCTCGCAACTCATGCAATGTTCTATAACGTTGATATTTTAGAAAACACTGAATTGCGGAAGAGGGCTGGGGCTACGAATAGGAAGGGGAGAAGATCAGAAAACCTGG
The DNA here is from genome assembly GCF_029215605.1 of Mirounga angustirostris. NCBI lineage: Eukaryota > Metazoa > Chordata > Mammalia > Carnivora > Phocidae > Mirounga > Mirounga angustirostris. The sequence continues at coordinate 46,458,798 of NW_026991720.1, read as the reverse complement.
GACCCCAACTTGGCCTCAGCCAGTACCTCGCTGTGTGGTCTTGGACAGGCCCTTCTCCCTGGTTTCCTGGTCTGTAAAGCAGGCAAGATGATGCCTGAGGTACCCCACCCCACCACTTACTGATTTTGCAATATATGAAAACTTTCTCAAGCACCTTAAATAATAGATTTCATTCTCTGTGATTGAAAGGATGGAAAGGAAATTAGAAAAATAATAAATCTTAATGAGGCCCATCTGTATTTTGTGATTACCTTAGAATTTCTAAGGTATGTCATAAGGTTTGTCTTCTCTATTTTCCTTCTGTGTCTGAAGGGTTTTCTTTTTTCTTTTTCCTACTTTCTTCTCTCTAAAACTCCCTGTGTTCTTCTCCCTGAGTCCTCACCATCCTTAATAATCAACAAGGATCTTGGTGATGTAAGCTGAGAATTATAGCAGAGGCCCTGGGCCTCTAGTCCACTTTAATTAGCAGGCATTTCATAGGGAGAAACAGTAAGGAACCAGAATAGAAAACAAATAGTAAACTAGAGAAAATGGAGACAAAAGCAAATGACTAGAATTATCTTGGAGAGCTGGGAAGAGGAAAGCCAGGATGTTATTCTTCCTTTTTCATAGAATGTGAAGCCAGGCCTGACGTGTAGTGGGCACCGGTGGGTGTTTGCGGAGCGAGGGAGCGAGGAGGTGAGTGATGAATAGATGTGAGTGAACATTTGGCTGTGTGTGGACACCCTTGGTCCTGCCAACTCACTAGCCCAGGGACGGCGGAGGAAGGAAATGACAAAATAAAACTCAGAATACTCATGTACCAATGCAAAACAAATTGTCCACTGCAGATGTGAAAATATCCAACGCACTGAATGAGGAACAATATGACATTTGAGAAAGCTAAGAAGTTGCCTGCTAACCCAAACCAATGCATCTGGTTTTGAAATGTGGTGCTTATTTGCAAGTAAGTATCCATTTCATGCCTCACTATTTGGCTTTTAGGTTGGACTTAATTAAAAAAGCTGTAGCATCTTTGAGTCCAATTTCCTCTTTTCACATAGCATCTGTCCCTGACAGCTTGTGTGAGGCTCGGCCACTTGTTGAGGCCGAGGCTGGAGGAGGAAATGACAGGGGAGAGGCGAGGTGGACAGACGTCTCTTGTTGGAGGTGGCACTCTCTGATTCTGCACGGCCCAGTCACGTGCTTAGGAAGTGCCTTGCTTGAAGCAAGGCAACAGATGTCCCCGAGAGGAGGATGCTGGCAGCCTCACAAAGGCCAGCATGACAGAGGGTAGGCATGAGTGCGCTAACGGGGGAGCAAGGCCCACATGCTTCTGCCCTCTGCTCGGAGCTGAAAAATAGGCCAAAATCGGATACAAGCAAACCGTAGAACTGAACAGAGAGAACATACTTATTTGGAATAAACATTATCCCTGGGCAGGGGCGCTGTGGGAGTTGGGACCTATTTCCAAACACAAATATACCCTAGTGTTTTCTATATTCAAATAGATGGCATAAAAGATAAAAGCCTATACTGGGGTTGACTTTGCCTATAGAAACACAGTTTTGTTTTGCAAAGGGTTGTTTTGTTTTGCAAAGCATAGCTACCTGTTTATGCATTTACCTGGAGCTGTGGTTTTGAGTGTAACCAAGAAACAGAAGCTTTATCCTCTTAGATCTGTCATTCTCATTTATCAGGATAAGCCTATCAGTAAATCCAAACAAACTGGGATCTCATTTTGGAACAAGTAATTGAGTTTGTGGTAAGCAAGCTCTTACAGATGGAGCATGCACTTAATCTACTTTCTGTTTGATGTTTTTAGTGTTGCTTTTCAAGCAGTTTGTTTGAAGTTCAAGGTATTAGAATTTAGTTCGTTAGGGACTTCCTCCTTAATTTAAAGGAATCTTTGGAAATTGCTTAGGCCTAACTGGGTCTTATTCTTGAAATTACCTGGAATTTCCCTAACTGTGCTTTGCTGTTTTATAGCACAAGGCCCATCCCACCAAATATGCACTGAGTTCATGATCACTTTCTGGGGCTTTTCTTATCTCCTCCCCTATGTGCCCTACCTTCTAACCCCCATAGATGTGCTGGTTACACTTTGTTGCTAGACAATTCCTATTGCTTTCATGCAAAGGAAACCAACATTATGACATATCTCTTTTGAAGCTTATAGTTAAAGCCTCGTTCTTTGTGGTTCTATGGGTATTAGAATCTGTGGCTGTTACCTATTTCCTTGCCCTTGTTGCCTGAAGAATGTAGTCAGCCTGACTGTGAGCAGATTGTCAGAGATCTATGGAAGAAGGCCATCTCTGGGCCACATTGGGGCTTAAACACTAACATAACCACATATCTAGAAAGCAGATAAGGTTAGGAGCCATAGGGGTGCATTTGGCCAGACTTATGAGACTTGAGTGCCACCGTGAATAATGTTTAGTAACTTCTACTTATACATTTCCAATTACACGATTAATAAAAGGATGCTTATGGAAAAATTAGAACAAAGTACTGATGAGCCAAAAGGACAGCCTCCCTGAAAATCCTGTGTTTAGAAATAGTCACATAAATCTTTTGGTGTTCATGCTTCTAATTTCCTTCTATATATATATTTTTTTTCTACTTATAAAAATGTCAATTTATATTGATTTTCTTTCAAAATCCACTGTGAATGTATTTCTATATCTTAAGTATTTGACATCATTTTTAATGGTTATGCACAGTTCATTTGCATGGATAGAACTTGTTTTTTTGAACCAGTCACCTGTTGTTAGACATTTAGGTTGATTTCAATTTTTCTTTCTAATAAATCATGCTGTGATGATTTCAGTATTTTTTATGGCTGAATAATATTCCATTGGATAGCTAGCTAGCTATATCTATATCTATCTATCTATCATCTATCTATATCACTTCTTCTTTATCCATCCATCTATTGATGGACCCTTGAGCTGCTTCCATAGTTTGGCCATTATAAATAATGCCTCAATAAACCTAGGGGTGCATGTATCCCTTTGAATTAGTGTTTTTGTATTTTTCAGGTAAATACCCAAAAGCGCAATTCCTGGATTGTAGGGTAGTTCTATTTTTAAATTTTTTAAAAAGATTTTATTTATTTATTTGAGATAGAGATTGAGAGAGAGAGAGAGAGAGAACACATGGGAGGGGGCGGTCAGAGGGAGAAGCAGGGAGCCCAATGCGGGACTCGATCCTGGGACTCCAGGATCATGACCTGAGCCGAAGGCAGTCGCTTAACCAAATGAGCCACCCAAGCACCCTATTTTTAAGTTTTTGAGGAAACTCCAAACTGTTTCCCACTATGGCTTCACCAATTTACATTCCCACCAGCAGTACAAGAGGGTTCCTTTTTCCCCACATTCTTGCTAACATTTGTTGTTTCTTGTGTTTTTGATTTTAGCCATTCTGACTGGTATGAGGTGATTGTAGTTTTGATTTCCATTTCCCTGATGATGAGTGATGTTGAGCATCTTTCCATGTGTCTGTTGGTCGTCTGTACTTCTTCTTTGAAGAAATGTCTGTTCATGTCTTCTGCCTATTTTTAGATTATTTGTTTTTGGGTGTTGAGTTGTTTAAGTTTTTTGTTTATTTTGGATACTAACCCTTTATCAAATGTGTCATTTGCAAATACCTTCTATTCTGTAGGTTGCCTTTGGGTTTGGTCGATTATTTCCTTCATTCTGCTGAAACTTTTTATTTTTTATTTATTTATTTATTTATTTTTTAAAGATTTTATTTATTTATTTGACAGAGAGAGACACAGCGAGAGAGGGAACACAAGCAGGGGGAGCAGGAGAGGGAGAAGCAAGCTTCCCGCGGAGCAGGGAGCCCGATGTGGGACTCGATCCCAGGACCCCGGGATCACGACCTGAGCTGAAGGCAGTCGCCCAACCAACTGAGCCACCCAGGCGCCCCTGAAACTTTTTATTTTGATGTAGTCCCAATAATTTATTTTTGCTTTTATTTCCCTTGCCTCATGAGACATCTCTAGAAAACTGTTGCTTTGGCCAATGTCAGAGAGATTACTGCCTATGCTCTCTCCTAGGATTTTTATAAAGGTTTCAGGTCTCACATTTAGGTCTTTACTCTATTTTGAGTTTATTTTTGTGTATGGTGGAAGAAAGTGGTTCAGTTTCATTCTTTTGCATGTGGCTTTCCAGTTTTCTCAACACCATTTGTTGAAATGACTGCCTTTTTCCCATTGTACATTCATTCCTCCTTTGTTGAAGATTAATTGACTATAAAATTGTGGGTTTATTTCTGGGTTTTCGGTTCTATTCCATTGATCTACATGTCTATTTTTATGTCAATGCCATACTGTTTTAATTACTACTGCTTTGTAATATAACTTGAAGTCTGGAATTGTGATACCTCCAGTTTTATTTTTCTTTACCAAGATTGCTTTGACTATTTGAGGTCTTCTGTGGATCCATACAAATTTTAGGATTTTGCAGCTAGATCTTTATGCATCTTTGTTTCTTTAATATTAAATTCCAGAAGTTTAATTATTTGGTCAAAAATTGCCGTGATTCTTGCAGGAATCTGTCTTATATGCCCTTTAGGATGGCAGAGAACATCTGGGTGACAAAAATGGTTAATGCTTCTTAAACCAAACCTGACATAGGGAAAGAAGAGAGAGGGATTAGGTGCCTGGGTGGCTCAGTTGGTTAAGCAACTGCCTTCGGTTCAGGTCATGATCCTGGAGTCCCGGGATCGAGTCCCGCATCAGGCTCCCTGCTCAGCAAGGAGTCTGCTTCTCCCTCTGACCCTCCCCCCTCTCATGTGCTCTTTCTCTCTCTCATTCAGTCTCTCAAATAAATAAATAAAATATTTAAAAAAAAAAAAGAAGAGAGGGGGATCTCTGCCCTCTACTCTCTAGGAAGTTTGCTATAAATTTGAAAAGGGGAACTGGGCTCCTCATTTATTTTGGTTGTTTCAAGCCCTGAATATTAGATTAAATGTGTTTAAAGTAGGCCTCATGAATGACCAGGCATGGTCACACTTTTACCATGCTATGTAAATATGCGTGTTCCTACTTTATCTGTAAGAGTATCTGTAATCGTAGTTACCAGTGGCAGAGAAGGGAGAGAAAGGGCAATCCTCTTAGTTCTTCTCTGTGTTGAGTAGAGATGCATGTTTTTGATATGCTGAGGACAGTTACTATAAAATGCAGACTAATAGTGTTTTACTGGAGAATAGAAAATACTGAGTGACGATGGAGTGCTTTGAGCAACCTTTCAATCCATTTATCAAAAAACCTTATAATGGAACTCTCATTTCAAGGGAGGTCAAACACTAATAAATATTGAGAAAAGAAAGTTAAAAGGACATCAAGTTAATATTTTACTATCCGTTCTTTGATCTTGGAAAGCTTGAAATATTTTTCACACTAATTTTGTGATTTATTGACTCATTTCTGACAATTGGCTTATTAGACCAGATACAGATGCCTTGCTTTTAACCACAGCTTCAATTTCTACAATGCTTTATAATACCAACAGATTTTATGTGTTTACTGGCCTCACTTACTGACATTGCCACAGTTCTGGAATAGTCTTTGCTAGTTAAAAACTGGATTATTGTCAGTAAAAAGCAGCTGAAATGTGACTGCTTTTTGTCTTAAGTGTTGTAATAACATCTCTTGGTTTTGTTGTATTCCTTTGGGTGCAAAACAATAAAATACCCTGTACTTCACTGACTCTTCCATACTCACCTGTATTCAAAAGATATTCAAAATCTCATCTGTTGCTACCACTTCCGTTGCTACCACTATATGACAAAAGCCCATAGACATCTCATCTTCATCCTGGATCATTGCTATAACCTCCTAACTTGTTGCTGCTCTGTTTCCATCTTTGTCTCCCTTCAGAACCCACATGCCATTGGGAGCTTCCAAAATGCAGGTCAGATCATGTCACACCTCCTCCCCACTCAGGGTCAGCACCCCAGGCCCCACTTGACCCACCTTTTCTTCCTCTTCTACCACGAGCCCCCTGCACATTCCCAATGAGAAGAGGATGGAGCTGTCAGAAGAGGATCTCCATGAGCTCCAGGCACTCATCTGCATTCCAGCCTTGGTGCCTGGCTGCTTTGCCTTCTCTTTTTTTCCAGGTCATGAACTGTCTCTGTTGCTGCCTAAGGTAATCCCATTCACTTGTCCACTAGAGTCTCCCTCTCCAACTATTCCCCTTCTCTCTCCAGCATCATCAGTTTTCCACTCTACTGGATCCATTCCTATCAGCCTACTAACAGGCTGTTATTTCTCTCACTTAAAAAACAGGACAAAACAAAATGATCAGTCAAACAAAAACAGCTTTTCTTTCTTTTTTTTTTACTACCCCCCCGACTTTATTTAGATATATTGACAAATGACATTGTATAAATTTAAGGTATACAATGTGATGATTGGATATATATATATACACACACACACACATATATATATATATCCATATAGATCCATATAGATAAATAGGTAGATAGATATATTTATATGATTACCCCAATAAGATTAACAGATCCATCACCTAACATAGTTACCTTTGTGGGGTTTTTTTTTTGCCATGAGAACGTTTAAGATCTATTCCCTTAACAAACTTCAAGTATATAATACAGTATTATAACTATAGTTACCATGCTGTATATGTTTCTAGGAGTTCAACTCTTTTTAGATTTCATATATAAATAGTATCAAGAAGTACTTTTATTTCTCTAACTTATCTCAATTAGCATATTGCCTTCAAGGTTCATCCATGTTGTTGAGAGTAGCAGGATTTCCTTCTTTATGGCTGAATACCACAACATCTTTATCCATTCATCCATTGGGGGACACTTCAGTTGTTTCCATATCTTGGCTACTTTGAATAAGGCTGTAATGAATATGGGGTCCAGGCATCTCTTTGAGATGGTGATTTCATTTCCTTTGGATAGATACCCAGATGTCGGATTGCTGGATCATATGGTAGCTCTATTTTTAAATTTTTTAGGAACCTCCATCCTGTTTTCCATAGTGGCTGCACCAATTTGCATTCCCACCAACTGTGCACAAGGGTTCCCTTTTTTCCACATCCATGCCAATGCTTGTTCTCTTATCTTTTTGATAACAGCCCTTCTGACAGGTGTGGGGTGGTATCTCATTGTGGTTTGATTTGCATTTCCCTGATGATGAGTGCTGTGGAGCCCCTTTTCATGTACCTACCGGCCATTTGCACGTCTTCTTTGGGAAAATGTCTATTCAGGTCCTTTGCTCATTTTTAAATCATATTATCTGCCTTTTTGCTATTGGGTTGCATGGGTTCCTTATATTAAAACAACTTTTCTTGGCAGCATTTCCTCATCCAATGACCACTCATATCTCTGCTCCTTTTTTTTTTTTAAAGATTTTATTTATTTATTTGAGACAGAGAGAATGAGAGAGAGAGAGCACATGAGATGGGGGAGGGTCAGAGGGAGAAGCAGGCTCCCTGCCGAGCAGGGAGCCCAATGCGGGACTCGATCCAGGGACTCCAGGATCATGACCTGAGCCGAAAGCAGTCGCTTAACCAACTGAGCCACCCAGGCGCCCATCTCTGCTCCTTTTTCAGCAAAACGCTTTGTAGTCTATTCTTTCCCTCCCTTTCTCCATTGAATTCCCTGCAGTCAGGCTTTTTCTGCCATCCCTCCACCTAATCCCTTCTAGTCAGGGTCACCAACCACCTCCACGACGTTGACTGACTTCAAGAGTCCATTCTCAGCCCTCACCTTACTTGACCTCTCAGCCGCATCTGCTAATATTGATCATTCACTTCTCCACCATGAAATATCATCTTCTAGTTGCTTCCACAATCTGCACTCTACTAATGGTCCTCTTGCTCCAGCCTCCTGATTGCTGCTGCATTTCTGCCCTTACTTCTCACTACCGTCTCCTTCCCTCATTCAGCTTTAGGCATCCTGGCGTCCTCAACCACCTCAGGTGCATTTTGGGGCTTTTGCATTGCTGTTCCTCCTGCCACAGAGGCTATTCTCATAGATATCTGCATGAATCTCTACCCCTCTCTTCCTTTAAGTATTAGCTCACATGTCACTGGCACTACCTATGTTCTTTCCCTGCCCCTTATCTTCATAGTGCATCTCATAGTCTGGCTTACTCTTTGACTTGCTTGTTTCATTTATTGTCAGTCTCCACCCACTAGCCTGTGAGCTCCATGGCGGGGCAGGGTTGGGGGCTATCTACTGTGTTCTCTACCACATCCCCAATGCCTAGACCAGCTGTGTGGTACATGATAGGTGTTAAGTAAATAGTTGTTGAATGAAGGAAAGAATGAATGAATGGTGAATGTTCTCTTTATTGTTAGCAATGCACTTGGAGAATACTATAGTAGAACCACTTGAGTCTCATGCCTTATAGGAGTTTAAAGGATTCCTAGTTTTCTTATCGTTAAATGAGTTAGGAAAAACAAGAGTGTTTTGGGAGGTGGAATGCCCTTCTTGTTTTGCCAGCCTTCCTGTGTACACAGAAACACTTCCTCAGAACTCTAAATTCCAAGTAAATCCTTAGAATCTGTCTTGTAAGCACAAGAAAGTGCCATTTTTGTGCCAAACTGAAGGACAAGGGCAGAGTCAGAGAAACAGCCTTAATGTGGCTCATTTTGATTCAGAGGCAGGATAAGGGCAGGTTGAGAGACTGCTGGAGATGTAGAGGCCCCCTCCTGCCTGTCTTCGGTGCCTCCTAGCCAGGTAAAGGCCTCACAGGTGTCCAGCCGACATTACCTGTACACATCAGCACACTGCTATCCATGGGACATGCCTTGCCCTATCTCCACTCCCTGCCTTTTCTCACGTTTTTTTTTTTTCTTTCTTCCCAAATCCCTTCTCTATTTCTGCTTGCAGAAGTTCTATCCCTGTCAGGGCCCAGCACACGCACAGACTTGTCTGTGAAGCTTTTCCAGATCCTTGCCAATCAGCCTGGACTCCCCGTGTAAACCATGCTCCTTAGAATAGCAAGCTCCAGGGCACCTCAGTTTAGCTGTGAACCCAGACGCACAGACATGGACACACTCATATACACACATGTAGTCACAACGCACAGACACGCCCAAAGACATATACACCAAATGTAAGCACATTGAGGTCAGGGATTGCATTTTATTTTTCTGGTGTTTTTAACACCTAGAAAGTGCCTTGGAGAGTGAAGACACTCAGTATAATTAGAACTGTAATAAAATGTATACAGTCCCGGGCGCCTGGGTGGCTCAGTTGGTTAAGCGACTGCCTTCGGCTCAGGTCATGATCCTGGAGTCCCGGGATCGAGTCCAGCATCGGGCTCCCTGCTCGGCGGGGAGTCTGCTTCTCCCTGTGACCTTCCCCCCTCTCATGTGCTCTCTCTCTCACTCTCTCAAATAAATGAATAAATAAAATCTTTTAAAAAAAATGTATACAGTCCCTTTTTTATCAGATAGAAGTTCATTCTTATAAATCCCCTTCCTGCTGGTTATTTTCCTTTTCCTACTCTTTTGTGTCTACTTAGACATTATAAAGAGAAAGCACCTGTGCACCCCACAACAAGCCTCCTACTTAATCCCGGGCATAACCGTCCTTCTTGCCCAGCACTGTGCACTTGTCCTGGGGCCCTCAGATGCGTCTACAGACAGAGGCCAGTGGGGGTCGTCTCACTCTTGTTTGGCAGAGGAAGAAACAGGTTAAGCAACTTACGTAAGATTGTTTTACAACACAGAGCTGGATTTCAGCTTCTGCTTTTCTGAAATGCGAGTCTGAGGGTCTAAGAATTACATGGCATTTCTACCATGACAGTTCTTTATCAGAAACTACCCAACAGTAAATCTCAGGAGTCTAGAAAGGTATGTAAAACCACAAGACCATCCATTCATGGTTACTGAAGCTTTTCTACCAATATTTTCACCCGGTAGCATAGGGGAAGCCCAGAATACTGGCTGTCGAGCCTATTCACCCATCTCTTCGTATTTGTTAGCAAGGTCAGAGGAAGCAGATTATTGACTACTGCAGCTCTGGCCTCCGTGGCATTGCTGCCTTTGCCGGCAGAAAGGATTAGGCAAATTAACAAAGGGCCTTGAGCCAACAGGGGCTGGTGGGAGGCCTCACTGATGTCTGCGATGTTGGGCGTTGGGTCCCAGAGGAGGGAAAAATGGCATGATCTTGGCTGAGCTGTCCATGGACACCACATGCTAGAAATCGTCTGTGTTGAAGAAATAAGTACAAGGGCCAAGAAGCTCACAGCAGGATTACTCCAAAAAGGGAAGGTTTATGTTTAATCATCTTTTAAAAAATCTAGATATAGCAAATGTATTTTATTAAACATATGCTAAAATGCTCTATATGTAAGGATCCCCAGTGTGTTGGGTAAATAGCTCGTATGCTGCTGAGTGCTAGGGGGTAAAACAAAAGAGAGCTGCTGGACACTCCAAAGGGAATAAAAGGTATCTCCAAGAGAGGATTTGCCTAACAGACTCTGCTAGCTTTGGCCAGGGTATTTGCATGCTACAGGGCTGGGTTGCTTTCCATTGTGTACTTCTAAAAAACGCTCCTTTCTAATGGCTTATGTGTACTCCATTGAAAAAGTGATGGACAAAACAGGTAAAGTGCTCTAAATCTATTTAATAGTATAAAGAGGCATAATGGAAGCCAGAGATTCAAAGAACGTCTTATGAATTACCTTGCAGGGGTGAAGAGTGAGTTATAATAGGTAAACGCTTCTTGGGATACTTTGCCACTAGGCTGATTCTGTGTACAGTTACCTCACTGAGAGGAGCTTGACTGGAGGTGAGATTTGCACTTGAGAGCAAGGCAAATCCAGGCAGATGCCTGTTAATGGCTCCTCTGGATTAAAAAAGGAGAATCTGGGGGTGCCTGGGTGGCTCAGTCAGTTGGGTGGCTGCCTTCAGCCTGGGTCATGATCCCGGAGTCCTGGGATCCAGGCCCCCCGCCCCCCCGCCCGCTCAGGGGGGATCCTGCCTCTCCCTCTGCCCCTCCTCCTGCTCATGTTCTCTCTCTCTCTCTCTCTCTCAAATAAGTTTTTAAAAATCTTTTAAAAAATAAAATAAAAAATAAAAAGGAGAATCTGTCCTAAAGAACATTACTAACAGTGATCTGTGGTGATTTCTATTGTCATGAGAGAACACACTCACTCTTGCGTTTCATCTGAAGTTTTGTTAATCTTGATGATCCTCATAAATCAAGACATTCCTGAGTTCATAGGTAGTGCTGTCTGGAGACTGTAGCAAAGGGTGTGTAGTCAGGTTGAGCTTTATTCTTGTGAATACTTTATGTTTTTCTAGCACCTTCAGAAATTCCTGTTCACCTGATACAGCAACACTGTTTTTTCCTAGATCTTTGCTTCATTTTGCTCATATGTCAAATGAGGATTGGCAATGTCACCTCTTTCAGAAGTCTTGTGATAATAGGTAATAGATTTGGAAAGCACAATATGTCCTCTGTGTATTATTTTATTATTATTGCACATAACTCAAAACTCTGACTGTTCATAAGAGTAATACAATTATGAAACAAGGCTACTGATACTGCTTGGTATCCCATGATCATTCCTCAACTTTTATTAGATAGGAGACATGAGGGACTGAGGTATAAACACAGATAACTGACACATGGGGTAGAAAGTGACAAGCATTTTAAGGGACAAATCAATAACTCCCCATGAGAGTACAGATGAGAGCCTGAGTTTCCAGGATGGAGAAACAGGGAAGACAGAGAAAATAACATGGTGTGAAGATTTGGAGGCAGGAACTCAGAGGGAACCCAGAAGGAGCAGATTTCATTACAGTCCAGGGTGCATGAGAAACAAGAGTGCAAGTTAGACTAGGAAAAAAGATTGGGGTCAGATTATGGAAGGTTTTCCATGTCAAGCTGAGGAGTATGGACTTGGGAGCAGAGGCAATGGCAAATGATGAGAGAGACTGGAGACAACACACTAAACAGAAGTTGGTGAGGTCTTGATCTAGGGCATTTCAGAGAGAAGGGAAGAGAGTGAGGCCAGAAATATCCTGAAAAGAGACAGGAATTGGCCATTAATGAAATAGAAAAAAAGGCAAGCTGGTGAGAGGAGAAAGGAGAAGGCAAGACAGTCCATTAAAGCATGCGGTGTCTCCCTGGGCCTCTGACAGCTGGCTTCTGTATGGACAATCCTGGGAAAATATTGCCCTTTTACATTCTTTCTCAATGTTGAGTGGTGCTCTTTTCTACTTTTCAATGTGCTCAAAATAGCCAAAGATACAGCATAATGCTTTGAGCCAAAAAAATAACATGATGAGCCCAATTGGTAAAGTTTTAAAAAAAGAAAGTGGTGATTCATTTTTCAGACTTGAAGAGTTTCTCTTTTTCAAAAAAATGCCAGAACATGAAATTCTGAAGTAGAGAAATTAACAGGTGATCATTTGAATAACAAAAAGTATATTTTCCAAAAGATTTCCTTTAGGGATTCTTTAAATAGTAAGTGCCTTGTCTTCACCTATTTAAATTTGATTTACTTGTAGGCATTTGATAAAACAGAGGAATAAGCTTATCACATGAAGCATGATATTCCTTAGAACTACATGTTACCACATGCAGTATTTTTAAAATGCTTATTTATATATGTATGAAGTTAGCTATAACCAAAATATTCTTTGTTTTGTTTTGTTTTGTTTTGTTTGTTTGTTTGGTTTTGGTTTTGGTTTTTTTTTTTAAGATTTTATTTATTTGAGAGAGAGAGACACAGCAAGAGAGGGAACACAAGCAGAGGGGGAGGAAGAGAGAGAAGCAGGCTTCCCGCCGAGCAGGGAGCCCAATGCGGGACTCAATCCCAGGACCCTGGGATCATGACCTGAGCTGAAGGCAGACGCTTAACGACTGAGCCACCCAGGTGCCCCTAACCAAAATATTCTAAGAAATTGTATGAATATATTTTCATGTTCTATAGTCAATTTTGATAATTAAAGCTATAATCTTAACATTAAATATATAAATGACAGGTGTAAAATTTGGTAATCACCAAAATAATTAATTCCTGTCATTTGTATAGTCCTCTAATAGAGTCTAGAAAGTTCTTTGTCATTTTTCTTAAAAAGTTTGTGATAAGAAAAGCTTTTATAACATGAGCTCTGAAAACCCTAACGATGGCTTCCTTTTTGAATCCTTAGAAAGGTAAATTTAATTATTTTAGGTTTTTCTAGCAGTTACTAGTTTTCTTCTATGGATTACATTTTAAAATTACTCTCTGCTACACAAAAGAATTGAAAGGAAGGACTTGAACAGATATTTGCACACCCACATTCATAGCAGCATGATTCACAATAGCCAAAAGGTGGAAACAACCCATTATCAATGGATGAATGGATGAGCAAAACGTAACACACACACACACACACACACACACAGGAATATTATGCAGCCTTTACAAAGGAATGAAATTCTGATACGTGCTACAATGTGGATGAACCTTAAAGACATTAGGCTAAGTGATACAAGCCAAACACAGAAAGACAAATACTGTGTGATTCCACTTACGTAATTACATAGAGTGGCCAAGTTCATAGAGACAGAAAGCGGAAGAGTGGTTGCCAGAGGCTGGAGGGAGTGGGGAGTTCTTGTGTAATGGGCACAGAGTCTCAGTTTAGGGTGATGAAAAAGTTCTGGAAATGGATGGTGGTGATGGTTGCATGACCATATGAATATTCTTAATGCCGCTGAACATGCACTTAAAAATAATTAATATGGTGAATTTGTTATGTATATTTCACCAATTTTTTTTTTTAATGACTCTCAGCTGAACTATACTCCTGTAGCTAACTCTCTTAGAAAAGTACAGTTGCAGTGGCCAGTTTGGAACAGGCTGGTGGCCTTACACTTGCCGTCCTCCAGCCTGATCGCTGGCCCTTCCTTAAGGCTCCTTGGCTTTGCCCCTGTTCCCCAAGGGGAAGAGCGGCTCATAAACTCCTGGTGCCACAGGTGGATACGATAGTGCTTCACCCCCCAGCCCTCAAAGTGGCCTGCTCCAGTCCAGCTGAGTTGTCAGCTCAAAGAAAGATAGTGGAAATGTATTTTTAAGTTTGAGTTTTTATCATTTTTTGCCTTAGACCAAAAATTTATTTGACTTATTTGAAGAGGAAGGAGAAGACAAATCTACAGTCATCATGATAATAAGTACTTCTTCTTATGCAGTGTATTAAAACTCAAGACCGGGGCGCCTGGGTGGCTCAGTCACTTAAGTGTCCTACTCTTGGTTTCGGCTCAGGTCATGATCTCACAATTGTGGATTGAGCCCCATGTCGGACTCTGCACTCAGTGTGGGGTCTGCTTCAGACTCTCTCCCTCTCCTTCCCTGCTCACTCTCTCTCATGAATAAATACAATCTTAAAAAAATAACCCAACTCCAGACCATTCTCATTCTACTGCAGTCCTTTGAGATGAAGTAGGGCAAGCAGTATAATTCATATACTGTAGGAAAGATGAGGTGGGAGGAGCAAGTCTACGTGACCTGCGCAAGGTCACCTAGCTAAGCTAGTGTTCACCCCCCAGGTCCAGATCTGCAGCCCTTCCCCGTGTGCCGTGTTGTCCTTTCAGAGCCAGGATGAGGGGAGTTCTGGGCGGGGTCTGGATCATCTGTAGTGCGGGACACCACAGAAAGGCTGGGAGCATCAGAGAGCCTCTCAGGAGTGAGCCTTCTACTGGTGCTGTACTTGATCCCAACTGAATCCAAAAATAGACCTCCTTTTGAGAGCAGAGCTCCAGATCGCGCTCAGAGCTGATGAGGCCTTCGGTCAGATGGAAGTCCTTGGCTTCCGCCCCGTCTGGATGAGACCCTTTGGGGCCTGTCTCCCACCCGCCACAGTGCTGCTGGTCAGTGCTACGTGCGGAGGGGCAGTGTGCTTAGGGGTTAGGCTAGTTCCCTGGGGCTGCCATAACAGACTCTAACGGGGCGGCTTAGAACAGCAAAGGGTCTGCCCTCACAGTTCTGGAGGCGAGCAGCCAGAAGGTGTCGGCGGGGCTGTGCTCCCTGCCTCGCTTCTAGTTTCTAAGAGCGCCCAGCAAGCAATCCACGGCGTTCTTTGGCTTATGGCTTGCTTCACTCCAATCTCTGCCTCCATATTCACAGGGCATGCTTCCCTGTGGGTCTCTGTGTCTCTGTTTCCTCTTCTTACAAGGACACCAGTCGTTGGACCGAGGGCCCACCCTAATCTAGTATGACTTCATCTTAATTAATTATATCTGCAGACACCCTGTTTCTAGGTAACATCACATTCTGAGGTTCCAGGTGGACATGAATTTGGTGGGGGTGGGCGCGGGGTGGGGGCACACTATTCCATCCACTACAGCAGCCAAATACAGGCTCTGGGGCCAGTGCTTAGATCTCTGTCCCACTCCTCTTCCAGGTCTGTCCAGGTTCTGGGGGCCTCACCCAGTACCCCTCATGAGGGCAGTAGGCTGACTTCTCGTTGCTGTCATGTGCTGATGCTGGCATCTGCTTCCTGGTCCCCAGGGGTCTATTCCTCAGAGTCATTGCTGTGTTGGCCCATATCCTCCACAGCAAGACACCTTAAGGTCTGCCTGTCTGCTGAGTTACTTTCTTGATACACTTGATTGACAGAAGTTGTTCTTTCCAGAGGTGAAACTCGGCAGGCTGTAGAAAGTTCATCTCCACTTATGTGCTATCTTTAGGAGTCATTCACCTGTTCTTAGGATGTGTTCAGGCATTAGGGTTCATCTGGGGCTGCCTCACTTGCCCAGGCACACCACACACACATCTCCATCCTGGTGTTTCCTCCTCCTCCTCCTCCAAACTACAAGGACAGGCAGGTGCAATGCCCCTGGCCTCATTTTCCCTAGTTCTACCAGAGGGTTTCCTTTATCCACTCCTCTCAGGGCTCTGCCTGGAGATGGGTGGGGTTTGTGGCTGCTTCTTAGGGACCCCCATCCTCTGGCACCTTTCTACCACCCTCCACTGGTCTATTAGCTTCCCCTGGCCTGTGGAACTTGAACAGAATCTTTCCTTACTTAATACTCACCCTTCCAAATCTTCAGGCCATTCCAGGGCCCAAGATTTTGAAATAGAAAAGAATCCATTTCTTTGTTTTCTGCCATTATGCTGTGTCATCCCTTCTCTGTAAAGTCATAAAAATAGTAGTCCTAGCTGACGGAATGGACAAGGGTCACTGGCTGCAGGGACAGCATACAAAACAAACACACAAAAAGCCACCGGGGTTAGTTCCTAAAAATATGCTCCTAACTCAAATATTTCAATTTCACAGTTTCATAGAAGTTCACGGAGAAATTAGAGGACATAAATAGTGAACCAAACCAACTTTGCAGATGACTAAAACCTGATCCTATGATATCCCCGGGAGACTGATATGATATGGGCTGTAGCTGAGAGAGCTCAGAAACCAAAAATGACAGAGGGAGCAAGTAAAAAAACACATCTAGAGAGGCTTAGCCAAGCCGTGATTTGTAGAGAGAGATACCTCCTAACCAAACCACATGAAAAACTGTAAAATGCAATCATGTGAACAATCATTGTCTTGATTAATCTGCTTTGGAAATCTAGATGTTCAAATTTTAGTATAAAATGGACTGTTTTTATATAATACTATATGAAAAAGGAACTATTTTATTTTATTTATTTTTAAAGATTTTATTTATTTATTTGACAGAGAGAGAGCACAAGCAAGGGGAGTGGCAGAGGGAGAGGGAGAAGCAGGCTCCCTGCTGAGCAGGGAGCCCGATGCAGGACTCGACCCCAGGACCCTGGGATCATGACCTGAGCCGAAGGCAGGCACTTAACCGACTGAGCCACCAAGGCGCCCCCAAAAAGGAACTATTTTAATCTCGGTATTGGCTGGGCACCCAGTATAGTAAATGTGCCATTTCAAAATTTGGGAAAGACCACCACGCAGAAGTGGAAAAGACATGGACACGAAGTGTTTGTATGGCTCTTGACTCCTCACCCACATTTGGGGGGATAACAAGGTGGAGAGTTAGAATTTTGAAGCAAACCACACACAGTGCTCAAAATCTCACCCTCTCCAGAAAAGGTGGGGAGCGTCCCTGCCCCTTTCCTCAAGCGCAGGGAGAATAGCTTCAGCCAGACCTATTGGAGGGCTTAATAAGTGTCTTATGCACTTTGGTGGACACAGTGGACTGGGGCCTGACTCACCCCTAAGAAATCTAAAGGTCACGTTGCTCTCAGCTTGTTGCATGGAGGGCCCATTGGGTATCAGGCATTTGTCAGGGCAAAAGAGTGACTTTCTCATGAAGCAGATGCAAGGCAGGCTCAGAGATAGTCGTCCAGGAGTCACAGGGAAGGTAAAGTGACACTAAAAAGAGGGTGGGCCTCCAGATTTCCAGGGGCCGAGGAAGCAGCCCTAAGCAACAAGCATTTATTACAGGTGAGAGATCCCCGGTGATTTCAGGGGGAACACATGAAATCACTCCTGGAGAAGAGAACACTTTAAATACTTGCTGGGAGAGCACCTAAGCCTTCTTTTAGCGGTATGAATACGAATCGAGTAAGACCTTTCCCACTCCTCTCCCCTCCATCCTGGTCTGAAAGGGCACCTGGTAAGATGGAGGAGGAAGTAGAAAAGGGCCGCTGAGGGGATAGATTTCTCCTGCCTCAGGGAAGTAGCCAGCAACAGACTGAGCCCGGAAGTGGGGAAGCTCTAACTTTGAATCGAGTTCAAAATATTTCACTGGACTGAACATGTTAATTACTCCACTTTGTGTTTTGTTGAGGTGAGTTGCGGACAGACTTCTTACTATCTAAAAGTAACCTGAAGACATGAGATTTGCCCTAAATTTCTTTCAAGGCAGGGGAAAAGGTAACCTAACAGAATACATTTAAGGGACAGATAGCCCATGAATGTTACTTGTTCAAATGGTAGCTACATATATCAAGGTTTCAAAAAGATCTAAAACAGCCGTGTCCGACACATATTTTTGAGTCTTTACTATGTCATGCCATCCTGTTTTAGGTGCTGGAGACAGAAATGGCTTAGAAAGAACATCCCTTTATCTGCTGTTCATATTCTACATGCTTAAAATCATAAAAACAATTATTCTGCACCCAGCATATCAGTATGGATAGTCTTCTCTGTGACAAAGATGAATTTTGTTTTTATCTGAAAACAAAATCGTTTCACAATAGTTCTGGCACTTACCCTGATTTATCACAAAGCTTGTGATTTGTTAAAAAAATTTGCATTTGTTTAAATCTTGGAGGCATGATAAAATGGAAAGTTGAGTCAATAGCTGGCTAATTTTTAGAGACCAAGTAATCAAAGCAATTGTACAGTTAGCTGTCTGGTTTGCATTGCAGAGAATGAAAAGTCTGATAAAGTTTACTTGTGTAGAAGCCATATGGACTGCCAGAAAGTAACCCTTCAGGCCCAAATTGTATTCTTCTGAATAAGAAAGCCCATCTATGTAATGGTGATCTCTCTTGACTTGCCTTCATTTCCCCCTTCCTTCTTCTTTATCTATTCTTATTGCCCTTCTCTCCCTCATCTCTCTTCGTCTCCTCTCTCTCTTCCACTGCTCCCCTACCCTCCACCAAACCTTTTAAAATACATACTTACTTGAATCATATTTGTGTCTCAGATTTCTGTGTTCCATATCTAGAGTGCTCACGTCTAGTGGGCAAAATGCAAAATCAGTGTCAGGCAAGTATCTCAGAAATGTTCCGAGTGCTGTGATTGGCCTTTGGTCCCATTGTGAGTTAGGCCTTCTTAGATGGGGTGTGGAAGCTAGTGTGTGAGGATTCATGGATGTCATTGGTTGCACACAGAGTGAGCCAGCAAATCTGTGGTCCCTAAACTAGCTGTGTCTTAAGAAGCAGATCTGAAAGCGTCATACTGTTTTATCAGTTTCCTGGGAGGGTGTTTCAAGCTTAAAAACTATAGGCAATGTAAACATTTCCTGAGAAGTTAATTATAATATCTCCTGAAAATGGAAGTCCTGGCATCATGTAAAAGAAAGGAGAATGTTCTGATTAAGTAACTTGTTTAATAAACAATAAAGAGGATCCACAAAGCAAAACATATAGAAGGAGGGTAGTGATGGGAAGACAAAAAATCCCTCCAGGATGAGTCACTGTAGACTGTGCTGATCGCCTAGAAGGTGGGTGTGGCCTCAGGGACATAGGGAAAGGAGATCCTGGGAGCTGAAAGAAGGAAGAAAGTGGTAGAGCAGGTGCTACATAAATCACAATATCCTCGTCCTGTGATAAATTCACCCTCCAAGAGCAAACATCCAGCGAATCCTGTGTCCAAGGTGATTTCTTCAAGTGTTTTGTTTATTATTTAAATGTTGTGGCAGACCACTTAATCCAGTATGATCGATATGTAAGAACCACTGCAGAGTCCCTCCTGTCCCAGTAGCTTTGTTAGCATCCTTGAGGGACGATATGGGAATGTAATCATGCGAGCTCCAGTGGAATTGCTCTGGGTCATTTGCATTCTGCCGAGTTGCCAGATTCCTATCCTCTAACACAATAATGAGCATTTCCCTCCAGAGGTGTGAAGTGTGTCTAATAATTAGTCCTCTATGTTTTAGATGTGATTGGTTATGTCCAAGCCTCTTTAGTCTTAAGAATATAATTTTATTGTGGTGACATTTTTAAGGGAGCAGTCCCCAAACCCCATTTTAGGGAAAACAAAAGGGGGATAACCCAGATACATCTTATCACTGTTCATTGTTTCCCCTTCTGTTAAATCTTACCCAGACCTAGGAAATTGAGATTTGAGGAGCCCAATTTTCTGGCCCCCAATTCAGGATCACTTCAAATATTTTTTAGGGGTCTGCAACCTCTTTTTTTTTTTTTTTTTTGAGAGAGAGAGAGAGAGAGAGAGAGAGAGAAAGAACGGTGGGGGGTGGGGGGTGGGGTCTCTGTATCACCTGCCCCTCCTGTCACTGCAACTTTTCCTCATGTTACTTCTTCACTCACCTGGCTCCAATACTTCCAGCTTTCTGTCAGTTCCACGGGCTTCCTGCCTTGGCCCTTGGTTCATGCTGCTTCCTCTGCCTTGAATGTCCTTGTCCCAGATCTCCCAACAGTTGACTTCTGCACACCCTTCAGGCCTTAGTGTAACCTTGCTTCCTCTCTTATTCAGAATAGTCAATCGCTTACAACTCCAAATCTTAGTGGTTTTAAAAAATAAAATTTATTTGCCTTCAGGTCCTAGCCCAATGTGGTTGGTGTGTGTGTAAATCAGAAATAAGAATGGGGACTCCCCTTTGTGCCCCATGGCCACCAAGCCATTCCAGCATGTGCCCCCTCCAACCCCTTGGCCTTCTGGGAATCCTCTGTAAGACCACCTGCTTTCATCTGGTGAGAAATAAGGAACATGTGGAGGATTGTTTAGGCTAGGCCTGGAAGTGGAAAGTGTTGCTTGCACCCACATTCCTCATGGTTCCACCCCGATGCAAGGGCCTGGGCATGTAGTCTTCCTGTGTGCCCAGAAGGAAAATTCACCCATTGGGTGACTGACAGTCCTATTGTGCCCCTTCTCAGAGATGCCGTCTGTAGCTACCTAAGCAGGTCTGCCTTGTTAGTCTCATGATGGTACTTTCTTTATTTCCTCTATAGCACTTTATCTGTAATAATTTATTTGCCTGTCTGTTAATTGTGCTCTCCGCACAAGCCCAGAGCTGCATGAGCACAGGGATCCACTCTGCTCGTGACCATACACACAATACCTGGCAATGCCATGTCCTGCACAGAGTGGATTACCAATCAATTATAGTTTATCAATGTGTGATGAATGGACAAGTCAATGATCGAACAAATGAGGATTAAAAACCAGAGACCTTATCTGGAGGGTATCCACTATTAGAGAAAAGACAGAACTAATAGGCCATAGTATTTTATAATAATAAATTTTAAAAAGCAACCAAAATCCCTCTTTGAGTTAAAAATAATAGACTTTGTACTAGGATTCAAAAAGAGTTTAGAAGGGCACCGTTCTTTTGGTGTTAGCCCAATTTAGCTTAGTTCAGTTTTCCAGATGAGCAGACTGGAGAGGAGCAGTGCTCTTTTTCTTTTCTTTTCTTTCTTTCTGTTGGCTTATTCTACTCTTGCATTTCTGAGTGGGGTGCAAACCCCTCAGACACCCTCCTAAGTTGCCTACCCCTTCTCTACTCCCAGGAGCCAAACCATGTGCTCATCTCCTCCCCTCCTCTATCAATATATTTATAGCAGCCCAGGGGATGGAAGCATGCTATCTCAGATGACTGAGTTTTCTTATCCTGCTCCTCCTTTTCCTTCCCACTGTCATTGTCCTTTCTTGGCTTAGCATGTGGTAGGGTATGCGGCAGAGAGGCAGAATGCCCAGTCCAAGGCTACCCCTCCTGTGGTCTGTGCAGGACTGGAAGGAGGGGTGCTATGTCGTGCTCAGCTCCTTTGCTGTGAAGGCTAGGCTGTTGCCTGTCTCCTGGAGGGGGACACAGGGGAAGCCCACCTTGCCTGGCTAATCGACACTGCCCTGGCCTTGGTATGGCTCCCAACTGGCCGGGCTCTGGGAACGTAGCAGAGTGAGGGGCTTGAGTGCTGATTCCTGGAATCACTGGCCAAGCAAGATGTTCCCTACTTCAAATGGGTTTCTCCCACCCCATTCTAGCCCCTGTGGGGCAGGCACATGGCATTTCCAGGGTGGAGGGACTTGTGGTTGGAGTAATTCCTGTGAAGAGTACAATCAACTACTTTATGTATTTACTTTCCTTCCCTCATTCCGACATTACTGTGCAGATGAAATACATGAAATGAACACTAAAATCAAGGATGTGTGCAAAGATGCATCCACAGGAATGTTCAGTAATAGAAAAAAATGGAAGCAACTTAAATGTTCACATAAGGGAGTACATAAAAATAAATTATAATACATCCATATAATGAAATACTTGCAAGTTGTTAAAATTGATCGTGTAGAATATTAAACGACATGTAATCATGTTCACATTTAATTTTAAAAAATCAGGCTATAAAGCAGTGAACACCATATGATCTCATTTTTGCAATTAAAAACTTTTTAAATGTATAATATATAAACAATGAGAAGGATAAAGATCAAAACAGGGTAGTATTGTAGTAAATGGGATAAGAGGTGAAGTTTTATTCTTAGTACCCAGTGGTATTTTTAAAATCTCCTATAATGAATAGGAATTTCTTTTGAAAAAGGACATAAAAATCTAAAATGTTATTTCACAAATTAGATGACTAACTTCCCCAATAAATACTTGTTTATAAAAATGACTATTGACGGAAGACTAAAGAACAAAACAAGTCATTGAGGTGCAGTAAAAAACAGCCCAAGAGCCCAAGATTTCTGTCTCTATCCCCCAACCTTATCCTCCACCTTCTCTCTCCCCTCTCCCTCCCGCCCACATGGAACCAGTGATTGAAGCTCCCGGGGGGGGGGGGGGGGGGGGTGGTGTCTGGCGTGGCTTTGGCTCCTTGGCATCTCTGGTCTCCACGGCCTGCATCACTTTCCCACAGCCGTTGCCTTAGTTGAGTGCTGGGTCATCTGATGGGACTTCTCGCCACCAGGCAGGTCTGGGCTTGCACCATTCTGAACTGTGCTATCCTGGCCCCTGACAACCTGGCAAATGGGGAGCCACGTTAGGAGACCCCACCCAGAGAAGAGGGCAGGTGTTCGCTGGGGGTCTTTCCTGACAGCGGCCACCTCTGTTCCCAGAATCAGTCCTTCTTTACACCCCCATTCTTTGTTCTGACGTTTTAAATGTCTACTGCATGTCTTTTCTTTTTTATAAACCAGTTTACTTAGGTGTGCTGAATGTCTAAAAAGTTGTACATGTTAATGTATACAGCTTGAAGAGTCGGGATAAGTGTACGTGGTAAGACCATCACTGTTCTCAAGGCCACAGTCATATCCCAAAGTTTCCTCCTGCCCCCTTTATCATTGTTACTATGTTTTCAACTGCACCTCTTGGCATTTATTTTGTATCAGGTACTTTACACATCCCCCATAGTAATTTCTGCAGTCCTTGTGACATCCCCATGAGAGTTATAGCCCCACTTTACAAATGAGAACACTGAGGCACAGAGAGATTAAGAGACTTGTCCAAGGCATCGCAGGTAGAAACTGGCAAGAAAGCCCGGGTAGTACAGCTCCAGCATCTCTATGCTTACCATATTCACGTGTTGCTGCTTCTTATACTTAGGTCTTTCACAGGTCTCTCTCCCCCTACCACACTGTGGAGGCAGGAACCATGTTTTATGAGGTTTATTTTATTTTATTTTTATTTTTTAATTTTTTAAAGTAAACTCTAGGGGCACCTGGGTGGCTCAGTCATTAAGCGTCTGCCTTTGGCTCAGGTCATGATCCCAGAGTCCTGGGATCAAGCCCTGCATTGGGCTCCCTGCTCCGCGGGAAGCCTGCTTCTCCCTCTCCCACTCCCTCTGCTTGTGTTCCCTCTCTCGCTGTCTCTCTCTCAATTAAATAAATAAATAAAATCTTTTAAAAAAATAAATAAATAAAGTAAACTCTATGCCCAACGTGGGGCTTGAACTCACAACCTTGAGATCAAGAGTTACATGCTCCACCAGCTGAGCCAGCCGGGTGCCCCAATTTTAACTTTTTTTCAATTCCTCAGTGTCATCAAGATAAGGGTACTCTTAATCCCCTTTATCTATTTCACCCATTCCCCCACTGACCTCCCGTCTGGCAACCATCTGTTTGTTCTCTATATTTAAGAGACTGTTATTTTGTTTGTCTCTTTTATTGCTTATTCTTTCTTGGTCTGTTCATTTGTTTTGTTTCTTAATTACATATATAAGTGAAACCATATGGTGTTTGTCTTTTTCTGACTGACTTATTTTACTAGTATAATTCTCTCTAGGTCCATCCATGTTGTTGGAAGTGGCAAGATCTCATCCTTTTTTATGGCTGAGTAATATTCCTCTGTGTGTGTGTGTGTGTGTGTGTGTATCACATCTTTATCCATTCATCCATCAATGGACACTTGGGTTGGGTTGCTTCCATAATCTGGCTACTGAAAATAAAGCTGTAATAGACATAGGGGTGCATGTACTTTTTCAAATTAGTGTTTTCATTTTCTTTGGGTAAAAACTCAGGAGTGGGATTATTAGATCATATGGTAGCTCTATTTTTAATTTTTTTGAGGAACCTCCATCCTGTTTTCCACAGTGGCTGCACCAGTTTGCATTCCTGCCAACAGTGCCTTAGGGTTCCTTTTTCTCCACGTCCTCACCAACATGTGTTATTTCTTGTTTTTGTTGTTGTTGTTGTTTTGTGTTGTGTTTGTTTTTGTTTTATTTTAGCCATTCTGATGTGTATAAGGTGATATCTCATTGCGGTTTTGATTTGCATTTCCCTGATGATGAGTGATGTTGAGCATCTTTCCATGTGTCTGTTGGCCATCTGCATATCTGCTTTGGAAAAATGTCTGTTCAGATCCTCTGCCCATTTTAAATCGGATTATTTGGGGCATTTTGGTGTTGAGTTGTACAAGTTTTTTATGTATTTTGGGTATTAACCCCTTTTGGGTATATCATTTGCAAATATCTTCTCGCATTTAATAGGTTACCTTTCTGTTTTGTTCATGGTTTCCTTCGCTGTGCAAAAGCTTTTTATCGTGTTTTAAATGTATCTTTATTTCTTTGATACTAAGCCCAGGGCTGGCCTATAGTGATCTCATAATAATTATTGAATGAATGACCATTTATGCAACAAGTGTGTATTTAGCTTCTACCATATGCCAGGCATTGTTTTAACCACCTGAAATACATAGATAACAAAATAGATCAAGATTCCTGCCCTCCGTGGGGGATGGAGGGTGACTTAGACTCCAGTGAAAATGTCAAGGGCAAGTTGGATACGTGGTTCAGGAATTATTTACATGACATTTTGACTTCTTCTATAACTATGTTTCACTAGATTACATTTTAAATTGGGGGTATAATTTGTGACAACTACAGTACTAGATATGAATACAAGCCCTTCCTTTGTCATATGAGAGCTCTGCACCCAAATGTAAGTGATCTGTAAGTGGTCAAATCATGACAGCCTGACGCTTCTTGATGCTTTGAAACATATTTTTTGAAACTTCAATGCATATTCTGCATTGAATATCACCTTTCTTTCATTTCTTTATGTTCTTCTTTCTTGCTCATCATTTTCACTTTTTCTGCTTTCTGCCCTTATTCTCTTCTGAAACTGTCTCATTGCCTCCTGCTGCTTCCTCCCTTACTCCCTGCCTTCGCTTCTTACCTTCCTTTCCTCTCTACTGTGCCAAATTTGTATTTTTGAACAGTGGATCAAATCTCATACAGAAAACGAGATTTTCTTTTTCAACCTGAAGGGTAAACATGGTGAGGAATTAATCTGACCAAAACTTGTGTCACCAAGGGCTGTAGATTTCCTTCTCAGGGCAGAAAAAAGAAGAGAGGCTAGCTTTAGCAGTCAGAGCAACCTCACAATGTAGAGATTATTTCCATTTTATTAATAACAAAGCAGAGCTTCAAAGGGATTAATTGTCTATAAAGAACACATAGAAGAACATGTCTACAGCATGATGCTTACCACCTGATGTAGAGGGAATTCTGAAAAAAATTTTCTTCTCCTGTTTGAAGAATGCGTTTTTCTGGGGTTCCATTTATTAAAATGTAATTGAGGAATTACGGAGCTCAGACTCTTCCCAAATAATGGTATTATTTTAAAACAAATGGAGTCTTACAGGAATAGAAATAACCTATTATACTTGCAAAACACTAGCTTAAAAATGTACCACCAGAATATGCTATTTCTTCATTTTTCCCTCCCCACACTCCAATCTCCACAAATGGAAATTACTCATTCCTTAGATCCTATGTTAAATTCTAATGGCCATAGTGCGACCACAGAAAGCTTCTGCGTTTATTAACAGTTTCCCTGTATCTTGAGCAATTGGACAGTTCAGATTTCCAGAACCTTATCTTTTGCAGATATTCTTTTTGTCAAACTCTATTCCAGAAACATGATCAGCATTTTAACCATTTGCAGCTAGACTTGAGCCTCACAAAATCAGCTCAGAGGTCACTAATGACCTGCTCACTCCCAAGCCTTTCCCTCAGCCCTCGTGCTTCTCAGCCTTCCTAACATATATCCAATTGCTGAGTTAATGCTTATGTTCAGGTTTTACCCCAGGAACAAATCTTAAGAAGGGTTGTAGGAAGGGCGCCTGGGTGGCTCAGTTGTTAAGTGTCTGCCTTTGGCTTGTGGTCCCAGGGTCCTGGGATCAAGCCACGCATCAGGCTCCCTGCTCAGCGGGAAGCCCGCTTCTCCCTCGCCCACTCCCCTTGCTGTGTTCCTGCTCTCTTTCTCTCTCTCTCTGTGTCAAATAAATAAAATCTTAAAAAAAAAAAAAAAGAGTTGGAGGAGAAATACCCATGGTCCTAGCCTCTGAGTTAGTGGATATGAACCCAAGCTGGAAGGATTCCCATGAAATAGAGGGATTGTGGAATAGTGAGAAAATCTTCACAAAGCAGGTGGGGGAAATGGTTTGCTGGCTAGCTCCCAGAGGAGTGAGCTCACAGAAAAATGCCCCACCTGAGGTCTCACTGTCCCTTGTAGGGCTCTGCTAAGCGCTCTACGGACTGCTAAGCTGGGGTGACCTATCATTTAGGCAAGGCTACAGTCTGGGAAAGCATGCATTTAGAACAATGTGGTCTTTTGGACCATCATACTTAGCCAAGCCAGGAAGCAAAGATTAAGCCTCCTGAACACAAAATTATTCATTCCTATGATGCTCCACTTGGGAACATTTCTCCCAGAAACTTTTGTTGATACCCAATTCTTGATCTCTCCCTCCTCTCCTCTCTGGCTCTTCATATCTATATGCTTATTTCCACTAGGGCACAATGAGGGTCTTAAGGTAGTATGGGACATAACTCTCTGTGGGTGTTCATCATTTTTAGAAATTGTACACAAAGCAGGAGCTCCTCAGAGTCACAGCGTCTCAACATTCTGTCCAAGGGGTGCCATTCCGTATTTGATTACAGTCATTCTGCCCAGTGTCTTCTGGGAATCCTTTTTCATCTCCTATCCCTAGTATTTGTTAATATATAAACTAATGTATAATATACAAATATAAATTATATGTATATATAAACTAGTTTGTAAACTAATGTTAATATTATAAACTATATAATATAGAAACTAATGTTAATATTATCCACAGGCGATATGATCCAGCAGTTGCATTTCTGGGTATATATCCAAAAGAACAGAAAGCAGGATCTCAAAGAGATATTTGTACAGCCTTGTTCATAACAGCATTATTCACAATAGCCAAAAAGTGGAAGCAACCCAAGGGTCCATGGACAGAAGAATTGATAAACAAAAGGTGTTATATACATACAATAATACGTGCAACCTTTATTTTTTTTAAAAGATTTTATTTATTTATTTGACAGAGAGAGACACAGCGAGAGAGGGAACACAAGCAGGGGGAAGTGGGAGAGGGAGAAGCAGGCTTCCCGCCGAGCAGGGGGCCCGATGCGGGGCTCAATCCCAGGACCCTGGGATCATGACCTGAGCCGAAGGCAGACGCTTAACAACTGAGCCAGCCAGGCACCCCTTGTGCAACCTTTAAAAGGAAGGATATTCTAACACATGTGACAACATGGATGAATTCAAAGACATTATGCTAAGTGAAATAGGCCAGTCACCAAAAGACAAACACTGTATTATTCCATTTATATGAGGTACCTAGGTAGTCAGATTCACAGATCATAAAGTAGAATGGTAGTTGCTGAGGGCTGGGAAAAGGGGGAAATGGGGAGTTGTTGTTTAATAGGTATAGTTTTAGTTTTTCAAGATGAAAAGAATTCTAGAGATTAGTTGCACAATAATGTAAAGGTACCTAACACTATTGAACTGTATACTTGAAAATGGTTAAGATGGTAAAATTCATGCCATGTGTATTTTAACACAATTAAAAATAAAATACAACTTAAAAAATATTAACCTGGGAAGTGTGATTGGAAAGTTACATCAGCAACAACAAAATTCTACTAATTCACTTTCAACAAATGTTTCTCAGTGATTCCTATATACAGTACACCAGAGCTGAGAGCCAAGCAGGATAATGAAGATGAATACAGTGTGGTTCTTGTCCCCACGGAGATGTTGATATGGTCTGCGGGAATGAGATAGGCACAAAATATTAACTGACTGAAAATTCTAAGTGGGAATTGATGTTAGGTGGGAGGTAGAGCATTTGAGATGACCATTTAAGGTGAACCAAGAAGGATACGTAGGAATCTAAAGCCAGGAACAGTTTTTAAAATCATCTGCCCTTGCATTGAAGGATGAATAAGACTTTACTGCCCTTTATTTTTCTGCATTCTTAGAAACTGCTCTGAGATGGAAGAATTCCAGGCATCCCCGTCATAAAGTGTCACTTGATTAAGTGTCACTTGTGGGCTTACATGGGCATGATACTTCTAAGTGCCACCAAATCCCTCAGAGTGAATCCCAACTTTAAATACCAGCATTCCCAATTCAGAAGAATCGACCTTACAGTAACTTGGCATTCAACCATGAAAATGTACAATATTCCAAATTCTTACGGAATTATGATTTTTATCATATTCCTAAAAAATAAAGCAATATGTTAATTTCTACTTTTCTGATTACCTCACAAACAAGTATAGTAGATGAGATACTTGGTACCAAGTATGCTCCTAATTGAAGGATCCTCCCATAGTTCTGAAAGGCTTTACTTTGTAACGGGTATATCTGAGAGAGAGAATATGTCAAAATTGTCTGGCAAAGCATGCGTATTTTGATCGGCACCATCTTTCTCAGCTTTGGCAGGCTAGCCCCCAAATTGCAGTTTCCCTCCCGTATGAAGCAAATTGCTGAAATCATAAGAGTCCTAACTGCAGGCTGAAGGTGAAAATGATTCCATCTGGGAGTAATGTATATATACAGTCTACGGAATTAAGCTGATAAGCAATGACATTGCATGAGGAGGTTACAATAATAGGATCACTTTAAATTAAGATCCCTGAATGAATAAAATAAACCTATTATTCTGAGATTCACTTCAGCCTTGTAAAATGCCTAGCACATCAGAGGTTCTGGAAAAATGTCAAATAGATGACATAAAAATGGGGTATTCTGATAATGCAGTGATAGGTTTGAGGGTTATCCTATATGATTCTTTTTTTTTTCGTTCAACCAATATTTATTGACCTCTGGACACTACTCTAGGTGATATAGCAGGGAATAAAAGAAATAAGTCTTCGTCCTTAGGAATCTTACCTTCTCCTGGGGGAGACAGATGATTCAAAAAAAATTGTCAGAATGCCAAAAATGAAGAGGTAAAGCAGGAAGGGATTTCTGAAACATCAAGGTGGATATTGAAATTTTAGATAGGGCAGACCATATATGAATTGTGAAATTTCTACAGATACGAGCATATAAAAGATTATGATACGTAACACCATTCGGTCAGTACTGTGCAAAGCCATTTGCGGGGATAAAACTGGAAAACTGGGTCCTAGGCTTTGTCTTGTCACCCATTTACTGGACACATTATTCCCCCCTCTGGATTCAGGACACAGCTGTCCCATGTGCAAATTGGACCATGTGAGCCCCCAATCTCTTTGAGCTCTGGGATTCTCTAAGTCTTAGTGTTTCTCTGATGACTGAGAAGATTCTTCAGGATCTTTCAGCTCCCCAGAGTTGTCAACATGAAAACCAATTACTACTGAACACATTTTATTTGCACTTTCTGGTCATCCAGATTTTGGAAAATAGGAATTTTTGCCGTATATGTAATGCATGATGAAATCAGGTTGCTATGGTCTGAATATTTGTGTCCCCTCCCAAATTCACCTCTTGGAATCCTAACATCAATGTGATGGTATTAGGAGGTGGGGCCTTTGGAAGGGGATTAGGTCATGAGGGTGGTAACTTCGTGAATGAGATTAATATCCTTGACAAGGAGATCCCACAGAACTCTCTCGTCCCTTTCGCCATGTGAGGACATAGCAAGAAGTCTGTGACCCTCACTCGGCCTTGCTGGCACCCTGATCTGGGACTTCTAGCCTCCAGAACTATGAAAAATAAATTTCTGTTGTTTATAAGCTACCCAATAGGTAGCATTTTGAACAGAGTAAGACGGAAATATTATACCTTGTTTAACAGTTATAAAACTGCTATACTTTTGTGATCATTTTCTTCTCTAATTCCGGGTAAGGCAATTTGATTCTCTTCATTGGAAATAAATAGAGAGTGCAATTTATCTACTATGACTTGATTATAGTGCATTTTACTACAATTTAGTAGTGATAGTGACAAAGCCTAGTTAGAACCACATGCTCACTATGACACCTATTTTCTGACACAATTCAATATTCTTAGACATTGTCCCAGAGGAGATGTAATTATCCAAAATGCTGAGATTACTTGGTTAAACTAGCCCACATGCTGCGGACCCGTGGCATCTTTATACTAAAAGACAGTTTCCAGGCAAAGTTGAATGTAGCCAGGGCTGCTATCCCCAGTGTGGTATCTAACTTTACTGAACTCATACAGAGAAATGTGACTTTTGCCACAATGTTGGGATTATACTTTTAACTTGCCAGAGCAAATAGCTCAGCTTTCTTGGAATATGGAGTCCCTCCAGATAACCTCGGTATATTCTACCTCTTTTTCTTATTTGGGGGTGGAGGGGCTTAGGGGAATTTGGTGGGGGAGGGGAACAATCATGTGGTCCCTGGGGCTTTGTAAGCAATTATTTGCTCTGCTGATAAAAAACTGTTTTGTTGCTATAAAAGGGGTGTAGGTAGCCTGAAAATAGGTTTCGATTTGGTCATTGTACTAGAGTTCTGGGAAAACAGACTGTTCCTTTGAATTTCTAACAATAATAATTTGTTTAAGACATATTTGCACGATCATGATAAGTAACACATCTTGATAAGAAAGCCTTGCATTGGCAGAGCAGCTGTAGAAGGACCACTACACAGATAATGAGCACAGTTATGTTTCAATTAAGTGTGCACTAAGGGATAGGAATAAATAGGGAAGGAGGAAGTAATTGAGGCAGCAAATAGTCTGACGCATAGAAATGGAAATGTGGTAAACTCTGCAAATTTAAAAGTCATTTGGTCTCATAAACTATTTTATTAATTGCTCTAAAGCTTCGCATAGGTGCAAGTAGCGATTTAATGAAATGACCATGGAAGTAAATCAACAAATACACCAAAATTGGGGAAGAAATCTCTTTGTCCATGCCTCTTTGGGACCAAAGGGTATCTCCCAGATGCTTGCTACTCAAAGTGCAGTCCGAGGACCAGCGGTATTCAGCCATCCTGGGAGTGTGATAGGAATGCAGACCCCCAGTCCTCATTCGGGACCTACTGAATCAGAATCTGCAGAACAAAGTCTCCAGGTGATATATATATGGACCTCAAAGTTTAAGAAACGTTGCTCTAGAGTTGTTATCACGGTTCATGCAGTCATTCAATAAACGTTCCTGGCAGCCTTTTCCACGTGTCAGGCATTGGATTAGACAAAAGAAGGGAGAGGTAGTCACAAACATGAATAAGACATGGTCGCTGCACTTCAGGGACACATAAATGGAGAGGACATAGTAAAAGTTAGAGGTTAGAGTTAATAGAATTTGTGCTTGACTGTGAGATGCCAGGGTGGGGAATGTGGGATGATGTCCCGAGTGTTAACACGTGAGTGTTGATGGTGTATTTACAGCTGACGAGGGGGTAAAAGAGAATGTGTCTAGCCTTTAGATGTAGAGTGTTGAAGTAGCTGTGGAATTTGCAGATGGAAATATCTAATAGGCAGTTGGAGTTGAGAACGGGGCTTGGCAAACTATGGGCTGCACAGACCAAAGCCTGCCCTTCTTTTGTTGTTGCAAATAAAGTTTTATTGGAATACTGCCACACTTATTTGTTTACATATTGTCTACGGCTGCCTCCACACTATAAAGGCAGAGTTGAATAGGTGCATCGGAGACAGGAGACCATGTGGCCCACAAAACCTGGAACATTTTCTCTCCAGCCTTTTACAGGAAAAGTTTGCTGACTCCTGTCCTAGGGCATGGTCAAGAGACCCGGGTTAGAGGCAGCCATGTGGAATTCATAGCAGGCAATGGGAGTGGATGAGACCATCCCGGGAAGATGTGCAGTGAGAAGAGAAAAGAGAAAAGTCAGAACCCTGAGAGAAACATTCCTGCTTCCTGTGCCCCGGGATAGCTCCCCTGACCCTTCAGATTCTTTCTTTTTTTTTTTTTTCCCTTGGCACTTGCAAATTTTTTAAGCCCAGAAACTTAACACTAGTTCAGTGAAGCATCCTGTATGTAATTTATAATCCTAATAATTTAACAGATTCTCTTTGGTAATAAATAACTATTACCTTTCAATGAAAGCTGCAAGTGATATAATAGTTTGGGCCTGCTACCAGAAGAATCTCATCATCTTGTGAAATAGAAAGGAAAAATTTCATTTTCTCATCAATTTGGCCTGACTCTCGTGGATGACGGGGCTGTTCACAGGTGCCTGCCACTGCTGCAAAGCCCTGGCCCCTTAACAGGGTCCCAAAGCTGAGCTGACCCCAAACTGGCATGTTCTCAGTGCTTTGGCCAGTTGGGAGGCTGCCGTTCCCCTCACATACACAGAAGAGAGTTAGACAGAGGGCAGCTGAGAGGGAAGCAGGCTGTCCCTGGAGCAGGAAATAGTTTAGGGCATAAACAGGGAACTACGTGTGTGAAATCTGCAAACTTAAAATCCATTCAGTGTCATCATCTCCGATAGGTACTTCTTAGGAGCTCTGCATAGGTCTTTGTGCACAAAAGGTTTTAATGGAATCACCACAAGAAGAAAAGGATCCGGGCCTCAATTCTTAGCCCACCTTTCTTGGCTAAATAATATAGATAGTAAAGTGTGGAGGTGGAAGTCAGCTCAGCACCTTAGCTCTACGCGCAGAAATCCAGCTTCGCCTAATTTTCATAGTAGCACAAAGGGGTTCTTTGTATTCTCTGGTGCCCGGCATGGTGGATGGTACCTTCCCAGACACTGGTTTCACATCCTGGCCGACACGATTCAGGCATAACAAAGCTGCCAAAATTGTCGATTTCAATGTGATGTGAGATACTTCCGATCAACGCCAGGGGTTCGTTCTTTCAATAAACCTAGGAGACAGCAGTAGGTTAGCATGGGATTGCAGTGCTAGGTCGAGATGCTGAGTTTGTCTACATTTCCACAAAACTACTCATTTTCCGCATTTCTCTCCAGCTCCCATGGGTGCCTGAAGCTGTCTGTTCACAATATTGCAGTGTTGGGGGGTTCATACAGGGCGATGGCTCATCTGGGCATTTGTTTACTCTGGAACCAAGTGGCACCAAGCCCTCTATCACATCTCTCTTTTCCAGGGTGAATGAGCCAGTGTTGCAATGCCCAACTCCTTTTTTTTTTTTTTTTAAAGATTTTATTTATTTATTTGAGAGAGAGAGAATGAGAGGAGAAGCAGACTCCCTGCCGAGCAGGGAGCCCAATGCGGGACTCGATCCAGGGACTCCAGGACCATGACCTGAGCCGAAGGCAGTCGCTTAACCAACTGAGCCACCCAGGCGCCCGCAATGCCCAACTCCTTTGTGCAACTTCCTCTCCCCTGCCCTCACCGGCCCCTATCTTTTGGTTATTTCTGCACTTTTGTGACTCTCCACGAGAGGATAAAAAAGAGGATTGATGGGTAGAATGATGATCATCAATATTTAGTGAGGAACTGGGCTCCGCACTTTACACCACTGAACCCTCCCGTCCCCCTGGGGTAGGTCCTATAGATTTCTCTATTAAAGAGGAAGTAATGGAAGTGTGGAGAAGTTAAACAATTTGCCTGAGGTGGTACAGCCAGAAAATGATAGAGTTGCATTAGACTCTCGTCTTGTCTGTCAGCCCAGAAATGCGGCTCTTCATCACCATGCCAATGGACAACACAACTTTACAGGCTGGAGATTGGAGTCCCAGCGTCACCAAACTGTGACTTCAGAGTTTTGCACTTTCTGCCTCCAGGGAGGTTATCTATTTGTCACTCTCCTCTGCTGTGGCTTAGACACACTGCTAACCAGGGGTGACAGAACCCTGAGGTTCATCACAAAAGTTTGCCAAGGTGGCTTTTGGCTGGCTGGCATCCTCAGATTAATGACCATACATTTTCTGCAACTTGATGAAAAAATATTCTCTTTATTGAAAGAGCAAAAGCAAAGTAAACATTAAAGAAACATCAAAACCAACAGAGCAACTTTTAGCAACTTTCCTCACGAACATCTAACAGCCAGCTGGACACCAGACCCTCATCGGATAGTAATGTTAATGACAGTTCCCAGATTTTAACTTGTTATCAGAACTGTCTTGCCACACCTAGCTGTGCATTTCCCTGGGGTTCTGTCCTTCTCCACGGCTCTCTTTCTCTTTCTTCCAGTGCTCTATGAATTGCTCCTTGCAAGCCGAGGAAGACGTGTTCTGTCGGGTGGGCATCACTTGGTCCTCTCCCTCCAGCCTTCCAGTGTATACCTTCTTCCTTTTGCCTCACATCCTGTTTTGAAGGGTGCATCTTTTGCAACCATGGAGACCACCACATTGGTCCCATCTTTACTTGTTCTCAAACTTCAGAATCTAAATCACTGAAAATTAGACCCAATGCTGGGAACAATTGGGTAAATTTCTCCCTTGTGGCAGAAAGTGGCCCCCCCCCTTTTTTTTAAAGATTTATTTATTTATTTATTTATTTATTTATTTATTTATTTATTTATTTATTTTAGAGAAAGAAAGCATGCAAGCAGTGGGCAGAGAGAGAGGGAGAAGGAGAGAAGGAGACTCCCCACTGAGGGCAGAGCCCAACACGGGGTTCGATGTCCACACCCTGAGATCATGCCTTGAGCCCAAACCAAGAGCCTGATGCTTAACCGACTGAGCCATCCAGGTGCTCTGAAAGTGGCTTCTTTTAAAACTTGCTTTAGAATGACATTCCTTCAAAACACCATTATCTCTTCTACAAAACAGCCTAGGGAAGATCCTTACAGATTATTAGCAGTTCTGGTGCAAAGCTTTATTGGCGGAAAATAGTGGGAATTTTGGGGCAGAAATTAGACTTCTGGGTTGTCAGTGCATTTCATTTATGAGTGCTTTCCTATTATTGCTCTTTGGTGTGGATGGCCCAGGATCTTATGGCAGGCAAATGGAGGGTACATTGATTTTGACCGCCCCAGGTGAAGGCTTGCTGTGCTCTGTAGTATACAGACAGTGCATTCCCCACAGCTCTCCTGTGAGGGAGGGCGTACTCTTATGAGCCCCATTTTGTAGATGGGGAAACCAGGCACAGAACAGTTGACTGACCTGCACAAAGTCACACAGCTCATAGGTGATAGAGATGGAATTTGAATCCAGGCAGTCTAGTTTCAGAGGCTATGCTCCTACCCCCTCTTCTATACCTCCTGACGCAAGTTGACGAGGAAGACTTAACACTTCCTTTACAGATCTTAGGGATTAGTCAGAGAAGCATTTGCCAACCTAATTTAAGGCATACTGTGTTAAATACCACGGTGGAAGCACAACATAGGGTGGTCTGAAGCCCTGGATATTTTCATGTGATGCTAAAAGCCGTTTTTGGAACTCCCCTCCATCCCGGAGAATTATCCACCCCTCAGATAATTGAGGAAAATGAGGTAAAGTAAGGAGAGGGGTCCTATCCAAGCCCTCTTTTTCTTGTAATTCACCACTAATAATGGTCAAATGGCTTTCCTCATGCTGCTCTCTAACAGCTCTGCTTGTCTCTGCCAGTGGGTCCCTGCTTTCCTGGAACCAAGAGTTCTAAGCCAGTCCCTGGTCACTGTTGCTTTCAGATGTCCTGCAGAAAGGTAGAATGTAGCTTTTACTCATTAAAATAAGAGGTTGGTAAAGAACAAGATTACAAATTCCAAATTTCAGATTCCCATCACGATGGAATAGCCCTTGCCAAATCTCCTCAAGCTTCCCTGGCTACGAAATGAGCAAAATAAAACTTGCTTCCTCCTCCTCCTCACCTGGTGGGAGTATTGTGAAGATAAAAGGCAGTAATTGGTGTGAAAATGCCCTAAGCTCCATAGATGAAAGCTCTATATAATCCCAACATATCATTAAACTGGCTTTATTGGGATTTTGATACAGTTCTGTGGCTCAGAGAAGTAGGTCTTTCAGCTGGTAGAATGAAGTCCCAAGGCTTTATTCTAGAAAGAGAGTATTTACTGCAAATATAGTCAAGTTAATACTACCCGAGTCAGAACCAGAGGATAGGTGTGCCCCCATTTGGGAAGCAATGTTCCCCATGCCTGAAAATCTCCTCTGGTGGAGTACACACTCCCTCATCACACAGCCACTGGAGACCGTTAGAACGTGCTTCCAAAGATTGGCATTAATTCTATTTCTCTGCTGTAGTTCAGAACATGTCCATATCCATCCCTTAAGCTATTTGAAAACATACACCATGCTTGCTCAGAGACAGGGCTCACTCTGCTCCCTTCAGCCATGTCTTACATTGTGAGGGTTTGAATCTTCTCATTCTACTCATTGTCCCCCAAACATAGTCCAGTTCTTCTTCCCTAATATTGTACAGCGCAGCCCCCAGAACCACACGCAACACTCCGCATAGTCTGACCAAAGCAGATGGCCACCTTAGCATTAGCACAGCCTAAGATCAGTTTTCTGGTAGCTTTACTTTACTATCACACCTACTGAAGTTACACCAGGTATAGTCCCTGCATCTATATCATATGCACTAGGTCATTTCTCCCCAACACTGGTAATGTGTGTGTGTTTTTTTTTTTTAATTCTTGGCAAAAAAGTTACATTTACCCCTCTTCAATTAAATTTTATTGAATTTCGTGTTGGGCTATTCAGATCTTTTTAAACCCACATTTTGCCATAATTCAAGCTTCTGGATCTTTATTCCAGAAAGGATAAAGGGCATACTTCTTACAAATGTAGTGACATTTAATTAGATCTCCTATACATGGACAGTTTTGATAAGAAAGCTCTCACTTTTACTTAAACCATTAGTAAAAATATTGCCTGGGTAAGTCCAAGAAATATTTCTTATGAACTATTTTGTGCCCTTTATAATTGTCAATAATTGAATTATTAATCTGCCTAATTGCACTGGTCTCTATCCTGTGTGTTGTAACCTTGTCCAAATGTTATGCAAAAGTCCCTCTCAATCTACTTCGTTTTTTTCTCATATCCCAAACTTATGACTTTATTCTGGAAAGAAATGACTGGCATTACTATGACTTGAGTTGTTCTTAATGAGACTGGTTTGCTTTCTATGGCACCACCATGATCAATTACAATCCATCCTATTTATAATTTCTGGGATCAATTTCCAGCTCAACCACCAAATCTTGGAGAATGTTCCTTTTATCTCTTAAAAAAAATAGAGATATTTGCCTAATTCCTTGCTTCTGGCCTCACTCTCCTGGATCATGTCTTCCTCAAAGGACTCTGCCAACAGGTTGTCCATCCCATTTGCAGATTTCCCCTGAGCCAACAGTGCAGTTTGTTCAGGTATGAGATTTGAATTCATTTGGAGCAGTTACTTGTTCTTCTCCTATCCAGTACATCACATTGGAATTCTGTTTCCTTTTTGCAATATTTTTATTCTTTGCAGTGCAAAGACTGTTCTCCCTGGCAGGGAAGACAATAGCAGCCCGGAAAGGAATTGTGTCTCTTTATGACATCCATCAGCATCACACTAGGGATGCCAGGCAGATGACCTAGGTCTTCTTTGGTGTTCTTCTGATTCTAAGCCTCGCCAAATTCTTTTAAATGCTACTTTGAGTCTTTAAGTGACCCTTATTAAAATGCAAACATCTCTGAGAAGGGTCACCAAGCTAACTCAGCCCATGCATTTTCAGGAGTGAGGGTGGGTTTTAAGGGAAGGCACCCTTAACTGCTCTTTTGTGGCTGGGCTGAGACATTCACCCTTCCTGAGACTCTTAACCTGGTGCCACTGAATGGAGAAGAACCTGATCCTGCTTCATTTGGGGGGGTGGGGGATGCTCCGTTCCTAGAGTATTGTTTGCAGGAACTAAAGGGAAAAGAGGTGTTGTAGAAAGATACATGGATTAGAGTTAGGAGACCTGGGCCATATTCCCATGACCTCCAAAATAGGCTCAGAGAACTCTGTAGACTTATCTATAAAATGAGAAAGTTGGATCAACTGAAATTCATCTGTAAAGTCATTCCGAGCATGATTCTATGGTATGTTATCCTAATCCAGTCCCATCTTTTTTCTACTGTAGTTGGTTCTTTCCTATATGTAAGTTCTGTCCTCTCTCTGGGTCTTTCTTTCCTCAGTTTTAAGGAGAGAGGAATGGCTAGTTCTGTGGTTTTCTGAATGAGCAGGACTCACAGAAGCCCAGAAAGAAGTGGGATAGGGGCGCCTGGGTGGCTCAGTTGTTAAGCGTCTGCCTTCGACTCAGGTCATGATTCCAGGGTCCTGGGATCGAGCCCCACATCAGGCTCCCTGGTCTGCCGGAAGCCTGCTTCTCCCTCTCACACTCCCCTTGCTTTTGTTCGCTCTCTCGCTGTCTCTCTCTCTGTCAAATAAATAAATAAAATCTTAAAAAAAAAAAAAAGAAGTGGGATAGAGGTGGGGAAGAGGGACTTCCTGTTCTTCCCCTTCCCTGTTCAACCAGAACAACTCTGTGTTCACCTATTTGTCTTCTGCATAAGCTTTCATCAGAGCATTGTTGCTGCTTTGTTTCATTTGTTTGTTTTTGCCTACTCATGGACCGTATCTTAGTACATGTCCATACAGTGCAATATCATAGAGAACCCTGGAGCCTCCATCTACCTTGAAAATTAGATATTAAATTCCTAGAGACCAGGGATAAGGACTTGTCCTTACATCACCATTACCCTGCAAAGCAGATGTTCAACAAATGGTTGTTGGATAAATATATAATGATAATAATGATCATTCTTAATGAGCTCTCGTTCCATGCCGGGCATTCAGTGCTTTAGTGGATAATTAACTCTTAGATTAAACTAATGGGGCACATGTAATTTTTGTCTCCATTTTACAGATGCAGCAAGGGAGGTACTAAGACTTGAGCTGATATATATCAGAACCCAGGCTATTAATCACCTTGTTAGGTGACCTTGTTTCTGTCTATGCGACACCCTGAGTAAGCCTAGGGATAAGGAGGCTGAAAAGCAAGGCCAAGGGTGGGGAGCAGGGTGTCAGTCTGAACATAATGCCTGGGGAGGGGGATGAGTCAAGGTGTATGGAAAGGCGCTTAGACCTGAGGTGGAAGGTCAATTCTATAGAAGAGAGTTCCCCAGGCGGCCAGCATCAGCCGCACTGGAGAACCTTTCAGAAATGCAAATCCTCAGGCCCCAGCCCAGACCTTCTCAATCCAAAAAGCTGGAGGTGGGGCTCAGAATTTTGTGTGAAAACAAGCCCTCTGGAGACTCCAATGCATGCTACCACCATGGGAGAACGACTGCTTTGGACCAACTTCTGTGATTTTGGTTTTGACTCTAAAGAGTGGTGAAGCTTCTGGTTTTCTCGTGGTTGGAGTAAAAGTTCTAAATCTACACCAATATTTACCACTTTGGTATTTTTAGATGAGACTATACAAGATGTTTGCTTAGACTGAGAGATTCTAAGTCTCAGATTCCTTTCCTACCTTCTGTCCAGTCTGTAAGCCGAGGCCCATCCCTTAACTCCTGATTCTTTGCCTGTAAAATGTGGTCAATGATGCCTCACTCTCTTATTGGGATAGCCAGGGAATTGTGTAATTAGTGGCTGTGAGGCACCTGGAGCACCGTATAAATACTGGAGGATAATAACCAGTTTATGGCCTAAGCGCCGCCTACAACTTGACACATTTAACATTTCTTTCCTGAATTGTAAAGTTTAAAGTGAACTTAGCAGTTTGGTATTTGTGCTTATTTTTTATTCATTCTTTAGGCCGAAATTTTGTGTTTATGTGTGTGCTTCCTTCAACCTTCCAGAAAAAGTGGATTAAAAAAAAAATGTTTAATACATCAGGACCTTCTGAGAAAATAACCTCTCCAAAGCATGATGTTTGATCGATTGTCAGACATGGAGTCTACAGAAGTTTTGAACAGAAAGCTGAAAGAGACTCCTTAGGCACAGGGGTCGCTGGTACCCATGGTAGGGCTGGTTCTTTGAGAGTCCAAGCTGCAACTATATAAAGACAGTTCTTGCGCAATATTTTCATTTCTGCTCATCTTTTCAGCAGTGACACTCCTTTCCCTATTTAGAATCCGAGAAGTCTGAATTATATTTCCTACATGGTCATTCTTTATTCAACTTAGGCAAATACTTCCTTTTTTAGGCAAGACTGCTTGTCCTATGAATACACTCATTTTAGATTAGATTTACAAGAGTGCAGGCTAGTCTGTTTTACTGTAGTGTAAAATTTTTTTTCTTTTCCCCCCTTTAATCTTAAACAGATAACTGGCCAAAAAAGACCCAGATGGAGACACAGCAGAAGCATGTCTTTTGAGAGTTTGATTAGGGCTGAATCTATATGGAGGATATATATGCAGATAGATAAGCAGAGATATGTGTATAAAAGAGGTTTTTCATGCCAACAGTGTGGCATGAAGGAAAGTTTAAAAATTTAACCGTAGTTTTAATTTTGTGTATTATAACTTTAATATTGGAACATAATTACTGGGCAGGGGAAAACCTCCACCTTCTATTACTATTTCCTGACATTTTAAAATTGTACAGTATTATTGAGTTAAAAAAAAAAAAAAGCAGCAGAATAGAGATCATCCGGACCCTGAATCAACTCACTAATTTATAAACCGAGTCTCAAGTAAACAGGCTTGTTTCTCCTCATGCCTTATGCTGGAGGTCAAATGCTTACAATAGCCTAAAATAACAAGTTGAAACATGTTTTCATAATTGAAAATAAGAAATTCAACCATCTGCTAATGGAAAGAAAAGTTTTGCAATAAAGCTAACAGCTGCTGTCATTTCTCAAGAAACATCTCTAAATTCTTCAGAAGATAGTAATTGTGCTTACGACAGCTCAAAATCATTCAGGGCGCCATTAACTAATTACAAATTACCTGGGAAATCATGTTCGCACTTAGAAGGGTCACATGGAATCCTTTTAGAAGTTGGTCTAACTTCACAACTGCCTGGGGTTATTTACTGCAGACCGAAGTGTTTCCTTTTCACGTTCAAATAGTCAAAATGAATTGGACAACTGATTCCCTGTAAGGGACAAAGAGACTGTGCTTTCCTTGAAAAGCACTGGCTAAACCCAAGAATAGCTTCTCTTTCCACCAAGTTTCATGGAAATTTGCTAAGCACTACAGTGAAATAGTAGCATGGATGGCCAATTATGAGGGTTGACAGCAAGCAGAAAGGAAGAGTTTAACTCCTCCTCATCTTCTACACTGGTGTTAAGCCTTAGATAAGGCAAGAAAAATGGTCAGCCACAGGGAAGGTCTGCCCCTCATAATAGAAGATGATCTGGCCAGAGACATTTTCTCATTTCTCTGATCACCTGTCTTCTCAGGGCTTGTCTTATCAGGTGTAAATTATTTGTTTGCAACATTTCTGAAATGGCTCTAAGAGGATCAATAGAAATGTGGTGAGGAAAGAGAATATAATTTTACTTCCCTCACTTTGCTAAAGGCTGCCTGTTCACACATTGTGTGTTCTTCCTGCCAGCTCAGTAATAATTAATGTAGAGGGTATATTTAATCTGCAGAAACTTACCGAGAAATAAGTGCATTTAATCATTGTTTGGACGATCCTAAAGCATTTTGATATTACAGTGTTTAGTCATCAAACCTCTGCAATAAAGAAAACATGTTGTTTGATGGGATTAAGTAATTTAAAAATTCCTCTTGCAATTTTTTAGAACAGGAACTGTTGCTTTTCAGGAACTGACTATTTTTCTCAAGGAATTGGCTGGCAGTTTTCTGTGGTTCCTTTCTTTTTGAACTCCCAGAGCCTTCACTGTCCAGACTATTCACCTCTCCTCCTTCAGTGCCTACTTCCATGTGGTGCTAATTCTCTTTTTATGTCTAACCTGACCAGACTATAAACTTCTTGAAGGTAAGCATCACGTTCCATATTTCTTTATTTCTCAAGGTGCCTGAATCAGTAGCTTGTCAGGCAGTTATAACCTGATTTTATGTATTTAATCACCTTTAATCCATTTCCTATTAAAATAGTGAACTCTACCTCATTCTCTTTTAATATCAGAAAGTCATCTTGAAATGTAGTATGTTTGCCAGTCTCTTTCCTAAAATGACCCTGGCTTTATTCAGCACAATGGGGTCTATAGTAAAATTTTTCAGTTATGGGCTCTGGAGGTATAAGGTAGTCTGAGTAGTATACCTGAAAATCCTGATTTGCACCAGTGTTACATGATTGAATGAGCTTCATCCCAGTGCACAGGGTCAGACTGGGTAATCTCTGTGTGAGAATAATTGGGAATTATTGTTACTGCTCTGAGAATCTTCCATGATTGGAGAACATAAGAGAGAGAGAATATCCCCTTTAAGCTGGATGTTCATTTATTTATTATAATTAATAAAGGGTTAATGAAGTTGGCCTTTCTGAAACTTGTTTTTGGAATTTAATTTTGGTCCCTAATTGACCTTCAGGAGACAGACTGATGTTCTTGGATGTTGTATATGTGTGTGTGCCTTCGTGTGTGTATGAAAAACAAAGGAGTCAATTTAGTATCTAGGACCTATCATTTAAGTTCTTAGAAACCCCATAATTGCAGGCTTGTGGCATGCATATTATATAAAGAAAAATAGCCCCCTAAACTTTGAGGCCTTGCCTATGCTCAGAATATATCATAAAAGAGTAAAGGGGGGGCGTTGGTGATGGTGTTACCAGTTTTATTTTTAGAAAAACCAAGAGCTCAAATGAGAGCTTCCTTACATTGAGTCACTTTAGAAGTGGTATATGGTATATAGCATGGGAAGTTCATTACAGATGTGAAATTATGCAGTTCACATCAAGGGTAAATGTTTATTCATTTTCTAAATTTAACTCACCAACCTTTAAATGCTGCAATTGGAAGTGAATTTACTGTTTTGGTTTATGAATTTGAAATTCTCCCCCTACTGCCGTGTGGAGCAGAGGTATGGACACTGGAAGGATAGCCAAGCTCTCTCCCCACCTTTGAGCAACATATTTGACTCTATAAAAAGTGAGTCAAAGGCCCTACAGAAAATAAAGACTTTAGTCGTGTTCAGGTCTTGTTTCAGGGTATTTTAACTTTTCCTATAGTCTAGGGGATGCTAAAAGTCATGTCAGAATCCTGGCAAGGGACAGAAGGCATACTCAGCTGCATGTTGAAGAGAAGCTAATGAAGGGACTCATTTACAGAGGTGTAAGCAGGCCAAGAGACCCAA
The DNA here is from genome assembly GCF_029215605.1 of Mirounga angustirostris. Lineage (NCBI taxonomy): Eukaryota > Metazoa > Chordata > Mammalia > Carnivora > Phocidae > Mirounga > Mirounga angustirostris. The sequence continues at coordinate 46,415,354 of NW_026991720.1, read as the reverse complement.
GAGATTCCGAAGCCCCCAGGGGTTGCCAGCGGGGGAAGCTGTGAGCACTCCTGGGTCTGAAGGGTTAACTGGAGGAAACCGTGTAACTGGAGCCTGAGGAGGGGAGCAAGAACCACAGGAGAGGGGCCCGGACAGTGGTCCTTGTGGAGGGCCGTATCTGCTGGCTACAGTGCAGCACCAGAACGGGGAGAGCACCAGAATAAATACCCCTGCCTCTCTCTTCTCCCTTTTTCCCACTTCCTATCCAAGACTCCCATTAGCTAAACCCAGTTAGAAGCCAGAGGCAAGAGAGTCTAGGTAATGGAGTTCTTAGAACTTAACCTCTCCCTACACATACACACACTGAGAAGACCCCTGGGAGACACATGGACCACTCCTGTCGGAGAGTCTGTTCTTCCCTTCGAAATCAGGGTTGCCAACACGATTTGTCATTGGATCCGCGGAGGGATTGGGAATGCAAGGGATGGCAGAAAGACAGTAAGTGAAGTGTCTCCTTAAGAAACCAGAATTGGGGTGGAGGGTTGGCTTGTGTGATCTGAAAAAAATTATGAATGGTACAATATGATTTATATCCATAAAAAGGAGAAAATAAACAAACAGCTGCATGGAGTAATAGGAATGCTTGCAAGGGAGTGAAACTCTCCAAGTGTGACCCCAGCTTGGCCTCTTGCCAGCTGGGCGATCTGGGGCAAATTTCTCTCTGAGGGTCTATTTGTATATTTTTAAGTAGTAATAATGATCATGCCTACCCCCATGTTCTTGGAAGGCTGAGTGAAAAGGTAATTGTAAAGTTCTTGGCCTGGGACCTAGTCAGCACTCAGGAAATACAGCTTGCTAGCTGCTAATCCAAATTACACAGAGGAAAGCTCAATCTTGGCTTATGATCCTGGCCCGGAAGATGTCCTTTCTTCTGCACCAGGAGTCAGAATGTGGGTGAGGAAGGGCATGAGGTATTTGTGTTTATGAAAAGGAAGTGTGGGCTGCCATCAGCTGAGAAACACCCACTCTCTGCTCCGTCCTTAGCACTGAGTGAGGGGTGTGCTTATCTCTCAGATGGTGGTAGGGAAGTAAGGAGCTGAGAAGTAGGGAGCAGAGAAAGTAACTATGGAAGGATGCGTGCAGGGTTCCTACCTGGTCAGGGCTGGGCCCGGGGTGTGCAGAGCAACACCAGAACTGGGCAAGTCCACCCAGGCTGTGTGTCCACATTCTTCTCTGCCTTCCCCCACCAGTGGGTCCCGACCCACTCTGTTCTGAGCCCACGGCTTCCATAGCTTCACGTTGGGGCTGCTGTTGAAAGGAGTCCCAGGGCCCTGCTCAGAATCTTATTCTGAGAAAACGACCACTCTTGGGAGAAGAGATGACAGGGTCGGTGGGAGAGATACAAGCAGCTAAGAGCAGATCAAGAAGAAATTGGAGACTCTTGAGAAAAAAGAATGCAATAGAAGAATCTAAAGATGGAATTGGGTCCTCTAAGTGAGCTGGGTTTCCATTATATTTGCAGTTTTTAAAATAAAAACTGGAAGCAAGTTGGACGAACATAATGGCACCAGCAGATTTGGGAATTAGGAGCAGAATTTTGCTCTAAATTTATGAAACCATGGCACAGTTTCATGCTGAACATGTTCTATTCCTACCACTAGCATTTCCCTGGCTGATTTCTTCTCCAGCCCTAGACTTCTTTCTGGTTTTCCAATTTATACCCACGCAGCAACCCCCACCCCCGCCACCCTCCCCAACCCACCTGCAAGCCAGCGGCGGCAGAGGAGTGCCTTTGTAGCAGAAATCTCTGTGTTTTCAGCAGTAATGGATAAGAGACGAGGATGAGATGAGCGTGTGTGAGCTAGTGAGAAAGGACTTGATGATGATGTGCTCTGGGGCTGGCAGTCCTTGACATTTTGAAGATTACCTGGCCTTTGACAATCAGTAGATTTGACCGCCCAGCTTTAAGATTCAAACATGTCTAAAAAGCCGTATGATGAATACGCTCAATCTCATAATGACTATTTCACCGTACAAGAGGAGTGTAGAAAATTCCGACCTATCGAGTTACAGCAGTTTGACATCACAAAGCTACAATGAGGAGGAATTAGGAACATTCTTCTTGTAATTCTATTGGGAAAGAAATGGTTTTAGAAAATGTCCATTGGATTTCATGCTTGTCACATATCTGGCTCTTAAGAGTAAAGATGAAGGGCAAAGGACTAGAGCGGAGTGAGAAAGTCAAATGCAGAAATATGCCTCTGTGTGGATCCAGGAAGCCCATGCATGGGGGGAAGTGTATACATACTGTTTGTATTGTGTTTAAAAGGCAGTATTGACACCTTGCGTCATTTACCATGTGTGAGAGAGAAGTTATCCTAATCAGTGGATACCTTTTTAGCATACTGTGAGTGTAATAGCTTTGAAAATATTGGTGATATTAAATGCATTTAGAAAGGTATCTAAAATTCCATAGTAAAAATCTCAGTGGTGGCCAAGATCAGAGTATACCTTTTTTCCTCAATTATCTATTCAGTGCAGTGGTGCTCACAGGAGTGGAACAATGGAGTAGCTCCAGCATCCTCTGTCACTATGGTGGCACATAAGGAAAGCCTATTACAATGTAACAGATGAATTCTGAAAATAGAACCAATTCCTAAGAAGCCAAAGGTTGCATATGAAAAACCTACAAACAGCTGCTGCTGAAGGCTGAGCCTCTTGACCTAGCAAATTATTACTAGCTTGGTATAAGTGGTCTGTTAGCAAACAGAACACCCGCTTCCTGCTGGAGGATACGAATCCCTGGACGTGGGAAGCTCCCACCAACTGCTTGGACCCACATGCCGGGGAGAAAGGGTCTTTCACTGTGTTAATTAGGGGCTCCAAATCTAGTCACTTCCGGCTGATTTCTTTGCTTTTTCCTTTTCCAGTTTTTGAGTTCTGACAGCCAAATCCTAGCTGCCCTAGTTAGGGGTCTGGATCAGAGGCAGGTAAGGCTCTCTACAAATCCTGGCTGGGAAGGAGACTTCCAACATGCTCAATTGTTGTTTTCCTTTTTAATCCCATCAGCCAGCTTGTGACAGGTCACGTGGGCACCGTGAACAGCAGAGATGATTTGCCTCGCTTGAACCTTGCACTGAAAATGTGGTCCTGATGGCTGGAATAGCCGTCCTTAAGGAGAATCTGATTTTTTTTTTCCTCTACTTTGATAGTGGCCACTCGGCCAATCAAAGAAGCATGAACCGAGCACCTGGTGTGTACGAAGCTCTGCTTTGGGAGACGTTAAAGAGAGTAAAGCTGCAGGGAACGCTGGGGTTTGGGAGACACGAGGGTGACTTTTCATTGGGACTCCCACCTCAATTTCATTTCACCAAAAGCCAGAGGACGTTCACTAGGGGTAATGACGGTGGGGGTTCTGCCACAAGCAGCAAGAGTGCTAGAGCTAGAAGAAAAGGGGAGACAGGTTGTCTTTGAAGACTCTTCCTATGACCCTTTCCTTGCCCCTTATCAGATTGCAAGCAGCCATTCCATTCGAAGTCCGCCAGTCCCTCTTGTATTTGCCTGTGCATTACAGGCAGGGAAAGATGGCTTTTGTTAAGGCACAAACTGCCTGTGGAAATGATTAACTAGCCTTTGTGAGAAAACATTCTTTTGTTAGAAACACTGACCACATAAGCCAAGAAGTCTCCTTCCTTCTCAGGATGCCTGAAGTGACGCCAGTCTCCCAATTGTTCCCTTTTACCTCTACCTTCCTCGCCTTCCCCATGACAGAGTCTAGCAAACTCCTGCTCATCCTCCACCATCCAGCTCCAACATGGTCTCCCCTGTGGAGTCCTCCTCATCACCTTCGCTCCCCGCTGCCAAGGGCCTGGCTCTTCCTTTAGGCGCCCTTGGCACTTGCACACATCCTTCCTCCAGACACCATTCAATTCTCTTCCCTCTGGAGGTGGGGGCTGCTTGAGGGAAAGACGTTTGTCTGACTCATCCACGTGTACCCAGCACCTAACCTGGGCTCAGGAACAGAGTACCGGGTAAATGTTTATTACATGGACACATTGGGAATTGACAAATGATCTTTTATAAAGGCACAGATGTGTAAATAGACTATTCCTCCTTAGGCCAATGCTGCTGAAAACAGATAAACAGAGGTGGCAAGTACAGACAGCCTCAGACAGGAGGATAATATTGAGGAAAGATTTGTTTTAATATTTGGTTTCTGATTCTGGTAGGAGAAGCAGGAACTTTCACATACTGTGATTAGGAAGACAAACGTGCCGCTGTGCAAACAGCTAGAGGATATGAGTCTCCCGCCAGCACGTGGTACAGCTGTCCCAAGTGCTGTGAAGACAAGCAAGGCTAAGATAACAGCGGGGGACAGGATGGGGGGGGGGGTCTATTCTTCTTGCTCTGTTATGTAATGTAAACACTTTCTCCTTCAGAAATCATTGGGACCACTTGTTGCTTGTCTTCTTCTTTTTTTTTTTAAGATTTTATTTATTTGACAGAGATAGTGAGAGCAGGAACACAAGCAGGGGGAGTGGGAGAGGGAGAAGCAGGCTTCCCGCGGAGCAGGGAGCCTCATGCGGGGCTCGATCCCAGGACCCTGGGATCATGACCTGAGCTGAAGGCAGACACTTAACAACTGAGCCATCCGGACGCCCCGCTTGTCTTATTCTTAACCCTTTCATTGTCGACCCGCACATGCAGTCACCCACCCTGCCTCGGCAGTGGCAGGAAGGCTTTCTTCCTACACACGTTGGTTCAGGCACTTGGCTTACACGTGATAAATGCACGCGAACACAGAGTTTAACGTGGAGCTTTAAATTAGCATCAGGCAGGTCGAGAAGGATTGGTTTGACTGCGGGGGGGTCGCTTTAGTTTCTTCTTCCTGTACCCTGCAGTTGTGCTTCCTGCGCTGTTTTTGTTGCTTTGTGGTTTGGCTGGTGAGATGTCTGAAGTGTTGCATGTGTGTGTGATTGATCTGTAGAAGTATTTTCTCTGTAAGATGTTACTTTTAAAGCAAGTGATAGGAAACCGCAGAGCACTGAAACCCAGGAGAAAAGCAAAACTTGAGGTTCTGGTTCTCAGGAGGATTCAAATATCAGTCAACCAGCTCCAGCCCTGCTAGACAACGTGACTGGGCCTCATCTATTTTTGCTTGGCTGACAGGAATAGGTGGAGTTTACACTGGTCATACATCAAGGCAGAATTAATATAATCTCAGACCTAAGTAAACAGGTTTAACATTGTGAAGTGAATGTATTTCATTCTTGTGGTAAAATATGACAGGTCAGCCTTCCCAAGATGACAGCTGGATGTACATTGTATTCATTTTATGGGGTACAGATAAGTTGGCCAACTTTGGGCAAGGTACAGTCCTCCTTGGTCTTCAGATTCCATATCTGTAAAATGGGATAATAACACCCATCTTGGTGTTATTCCACAGTTTGGAAATCCTGTGTTATAATATTTATGAAGGCCCAGAATGTAGCAGGACTCTATGATGGAAAAAGCATGGTTTTCAGAGTTGAACAAACCACGTGTGAATACTCAGCTCTACTACCTATTAACCCTGTGACTCTGGGCATCCTCGCTGTTCCTCAGTTTTACTCACCAATACAATAGGACTAATAATACCTATTTTACATGCTTGTTATGAATATCAAATAAGACCACACATGAAACACCCAAGAACATAGTGTAAAGAAAGCCTTTCAATAGTGGTTAAAATATCTATGTCTGTATTTATGATATATCCCAAAATGATGTCTCAGAAAGGAGGGTGTCATCTGAAATTTTATTTTATACCAAATCTCTCATATTATAGGGTTTCTCTCTCAGTTCCTTCATTTTGAACACCCAACCACTTTCTGGAAAAGACACAACAGACCTGAAATTACCATAATCAATGATAGTTTTATCCCGTTATAGAGGTCACTTAATGAAATGCTTTTTAAAAAGGAGGCTAAGAAATTTGCCTCAGATACAGTCACAATTACAAATGTTAAATGTAATTGTACATAAACCTTTTAAAAGATTTTTCTTTTTTTTGGTAATCTCAATGATATAAAAGCGTATACAGAGAAAACCAGATCTCCCTGCCCCTCCTGCCCCTCAATGCCCAGCTCTCCTCATGGGGCAGTTTCTTCCAGAAGTGGCTTATGCCGTGCCCCCACTGTGCTGGCTTTCAAATGTAACATCTTAGAGAGATTTCCATATCCGCCACCTCATTCCTGTTAGCACCTTCCTATTTTTCCCACCACAGACTTTTTAAAGATCACTTTAAAAAGCAATGTGGTCAGTGGGTGTGTTGTGGAGACCACGTGCAGGATGAATGAAAAGCCAGCTAGCTGCTCGCATGTCATGTGAGCATGTGGATGGGCTGAGAAGCCATCCAGGGGCAGCATTGTACATGCTGAAAAGGCTAATGAAAAAAACAGCATGATGTGCTTTGGGAAAAAATGTTTAGGTGACTCAAAAAGTGCCAAAGATACACATGGAAAATTTAAATTATTGTTCCATAAAATGCAAATTGATGAAAGCAGTATCTCTAAATTGGTGGATTATGTTGTACCTGATTTTAAATTCACATGTATAATCAAATGAATGAATTAAATATTACAAGTAAACACCTGATAATTTCATTGATATCTCTATCAGTTTAAATATTCAGAATATTTGGGGGATCTTCTCATTAGGAAAATGGAGGCTGGAGAAGGCGCCTCCCCCACCAACATGGTGTATTGGGGCATAAAGTAGATACTCCTCTAGACTAATCCTCACCACTTACACAAGGCAACTAAGTTATTCATGGCATGTGAAGGGTCCTCTTGTCTCCTCAGGGCAGGAAGGATGTCTTCACCAGAACTCTTGGCATCAGCATACTGCTTTTGACCTCCGGGTCAAATGAACAGCTCTGATCAGAGAAGCCAGGGGTGGTAAGGTCGCAGCTGCTTCATGACTGAGAATGTAGAGAGTCCTGGAGCTGTCTACCAGGAGGGCTTGCACAGGGCTCTCTAGCCCCATCTCTGTCTTTTCAGATGAGAGAACTCAGACCTATCTGGGAGGAGGAGAGGGGAGCAGCTACATGTCACCCAGGGAATTGAGAGTGTTGGGGTTTTCTCTATTATAACGCTTTCCATAGTTTATTTTAATGACTTGTTTAATGTTTGCCTTCAATGCTGGACCGAAGGCATCTCGAGAACAGGGACTGTGCCTGCCTTGCTCACAGTGGCATCTTTATCATACAACACAGTGCTTGGCACATAAGTGTTTGCTGAAAGGATGGATGGATAGGTGGGTGGGTGGGTGGGTGGGTAGATGGGAAATGTGTGGAGAGATGAGTCAGGAAAATTGTAAAGATTAGAGATAACATATATAAGGGACCCACCTCAGAATCTGGAATGTACCAGGCACTTAAAGATTCCTACCAGGGTTGGTAGAAGACCTCTCTTCCTCTTCTATCTCTGCACTAGAACTTCCTCTATTTGACTCTGAGTATAATATGGCCAAGAAATCTTTCTTTCCTAGCCAGTAGTAACATTCATTGCCAGGACCATGATGTATGAGCTGCTTTCATGAGAATTTAGTCTATCACTGCCACAACCACTAGATATCCGAAGAGACACAAATGCCCGCAGTGAACTCAAAAAAGATAGTACTACAATGGAAGAAGAAAGTGACTCCTCTAAATGGTAGGAGTAGAGCTGGCTGGAGATACAGCTAACTAGTCTCCTCTAAGGAAGAAGACATGCCTTCTTCAGGAAGGAGATGAATATAAGGATAATTGTCAAGAAATAACTGAGTGTTATAATCCCTTTTCTCTGTCCATTTCAACAGCACTTTTCAGTCTGACCTTGCTATGTAATGTGTCAC